>NC_056680.1:163984991-165299991 GCF_018350215.1 Panthera leo | reverse complement strand
AAAAAAAAAAAAGAGAGAGAGAGAGAAATTAAGTATGCCTCAGACAAAGCCAGAACGAAAGGCCACAGATACCATAAAACTGATTAACACTTGGGTTCTCGCCTCAAGAAAACAAACTCGCACAATGTTAACACAAGCTGCGGTGACACAGGCCGCTTGCTTATCAACATTTTGAATCACAACAAATGGAGGGGAGAAAAAACAGATTTGGAAAAATATCACAGGGTCTGCTGAATATGGGATTTCCAATTCCTATCGTTCTACCAAAACTGTTGCTACAGCATGCGAGGAAGTCACACTTTTATACGGACCCAGGAACAAAGGCGTTGGAGGTCAGCGACTCACAGGAGCAGCCATGGGCTGTCCCTAACCCGGTGCGTGGCCTTCTCCCTGGACCGGAGCCCCGGCTGCCCTGCCCTGCCCCCCGTCTCACTGCCGCCGGAACAGGCTGTGAGTCCCCTTCTGCGCGGGGAGCAAGGAGCGTGTGGCCTACAGAGCCTCGTGCGGCGGGGACCGTCCGCGGCACCTCTGAGTGCCACCCTTACCCAGACCGCCAAGCTGGCCCTCACCGAGAATGCTCGAGCACGGGGACCGCTCAGAAACGCAGAGAGAAGCCGGCCGCGCTCCCCCCGGGACCGCACGACCCACGTGGCCTCCCTGGAGAACTCTGCTAAGCCTCTGTCTTCTAAAACGAGAGAGACCAGCTCGGACACACAAGAGGACAGTCCTGGAGACAACGCTGCTGAGAAGCGGCCTGCCCCCCAGCCGCGGGGCCTCCCTGAATCTGAAGCTACACACAACAGGTACTTGTTTGCGGGTGAAGGGAACTTAATTTTTACAACAACTTGGCGATTCTGCCACAAATTACCTACGAAAGGAAAAGCTAAAACTGAGAAGCATCCGCCCTGGGGCTGCCACGCTGGCCTTTCGTGAAGACCCGGGGGAACCGGAAGGTCAGAAGGGGAACTTACGACAACCCCGACCACTGGACTCGGGCGCTCAGAGGCTGGACCGCGTGATTCTAGCAGGCTGCCCTCTTCCAACCCTCCCCTGGGGACGAGGACACTGTACGTGAGGCGCAGATTCCAAGAGGCGCTGGTGACCTCGTCAACTTACCCCGCCTGACAACTTAATCACCCTGACCTTGGAGCTGACGTGCGGCCCGTCTCCGCCGCCGCTGCCGGCCCGGTGCATGACCGTCCTCTTGGCGCCGGGCTTGGCGTCCGGGGGCCGGCCCTGGAGGGCGGCTCGAGCACTCTGCGAGGGGGGTGGCGGCCCCTCCGCGTCCGCGGGCTTCCCCTGCGGGACCCTGTGCGGGCCCGGACTCTGAGGGACGGCCCTGGCCTGCCTCGGGTGCTTGGGCGGTTTCGTCTGCTGTCCTTGGTACTGCCCCGGAGCGCCGGCCGGCGCAAAGTTGGACATTTTGGGCTGAACGTTCGAAACGGGGCCGTCCTGGTTTTTCACAAGGAGTCTGTTTTTCACATTCGGTCTAGGCTGCACGCCCGGGAAGGGCAGGAGCGGGTTCCCGTTGGCGGGGGCCGGTGAGGCCGCCTGCTCGTCCGGCTCGGCCGAGGCTGCAGGCAGGTGCAGCTGCTGCTGGGCCAGCCTCTCCAGCAGCTCCTTCTTCCTGGCGCCCGCCTGCTGCTGCCGCCGCAGCTCCTTCTGCTTCAGGATCTCTTCTCGGAGGCGCTTCTGCTCCTCGATCTTCAGGCGGTAGAGGCGCGTCTCCTCATCTTCATCGGGAAACTGCAAGAGAAAACACGCCCGGCTTACTGTGCAGAACCGGGGCGGGGGACCACGCAGGAGACGCACTTTCCAAATACGCCCAATTCAGGGCCTGCAAAAAGCCATTCAAAATCTGCTTACAGACTTTAAGTAGAACTCTTTCCTCTGGGGAGGGGAAAAAAAATTACACAGCTAAAGCTAATTTGGAAAATCTTATCAGAATATTAAAAACGAAATAATATAAATTTCCACTCATTTACAAGTTTGAAACCAATTAAACTATTCATTTAAGATATCAAAATATGTTTCGAATGGAAACGCCAACAGTAGGGAGACCGTGCTGTCACACAGGTTTTATCTGGCTCCTCTCTGACGAACCAACAAAAGGTGGGTATAAATGATCTGAAAGGGCCTGATTAGAACTATTGATTTTTCGTACAGAATTTTCAGCCTGATCTCAAACTCATTTGTCACAGAATAATTGGTTATAATGAACAGCACAAGTCAATCTCTCTGACCTTGAACTCATGCACTCTCCTCAGAATCAAAATGCTGCCAATTGCAGTATTAGAATATTAATGGTATATAAGGAAGGCCTTTAATATGCCAGCCCCAAACCATTCTGAAAGTCTATCAAAAGAAATCTTTGAAAAAGTTCAGTAACTTTCAGGCAGAGCATCCCATGAAGAAAGTTTATTAAAAGTTAAGCATTCGTTAAAAATTATAACTAAAAAAAATCATAGATACCCTCATCCAGAGATCTTCTAGAGAAGAACATAATAGGATTTAATCTCTCTACACTTCAGCTACTAACAAATAAATCTTAAGAAATGGGGAAGAAGATCAAAAGGCAGCTGAAGACACCCAGAGCCGACGCACTTGACCTACAGGACAGAGTCAGGGCCTCATCAGGACTGGCCTGGCGTTTCAGAAGCAATTCCGACCAACTCGGCCATCTGATTTCAAAATCTAAGGTAGGTCTGAAATAGCAAACTGAAGGCAGACAAGAGCTACACAGGTAGGTGTCCAGAGCAAGGGAAAAGCAGAAGAACAGTAAGACGGGGACGGCTGTCCCAAAGGCACTGGGGCCGGGCACTCAGGGAGCAGCAGACTGCTGGGGGAGAGCGGCAAGGCCACAGGGCCCACTGTTTCATCAACAGAGGAAAAATTAACACTAAGGTTTCTCCCAAACAAGCAAGAGTCAAATGAAGTATGTTCGAGTACACAGGTACGTAGGTAAAAGTACGTACTTTTTGGAAGTGGATTTGCCCTTTATTCTATCATTAGCAATTGGATGAGAGTAGGAAAATAAACCACATTTACCTAAGATTTTTTAAAAAGGAAAACCGTTTTACTCTTGGTCCCATTCTATGTGTACATAAAATTAAAAGCAAAAAAATAAGGACATTCGACTCACACTATGGCTACCCGCAAGTTTCATTTCGCATTCATGGCACCTGCTGGATTCTACAGAAAGCTTCCGCAGAAGCCTGTATTTTTAGATCAACTACGGTGAAAAAGAACAGCAACGAGTGGCTAGCGACATGCCCAAAGCTCACTTTTCTCATTTTATTTAACCACTGTCACAGTGAAAATAATGTGACTTACGTGACTTCATTTTTTCTGAACTAAATCAGGTCACAACGTACAAGGCAGGCGCTAGCTATACGACTAAAACCAGGATAAAGTTTTCAGCAAAATTCCTTTTTATAAACTACCCCTATCCGGTCAGTAAATCTACATAACGTTCTCATACATCGATCTTAAAACCAAAAAAGTCAGACTTTCTCTAACGTGGTCTTTGTAAACGTTAACTCAGAATTTCTACTTGAGGTTCACATTCCTCGTTTGGTAGCAATAATTTATTAGGAAAATCTGACCCCAGCCCCCACTTTCAACTGAAAGAGAACTAAACGTGGCTCATTCTTTCATGCCTCTATTGTTATCTACGGAAACTTTTTTTTTTATTCTGGAGAGAGAGAGAGAGAGCAGGGGAGGGACAAAAGAGGGGGGAGGGAAGGGGAGGGGAGGGAGAAGGGGGGAGAGGGGGAGAGAGAGAGAGAGAGAGAGGGAGGGAGAGAGGGAGAGACAGACAGACAATAGAGAGAATATCGCAAGCAGGCTCCGAGCTGTCAGCAGAGCCCACAAACCGTGAGATCATGATCTGAGCGGAAATCAAGGGTCAGACACTTAACTGCCTGAGCCACCCAGGTGCCAGTAATGAAACTCTTATCCTTTCATCATGTCACGTTAACAAGTGATACTAACTTACTACGTGTCGTACATCGTTTTTAAAAATATTGGTGGACCTTCCTCATGCTGACCTGACCTCTTCCCACCTGCCAGGCACAAACGCCTCGGCTAGCAACGGTGGGCCGTTTCAGGGTGTGGTGCTGACCCGCGCGACAGCAGACTCCCAGCCGCTCGGTGAGAACCTCCATCTGACAGCTACCGCTCAACTTCTGCATCTGCATTTCTGGGGAGCAACCCGGAACTAAACCCCTACCACACAAACCCCTACCACACAAAGCATCGGGCAAGCAGATCCGTTTCTTTTACTGATCAGTGGCCCCCAGGGCTTTGTCCGAACCACAGATTTTACTAATAGTAAACAAGAGACAATTAAAAAGTTGATGACCAACACCGTACTAACACTGAGCCACTCCTAAACAAAAAGTAACCAAGTGACCAAAACGAAGTCGAGGTACAAATAAGATCTTAGTTGGAAACCATGGAAAATACTGTCCTGCATTTATTATACGACTTATTCTATTTGATAATACACAGAATTCACAACAAAAGAAAGCTGCCCGCAAAATCTCGTTTCGAGGCCAAAGGTCAAAGTGGCCCCATCTCCCAGTAGCGGGGCAAAGAGAAACAGTCATAGAAACATTAACGGTACATCTACGTCCGAGATCGGCTAACGACAGCCCTCAAGCCAAATCCGGCCCGAAGCTTGGTTCTGTCGGAAGTTTTACCAGCACACGGCCACGCCTACTGATGCGGAATGGTCTACGAGGCCTTCTGTGCTAAAACAGCAGAGGTGAGTAATTATGAAGACCGGCTGGGCCGTAACGCCTCAGGTATTTACGATCTCGGCCGTCTCCAGAAGTGATTTGCTCGCTCCCGTGAGGAGGGGACAGGCTCTGTGGCAACACGTGCAAATGCACAAAACACAAATGCAATCCGATACCGTAAACACGTGGAAATGACAGCGTGTCCTCCGTGAAGGCTGCTGGGTTCAAAGAAGGAGTCAGATGAAAAACCGTGGCCAAATTTTACGAAAAACTCGCCGGACGAGAGTAAACTAAGAAGTACAAGTTTATTGTAAGACTTCCTGTTTGGGCCCAAATTATTTCTTAATAAACAAAGTCCTACCTCTGGTTCTGTTTTTGCTTCTTCTTTGGGTTGAACCACAGGGCTGAGCGGCTTGACCTTGGCTTCGGTCTTCCCCGGTGCGGCCCTGGACCCCGCCCCCGGCCTCGAGGGTGGCGACGTGCTGATGACAGGTTTCACTTGAGCCGAGGCCGTGGAGCAGCGACTGCTGCCCATATCCAAGACGTGCGACGGCGCGATCGGTAGCTCGCGCAGGTTACTGTTCCTGGGAGCGGTGGGCTGCATTTGCTGCATTGGCCGCTTGGTTACGTTCTGAGAAGTTGTGTTCTATCACAAGAAGAAAGAAGTCGAATTATAACTGGATACTTGGGAGAAAGATAAAAAGGCACATTAGTGGATGAAAACATGGTAAAAATCATTTTAATTAGTGAGCGAGTTCTCTTTGGGGTGGAGATAGCTTTCCCCGGTGAACACTCGCCTTCGCGCATCAGTGTTCCTGCGCTCTGGGGCAGCACACCATTATGCTGAGGATCAGGACGGTCAAGGCTATCATATTTGCCTACAGACAAGTTCCTCTTTAATGGAAATTACACCAGCTGGCTGTAGCGGTGCCTCAGTGTGGGGACTGACGCTTTTAGCAGAACTGATGGGGCCGACAAAGGATGACTGGCACCACTTGCACTGGGTCCCGGAATTTACGGCGGCACAAGAAAAAGGGCGAAGCGATAAGTCAGCATCCTAAGAAAAACTGCTCTCTGCGTGAGAAACGTGCTTGAAAGTTTTATCTGAGGGGAAAGTCTTAGTGATGCTCGTCCCTGGGATTCTTAACAGAGACACGACCCTGGGAGGAGCTTAGAGGTAGGAGCCGGCTGTAGGAGCACTGAGCTCCAAGAGCACGCAGGCCAATGTTTACGGGCACAAGGCTAGGGACACAGTCTGCCATTGCTCTAACACAATGAAGTCTAAATTACAATGCATCTTTCCCAAACTCCTTCCTCTTTTCTTTTTTTTTTTAAAGTTTATTTATTTACTTCTCTATCTATCTATCTATCTATCTATCAATGTGGGAGGGGGGTGGGAGGGTGAGGAGAGAGGAGCAGAGAGAGGGAGAAAGAGAGAATCCTAAGCAGGCTCCAGGCTGTCACTACAGAGGCCCACATGAGACTCAAACCCATGAACCACAAGATCATGACCTGGGCCAAAATCAACAGCTGGATGCTCAACCAACTGGGCCACCAAGGTCCCCCTTCCTCATTTCTTGTATCGTTAGTCTCAACGTCACTCTAAGAAAGAAAGCAGGTATGAGAAAAACTGAGATTAAAAGTAGCTAAGCGACACCCTGGAAGCTCAAGGTCAAAGGGAGAGTACTAAAAGGAAAGCCCAATTATCTGACCTTGGCCCACAATTCTAACCATTAGTCTCTTTATAGAGTTATTTAATGGAGGACAGGCAATAGCAATGACTACTGTCTTTTATTTTTAAAGCAATGCACACTCCATAGCTCCCTTCGATAAATGACAGGCCACACAGCACACCTGCTGAGGGCACCTGAGACTGTGTCCTCACAGATGCACTGATGACCTCCCGCAGTTAAATACAGGCTTCACAAGGATAGGAAACTTGTCTCTTGTCCACTGCTGCCTTCCCAGGAACTCAGATGGTGCCTAGCAAGAGGCTGTGCAGTCCACTCCACCTGAACCCATTTATTTATGCAGAGCACAAGGACGCAGAGACGATACAGCCAACAACAAAAAAAGGCAGTAGTTAAGACAGAGTGGCCGTCGCCCAAAAGCAGGGTTTCCTAACGTTATGTGTCCACTAATGGTATCCACCGCTGTAAGAGTATCTAGGGGCGCCTGGGTGGCTCAGTCGGTTAAGCAGCTGACTTTGGCTCAGGTCACGATCTCCCGGTTCGTGGGTTTGAACCCCACATCGGGCTCTGTGCTGGCTGCTCGGAGCCTGGAGCCTGCTTCCGATTCTGTGTCTCCCTCTCTCTCTGCCCCTCCCCTGCTCATGCTGTCTCTATCTCTCAAAAATAAATAAATGTAAAAAAAATAAATAAATAAGAGGATCTAGATATACACACATAAGATGAAGAAGTAAATAATGCTAATACAGTCTTCCCAGCACAAAAGGGACTTCATTAATTCCTGCAGTCAAGAAAATCAATTTCCTAGGCAGTCTTTGACACACACACTCCCTTCAGAGAAACGTAGTACCCATGTTTCGGGAATTAAAGCGGAGCTGGAAAACACGCGGCCTCACCAGCTCTGCCCCTTAAGTTCCGCGCCTTCAAAGGTGCGCCGGGAAGACAGCCGAAGGCAGCGGGCCACTTACATGCCTGAGCCCCTGGCGCTGGGGACACTGCATCCGAGCGCCGCCGGGCTGCGGCTGGGCCGTCTGGATGTGAGGCCGGAAGTGCGGCTGCGACACGGGCATCAGCGGCGGCGGAGGGACGGACAGGTGGTGGTGGTGCTGGTGCGGCTGCGGCTGGTGCGGGGGCTGGTGCTGCGGCTGCGGGGGCGGCTGGTGCTGCGGGGGCGGCTGCAGCGGAGGCTGGTGCTGCGGCTGGAGCGGGGGCTGCGGCTGCGGCTGCGGCTGCGGCTGGTGCGGAGGGGGCAGTGGCGGGTGAAGGGGCCCCTTGGTGCCAAAACAAAGACAGACAACAGTTACAAACGCGCTTCCTAGGTACGCTGCAATTCGGCCGTTTCTCTAAACCCCCGACACCAGCAACTTGAAGGGCACTGAAATTTCATCTTAGATTTGCCGACAGAGGTCGTATCACCTAAAACCCGGTAACAAGCCAAAAGCGATCTCTTACACCTTATATTTGCGCTGAGTCCTTTTAACCTCCAAATTCCAGGGATCTAAGGAAACAAGTAAGGAAGCTGCCGGCAGCACAGTTTCTGACACCCACATACCGGGACCGATAAAGATGCCCCCAAACTAACGACAGCCGACAGCCGGAAGGTGTAATCCTGCAAGGCACTTTCAAATGCTGCAGAGAAAAGCGAGCCGGGAAGAGGAGCTCACACTACTGTGCCAACTGAACAGCTGCAGCACAGGAGGAGGGCGCGCCGCTGAGGGGACACGGGAGCCACGGGCGCCCCCCTGTGGGTGGTGACCTTTCCTACAGGACGGGATTTCTTCATTTTTGGGGGAATAATTCTGTCTACTCAAAGAAGTCCCTTTTACTTCTACTCAAAGAAGAAACATTTTATCGCACGTTAGCGATCTAAATAATAATCGTTTTCCTTTTTCCACTTTGGGTAGTCTGTTTCCAGACGGTTGAGCCAGGCGTACCATCGTGATGGGTCTTTACAGTAAACCTGAAGGACAGGCAGAAAGTAGGGGCCAGCAAGAGCTCCCGGAACTCAAGGAGCCCATGAAGCGTGACCCACAGCAGAGGGCACTCAAATCTTTCAAATAACGGGCCGCGGCGACACTCTCCTTCCCTGCGGCGCACAGAATCTTTCTGCTCCGCCACTGCAGGAACCTAAGTGGACAAAGAACCTTACTTCCGCTGGAAACCCCTTTAAGAATCCTGCGACGAGGAGCAAAGAGCCTGCCCTAACTTTATCAGCAGTACGGCCTCTCGGAATGTTTTCATTTCCCCAAAGCTGACCATCGCTTTTTGCATTTCTCCGGCCGAGGAGATAAACGATCCTGTCGAGAAAGCAGCGCGTTTCGGGCGAGGCCCTGGCTCTTCCAACGGGGTCCCCGCGCCCCAGGTCGCCGAGGCGCCCCTCCCCCGCATACCTGCAGGCTGGGCTGCGCGTGCGCGGGCAGGAAGGGCTGGCCCGGGCCGGGCAGGAAGGGCTGCCGCGGCGGGATGAAGGGCCGCGTGGCCGCCGAGCCCGGCTGGCTGAAGTGCAGGATCCCCAGCGGCCCCGGCGGCTGCAGCGCTGGCCTCACGGGCCTCTCCCTGGGGAACACGGGCTGCTGGCCCTGCTGGCTGAACGCTGGCCCGGGCTGGGTGAACGGCAGGGGGCTGGGGGCGGGCACGGGGTGCGCGCCGCTGAGGAGCGTGGGGGGCGGCGGCGGCGGCGGGGGGCTGCGCTGCTCCAGGAAGAGATGACTCGGGAACCTCGGTTCGCCTGAAACTGAAGCGCGCGCGGCATCACCCTCTGCTCGCGGGGACGGGCCCGCGTGCCGCCGGACGTGTGACGGCGAACAAAGGTCACACACGTGGGGGGCACGACCCCAGGGAGAGGGGTTGTATTCCACGGGCCGCCGCGTCCCAGCGCGACAGGAGGGCTCCGCCACTCCTCTCCGGGGGCCTCGCGAGGCCGGGGGGACGCGCCGGCCACCAGCCTCTCCCACCCGCCGACCCGCCGCTCGGGGCAGGGCGAGGCCCAAATGCGTCGGGGCTCCTCTCCGCCCGCAACTCCGCCCCGCCGCGCGGCCGCCCCTTACCTCCCAAGAAGAAAGGGTCCCGCTCCTGCGGCGGCGGCGGGGCTCTCCACTGGTCCTGCAGGGGAAGCCGCGGGGGCTGGCTGAAGGTGCTGGGGACCGGCCCGGGCGTGTGCTGCGGGAACTCCGGAGGGCCCTGAGGAACGACGGGACGGCGTGAGAGGACGGAAAGGAGGGGGCGCCGTCCCCCAGACGGGGGATCCTGCCCTACCCACGGGCCGACATCAGCCGCGGCACCAAAACATCAATTCCCTGTTGTCAGAGCGCTCCGGCAGAACAAGAACATTATTTTTAAGCTTAGAGACACCCGTGCAATTATCGACCCTTCTTGCCCATTAATCCCAAAAGACCAAATGTCTACGTTCGGCGTCCCTGGCATTCATCTTCTCGATCGTGCTATAATTTGCTACCTCTTTAACACAACCACAAGCCACGCCTATGAAGCTGCTTTATTTCTAAAGAAGAAGAAGAAATTGAATGTGAACCATAATAAACATCAGCAACTTCTGGTGAAACAGGACGAGAAAGGTTTAGGAAACCATACTGCTCCACGAGCAATGTCACACAGTCAGACTGCACACTGGAGAAGACACTCTGGGTCAATGACCTCCTCCAGGTTAACGTTTTTCAGTAAGTACTTCTCGCTAGAACTCTACGTGGAAAAACTAAAAGTACTTCAATTTCCAGTTGGCCTTGTAAGTATTTGTAAAGAGTTTTAAGTTTATTTATCCACTTTTGAGGGAGGGGAGGGGCAGGGAGAGAGGGAGAATCCCAAGCAGGCTCCCTGCCGTCAGCACAGAGCCCGACATGAGATCATGACCTGAGCGGAAATCGAGAGTCAGACGCTTAACCAACTGAGCCGCCCAGGAGCCCCCGTGGAGATTTTTAAAAGTACCACATTTGCACTTTTTTTGGTGAGGCATTTCAAGAAAGCCTCACAATTTTTCTTTCACTTCTCCAGAAAGAATTCATTAATTATACATACCATCAAAATAATTTTCACTTAAGAACATCTTGTTCTTTGAAACTCCACCAGTATTTCTCAACTTTTAAAAAAAGTCACACTCCTTCCTCCTAACCTTAAATGTCTAACTCCTTTTCCATCATTTTATTACTAATACTCAGTTGCTCTAAATGTGCCATCACATCACCACTACACTGGAAATACTTTTGCAAACTGCGGTGCCCTTCCTTCTGCCTGTAACCATCTGCGCTACCCGTGACTCCGCGACAACAGCACACAGTGAGCGCAACGGCCTCCGTGAAGAGCTCCAGCTCCAGAAGAGCCCCTTGGGTGCAGATGCGGCCCCTCAGCAGGACTGTCACCACTGGGCCGCTTCTAAGGGAACCGGCCTGGAGAGCTTCGGGGTCCGAGCCAACTCTTGGAGACACCGGGTCCATCCACGTTCTGAGAATCACGCCACAGGTTTAGAGATCAAGTCACCAAACCCGGGCTGGCGCTAGGGCCACCTGCAGGGAGCCGGCGCGCCTGCCGCGTGCTGGGTGCGGGGCAGCAACGAGGCGGGCCGGGCAGAGGGAGACTCGGGGACGGCCTGGGGAAGTGCCGGGTAGCTGGATTCAGTGTCACTTCTCTTGTATCTCTGGCTGGTCCCGCAGCCCAGGGAGAGCCAGGTCGGGAGGCTGGAGGACGGAGTCAAAGCCCAGGGCCGGGTGTGAACCGAGGCTAAGGTGTCGTCTGCTGCCAACCACTGTGGGAGACACGTCGTGCTACTTACCCAGATGCTCAGCCCCCGCGTCTGTGAGCCGGCATTAAAGACAACCCCCCCAGTGACCACCAACTGCAGGGATTCACACGGACTTAAATAAGCCGCCTTGGTAAAGCCAATGTGAGCCAGTCAAGCATCGATACTGTATGAACGTCTACTTCAGAGGAAGGACCGGTGGGCCCTGGGCCCTGAGCCCACCGGCCGCCTCCGTCCCCTGTGGCTTCCATACCGCACACCGGGCTCTGCAGAGCCCCCGACCACCGGAGCTCACGAAAGCACAGCACGGTGGGAGCGTGCGTCCCATTTCACAGCCCAGGCGACGGAAACTCGGGACACCGTGGTGCCCATGGTGACACCGTTCTGCTGTATTTTTTTTTTAACCAGAGATTTCAATACTCAAGAAAAACAAGTTAAAAATTCCCACAGGATTCATTTTATTCATAACACAATGAAAATGAAGTAGAGGAAGTTTCAACCCACGACACAAATCTTATCAAAATGACTAGAGCTGGGGATTTTAAAGACCGTATTTTCCCTGGACTTAGATATGGAAATGACAGCCTACGGCCAACTCAGATGTCTGAGTTCTGGAAACCATCACATTATACACAAACTTCCATGTCTCGTATTTCATCCATCTGTATGGAAAACGCTCACTCTATGCTTCTGTCTCGGCCAAAGTGCAAAATCTCTACGGAAAGGCTTCTCCTGAAAGCTACCCTCGGTGTAGAAACTTGGTTCTCTCCTGCCCTACTTCACTCTCTCGCCAGCTGCCGGTCCCGTGCACGGCCCGTGGAGGGACCCCTGCCCCCCGGGCTCCACAGACCACTGAGTATTGCCAGATGAGAGCTGGGATCGCCGAACGTGCGGATTTAACTGTGACTGGCCCATCAACGTCCCTCAGCAGTTTCTCACCTGCTCCTGCTCTGCGGCTCCCACTGCCCAGGGGCCTCCGCCAGCTTTGTCTCCCCTCCCTCCACCCTCACGTCCCCGTTCTCCGTACCTCCCATCAGTTAAGGTGTCTCCTACCCTGAGCGCACACGGACTCCCAATCCGCGCCCCCTGCCATGCTCCTTGCGGTCCTTTGTGTCCCAGCCGCTTCCGTTCCCCTTCACCTACACCGAATATTCCAGTAGGAATGACGTGCTTGCTGCTAATTTTCGCTGTAACACGACATTTGTCACATTTTTCATTTAAAAAAGAGGAACAGGGGTCCTGGGTGGCTCACTTGTTAAGCGTCCAACTTTGGCTCAAGTCACGATCTCACAGCTCATGAGTTCGAGCCCCGCGTAGGGCTCTGTGCCGACAGCTCAGAGCCTGGAGCCTGCCTCGGATCCTGTGTCTCCCTCTCTCTCTGCTCATGCTCTGTCTCTGTCTCTCAAAGGTGAATAAACGTTTAAAAAACAATTTAAATAGAAGGAAGGAAATAATGAAGATTAGATCAGAAATAAATGAAATAGAAACTAAAAAAAAAAAAATAGAAGAGATCAATGAAATCAGGAGCTGGTTCTTTGAAAAAAACCAACAACATTAATAAACCTTTAGCCAGACTCATAAGGAAAAAGAAAAAAAGGCAGAAAGGACTCAAACAAAATCAGAAATAAAAGAGGAATAGGGTGCCTAGGTGCCTCAGTCAGTTAAGTGTCCGACTTCGACTCAGGTCATGATCTCACAGCTTGTGAGATCCAGCCCCACGTGGGACTCTGTGCGGACAGCTCAGAGCCTGGAGCCTGCTTCGGATCCTGTGTCTCCCTCCCTCTCCGCCCCTCCCCTGCTCATACACATTCTCTCTCTCTCTCTCTCAAAAATAAACAAACATTAACAAAATTAAAAAAAAAAAAAAAAGGAAGAGCGTGCTAAATTATAACCAAGGTCGGAAGTATTACACCACTGATCGTTGACAGCCTTTCATCCTGAACTAAGGTCAGCAAACATCTGGGCCCCTAACTCACTGGCTGTGTCAGTCACTCCTAGGTTAACAAGCTGACCAAAAAAGCACAGACACAGGGAGACAGTGTCAGAAAGGACAGAAAGAATACAGTGTACTTTCTGAGAAAGGGAGTCCTCTGGGGCTCCTTCCCCTTAGCCCTGAGTCCTGTGCTGAGTTCACAGCTGGAAAGCAGCAGCACTCACTGTGAGAACTTTCTCTGAACTCAGAACTGTGTCACCAGTCCCAGCACGGGTAAAGCCAAGTCTCAGCTGGCCAGTGTTCAGAGCCTCTCCCAGAGAGCACTGCCCTCTGCTACATCAGGCAAGCCCACTGCCACCCCATCCCAGCGAGTGACCGCAGGACCCGGTCCCCCAGCATCTACTTCTGCGTCATCCAGTCCTCGAAGGCCGAACGCGGCCCAGATACAGGAGGAAGCCTCGGGGGACTGCTTCTGAAGCTGGCGTCCCTCACCCGGCTGCGTGGAGACCAGCGGCCACTTCTCCTCGCCTTCCGTCCTGATTTTACTGACAACCAGGAGAAGAGGAGAGAGGTTCCTGACTTTTCCGCCCACACACGCGGCTGTCTTCGTTACTTCGTTTGCGAAGCCCTGATACTTACTGCCACTTTTCTCACTGGGCTCACATCATGCCAGGCTTACTGACAGCTGGAAAGCACTCAGTTTCTTCGGAAACCAGTCACAAGCAATAAATTCCATGACTGTGTCTTACTGCCCCATGGCTGCCCCCGCTGCTGCAGCGGCTCCCAGCAGTGCCGCGCACGCGGCAGCCCAACGAAGCTCTGCACAGCCTCTCCTCCTTCCGTTAGAGAGTTCATTTCAAGTCCTCCAGAGGACAGCTTTCTCGTTACAGATAAGGCAAAACGTAACTGGAAAAGCAGACTGGGGGACCCCCCGTTACGAGCGGAAGGTCCGCTAACCCGCGATTTTGACTTTGCCACGAGTTGAGATGGGGAAAGTATTCTCAACCCCCTTCGTCCATTTGTAAAAGGAAAGTGACTGAATCGCGAGAATGAACTCAAAGGGAAACTGATGTGCTTAGTTTTCAATAAAAATTTCAAGCTGCCTGAGAACTAGGTACGTTCCTGGGAGATTATTTTAAATATTCACGTTCTAAAGACGCTTGTGGTATTAAACTGAAAATACAGCGGAATCCTAAGTCTTGCCCCTTTGGAATCTTAATATCGTGACGTTCATCTCTTCCCAGACCTTTTCTTCCACCAATTAGCCACGTGCTTGCGGCGTAACCGCCGACAGACACGGGCGCTCAAATGTTGGCGATATCGAACGAGGCCCCCCAGATTCTTTCTTCGTCAGTCGTACTGAGCCAGAACTTTAGTCCACCTTCCAGCTGGTCCTCTCTCGGAAAGGCGCTAACTAATAGAGGCCGGCCGGGCGGAGGGCAGTGCCGGCGGGTCGGGCTCCCTACCGTGCCCTCCAGCCCTCCCACCACCTAGCAGGCCTCTCAGGGCTCCTCCGTCTTCTCACCTGCAGAAGGCAGGGATACTGACGGTGCCCGTTTCTCGTGGGAGAAGATGAAAGAACGTGTTCGAAGTCCTTACGACAGTACCCAGCAAATAACAAAAGTTCACAGTGCTTGCCACTGTTGTCACTTTTACATGACATTTTTGTAGACAGCACTCCACTCTGTAAACGTAACACAGAGCTGCTGACAAGTGACAGGGCTCCTTATATCCTGCAAGACAGAGCAGCACAGGCCCCCTTCCTGCACTCTCACCCCGGAGTCACAGCGGAAGCCTTCACAGATGAGGCGTCACCACATCCTGGCCACTCCACCTCCGGCGGCAAACCCGCTCCCCTCCTCCCTGCTTCAGCCGGCGGGCCCGTGAGGGGCGAGACCACGGTCCGTCATATTCACATGTGTGTTTTCACACTGGGCACAGAGCCTGGTACAGAGACGCTGATGGGTATTTAATAAATGAATCGACTGCCTATTCCAACCAGCAAGGGAATCCAGCCCCACGTGCTAATCTAAAACGCTACAGCGGGCTGGGCCGCCTAAGTGGCTCAGTGGGTTGAGCGTCCGACTCTGGATTTCAGCTCAGGTCATGATCGCACGGTTATGGGATCAAGCCTAGCATCGGGCTCCGTGCTGATGGTGTGGAGCCTGCTTGGGCCTCTCTCTCTGAAGATAAACATTTAAAAACAAATGAAATAGGGGCGCCTGAGTGGCTCAGTCGGTCGAGCATCCGACTTTGGCGCAGGTCACGATCCTGCGGTCCGTGGGTTCGTGCCCCCCGCGTCGGGCTCTGTGCTGACAGCTCGGAGCCTGGAGCCTGCTTCAGATTCTGTGTCTCCCTCCCTCTCCTCTCTGCCCCTCCCCTGCTCACGCTCTCTCTCAAAAATAAACATTAAAAAACAATTTAAGAACAAACTAAAATTCCAGGGGGGTTAAGCCCTGACTGCCCACGAAGCCCACAGACAGTGGATGGCCGAGCGCCAGGAAGGGCGTGATGGAGGTTGGAACAGACCAAGCTGGACCCTGGGCAGTGAGCCGAGGCTCTGGGCTGAGCAGACTGAGAACAGAGACAGCACACCGGGACCAAAGAGAAGCCAACATCAACAGAACCCGGTCCTCTGACTTAAGCGTAGGACAAAAATCATCTCAACTTGCATCGCCGAGGTGTGGACCAGACAGGGAGCGTGGGATGAGCACGGACTGTTCTCCGACCTGCAACCGCCCCCCAGTGTTCAGAGAGTACACTTGTTCTCTGAAGGATGGACACGCGATGGGCAGCTTGTGGGATGCACTTCCAACACTGCTGCTGAGGAGCACAGCCCAGGCCTGCTTTCTTCTTGGCTCTGGACCCAACTGAGGAGCCACACACCTGTAAGATGCAGGACACATCTATAAACCACACGGGCACAGGATGACCGGAGTAAGATGGGGGGGGGGGGGGGGGGGGGAGGACCCGCTTCGCTTCGGCTCGTTTTTGCGCTTCATTATTGCAAAGTAGCACTTAGCAACGATCGCACACCACACACACGACAACAAGGCATTTTTCCAGGGTCCATCCTAAAGTAAACAGATCAACAAGTCGGAACTGTACGTAAGCAGGAAATGCTCATGGACCAGCAAGACACGGTAGAGGCGAGTGTAGAAGCAAAATGCGGATAGGAAAAAACCCAAAGTCATTTGTAAAATATAAACAATGTAAACCAAAGAATATATGCTATAAAAATAAATGACGTTGTCCAGAACTTAAGGTGTGGCTAGATCCATATCCCAAATCTGCCTAAGCTCTGAAGAGAAGGACAGAAATCAGTAAGAAAAAGTGAGTGTAATTATCTTATTATCTTGGTAATGTTGCAGGACCACGGATGCTAGTGAAACATGAAACCTAACCCCGTATTTATGATGGTGTTTGGCTTTATATAAACATGAGCCACCTCCCGCCCCAATGAGGACAGACCGCTGATGCCCACCGTCCGTGCCCACATGTTCCCGAGCACCAGTCAGACTACATTTCACAGTCGGTCCTGCAAGGCAGTGAGGCTGGCGGCGTGACCAAGGTTCAGCAAACGGCACGTGACCGGAAGTGAAGCAGGCCGGTCCCACACCCGGCCAGTTACACAGGAGTAACTCCCGGTTCGCCCTCTCCCCACCTGACGAGGGGGTCTTGCAGGGCCCAGAGGAGGCAGCCCCGGGGGCAAGGGGAGTGAGAAGTGAACTCTGCAGTGCCGAGCCACCGAGGGCTCGGGACCGCTCAGTCCGTCACCCCACCCCAGCCGGTCCTCCTGTGCCGGATGCTCTGGGGCCGCCACCAGGACCTTTCATGCGCGGGTGCCACGGGCCCCGGCCGTTGCCGTCCTGGCCGATGGGCGCTGTCCCTCCAGGCCTGCCCGTGCAGCCCACGGCCCTCTGCCCCAGGGCAGACGACTCGGAGGTAGGGCTTCTGCTCCAGAGCCCTCCCCCTCAGGGTCAGGCCAGGGCAAGAGCCTTTCCCTGAAAGCACACCGCAGCCCAGTCCCGCCCCCTTCCTACCTGGCGTCCCCGGCACCCTCGCCTAAGCCCGTGCACCCAAATCCCCATCTTGGGCTCTGCTCCCTCTGGCCCAAGGCTCCAGCCCACACTACTGCCGCCAGCTGACTCACGGGGCACCTCTACCTTCTCATTCGCTCCCTGTAACGCCCGACGAGGCACGGGGTCTGCTGACAGAAATCCCGAGCATTTAAGTATCTCGCGCACAGTCCAAGGTTAGAAAGTGGCAGAGCCCGGACTGACTCCCGGGTCACCGGCCCCCCCACAGCACATCCACTCACCCACTGTGCTCATGATGAACAGGAAACGGCGGGGAGTAACTTCACTTCCCTTGGTCTGTCTCGGTGTTTTATTACCACGTATGTACATGTCATTGTGTGAGAGAGTGTGTGAGTGCTTTGGAAGTCAAGAAAACCAATAAATACTAAATCAAGTCTAAAGTCAGACAGCCAAGGAAATTCCATGGCTGCCTGAGCAGGTAAAAGAAATTAGCAGTTCTTATCTGACCGGCCTATGAGAAATTGATGAAGGCAGCAGAACCAGAGATGCTATCTACAATGCAGAAGAAAGAGCTGACTCAAGATGAGTAAGCAAGGGAAATTTCCGGCTTTGGCAGTTTGTCCAAAAGAGTAAGAATGGAAACAGAGGGTTTTTGCGGGTGTAACCTTGAAACCGTAGGTGACACCAGCAAGGTGTGATAAGCTAGGGCAGCCAGGTGGAAGGCAGCGAGTGCCAGGGATGGCCGACTACGGCAGGCCACGCGCGGGGCCAAAAGACACCAGGAGCACACGCTGAGCGGTGCGGCTGAAGGAGGCCGGCACGGGGAAGAGAGAGCTTCACTGGTACCTGCATCAGACCCTACCAGAAAGCAGCCCACCTCCGAGATGCCAAAGCCTGCGTGAGGGCCAGATGGCAGGAAGATTAGAGAAAAGGAGCAGACACCGCAAGACAGATTATTCAAAAAGAAAGTCCACGGCTGGTCCATGAAATAAACCAGAGTGACAACGGTTACTTCTCTGGAGAGACCAGATCCTGGTGGACACAAGGGCGAAACCATCTGGGGAAGACACGTGGGCCCCTCCTCCCCTCCACTTGCCTCAACGGGTAACAGAACCTGAGGGTCTGAACGCTTACGTGAAGTTTAAAACTTTAACGCTTTAAGATCGTAAAATCTTCTGTTATCAGCACTGGCTTTCCGGAACAGAAATTTAACAACCAGCAGGCATCTTCAAGCTCACAGTGCCATTTTCCTCACTGGTTTCGATTCCATTTTGAACGTGGATGGATGGCACTTCCTTCCCCTACACTGACACAACTTAAATTCTGGCCATAAGTTTGAGCCACATGGAAAAGATTGCTAACTGCCTACCTACTTTACATTCTCACTTCTTCCTGAGTGATACAGGGGCAACGCTGCCCACCTAAAACCCTGAACTTGTCGCAGTGGGCCGGGGGCTCTCGGGAGGCTCACTGGGGGCTGCCTCAGCTGGCACGCACCTTTTGTCCCTCCCTCCTCCTCTTCTGGCCTGCGATTTGAGTAGGAAAAATATAGGTCCCTGATAACACCACAGAACTGCTATCCCAACCCAGAACTTGTTCATTTTTATGCAAGAACACGCCACTTGGTTTAAGTCATTGTTCAAAGAATTTTGTTATGTGCAGCCTCATTCGCATCCTGACTCACCAAGTCAACGTTGTATCTTCTGCAAACACGGTGCCAGGACACGGGCAGAACAAGTAACTTTTCCTTTAAGGGGTGAGGACACTCAGGTTTACGGAGCTAGAAGCGGACTGGCCCAAGTTACACTGCCCCCACACAGCTCAGGACGAAAATGCACATTTTCAGATTCTTGCTTTTGTTATAAAGTGCTCTTTCTGCTGTCACACACTGCCGCTGGGACCAGCGTGTCTTCAGCAAGCCACGGCTCCAGTGTGGCATCCACCTCAGAGGCTCTCCTGATGCGAGCATTCATTGAAGAACTTGTAGCGTTTCACGGGTATAAAGGATAATAAATTACCAATTCCCTCCACCAAATGCACAATTATTTTAAGACTGTTAGTGAGCTGCGAACACCTCACTTAACAGAACTTTCAGCACTAATTCTCCTGCCTTTTGAAAGAAAAGGCTACCTTAATCCCTCGGCTAATTGCTCTATTTTGCTTTTCTTTCTATCCCTTTAAGAGTCTCAGGTAAAACATTATCATTCTTTCTCATAGAATTCTTACACAAACTGCACTCTGGCATGTTCCGCATCTCTTGTTAATTACATGATGTTATCTGTGTTAATCCTACTCAAGAAGGACTGACAACTTCAAACACACACAAAAAAAAGAGCACTCTGCATAAATTGCTTAGCCCAAAGTTAATCGTATAATGCGGAAAAGAAAGAGGTTCTAACAGCTATTGTAGGACTTATCAGCTTCCCTAACAGGGTCAGTCAGTATATTTTAATAAGACTAATTAAATACCTTAACAATGTCATTGAAACTTCATGCATCTTTCAATGAATTACAACCTTCCTTTGCAGCATGTTTTCATTTATCAAGCTCACTTAAAATGCAAAGAACCATATAAGAAACCAACAGACGCTTAAGAACGACTCTCAGCTAATTCTCATTCAATGTGGGTCAAACGCAGAGAATACAGACCACTAGTGACCCCTCGCATAATTAAAATTATACCCTCTATCACAATATTAATCCTCTTACCTCAGTGCTTTCCACAGATCTTTTTTCTTTCAGGTTGTGCCTCGTCTAATACCTACATTCATTTTCTTAAAAGGCGTTTTTGTGTTTAGAGGTGCTTTCTAAACATTTGAAGAAGCCTGTGCCCAGGGTCAGCACTACTCCCCACGCGGACTTGAACGCATGAGGACAACGTGCTGGCTCCAGCAGAGAAACTAGGGCATGTACCACAAAGCAGGACACCTTTAACTTAGAACAAAGTACTGCTCTTGATGAACATACTCGAGACTGTGTACCTACCTTAGTTACACGCTGAAAAGCCACAATGTTATTATCCCTGTCCCTTGCCCCTCCCGTTCTTCCCAAACACCCCACGCAAGCACAGTGCCTGCTCTCCCACAGCACTGTGTCGTGACACTCGCATCTTAAATACAGCTAGGGTCCACTTTAGCAGATCCGGTCATTTTCAGCCAGTTTACTGACATGCGTCTTAGTATTTCGCGAGAAAGGGAGAGGCACACCACGACTGAGACTCTGGCTGCCTTGGTTGCAACCCTACTTCTTGTGCCCCAAAAGACTCAGTTTCCCCATCTGTAAAGCGGAGAAAAGGATACCTTCCTATGGTTGTTGAACACAAGCTCTGAGCAAAAGCTGGAACACAGTAATCACTCAGTAATTTTTTTTTTTTTTATTTCCCAATGAACTTCAACAGCACGTGCTCCAGGGAGCTGTGTTTCCTCACTCAAAAAAAAAAGTTGGGGCGCCTGGGTGGCTCTGTTAACTGAGTATCTGACTTCAGCTCAGGTCATGATCTCACGGTTCGTGAGTTCGAGCCCCGCGTCAGGCTCTGTGCTGTTAGTTCGGAGCCTGGAGCCTGCTTCAGATTCTGTGTCTCCCTCTCTCTCTCTGCCCCTCTCCTGCTTATGCTCTGTCTCTGTCTCTCAAAACTGAATAAATGTAAAAAAAAAAAAAAAAATAGGGAAAAAAAAAGAGTGAGTTAAAAAGCAGAAGAGCAGCATCAGCTCTGCCAACTGCAAATGCGGTCTGTGCGCCAAGTCCTCCTCCGCGAGGGCACCTCCCACGCGGGCCATCACTCCCATCTCCCACCAGGGAATGACAACCGTGTTCACAAAAAACACCAGACGCGAACGTTTATACCAACTCTCTTCGTAAGAGCCAGAGACTAGCAATAATCCAAATGTCGAAGGGATAAACGGACTGTGGTACGTCCATTCAGTGGAATAATACCTACCAATAAAAAAAGACAAATCCCTTACAGGTGCAATCTCAAGAGCACTGTGGCGAGGGAAAGCAGCCAGACTCAAAGCAAACATCCCACAGGAGTCCACTCACAGGACATGACTTCAATGAAAGAGAACATGGCGGTTGCCGGGGGGCTCGGCAGGGAAAGGAGTGACCACAGAAGGGGCAGCGCGAGGAAGCCCTCTGAGCGGCAGGACTGCGCTCTCTCTCTCTCTCTCTCTCTCTCTCTCTCTCAACTGTGGTGAGCGCACAACTGAATGCACTTACAAAAACTCACCAGCTTGCACATCAAAAGGAAAAGGACTAAACTGTAAAAATTTTTTAAAACTCTAACTTTTGGGAAGAAATGCTTTCAGGTCCTTTATAATAAAATAGGGCCTCTTTCAAAGTGTATCTTAAAAATGCATTTCAACAACTGGAGCACCTGGGTGGCTCAGTCAGTTAAGCATCTGACTCGATCTCAGCTCGGGTCACGATCTCACGGTTGCGAGTTCAAGCCCCGCATCGGGCTCTGCGCTGACAGTACGGGGCCTGCTTGGGACACTCTATCCCTGTCTCTCTGCCCCTCCCCCACTTATGTATGCATAAGCTCTCGCTCTCAAAATAAATAAGCATTTAAACAAATGCATTTCAACAGCACTACAGGTCTTCAAAGACTCAGGGGAAAATAAATTTTAAAATAAAAACCGGTGTGCTTTGTAGGACACGTCGATAAAAACAGGCCATAAAGACTTTCTTGGCACACGTAGGAGGTTCTAAGACTGAAAATGTGTGTTCTTGTCAACAACACATTGGCCACATTACCACTTTACAGACTGGCAAACCGCACTCCGTTTAAGTCTACTATTTATGAAAGGGTGTGGGAACGGTTTTCATTTCAACGTGGACGGTTTTAACGTGGCCGAAAACTCAACAAAACCGTGTAGCAAACACTTTCACAATGTGGCTTACTGGCTCACTTAACTGTACGAGAAACCCACTTCCTATGACTTGAGCAAGTGCTCCCAGGTCTCTGAGGTCTCTCTGCGCGGACCCCCACCCACCCCCTCTCTGCCCAGCACACAGCGTATGCCGGCAGGACAGCGAGTCGACGGGGTGCAGGATCTCATCGCCGCCATACTTACTGGCTGTTACCGTGGTGTTTAGCTGTTCCTCCTACTGCTGCAGATGGGAATTCATTGATATGATTAAATTTGATGGTATGATAATGTATGGTAATCACGATTAATCAGAAACCCACCAGCAAACGGGGGATGTTGGGTATTATGTCACCTGCATTTTAAACTGCATTCTCTCCTTGCGAGCCTGACGACATTTGACAGCTGGAAGGCTCTCATCCCACACTCGCCTGCTACTACTCATAGATCTGATAAGAGAAAATGCCCATCATTCCTTCCCGATCTTAAGTGCTAATAATTACACGGCATTGCAGGCAAGTTGTAAAAACAGTTAGGGGTTCAAAAGAAAGACTGGAATAAAGTCTAGATTCACATCTGCAAGGGCTCTAATCAGAGAGAAATGGAATTGGAGGCAGCAGTCTCATCAAACATGATTTGCATGAAATGCCACATAAAACACATCCAGGACGTTGTCAATCAGCAGCACCTGATACCACACGCGTGCTCCACGGGCACAGGGCTCCCTGGGACCTACCTGCACGGCACTGTCACTGCACAGTAAGCACAGATGGAAATCGAAACCTAAAAACGAACGTGATTGCTCGGAAGACTAGTTGAAACTTATCAGCAGTCTTTTTTTTAAACATGATATTTAGTTTTAATTCAAACCAGAGTCCCTGAGAAATTATTCAGCAGCCAAAGCACTTGGTATTGAAGTGGCTACCCTGAAATACCAGCATTCACCCAGTACATCGATTCAGAATCAATGACCGAATAGGTGTTTAAAACCCCCTCGGTCAAGAATCTTTACAACGTGCGTCACTCGGGGTTTAGCCATACGCTTAAAAACAGCAATTGCATGACACCTAAAACAAATTAGGTCAGCAAAATCTCAAAGCGACACCTTCAAATATTATCAACCGACATTCTAGTGTTACTTCTCTAAGTGGGCAAACATTAAAAACAATAAACATCACTTCGAGGATAAATACGTAACTGGACAATATACTTATGGGCCAAGAAAAGACTCCAAACTTTCCATCGGTGACAAAAACATCAGCCCTTGTGGAAAGGGACACCAATCAGACTAACGAGTAAAACAAAGAGCCTTTGAAAACGAGCACAGAATTCACAGACACAAAGACAGGCACTCACCCGCAGGGCGGTGCACCAGCGTCCCGACCCCACCGCCCCACCGACACCACGAAAGGAAACCACGACCGTCTGTGGGGCAACACTCGAGCCTTCACACGAGCGAAAATGCTTCACGAGAGGAGACGGACGGTAGGCGGCTGGGCGGCAAGACCGGACGGAGCACGAGAGCTGGGGCGGAGGGAGGGACGGCCAGCGGCGGCTCCTGTGCCCATCAGCTCCTGTGAGTGGCCACTGCTCCGACGGCTGAGACGCATTTTACACGTGGCAGAGTCACATCGCGGGACAAAAATGAGGACAGGACGAAGAGGATTCGTTCTCTGATGACGCTACCAACCGAGTTATGTTTACATTTCAAACAAAGGTTCAGAAGGCCGACTGGAAAAAAGAAAACAGTCTGGGAATTAAAGTTTGAGACAGGAAATGTTCTAGAGCACAGCACTAACAGCTGTGTCCGTGGCTAAAATTAAATACGCGGATCTGATTCTTAGGTGGAAACCTAAATTACAAAGCACATCACCGAATTCCATAAACGAGGGAACCGGGGGTGGGGGTTGGGGGGGGGGGGGCAGCCCATCGAGACACCAAGACGGACACGACCACAGAAAGGCACCTCGATGTCAAGAGCTAAAACGGTATTTTCCAAAAAGATCAAACATAGGGAAGCTTTTCTTACGATATTTGTTACTTTGACATTCAAATCTTTGCTTTAAAAACTGTTTAAATTCCCTGAATAAAATTCATCAACAGGACAGAAAGATACTAGTTTTGCTACTACATCAAGCATAGCTAAGAATACCATATTCTGGCCCAAGATTTTAGTTTTTAAAAATAATTTTAACGAATCCTATGAAAAATTGGTTTAACATTAGGCTGTCTAGAGTTCTGATTTTGTTAATTAAAAATTCAAGGTATTATCACTTAATACAATTTGTAGGCATACTACTTCTAAATTAAGAATCTCTCAAGGTTTCATAAAATTGTCAAACAAAATGGACTTCTAAGAAAGTAAAGCTTGCCACTGTTGGGGAAGAGAAGGAATCCCTCAGCATTAATACTGACTGGACACTAACTCCTTTAAAACTTGGAAATCTAGGGGTGCCTGGGTGGCTCAGTCGGTTCACTGTCCACCCGACTTCGGCTCAGGTCACGATCTCAGGGTTCACGGGTTCGCTGAAGCCCTGCGTCAAGCTCGGAGCTGTCACCTGGAGCCTCCTTCGGGTTCTGCGTCTCCCTCTCTCTCTGCCCCTCCTCCTCTGCTGGCGCCCTGCCCCGCCCCCTCACAAATAAAATAAAACGTTAAAAAAAATTAAAACTTGGAAATCTAGCGTTACTTCGACTGACTGCCTTGTTTACTCTTTCGTCCGTCAGGTAGAGCTTAATTCCTATACACTTATATACGTAAATGAGCATGATATAATGCACATTATGTATCAATGAAAACAAGTAAAAAATTAAATAACACAACGCCTCTCTACACAGCTCATTTTATGTAGGGTTCATCATTACCTGAATCAGTAGACTTCCTCGGCACACAAAAAGATCTGAATCACAGAAATGTAGTGAGCAAAGGGAAGTTCACTGTAATCTCGTCTCTCCCCAGCCTAAGCTCCTCTAATGAACCCCCACTGTCCCCGGGACAGGTGGCACTCCTACCGACAGCTTCATACCGCTCGCTCGTGTTTCAGGACAACCCGACCCGTGTCTGCAGATCAACTTCTGCACGGAGTCCTACTCCTCCTGTGCCCAGGAGAACTGGCCGAGCCCTGGGCCTTGTTCACGGAAGTGTGGATGCAGAGTGACTGAACGAGTGACACGGCAATCCTATACTGAGTTACAAGACTACAGGAACTTCACTTAGCTCACATTTCTGTGATTCAGATCTTTTCTGTGTGCCAAGGAAGTCTATGATTCAAAGAGACTCCATGAGGATTCTGAAGTCAGGTTTCCAAATGCGAATGTTATATCAACGGGGAGGGGTTCTGATTTTTTTTTTTTTTTAATTTTTAAGTAATTTCTACACCCAACATGGGGTTCAAACTCACAACACTGAAATCAAGTCACACGCTTCAACGACTGGGCAAATCAGGCGCCCCACCTCAAGTGTATTTTTTAAAAACAGATTCCACATCTGATTACTTTCCCTAAGGAAGATTGATTACAGAAATAAGAGCAGGGCATTTTCAAGACCGTAAGTTCACCGTAAATTCAGCTTAAGATCTAGCATTTGGGGCTTAAAGAAAGACACAATACACACTAAATAACGATAAATAACTGAGCTAAAGAAAAATCTCTCCTCTCATATCACACACATGACTAATCTGTACCCAACTATTTCCTAGAGCCCATACATACTTTCCATCTCAAAAACAGTAACAAAACAAAATTGACATGTTGCAGAAACTCTTCCAAAAGCAATTCAACAGTACTCACTACCCTCAGCGCCCTGTAACAGTACTCACGACCCTCAGAGTACTATATATAACTTAAATATACATTCAGTTTCAGGGTGCCCAGCCGGCTCAGTCAGTGGAGCTTGTGACTCTTGATCTGGTGGTTGTAGGTCCAAGCCCCATGTTGTGTTTAGAGATTACTTAGAAATAAAATCTTTAAAAAATAAATTAATAAGTTCAATTTACATAGAAACGGTCTCCTATTATCCGCTTATAATATCCTCCAGTATTATGCACTTTGCTTCTTGTAGGAGAGGATACAATCACATTTGCACAATTGAAAAATACAAGGAGTGCCTGGGTGGCTCAGTCAGTTAAGCGTCCGACTTCGGCTCAGGTCATGATCTCACGGTTTGTGGGTTCGAGGCCCGCATCGGGCTCTGTGCTGACAGCTCAGAGCCTGGAGCCCGCTTCGGATTCTGTGTCTCCCCATCTCTCTGCCCCACCCCTGCTCATGCTCTGTCTCTCTCTGTCTCAAAAACAAATAGAAACATTTAAAAAAAAAATTTTTTTTTAAAGAAAAATACAAGTAGATGAAAACTGCAATTACTCTAATTTTATGTTAGTAAACATTTTTATAAAAATATCAATTACATACAATATTGCTGTTTTTAACTAGCTTTTAGAACGTTATGGGTCACTCAAAGGAAAAATTAGTTAATATAAGGGAATAAAACCGGTAAGAATCCGTTATAGAAACCATGCCATAATTCATAAAAAACTACAAATCAAAGAGGTTTCTAAAAACTACTCTGAATTTTAACTACTGATTGTATTTTTGAATAATCATCTGCCTATACACCTAGAACCTTCATTAAAACCTTTCTGTTAAGTGCCTTCTATAAATATGCTATCTACTTAAGTATCAAAGGTGGAGTCAAATACATCTTTTAGATATTTCCTGAAAATCAGATTTAGTCTCAACAAAACTACATCTGTTTTACACACAAACAATATTAAAATTTTATGGTCCAGTCCATTTTTCTTCAACATTGGTTTTACAAAGAACATATCTTCCTTGATTTAATGAAACCAAGAACTAACGACAACTCTAACCCAAAACTCAGATAGAACAATTTACTTAAACAGATACATTATTTAGTGGACGTTATTCTTCTGGTTAGGATAAGCAAGGAAAGCACACTGCAAAGCGTGGAGTGGGAGAATGTGTGTGTTCTTTCAAAGAAAGTTGAAAGAGAAAAACCTTCATTTTAAAATATAAAACCAATAGTTCATTAGGACTTTTGAGATTTGGGGTTTTTTTAAACAAGCAGAGTTCTCATGAGTATTCCCTAGAATCTCACACACGTACACAACTTCACACGTGTGTGCATGCACGTGTATGTGCACACACACACTCAAGGCCCTTTCTCACTGAACACAAGGCAATAATGAAATCAAAATTCATAGTCTTTACCGTGAAAAGCATTGCATGATGATCCTAATTCAACAATTTTACAGTTAAACCAAATTAATTCCATTCTCAAAACTCCATTGGCGTGTAAGCTGTTAACAAACATCTCCCACTACAAAAACCATTGTCAGTATTTACAAACCTCGACACTTATTTTGGTTGGAACCACCTGTATTTGCTGCATTAGTACCTCTTAGTAAACGCATGCTCACCCCCTCAGACCAGGAGGAGCAGCTGCTACTCACAGGGAATCTCTGCGGCCCCACAGCAGGTCTCGGCTGGCTGGGAACTGGCAGCAAGGGCACTGTGGAAAAACACCTTTTGTTACAAACACGGTTCACTTCACAAACAAACCCACCAAAAAAGAAATACACCAAGTCTAGTATAAAACATGCATCATGCGTCAGTTACATGTAACATATGAAGTTTACACTTAAGCTAAGTGCTTAGTGTTTTACAAGCCCATAAAAGGGAAAGAGAAAGCAGGACGCTTGTCCCCATACAACAGCATACGCAGAAGCTTCAATTTCAACAGGGAATTTCTATTTAGAATTAAAATGTTTTGCAATGAGAGAAGAGATTACTCCTCTAAAATAAAAAACGGCTTTTGTGTTTCACATCCATATCCAAGTTATCCAGACTATCTAATCCAATTACATTTTCTGACTCCAATCAAATACAAATTCAAATCTAAATCCTCTAGAATCATGAAAAAGAGGGAGGGAGGGAGGGAGGGAGGGAGGGAGAGGGAGGCAGAGAAAGGAAAACACACATACCCATGGTACTGTTACAAAGAACAATCTATTAAACAATCTCCTATGCCAAGATTTTGTTTGTTTTTGGTTTGTGTTTTTAAACAAGCAGAACACTCCAACAGATCTACCAGAAGAACATGAAATCACGTAATTCTAAAACAGACATTTTATCGAAAGGAAGAAGCCACATGTTATACCCTGGGGCTAAATACACTATTTAAAAGGTATGTTACACTGAACTTGATTTTGAAGGGGGAAAAAAAAAACACCGCCCAAGCAGGGACTGCTACAGGGTAGTGTGCTGCATTTTTCATTAAAATGTGCAGCCAGATACACCTAGTAAGCTCTCAGGTTGTCGGGTGTCATGGGCTGAGTTGTGCCCCCCTCCCCAAACGCATATGCTGAAGTCTCCACCCCTAGTACCTCAAAACGGGACCGCGTCTGGGCAAGGGGCCTTTAAAGAGGGGGAGTAAGGAAAAACGAGGTCATGTGGGTGGGCCTGGATCCAGTATGACTGGTGTCCTTGTAAGAGAACAGACCACAGACACACACACAGAACCGGCTACGTGAGGATACAGAGAAAATAATGGTAGTAATAGTAACATCACATACCACATTTTTAGTTTAAGAAACGTCTGGTGCATGAGAAATACACTTTTCCAATGACTTTAAAATTGGAACGCTAAGATAAATTTTATTTCCTATAAATACTCAAGGAACTCTATATATTAAGACTTATGGTGAGGGTCATACTTCTACACGTCCAATTTAAAGTAATAGTGTGGGGTCACCTGGGTGGCTCAGTCGACTAAGCGTCCGACTTCGGCTCAGGTCACGATCTCGCGGCTCATGGGTTCAAGCCCCACATCAGGCTCTGTGCTGTCAGCACGAAGCCTGGAGCCTGCTTCGGATCCTCTGTCTCCCTCTCCCTAGGCCCCCCCCCCGCTTGCTCACTCTCAATCTCTCTCGAAAATAAATATATCTATATTTATATTGTGTGTGACAGAAAGAAACTTACTTCAATAAAATGCAAAACGGCACAAGTCCTTCTGCGCCTTGAAAGCCTAATCCAATGAGTCAAAACTTCAAAATGAGAGGAGGTCAATTTGAGAGACTTTACGTAAAATAGGATGCAGCCCCCAACTCTATACAGCCTCCTACAAGGCACTGGGGGATAAATCGGTTTATCTAGGGCAAAATATGAGATTGTGAAATGGAGGAAGAAACAACTAGAGTATCTCTGACCTCAAAAGATTATAATGAAAGTGAAGAAGAAACTACGTATTAAACAACATAAAGACGATGGTTTGAAAATTAAGTGCCAAATACAAAGGACCCAGACTTTCAAGCCTATGTGCCACTTATTTTTAAACTTCGGATTTAAACATCAATTCCTATCGGATACCCAGATACCTACAATACAGTGAAAAGGTTAAAAAATGTAAGTCTCTTTAACCATCTCCGGGGAGAAATCTGATTATAATTAACAGATTCCTTACACAGAAGCCTTCTTTTTAGTTGGCCTTTTTTTTTCTTTTTAGTAAACGGTAAAAAGCAACAAAAAAGAAAGAAGGGAAAAGGAATAAAAGTTAATGGAGGAGCACATCTGAGAACAGGTGATCAGAAACCCAGCGTGGAGAGAAGGCCTTGGTTTGCCAAGTGTCCCTCGGGAGCTCCGTGGTCCCCCGGGGCTCAAAAGCAGACAGGCATTTCCACCAGCTGCCTTCCTCTGCACCATGAGCACAAGATAACTGAGAACTTGCCCTGCTAGCAGAACCTTGACCTTGGAATATTTGACATTTAACCTTTTTCTTTCTATTGACTAAACTGATTTAAGTTTTTGATTCATTACAACAGTTTTTAATAGGGTAAAGGCTGGAAAACAAGTTAAATTTCCATCAAAACTGGTTAATTATAATACGGTGGAACACCCCTCACCCTTGAGAATATGCACCATGAGGAAAAGATGTGCTTACGCTGTCACTTTCTCACGTGCCTTCCAACGGCCTAAGTCTCCGAGAACACAGGGCTACTCTACGTCCCATGCACAGCAGACGGCCTTGCCCTCCGGGAAGAGCCGTGGTTTCTACTTAAGCTCACTCGCTCACACTGAACGGACCATTCTTCGACGGTGTTCTGCGGGTACGCCAAGCTGGCAGTCTCGCTCTCTCCCCACGCGGGCGTATCTCAAGATCGAAGGTGCCGGCTCTGTGGCACCCAGCTTCGCGTGGAAACTCTTCGGCTGGTTCTGAGCGCTGAAAAACTACCGTCAGAAAGCTGACCTTCTATCTGCCGAATCAGGAGCCGTGCGGTGCGCGACTTTCCTACCTGAGGACACCTTGGGGTTTCCTTAGGGCTTCCCAGTCTGCGCGTCTCACACTAGCGATTTTTATCAGGCTGAAGAGAATCTGTGCACCTTGCCACCTGCCAGGTCTGCGCTCAGCGGACACGAGGAAATACACGAAAACGGACGCGACCTCAGGAGAACCGTTCCGACAAAGCAGACCGACGGCAGCTGCCTGCCTTGGGAAGCCGCTGTGGGAAGGGCTCCGGTACTGAGCCGTCCTCCCCCTCCCACGGGCACAGCTGCCGGAGGAGCCGCGGTGGCGCGCTAGGCACGGGGGCCACCGCGCTTCAGTGCCTCGAGGGCGCAGAACGCGGGCGGAGGCCGCCGAGAGATCCCAATGGAAGGTGGGGGCGGGCGGAGGGTCGGTCGGGGGTCAGGGACGGGCTTGGACTCTGCCTCCCTGGCGTATGAAACAAGAGCAGTCTCCCGTAAGGCGGACCCCACGCCCTAGGCCAGCCTGCCCCCGTCACTGACACCGACGTCGCTCCGAGGGCACAGCACAGTCTCAGAGCACCTCCGGGCCGCTGGCCTCCTCCCACACATCAAGTCCTATCTTGGGCTTCTTTCCCCAACTTCTGGAACTCTGGGATCCTGAGCGCAGCGTCAGCAGAACGCGCGGTGGCCTCAGCCCTCCCCGTCGCTCGAAGGGAAGCAGAACGCTCCCAGAGACGGGCCACCTTCCTCCCGCGGGAGGGCGGGGTCCTTCGAGGCCGTCAGTGCTGTTTCGGAGCCCGGCGTGGGAGCTCACGGCGTCAGGGGAGTCACACGCCACGCCCACTGCTGTCGGGCTCAAGTGTCCCGGAGCTCAGCTCCCGTCCCACCACTGCCTCCGGCGCCGGCCCGCTCCTTCGTCTTGGCAGAGGCCGTGCTTCCTGCACCCTGCCTCTTGGGTCCCTGACTGCGGTCCCTCCACCTCACTGAGGCCACATCCAAGGCCCGGTCACGGTCAGTGACCCGCCTTCCCACAGTCCCTACGCAGCCCCTCCCGCGTCCCAGACAGTGACTCCACCTCCCTTCACTCGTTACGCGCAACGCCACCCTCTACTGCTCTGTCGACACCTCGACTCCAGCGAACGCGACGCTGTGTCCACGCCACCCCACCACGCTGCGGCCTGACCCCGGGCTCACCACCGCCCAGCTTACCACCCGGCACCCCTACCTGCCACGCCCCGCACATCCACTCCTCTACTCCCCTGGAGGGGGACTCCACGTCTCCTCTCCCCGCCTCAGACCTGCGACGTTCCCTCACCCCCACCTCGTGGCTCTTCGCTCCTTCCAGTCCACCCACGTCAGGGAAGAGCTCCAAGACCCCTCCACCGCTCCGCCCCCCACACCCCTGCATGCCCCCCCCCCGCCCCACCCCGGCCCTGCCTCTGGGCACTGGGTCCCAGCCAGGACGAGTCCCCCTCACCTGCATCGACAACTCTTGTCCTTCTCAACAAGCTGCTGGCTTTCCCATCTTAAAAGAAAACACCTTCTCTCCAGCCCGCTTCCTCCTACCAGTTACCATCCAACTTCTGTTTTAGCAAAACACCTTCAGAGGCGCCCAAGAGACGCCCTCCCCTGCCTGTGCCCCCACCTCAGCGAGGTGCGCGTGCACCTTCCCCGTCTCCCCACGACCACCCTCTCGAGACCCCCACGGCCCCTCCGCTGAACACAGTCGTCAGCCAGCGATCCCCATCTGCCCCCCCCCACCTGCTCCGCCGGCAGGGCCCCTTCCGCCAGCCCCCATTGGCCACTCTCCTCTGAGGCTCGTCCTCCATGACCTTCGGCTCCCTCCTCCCCACCCTCTGCAGACCCAGGTCAGACACCCCTCCTCTGGGCCTCTCACTGGACGCAGGCTCCAATCGACCTATGGGCCAACCACATACTTGGAGCCTCGGGCCCTGGTCCGGGCTCTCACTCTGGCACAGGACATTTCACACGTCCACAACAGGACGCAGGACTTTAGTCCTTCCCTGTCGCGGATGATGGCCGATCCATCCCTCTGATGCTCAGACCCCCTGGGCACCATTTCTGCCTCCTTTCTCACAGCCGTGCGGTCCCTCCCCGCGTGCCACCAGCCCTGCCCTGCGTCACATCCGGCACATGACTGCGTTCCATCATCGTGCCAGCGCCCCATCCGAGCCCCTGTCACCTGTGACCTGGGTTAGTGTGGTCGCCTCCTCCCCCCTCACCACCCTGCCGCGCTCTCCCTACGGAGCAGTGACAATGGTCCTCTCGTAACAGAAAGCGGGGCCCTGTCCTCCTCCACTCAAACCCCTGGTCACAGCCCCTACTGCTCAGAGGCGAAGCCGAGGCCCTCAGAACGGCCCGGGGTCTCACATGACCGGGGCCCCGCGTGTCTTCTCTGCTGTCATCAGTCCACTTGTGGCAGGCCGTCTCTTTTGGGTTAATTCCACACACGAGGCTTGGCCTCATCCCGGATTCTCACTCGTCCCTCTGCCTGGAATAGCCTACCCTGAAACAGGGACATCACGGGCCCCCCGACCTCCTTCAACTCAGCTCTGTGACGAAGCTACCCGCGTGACCCCAGCTAAAGCCGCAGCCCACCCCGGGCCCTGGCTCCGCTCCACCTCTGTCCTCTGCCACGCCACGTGATGTTCCTGCCGTTAGGTTTACTGCTTACTTCGTGTCCCTGTCCGCCGGAAAGCAAGATCACAGCCGCACAAAGCCGCCTCGGCTTCTCTCAGCGATAGATCTCAGACGTCAGAGACGGAGTGTGCGGAACAGATGCGTGAAGGCAGGCTCCGCGTCACCGGCTCAAAAGTAGCTTCCTAGCCTCAGGACACGTGTCCGCGACAGTAACACTCGAGGCGAGGCACTTCAAAATAACGCCTGAGGGACGCAGAGCAGGGCGCTCGCCATGCAGACGTTCCCACCGGGGAAACGATGAGAAACACCGACTCCGGCGTTCCCACAGCTACCTCTGCCGCCCCGGAAATTCAGAGGCCGCCCAGGGCTTTCCGCTAAGTCATAAAGTAAGAAGTACAGACGTTTCAGCAAATGAGTCTGGCCCGCCAAGCTGGCACGTGCCCGAGCGGGCGGGGAACGGACCCGACGAAGCCGGGTGGTCCTCGCACACCCGCCGGGCCGGCGAGAACGACTCGGCCGCGGCACCCCGCAACGTCACCAGGGCGGGGGAGACACGTACCTTGCACGGGCGTCACCACCGCCCCCTTGAAGTGGGGGTTTATGTGGATGTTCTTGGGCTGCTGCGGGGTCACCGGAGGAGGGGTGATCATCAGGCGCGGGGCCTCCATCTGGGGCGGCACGTGCGCCCCCTGGGGAGACGGGGCGTGCTGCGGGTGCTGCAGGGGCAGCAGGGGCTGCAGCGGCTGCTGCTGGAACAGGCTCCTGATGGGCTGCTGCTGGGGCGGCGGCGGCGGCGGCGGTGGCGGCTGAGGCTGCGCAGGGGGGATCAATCTTGGAGAGTGCGTCTGAAAACCACCAAGAAGACAAATGCACAGCAATCAACGTTTGGAAGAGAAGTAGAAAAAGGCTACTGCCCTACAGATCTGCGCGGACCCCAGCCTGAGAGTCACGGCTCACAGCGCTTCCCGGCCTAACGGCGTGTAGGAAGCAGCAGGGCCGTGCCGTGCCGCCCGGGCCCAGGGAGGGGGCCGCTCGCGACGGGAATCCGTCCCGGGCACGCGGAGGGCGGCGGCGGCGGCCTCAAAGGGACTCTGGTGGATTCCAAAAGAACAACTTTCGGTGCAGCCACTGACGCTGCCCGGAGGTGAGCACCGCGCGGCACACAGAGCCCAAGCCGCCCTCAGCCCCTGCGGCCGTGAGGCCGCTGTCCCCAGAGAGCGAAGAAGAAAGTCGGGCGTGAGACACCGAGCTAGAAACGAGGGCTGTCCTCGGGGAGGACACAGGCCTAGCGAGAGCCTGACTCCCCTGCGGGGCGGGGGAGAGCTGAGAAGGTGGCACCTGCACCAGAAAGGAAGGAGGGAAGGAGGGGCGCCGGGCAGGGGACTCGAGGAACAACCCGGAAGCAGCAGCGGCGCAGACACGCCTGCTGGGAAACTCGGGAGACCAGGGCGGCCGCAGCCACGCACACCCAAGACGGCGGAAGGCCGGGGCGTGAAAACAGATGCTCGAGCAGTCAAGCATCTCGGGGTGATTCCATCCGACAGTCACGAGAGGAGGAAACCAGCGACCACGGCCGTGGCCGCCGAGCGCCGGGCCGACACCGTGTCTTCGGCGCCTACCGAAAGGTCAGTACATGAAGTAAGCGGCCGATGCCCGACGTCGCCATCAAGTGGATCCCCGTCACTGTGCTCTTCCAAAGCAGCTGGCGAGCAGCAGAGCCGGAAGTGGGGTCCGACAAGCGGAGTCCACGGGTCCTGCCTGTGAGCACCGGGCCGCCATGCCGCACACCGTGGAGGCCGTGAACTCCAGCTCCACACGCATGGCGGCACACGCCACGTGCAGGACGGGGAATTACAGATGGGGACGTGGTGGACGTGGGGTGGACGTGGGACGGACGTGGGACAGAGCAGACGGACCACTCAGCAGGCCACGGCCGGAGCTGAATGCCAAGAAAAGGCCAGGGTCTGACGAGCAGTAGGGAAGACACATTTCAGAGGAACGACGAGGATTCGGAAACCAGAGCGTATATGGCCTTGGTCTCAGGGGGGACTCTTCCAGAGACATTCCAGGGCTAGCCTGGGTCCTCAGCTCTCCGCGCTCCCGGCATCCAGAAGTGCTCCCTCTCGGGCCTCACGCCGCCGGGTACTGTGCGCACCCCTGCACTATGAGTAGGGATCCAAGCCGCCAGGGAATCCCCACGAGGAGCATGCTGACAGAGGCTCATGAGTCAGATCTGAACTGAACAGAGGACAGGCACCGTGCAGGCTCCTTCTTCACTCAAGAGCATGAAGGGGTGCGAAGGAAATGGCGTGCTCTCATCGAGCGGAGCGGGGGGCCTGGGAGGCGCCCACGTGGAGGGGCACGGGGCAGAGCCAGGAAGCGCACGGAGGGGCTCGGAGCGCGCCAGAGGCGAGGGCTTGGGAGACGTAGGTGCGCACAGAGAGGGCAGGTGGCAGGAAGGACGCCGCCACCCAGCAAGAGCTCTGACCAAGAGGAGGGCGGACGAGAGGACAGCTGAAGGGGGGAGGAGAGGGAGCACAGCGCAAGCCTCAGGCGCTCCTCCCTGAGGAGGAGCTCGCCGCGGACACCCAAGGCGCCAGGGCACAGCAGCCAGGAGGCGCAGGGGAGCAGTGACCCTGAGAGCACAGTCAGGAAGTGAGGAGAGCGGAGTCCAGGTGGCAAGGGACCGACCTAGGAGGAGACGGACTGACACAAAGCCACGAGCAAGCCTTTGACTCCTTCTTCCCACAAGAGTCCAGACAGACCGCTCTGGGGCACGAGAGTGAGCGGGGTCAAAAGCGCTCGTGGTCGCAGGTGGGAGCGAGCTCAAGTTCATCCCCGACAGCCCTGGTCTTCCCAGTACACGGAAACTTCACATCACCATGACCAGGAGACGCGAGCACAGAGCTTCCAGCCCGGAGCACCATTAGGCCGAGCAGGGCCAGCCATAGGCCCGTCCCCAGCTCCCAGTGGGCTCCAGAGCTCTCCGTGGTCACGAGAGCTCTGGGGACACGACACCCCTGGCAGGGGCCCCGGTCCGTCCTCCACTCGGCTAGGGATGCGCAAGCGCTCCCAGCCCCGCTCGGTCGGCCCCTCTGAAGGACGACGGATGCTGGCTGGGCACGCCTCCTGTCCGTGGGTGCGAAGTTACCTCTCCGGGATCACAGAGACACAGCTACACAAAAACAAATCTCCCGTGTGGCTGTTCCCCTCTCCCCCAAGGAGGCCAAAATCACTGAGTTGGCTGTTGAATACATGGCAAGTGGAGGCTGGGGCAAGGATAAGGGATGGGGAAGAAAAAGAAATCAAGTCCAGCCTTTTCGCCATTGGAGAAGCTTAAGAACAAAACAGTTGTGTGAGCAAACAGCAGTTATTAACATCGTCAGCTTCTTTATGCTGTGATCAACCCACCTACCTCTCTCCCCTCCCTGCACCTCAAAACGGAAATTCTCATGCAAAAACAGTTAAGTTACCTCTTCTCCCTTGTTACATTTCACAAATGGATGCATGCTAACATTTAACAGTTCTACACAGAGGCAAAATGTGGCTTTCCCCTAAATTCAGACAAAAATGGAGGAGGGACATGTGGCAGACACAGTGGACACATACTTGTACTAAGCAAATTTGTCCTTGGAGACTGGCTTCTGAAGGAAAGAGCCATAAAATCCTAAAACGAACTAAAAGAACATAAAAATCACTTTCATCCTTCTTTACCTCTGCGATATCTCCTCTTTGAAATGCACGGGAAATTCAACTTCAGCTGAAATTACAAGCATGTGGGTATGGATGGCACAGGACACTTACTCTAAGAGAATCTGCTCCGATTTGAGGAGAAACCGATGGGAAACGGTATAAAGAAAAAGCCACTTTTATAAAATGAACAGTGCTACCTGGATTCTCCACGTACGGTCACTGTTTTGAGCGCGGGCACTCAGGACAAGCAGGGAGAGGACGGAAGCCTGGCTCCTCTGGGGCTCCTGTCCCTTGAGGACATAAGCCTCTCACTGCTTCTTCCTCCGTAAGTACGGAGTGATTTGTCACTGCCCGACTACCAGGAGGACGGAATTTATAAGGACACAGGTGAGAGCATACCGTAAAGAAACTTTCGCCGTCATTCCCCGCATTAAACTTTAAGTTCAGACTCGGTGATACACACAAAGTAGGAAAGCCGCAAAGGCACATTTTCATTTGTTCTAACGTGTTGGGCTATCACAAGAAAACTAAGAATTACCACGCCAGGAGGCTGCGTCGGAAGCAGGGCAGGTCTGTGATCTTTTATTCTTGCACGCTCACTGCTCTCTCTCCTCTGGTCTCCCATTCCACGACACACTAAAGAGCTTCCTCTCCTTCCTCCCCGCCTCGAGCCATAGCGTCCCTGCTTATGCTGTCGCTCTCTCTCTTCGAACTCAAGCAACGCGGCTTTGGCTTCGGCTGAAAGCTCTATTTGAAAAGATGCATACGTGTTAGAAATCTTCAAACGGCCTAAACTCGATACACAGGGAGAAAACAGGGAAGACACACGGGACAAGGAAACCCCGAGACAGCAAGGGTCTCACCCACAGCAGGGAACTAAACCAGCAGCGGGCGGGGTTCAGCGCCCGGGAGACACCCGTTAAATGAGGACATGCTTTTCCCGGGGAGGAAGACACAAGGAGCCTCCGCCAAGTTCAAGTCTTTTCGTTGGAGACCACAAAACGGTGCAGAGGGAAGCTAAAAAGAGGGGCCTGAAGTTCGGTTTAACCACTGCCCTCAAACTGCCGCGGACACTTTCCCTTTCACGGACAGCAGACAACGCTGGGGAGGACCTGGGCCCACCAGGCCCGCCCCGATACAATTTCTCAGTGAGACCAGCCCAGGTATTACGAATGCACCGTGGCACACAGACTCAAGATCGATAAAAAATCAATCAATCAAATAAATTCCTGTTTGTTCTGATTTAAGCGGAACTATTAACGGCATCACTCGGAAATCAAATAATTAATCTCATACAGTGGAAAACTCATTTCGTATGATCATTTCAGATTTATTTAAAGAGACCTTTACTCTGTGAAAAAAGGCTTACATCCACGCTGTCTGATATGGAAGCTATATCAAATGAGAGCAGAGCCACAGAAGAAAAAAACCCATTAATGCAAACACCTGTGGGATGCCCAGGAGACCCTCACCTCTCTGACCACTGCTTTAAGGATATAAAAACATGGACGCTGGCCCTAAGAAACTTCAGCTGGCACCTTATTCTAAATCCCTAAAGGAGAAAAGCCGACTTACTCAAATATGGTTCCTTTATTTTAAAATACTATGTAAACTGTGATATCTCACGTCAACAAATGTGTACCTTGTAAAGGTTTCACTGAATCCCGAGGGCATTCTTACTTACACCTTCTTCCAGAGTGAAGGACAAATTTTAAACATTACCAGCTTTAGCTCCTATCTTAGATTCCACAATCATCTCCAAACTCTTCCAAAATCTCTTAAGCCACATTTCATTTTCTTGATATTGTTTCTATGGTATTCCCCTCCCCTTTAAATAAATCTAGACCCCATTCAAAAGAAAATTTAATCTCTTCTTAACAAGCACAGACTTTTATTCTTATCTTGACTACATGACTGGTTCACATACACATTTTATGCCGTGAATCAGCAATTATTTTTCTAGTGGTTCTAAGTGTCAAGATTGATTTCACTATCCCCAGTAATAAAATGGTTTCAAATGACATCTTTAATCAGCAAGTAAAAATGCTTTCCTCCAATTGAGACAAGCTGTCACAAAAGGTCACCAAAATATGACAGGATGGAAATTACATTTGTAACTTCAACTGAAATGTTAATTTCCTCTTAAGTGTTTTCTGAACTATGTCCATATTCTAAAGTAAAGAGATAGAGTTCAATGTAACAAAGTTTTACACTGTATTGCCCTAAGATGTGCTTAGGGAAAACATCTGTGTACAAATAATTTTGTAACAGCTGGATTAATACATAACGAGTCAATATTTGCAAAATACACAGCTTATTTGGCGAAATGGAAATAAATGATAGTCTGAATTTTTTTTTACAAGAGAACTTGAACGAAGAAATTTGTAAAACCCTTGCTTGTAATACAAGGACCATCAAGTACCCTCCTGCTGGCACTATCAATCTTGGACTGTTTGTTATTAGATGAAAATACTCTTTCCCACAGATCCTCTGCCTTAAGCAAAATTAACTACGGACTTTATTTCAAGAGAACATTATGTGGACATAAGAATGTTCTTAAGACTAAAGCAATAAAACGTAATTTAACACATTACGTGTGCCAGCGAAACTTAGACTATTGCCAAATCTAGATGCCTACTCCTAGATTAATGGATAAAAGCAGGCCTAAAATAAATGCTGTCTTGCACGCACTGCTATCCTGCTTTCCAGGAGAATCTCAGGCCCACCTCGGTCAGGCCGAAGGCCTGACTGCTCTGAACCTCTGTGCTGAGGCTTTAGGAAAACCAGTCACTGACACCCACTGTCCAGAAGTGGCTTTGACATTTCCATTCAAAATTTGTCAGTCCTTTACATATGTTTGTTCTAGAAACCCTGCTCAGCTGGGTTTCACAAGTGAGTGAGGCCCTCATACCCTACAGCATCCTCTGTGTGTAACGAGTGACATCTATCTGCTAAGCACATAGCTTTGTGCCACCCTCGGGGAAACTAAGAAAAGGTTTAGTTTCCAGAATGCTGGCTGAGCTCCTTACTTAAGGTCGTAACCTACACGAAAGCCCAAACTCTACCTGAATTCCAAATCCACATCAATGACTACACACAAGGTTCTATAGCTGCCAGACTGTCATACATATGAATCCAAGTTCTTCCTCATTTAGGGACGGCTCTACCTGTGTGAACACAGGAAAGACTAAGGGAGACCCACACCTTGTTAGGTTCTAGCGGGCACTGGCTGTCCACATGCAGCCCAAAGGGTCAGAAACAGGGGGGCCAGAGGACGATCTCATTCTTCTTTTTAAAGAGTGGAGTGTTGTCAACATTAATCAATTATATCACAAAATAATTTTTATTTGTATTAAAAATGTTAAAGGACACCATCTGTCAAGAAATACATATTATAGGAAACAACATCTGGACTCTGGTAGCAAGATATTTTAATTCCGTTACAAGGAGTGGGTGGACAGCGTTATACGGTCAAATACATGTAAGGATTTCTGTACAGAACCTGAACCTGACGTCTCTCTCACCAGGAGCACGCAGATAAACTGATGGGTAAAACACAAATACTGTAGCAGCTTCTCTTTCTCAATCAGTATTTTCTTATCTACAAAATTAACCTTTCGTTGGAGGAGGGGGATCAAGGTAATGAGAGCTCACTGTTTTAGAAAACCAATCTTCACATGGACAGAAAAGTCCCTTTGGTTCGGGGGAAAAAGCCTGAGTTAGTAGAAAGCTCGTGTTTCAAACACTAAGCTTCCTTATGCAGGGCTCACAAGTATGGAGCATTTAAGCACCATTTTCACCTACCGTAGTACCTGGCCGAATTTGCACAAACATACTTAAGCCTTATTTGTTAACGTTTAAAAGAAACAGTTAAATGTCTACACTGTTTATGCTGACGGCCCCTCTGCCTCCAAGGACTCCAGACTCTCTCCCGCCGTATTTCAGGTCCCCGGCTTGCCTACCACTAACCCCTTCAGGCTCCATCTCTCAGGAGGTACAAATGACCCTGAAAACAGCAAAATGAGGCAAAGGTCCTGAGACACAGGAATTAAAGCGACACAGAGAGTGAGCACGAGCAGGCCGGACCCCTCCAGATGTGAGGTCAGTGCCCGGGGCAGGTACAATGCAGAGAGATGGCCCTGGCTGAGGCCGGGAGGTGGCCAGAGACATCAGGTTCAGGCAGGGATGTAACATTACCGATTCCTCCTGCTGAAGGATACACTGTGTTCCTCCCCCACCCTTCTGTTTTAAGACTTCCGCTCATCTCCTTTCACCCAAGGCCAACTTCAGACCTTCCTTCTTAGAAAACTTATGTTGTCCTGCTTCAGACAAACTGGCAACTTTATAGCATAACTAGAGAAAAAGGCAGGGAACTCCCGGGCCAAAAGGTAGAGGAACTGGGAGGGGAAAGAAGTAGAGCCCAAGCGTCTAGGGCAAGCTCTCCACAGAGCTCACCGAGTGAGGTAACATGGCAAGAGTGGCTCACTCACGGCTGGTCACCTGCACACCTTGGGAGCTCAGTGTCCTCGTGCACAATTCACATCTGCCGCTCATGGACACACGCTCGTGTTTCCAACTAAAAAATGGCCGATAATGGTTTAAGAAGTAATAAATGTAGTCACTGGGGGTTAGTTTCCCGATTTTTACTTTGACCAACAGCAGGAAGCAGGTGAACCCTGTCCTTCCACCCTCCCACCTGCCTCCTGGAATTCGGTACAAAATCCCAGTGGTTCTCAAAACCCGGGTTCCAGAACAGCAGGCGCAGCAGCACCTGGGAACTCAGCAGAAATGCAACTTTCTTGGACACCCCCTGAAACCTACCGCATCGCAAGAGCTGGGAGTAGGTCTAGGAATCTGTGTCTTAACAAGCCTTCTAGGTGGTTCTGCTGCTCACTCAAATCTGAGAACCACTGCTTTCTCTCTGCAATGGACACTGGAGAAAACGGTTGTGGGGTAGGGTGGGGTCAGTGCTGATGAAGGCTCTCTGCTGGCCTGCAACGGCCTGCCGCAGACCTTCAAAAGCAGCGTTTGTTCAAAATGACTGTTCAACTGACTACGTCTGAACGATCTTACCTCCTCAAACACGGAGAGGAGCGGCAGACGGAAAAAGAAAACACAAAAACAGATGGTTATGATGACACTAACAGGTACAAAATACAAACTGTCTAGTCCTGAGTTAGCCCTAGCAACCTCGTGGTCTCAAGAGGGGTCAAAGGGCCGTCCCCACACACCTTCCCAGAGCCGGCCAGGAACTGCGTAACATGCATGAGAGTGGGTCTAGGCCATCGACTCCAAAAGAAAAGCTATTAAAAAAATAAGCAATCAAATATTTTATTCAAACATTTTTAATCCAGAAAACAGTCATTTTTGTAGAATGACTTTTACAGCACCATAACTCAGCTCTAACCTCACACAGACCGTCCACTCTCTGGACGGCCATGCATAATAATCTACAAAGTCAAGAAAAAATTTTTTGAACCTATTTAGCTAATCATAATAGTACTAAGGAGGAAGTTGAAACGGGAGTGAAGGAGGATGGGAGACAGGCAAAAAAAGTTACCCAAAGTTTCTGGAATGTTCCTTCTCTCTCTAGTTACATCTGAGAGCCTAATAATTGTTCCTTCTTTCCTTTCAGTTTTGAACCGCAATCGTCCAGATTCTTCATCATCATCATCTTCCTCATCGGATTCTTCTTTTACGTCCTTCTGTAGTTCCAAAGTCTCCATACCTCCCTACGATGCAGACACACAAAACAAAAACGGAGACTGAGTTCACATTCTTTTGAATTAAACACTGAAGCCTGATTTTATATATATAAGGTCCTTTATATTTCAGATATAAAGATGCTGCAAAATGTTCTGTCACAAGGCCGTGTGAAACCCTAAACCGATAAGAGAAACAAATGATCTCAAACATTAAAAAACACGTTGGAAAGAGTTCAATTCTTGCTTGTAATTAACAGACAAACCCTATATATACGGTTACTTCTACTTCTGAGAGAGAACTCGCGAATTTCAAAAGTCCCTGCTGGCCTCAAGTCTGGCCCAGACGCCAGCAAAAGTCCATGTATTCCTTAAACCAACACTGGAGCGTGAAGACTTTTGGGCACATGTCCCCCTGTGGAACTTGCATTCCAGGAGAACCCACTCCTTTCCGGTCACACAGGCTCGATGCTTCCGGTAACTCCTGACCCCATCTGCCATGATTTCCAAACCTGCTGTTACGTGGCTTAGTTTTTCCAGCCTCCACCTGCTTCCCCCCTGCGCTCTCACCCTAGTGCTTCACCCCACCATCCAGGGTCTGCATCGCCGCCTCTGGCCCAGATCTTACTGCAACAACACGACTTTTTTTTTTTTCCAGTCACACTGAAACCAGCTTTTATCTCCTATTTTATTATGTCAGTATTCCCACAAAAATACTGCCTAATCCGGTCCCAACTGAAAGTCATTTCTTCATCAACAATTCTTCCTTTATCACAAATGTTCCTTTTATGCCACTGATCACTTTTGACCTTTTACTAGGTCTCAGTGACCTACTGGGAGAGAGTAAGACAGGTACTTATTGAGTGCCAGGTTCACACAAATTCTTTTTGTAGACACAAGAAAACAGAATTTGCCCCTCTATTCTCGTGATTCGTTATTTTAAACGTGCTCTACTCTTAACAGAAACAAAAATGAACTGCCTCGTTAGAAAATGCGCAAGAAAAAATTTAACATAAACCCAAAAGACAACTGTTTTATATTCTCTTCCCAACATTTTCCATGAAAAAAAGTCAACTACAAATGCACGTACTCACTGCCGTGAATACTGCAAGTCTCTACACACCTCCAGGAGTTCAAATGCCTGAAGATACAATGACGAATGCATGACTATATATTTTAAGCCTGATGACAGTGACGCTACCTTTCGGTACTCTGACATTTAGTATAGCACGGAATCTTAAAGCACCAAAGTCTTGGTATTTTGTCGGTTTGATATTTGGTATTATTCCCGTCTTCCTGAATATCTGAAACCAAGGAGTAACACTTGCGAAGGGCCCAGCTGGGCCTGGGCGGCGCTCCGCTCCACTCAAGGGTAAGCTCACGGACAAAGTGCTCTTCTCCTCGTCCCTATGCTCCAGAGCAGTGCTTCTCAAATGTCACGTCCACACCCACCACCAGGAACCAGGTTCTGATGCAGATTATGACTCCACAGGGGGGCCTGAGACTCTGAATTTCTAACATGCTCCACGTGAAGCCGACACGCTTCACAGACCACGCTTTTTGAGTAGCCAGGCCACAGAGGAGGGAAAGGAATGGCCGCCAATAAAGCAAAGATTCCATTTATTACAAGAGTCATTCCTAATTCAACCATTAACAGTAATTTCAGTTCAAAGACCTTCCAACCAGTTCAACGCACAGCTTGACAATACGAAGCTAATAAAGGGTATTCTGCATCCAAATCTCCACCTAAGAAATCTCAAGAGGCCAAGGATGACTGGAAAAGTCTTTCTTTGAAGCAAATCCTAAAACCCACCAACAAATCGAGTCTATGACCCAGCATTTCGCATTCCCAGGTATTTATCCAAGAGAAATGATCATTTATGTGCATGTAAAAACCTGTAGGAAAATATCTACAGCTCTCTTTTGGGTCAGCAAAACTAGATTAACAGTAAGTGAATGGACACATAAAGCGGGTCCATTCAATGCTCCTGAGCCCTAGCAAGGAATGAGCTACTGACAGACACCTGGGGTGAGGTGGCAAAGGTGTGTGGGATGGGAGAGGCCAATCGCGATATACTGCGACAAGTCCGCTCACAGGACGTGCTCCAAGAGAAATCATTATACTGGTTGCCAATGGTTAGAAACGGAGGGAAGGCAGGACTACAGAAGCATAGCATTAAGTTGGTTTTCTGAGCAATGGAATTTCTAGAACGCAAACTTGTGGTACAGGTGTCCAATTAAGCCGGTCACTACATCAAGGACTACACAAGCCCTGAAGTGGCTTCGCCTGCCTCAACTACGGTGCATTTGACAACCTTCACTAAACTGGACTCGTGCCTTCAGGCACTGGTTACTGCCTCTTACTCTAAATACTGGGCTCAAAAAAAAAGAAAAGGAAAAAGCATCTCTTTTAGCCATATGATTTACAGAATTAAATAACCAATCTGCCAAAATGCTGACTTTCTGGACAGTTTTTGACAAGGACTATCTATATCTAGTATTCCATTCATAGGAAGGGTGGTGTTGGGTGACAAACAATAATCAAGTTATCTTAAAATTTTATTGTACAAGAAGTTAAATAATTGTGTATCTGTGATCTTATTAGGCTCTGCCAAAAGTACTCAGAGGTTTAATTTTAGCTACTTAATTATGATGAAAAGCTGAAAGCCATAATTGTGACTCTTAGCAGAGGGCACACATTAAAACCACGGTGAAAGCTCTTCAGAGACAGACAAGTCAGAATCTGATCACATTCCGCTGTCCCTTGAACCACACAGGTGGGAAATGCACAGGTCCACGTATATGTGGGTTTATTGGATGAATACAGTACTATAAACAGATCTTCCTTATGGCCCAACGCGAGGCTTGAACTCACAACCTTGAGATGAAGACCTGAGCTGAAATCAAGAGTCAGGCGTTTAACCAAATGAGCGACCCAGGTGCCCCTCCTTAAGATGTTCTTAATAACATCTCTTTCCTCCAGCTTGCTTTATTATTTATTATAGCATATAATACACATAACATATAAAATAGGTGCTAATCAACTATTTCTGTTACCAGTAAGGCGCTTGGTAGTTAAGTTCTAGGGGATCCAAAAGTAAAAGTTATATGCAGATTTTTGACTGAGTGGGGACGAGCACCCCTAACCCCAGCATTGTTCAAGGGTCAACTGTATACATAAACAATTAGAAAGTCGAATTCTGGCAAGACCCAGACCTGCATATTTTTTAAGCTCTCCAGCTAATTCTGAAATGAACCTGTGATCTCTCAGTGTTTTGAAAGAAAATTCAGTATTCGATCCCAAACCCAAGGGGAAAAAAACAGGCAGTTCTCTGAAACAGGGGTGGGGGGCTTGGGAGTTGGGGGGGGTGGAGAAAAGTATACAGAACACCATTTTAAAAAAACTTCCCAAAAGTTTTTAATGCTTACAGAATATTTGATAGAGAATAATTCTTCATTATATCATGAAATACACATACAAATCAAATACAAATTCTAATTCTACCAACAGTGAAAATTTACAAGTTGGAAAGATGGAGCAAATTGTGCAAAAATTAAGAAAATTACAGACCAATATCCTTCATAAATACAGACACAAAATTCCTTAAAACAATAAAAGCACATGGAATCCAGCAAAATATAAAAAGGAAAATACATCAGAACCAAGTGAGGTTTAGCAAGAGCCAGAAGCACAAGGCTGATTTAACATTCAAAACACTCAATTAACACATCTTGGAGATGAATTCCAAATTCCCCGCAGATAGCCCCCCTGCCCCAAGCCCTCCTCCGGAGGTGGAACTTCAGGCCTTCCCCACACCTTGACAGGCGACCACGCACCCTTAGGGACTTGCCTCCAAAGAACAGAGCGGGGCAAAGGAAAGACAGCACTTTACAGACCTCCCACCCACAATGGCAAACCTGACCCGACCACATGATCAAGGCTAACACTGCCAGGGAGGTCCTGTACCCAGTGGTGTGACGGAGAAGGGCATCGGACCTCTGTGATATTCTCTCCAAAATCCCTGAACTCCAGTCTAATCATGAGGAAAATACCAGACAGGCCCAGACTGCGCACAGTCTACAGGATACCTGGCCAGGACACCTCTTTAGACTGTCACAAACACAAGTCTAAAGTTGTGAAACACAAGGAAAGACTGACAAACTAACACAGACCGGAGGAGACACAACAGTGTGGTCCCCTGGACTGGATCCCGGAACGGAAAGAAGTCATTAATAATTAAAAATGTGTGTAATGGAAATAAAGTCTGGAGTATAGTTAATATAGTTTTTTTAAAAAGTCAATTTAATTCACATTAATAAACGAAAGGATAAAAGCCACAGGAGTATCTCAACAGATGCAGGAAAAGCACTGACAAAATCCAACACCCATGTCTCACGTTTAAAAGAATCTCAGCAAACTAGATACAGAAAAGAGCTTCTTCAATCTCATGAAAACAAAGCAAGCCAAACAAAGCTTCAGTGAGCTTGTATTACGTACTTCGTGGGACATCAAACACTTCCCCTGCCATCAAGAACCAGGCAAGAATGAGTGGCTCCAGTATTTCTACTCTACATAGGACTAGAGGCCAGTGAGGTCAAAGACATAATAGGGCAGGTCGGAAATGAAGAATTAAAGTGTGTCAATTAATAGCAACATGATTATTAAGATATTAGTTTTCCCCCAATTCCATGGAAAGATACAATGCATTCTCTACCAAAATCCCAATCAGACTTTTAATAGATATTGGCGGATCAGTTACAGAATTTACATGGAAATCCACAAGATCTAGAATAGCCAAAACAATCTTGAAAAGGAAGACAAAGCTGGTGGATTTACACTACCTGACTTCATGCTACAGTAATCAAGACAGTGTAACACCAGCAAGGGAATAAAAAAGGTTCCAGAAAGAGACACAAACTTAAATGGTCGATTAATTCCCAATACAAGCACTAAGGCAATGCAGTGGGAACAAATAATGGTGCAACAATCAGGGGCACATACAGAAAACAGTGAGCCTCATTCCCACACACACACACACACATACACGTATCAGTTGCGATAGATCAGAGACCTAAAGTATAAATAGCTAACATTACAGAGCTTCCAGAAGAAAACACAGGCTAGTATCTTTGCAGCTCTGGGGTAGACAAAGATTTCTTGGGCCGCAGAATTACCTGGTCTGTCAAAATTAAATTTTCTGCTCATGACAAGGCACCTTTAAGAAAACTGTAACACAAGCCACAGTCTCAGAGAAAATATTCACTATACACATAAACGTGTATCTGGATATAAACACCTATCTATCAAGAACATACAGACAGTAGGTGTATAAATGTTCTACATGGAGCAGGCAGATACAGACAACACACACGTATGCACAGACGATATATACTCTCCATGTGGAGTAGAGAGACAAAAATTAAAAAGACAATCCATGTTTTTAAAAGACTAAAAATAGACACAAAGAAGATACAGACGTCCAACAGGCACAAGGAGCGGCACTCAACATCCTTAGTTAGCAAAGGAATACACACTTAAGTCATGATGACACAACCAGTCCAAGGACCAAACGGAAGGCAGACAGGACCAAGTGACGGAGAACGGAGACTCTCGGGCACGAGCACCGGGAGTACAAAATGAAACAACCACTCCACGAAACCATTTGGTGGTTTCTTCTAGAATTAAACATATCTCTACCCTGTCTCAGTAATTCCATTCCTAGATAACACCAAGGAACATGAAAAGATATAGCCACTGGCAGATGTGTAAAAAACTCTTCATATTACTTTACTCATGATTAAAAAAAAAAGGAAACCCAAGTATCTATTTATTATTGGGAGAATGAACAAATATGGTACACTCACAAGACGGGATGAACTACCGACATACACCACAACTACCTGGATGAGTCTCCAAAACGTTCTGTTGAACAAAAGAAGCCAGACGCAGTCAACCTTACATATGACAGGGCTACATTTCTGTGAAGCTCTAGAAGAGGAAAGGATGATTTCAGGCGACAAATACGAAACGCCGTTTGCCTCTGGGGAGCCAGGACTGACCAGAAAAGAAAGAAGAGGGAATCTTCTGGGGTCACAGAACTGCTTCTTACAAAGGAAGACGGTAAGTGGAAAAAACGCGGCTCAAAACACCGAACCGCACGCGTCAGATCTGTGTCTGCCGCTGAACACGAAGGGGACCACAGTTTTCACAGGAAGCATGTGACACCGTGCAAAGATGTTTGCGGACTTCCCTCATCACTTCTCGTAGACACGAAAACGGTACCTAAACCGGCAAGCCCGTTTACGCCGTGTTTGAAGACCGCAGCCCGAGCGGCACCGAGGCGGCCAGAGAATGAGACGGGCTTGGCGGTCATCTTCGTAATTCTGTCTTTCTCACTTGATGCAAGGACAGTGACTTCTTCGTCCTAACCAGGCAAGAACGTCCGGTAAATAAAAGGAGCCGCCTAAAGTAGGCCTCTCCGTCGAAGTCCCTCTCCGGTTCCGTAACTCAGACTCTACTAGGTACTCAAACGCAGCTCCTGGAATGCGGTCTTCCGCCTCCTTGCCTCGGCAGAGGCTGCGGGACTGCCCGGGGCGGGCCCGTCAACACCCTGCAGACACTGAAGGAAATGGATGAAAAAGCCAGAGACACCGCCACACGGGCAGGAACCCGGTGCGGCGGCTGACTGCAAGTGGCACTCCTCCCGGAGGGCTCTGTGAGCGACAGGCTCCGAAAGCAAAAGGCACGACGGCAGCGCACAGCGCACGACCCCTACCTTTCAACACCTCAAGCAGCATCGCGCCCACACGCTCCCAGTAAAGATCTTGTAGACGGACTCTACTGTCAGAAAGAAAACAAGCCCCAAATCCGTGTCACGAGGGGAGAGACCAGCACATGTCCTGCCTCCAAGAAGGACCATTAAAAGTCCTGACAGCGAAGAACATTACAAAGAATTTTCGGTCAGTACAAAACAAGCAACGTAAACAGGGTAAACTTCAACCACTGGGACAGAAGGACAGGAAAGTAAATATATTGAAAAATATGTTACAGGGGCGCCTGGGTGGCTCAGTCGGTTGAGCGTCCGACTTCAGCTCAGGTCGTGATCTCCCGGTCCGTGAGTTCGAGCCCCACGTCGGGTTCTGTGCTGACAGCTCGGAGCCCGGAGCCTGCTTTGGATTCTGTGTCTCCCTCTCCTTCTTCCCCTCCCCTGCTCATGCTCTGTCTCTCAAAAATGAATAAATGTTAAAAAAAATTTTTTTAAATATGTTACAAATACAAATACAGTAAATATAAAAATACAAACGTATTAAAAACACTTAAAAAATATATTAAGCAACATAAATAAGGCAAACTTCAACCAACCATCAAGGACAAAAGAATAAAGTAAATGTATGAGTGACTTTTTAAAAATACTTTCAAATATTGGGGTGCCTGAGTGGCTCAGTCGGTTGAGCCTCCGACTTCAGCTCGGGTCATGACCTCACGGTCCGTGAGTTGAAGCCCCACGTCGGGCTCTGTGCTGACAGCTCAGAGCCTGGAGCCTGCTTCGCATTCTGTGTCTCCCTCTCTCTCTGCGCCTCCCCCACTCATGCTCTGTCTCTGTTTCAGAAATAAACATTAAATTTTTTTAATACTTTCAAATACTAAATTTAAAATTAAATTATGGAATATGGAGCTTAAAAGAAAAGAAAGCAAATACTATACCTCCCAACAGATAGCATTAAAAAAAAAAAGAGTATTTAATCTGGATGAGACTTTACTTTCTGTTCTATAAAAAGATTCATACTGAAATCCACCCTTAGGATGTTTCATGTGAGAATTAACAACTAGAAATCACAGGAGTTAACAAATGCAATCTGGTTCTTTGCCTTACACATTCCAGGGTCAAAATTTTAACCATCTTATTTGCCCCACTTATAAAAGTTATTTTGGTCATAGCAAAAATATTTCAAAACATTTAGGGTACAGGGGCACCTGGGTGGCTCAGTTAAGCAGCCGACTCTTGAGTTCAGCTCAGGTTAAGATCTCCCGGTTGTGAGTTCGAGCCCTCATAGGGCTCCGTGCTCAGGGCAGAGCCCACTTCGGATCCTCTGTCTCCCTCTCTCTGCCCCTCCCCCCCACCCCCACCCCCATCCCCGTGTGCTCACTCTCTTGCTCTCGCTCTCTCTCGCTCTGTGTCTCTCACACACACACACACACACACACACACACACACACAAATAAGTGTTAAAAATTTTTAAATAAAACATTTGGGATACAAAGTATCAAATAACCCCCACCATCTAGAGGTAAGTAAGCACTATCACCATTTTTTATCCATCCATTCGGATGTTGAGAGTCTCACACCCACCACACACAAGCAGATGGAGGAACTGTTATCATCTGGGTCTTTTTACTTCGCATGCCCGACAGAGAGCCAGGGCACCCTCTGGTAAACCTACAGCCCCCGTCAGTTAACCCTCTAGAAAAACCTACTCCGTCGGTTCCGTTTACTCTCAAGGCTGCAAACGAACAGCCAGAGTACACAGCTTTGAACACATCTTAAATGGACTCTTTCAGATGACTTCGTCAAGGTGGAATTATTGAGCCAAAGGACTCGAAGGCTTTCGATACTGTCAAGAACAGTGAAGGGTGTGTGATTTACCCTTCTTGCAAGCTAATGAGGTCGCCGGCCACTGTTCCACGGAGGCAGTGAGAGGACATGAGACCCTGGTCACAGTTGAGGACAACGCATGACTCTGACCCAGAGCAGTGGCATTTTGGGGCCAGCTCCCTGAGCCGATTCCCTGTGCACCCTGGGAACGCAGGGGGCTGTGTTACAGGACACGGGAGGGACCCAGAGTTTACCCCCCCCACCCCAGTGTGTTCTAATGAGCAGAAAGCACATCTGCCCCTGGTTCTTCAGGAAGACACTCCGTCTCTTAATCCGTGTGCTGCACAAACATCCGTGGACAGACGGCTGACGACAAAGGTGCAGCCAGCTTCGCTCGCCAAATATGCAGACATGAGAGACAGACCCCTGGCAGTTAACATTTCTGAAATGTCCCCCAATTGAATGAGACTATATCTGACCAATAATTTTGATTTTTGCCAGTATTAAAAAAGGTTAAAATTATCAGTTTTCATGTTATTTTACTGAATATATTTTACATACTTAATGCTCATTTGCTTACCTAATTTTTGGATTACTTTCTCATATTATTTAGTCTTCTTTCTATAGGAGAGCTCATCTGTATATATTGAGTATATTTAACTCTTACATACTGAATATATTAACTTTACTAGCTATATTAATTTTTAGGCTCACATGTAACTATTTCCCCACATTTGTCATGTGTCTGAACTTCTTTACAGTGTTTTGGAATACTTATATATAATCAAGTCACTCTTTTCCCTTATGACTTGAAAAAGCCTTATTTACCGGGGCACCGGGTGGCTCAGTTAGGTGTCTGACTTCAGCTCAGGTCATGATCTCATGGTTCATGGGTTCGAGTCCCACGTCCGGCTCTGTGCTGACAGCTCAGAGCCTGGAGCTGCTTCAGATTCTGTGTCTCCCTCTCTCTCTGCCCCTCCCCCACCTCCCTCCCTCCCTCCCTCCCTCTCTCTCTCTCTCTCTCAAAAATAAAAAAACTTAAAAAAAAAATAAAGGGGCACGTGGGTGGCTCAGTCACTTAAGCGTCCGACTTCAGCTCGGGTCGTGATCTCATGGTCTGTGAGTTCGAGCCCCACGTCCGGCTCTGTGCCGACAGCTCGGAGCCTGGAGCTGCTTCAGATTCTGTGTCTCCCTCTCTCTCTGCCGCTCCCCTGCTCGCACTTGGTCTCTCTCGATCTCACTCAAAAATAGATACTTAAAACAAAAAAAGGCCCTATTACCATGAGTATAAAGTAATAACCAAGACAACTTGGTGCTCAATTTTCCACATTTTCTATCATGTCCTTAATAATAAAACTCCTAATTTTGACCGGACACGCTGTCACCTAACAAAACACTATATTCACCAGTCTCCCTTGCTGTGAGTTACAGCCACGTGCCTAAGGCATAACTCAAGAGACATTTATGAAGTGTCGTAGGAGAACTCAGGAATGTATCTTCAAAGGGCGAGCAGGGTCCCTGTTCAGTCTTCCGGCAATCAATCCACTTTTTGGATGTAGACCGTGGTAAAAACAGCAGCCCTAGAACATACCATGGAAGTCTAGAAGTCTGGGTACCTGATTACCCAGTGAGGTCTACACCAGATCTGAAACACCTTGTGGAATTTTTTGACATTAGTGAAAAATAAACCTCTTAATATTTGCTGAGTATTCTCTTCTGCAGGTAAGCCTAAGGCCATTAGGTCACCATTATTAAAGTGTTTTCTTCTGGGGAGCCCGGGTGGCTTAGTCGGGTAAGCATCTGACCTTGGCTCAAGTCATGATCTCATGGTTTGTGAGTTTGAGCCCCACATCAGCTCTGTGCTGACAGCTTGGAGCCTGGAGCCTGCTTCAGATCCTCTGTCCTCCTCTCTCTCTGCCCCTCTCCTATTCGTGGTTGCTCACACTCTCTCTCTCTCAAAAATAAAACATTCGGAGCGCCTGGGTGGTTCAGGCAGTTGAGCATCCGACTTCGGCTCAGGTCATGATCTCGCAGTTTGTGAGTTTGAACCCCGCATCGGGCTCTGTGCTGACAGCTCAGAGCCTGGAGCCTGCTTTCAATTCTGTGTCTCCCTCTCTCTGACCCTTCCCCGCTCATGCTCTGTCTCTCTCTGTCTCTCAAAGATGAATAAACGTTAAAAAAAAAAAAAAAAAAATTTAAATAAACATTTTAAAAAATGCTTTCTTCCAATACATTTACAATTTGACCTGTGTATATCTATGTGTATAAGTGTATGTTTGGCTATTTTTTACACTGAAATATTTAGTCAATCTGAGATCCATATTGTATAAGGTGTAAGGGAAGAATCTAACTTTTCCCCAATTTAAGCCTTTAAGTATGTATGAGATACTCTGTCATATTAATACACACATTAGGAGTTCATTTCCTTTACAAAAATGCTCCTCCAAAGACATCTCTCTCTTCAGAAGATACTTGAAAATGGAAGGCAAGATTACCGTTTTTTAAAAAACAACCCACTTTTGCTTTAAGATTGTAATGAACACAATTCAGCAATTACAGTCTGAAATATCTAGATCTACAAGTACAAAAGGCACTTCTGGAAGGCCCCAGGCAATGGTAACACCCGTTATCCTTTGACTGCTTTCAACAACAGTACTTCGTATCTCCAGAGAGCATCTGAAGATTAAAATCCACAAAAGCTTTTCTCATTCTAAAATATGCCACAAACACAATATATTATCAAAGACTGAAAAGACTATTACCTAAAATACTGAAAGAATAAATTATAGACAAAAATCAATTAAATTAATTTTCCGAATTCAAAATACCACCAACTAACAAATAGAAAATACCACCAACTAACAAATAGGACATGAGCTAATGGGTGTCCCTCTAAACGATTCAGCACTCGGAGTGCTTTCTGCAGCTCCCTATCTGCCCTTCCTCTTCTCTCCTCTCATGGCGTCTTAAAGAGTTCTTTCCCGGACGTGTTTAGCCTGAACACCCCTCCCTGGTCTGACCGAGGCTGGCTCCAAGCTCTCCACCAGGCACTGTGGTGGACACGACCCACAGACATCTCTGGTTTCCCTGGACCTTGGTGCGGTGGCTCGTTACTGCCAGAACAGAGCAGTCCTAAGTAGGGGAACCATCTCTAATTTAACATCTCTTTTAGCTTTGTCTTGGTTCCTTGTCCTGGTTCCTTTTGCAAGTGCAGAATGTGAGTAAAGAGTTCATCACACTATTCTTCTATCTTTTCTCTGAGTTTCAAATTATTTCAAATAGCAAGAGACAGAAAGCACAAAAGGAAAAATCACATTTAGTGTGTTAGAGAGGAGAAAAGAGTATGTATCGGAAAGTGTCCACAGCATGCACGTTCATATACTCTATCACAGCGCTGTGTCAGGGAAAAGAAAGGGTAAATAAAATGTTTTATATATTGAGTTTCTAAAGCACTGGCATAAGACCTAAAGTAAATGACCTAAGCCAGGGAAATATCACTTTTCGTGATCTTTTGGGAAAAGGAGGGGAAAGAGTATTAAGGAAAATAACTAAGGAAAAAAAGCATTAATAAGGAAAAAGAGTTTTAAAACCAACAGGTCCTAAGGCTACAGAATGATTTTGTGGCTTACGTGCTTGGCCCACAGGACAAGTTCTAAGGTTGAAACACAGAAGCTATGAAACCCAATGCCTTATGCCACCTCTATTCACCCAAATGACATCCATCTTTCAGACTACTCCATGGGTTACTTCTTCCGTAAAGCCTCAACGCCTGCCCACCCACTTTCCCAACTGGCTCCAAGACACCCTCAGCAACCAGAGGGCCCGTCCGTCTGTGAGCTTGTGAAGCAGGGGTCTGAGCCTCTGCTGGGAAGCTTCACTTCTATGTTTACATCACACGAATCTGCCCACATTCCTTCCCTCCCCCGTCTTAAGCTACACGTTGAGCACAGGGACCAAGCTTCCCAACCATCCTTGTTTCTTCAGCACCTGAGACAGCACCTAAACACGGGGGACCCAGAAGTATTCTTTTCATAATGGTTCTGACTAACAAACGTTAACTAATTTAAAATGATTACAGCACCCCTTTCAAAGCACTAACACATACATCACATTTTTTAAAGATCTCTACCCACGCCCCCCTCAAACATTTAAAATATTCTAACACTTAAAGGGCAAACAGCTAAATGGAAAGAAATCACAGCTCATCAGAACTCACCACCCAAAAGACTTGAGAAAGGTCAGGCTTTTTACTACACTCATCGTTCAAAGAAGAGATGTATCTATCAACTTTTCACTAATGCCAAAAAGATGGCTCATTTTAAATCTGGAAGGAAAAAAAACCACCAAAATTTTGGGCTCTTTTTAAAAGACGAACAAATACCTCTTCCGGTTCAGGAGCAACCTGGCGGTCAGTGATCTCATTTAATTCATCTTCAGCAACACAGTCTTCCTGCTCTTGGAGCCCGTGCTGCCCACAAGCCTGCAAGTATTCTCCATCCTGACAGCCGTTAGAGAGAAAGTAAGTTTTTCTCATATAGCTTTGGGTTTTTACAAGCACTTTTCATCTTCAGCACTCATGCTTAATTATTTTGGCAGATTTTACTACGGCTATTGCCCGACTAAGCAGAGAGCACCCAGCACAAACACAGAATGCGCCCTCCCCTGTGTTCATGAGGACGGAGTGCAGTACGCTAGCCCGGTCGCTGAGCTTAGTGACATAGCTCTGCTTCAAATCCAAGCGCCCTGATAATTAGCGCTACTTAAAATGAGCACGAAAGAAAAGTCCTCTTAAAAACAACGTGCATATGCTCACACAGCGCAGCTCAGCAGCAGTAAGGGGGCTGAAATCATGCGAAACTTGAACCATTTTTACGGCAATAGAAAGCAACAAAAGTGTGAACCATTCAACTCAACACAAGAGCTTTATCAGCAATCACATTAGAACTTGTTTCTCCATCAGTCCATCCCTTGAATTAAACGGGTGACTCCAGCTTTGTAGGAAATGGAAGGGGCATGTCAGCAGGCAGGCGTCCCTTGAAGGGCATATGGAGGGAAGCAGACAAGCTGGCTAAAGACAATTCGAGAGAAAGAAGGGTTCCTGCAGACATCACCAAGTAACAAGGACATCTGATCCTACGCAGAGAGCTGAACTTCCCAGTGTGCCTGGTCACTGGCTGAAATACACAGTGGGTGGTTCCAAGACAAACAACCAAGAGTGAGCACGGACAGAACCCGAACACACTCCTGTGGAGTAGACAAGAGCCGCACCGAGAACGCCCAAAGAAAGCAGCTGTATTCCAGATGAAACACCATGTTAGATCCCACAAATGTCTCTGAGACTATCTGAACACACTGCGTTTTACTCTCCAGAAGAAACTGTTCACATTCTATCAAAAAGAGAAACTGGCACCACCCTCAAGTCACTGACAGCACAACTGTCGGATTTCAAATAAGGCCAGGCGATGGTACTGAAAATTTTCAGCTAACGTACAATGGAGAAGAGCCTATCTCCCTGGATTCGCACCAAGAAACAACAACCTGCTACCCTTCCCATATATTATCAATCTGAAATTGTTTTTACAGAACAGTGTTTTCAGAAATCTCAATCTATGTTCATTTTAAAGGCTCTAAATGGATTGTGCTTAAAAGTATAAATCACCCAACAATTTTTCTAATATTCTGTTAAATAATAAGCTATATAAACCTTTTCTTAATACAAAAGTACACGTTTTTAAATCAAATCCCAATTCGCTCTCAAGATCAGCACTGGCGAAAACTCCTAATACCTAAGGAACGTCTTGCTCTAGCTCTGTCTCAGAAATAAACATTAAAAAAATAAAAATTAAAAAAATAAAAATAAAAAAAGGGGGCGCCTGGGTCGCTCAGTCGGTTGAGCGTCCGACTTCAGCTCAGGTCATGATCTCGCAGTCTATGGGTTCGAGCCCCACGTCGGGCTCTGTGCTGACAGCTCAGAGCCTGGAGCTGCTTCAGATTCTGTGTCTTCCTCTCTCTCTGCCCCTCCCCCACTCATGCTCTGTCTCTCTCTGTCTCAGAAATAAGTAAACATTTAAAAAAAAAAAACAAAACAAAACCTAAGAAACGTCTTACTATTGGGTATAACGGGAAAGAAAACCAGGATTGTTCTACCAAATTTTAAATGTGGACCTCAAGTTTCTTCATAAGTAAAAGTGTCCCTCCCAACTGTAAAATTCTGTGGCTTTACGATTCCACTCCCAGTTAGTCCTTCCATGTGATTTTAAGAGTGAGCCCAAAAAGACCAAATGTGCTCATGGTCTGCATGTCACAGAGTTCGAGTCTAGCTTGTGAAAACAAGTTAACAAATCCTAACCAGGACATAGGCCACAGTGAAATAAACCCTTTCATCAACTAAAATGCTACTGGGACACACAGGTACGCAAACTACTCCTGCATTAGTTCATCTAATCATGAATAATGAATTCACTGCGCACCACCAAAGGCCTGGGAAGCCAGGGAGCGGCCCCCTCCGCGGCAGAGTGGGAGCAGAGCAGGAGCAGCGCGCCCCGGTTCAAGGCCATCTAGGTCCTCGGTCCAAACCAAAGGTAATGGCAGACTCCACCACTATGACAACTATGCAGAAACCAGCGATTTTAAAGAAACAGGGAAGAAAGAGAAAAGACTGGCCAAGGCTCTAAAGCTAGATGTCCCGAGGAGAGCTGACACTACCTCGCCTCACCGTTAAGGCATACGGCTCCCTGTGAAAATGTTAGGACACTTTCGGAAACGCTGAGCAAAACTGTTCGTGATTCTTTTGGTTTGAATCTTGAGTTGCCACATTGTTTTTCTTCTTGAGACCAGACTCATAGGTCACAAGACATTGGATAACTAAGTTGGAGTTTACACAACCAGGGGCCTAAATGCAGGTCTAGTTTGACAATGCAACACAAGAGAGGGAAAGTCCTCACTTGTGAGAATTCTCTTTACGACAAATTCTGCCAGAAGGCCACAGTGAGAAATCTCTCCTACGCGGCCAGGCACAGCTGTGCTGTCGAGCACTTTCCACACTGACCTGTTCCGCCAGGTTCTAAGTTCACAGAAGGCAGGGGCCATGCCTCATGTCTCATATTCTAGCAAAATGTGTGCCCCCAGTGCCCGGACATCAGTGGAGATTTGCTGAGCTGTTGAATTTACAAGGGAAAAGGACTCACATATGAGTACCCACTCATCTTATCTTACCGACAAACAGAAGAAATAATAAAATGCTCTAACCAAGCGAATAACCGGCTACATTTTTAAAAGATCTTGGCTTAATTTTTAAGAAACATTTTAAATGTATAGTACCCCAACTTCAGACAGTCCACAAACACACCGGTAAGCCAGACAGCACCTGTCCACACAGTGAAGACTTCTTACTAAGCCAAACCATTACCGTTATCAAAAGAACAAGCACCCATGATGCCTTTTACATGCTTTGATTTACCAAAACTACAAACATGTTCCCATTAAGAGAAAGCATTCAAAAAGAATCAGATCTTAATAATAACTACTGAGATATATAAACACAATCATGACTAGGACTAAATACCCTAAGGTTCCACATAAACGATCCTTTTCAAAATTACTCGCGTTTATATGTACGTATGACCAATGACCAAGATTCTGATTTTGAAATTTTTTTCTCAAAAGCAAGCTTCCGCTGAATAAGAACATGACGAGAATAAGGCAACGCCGTTACCCCCAACTGTGCACGTCTCCACCGGGTCCTGCCCGGCAGCCCAGGTGACATGGCCTCTCGGTGGAATTTCAGTATCACGAAAGCCTTAAGATTCTACCGATGACTATCGCGTCCTTCCCACATAGATTTTCATTAAGCGTTAGTTTGAAAAACAAGTATCTCTTAAGGATGAATCACTGAGACAGATGAGCGAGCAGTCTTTCACGAGTACCTTTTCTTTCTTGACAGTTCAACTTTTTAAAAAGCTACTTATCAAAATCATCTTCCTGAAATAGAAATCAGCACAATCTTTGCTTCCTGATTGCAGATAACAAATTACGTGTGACATTTCCAAAACTAACCTCCAATCTCTTTATTCGTGTTTAGACAGTTCTCAGTTACAAAAAAGGATGAATGAACAGGACATCAATCACTCTGGAATATTAGCACCTTAAAGATGTCTTTAGCAGGTCAATAATCTTTTCACCTTGGAAGGACTTTATCAGATCTTGTCTAAAGCCTGGATAAAAGCTCTGCATTAAGTACTTCCAACAATTGACAGTGTATCTCCACCACACAAAGCTGTTTTCTTCCTTAAGGTGCAATCCTCAAGGTCACGATTCCGTGCAGCCTTCCCGAATGACAAAGGGGCATTACCTCCAGCCAAACAAGCTGTCAACACAAACTTTGTCATAGCTCAGATAAAGAAACTGGCAGACGGTGATAATAAGGTCTAATTTCCCTCCCTCCCGAGGGAGGGAAATAGATTTCAAATCAGTCTAGAAACCCATGCCCAGGCAGCCAGGTCATCTTCGGCCACACAAAGGAAAAAGACTCACTGTGAATTCATCTAAGGGCTCATTGATCTCGATGTCTAACACTTCGTCACTGTACAGCTGCCCCTCCTCCGGCTCCTCCACATATTCCATGTGGCCTTCCGTCAGCCCAGCGCCGTGGCCTTCGTAGCGCCCTTCCTCCGGGTACTCGTGAGCATACAGTTCGGATCCCCCGGATTTGTGATAAACGAGTTCGTCGTCTCCTTGTTCATACTCAGACTCCTGTTCTCCGGACTGGTCATTAGTGTTGTCAGACAGTTCAAACGACGTGACCATGCCAGATGTGGTGTTTAGACTAATTGTGACACCCTGAGAACTAAAGAGAACAGAAACAGAAAGAAAGGTGCCCAATCAGAGTAAAGCTCAAAGTTAAGTTGCTCCATAAACGAACTGTCACAAAGACTTCAAGCACGACTGGCGAAAAGTTGTCCCGGTGACGGGCAGATGCACATTCCTCCAATCACGACTGGAAACAGAGCTCAGTGCGCCATACTGAGCCTGCGCCACGATCCCCTAACGCATACGGCGCCCGCACTATCATCAGACGCGCGTTTTTTGCCCAAGAGAATCAGATCAAGCAGATGGGGACACGAGTCTGGCTGGCAAAACTCTAGCACTGAAAACAGACGACATTTTATTTTAACTTCCAGGGTAAAAAGGATGCTCACCGTTTTCCAGGATTCCAAAGTAAAAGTGGCAGTATTACTCTAGAAACAGAAAAATCACACACACACACACACACACACACACACACACACACACAAAACAAGGAGAAGGAAATAAACCACAAGAGACCTACCGATAGAGAACAAACTGAGGGTTTGAGGGAGGGCTGGGTGGGAGATGGGCTAGATCGGTGACAGGTACTCAGGGAGGGAATTGTGCTGAGCACTGGATGTTATATGGAAGTGATGAATTACTGAATTCTACTCCTGAAGCCAATATCCCACTGTATGCTAACTAAAATTTTAAAAAATAAAAATTTTAAAATAAAAGGTACACAAGGTGGAGAGAAGAAAGAAAGAAAGAAAGAAAGAAAGAAAGAAAGAAAGAAGAGAGAAAGAAAGAAGAGAGAAAGAAAGAAAGGAAAAAATCACAGATGGAATTTTAAGAACAATTTTTTCTTTTCCTATTATGTAAATTATAAATTATTTAAAAAATCAAAATATTAAAAATGTGTGTGAAAATACATGTCAATGTTCAATAAATAAAATCTGTACTAGTCACAATTAAAAAAACAATCAGTTTGTAATATTTGGAAAATAACAAAGAGGGTTTTTAAACTACAAAAAAAAAAAAATCTGGGTGGCGGGATAGCTCGGTCAGTTAAGCGATGAAGCACCAGGTCACGTCGGGCTCCGTTCTGAGCGTGGAGCCTGCTTGCGATTCTCTCTCCCCGCTCTCCCTCTGCCCCTCCCTCACTTGTGCACGCTCTCTCTCAAAAAAATAAAATAAAACTGCAAACAAATGACACTCAACGTATTAAATCACAGTACGCCAAACAGGAAGCGCCAAAACACTTAGAGGGCAAGATCTGCGGATAAAGCCGAGTGTACACGCATTGACGATGTCGCACAACAGACCTGGGAAACTTAAGTGGTGGAATAAACTAACTGAAAACTGCACTGCTATCCAAAAACAACCGCTTCATGTTAGAAAACCAGTTACAGATCTGTAGTTCGATAATCAATGGCATATGTCTGTTAACGACGTTCATGACAGAGAGATCTCCTGAAGTTTTCCCAGTACAGGTCTTCTCATAAAACTGAAAACACTGCTCCGCCACCAGAGAATACTACACACCGCTCCCCGCTCTTCTAACAGAGCTTTGCTGCATCAACAACAGAGAGACGTCCATGCTTGCTGGGGCTGGATATTCACGTCCCCCCAAAACTCATCTGCTGAATCCTCACCCCCCAGTGTGATGGTGCCTGGAGGTGGGGCCTTGGGGAGGTGATCAGGTCAGAAGGATGGAGCCCCTCCCCCCCCGACAGGGGTGAGTGCTGTTACAGAGGGGATCCCAAGAGCTCCCTCACCCTCCGCCAAGCGAGGACACAGAGAGAAGATGCCATCTGGGAACCAGAAACTAGAAACTGACCGTGCTGGTGCCTTAACCTTGGAGTTCCCAGCCCCCAGAACCGCGAGAAAGAAATCTCTGTTGTTTATCAACTACCGAGTTCATAGTGTTTTGTTAACGTAGTCAAAACCGACTAAAGTAACTATACTCACTAGAACAATTACACTCACATAGTCAAGGTAGAGCCTGAAGTACAGTCCAAAGGGATTTTCAAAATGGCAATTCTTAGTCAACAGACTACATATAAGTAAAAATGGTCTAAAAAAGAAACAAAAGCAGCAACATCAAACCGCAAGCGACAATACCGAGTGTGTGAGGCCACTGCCCCGTCCAATAAAGGAACTCAGTACACACCTTTCCCGAGCTCTCATAATCTGCGCTCAACAAAATCACACAGGTCATCGAATACAAGACCAAAAACCTACTTACAGAAATATACAACTGCCACATAAATGTTGTATTCATATCCCGTGTAAAATAAAGCTGTGTTCAATGATATAGTATCACACTGTCAATCATATCCCGTTATAATTATAAATTACAGTTACTAGCAATTTAGTTCCAGAAAAATTTTAATGAGCTAATATGGAATACCTGAAATTTTCTTCGTCTTCATTATCACTCTGTAAAAGATCATCATTCAGCTCTTCATCTGACAAATCCGATTGATTCTAATTAAAACAAAAAATCTAATTAATGCATGCCACTTCCATAAAAAGACTGGTTACAAATGTGCAAAATTACATCGGCTGGATTATTTCTCACCCTGTTATTAGAACACGTGCCATTCAGTAAGTTACCTCATTCGGACAGAACCAGTGGAGAAACTCCACGCATGGGACACCCGCCTCCCCAGACACATTTCACGCGCAGAGTCAGGTGAGTGCAGAAACAACAAGGCTGGGCCGCCTGGCAGGGCTCGGTCAGTTAAGCATCCGGCTCGGGCCCAGGTCATGATCTCTCGCTCCGTGAGTTCGAGCCCCGTATCAGGCTCTCTGCTGTCATCACAGAGCCCGCTTTGGGTCCTCTGTCCGACCCCGCCCCTTTCTCTCTCTCAAAAATAATAAAACTTTTGTTTTAAGAAACAACAAGCCTAATGATCACATTTATTCTAAATCTAACCAAAAAAGGAAAAGGGGAGACTCTTTTGGTAGTATCCTATGAATATTTTTCCCTGTATCCGTAATACTTGACTAAATTCGACTTCACTCATATGTGGAATTTAAGAAACAAAACAAACAGGGGCGCCTGGGTGGCACAGTCGGTTAAGCGTCTGACTCTCGATCGCAGCTCCGGTCATGATCTCAAGTTTCGTGAGTTCGAGCCCCGCATCAGGCTCTGCGTTGATGGTGTGGAGCCTACTTGGAATTCTGTCTCTCCTTCTCCCTACACTACCCCTCTCACTCTCAAAATAAAAACTTTTTAAAAACTTAAAAAAGAAAGAAAGAAAAAGAAGAAGAAACACACCAAACAAAGGGAAAAAAGAAGACAGACAAGAAACAGACCCTTAACTACAGTGAACACAGTGATGGTTGGGGGCTGGGGGCTGGGGGCAGGGGGAACAGGTGGCGGGGATTAAGCAGTGCACTTTGAGAAGCACCAGCGGACGTGTGGAAGCGAGAATCAGCATACAGTACACGGGAACCTGACACAACGCTGTGTATTAACTAACGGAAGTTAAAATAAAGACTTAAAAGAAGACTTGACTAAATCGAACACTGTTAGTACCCAAAATCTGAAGGTTTTTGTTTAAACAAAAACAAGGTGGAATTTCAGAAATAAGCAGATTTTAGAGAACTGGATCACCGAACTGAAATGGTAAGGAAATAAAACCGGTCCGTCCAATAGAGGTGACACGTGAAAACAGACCCTGGCTCAGGTCCCGCCCCTGCTCCTGACAGGCCTGCGCACTCACCACACCCATAGGTGGAGGCAGCCTAGTGATTGCACACTCCAGGTTTTGCCTTAAATACACACCAGTGGCGGGAAGGGGGAGGAAGGGTCCCTTCGCACTTTCCTTCCCTATTCAGATTACTTTCATGGTATATACAAATTACCACCCCCTCCAAAAGAAGGCCCTCCAACACACACGTTATGAAAACAGGTAAAAACAGGAAAAAAAAAAAAAAAAAAGATTTGATTTTCTAAAGATGAAACAAGCAGTCTTTTCCTAACATTTTACAGCTTGTAAAACTAGCTTTCTCAAACTTGTCTGTACACTCTCGTTATAATATTTTTGACATAAGCCAAGAAAATATGAACCTTATAGTTCTCACGGGTCTCAAGGAACTCTACTTAATGGCTGACATTCTAACAAGATAAAAATGAACTAACACGGGCCATGAAGTTTACTTGAAGAAGGGAGGGGTGGACCTGTATGAAAAAGAAACAGACTGTTTCACGGCCAAAATCAAGTTCTGCTTAGTCGGCCACAGAATCTGTCCTCCACTAAAGAAGATGAGCCAGGCCTGCCTAAATGTGGCCGCCCAATTTATTAAAGAAAGCCACAGAAAGTCTTTAAAAATTAACATTTCAATGAAAGCCAAATGACATTCTGTAAGAGGCTGCTTCCTTGAGTTTCTTTAAAATTTTAAGTACTTGTCAAAACTCAGTGAACCAATAAATAATTCACCAAACAAACAAACAAACAAACAAACAAAAAGGAATATACGCTGTGCCGGCCCGACGGTAACCAGATCTTACCTGTGGACGCTGAATGTGCTAAGTACCGTGCACGGGAGGCAAGGAACCAACACCCACTTTGCTGACAGAGCAGAAGTGGAGACCTGGATTCCATCTCTGAGGCAAAAACTGCTTTTCAACTACATCCCAAAGAACCGGGGCAAACGGCTCCGTCAGACAAGGGTGGAGTGGCTAGAGGACTCCGTTCTGGGCGATCCGCCCCCAGGACTCCGTTCTGGGCCCCCTCCCCGCCCGCCGGCCCAGAAAGGGAGAGAAAGCGGCTGGGAACGCTCCTGAAATGCGTGCGACCAGCAGGCCCCTCCTCTCCTGGGGGGAGACAACCGTGAAGGAAACACCGCGCTCCAGCACTCCCCAGAAGGCAGAAGGAGGTCTGAACCGGCGGACCAGAGACGACCCGTCTGGCACCCGCTGCCGAGGTACAACAGAAACTGAAGAAGGCATCACAGGCTGGCAGGCGAGCGGCACCCAGGCTTCCCCAACTTCTCAGAGCTCTAGTCGGGTCACGCCAGCTTGCTGCATTCTGGAGCCGGCCGACCTTTCGTTTTTATCCTGTATTTGAAACTTGACTCTAACCTCCCTTCTGGACACCAATGAACTTGTCCTCGGCCGCCCCTGTCGGTCTGACACGGTCACTATACTCTGTGCAGCCCTCCGGCCCACCAGCCCAGGAGCCTCTCCCCACACAAAGCTCCATCCCCCTACATTTCGTGGGGACTTGGGGGTGGGGGCGTGGGGGAGAGACACAGTGGCAGGTGGCCAGCGTACCTCTAACAATAAATTCCTGATTACACACCCAACAAAATACTCCTTCTCACTAGACACCGAATAAATACAAAGTAAACTAACTAGAAATCAGTTTTCATCTACCTCACGGGCAAAGAGTTTAAAGGAGAAGTGATCGCAGAGCCAGGGGACAGAAAAGCGAAAGGCGTGCCCGTGCACCTGCTGCCCAGCTGAGAAAACAGCGCCGGAAAGCAACTGGGCGACACGAGACAGGAGGCCGAACCGCGCACACCGTCGGGCCAGAAATTCTCCTGGACGGAACCGTGCAAAGAAAAGAATTCCAAAAGCATAGTACATGTACATTAAACTATCATCATAGGGGTGCCTGGGTGGCTCCGTCCGTCAGGCATCCAACTCTCGCTCTCAGCTCAGGTCACGATCTCACAGGCCCCTCGCCGGGCTCGGCACTGAGAGCGCAGGCCCTTGTTTGGGTTCCTCTCTCTCTCTCTCAAAATAAATACACTTTTATACGTATATATATGTGTGTATACATGTATGTGTGTGTGTATATATATATATATATATATACGTATACACACATACCCATATATATACACATATATACACACATATATATGTGTGTGTGTGTGTGTGTGTGTGTATATATACATATACATATATATACATATATATATCTCTCTCATGATAATGTCTGAGATTTACTTCAAAATAATTCAGGAAGGGGAGTGGGCAACGATAAAGCAAAACCGCCTTTACCTGAAAACCTCAGAATCAGGGCGACAAATGCAGGCGGGTGACCGCACTCTGCCCTCCCTCTGTTACGTGTCCTTCCAAGCGCTCACAAAAAGTCAGGGTTCTTTTCGAAGTCCTAGCAATGAGCTGGAAATGCCCTCAGTGAATGTAGGAATGGCTATGTATACTACAGTGTGCACAAACAAAACCATTACGGAGCCATCACAAAACAAGAAACGTTTAAGGACAAGGGGAATATGCCAACGATACAATGGTAAATTAAAAAGCAGGGATCTTTATATATATAACTTTCAAATTCTACTTTAAAACACACGGAAAAACGATATAAGAAATATGGCAAAATGTCAGTCATGGGGACTTAGAGATCTATTTCTTTCATTATTTCTTTTTGAAAATTTGAGCTCTTTGATTCCTACAAGGTACACCGCTAGGAAAGAAGAGAGGAGAAAAAGAGAGAGGAGTACATACACTGCTCTAAATTAAACTTCCAAACTGGCCAAGGTGGATAAGGGCCCTGCTGCAGAGACAGAAGGCATCCCGCTGCCGCCCTCACGCATTCCTGTTCCATCAGAAAGGAGACCGAAGCGGGGACGCCTGGGTGGCTCGGTGAGTGAAGCGTCTGACTTCAGCTCGGGTCGTGATCTCGCGGTTCGTGGGTTCAAGCCCCGCGTCAGGCTCTGTGCCAACAGCTCAGAGCCTGGAGCCCGCTTCACATTGTGTCTCCCTCCCTCTCTCTGTCCCTCCCTTGTTCACACTCTGTCTCTCTCAAATATAAACAAACATTAAAATAAAAAAATTTAAAAAAAAAAAGGAGACCAAGGGGCACCTGGGTGGCTCAGTCAGTCAAACATCCGACTTTGGCTCAGGTCACGATCTCACAGTTTGGGAATTCGAGCCCCACACTGGGCTCGGGTAGAGCCCATTCCCAATCTTGTCTCCCTCTCTCGCTGCCCCTCCCTTGCGCATGCGCTCAATCTCCCTCTCTCAGAAATAAACGTCAAAAAAAAAGAAAGGAAAAAAGGGAGTCACACAAATCAACTAATGCAATAAAATAAAGTGAGACTACATCCCCAGAATAGTCAGCATTACCATCCGAACCAAACAGTGCTTCTCCACCTTTACCGATACGCGACCAGACCAAACGTCTCACGAGATGGGGACACACGGACACCAGAGAGTCTTTAGGGCTGGTGGGCCATCCTGATAGGAACACGGGGCGAACAACGATGCCCAGGCTAGCCCAAGGACGGAGGTCCGGTTTCACGTAAAAAATACTTCACTGCGTTCAAATATTTCCACATCCAATCGGTGTTGTTCACTAAAGTATCTTTAGTGATTACAAAGGGAAAGAAAGGTGTGTACGTTGGGGTAGTGAACTCCCACGTACAGCAAGAGCACTTCGAAGCTGCGCGAAGTGGCCGAGTCAGAAAGAAAACAGCAGCACTTTCCCTCTGCGACCATGACCGGGAAGGGCGGGCTTGCAAGTCAGACCCTGAGGCCAGAGCCTGAGACCCTCGAACACGGACGGGCCGAGGGGCAACCTCACTGGGTTTTCACTTCCAGTATTTCGATGTTTCCCCTTTACTTACAAGGGATCGTGCGCACTTAGAGGTAACTAAATTAATTCTTACTTAAAGTTACAGGTGATGAGAGCCACTTAAAGGAGGAAAGTTGAGGTAGACTGAAGCCAGGCCACTTGTAGGCCAATGATGCAGCAGGAAACAGGAGAAAGGAAAGTGGCTTCAAAGACTCCTACAACTAATTCACGTATTAGCAAAAAAGCTAATCATGCAACACAGTTACAAGAAAACGGCAGCACTGGTGTTTTCTTCCAGAGCAAGACCTTCATCAACTATATCATAAAGAAGTATAAAAAGAAACTATAATCAGATCTGATATAATAAATCACGTGACTTCATCACCTAAAAGTATAATGAGCTTACGTGCAAGAACTGAGGACAGTAAGAAACCACCACAATCTTAAAACTTTAAAAAACTAAGCATGGGGTGCCTGGATGGCTCAATTAAGCTTCTGACTTCGACCTGGGTCATGATGAGTTCAAGCCCCTTATCAGGGCTCCGCGTTGTCAGTGTGGAGCCTGCTTGGGATTCTTTCCTCAATCTCTGCCCCTCCCCCACTTGCGCTCGCTCTCAAAATAAACAAACTTAAAAAAAAAAAACAGCATAAAAAACTGCCTTGATATTTATTTAGCAAGAACATCAAGTGTTTTCAAACTGTTAATAAGTTCTCAAAAATTTAGCGCCTCTGGGGTGCCTGGGTGGCTCAGTTAAGCGTCTGACTTCGGCTCAGGTCATGATCTCACGGTTTGTGGGTTCGAGCCCTGCATTGGGCTCTGTGCTGACAGCTCGGAGCCTGGAACCTGCTTCGGAGTCTGTGTCTCCTCTCTCTGCCCCTCTCTGGCTCATGTTCTGTCTCTCTCTCTCTCTCTCTCTCTCTCAAAAATGAATAAAAGTTATAAAAAAAAAAAAAAAGAATGTAATATTTCACTTTAATCTTTGGATTTTAATTTTTTTTTTATGCTTATTTTTGAGAGAGACAGACAGAGTGACAGAGACAGACAGACGGAACATGAGCAGGGTAAGGGCAAAGAGAAAGGGAGACACAGAATCGAAAGCAGGCTCCAGGTTCCGTGCTGTCAGCACAGAGCCTGATGCTGGGCTCAAACTCAAAAACCGCGAGATCATGACCTGAGCCTAAGTCCGACACTTAACAGACTGAGCCACCCAGGCACTCCTCTATTTTTAATGTACATTTTACAATGTTCAAAATACACTGGCAGTAGTATAAACATACATGTATATGTATACACAACATACAGATACACACACCTTATAAATACACACATTAAACATAATCACAGCAAAGTTTTTACTTGACCAAGAAGGTTTACAGAAACCTGTATTACGTTTTAGACTTCCAGTCTCATTTACCTGAATGCGTGTTATATTTGAATAGGACTCTCTTTAACCATATCTGCAGACTCTCAAAAAGGAAATGCAGTGCATTGGGGCGCCCGGGTGGCTCAGCTGGTTGAGCATCGGACTCTTGATTTCAGCTCAAGTCTGAGCTCACAGTTCATGGGATCAAGCCCTACATCTGGCTCCACGTTGACAGGGTGGGGCCTGCTTGGGTTCTCTCTCTCCCTCTCTTCTCTGCCCCTCCCCCACTCACACTTTCTCTCTCTCAAATAAACAGGTATTTTTTCAAAGGGGAATGCAAAATATTAGCCTCCCAATATTAGTTTTCTTACGAGCACATGGCGGTTTTATGCTGCCGCTTTCCCAAACTCAACAGCTGCTGGATGCCCCAGGCAGAGTGAGAACTAAAACGTTTGTGACAAAGGACTGACCTCTCGCATAGTTACTGGAGAACTTACTAACAGATTAAACAGTCAGCTCTCTGCAATTAAAAGATAATTCAAGGGGCCCCTGAGTGGCTCAGTCGGTTGAGTGTCCGACTTTCGCTCAGGTCATGATCTCACGGTCTGTGGGTTCGAGCCCCGTGTCGGGCTCTGTGCTGACAGCTCGGAGCCTGCTTCCGATTCTGTGTCTCTCTTTCTCTGGCCGTCCCCCTGCTAGTGCTTTGTCTCTCTCTCTCTCTCTCTCTCTCTCTCTCTCTCTCGCTCTCTCAAAATTAAACAAATATTTAAGGAAGAAAAAAAAGGCAATTCAAATTCCAACACAGGAATGTGCACCCCACGCGGGAGACACACTCCTCTATGCTGAGTGCAACGAAGCGCCTACAGGCGGGTTTCAGGAAGACCTCAACTTCTCACCTTTTTGCCAGACAGCAAATCTTCTCCAAGTAAGTCATCTTCAAGTTCACTGGGGAGAAAAAAAACAGGCAGTTAGTGCGCTGTCCCTACAGCGTACAGGTCTGCAGGTCACTGGGAGTCGTAGCCGGGACTTTGGGGCTGGGGCACCGACCCATGCAGTTTGCTATGCTTTCCTTTCCCTTCACTAATAATGAAAATGTATTTTCCAGTGCAGGGGAACAGGTGGTCTTTTCCGTGTGGGAGGCTCCGCTACAGGGGGCAGCTCTCACAGGCTCAAGACCGCCACTGTTCGGTTCGGTGGGAGGTCTGCGCTTCTCCGGACCTGGTCAGTAATCCGTAAAGGAAGAAACTATAGTAACAGCTAGGCCTTTCTTTCCCTGCCTTAAAAAAAAACCTATGACGAAGTAAGAAAAGATACCCAACATCATCAACTAGGAAAACTCAACCCAAACCACCGAGAGACCACTGGAGGCTCATCAAACTGCAACAACCGAAGAAACGAAAACGACGACACTGACGAGAACACACGAGTAAATCACAGTAATTGCACCACACGGGAGTCCTGCCCGTACTGTGACGTTGTGTCGTCAGCATGCTTATGTTCTGAAGTGATCAGAAGCAGATTATGTCACAATTAAAACAGAAACCTTTACCAGATCAAAAAGCCAAAGACCTTTCCCGCTATGTATTTTGTCTGTTGGTTGGTTGATGAAGATGGCTACCGCTAAATTTCATTCTTGGTTCTGGGGAACCCAATGTCTCAAGAACAAATGCCTCTTAAGGACAACACCTGGAAGGAGAAAATCAGACTGCGTTTCTTAGGTGCGAATGCAGCACTATTGCTATCAGGGCTGTTACTCTCTTTTACGAGCATTGTGCTTACGAATTTCGGTAGGGTCTGCAGGTTTGGAGCATTACTGTATCCAAAAACCGTGTTTACTTGCAGTGTGCTGCTTTGCAGAACACCAGGATCTATACAGGAATGCCTACAGGAGTTACCGCAGAAATATGTGTTTCTACACACTTTTAGAACTAGAAACAATTCGAGAAATCGTTTTCACTCACGCACCTTTTGTGTTATCTTAGGTTACCCTGTATAAACCCTTTACCTTCATATTATAGATAAAGAAAACAAGGACAAGATTAAACAAGTGGCCCAAAGTCATTCGGCAACGAGATCCAGGACAAGAGCTTACCTGTGGGGTAACTCTGTCACCAACCTGTACGAACCTGTATGGATAAGACAGCTATGACACAGTCACACAGGACTTCTTCCAACACTTCCGCAAATCACGTTATCACCTCTCAGCTACAACGTCTGCTTCTTCCGTGTTATAGTCAGTAGGGCCCATCCTCCACAGGAGAGGAAAACACGGGATCCATTCACAATACTAACAAGACCCGCACTTGAGAACTGATTCTAGATGACCAATTCACTCGCCCCTTTGAGGACAAGCCCCCCGCCAGGCTGTCACTCTGACAAAAATGAAAGGTGACACTGTCAGCCTAGGGGACACTGAGAACGCCTAAAACCATAATACAAAAAGGCGTTGGTAATTAATTATACAAACAAAAATCTAGAAACTACCCCTACCTTCTGCTAACAAGAGGTGTATACGGAAAGAAAAAATCAGTCTTTGATGACTACCTATTTTTCCTAAACAAAAGCATTTTTCTAAAAAAAGATAAAAGAAAACTAACAGTTATAAATGAGTGAAGCGTACACGGATGGAAAATAGTTGCTTCTGTGACTAACAAAGACAACACCATGAAATAAGAAAGCAGGATGGGAGACAGAAGGATTAAGCCCACACAACCACAACAGACATGAATTATAGCTCAAGAAATCATGAAATCAGCGTATTACGTGCCAGGAGCCATTTAAGTGTTTCACACGTGTTAGTGTTCTTGTTGATTTAACCACCCCATTACATAGATATTTCTATCATCCCCCATTTTTTTTAATGTGAAAACAAAGACCAGGAGGTGCTAAATCATCAACTCAAGGTCACCCCGCTAGGAAGTGGCGACATCAACAGGTGAACCGAGATGGTCTGGTTCTGGAGTCCAAATCCTAACCACTACGCACAAACCCCCCACAAAAAGTAAATGTACCTCCAATGTATTTCTCTACTGGCATCAAGTTGGATCCTTACAAAAGACGTACACAAAAGGAAAGAAATTTATACACTATAAAGCACTACCAAAATTACACCGTCACCAAAAACAACAATGACCTAGCGGGAGTGCCTAACCCAATCAAGTCCGTTCAAAGAGATGAGGAGTGCACTTTTTTGCTGGGGCCGGGGGGCCGGGGACCCGGCAGGACGGACAAGGGTCAGTCTTCCCACTGCCAGGATGAGATCGGGAGTGGCAAGGTCAACAGAACAAGGAGGTCCACTTGGGCACAGCCCTGAAGGCCAACCCTGTGGAAATGCCTCCCGTGCAAAAGAAATATGCTGGGAAAGTAAAGGCGGAAGGCGAACAGGCAAATTCTGCCATCGGGAACTGTGTCAGCGTCCAGCTGATCACGAATGGCCAAAAAATCACAGCCTTTGTACCCAAAGTCAGTTGGATGAATTTTATCAAGGAAGATAACGTGGTTCCAGTTGCTGGATTTGGTCGCAAAGATCCGGCTATCGGTGACATTCCTGGAGTTCGCTTCAAGGTCATCAAAGGAGCCAATGTCTCTCTTTTGGCCTCATGCAAAGGCAAGAAGGAAAGACCAAGACCCTAAGCTTTGATGACAAGAACATAACAATAATAACAAAAAGAAAAAAACCAAAGAGATGAACAGTTGGGCCCCTGCCAAGAACCGCAGCCATGTGGCCCAAGGAAAGGAGCCGGGGCTGGGTGAGGAGGGTCCTTCCTCCAACTGCCAGACTCCCTCGGGCTTTCAGCAAGCATCGCCCAAGACTCTTATGTTTCTTATCCAAGATTAGAGACAATCACCTCTCTAAGGGCAAGTACACTTTTACTAATAAACAGGAGTGGGGCACGTGGGTGGCTCAGTCAGTTAAGCGTCCGACTTCGGCTCAGGTCACAATCTCACGGCTCGGGAGTTCGAGCCCCGCGTCGGGCTGCCCGCACAGAGCCTGCTTCAGGATCCTCTGTCCTCATCTCTCTCTGCCTCACCCCCACCCAGGCTCACTCGCTCGCTCTCTCTCGCAAAACTAAATAAACACTAAAAACGAAACCAAAAACTAAGCAATATGTGTACGCTGAAAGACATTTTCAAGAAACGAGTATTTTGTGGTCAGCCACGTGGCTGCAGCCTTTCAAACTGAGAAGTGAGCGATGACAAACAGCGCACTGAGTCCCCTCGTCTCTGCGTGCCTCCTCTCTCCAGGCCACCCTCCTCCGGTCTCTGCCACCTCCGTTTACTGGAAGGTTTCTCCGGGAGGACTCGTGCAGGCTCTCCTGGCCTTGCTCCTGGCCGGCCTCGGGCCATGGGATGACCCAAGGGAGTATTACAAAGCGGGAGGAGAGGGACTGCCCCTCCCCTATACCTGCACAGTCCGTCCCGCCTGCTGCCAGCACCGCAACCCCCACTGGGCTCTAGGGTGCCCCCTCTTCCCCTTCAGGCCCACTGCTACTCCCCGCACACCTCGCCGACTCTGACTGCTTCTTTAACCCTCTCCCGTAAGTAGCCCCTTCAATCAAATGACCTCCGGTTGAAGCCTCAAGAATGCGGTCTTTCTCCTGCATGGATACAGACTGATACAAGCACATCCTTGAAAAAGACTTAAACGCTTCAGGTGTTGGTTTAACAACGACATCACGTCCTTCCAAATATTAAACACTAATGCAACACGGCAGCAAGAGCTGATCATGACCATTTCTGACTCACTCTTCCCCTTAACTTTCAAATTTCTCCTTGTATCATCCATAGTACATGGAAGAGGCTGTTTTATGCTTTTAAAGCATCAAAGAAACGCACATGATGCAGAATCCCCGTATGCAAACACGCACTGAAAACGAGTGAGGAGAGGAGCCTGTTCACAAACAGCGCTGGGACAGCCGCCAGTCACACCAGGGAGAACAAGGAAAACTCAAGCCCTGTCTCATGGCAGAGCCACAACCCAATGCCTTCACAGCAGAAAGCCAGCTAACATCTTGACAACGGAAACTCCCACTGGACAGACGCTGGGGCAACTCAGATATTAATAAAAATAGTCACTGCAATGGATCAACATACACATGCAGCACTTCAATCTATGAGCTGGAAACGATTCCACAACAAAACTCCCCTTTGGGGGATGCTAAGGGCCTGGCCCATTATTTTGAAAGCTGGCAAGTAAAAGTTAAGAATCAAGGGCTTATTGAGTAGCTCAAGGGCAGGCAGTTCACGTAAGTCACTTGGATTATCCATCCTGCTCTGCCCATTTTCTCACCTGAATCATCTGATCGACGTCTGGATCTATTAATCTACAGAAAATGCACGAGAAGAAGGACACACTAAAAACACTCCAGGGGATGCAATCAACAAGAGCGTAACTTCTGCAAGACAAACCACCTTGTTTCTTCACGAAGGTGTAGAGACTAAAACGAGATGTGTGAGAACCCACAGATGAAGCAACACTTAAAAGATCTACCAGTCCATTATAATACAGGGATCCAACCTGGACTCAATTCAAACTATAAAAGAGCATACACACACATGTCCACACTCTGCGTGCGTGCGTGCGTACGTGCGTGTGTGTGTGATACATTGATATTTATAGGAGACAATCAGTAACAGAACAGAACATTAAGGGAATTTTTAAAAACAGCACTTCCGGGACGCCTGGGTGGCTCAGTCGGTTAAGCGTCCAACTTTGGCTGAGGTCACAATCTCTCGGTTCACGAGTTGGAGCCCCACATCGGGCTCTGTGCTGACAGTTCAGAGCCTGGAGCCTGCTTTGGATTCTGTGTCCTCCCTCCCCTCCCTCTGCCCCTTCCCTGCTCGTGTTCTCGCTCTCTCAAAAATAAATAAAACATTAGAAAAAAATTTTTTAAATCACTTTCTTGTGGTTATTTATAAATACTATTGTATTTATAAATCCTTTATTTTTTAGATAACAATCTGAAATATTTCCAGATGAACTCATGTCTGTGATTTGAGGCAGACTGCAGATTACAGACAAAACAAGACTGGCTTTATACCAATAAATGTTGAAGCTGGCTGATGGTACCTTAGGTGACTACACTATTCTATTTTCACATATTTTTGGAATTCTCAGTAAGTTAAAAAAAACCAATCAATTTAATCAATTTCAGGCATATTATAGATCTTAACTATAAAAAAATGAAAATTTTACCAAATTGAAGAACACACTGTATGTTCACTAATGTGAATATAAAACAAAACAAAACAAAACAAAACACCACTTTACAATTTTCATAGGAAAATTTCTGGTATGTACCACAATACAGGGTAGGTGACAAAGAGTGGAAAGCACCTTGACCAGCATCACACACCTCCTCAAAGTGGTGACGTCAGCAAGGCCACGGCACTGCCGAAGAGCGTTCCTGACAAATACACAACCTAAATCTAGTTCTGAGGAGATGCCTGCAAATCCATATTGAGGGTGAGTCTACAAAACAAACAGCCCGTCCTCTTCAAAAGTGTCAAAGTCATAAGAGACAAGGATAAATAATTCTCCAGATGAAAGACGGGACAAAATGCACTGTATGGTCCTGAACTGAAACTTGAACCAGTAAAAAAGAAAACTCCTTTTTGGCTATGAAAGTCCATTTTGGGGAGAACTAACAAAACCTGAATAACCACTACAGATTAAGAATTAGAATTCCGTGTTTGTTAACTTCATGATTTGGAAATGAGTAAGTGAATGTCCCTGTTCTCAGGAAATACACAAGGAAATCTACGTGCTGCGGTACATCAGCAGCACACGGGTGAGGCGAGCGGCCGGCTGGAAGCGCAGCAGGAAGGAGAGCTCCGAGAGAGGGCGCGCAGAGGACGCACACGACAGCAGGCGTGGCAGAAAGCAACTGTGAGCCTGGGGGCTCGTGAGAGTGTCTGTGTCACTTTTGCAACTAAGTCTGAAAATGATTTCAAAGCATACTGTATTCATATTTTAATTTAAAAAATACGGGCGCCTGGGTGGCTCAGTAGGTTAAGCGTCCAACTCCGGCTCAGGTCATGATCTCACGATTTGTGGGTTCAAGCCCCACGTCGGGCTCTACGCCAACAGCTCGGAGCCTGGAGCCTGCTTCAGATTCATTCATTCATTCATTCATTCTCTCTCTCTCTCTCTCTCTCTCTCTCTGCCCCTCCCCCACTCATGCTCGGTCTCTCTCTGAAAAATAAACAATAACATTAAAAAAAATTGTTTTTAATAAATAAACAAAAGCCATACAGGCTTACACACAGATTATACAGCTGATTATATTATTTATAAAAATCTACTTGAAGGCTACTGTTTAAGGGAACATGTGTCACAGACTGGGAAGAGGGACCTCCAAGTACAAAAAATAAATTTCAGGAAGTATAACAATCCCTAAATCGGTAAGGGAAAGACAAACAACCCACAAGAAAACTACATATAGACAGGACTAGACAACTGACAGAAGAAAACATCCAAATGGCAAGTAAGCTATTAAAATCTCCTTTATATTTTCCTCAGCTCCCCACCATCTTGTGAACAAAGCTAGCTTATCAGTGCTTCCGTAGGGCGGTTCTCTCCCAGGAGGTTCTGCTACGGGCTCGAAGTGATCCGTTACAGACTGGGAGCCACTGAATACTCACCTTAATGCAAGCCATTAAGTCCGTAAAGCGTACGCTTCTCAACGCAGATTATTCTGTCAAAGTTCTGGGGCCTCACAGTCTTCAAATGGCAATCAGGATTTTTACTACAGAACATCACTGCTGTTCTTTATTCAGACCTATTTACCTTTATTACTAAACTTCCTGACTCCAACGATGAGGTAATTTTTTACACTGCCGACACAGTTTTTAAGTCGTTAAGAAACGTGTAAAGACGAATCCTCATTCGAGAACCCCGCCACCCAGACTAAGCCCCACCACGTACTTCCCCTGGTACACGCCCCTCTCCCAGCAGAGCTGCTCATCAGAAGTAATCACTAGAGAGACCTGACATTGATCACTACTATGTGCATCTTAAATACTTTTTAGTGCAGGTGTATGCGTATTCGTAAAGATAGTTCCATCTTCGCTACTAATCAAAGAAATAAAGATACAAATTATAGCTAGATACTATTTTACACATATTAAATTGGCAAAACTTTTAAAGTCTGGCCAAATACCGGGAAGGCTCTATAGAACGAAAGAACTCTGGCATACGATCTCTCCAATAACAGCTCTGGGCGCCCATCAAGTCAATACCACCATCACTGTGTAAAAACACAGAAAGAGGTAAAGACAACAGGCCGGGAACAGGAGCCCGGAAGAAAGCCTGCCACCCCCAGAAGGCCCTCGCGCCCTCACTTGGGCCCGGCAGGGACAGGCCCACCCACTCGGAGAAGAGCACCGGGCAGCCAGCACAGCGCTGTCAGTACGGCTCTCTGCACGGCCCGGCGGCAGAGCAGGGAAGTTCTCGCCGTCCCGCACCTGTCCCAGTCCTCGTCCGCGGCTCTTCTTCTCCACGACCGCTCTGCACCAGGCTTATCAAACTGGTCAAAGTCATCATCTGTGAAAGAGAAGCCACGAAAGTCAGTCTTACTAAAGTAAAACAGACACAGATATTCAAATACAGACGGTCCCTGACTTACACGGCCTCAACTTACGATTTTGAACTTTACAACGGTGCAAAAGCAATACGCGGTCCGTAAAAACCGTACGTCAAGTTTTGAATTCGCGTCTTTTCCCAAGCTAGCAAGCAGCATGCAGTCCTATGCTTTCTCGTGGTGAACGGCCGTGAACGGCAGCGCCCAGGAGCCACAGGATGAGGGTAAATCGCCAGTAAGGCAACTGCCACCTGTACCCGGACGACTGCTCCACGTGTCACTTTCCATAGTCTCCAATACACTACACAGACCAGCCAACGCTTTATTATAAAATAGGTTTTGTGTTGCGTGACTCTGACCAACCGTAGGCTAATATAATGAACGTTGCGAGCACATTTAAGGTAGGCCAGGCTAAGCCACAGTGTTCAGTAAGTTAGGGGTATCAAATGCATTTTCAAATTACAGTATTTTCACCTTGTGACAGGCTTATCAGGACATAAGCCCACGGTAAGCTGAGGAAGATCTGTACTGAACCGACTTGTTTCTTTCAAGGATTCCTGAAATGACGTTTTAAGATGTCAAAGCTCTGGCTCTCTGCTCCCTCCTGTTTGACACACGGCCGCTTCTTGCGCCGTGAGCGCTGCACCCCCGAGACGCAACGGAGAAGGTCTACATGTTCCACTATGATTCCACCCGTAGCAAATTCAATGCACGGTCAGCGCTAAGAACGGGAAACCTGTCGTCAAGGGAAAGCCCACCTCCATCTTCCAGGAGCGAGATCCTGCCAACATCAACTGGGGAGACGCCGGTGCCGACTCCCCTGTGGACTCCAGTGGTATGTTCACCACCACGGAGAAGACTGGGGCTAACGTGAAGGGTGGAACTGAGAGGGTCATCATCTCTGCCCCTTTTACTGATGTCCTCAGGTTTGTGATGGGCGTGAACCACGAGAAGTACCGCAACGCCCTCAAGCTTGTCAGCAACGCGTCCTGCACCACCAACTGCTTAGTCCCTCTGGCCAAGGCCATCCATGACAACTCTGGCACTGTGGAAGGACTTACGACCACAGTCCATGACATCACTGCCAACCAGAAGACCACTGACGGCCCCTCTGGGAAGCTGTGGTGTGACGGCTGAGGGGCTGCTCAGAACATCATCCCTGCATCTTCTGGTGCCACCAAGGCTATAGGCAAGGTCAACCCTGAGCTGAATGGGAAACTCATTTGGCATGGCCTTCCATGTGCCCGCTGCCGACACGTCAGTCATGGATCTAATGCCACCTGGAGAAAGCTGCCAAATACAATGACATCAAGAAGGTGGTGAAGCAGGCCATTGAGGGGCCCCCTCAAGGGCATCCAGGGCCCCAGTGAGGACCAGGTTGTCTCCTGTGACTTTAACAGTAACACCCACTCTTCCACCTTTGATGCTGGGGCTGGCATTGCTCTCAAGGACCACTGTGTCAAGCTCCTTTCCTGGTATGACAATGAATTTGACCACAGCAACTGAGTGGTAGATCTTATGGTCCACATGGTCTCCAAAGAGTAAGAGCCCCCTGGACCACGAGCCCCAACAAGTGCACAAGACGAAGAGAGAGGCCCTCTGCTGCTAGGGAGTCCTGCCCCCAACTCATCCCCCAACACACTGAGACTTTCCTGACCTCCGCACGGTTTCCATCCCAGACCCCTTAAAGAAGGGGGAGGGGCTTAGGGAACCCTACCTTGTCATGTACCACTGTCAAGTACACAGCACCCACATGAACGAATGCACGAATAAAATACAGAAGTTCCACATACAACTGTTAGAAATGCTTTAGCCATTTTTAATAATTAAAAAAATTACGTACAAAGTTACCGAACACTATTAAGCATGAAAAATCACGGACAGACTAGAATTTTTTAAAAATCATAAACTTTAGTAAGTATTTTCTTTACAAAATTACTTTTCAGTATATATTTTTACTACAACTACATGAAAAGGAAAAAGTTCTGCTTTGCTATAAGTTAAAGGTGTTTTTTTAAGTTTTTTTATTTCAAGGGGGGGGCGGAGAGGGAGAGGGAGAGGGGGAGGGGGAGAGAGAGAGAATCCCAAGCATGGTCCACACTGTCACTGCAGAGCCTGACACAGGGCTCAATCTCCTAGAATCATGAGATCACGACCTGAGCCAAAATCAAGAGTCAGACACGTAAGCCACCCAGGAGCCCCAAAGACACTTTTATAATACTTCGTGTAATCTTTACATTTTTCCAAATTAACCATAGTTTTCTAAGTTTCTTTGTTTTCAAAGACCCTATTTAAGGAAAGTAGGGATAACACAGAATTGAACAACAGGAATAAAATGCAAGTCATATACATAATTTTAAATTTTCTAGTAGCCACATTTTAATGTGATTTTTGAGAGAGAAACAGAGAGAGAGCGTGTGTGCATACACGATGTGCACAACTGGGGGAAGGGGCAGAAAGAGAGAGGGAGACACAGAATCGGAAGCAGGTTCCAGGCTCCAAGCTGTCAGCACAGAGTCCGATACGGGGCTCAAACCCACGAACCGTGACATCGTGACCTGAGCTGAAGGTGGACACTTAACCAACTGAGCCACCCTAATCGCCCCTCTAGTAGACTCATTTTAAAAAAGAGGGGTGCCACGGTGGCCCAGTCTGCTGAGCATCTGATTCCTGAGTTCAGCTCAAGTCATGATCTCACAGTTTATGAGATGGAGCCCCACGAGGGGCTCTGTGCTGACAGTGTGGATGGAACGCGCTTGGGATTCCCTGTCCCCCACCCCACCCCTCCTACACTTGCACAAGCACATATTCTCTCTCTATAAGTGAATAAACACACACTTAAAAAAAAATAAAAAGCAAAAAGAATAAAAGTTTAACAGGTGAAACTTTAACAACGTATTTTATTTAACCTAGTATATCATGTAATCATTATGGAAAATATTAATAAGATATTGTACATTTTTCCCATATCAAGTGTATATCTCATGGTATATCTCCTATCTCATTTAAAACTTTTTTTATTAGGAAAATCAAAGATTTGGAATGAAATTTCTTCCTCTTAGATACACATGCAAGCAAAGAGGCTTGAGAAGTAGCAGCAGACAGATACCTCCCCAGAGAGAATCTACCTAGGGGAGTCAGATGATAAAAACACCAATAAAGCCCCAGGAATTCATCCAGACTAAGGCTAGAAATTAGCCACTCAAGTTCTAACAAGGTAATAATACATCGATTCCAACCACACGCTCGCTCCCCAACAGAAGTGATTTAAAAAACAACAACAACAACAACAACGAAAGCTATCAGAAACTCGGTACCCTTGAGAGTTCCACGTCCAGGACGGCGGCATGAGGAGTCCTGCCCACCGCACTCCCTGTGAAACTGACGAAAATTATTTTTAATAAAATAACCATTTAAAGTCTATGGAATTGATTCTAAAGGCATACATCAAACGAGAAACACCTTTTTCAAGAAATCTACCCGAAGAACAGCTGCAAGAATCTGGGGCTGCTGAACCAGGACTGATCCCTCCTCTCCCTCCCAGTTCAGTGTGGCTTCGACTCCCCTCCAGACAGGTGCAGGGGGGAACTCAGACCTCTGCACTCTTCGTCCTGCCCCTGTTGCCCAGGCCTGGGCTAAGCCCTGGGTGAGTGCCAGTGAGAGGTGGGGGCTCCCTTCTTCCATCCAGGCCCCACCTGTGGGAGACACCGCTGGGGCCCAGACAGCTCCCGCCCCAGCTTGTGGGGTTTCGCACCAAGAGACGTAAGCCAAGGACACCTCAGAGCTACTCCTCCCTGCCGCACCCCCTGCGCCCTCCATCCAGGCACTCAGCTCCTAAAGCAAGGATGTCAATCACAGACAAGCACACCACTGTCCACACCCACAGCACAGGGCTGTACCTCAGTTTGCCAAAGGAGAAAAGCAAGCCTTAGAACAGAGAGCTCCCAACTCTCTCAGAGGAGCTGGTTTCACTTGGAATATCGTGCAAAAAGAGTTCTGGCCAAAAGGTGCTCTCAGAAAGTGAGAATTTTGGAGAGGTCCTTGAGAAGAGAGTAAAAGTCAACGGAGATAAAGACTGACCTGTCCAGGCTGCCTACTGTGCCAGAAAGAAATGGGGAGACAGGTGGGAAGGGCCCACTGGGGTTAAAACATCTCAAACACTGACCCCAAGACACCACCCAATCAAAGGAGCCTGAATTTAATACGATCAGTTTACAAAGCAAATTACACCCCACAACACTGAAGATGGGATCAGAGAGAAAGACAGAAATGAGGGGTGCCTGGGTGGCTCAGTTAAGCGTCCGACTTCAGCTCAGGTCGTGATCTCGCGGTTTGTGAGCTCGAGTCCCACGACGGGCTCTGTGCTGACAGCTCGGAGCCTGGAGCCTGGAGCCTGGAGCCTGGAGCCTGGAGCCTGGAGCCTGGAGCCTGCTTCCGATTCCGTGTCTCCCTCTCTCTCTGCCCCTCCCCGACTCGCACTTGCGCTCTCGCTCGCATGCGCCCAAGCTCTCTCTCTCAAAAATAAAGATTAAGGAAAAAAAAAAAAAAAAAAGACAGAAATGAGCAGGGCCAAACCACCACCATCGCAGGGTGACTATGGGCATGGCCAAGGCTATGGCCTCTGAGGAATGTCATCAGAAGCTTCACCCTGCCCAGAGTGGAGTAGGGGACAAAGACTTTGCTTAAACAACCTAGCCGGTCATCAAGTTAAAAAGCAAATAACTAACAAGCCCAGAGGTGGGGAGTAGGCAGATCAGCACCCTGAGTGGACACAACGCATTATCTAAAATGCTCAATATCTAATAAGAAATTACAAGACATGCAAAGAAACAGGAAAGCATAACCCACACATAACCTATCAGAAAAAAAGGCAGGCAACAAAAAAGATCTGTAAGAGGACGAGATGTTAGACTTAACATCTGTGAGGATGTTCAAAGAACTACATGAAACGTGACTAATGAACAAAAGGGAGGGATGACACTTCCATCAAGTAAGTGATAGGAATAGGAATTATAAAAACAAGAGCCAAAAACAAATTCTGGAATTGAAAAGTAACTGAAATGAAAAATTCACCAGAGGGGCTCAACAGTAGATCTAAACTGATAGAAGAAAGAGTTTGTATCCTAAAAATAGATCAAGAGATCATCCGATCCAAAGGACACAAAGGAAAAAAAATAAAGAAAAATGAACATAGCTTCACAGAAATGTGAGACACCAATATATGTGTAATAGGAGTATTAGAAGGGGGAAGGGAGCAGAAAAAAAATTTGAGGAAATAACAGCTTCATAACTTACCAAGCTTATTGTAAGAATTTATGCATCCAAAAAGCCCACAAACTTAAGGTAGACACACGTATCGTAGTCAAAATGTTTCAGAGACAAGGAAAAACCCTTAACAGCAGTAAGAGAAAAACAAGTATCACTTACAAGGGAACTGCAATTAAGATAATTTAACAGAAAAAATATATATATAATTTAACAGGTAATTCTCAGACACAGTGGCAGAGACCTATACAAAGTGCTCAAAGAAAGAATTCTATGTCCAGCAAAACTATCAAAAATTAAGGTGAAATAAAAATATTCACAAACAAAAACAGAAGGAATCTGTTGCTTGCTCACTCTGTGTAGCTGACTAAATCACATGCCCCAAAAGACACATTAAAGTCCTTTCCCCCTGTTCTCCCACCTATGAATGTGATCTTATTCAGAAACAGGGTCTTTGCACATATAATTGAGTTAGGATGAGATTATATTGGCTATTAGACGCAACAGACAAATACAGAACACTCAACCCAACAAAAGAATACACTTTCTTCTCATGTGCACATAGAACATTCTGGAGGACATATTTGGGTTTTTTTAATATGAAATTTATTGTCAAACTGGTTTCCATACAACACCCAGTGATCATCCTAACAGGTGCCCTCCTCAATGCCCATCACCCACCCTCCCCTCCCTCCCACCCCCCATCAGCCCTCAGTTTATTCTCAATTTTTAAGAGTCTCTTATGGTTTGTCTCCCTCCCTAACTTTTTTTTCCCCTTCCCCTCCCCCATGGTCTTCTGTTAAGTTTCTCAAGATCCACATAAGAGTGAAACCATATGGTATCTGTCTTTCTCTGTATAACTTATTTCACTTAGCATAACACTCTCCAGTTCTATCCACGTTGCCACAAAAGGCCATATTTCATTCTTTCTCATTGCCAAGTAGTATTCCATTATATATATAAACCACATCTTCTTTATCCATTCATCAGTTGATGGACATTTAGGCTCTTTCCATTATTTGGCTATTGTTGAAAGTGCTGCCATAAACACTGGGGTACAAGTACCTCTATGCATCAGCACTCCTGTATCCCCTGGGTAAATTCCTAGCAGTGCTATTGCTGGGTCATAGGGTAGATCTATTTTTAATTTTTTGAGGAACCTCCACGCTGTTTTCCAGAGCGTCTGCACCAGTTTGCATTCCCACCAACAGTGCAAGAGGGTTCCCGTTTCTCCACATCTTCTCCAGCATCTATATTCTCTTGGTTTGTTCATTTTAGCCACTCTGACCAGTATGAGGTGATACCTCAGTGAGGTTTTGATTTGGATTTCCCTGATGAGGAATGATGTTGAGCATCTTTTCATGTGCCTGTTGGCCATCTGGGTGTCTTCTTTAGAGAAGTGTCTATTCATGTTTTCTGCCCATTTCTTCACTGGATTATTTGTTTCTCAGGTGTGGAGTTTGGTGAGTTCTTTATAGATTTTGGATACTACCCTTTGTCCAATGTGTCATTTGCAAATATCTTTTCCCATTCCATTGATAGGCCATAAAACAATTCTTAATAAACTTAAATAGGTCAAAATCACACAAAGCATAGTCTCTGACTAAAATATAATAAAGCTAGAAATCAACAATAGAAGGAAAACTGGAAAATTCACAAATAATGTGGAAATTAAACAGCACTTCATCAACCAAAAAGTCAAAGAAATAACTAAGGAAATAAGAAAGGGGCGCCTGGGTGGTTCAGTCAGTTGAGTGTTCGAATCTTGATTTCGGCTCAGACCATGATCTCATAGTTGGTGGAATAGAGCCCCACGTCAGACTCTGTCTGAGCTGACAGCACAGATTTTCTCTTTCTCTCTCTCGAAATAAGTAAATAAAAGTTTTTTAAAATGCAAATAATTTTAAAAAAGAAAGAAAAAGACAAGCCAAACTAGTAGTAAGTCTTTGCAAAGTATGTATCTAATAAAGAACTTGCACACAGAAAATATTAAAAACTCTCAAACTCACAATAAAAACCCAACTTTGAGGGGAAAAAATTATTTAAATAGAGACTAAATAACTTGTATGACAGGGGCACCTGGGTGGCTCAGTCAGTTAAGCATCCAACTTCAGCTCAGGTCATGATCTCACAGTTTGTGAGTTCGAGCCCCACGTCGGGCTCTGTGCTCACAGCTCAGAGCCTGGAGCCTGCTTCGGATTCTGTGTCTCCCTCTCTCTCTGCCCTGTCCCCAGCTCATGCTCACTCGCCACTCGCTCGTTCTCTCTCAAAAATAAACAAACGTTAAAAAAAATTTTTTTTAAATGAACACGTATGTATGACAAAGAGCCTATGTAAAGCTTCTCAACAGTACACTGTCATTAGGGAAATTAAAACCACACCGAACCACACCAAACCCCAGGACACAGCTAAGAGAATGGGCTAAAATGCAAAAGACCCGCCCCACTAAGTGCTGTCAAGGGTGTGGAGCAAGCGAGCGCTTCTATTCTGCTGACAGGAGCGGGAAGGGACACAACCACTTAACGAAATAGTCTGGCAGTTTCTTAAAAAAGTTAAGTACTTAAATACACCCCTACCATATGACCCAGCCATCCCTCTCCTATGTGACGACCCAAGAGAAAAAGAAATATAAATTGCATGCAAACGCTTGTACACAACCGTTCACAGCCACGTTATGGGTAAAAGCCAAAAAGTGGAAACATCCCAAAGGTCCATCAAAGGCAAACATAAAATGGTGGGATATCCATAAACCCCATTCCCCTCAGCACTAAAGGAGAAAGAGACACTGATACCCTCAACAACACGGATGACCTTCAAAGTAACTATCCTGAGAGAAGCCAAACAAAAGAAAAAAAACACACATATTCTCAGATTCCTTTTCATACAATGATAAACACCCAACAGTAATAAAAATCAGCATTTGCCCAAGGACAGTGGGGCAGGAAGCAGGAATTACAAAGGACATAGAGACACTTCTGATGATGACACATTCATTACAACGTAGTTGTGGTTTCATGGATGTGTATGCACATCCAAACTTATCAAACTGTGTGTTTCAAAGACAGGCAATCTCTTGAATGTCAATTATACTTCAACGGACTCAGTTTTTAAGAAAGATAATTAAGAACCTTTGGTCAGGGATTAAAAACTCAAATGTCTACAGGAAGTAGACAGGGAATGAGCAAAGCGAGCTGGATGGGAATTATGTCGAATTTAGCAGGACTTTACCTTGTTTACAGACAAGAGCATTCCCGTGGATTACAGGGAATACAGGCCCAGTGAGGGCAGATTCCAACTTTTCAAGAGAAGACAGAAATACGGATTTTTTTTCCTAATCGTTAAACACAAGCAACTAATTCAAACTGTGGTCAGTTTTCTGTCCGGCTTCTGTGTTCGTTTTCCTTACTCCACCAGATTACATACTTCACGAAAACAGAGAGCATTCCCTAGCTACGACAACATGAACAAAGTCCCAACATTTTTTGTAAGTAAAAAGTTTTGTTCATGGCTTTTTTTGCCATCAGTACACAGGAAAGGAATTAATAGTTACAATCACCCTTGGCAGATATTGCTAATTACAGCACCCAGTTCTGCTGAGGCCAGAAAACCCTTATGCCACGCTAACAACAATCCCTTAGAAATCTTGTTAAAAATCATACAATCCTTGGCCCCTCCCTGAATCTGATCCAGTGGGCTCTAGGAATTGTGATGACAGCTAGAGTCGGGAACCCCCTGCCCCAGTCAACCTCTATCCAGCAGAGAAGACACTCCAGAAGAAAATTTAACTGCCGTCTTGCTATGTAAGTACTTCCTGAAGTTAAATCCACGAAAATCAAAATTAGAAGCCTGGCTTATGCAAAAGTAATTAAAATAAATACTACTCCAAAGAAAAGACCCCCATAAAATGTCCGAGAAAACTGGCTATGAAATTATTCCAAAAGAAGGATTAGTTCAACCCATATCCTTCATCAACAATTATTTCTTGAGCACCTAATGTGTGTCTGGCATTGTTCTAAACACCTGGCATATGAGGTGTACAAAATTAAAATCTCCACCCTGTTGCGGCACCTGGGTGGCTCAGGTCATGATCTCACAGTTGGTGAGTTTGAGCCCCGCATCAGGCCCTCTGCTGTCAGTGCAGAGCCTGTTTCATTCCTCTGTCCCCCTTCTCTCTGACCCCCCACCACTCGCATGAAGCACGCACTCTCTTTCAAAAATAAAAATTAAAAAAAAAAAAAACTCCACCCCACGGAGGTTACTGTCTAACAGGTAGAGACAAATAAAAACCCCAGGAACAAATATATATGGAAAACGAGGAGGAGGGGAGTGGAAGGTGTTAACCAGGCTGATTACAATTTTTTTTTTCCAAGTGCAAAAAAGGTGGTTTTATTAAAGCACGAGGACAGGACCCATGGGCAGACAGAGCTGACTGATTACAATTTTAAAGCCCGAGTGGCCGAGTAGGTTAAGCCTCCAACTCTTGATGTCAGCTCAGCTCATAAGTTCACGGTCTGTGGGATCAAGCCCCACATCTGGCTCTGCACCAAAGCATGGAGCCTGCTTGGGCTCCCTCTGCCCCTCCCCCACCCAAGCACATGCAGGTGCGCTTTTCATCAAAATAAATTCTAAAAATCTTTTCAAGATTTAAAAAAATTAAATGTACATGGGGCGCATAGGTAATATAATCAATTTTAGAAATTAAACCAACGCATTTTAACAATATCATTTGTAAGTTCACTTAAGAGAAACAATAAACCCATTACATGTTAACAGAACATATTCTTTTTAAGATTATTTTGAAAGAGAAAGAGAGAGATGGGGGGAGAGGGGAAGAGTGAGAGAGAGAGTGAGAGAGTGAGAGTGAGAGTGAGAGAGAGAGAGAGAGAGAGAGAGAGAGAACGAGTGGGGGAGGGGCAGAGAGAGTGGGAGAGAGAATCCCAGGCAGGCACTGTGCTGTCAGCACAGAGCCTGACCCGGAGCTCAATCTCAGGGTTCGTGAGATCATGACCTGAGCCAAAATCAAGAGTCAGACGCTTAACCGACTGAGCCATCCAATGTAATGTCTGGCAAATGTCTTGCAAATGCTCCCAATGTAACAGTCTTGCAAAACTCCTTAATATCTGTCTTTGGAGAAAACAGCTGGATTTTTACATCTGATTCTGCTTTCGATCTCCTGCAATATTTGTTCTAATTGAAGTGCGTGAAAAAAATCCAACACCAAGTACATGTGAAGTTGCAAAAGAGAGTGTTAATCGCGTTTTCAGAGAACTTCAGATAGTCTTGATACTACACCAATATTCAACAAGTGGCAGTTTCTTAAAGCCCGTTTGCAGTGCAGAATCTGAAGCGTTATCAATGAACATTTCGTACTCTCCTCTATTAAAATGCACCGCTGTGTCTTGCATTGTTAATACATCTTTTATCACGAGTGATTGTGTAACATCATTTTGAAAATACCGGTTCACTGGGGCGCCTGGGTGGCTCAGTCGGTTAAGTGGCTGACCTCGGCTCAGGTCATGATCTCGACGTCTGTGAGTTCGAGGCCCGTGTCGGGCTCTGTGCTGACGGCTCAGAGCCTGGAGCCTGTTTCAGATTCTGTGTTTCCCTCTCTCTCTGCCCCTCCCTCCCCCGTTCATGCTCTGTCTCTCTCTCTGTCTCAAAAATAATAAACGTTAAAAAAAAAAAATTAAAAAAAAAAAAAAAAAAAAAAAAGAAAGAAAATACCGGTTCACTGAGTTATCCAGTGCTTCCAAATCTGGACACCTTTCATCATTCAATATCAAAAATTAGATCTGTTATTAACAGCAGCACCAATGTCATCAGAAAAGTCTTCAAATATTGGCATGTTTTCAAGTTCACCAGAGCAAACACAACTTTTCCAAAATTCTAATTTTTGCCTGAAAGCTTGGATTTTCTCATTGGCAATCAATACTGTCAGGTGCTTCTTTCCTTGAAGAGGCAGGCTCACTTCATTTGCAAGCACACATCTGGCACATACTAAAGGCTGAATGATTATCGTTGGCCAATTGTCTTTTCAAGTAAAACTGGTGTTTCGTGAAAAAAACAAAACGGTAATTAAACAGCTAATCCAGTTCTCAACACAACCAGACAAGTACTGTTCCCTGGGAGCCACAGACGGTAATAACAGAAGTGCCTTATGCGTACTTCCCATTTCGTCTTAAACCAAAAAATAAATAAATAAATAAATAAATAAATAAATAAATTATGGACTCAGGGTCAAGATTTAATAAAATAACGTCTACTACTTCATCAAGGGTCTAACTAAACAAAACTGTAATTTTTTTTTTTCTGCGTGGCCTGACTTCCAACAGTTTGTGGCTGAGGCGACTGACTCGCCATTCCTTCTGCAACATTGGTACAAATGTATAGCACTGTGAAGAGGGCACATCGGGTCTCCGTACTATCATGAACACAGCGCTCACCGACACTCTAAATTCATCTTGGGGACCCTCATGACTTTGAAAGCCGTTCCCATCCAATCAGTGAACATAGACCGTATGGAGAAGGACGCTCACCGAGGAATGTTTTATCCACAGGGGAAAAGTGGAAGTCCCCAAAAGAAGACAGAGCAGACAGGTAAAAGTAAAATGACAGCCTTGAAACTGCACACTGGGCAGCAATAAGAACTGTAACTAGTACCGTTCTATTTCCTGACATGGAAAAATATCCACAGCAACACAGTGTGACAGAAAAAGCCCCACAACATCAGGTAGTGTAAGGCACCATTTTATACGTGAAAAGGCGCGTGCAGCTGTGTCTGCAAGGATGTGAGCCAAAGTGCGAGTAAGAGTCATCTTTCTGCATGGAATCACAGACTGTCTTCTGTATCCTTCCTTACATTTTTACGAAACCTAGTTTCTTTCTTAGAATAACAACTTGTCCTTACTAAAGTGATAACCCACTGGTTATAAAACTTCTTCCAATACCTAAAAGTACACAGATGGTTTAAAATCACCCCAAATTTCTCTGATCAGAAGTAACAATCACAACATCAAGTGGACATTACTCCAAATGTTTATGCACACATTTGAACATACAATGCACAAACTGAAACAGGATGGATGGTACGGGATGTCTTTAACAAAGTACGAAATTTCATACTATTTAAATTCATCAGAAAAAGCCACTCAAGTAAGAATCAACAGAATGACTGAAATTCAAGTAAAAATTTCTTCAACGCAGGAGATATTTTGAGGGTAATTGCCAGCCCTCCCCAGCCCCCCAAAAATACACACAGCATGACAGGGGCCGAGGAGAGGGAAGCCTGGTGTCACGCACTAGGCAACAACCGACAGAAAGGCTGAGCGATGCCCAGATTTCCGACAAGCAGCCGGACATACAGGGGGAACGGCACACAGGCTGAAAAGTGCTGGGCAAGCCCAGGAGACCACGAGTAGTTCGAGGTCAGTACGTCTGAAACACCATTCACTGAGAGAAGCAGCAGGAAAAATAAATGCTGAGAAGGTAGATTTGGGGCATTACTGAAGAATCGACGTCAGAAATCTACACTCAACACGCAACATGACTGCAGCTTGGAAAGATTATCTGGCAACAACAAAGAAGCAATGACTGAAGAGACAGAAGATAAACAATGGCCTGAACGACACAGAATTGCAAACCAATAAGTAAGGGAAAAGTCCTGGTTAGCATCATAGGAGAGAAGAGGTGGGAGAATAAGACAATGACTAACCAGAATCTGTCCGAGTCCGGGTCCTGTGGACCAAATGACAGGGACAGAAGAGAAGTCAAAGAAAACATCAGGATTCTGAATCCAGAGTATTAGTGGGATGTGAACTGACTGGTAAATGTGCCGGTTTATTTTGGGAGTGGGAAGAGGAGAAGGTAAGGAGTTCAGTCTTTTTTTTTTTTTTTTTTAATTTTTTTTTTCAACGTTTTTTATTTATTTTTGGGACAGAGAGAGACAGAGCATGAACGGGGGAGGGGCAGAGAGAGAGGGAGACACAGAATCGGAAATAGGCTCCAGGCTCTGAGCCGTCAGCCCAGAGCCTGATGCGGGGCTCGAACTCACAGACTGCGAGATCGTGACCTGGCTGAAGTCGGACGCTTAACCGACTGTGCCACCCAGGCGCCCCAGGAGTTCAGTCTTTAAAATGCTGCATGGGTGGGGCGCCTGGGTGGCTCAGTCGGTTGGGCGGCCGACTTCGGCTCAGGTCATGATTTTGCGGTCTGTGGGTTCGAGCCCCGCGTCGAGCTCTGTGCTGACAGCTCAGAGCCTGGAGCCTGCTTCGGATGCTGTGCCTCCATCTCTCTGCCCCTCCCCGACTTGTGCTCTGTCTCTATCAAAAATAAATAAAATGTAAAAAAAAAAAAAAGAAAAAAATTTAAATGCTGCATGGGTCCCATTACACACCAGCCATCCTTTGTAATTACTAAAAGGAAGTCTGACTTGCTGACCGTACAGGACTGAGACGTCTCTGACTCTCAGACACTATGTGAAGGCTGAACGATCCCATTCCATTCTGATCCTAATAATCCGGAGTTAGCACACAGGTAAGGGCTCAGTCTCACAAGATTGCCCAGCTGCAAATGGGATGCCCAGGCTACCCCACACATCTGTTGCCCAACTACAAATTCAGAGGGTCCCACAATCACCCTTCCCCTAAGTTAAGTAATTCGACTGAACAACTTACAGAACTTCCATCACAGAACCCAGGAACACCTGGTACTTACTACGACAGTTTAAAGGATAAAAACGAACAGTGGGATTAAGGACAAGGCTGGGAAGGGTTCAAGTGCAAAAGCCTCTGTCCGCACAGTAAGGGTATGCCACTGTCCCCAGCAAGGGGATGTGGGAAGCTATCCCAAATGTCTTCACGGAGGGATTTCTATGGAGGTCTCATTACACAGGCATGACTTAAACCACTGACCAATGATGACGGACTCGACATCCACTCCCTCTCCTACCTCTCAGGAAGTGAGGCTGAGGCTGAAAATTCTAACCCTTTAAATATGGTTGTTTTTTTCTGGCAACCGGCCCCCATCCTGAAACTAGCTAGGGTCCCCCCACCCCCAACAGCGAGTCATTTGTTAGCATACAGAAGACAATAAATTCAAAGGGTTTTCAGGGCTGTGTGCCAGGAACAAAATCCAAATATCGTATTTCTTTTTTATCACAAACACGGTGGCACCTACAAAGTCCTGCCCGCCAGAACCTCATAATGTGACCTTATTTAGAAATAGGACCATTACAGGGGCACCTGGTGGCTCAGTCAGTTAAGTGTCCGACTTCAGCTCAGGTCATGATCTTGGGACTTTGTGAGTTCGAGCCCCCGCGTCGGGCTCCCTGCTGTCAGCGCAGAGCCCGCTTCAGATCCTCTGCCTCTTCCCTAGAGTTCTCTCTCTCTCCCCAAAATAAATAAGCATTAAAAGAAAAAAGAAAAGAAAAGAAAAGAAAAGAAAAGAAAAGAAAAGGAAAGGAAAGGAAAGAAAAGAAAAGAAAAGAAAAGAAAAGAAAAGAAAAGAAAAGAAATAGGATCATTACAGATAGAAGTGTTAAGGTGAGGTCATACTGGGTTAGGATGGGCCCTAACTCCCACGACTGGTGTGGCGATTCCCCTTCTCAGTACACGTACCAGAGAAGCGTCTCGGTTTACACACAAGAGACTGCAAACACAAGTCCGAAGAGAGATCTACACACCCACGTCCGCGGCGGCACTCTTCACAATAACCAAAGGGTGGAAGCAACCTAAGCGTCCATCGCTGCGTAAATGGATAAATGGGGTCTGGCCACACAATGGAATATTATTTAGTCTTAGAAAGGAAATTCTACACCTGCTACAACACGCATGAACCCTGACAACATCACGCGACATCAAGTAAGCCACCCACAAAAAGACAAATGCCGTCTGACGCCTACACAAGGTTCCGAGAGTGGTCGGATCAACACAGACAGAAGTCGAACGGTGGGCACCAGGGGGTAGAGGACGGGAATGGGGAGGAGCGTTCCACAGGACGGAGGGAGTAAGGAGGTGGCACAGACATGAAACGCAACTGGCCGTGATTCCACACTGCCGTAACTAGATGATGGACACAGAAGAACTACGCGATTATTTTTCAGTTGAAATTTTTTCCGTAATAAGTCTCTTTTAAAGTAAGAGAAATTTTAAAGTGAACTATGAATAACTTTCCACTTCTGACAGAGACTCAAACGTCTGACCGCCTCCTCTGTTGAGGAGCGCGTGGGAACGGGCTGGTGGCGGCGGGGTGCCACGGCGCAGACGCCACGCAAAACGGTCGACACGCATCCACCTCTGTTTCCTCACTTGCTCGGCAAGGGGCCTCGCTCTGACCAGGCTAAACCAAAGGCACACTAGAAAAAGTACGAAATGACATATGCACAGACTAACCTTTGTGGCATAAAATGAATACTACATACTGGTCGTGAATACGTGTACATAGGTATATCTACTAACTTAATACCTCACCATTGATACGGAAAGAAATACGTATGGGAAATACACCAGATTCCTGATGGTGTGCGTGACCGTGGAGAGACAGGAGACGACAAAGTATAAAGGGGGCCTTATCCGTAATAAGGTCGTTCAGTTAAAATACAAACCTGATGCAAATGTGACCAAATGTTAAGTGCTCATCCAGCTGTGAGGTTAACAGGTTCGTCACGCTATTCTCTACAGTTTACTGTGTTAAATGGCTTCTCCCAGCACGAAGATCGACAGAAGTCAAAGGACTGAGACACTGTTGCTTTATACAGGTATAGACTCGCCCTCAAGAAGATGTGGCCACGTATGCACCAACATGGAACAGATGCCCGAAGGGGACTATTTAAAATAGAGAAAAAGTTTGTTTTTCTCAGTGGAGGAGGGCAAAGTGACCATGAGCAGGTGTGTATCGTGGAAGAGGAAAAGGGATCAAACACGAGGATGAAAAGGGGGGAAGTTACGAACAGTGACGTCCCAAAGGGCACACTGCTGGGAATCCCGGCCCTAGCGTAAATCCATGTGAGCACGGGGGAAAGAAGTCTGGGGTTGAAAAGGCAGGTGGAGGCCTCTTTTTCTGGAGAAAGCAATCTCATCCCCTGACACCAAGGAAACAGAAAAAGACCAAAAACAAACAAAAAAAACTGTAAGTACTGCAGTGAGATTACAGCTACAGCAACAGAAGTCGGAAACAACTAGAATTCCCAAAAGGAAGTAAACACAACTCTCGGTGTTGGGTCAATGTGCTTGGACAAAGGCATGCGAAGCAAAGGAAAGACCACACCTAATGCAGTACCTTTAGAATACGCGCAGCCCCTTTCTTTAAAGCTCCGGTTTGTACCTATCACAGTGAACAGAACCAAGAGAACAAATTGTGTCCACATTCATCCAGTTTTGAAGCACGAACAATGCATCCCTGAAGACCCCAGGGGAAAATTAACTTTGCAGGACCAGAGTGGTCAATGCCCTCACCAGGAGACTCTCCTTACCCAAATATCTTGTTAGGGGTGCCTGGGTGGCTCAGTCGGTCAAGCGTCCGACTTCGGCTCAGGTCGTGATCTCACGGTTCGTGGGTTCGAGCCCCGCGTCGGGCTCTGAGCTGACAGCTCGGAGCCTGGAGCCTGCTTCGGATTCTGTGTCTCTCTTTCACTCTGGCTCATGCTGTCTCTCTCTCTCTCTCTCTCTCTCTCTCTCAAAAATAAATAAAACATTTTAAAAAATTTAATTAAACATCCTGCTGGATATTCTATTTTCATAAGGCAGTCACTTTTTCTTAGAGCAAGGCTATAGGTATCTGCCGGAATTTTTTATAATTTTCAATTACATAGCAATGAGAGGTCTATAATTAACCCAACTCTCTTGCTTAGCATTCTAACTATTTCCTCTTTTCCAGGAACCTGGGACTTGGATTATAAACAGTACAGAACATTAGCTTGAACAGGGTTCTAGCCAACTGCCTAGTCCAAGGGTCAGCAAATTCCAGTCCACAGGCCAAGTACGGTCTGCCACCCCTCTCTGTCCAAATGTGGCTGCTGCCTGTTTATACAAGCAAGCTTTTATTGAAACAGTGTACGCCAATTCAATTACATATTGTTCAGAGCTGCTTTCAGGCTACAAGGGCAAAACAGAGTAAATGCAACAGAAGCCATGTGATCTGCAAAGCCTAAGATATTTACCATTGGCCCTTTGCAGACAAAATTTGCCAATCTTTGCTCTAGTCCAAAGGTTCTCAACCTTCTTCCTTTTGCTTCAACACCATTCTCATGTATGATATGTTCATATTCTAAATCACTAATAGTGAAAATTCCGTATTTTACAGGTGAGTAAATTTAGACCCTTTATTTGAGCCATCTAGGAAGAACAATCAGGGTAACGTTCAAGAACTTTGAGGGGCACCTGGGTGGCTCAGTCGGTTAAGCTTCCGACTCTTGATCTCAGCTCAGGTCTGGATGTCAGGGTCCTGAGTAGAAGCCCGGCACTGGGCTCCATGCTGGACACGAAACCTACTGAAAGGGGGGACGGGGGGAAGAACTTTGAAAGTGAGCATGTTAGCCCTACAGAGTAAAACTACCAAACTGAGCAACCAAGCAAAATAATCAGACAGAGCCTCTATGCCATGTTGCTTGAAAAATAATTTGTAGTCATTGTTTTAAAGATCTCTCACCTATATGGGCCCCTGGACAGGCTCTCCCTGAAATGAACTTTGTACTCTGTTTACGTGTAGTGCGCACTGGCCATTTGTCTGCCTGTCCTGCAACTGAATTTCTTCCTGAGTCTGCAAGTCAATCACACTAGGAGTCCCGATAGAAGACAGGGCTCTGCCTCCCCAAGCTACAAAAGCTAGAGCCTCGATTCTCTGCCATCCTGGGCAGCCTGGAGGAGGGCCAGCGGTCTGAGCTCAGCCAACCCATGTCCCCACCACGACTTAGGAATGTGAAGGAAATCACACCCTATTTCTTTTCCCAAAAGTCTATACCCTCCTTTTAAAAAGTTAAAGTTTCTAAACTGGCAAAGATCAGTTGCTAAATAGGTGAAACTTAAGGGAAGAAACGTCAAAGGAGGGGAGAAAGCTCCCCCCCTCCCCTGGCCAGTCCCTTATCTGCCTTCCACAGACACAAGCAACTGCCGTGCAGACTGTGGTCCCCACACTCCACAAAGGTGCAGGGGAAACGTAGGAGTGCCCTCCCCGAGCCTCTGTTCGTGAGCTTGGACTGCACGAGGCGAGGCGCCCACAGGAAGCCCGAGTCCCAATTAGCTTCACAGCCATTCTCAGGAGTTATTCTCAGGAGTTATTCTCAGGAGGCAGAGGCAGGACACACACAGGGCAGACGGGAGGCCGTCAGACGACGAGTGAGCTCTGGAAAACCACGTTGTTGCCCCTGGGCTCACAGGAGCTGTCACAGTCGGTGGTGGCTTCTTAAGGATCGATACCTGCAGCAGAGCCGACTGAGAAGGCCCATGAGGTTCCCCAAGACTCTGCGGGTCACAGGACTGCCAGGCAAGCGCCTCACAACTAGGCTGAGATCACTAGAGAAAGTTTTCCCAGCCGTTGCACCTGCACCTTTCCAACCACTGTGGAAGCCTCTAATTCCTGTATTATAACGCTTCATACTTGGGACACTTAGCACAGCTTCTGTTCCGACTCACTGATAAAACTCAAATAATCCCAGCACTACAGAAGGGCTGAACACAGGATTCATTTTACTTCAATGAGCTCGCATTTTTACACTTGTCTTCTCCTTCAATCCAACCGCAAATCCTCCTTTTACAGATGTGAAAAACAAGACTAGCCAAAGTTAGTGAACCACAAAGCCAGATTTAAACTCAAGTCTACCAAACACCAAGTACAGCACTCTGCAATTGACTGAGGAAGCAGCTATAGCAGCATACCCTCTGATTCCCTATATGAAAATATTAAAGGGGAGGGGGGTGCCCCTTGGGTGGCTCAGTCAGTTAAGCGTCTGACTCTTGATCTCCGCTCCGGTCACGATCTCACGGTTTGTGAGCTCAAGCCATGCACGGGGCTCTGTGTTGACAGCATGGAGCCTGCTTGGGATTCTCTCTCTCTCCCTCTTTCCGCTCCTTCTCTGCTCATGTGTATGCTCACACACTCTCTCTCTCGCTCAGAATAAATAAACTTTAAAAAATATATTAAAGGGCAACTATGACTTCGTTGACGTTTAGGTAGGAAGGTCACTTACTTTACAGAACGCAGTAAATCGCACAGGCAGAATCACTCAGGCACAGGCTGCAATCTGGTGGTCTACAAGACACATGCTCTCTGATTTACATGATCTCTTCTTAGTTGACTTAGTTGTTAACATTTTAAAAATGGAATCATAGGTAAGTATTAGAGTTCCATCTTCTTTCAAAAAAGAGGAGAAAATATCAAAAGATGGCAAATAGTGGACCCACATTTAGCGATAGCTAAAGCAGCTAAAGATAAACAGCATCTGGGGGTGCCTGAGTGGGTTAAGCGTCAGACTTAGGCTCAGGTCATGATCCCGCAGTTCATGAGTTCGAGCCCCGCATCGGGCTCTGTGCTGACAGCTCAGAGCCTGGAGCCTGCTTCGGATTCTGTGTCTCCCTCTCTCTCTCCGCCCCTCCCCTGCTCATTCTTGTTTTCTCTCCCTCTCTCAAAAATAGATAAAACATTTTTAAAAATTAAAAAAACAAAAAAAATACAAATAAAAAAGATAAACAGCATCTGGCGGAACAGAACAAAATTCCTACATCGGTAAGTAACTGACGAAGTAGCTGTAGACACGGGGCATCCCTGGAGCAAAGCGCCACCAGCAACTGTGAGCCTGCTGAGGCCCCAGAACCGCCCTGACCACTGTGCTTCTCCCGTCCTAGGCATCTATCCCTCCACCTCACTCTATGAACTACCAAAGTGCCTATCCTCACAAAAGCATCTCCATGAACTGTCTTGTTATTCTTATGTTTTGTATATAACTGAAGTATCAAAAACCAGTAATAAGTTTCAGTTAAATGAGAAAAGGAGAAATGATAGGGAGAAATATATAAGAAAATTTCCCAAAACTGAAGATTCCCAGACTAAAGTGTCCCCCAAATGCAAAGCACAATAAAAAGATATTTGCTGATGAAATTTGAGAACGCTGAGGAGTAACTGTTAAAATCTTCCAGGGAGAGAAAAAGGTCCCATACAAAGGAATCAGAATGCCATCACTCAACAGCAGAACTGGAAGCCAGGAAAACACAGCAACACCACCAAAAATCTAAGGAAAATGAATTCAAATCTAGAATTCTAGGCCTAACCAGATCCTCAATCAAGTATAAAAACAAAGTAAAAATCTGTTTGGGCAAGCCTGAGTCAAAAAATTTAGCTTTACCACACTAGAAATGGGAGTGTTGAACCCTACACTAATTCATTTGAAAACATACAGAAGTACTTTGCCAGAAAAACCTACCAAAACTGACCCACAGAGGGGCACCTAGCTGGCTCAGACAGAAGGGTATGCAAGTCTTGATCTCACTGTAGGGAGTTCAAGCCCCATGCTGAGTATAAAGATTACTTACGTAAATAAACTAAAAAAAAAATGACCCACAGACTTTTAAAAAGCAACAGAGACCAATGATAGAAGAAACTGAAAAATAAAGAGGTACCAGACCCCAATGGCTTTGCAGACAGAGTTCTTCAACATTTAATACAAAGGTTTTTTCATTATGTCCCAGAAAACTTCTCAACTCGTTCCAGGAAATCAGCATTTCATTAAAAAAAAAAAAGAAAGAAAGAAACAGGATAGCACCAATGCACACACAAACACAAAGGAAGAAAACTATAAGCCAATCTTTCTTATGCTCGTACATAAATGCTAAAATGAAATCCAACCATATATTAAAAAGAACAAAACACACAGGTTTTGAGCCCAAGAATGCAAGGTTGGTTCAACACTAGAAATCTACCAACATAATACATTAAGAGATTAAAGAAAGGACCTCACAGATCACCTCAATAGGTAAGGAAAAAGCATTTGATGAAAATTAAAAGACTCAAAAAACAAACTTCTTCACTTAAAAAAACAGTATCACAAACCTACAGTATACATATCTAATGGCAAAACATTAAAAAGAACACTCTTTAAAACCCAGAACAAGCTCACAAGACAGAGAAGCCTGTCACCACCCGCACTCTTCAACATCATACTGGAGGGCTTAATGATGAGTGCCTCTGAGACAAGACAAGAAATGAGAGCCATAAATATTAGAACAAAAGACACTGCAGTAATGACTGTCTAACTAGAAAATCTAAAGTACCAAACTGGTAAAACAAGATTCAAAAAACCAGGTGTATACTATTCAATTACATCTTAAATGTTTTATTTTTGAGAGAGCACAAGTAGGGGAGGGGCAAAGAGAGAGGGACAGAGGATCTGAAGCAGGCTCTGCACTGACAGCAGAGAGCTCAATGTGGAGCTTGAACTCACAAACCACGAGATCATGACCTGAGTCAAAGTGGGACACTCAACCGACTGAGCCACCAGGTGCCCCTTCAATTACATTTTAAAAAAGCTTTTCTACAGATCAATATCAAATGTGAGAATAGGATTAAAAACTACACCATCTGGGGTGCCCGGGTGGCTCAGTCGGTTAAGCGTCCACTTCGGCTCAGGTCATGATCTCATGGTCTGTGAGTTCGAGCCCCGCGTCAGGCTCTGTGCTGACAGCTCAGAACCTGGAGACTGTTTCAGATTCTGTGTCTCCCTCTCTCTCTGCCCCTCCCCTGTTCACGCTCTGTCTCCCTCTGTCTCAAAAATAAATAAACGTTAAAAAAAAAAAATTTTAAAAACTACACCATCTTAGGGGCACCTGGGTGGCTTAGTCAGTTAAGCGTTCCACTTCGGCTCAGGTCGTGATCTCACGGTTTATGAGTTCCAACCCTGTGCTGGGCTCTGTGCTGACAGCTCAGAGCCTGGAGCCTGCTTTGGATTCTGTGTCTCCCTCTCTCTCTCTTCCCCTCCCCCACTCACACTGTCTCTCTCTCTCTCTCTCTCTCTCTCAAAAATAAATATTTAAAAAAAAAATTTTTTTAAGTACACCATCCACAGTGAGAAATACAAAATATCTACGAACAAAACTAACAAGAAATGTGAAAGAACTATACAAAGAAAATTTTACTTAATTTAAGTTCCATAGGGGAAGGGACCTCTGGTTTATTCACTATGTACTCCAGCCTCTTAGATCAGTGCCCGGCACAGGAGCAGGTACTCAATAAACATTTGGCAGATGACTAACAGACAAAAAAGAACAGCTTGACAGAGACACTCTTGTTGCTGGATGAAAGAACCCATACTGTAAAAATACCAATCATTCTCAAATTATGTAAACTCAACACAACCTAAATAAGAATTCTAGTAGAATTCTTTACAAAATGTGATTGATGATTCTGAAGTACATTTTTTTTTTTAAATGCACAGAGCTAATCATATGGGATTAGCTGGAAAAGAATATGCCATCACGGGGGTGCCAGGGTGGCTCAGTCAGTTAAGCATGTGACTCTTGATTTCGGCTCAGGTCATGATCTCACGGTTTTTGAGTTCAAGCCCTGCAACGGGCTCTGGGCTGATGGCACAGAGCCTGCTTGGGATTCATTCTCTCTCTCTCTCTCTCTCTCTCTCAAAAAATAAACATTAAAAATTTTTTTTAAAATATGCCAACATATATACATAACACACACAGAAAGACATATGCACATATATTCACACACACAATGAAATGATAATTCCAAAAAACTGTTCATGGTAACTTCTTAAAAAGGTGGAAAAGACAGAGAAGAAGTCAACAAATCATATTAGAACTGTTATAGGCCCCAAAATCACACGACACTCAAAATAAAACAACTCCATATGGAATAGAAGCTAAATGTAAAAAAAAAAAAGCCCAGAAGCATCAAATGGTAAAAACATAGAGGAACTCTTAGCATAGAAACAGATTTACAAAAAGAAAAAAAAAAAAAAAACTTATAAAAGAATAAGTGATATATTTCACAAAGTAAAACTTTAAGTTCCATATAGTAAAACACTTAAAACAAATTTATTTACAGGGCAAGCACAATTTTAAAAAAGGGTTACTAATCTCTGATACAATACACAAAGAACGAGAAATATACAATAAGGAGAAGAGGTCAACCACTTTAAAAAAAGGTGACTGAGGGTCAGTTAGGCATCAGACCTCGGCTCAGGTCATCTCTCCAGTTTGCAAGTTCAAGCCCCCATCAGGCTCTCTACCGTCGGCACAGAGCCTGCTTCGGATCCTCTGTGCCCCTCTCTCTGCCCCTCCCCCGCTGGTTCTGGTTCTCTCTCTCAGAACAAGTAAATCTATAACATGACTTAAAAAAATAAGTCGCAAATTATGTAAACAAGCAATTCACAGAAAAATAGCACATGAAAAGATGTCTAACTTCTCTGGAGATCAGAAAAACAGAAATACAGATTACAACATCGAGGCTCTTTTTCTGTCCCAAGATGATCCAGAATTAAAGAGATTCTTAGGGTATGGGAAACGGGATACTCCCACACACTACTGAGGGAAGTTAAGGACAACTCGCAGCAGCTACCAAAATTGTAAATACATGTAATTGCAACACAGTACTTCCACTTTTAGAGCGATCCGCCCCCCCAGAAATATTTGCATAGGCACACTAAGTTGTGTCCACACACGTTCAGCACGGTATTTGCTAGTGGCGAGAAAGCTGAACTAACTGGAATGCCCATCGATAGGCAAATGATCAGTGGTGGATCCATAAAACTCTCACCTACTGACATGGGAAGATGCCCAGGACCTGCTTTTAAGTGAACAAAGCAAACTGCACACTACTAGAATTCTACTCATACCATAAAAGGGCACAGGAGGGTTCGCGAGGAAAACATCTCATTACTTCACTCGCCGTCAAGTTATGTGGCACGTATACAACGTGCCAGCAACTTGGAGCGCGTGGCTCGTGAAAAAGACAGCATTCCCGTCTTAATGGGACCGATAGGCTTCTTTTTGCAAAAAGACCAAATAAATAACCAACCGGGCTAAACGTTCTGAGGCAAACAAGGCTGCCAAGAATAAAAGGCAGGGAGGCTCGGAGGCAGGAGCTGGACCTACTTCACGTAAGGAGGGCATCCTGGGAGCCTGAGACCCGGAGCGCGAGGGCCGGAGCAGTGCAACCCGAGGGGACCTGGAGGACCGCACTCGGCCCGTGTGCGGAGGCCGCAGGAGCCAAGTCACACGCAACTCAGAACCCTCGTAAGGGCTGTGGCTAAAGCCTCGGAGGGAAACGGGGTGGCCCTGACAAAACGGAAGGAAAAACTCCAGAACCTCAAGGTAAAGCCTACCTACTCCTCTAAGACAGCAAGTCTCGACCTTTCGAGACCCAAGTTCATCCCGGGCGCTGAAATGCTTTGATTTACGGCGACTGTATTCGTAGGTATCGACTCTCTCAGGACCTAAGGATCTCGAACTTGAAAGGACACGCCCGCACACAGAGCAGCAGCCACCTCTGCAACGCCTTGACACACCCCACCGCCTCGGCAAAACGCCCCTGTGCGCGAGAGAACACGCAGATAACGGGTGGCATCGTTCGCGAAAGGGCCTCTGACCCAGGAGCCCCGGGGCGACGCTTCCAGAACGATACAAAACACAAGACTGTGACCCCGGAAAGTAACCGAGCAAGGAAGGAACACCCTACCTACCCTGCACCTCCACATTTTAACTCGAGCGCCCCGGCCCTAACAGGCACGACATGTCTTTACCTTCCAGAAAAGCGGCACGTACCAAGCCCCCCTGCCCCAAGTGACATTTCTGTGCTTAGTCTCTCTCGGCGGGTTTTTTGCACCCTGCCACGTAAATGTCTCAATGCTTGGACCAAAGTTCTAAGCAGGACACTGCAGCGTAGTCGTAAGCAGGCGGTACTAAGAAATGCCTCCAGGGAATACGCTGGAAGGATGTTTCATCGAGTTATCAAATGCTTTTACTGATTCCACTTTACCGTCTATGGGTTTCCTTCACCGAAGCTTTCGAGCGATAATTAAGAAGTCACTTGCAAGTACTTTTCCTTATTAAAAAAAAAAAAAGAAAAAAAAAAGAAAAAGAAAAAGCAAAAGCCTCGGCCCACAAATTGTGATTTCACCTGGAATTTGTCAGGCGCCCTGTCAAAACCACTGATGCTTGCGAAACAGGAGGAAACCGCCCAAAGGAACTGATCCGGTATCTACACCTTTCTTGCCCGGCTGGGTCTCGGTCAAACGCGGACGACGCGCTAGCAAGCGTTCATTGGGCCACGGAAAGGTGCACGTAGCCGACCCGCGAGACGGGGTCACTCCTCTGCAACCCCCGGTTTCTGAAACGCCGCACTGCCCCACGCTCCCGCACAATGGGGGCCACCCTCAGCGGCGCCTCTGCACCGGGCCTGAAACCCACCCCGGCCCGCCAGCAGAGCCCCTCCGGCGACGAGCCCGGCTCCCCGGCACGGCCGTCCGAGCGGCTCGCGGCCCCGGCAGGCCGGCCTCGCCGGCCGAGGCCCGCAGCTGCGTGCAGGCTCGACGGCGGAAGCCGCGGCACCGAGGCTCGCGGGCCCCCACCGCGCGTCGAGCGACGCGGGAGGCACGACGACGCGGGTTGAGGGAGCCCCGGCCCGTCCTCCCCGCGCGGGGCGCCCCACGTACCTCCGGCGCCGGCTCCTCCGCCGGCTCCCAGGGCGGCCGCCATGGTGCTCGTGGGCCCGGCCTTCGGGGTCGCCCCGCCAAGCCAGGCGGTGGGCCGCCGGCCGGCCGGGGCCCGGGGACGTGCGGCGGGGGGGGGCGGGGGGGCGGCGGGCCGGGACCGGGGAGGGGGCGAGACGGCCGGCGGTCTCGGCCACTCCGGCCCGGCTCCTCCGCAGGAAGAAAACAACAGACTATCGCAACATGGCCGCCGGCCCGCCCGCCGCCGCGGTGCACGCCGGGATGATGGCGACCAGCAGGGCGGGCGCGGGCCGCCTCCGCGGCGCGGCGGCTCCGGGACGCCTGCAGGAACGCAGGGCGAGCGCGGAGGGCGAGCCGGCGGGCGGCCGCCGCGCTCGGCCCCTGCAGCCACAGAGTTTGCAGCGGCGGCGGGGGCGGTTGCCGGCCGTAGTCCCGTCCCGGGCTCTGTCGTACGACACTTTGCAGCAGTTGGCGCGGCGCTTTCCGGCCGGCGGCCCGCGGGCCGGTGGGCGGGGCTGGCCGCGCCGTCAAGGCCGGGCCGGGCAGGGGCGGGGCTTGCTCGGAGAGGCTGGCTGGAGCTGACCCAGAGCAGGCGAGCAGTCGGAGCCCGGGTCCGGAGGCCGGCTGCGGGTGCTTCCCGGACGCGCTGGGCGCCCGGGCCCGAGGTCCGCGGGAGATTGCGCTCCTGGAGCAGCGAAAACGGCCGGAAAACGAGGTGCCGTGAATGATATCCAGGAAGGGGCGTAGGGCTTCGGGAGCCTCGTCTGCTTGTCAGCAGGTGGGGGATGGGGGAGACGTGGGTGTAATGGGGTCGTGAAGTACCCACGAGCTGCAAACGTCGATTCATTGACGGTGAAGGTGAGGGTATGGGGAAAGGAAGGAAAGGGCCATGGAGTAGAAAGAAGGCTGGGCAGAGGCTCAGAGATGTCAGATGACTTCCTAGGGACGGAGGATTGCCAGCAGCGTGTGCGGCCGCGAGCGTCCTGGGGGAGACGGGTGCTCAAGAAGCAATCAGCCGCAAAGGGGAACAAGGGTCAGATGCAATGAGGACTTTGGGACATTTTCCTGAAGCTGTAGGGAGTATGGACAGATTTTAACAACAGAAGTGACATGACAAAATTTGTGTTTTAGGAAGATGGCTGTGACAGCAAGAAAGCGGATGGGCAGCGTGGAGAGGTAAGAAACCGGGTGCTGTGACCCATTAGTAAACAGCCGCCACGGTCCATGCTGGAGGTGGCTTCCCAGATGGGAACAGAGATGGGCATGTGACAAAACGTTAGTGATAGACTACATTAACCATAAAATTCTTTCAACTTTATATACGTTTGAAGTTTTTCATGATAAGTTGTTTGAAAAAATAAACTTTACTGGATTAGTAATTAATGCCACAGATACTCATCTGAAAGAGAAAAAACGAAAAACAATTTTTAAAAGTTACTTTGATTCAGCTGCGTGTAATCACTGCAAAAAAAATGATAGCGAGCATTGTAAGCAACCTGGAATAACTAAGTCTCCATCAGAAAGCACATCAGCACATCCAGATTTAAAAAGGCTTGAACCTCTAATCACCTTGCATTATTTTTGAACTGTGGAGGGTGACATTTCTAACTCAGAACATGTTTTTCAAGATAGTTCCGCTGGTGATCATCTGCCTCCCCCTCCCACTGGTGATCTTGAGAAGGATGGTTCAAAAAACCAAATACCCAAAGATGAAACAATCTCATACATACTTTGTAGCTATGTTATAATTAAGGGAAGACATCTATGTCAGTTACGAATGACCTAAAAATGAATTTCTCTAGGACAAGACTCTAAATTTTTTCATCACTAACTGGAAAAACTTGAGCCTGGACGCCTAATATGAGAAGATTTTGACACAGTACTGTGAGTAAAGGTTTAACAAACCCCCTTTCTTCTCTACAGACAGATTTCACTTTGGGTTGCCTTTTTAACTTGCCCTAGAAACCTGATGAAGTTACAACGTCAACTGTGTTATAAAACATCCTTGCTTGTGTCAGAAGTGCTCTCTGACCGGTACACTGCTTCTGGCTGGACAAAACGGAATCATCTTTAAACACCTGTCAGGAAGCCAGAACTTGAGGATCTCCCTTAACTGAGTTTGGGGATGTGAAAGGTAAATCCAGGTAACAATTATGAGATGTGCAAGTTCCCGCGGTCTAGGAATCTAAGCCAGGGCAGTCCCGACGCCTTCATCTTGCACCTGAGTTGCATTTGGGGAACCACAGAGCAGCTCTGTGAGGAGCTCACGTGTGCTTACGTGGACTGCAGAGGGGAGCATCTCAGAATGCCCTGCTCCCAACGCGTGTTTTTTCTTTAACTTTTTAAATGAAGCTGCTGCCAGGTGTCGCATTACAGGAGTATAAATGGCCAACCTAAGAAGATCTCCTGCTGAGCATTTAACCATTTCTTACATCTCCCCCTGAAAATCTTACAGGTTCCGCTTCGATTTCAGTTAAAAGTGAATATGGAGGCCTTACTCTTCTGTCAACGTGGACTGAAAAGTCTAGGGCCCCACCCTCCTGCTATAAGACAGATTTTGCCAAAAAAAAAAAAAAATTGTTGGATTGCTGGGCTTTAGAAATTAAAACAAATCTCCAGGGGATCAAGAAAGAAGCAGGGAGGTGGGGGAGGGCCTGAGCTATAAATAGTGAGTGTATAAGAAAGGCAGGTTTCCCTGAGGGAAGGTACCCCTGTTAGCACTGCCGGTAGGAAATAAGCCCTTGGGCCTCTGTGGTGGTGAGAATATGAACGTGAGGCTCCCGGTTTAAGCCAGAGATCCTGGAAGGCCTTCTTCACATTATGCTCCCCTGTTTTTCAGTTTAAGATCAAGCAACTGTGGGGGGGCCTGGGTGGCTCAGTCAGTCATACATCAGATTCTTGATTTCGGCTCAGGTCATGACCTCATGGTTCGTGACGTTGAGCCCTGCGTCGGGCTCTGCACTGACAGCACGGAGCCTGCTTTGATCCTCTCTCTCCCTCTCTCTGCCCCTCCCCCACTCACACTCTCTCTCAAAATGAATAAACTTGAAGAAAAAAAAAGATCACAAAATACACAGGAGAAGAAACCACAATAATTGAGAGTTGAAAAAATATAAACTGTAGATTGCCCTCCCAAGGAGCTCAGATACTGAAACTCTCAGAAACAACACGACGTGAAATGTTTAAGGAAATGAGTTAAAGTGAGAAGCCAGCAGGAGACCCCCATAGTGACCGGAGAGCCGCTCTGTATCGGTCCTCTTCTTTGCAGCCTTCTCTTCTGGAACAGTCGTATCCTCAAGCCATTAGGTGACGCCGGTGGTGATACCGACAGGGGCAGGGGAGGTGGAGATGGCTTTGCTGACCCACACCTGAGAATCAGAACCCAGGCTCCTTACGAGGGCTGTCCGGTATGGGAAGTGAGATCAAAACGGGAGGAGTATGTCCTCGCGGATTGGCAGGCTAGGGTAAGGAGTCAGCTTGGCGTGCGACATGGAGGGTCCCGGCCTGGGCGGGACAGGAGGACGCCACCCCGGGGTGGGGGCCGTGTGTGAGCTGCGTGTAGCAGCAGGCGGTGAACTGGGACATCAGCATGCCAGCGCTGCGGGAGGGTTTCCACGCTGCTGGGAGGTGGGGCCCAGGAGGTCAGAGCTGGGTGTGAGTGGTGAGAGCATCTCCGTGGGCAGCACAACCGCGGCGGGATCATCCTGCCGCTTGTGAGCAAACAAACTGACCGCTCTCGCCGTGATGACCGTTCCTGGGACGGCCCGCAGGCGGGGACAGGGTCTGCAGACAAGAGGGAAGGAAGGTAACGAGGTTGACTTACCTTCATGACTGTAGGTGATCTGTAGGAAGAGAGTTCTTGTTGGAAGTTCAGACTGAGGTACTTGTCAGTGATGCAGCCTCAACTCAGAGGCTTATTCTCAAGTGGTGCAAAGAAAAGGGTTTTAATTTGCTGCATGTTAAACTTTTCGGTAAGTTTTTTGTTTTGCTTTGTTTTTTTTTGCTTTGAAACAAAAAAAATTATTAAAAACAAAAAAAAAAGGACTAAAGAGAACGTTCAAAAATACAATTGTAGAGGTGCCTGGTTGGCTCAGTTGATTCACCATCCAACTCCTGATTTTGGCTCAGGCCATGCATGATTCCACAGTTTGTGAGTTCAAGCCCCGCATCAGGCTCTGTGCTGACAGTGTGGACCCTGCTGGGGATTCTCGCTCTCTCTCTCTCTCTCTCTTTCTCTCTCTCTCTCTCTCAAAGTAAATAAAAACTTTTTAAAAAATGCAAGGGGCACCTGGGTGGCTCAGTTGGTTAAGCGTCCAACTCTTGGTTTCAGCTCAGGTCATGACCTCACAATTCATGAGGTGGAGCCCTGCGTCGGGCTCTGCACTGAGCATAGAGCCTGCTTGGGAGTCTCTCTCCCTCTTTCTCTGCCCCTCCCCTGCTCGAATGTTCTCTCTCTCTCTCAAATAAATAAACTTAAAAAATTAAAATGTAATTGTTAAATAGTGAAGGAATCATGGGTGTGTGCCTATGTCCAAAGTCATCAAACTGTATACATTGAATATGTGCTGCGCTCTGTGTATCAACCATACCTCAATAAAGCTATCTTAAAAATTGATTGTTGTAGTAAAAATCTCGAAAGAAACGTTAAACAGACGGCACAGCTGATGAGGGGATTTTAGTTAAGGACAGGTAGGATCGCCTAGAACATACCACACAGAGGAAAGGTGGGGAACAGTGGGACTGAGAGGTTCGGAAACCAGGAGGGCAGAATAAGAGTGTCCGACTGGAGGCCCGCGGGAGAGAACAAAGAGAGTGGAAGAGAGGCGGTATTTGTCAAGCTGATTTCCGAGAGTTTTCGAGAACCGATGAAAGATGCGAGTCCACAAATACAGGAGCATCAAGTAAGAAAAGTTCAGAGACATCTACACCTAGATTTACACGTAGTGCAACAAAAAAATATCCGAAACAGAGAAGAGCCTGAGAGTAAACAAGAGGGAACCACCATCCGGGGTCACGATGTAGCAGTTGGGGCAGACGTCCCCCACATCATAACGTGAAAACCGGACAGATGTGAGGCAAACACACTTCCGACCTTGGACCACAGGCAGCACAGAGCTGCCATCACCGAGAGAGAGGGCGCCACCGAAGCGGCCCTCGTCCAGCTTTCTGCCAGAAAGCACTTTCTGGACTGGGGGGGAGGAGGGGAGACCCCAGTAAAACACCGACATCTTAACGACTAGAGAGGTAAGAGTTTCGCGGGGCTGACGTGGGGCGTTTGTAGGGCTCCGTGCTGGAGGCAGTGGTGCTACGTCCGGAAGGAGCTCCAGAAATGTGCAGGGCGTCACCCTGAGTGTGTGGCTGCAGGGTTACCCCCTGCGAGGAAAGGAAAGTGCCGTAAGGGGAGCGGCTCCCGGAGCTCACCCCCCGGTCCCCGTGGCCTCCGTGGGCCAGTCTCCACGGGTCCTGAGCTGTGTGCGTCCCTCTTCAGATACGACTGTTCCTCCGGTCCCTCACCGCATTTCTTGAAATGCCATCCATCAGTTTAGAAATGTGCTTTACGGTCGCTTTTGGGTCCTTGTCAGAACGCAGATTCCTAGACTTCATGCCAGTTTCGCCAAGTTCTGACTTCTGGAAGTTCGGTCGGGAAGTCACTTCCCCGGGTGCCTTCTACGCTCACCTGAGGATAAACCGCTCCCACGGAGGCATCAGCGAAGCTGGGAAATGTTAGGTTAACTCGCCTTAACTTTCCTTCGCTGCTCCTGCGCGGACGTCTGCTAGGAATGGGGATTGTGCCGTTGGGGGGCCGCCTGCTTCTTTCATTTACGATTTCAAGCTCAGGAACCTAGGGAGACGGGGCCTCTGGGAAACGCTTCTGCTCGGTGGCAACCTCAGGATGGGCGTTTGTGCTAACGGAAGTGGGGTCGGGGGAGGTGAGCAAAAGAGGCTCGCCGCCGGGTGTCGAGAAGGCAGAGGAGCACTGGGAGAGTTCCTCGACCTGCGACCGTGTCGTGAGGTGTGCATGTGGCCGGGTCGTGCCAGGGAGAGGGCGCAGAGCTGAGCCCTCGGGAGGACCGACTGCTCTGGGCCAAGGCAGAAAAGCCGGCGAAGCCGCACCTTGTGTTTAAACAGCCCCGTGTCCCCGGGGAGCTCGGAATTTACCTCGTTTACCCCCGTGGAGCCCCTGTGGTGCAGGCCAACGACAGGTGGTCTCTCCTTACCTGTGAGAAGCCTGGCAGAGAGGCTAGTGGCTCACGGATCACTAAAGGATTTGATGGTGCCCCCCCCCCCGTGAGCGCCCTCCCTTCCCATCTCCCTCGGGGCCCTGCCTCTCCCGGAACCTCAGCAGGACCGACAGGCCCTTCTTTCCTCATGTGTACCTGTCCGTCCATCCAGCCGCCCCCGCTGGGCCTGAGCCCCACAGTTTTCACAGTCGTGCTCCTGACCGTTTTGAGGGGTGGTGACCACTACGTATGAACGTGAAGCTCTGTCTGCACCCTGCTCGAGCCAGAAAATAAGCTATTTTAGGATGTGTTTTTCCCTTAGTCTGTTTTTCTCTCATTATTAAGAACATTTTTCTTTTTTTTTTTTAGGTTTATTTATTTATCTTTAACAGAGAAGGGGAGAGAGAATCCCAAGCAGGCTCTGTGCCATCAAGGCAGAACCCGATGCGGGGCTCGAACCCATGAATGGTGAGATCATGACCTGAGCCGAAGTCGAGAGCCAGATGTTCAACCTACTGAGCCACCCAGGCACCCCGAGAACATTTTCTTTATAAAAATCTTAAAAGGATGTCAGCCTGGGCGCCTGGGCGGCCCAGTCGGTTAAGCGTCCACCTTCGGCCCAGGTCATGATCTCACAGATTGTGGTTTGAGCCCTGAGTCAGGCTCTGTGGTGACAGCTCGGAGCCTGGAGCCTGCTTCAGATTCTGTGTCTCCCTCTCTCTCTGCCCCTCCCCTGCTTGCGCTGGTGCTCGCTCTCTCTCTCTCTCTCTCAAAAATAAACATTAAAAAAATCTTAAAAGGATGTCATCCTCGTGCATACTAAGAGTAAAATATTCTTTTTGAAGTGGATGATTTTAGATGTAACGATGTCAAACAATGCATTCAGTGATGCCACCTGGGGTAAGCACTGAGATGTCAAATACACACCTGAACCATCTACTGTGGGACAGTGTGCAAGCCCGAGGTCCCAGGTCTCACAGCGTGCTTGCATTTCAGTCGCATCTAAGTATAAGCGTGAGATGGTAACCGATCAGTGGATTACAGAGCCGTGGTAAGTCTGATCCTCATTTCCAGTGTGGGAGCAGAGCTCCGCGTCAAAGACAGCCCCACTTCTAAAGTACAAGTTCGCTACGGAAACCACAATGGCCCCAGGATGTTTCCTTTGCTTGTGGTGACTTCACCTGTGATACACCACGCTGGCGATCACGTTCCAGAAGTATGTTAACCGACAGACAGTGCCTGCGAGCATCGCAGGTGGGGGCTGCCCCCTGCAAGCTGGTTGCCTGTTTCCTTCGCTGCTTTACAAATGGGAAGCAGGGACAGGAGCCACCACGGGACGTGCCAAGGACAGAGAGCAAGACAGTCTCCCACTTCTCGTGCAGACCACCCAGGAGGTGACACCTGTGTGGTCGCTTCCGTATTGTGGAGAGTCGCGTGAAATCACCGCATAATACGACAACGCTGGGAATTGTATAAAAGCAAATAAAATTGTGCTTACGAAAGCAGGAACGTTAAATCCCCTCTTCAATTACATCTTCTATCTGATTGCGAACATAACTGATCTTTCGCCCATTGTCTGTTGCACATTTGCTCCTAACATGACTTCAGGCTCCCACCTTCTTGCTAGCATTGTTTTCTTTTTCTGAGTCCAAGCTATTTGGGTTATCCGAATACTCAGGATTCTTACTTTACTCCCCATCTTGCCAGCTGACAAGTAGGTGCTTGTGCGCCCCCCTCGCCATTGGGTTGTCTTCCAGAGGGGAAGGACCCAGTTCCTGGTGTATTCGCTGCCCACTGACGTGATGTGTTCACCCAGCCATCGTGTGCAGAGGTGTGCCAGGCCTGGGGCTGGGCGGTGGAGGCGTGGAAATGACCAAGATGCCGCCCTGCCCTGGGGAGCCCTACCTAGCCCAGCGCCAGTCAACAGCTCTATGCAGTTGGCATGAGACCAGCCCAGTCCTGCAGTGACTCCGCAAGACTAAGTCATTAAAACACACTCATACGGGAAGAAGAGATCCCTCAGAATAAATATGCCACATCCCAGAGCCGGTACTGCTGCTCTAAAAACCATAAATTCCTAAAATATCGATGTTTACTGGATAAAGAAATCTGACCATTGATTATTGCCACTGAACATTAAACTGTTGTCTGTCATTTTGACTAATGACAGATCTCGTGAGGCCACGTCTCCACGGAACCCTGAACATTTCTCGGGCGCCTACTATGGTGTCTAAGCCCACGGCAGTCACTTACATGTCGGGACCTTAGTTTTCTTATTTATGCGTGAGGAACAGACACCAATGTGCCCCAAGACACTTAGCTCCATACCAGGAGCACAGTAAGTACGCTGCGGAGTCCTGTGGCTTCGAAAACTTGAGGAAGGATCAATGTCATACCAAGGTTTCAAGACGAGAAACCCTTCACCCCGTTCCTTCGAGAACAATAGGATTATGAAACAAAGTACCTGATAGGCAGTAAGGAAACGGAGACCACATGAAAATCAAGGACTTGGCCAAGGTCACAGAACCTAGAAGGATCTGAGCCAGGACCGACCCCCTGTGCGGTGGACATTTGTTCTAACGAGTTGGGGAGAACCCGCCTCCTCTTTGGGGAATTGCTGTCCCTGACCTCACCCCAGCCCGTGGCTAGCAGGGGCCAATGGGTTGCTGTCTCCCCAGCCTTAGTGGTTGGCTGGGGAGATAGTCTATGGGCCGTGTCTGTCCTGCAGGGAAACCCTGGGCTCAGAAGATGAGAACAAAGAGACAAGGATGAGAGTCCAAAAACACCCTCTTGCAACTTCAAAGTCACGTTAAGATATCGTGCAAGCCAAAGAATGGGAATGGGAATCTTCACCAGCAGAAAATGATAGGAAGGCAGATCGCCGGAGTCCAAGTGGAGGGTGAATACTGACCAGCTGTGTAACGTCTGAACAGCCCTGCCCAAAAGGCACTCACCAAATGTTTTCTTCAATTTTTCATTTAACCGCCTGCCATTTTAACATGCTACACAGAGCACTGGGAATGATACCAGCGGTGTTGGCCGTCTCTGGCAGAAGCGGTTTTTGTGTGGCTAACGCGATGAGGGATGAACAAATACGGGGCAACTGTAAGTAGCCAGAGGAGAGAAGGCAGTCAGAGGACAGCGTGGACGGAGAGAGGGGAGTAGGTCCAGGCGTGTGGTGTGGTCCACGTCAGAGGGCGTACAGCGAAGCCATGGTTAATCTTCAAGTCCTCAGCATTGAGAGGGATGTCTGAGCAGTTCAAAGATCTCCTTTTTAAAAAAGATCATGCGTAAGTGTTTCGTTTGAGCTGAAAACCATTTGTAAAAACTTTTGCCGCTAGAGTTAGTATTAACGTTTTAAACAATTGTAACCATCATAGTGAGGTAACCCAGTCTATACGTTGGGAAACCACTGATAAATCTCTCTCGTTGACCGATGTTGGAACTTAGGAAAAAATGTCAATGTTTTGATAAGCATTTGCCTAATAGAATTATGTTAGTTCAGTGGGTATGGAAGGATTTTTTTTTTAAGATTAAGAAAAAAAACAGCATAAAGACAAAGATCAATAAATTTGAGCTTGTTTAATTTGAAACTGCTCTGTATCTAAAGATACCATTTAGGGGTGGCTCAGTCAGTTAAGCATCTGACTTCAGCTCAGGTCATGATCTCACGGTTGAGTTCGAGCCCGATATCAGGCTGTGTGCTGACAGCTCTGTGCCTGGACCCTGCTCTGGATTCTGTGTCTCCCTCTCTCTCTGCCTCTCTCTCTCTCTCAAAAATAAAATAAAAACATTAAAAAATAAATAAATAAAAAGAATAAAGATACCATTTAAATGTGAGAAGACAAGCCATAAGCTAGGAAAAGATATTTGCACTACCTGAGATGAACAAAGGATCAGTACCCAGAATATGCACATATCTCTTACTAATCTATTGTTATAAAAAACAACAAATACTCCAATAGAAAAACGGGCAGAGGGCATAAACGCAGAGATTAAGGGGAGGAAACAGCTAAGCCTCACTGCATGTAAGGGTTACACAAATTGAAAGAAATTCACACCTGTCATTGGTAGAACTTCAAAAACTGGACGATACCAAGTCTGGTGAGGACGTGATGCCGGCTGAAGCATGAACCGGAACAAGCACTGGGGAGAGTAACTTGGCCGTACCTCATGAAGTTGAGCAGGAACATTCTCCTCCACACAGCACTTTCACTGCTGGTCACATGCCGCAAAGAAATTCTTGCACGTGTGCAAGAAGATGTGAATCAGAGCGCGGTATTACCTTACACAACCTGACCTAACCCCCAAACCCATAAAAACATAAAACAAGCACAGTGTCTAAATATACAACAATGACAAAGGTGGAATTGGTGAACCAGAGCAACGTGTACCAAAATGGAACAATCTGGGGATAGTGTTGGGGAAAGAAAAAAAAAAAAGGATTCATGTATGGCTACGTCAAGCTAAAAAGCATCCGCACAGCAAAAGAAACCATTAGCAAAATGGAAAGACAACCTACCGAATGGGAGAAAACAATTGCAAATCATATGTCTGATAAGGGGCTAATCTCTAAAATATATAAAGAACTCCTGTAACTTGGGACACCTGGGTAGCTAGGTCAGTTAAGCATCCAACTCTTGATTTCAACTCAGGTCATGATTTCATGGTTCATGGGTTCAGGCCCCATGGCGGGCTCTGCTGGATCTCAAGCTGGATGCTGCTTGAGATTCTCTGTCTCCTGCTCTCTCTGCCCCTGCCCCCGCCAAAGTAAACAAACATTGAAAAAATAAGAACTCCTACAACTCAATAGCAAGAGAAAAAAAAAAAGGAAAGAAAAACCCCACACAAGTAATCTCATTAAAAATGAGCAAAAGATCTGAATAGATATTTCTCCAAAGAAGGCATCCAGATGGCCAACAGACACATGAAAAGATGCTCAACATCACTCATCATCAGGAAAATGCAAATCAAATCCACAGTGAGCTATCACCTCACACCTGTCAGAGTGGCTAATACCAAAACCACCAGACAACAGGTGTTGGTGAGGATGTGGCGAAAAAGGAACCCTTGTGCACTCTTGGTGGGAATGCAAACTGGTGCAGCCACCGTGGAAAACGGTGTGCAGGTTCCTCAAAAATTGTAAAACAGAATTACTGTACGATCCAGTAATTCTGCCACTAGGTATTTGTCTGAAGAAAATGAAAACACTAACTCGAAAAGATGTATGCAGTCTGTGTTCACCGCAGCATTATTCACAGTAACCGGGAAATGGAAAAAATCGTGACACACACACACACACACACTGGAATACTGTTTAGCCACAGAAAAGAACGAAATCTTTCCATGGGAGACAACGCAGACCTCCAAGGCATCATGCTCAGTGAAATAAGCGAGACAGAAAGACAGATACCGTGATCTCTCTTATATGTGGGATCTGAAAACAGCAACAACAGCTCATTGATACAGAGGATAGACTGGTGGTTGCAAGAGGTGGGGGAGGGGGCACAGGACAAATGGGACGCTGCTGTGGGTGGTTTGTATTTTTTTTTTTTTTTAGTTTAAATAAATTGAATAATTTTTAAGATTAAAATATGTACATTGAGTAAACTTTCATATAAAGCCAAACTGTGAAGGGGGCGCACAGGCACGACAGATGCTCTATGTAGGGCACGTCATAGGGAGGGACTGTGTGAGTTCCGTGTGTTATGCTAGGTGTGCCTCTGGTATATCTCTAAAACAAGAATCTTTAAAGCCTATTGTATGGGGCGCCTGGGTGGCTCAGTCGGTTGAGTGTCTGACTTCGGCTCAGGTCATGATCTCACGGTCCGTGAGTTCGAGCCCCGCGTCAGGATCTGTGCTGACAGCTCGGAGCCTGGAGCCTGCTTTGGATGCTGGGTCTCCCTCTCTCTCTGCCCCTCCCCTGCTCACACCCCATCCCTCTCTCTCTCTCTCAAAAATACATAAACATGAAAAAAACCCTAAAGCCTATTGTGTACCTGAAAGACCACTTCTTAAATCAATCAGGCTTTTCTACGTCTGTATGCTCGTAGAATCTTCTGAACTGTGGATTCCTTCCCATCACCATGTCTCCTTTTCCACGGAGCAATTTTTTTTTTAATTTTTTTTCAACGTTTTTTATTTATTTTTGGGACAGAGAGAGACAGAGCATGAACGGGGGAGGGGCAGAGAGAGAGGGAGACACAGAATCGGAAACAGGCTCCAGGCTCCGAGCCATCAGCCCAGAGCCTGACTCGGGGCTCGAACTCACAGACCGCGAGATCGTGACCTGGCTGAAGTCGGACGCTTAACCGACTGCGCCACCCAGGCGCCCCTCCACGGAGCAATTTTATTTGTAAATATTTGTCATTAGAAATGCTAAAAGGCTCAGATTTATTACTCTGAAATTTTTAACGCTTGAAAATCAGAGTAACATTCTATTAGAAGTTGGGGTTTTTTAGTTAAATACGGGAATAGGATGGAGACAATTCATCAGACTGTTGGCTTATCAGCTGGATACTGGTTTTTAAGGCTAATTTGAGGGGCGCTTGGGGGGCTCAGTCAGTTGAGCGTCGACTCTTGATTTCGGCTCAGGTCATGACCTCACAGTTGTGGAATCGAGCCCCACAGCGGGCTCTGTGCTGAGTGTGGAGCCTGCTTGGGATTCTCTCTCTCCCTCTCTCTCTCTGCCCCTCCCTCCCCTCAAAATAAATACACATTTTTTTTAACATAATGTATTAGAAGAAGGAACTGAGGTCTGCATGGTGGAGGTGTGAAAGTGACTTCTCAGCCTCTCCTCCAGCGTTTTGAGCAACACCCCCTTCACACACACACACACCCACATGCTCGCATGCACACACCTCCTGATAGAACCCAGTGTCAGGGTCCGCCTTCATTTGGCTTCTGGGTTGGGGAGGGAGTGGCCTGGAGTATTTTTCAATCCACCAATAGTAGCCCTCTCGAAAGGAATTCCTGTAAACATTAACACCTGCCCCCTCTACCTTTCTATGGGTTTTCCTGTGTGTGTCTCAGATAGATTGACCCCACAGGACACCGCCCAGCTGGTCCACCCTTAGAGCGCTGTCTCTACCAGATTTTGCCACTGCACGATGTTTCCCTTTGTCATTAAGAAGTGTCCTGTGGGGAGATACTTTGAGACCATGTAAATATTCTGTTTCTAATCACACACTCACTAGTTTAGCTTCCATTTATGATTTTCGCCTGAATTAAGTATCATTATGTTGGATGCCACATGGTGCTTTTAAAACTTCATAATTCTATATTTGTTACTTGTTTCTTTATTGTTTATGTTTATTTTTGTGAAATAGACAGAGCGCAAGTGGGGGAGGGGCAGAGAGAGGGAGACACAGCATCCGAAGCAGGCTCCAGGCTCCGAGCTGTCAGCACAGAGTCCGACACGGGGCTCGAATCCAGGAACCGCGAGATCATGACCTGAGCTGAAGTCGGGTGCTTAATCGACTGAGCCACCCAGGCGCTCCTATATTTATTGCTTGTAATGCTACTATAAGGAATAACTGTCACTGTTTCCCAGTTATTTATCCAATTATTTATGTCTATATGGACTCGTGGATTTTGTCTTATTTTATACATCATCACCTAATATAACCTTTATCATTTTCAAATTGCCACAGGTTTGGGCATTGGAAAACCCTTCTAGTTGGACCTGGTATCCTTTAGTTTAGAGTATTTTGGGGGGAGCAAATCCCCCCCAACCCCACCAAATTCGTGTGTTGAAACCCTTAACCCCCAGTGTGATGGTATTAGCAGATGGGGCCTTTAGGAGGTAATTAGATTCAGATGAAGTCAGGAGTGTGGCGCCCCCGTGATGGGATTCACGCCCTTAGAAGAGGAGGTGCCCAAGCTCACTGTCAATGCCGTGTGGACACATGACCAGAAGGCGGCTGCCTCTAAGCCAGAAGAGGGCCCTCACCAAGAGCTCATTCTGCCGTTCTGCCAGCACCGTTGTCTTAAACCCCCAGCCTCCAGAACTGGGAGAAAGAGCGCCTGCCATCGAGGCTGCGGTCTGTGGCATTTTGTTATCACAGCCCGAGCCAAGACTACCCGGTCAAGTTAGTGTTTCTCCAAGTTACTAGTTCCTTTCTTGTCTACCCCCCGCCCCGTGTCATCCTGCGATTTACCTGTAATGCAGTTCGAGTCCTTGGTTTCTGTCTGGACTCCCCTGGAGTCCTCCCTCTATCATCACTGATTGGCCGGCTTATGTGGAACATTCATATGGTTCTGAAGTCAGAATCACACAAAGGGTGTGTCCAGGGAGGTGTCGCTCCCCGCACGGACACCCCGTTGCCACCATCCCTGCAGGTAACCGAGCTCTTTTGGCTCTCAAGTCCTCCTTCCTGAATTTGGTTTTTGCACAAATGAGCAGATGATGCATGTTTTCTTACTCTTATTTCTTCCAGAAAGGAATTCCAACAACTAGACACACACACACACACACACACACACACACACACACACGTTGTTCTGTTCTTTCTCTCGCGCTGGGGCCTGGTTATCTGGCATCTGGGACCTGCTGGCAGTGCCCCCCCCCCCAGGGTAGCTGGCGGCCTGCGGGTCTGTCCCTCAGCTCCTCTCACTGGAAGCTCCCACTGGGAACAGAGGACCCCCTGAGACTTGAAGGCTGTGGGGGGTGAGGCGCGGCTGGGCTCCTTTGCACACAGACGCTTCAGACAGTGGAGTAAACACTGCAGAATAAATCCCATTATCTCGGGAGCGCTCCTACAGAATGATGGAGACAGATGGTTATTAGGCAGGGCCAGCGATGCCCTCATTCTCCGCCCGATCCGGACACACGTTTCCACAATCCCATGCTGTCAATGCGACATTTGGACCACAGGCCACGTGCCCTACTTAAATGTGAAACCACGGTGAAGTCTTCAAGGGAGGCTTGAAGGGAGACGGATATTGGAATCATAATAAGGTCTCTAAAGGTGGCTCTCTGCAAAGTCCGGGTCCCCAGGGGTGGCGTCAGGAGGGTGGGCAGGAAGTGCCCCCCCCCAAACACAGGGAGCTCCTCTGGAATGTCTGATGGAGGGCGTACACTGGGGGAGTTTAAAACAGCCGCACCCTGGGGCCAGGCCGGTGCGGGGGCCGGGCTCCCAGGGGGTCCGAAGGCGCCAAGATGAGCTGGGAAAGCCTGGCACGGTCCGCTCTCAGGCTCGAAGCCCGGGTGCCAGCGCAGGACGCGGAGGCAACCTGGCGTCTCCCAGAAAGGCTCCCCCCGAGCCCTGAAGGCCCAGCAGGACGGAGAGCCTGGGGTACATCGTCGCTCCCGCGCCTGGACCATCACAGCACAGGGGGAGGAGGAGGAGGGCACGCCCAGCTCTCCTCCCGTGCGTTAAGTGAAAATGCATAAAAACCGACCCTCTGTGAATAATTCCTACTTGATTTATTTGACCTAGTTGTAGATTTTCTTTTGTCCGGTAGGTGAGAAAATAGCATTTGTAAATGTTCTATTCTAAAGTGATAGCGGTTTGAATTGCACTGAACGTGATGAGATAAGAGAGTCAGGAAACCACACCCGTGACAACAGGCTCTCCTTTAACCAGCCTGTGGCCTTGAACAAGTCATGTCCCTCTTCTGTGTCGCCCTCCCTGCCAATCCCTGGGGCTGTAGGCAGGGTTGAAGGAGTTGATGCACTTAGGTGGAACTTGGCATTGGGCAGGTGCTGATCACGGCTAGCAGCTCGCTCCCTCCTGCCTCCACGGCCACCATCAGTTCGCCCATCACCATGACCACCATCAACCCCACCGGCACTAACACCACCACCAGCATCACCCCCACCACCCAGCCATTGCCAGCAGAGTCTGGACCCTCTGAATTAGTCCGACAGCTTGCAGTTCACAACGAAGTCCAAACAGCTGCTTGATACAAGGAAACGGGTCGGAATTCGGTGCTGACATCACACCAGTGAGTCACGTGGGGGTGGGAGTGGGAGCTGGGGCTGATTTAAAATACCAACTACCGTGGGGGCGCCTGGGTGGCTCAGTTAAGCATCCGACTTCAGCCCGGGTCGTGATCTCCCGGTTCGTGGGTTCGAGCCCCGCGTCGGGCTCTGCACTTTACTGCAGAGCCTGTTTGGGATTCTCTGTCCCCTGTCTCTCTGCCCCTCCCCCCAAAATAAACAAACAAACAAACATCAATACAATACAGTACAATAAAATACAAACTGCTGTAGCACCTGGCCGCCTCAGCCATTGGAGCATGTGACTCTTGGTCTCAGGGTTGTGAGTTTGAGCCCCACCTTGGGTGTAGAGATCGCTCGAAAATAAAATCGTAAAAAATAAAATAAAATACAAACTACTGGGTGCTGCTGGCAGATGCTTTAATCCAGTAAGTCTGGAGTATGTCCAGGAATCTGCATTAAAACAAATTTCTTTTTGTGATCTTTACTATTCATTTTTGAGACAGAGACCTAGAATGCAAGTGGGGGAGGGGCAGACAGAGAGGGAGACACAGAATCGGAAGCAGCTCCAGGCTCTGAGCGGTCAGCACGGAGCCTGATGCGGGGGTTCAAGCCCACGAACCGGGAACTCGTGACCTGAGCTGACGTCGGATCCTTAACCGACTGAGCCACCCAGGCGCCCCAGGAATCTGCAGTTTTAATAAGCGTGACAAGTGATTCTGCTGCAGGTGTTCCTGAGGCCCTCACTGTGAGGATTGTCGTGCGACCCCAGGCCTGGGGTCAGGGGACATGGGTGAGACCCCAGAACCACGTGCCCAGCTCCTCTCCCCTGGACCGGATACGATATAAAGTTTGTCATTCATTAATTCTAATTTACAAAAAGCGTATAAAAAACAAGCCCCTCCGTCCGTTCCTTGACCCAACGTGCCATCGGTACCTATTAACTGTCTGCCAGATGCTGCTCTGTCCCAGCTGGAATATGGCGGGGAAGAAGAAGCAAGGAGCCTTGCCCTCGTGCACTTGTGATCCAACCGGGAGAAGCCGAAGATAAGCCAAACATAATGAATTAATAGTACGCCAGGAGGGGAAGGTGGCGTCAGTGGGAAGAAGAGAAGTGTGCGGGGGACAGAGATGGTGGCTGGAGCTAATTCAGGCAGCCCGTGGGCCTTACTGAGAATGCGACATGGGAGCGGAAACCTGGGGGAGGGAAGGGCCTAGGCACGGGATATCTGGGGAAGGCGGCAGGGAGATGGAGGAGCCAGTGCAAAGGCCCTGGGGCAGGATGGTGCCTGGAGGCGTGAGGCCAGCGAGGTGAGCTCTACAGCTGGCCGCGGCAGCTGTGGGCTGGGCCACAGGGCTAGGAAATGAGGCCTGAGCGGTAAGGACTCTATTTTTAAATCAGTGTTTCATTTTTTTTTTTAATATTCAGTTCCCAAATAGGCGCACAGTCTCTGCGTATCCTTGAGTCTTTCCCCTACGAAAGGGGTTAACGAGACATCGAAGGGCTGTGCAGCCAGCTTCTCCAGGCTTGTTTCTCAAAGTCAGTTAGTGGGTCATGACCCGCATCTCGTAAGAATGAAGTGTTTGGACTTGTTTCCAAAAGTCCACCCGTGGCTTCAGGCAACCCCTCTGCAGCCCGTCAGCAGCCCGTCAGCAGAGGGGAAGAAAGAGCACCTTATCCTTTGTGGGGATGAAGCGGCTGGACCAGTGTCCCTCACGTGCAGGGGAAGAGTGCCACCTCGGTGGCGAGCTGTGGCCACTGGGCCACCTGGACCTGTTTTCTGACCTTTGGAAGGGAGCGATCCAAAGCCTAGTGGGCTTCACGGGGTTGGTGTAAGGATTGATAAGATGTAAAAAGGTGGGTGTGCTTTAAAAATACAACTGCTACCCAAAAGCAAAATAGGATATTTTTATTTACGTTTATTTATTTATTTTGAGAGAGAGAGAAAGAGCACAAGCAGAGGAGGGGCAGAGAGAGAGAGAGAGAGAGAATCCCAAGCAGGCCCCACGCTGTCAGCACAGAGCCCAACGTGGGACAAACCGTGAGATCATGACCTGAGCCGTAGTCAGATGCTTAACCAGTTGAGCCACCCAGGATCGGTGGCTCTCGGTGTTCGGGTTCTAAAAACCATGGAGCGGTTCTCACAGCCGTGCCGTCACGTCTCTTCATGTTTTCGTTGGCGTTTCTGGAATATGACTGAGGATGCGGCACAGCTCTCCGCGTGCTGGCCGGCCACCCGTGTAACTCCTTCAAAACGTCTGCCCGTGTTCCAATTGGGCTGTGTGTTTCTTATTATCTAGTGCTGAGAATTCTCTGTATGCACCTACCAGTCTGAGACGCCAGTCACCATCTTCCCAAGAGCAGACGTTCTTCCATCTGATGAAGTCCGATTCATCACTTTCTCTTTTATGGGTTACGGTTTTGGTGTCCTGAGTGACCTGTGCCCAACCCAAAATCTCAAAGATTTTCTTCTCGATGTTCTATGATTTTAGGTTTTACATCTGAAGCCGGTGGTCCATCTTGAGTTGATTTTTACTAGAGTGCAAGTTAAGGGTCGAGGTTTGTTTTGTTCATTAATTTTCTTTTTCAGAAAACTGAAAATAGAGAAGAGAATAAAATTACCCATAACCTACTCATACGTGGCACCCGCTTTCAACCTGTTTGCGCATTGCCTTCCCTCACGTGTGTTATCTGACACAGGCTAGCTCACGCTGTGTGTAACCCGTATCCCGTACTCATATCCACTCGGTATTTCGTCATAAGTATTTGCTCATGCACTCTTAGTAAATTTATTTATTGTAGATTTTTTTTAATTTTTTTTTATTAACGTTTTTTATTTATTTTTGAGACAGAGAGAGACACAGCATGAATGGAGGAGGGGCAGAGAGAGAGGGAGACACAGAATCGGAAGCAGGCTCCAGGCTCTGAGCCATCAGCCCAGAGCCCGACGTGGGGCTTGAACTCACGGACCACGAGATCGTGACCTGAGCTGAAGTCGGACGCTTCACCGACTGAGCCACCCAGGTGCCCCTATTGTAGACTTTTTTAAAGATTTTATTTTTAAGCAATATCTACGCCCAACATGGCGCTCAAACTCACAACCCTGAGTGAGGCAGCCCAGTAAATTTATTTCTTAAATGAAATATATTTTTTATAAAGTTTACTTACTGTTTTTGAGAGAGAGAGAGAGCAAGAGAGCAGGGGGAGGAGCAGAGAGAGAGAGGGAGAGAGAGAGAATCCCAAGCAGGTGCTGCGCCTCAGCAGAGGGCTCGAACTCAGGATCCATGAGATCATGACCTGAGCCAGAATCAAGTCAGATGCTTAACTGACTGAGCCACACAGGTGCCCCGTTCAGAGTTTTCCTTATTCCCAAAATAAACGTGCTTATTGTATAAGTCTAAGAAACATAGGTAAACAAAGGAATAGCATAACAATACCCTTAACCATAGTATTTAGAAATAACTTGCCCACATCCTTTCAGATGCTTACCTCCGGATGTATATATAGGTTAGATATATATAATCATACAACTTTCATAATTAACTTTTTTGTTGGCAATATTTAGAATGTGCCCTGTGTTTTTCTTTTATATACACTGCTGGAATGAATGACCTCATATGTGTGTGTATATATATATATAATGTTTATTTGAGAGAGAGACAGAGAGTGAGCAGGGGAGGGGCAGACCAAGAGGGAAACACAGAATCCAAAGCAGGCTCCAGGCTCTGAACTGTCAGCACAGAGCCCGATGCAGGGCTCGAACCCATGAACCATGAGATCATGACCTGGGCCGAAGTCGGACGCTTAACCGACTGAGCCCCAGGCTACGATCATTTTTAATGCTCCTGAATCCCCAGCTACATTCCTCACCTCGCCCCCAAGAAAGATTGGATCCGTTTATCCTCTCTCATACAGCACTTGTGATTAATATCTTTTTTGTGTGTGAAAATTTACCTGATGGATCATGACATCTCAGTTGGGGCTTTCCTTTGTATTTGATCGCTGCTGAGGTTAACATGTGCTACTGAGGTTCACTGTCCTTCGTAATGACCTCTTTCGTGATTTGTCTGTTAGTCCTTTTCCCTATAAGGTAGTATCTCTATTAGTGGGCACACTAAGGCATACTCACCTTTAGATAGAAAACATCACGAAGTCCTGTCAGCTTGACGTCTTTTCCCCGTTTAGGATAATGTGCAAAAGAGACAAGGAAAATGTATTTCTATCAATCTTTGTGGTGTTGGCCTCTTGATTTCTTGAAAAATAAGAAAAACAAAGTAGAATTTTTGACCTTTGAATTTTCAATTCCCATGCCAAGCTTTCAAGACAATTAAGATATAAATATTCTCTATATAGGATCTTGTCCCTCTTGACCCATAATTGATCCCTTATGTTGAAGTCATATGGTGGCATACAAAGGAGTGATCCCAGAGAATGCAAATGCTAATAAAAGATGGGTTGGCAAACGTGTTAGAGAGAAAACAACAAAGAGGGAACATAAATTTGCCTTTCTTGGATGTCCTGACATTGTAGTACGCAGCTAACACCGCTCGAATTTCCCTCTTGGTGACTGTCATGCGTGAGCCTTGTGGACGGCACCTGCTGGCGGCTGTCAGCACTGCGTGGACAGCCCCCCCGGAAGGACCCATTTTGGAATGTGGGCTGAAATTAGGCTTGAGGCTGTAGGCCTGTTTCGTATTTCTGAGTAACATATAACGCATGTTACGAACAGGTTGTAATGATGGTCTGTTGATCGGATTAACATTTGAGTACAGGCGATCTCCTACTTAACCATGGTTCCACTCACACGGTTGTTTGACTTTACGATGGTGCGAGAGGCATACACACTCAGTAGAAGCCATACTTCGAATTTCGAATTTCAATATTTTCCCAGGGCTAGTGATAGGCGGTCTGATCCTCCCCCGTGACGCCGGGCGGTGGCCGCGGCTCCCAGCAGGCACGCGATCACGAGGGTCAACAGCCGACACACCGACCGCCGTCTGCACCCGCACAGCCATTCCCGTCCCTTCCAGTGCAGCCCTCCGTGCATCACAGGAGATACTCGACACTTTGTTGTGAAAGAGGCTTGCGTTAGACGATTCTGCCCAACCGTAGGCCAACGTGAACGTTCCGAGCACAGTCAAGGCGGGCTGAGCTAAGCTGGGGTCTTGGGTCGGTTAGGTGTACCGAATGCACTTTCTACCTACGGTATTTTCAACCTGCAGTGTGTTTACCAGAACAGAACCCCATGGGAAGTGGAGGAAGATCCGTGGATGTTCAAAACCAGCCAAGTCCACAGTTTGAATCTCTAATCTTGTTTCTAAACATTGTAACCTCTTTGAGGAGGAGGAGGACGAGGACGAGGACAGAGAGAGATGTTGTTGACTCACACAAAGGGTTCTTGAATACCGACATTGTTACGATCCTTTAGAGACGGTGAGAAATGTGAACTTCTAAAGAAGTTATTGCCTTCAATGTTACGCATTTTCTCTTTGTTCCATTTATTCAAAGGGAAAACAGGTGGGGTACAGGTGAGTTCAAATCACGCTGAGCAGTTTGTGCAGAATATTCTGCTTAAGGAAAACAAGATTTATTATTTTTTTTAACATTTATTTATTTTTGAAAGACAGAGGCAGGGAGAGAGAGAGAGAGAGAGAGGGCAGGGCAGAGAGAGAGAGGGAGACACAGAATCCCAAGCAGGCTCCAGACTCTGAGCTGTCAGCACAGAGCCCGATGCGGGGCCTGAACCCATGAACCATGGGATCATGACCTGGGCTCAAATCAGACACTTAACTGACTGAGCCACCCAAGCACCCCAGGAAAACAAGATTTCTAAAACACCAAATTTGTGAGCTGGATAATTTTAAATTATAATTTGATGCATTACAAACATTCTTTCAGTTTGCAAAAGCATACTTTATATTTCTTTTTAAAAAACATTTTTTTTTTTATTTTGAGAGAGAGCATATGTGTGCACGCAGGTAGGGAGGAACAGAGAGAGGGAGAGAGAGAATCCAATCAGTGTGGAGCCTAACTCGGGGCTCAGTCTCATGACTTCAAGATCAGGATCTGAGCAGAAACCAAGAGTAGGACGCTTAAGGGCCTGAGTCACCCAAGCGCCCCACGCTTTCTATTTCTTGTAAATACCTACTCTTTTCTTTCATTTAAAATAACTGAGTTGAGGGGCTCCTGGCTGTCTCAGGCGGTGGAGCAAATCTTGATCTCGGGTTGTGGATTTGAGTGCCATGTTGGGTGTAGAGATTACTTACAAATAAAATTGTTAAACAAATAAAATAAAATAAGGGCACCTGGGCAGCTCAGTCGGTGAAGCATCTGACTCTTGATCTCAGCTCAGGTCTTGATCTCAGGCTCATGAATTCAAGCCCCACATTGAGCTCTGCGCTGGCTGTGGAGCCTGCTTAGAAATGAAATGAAATAATGAAATGAAATGAAATGAAATGAAATGAAATGAAATGAAATGAAATGAAATGACGGAACAGATGAAATAACTGAGTTGACACATTTTTTCACAGCCGTCGTCTTCTTCTTCTTCTTTTAAATGTTTATTTATTTATTTGGAAAGAGAGAAAGTGTGCGAGTGCACAGGGGAAGGGGAGAGGTGGGGAGAGGGAGAGAGAGAGAGAGAGAGGGAGAGAGAGAATCTCAAGCAGCCTTTGTGCTCTAAGTGCAGAGCCCAACGTGGGGCTCAGTCTCACGAACCTCAAGATCATGACCTGAGTTAATCAAATGAGCCACCCAGATGCCCCAATCTTCTCCTCCTCCTCCTCCCCCTCCTCCCCTTCCCCTCTCCCTCCTCCCCCTCTTCCCCCCTCCCTCCTCCCTCTTTTCCCCCTCCTCCTCCCTGTCCTCTCCTTCCCCTCTCCCTCCTCCCCTTCCCCCTCTTCCCCCTCCTCCTCCCTGTCCTCTCCTTCCCCTCTCCCTCCTCCCCTTCCCCCTCTTCCCCCTCCTCCTCTCCCTCCTCCCCTTCCCCTCTCCCTCCTCCCTCTCTCCCTCTTCCCCCTCCTCCTCCCACTCCTCCCCTTCTCCTCCCCCTCCTCCCCCCTCCTCCCCCTTCTCCCCTGCCCCTCTCCCTCCTCCTCCCCTCTTCCCCCTCCTCCTCTCCATCCTCCCCTTCCCCTCTCCCTCCTCCCCCTCTCCCTCTTCCCCCTCCTCCTCCCACTCCTCCCCTTCTCCTCTCCCTCCTCCCCCCTCCTCCTCCCCTTCCCCTCTCACTCCTCCCCTTCCCCTCTCCCTCCTCCCCTTCCCCTCTCCCTCCTCCCCTTCCCCTCTCCCTCCTCCCCTTCCCCTCTCCCTCCTCCCCTTCCCCTCTCCCTCCTCCCCTTCCCCTCTCCCTCCTCCCCTCCTCCTCCCCCTCCCCCTCCTCCCCCTCTCCCTCCTCCTCCCCCTTCTTCTTTTTAGTGCACCAACACCAGTATCTTCAAACCAGTCTGAAATGCAAGGTCTTGTATTCCCCTTTAGCCTCTCACACAGTCTCCGTGGGTTACACAGTGAGACAGGAGACCAAATGGGGACACACACGCTGTAAGTCACTTTGTGACTGAAATGTGACTCATCAGATGTTTATCTTTCCCTATTTGCTGAAAGATGCACACTGTTTTCCTTTTCCAATCAGAGTGATTTTTCTTTTTTTCTTTTTTTTTTTTTTTGCAATAAATTTCCTGCTGGGAGAGCATTAGGGCTGATCGGCGGGAGCAGAGCAAACCCATTTAGGCCTCTTACACAATGCAATGTGCTCGTCACAGCTCAAGTCTGTGAACCAGCTAATAATTTGCAATTTAGAAAGATTCGCCTGTTTGGAGACCCAGCTCCTCCGCATAATGATTTATTTCGTCAAGGCTGCTGCTCTCAGGAGCTCCCAGTCTATCCACGGGTGTTAAAACAGAGATGAGCCCTGGGGACCAAAGAATCGACTTAAGCCCACGTGTTTCCGCGTTTCTGTGCCTTCAGCGCGCGAGGAGCCCTTCTGGTAAGACCAGGCCTCAGTTACGTCGGCAAGACCCGAGCCGCTGGGTGTTGAGCAGAGCTACGCCCGGCTGCTCCACGCTGACGGTCAGTCGCGGGGCCACGGTCTGGTCTGGAAGAGCCCTGTGTGTGTGACCGCCGTGCGATAATGTCTAACGGAGCGGGGGGCTGGGAGACAGAGGTGATGGGGGTAGCCTTTCAAGCAGTTTTGCAGTTAAGGAGCCTTCCTGACAGATGAGCCCGTCCCGGGCACCTCGCCTGCTCTGCGCAGCAAGAACACCGTCTCCCACCTCCCACCGGAAACAGAGAGAAAGGCTGTGATCTCTTCAGAAGTCATCATTTCAGGGCTTTGCAGGCAGACGAGCACGCACGTATTGTAGCTACGTGCAGAATGTGTCTCAACAAGTTTAGGAGCATCCCGCGTCTCCGTAGCGTCTTAAAGCTCCCACAGATAGATACAAAACGCCATCGTTTTCCGAGGCACCGGTTAGTGTATTGATCTAGTTGGACAAAAAGAGCAGAACTATGAAAAATTACCCCAGCACACACTCCTTTCATCCACAGGCAGCGAAGCATCTTTAAACTCTGATCGAATCACTTTGGAACAAATAAAATGGCTCTGGGTTTAACAGCAGCAGGAAACCCAGGGGTCTCCCCGGTGTCTCTGAGCTTCACAAGCTTACGTTCCAGAGTCAGAAAACCGTGGTCTCACCTCTCGAGCCTGCGTTCTCGACTGTGTTTTCCTTCACTGCCCTTTTGCAACCATTGTTTTTTTCATGTTTATTTACTTTGAGAGAGAGGCAGAGGGAGAAAGAGAGGATCCCAAGCAGGCTCCGCACGGTCAGCCCAGAGCCCGACGCGGGGCTCAATCCCATGAACTGTGAGATCATGACCTGAGCCGAAATCAAGAGTTGAATAGGACGCTTAACCGGCTGAGCCCCCACCAGGCGCCCCGCAACCGTGGTTTTAATGTGTATAATTTATCTCTGGTAACTGTCTCCTGTTTGTTCTCCTAGGTTCTGTGCGATTTGGGGACCAGAGATTGCCCCACGTGTCCCAGAAACGGGTTCAGACTGTGTGTGTGCCCAGGGCGGAGCAGGGCATGGCCAGGTGAGGGGGGCGCTGCCCCGCTGGTGTGGGTGGTGGCCCCACAGGTCAGCCCTGCTCACCGCCCTCCTCCCGCCCCTCCTGCCTCCTCTTTTGAGGCCGTCCTGGATGTTGGTTTTAACCTGTGTCACTGATGTCCCGTGTTTTGAGAGGATGTCTTATCCAAGAGCGTGCCCCATGACTTGTGGCAGCGGTTGGAAGGGGGAGAAACAGCCAGGGATCCTGTCCAGACGTCCTGCTCTCAAACGAGCCTGGACAGTTTTGAAGAGCTCTGTTCCGTATTGTGCCGTCTGCACTTTTGGGGGAAGGAAGCAGCCCGGGAGCGGCTCTGCTGGGAGAGCAGGGAAGGACCCAGAGGCCGGGCGCCTGTGCTGGGGTCGGGGGGGGGGGGGGGGACTCCGAGCAGGCAGAGGGGAGCCTCACCGTGGAAAAGGGGGTCAGGTGCGTGCTGCTGGGGGCTGGGGAGGGAGGTCTGACTTCCTGCCAGCCAGGCGGACCCCGGGCAGGTCACCCCTGGCCGCCGTGGGTGCGGGCGTGTTTATTCTGGTCTGAAAGTTGTCCCGTGCCTGTCTGCCTGTCCCGTGTCTCAGCACTGACCACTTCTCCAGCCTTTCACCAGCCACAGGACTGACATGGCCTTCCGTTTTGTTGTGTTTTTTTTATGTATACAAAAGTCAAATATTTCCGGTGCACAATCCCTGAGAGGTTTGCCAGTTCTCAAACTGTATAAAAAGATAAAATCGCAAGAATGACAGTTTCAGACCCCTGCGAGGCCCCGCCCCCCGGACAAGGGCACCTCGGGAGCAAGGGCTGGAAATGCCACCGCTCACCCTCGGCACGCAGCCCCGTGTTTCTCCGTGCAGGGCCCGGCCCGGCAGCCCTGTTCCTGCTTTGACACCCTCTTTCCCACCTGTCCTGCCTCCCCCTCGGCCACCAGGAGCGGCCAGGCTTTCAGCTGCTCTCCCCCGTCCGCCACACCCCGTGCCTTGTCTTTCCCTCACCCCCCGGAAGTGTGGCGCTGGGCCTTCTGGCCTGGGAGGCAGCTGTCGGGCCTCAGCTGGGGGGGGGGGGGGGAGGCGGTTCCACCTTGGTTTCTGAACCTCGGTTGCACTGGGTCCCGCAGGGGCCGCAGCCATGGGACCCGCCAGTCTGCGCCCTGCTTCGCGCACCAGGTCGTCGGATCCAAGGGCTAACTCCTTACCCTCAAAGACAGCAAGACCGGAGAACGTCCACCACTGACAAGTCAGGAAATAGCCACACAAGCTATTTATTTCCTTGGAAACAGGGAGCTCGAAGCGCAGGAAACAAGGAGGCACGGAGGGAGCGCCACTCCGCAGGTTTTGTATTTCAGGAGCACTGGGCTTTTGAGACTCATCCTGTGCTGCTTTGACCAACGTGAAAAGCGTACGTAACCTCCCCCCAGATGATTCAATGGGGACACGTGTGCGGCCCTGGACGCAGCCTGCAAAGTCCAAGAAGAAGCCAAGGGCGAAGGCGAAGGGACGGCCGGCCCGGTCCCCTCCTGGCCTGGGGGTCCTTGCTCTGGGGTCTCCACTCGACCTCGGGGGTACTCGGATCGACACCGCCCACCGCCCGCGCTCCCCACGCGCTCCTGACGACGCCGGACGGGACCCGGTTCCGGAAGGACGCTCCCCACACGTACAGCTTTGATTCTTTCCAGTGGGAACGGGGAGAACACGCAAAATGCAGATACAAAATTGTTTACAGTCCGTTGGCACATTATGTCCCTCGTGGGAGCCCGTTGGACACGGCCCTTCTGCGCCCCAGGCATCGAGGCACATATCTCCAAACTCCCGTTGCAACGGAGAACAGACTTGTGGTCCGAGCCCATGGCCGCCCTGCTGCTGGGGACGCGTACTCTTAGCTGGGGACGCTCGGGTCCCACTGGCTTGGCCAGGACTGCCTCCCAAGGTCACGGACGGGGCGGTACCCACAGAGCGCGTGCGGCAAATGAGAGCAGCAGCGAACAGTACGTCGGAGAGATCTTGCACGCCGGGTTCTGTTTCCCGTGGCTTTTAGTTCAAGGACAACTGAATGTTGTCCAATGTTCAATGTCCAATGTTCAAGCTGGAAGTGCTCTTGGCGTTCATTTAATCACATCCTCTTATGTCATTGGAAAGGCCGAGCCCTGGGACACGGTGATCTGTCGCGGGCGAGTTCAGTCCAGTGCCTAGCACAGGGAGTGGTGATGGGCCCAGCCCCAGGGCCTCCAAGCAGTCAGGGGTCATCACAGCGAGGAGGGAAGGGGGCACTCTGACAGGGACACTGGGCGTGGCTCCGGTGGCACCAAAGCGGGGCTCAACCTCTGACTGGAGGGCAGGCAAGTGTTCAGGGAGGGCTTCCTGGAGGAGGTGGTGCTCGAATCAAGTCTTGAAGGACCAGGGGTTGCTGGACGAGTAAGGGGAGGTCTGGGAGGGAAGGGAGCATCAGCCTGAGGGGACATCTGTAAAAGAGGCACACAGATCTGGAGAAACGTGCTAGGGGACGAGGAATAAGGGATAAAGGAGATGATGCGGACAGAGGCAGGCCGGTCATGCAGGACTCTCATGCCACCGCCAAGGACCCTGGGCTGTATCCTCGGCAGTGTGCGTGCCATTTGGGTATTTGGTCTGAGTTGCAGTTATGTCGGCGTCTTTGGAGCAACTTGGGAGACAGCCCGGAGGAGGCGGTGTGGTGGAAGCTGGGAGCTGAGCTGTGTAATCAACCCGGCAAGAGCGAGGGCTGTGGGGTGAAGGGGGACGAGGCACAGCAGGCCGCTGGGCGGGTCATTTAGAGTGGGGCGGGAAGGGCGAAACCCCAGACACCTCCTCTGCCCCCCCGCACCCCTCTTCACCCCTCCCCAGCCCTTCTCACCCCTCCCGGAGCCCTGGAGGCCCCGCTGCTGGAGGCGAGCGCAGGGTGGGGCCGGCTCCCTCTCACTGCTGGCGGCTGGCGGGGCTGGTGCACCCCTGCGCTGAAGGTCACGGTGCAGGAATTGCAGGCTCTGTTACCACCGTCTTCCCCAAGCTGCAGGTGTCCTTCTGGGGCCCCAGGGCCCCGGGGACTGTGCCGTCCTCCTGAAATCACCCGGTTCTGTGATCACCTGTCGGCTTTCTGCCGTGCCCGACTCGGCTGTGTGGTGAGGCTCTGTGGTGAGGGTGAGGGTGAGGGTGAAGGCCATGTGGCCCAGGCCTCAGTGTGACATCTGGCTGTCCCCCCCCCAACCCGGGGCCACAACCCCCCAGGGGGGTCTGCGTGCCCAGGTGTCCCTGCCGCTGCCGTCCCCGCCCCCATCCAGTCCTCCGGTGGGGGAGCAAGCCTGCTGCTCGGTACCACCCCCACCCCCCCCACCCCCCCCCCACCCCCCCCCCCCCTCCCCGGCCTCTCAAGGCTCCCACAGCGGCATCGGTCCCAGAAAACCCCGCCCTGATTCTGTTTCTCAAGCAAACACACTTAAGAAGGAAAGGCGAGCAGGGAGACGGGGGCGGATGGAGGAGATTCTCAGATTCTCAGCTCTTTTTCCTTCCTCTGTCGAGAGTTCCTTGGCGGCAGCTTACGGAGAAGCCCTTCCCGGCCTGTCCTTCTGCCCAAGGAGACAGCTCCCGCTCTGCTTATCAGCTGACTTAATTGTCCCGAACTCTGATGCTCCATGGGTCCCTGCCTTTTAGAAACCCAAGCTTGTGCACTTGGGGGTCTGGAGGGTGTGTCTCCGGGTCCCCGTCCTGGCCCTGGCACCCACATCGCCCGAGGACAGCCCAAGAGAAGGGCTCGCTTCTTGTCCTGCAACGGGCCCCCAGCGGGGGGCTCTCAGCTCTGGGTCCCTCCCTCTTGCAGAGGCCCAAGTGTCTCCTCAGAGATCCAGGCCCTGCCCCTGCAAACGTTCCTTTAAAGCAAGTGGGGATTGTTGCTTGTGCTCAGGGGCACAGGGTCAGGCCGGCTGTGCCCAGGAGGTTTCCAGTCTAAGTAAAAGAGACCAAACAATTCAACCAGAGAAAAATACCTATCCGGGTAAATGAGATGGTGCTTTAACCCTCAGAGGGGTGAGGTTATTGTTTTTTTCTCTTATTCATTCTTTCTTGCCTTGAGGGTCAACTCAACACTACTTTGCCACAAAAACCTTTCAATGGGAAATGCTATGTTAATGCAAGCTGATGGCATCCAGTTGGACTGGAATGTGCTGTTTTTAAATGGAACGGGCCGCGTGGCGGCTGGTTTTGACACAAGGGTCTCAGGCTCCTGGCCTTTCAGGGGCAGGGAGGAGGGAGGCAGGGCGGCTGGGGGTCGGTCCCTGGCACCTGCTGGCTTTTCCAGTGTGGGGTGGGGACGGGAGGGGAGAGCGGAGGGGGGAGGGATGTGGGGACCGCGAACCCCCCCCTTGCAGACCAGGGCAGCAAACTCCAAGCCTCGGAAAATCCCAGCACACCCCGCCCTCTCGCTGCTTCCCAGCTGCTTCCGGCCGCACCGCCGGTAGGTTTTATTCCCAGCGAAGGTGACCCTCGGAGGGTAACACACGCACTTGGTCTCCTCATCACACGCCGCCTACAGGGGGACCAGCCGGCCCTGTCGGCCCTTCTGGCTGCAGCAAGTTGCAGGGTCACAAGAGTACGACCTCCTCCCCGGTAGGGGGTTGCACCTTCGGGGTACGTGAGCACCTCTTCCCCACAGCATCTCGTACCTGCCGAGTGACAGGAGCGTGCAGGTGCCCCCCGCTTTTCGGAAGCTCGTGTTGTGCCGCTTGGCTTTTAGGAGAGACTAATTAGTACACGTTTCCTCCGTGTCAGGAAGCGGGGCGTAGCAGGAAGGGCTCGCCGTGCCACAAACGCTGGGCGCTATTTTTGCTTTTCACCTTTTGTCGCAAAAGCAAAAATCCTTTCCAGATTCCTTTCGGTTAGCAGACAACAGGCACTAACGTAGGCCTCTCATAAAAGCAAAGCAGCACCGCGCAAACTTTTCTAAAGCAGGGGACACCTGCTCCTCGTGTAGTTGAAATCCCCGTGTGTCAGAGAGGATGCCAGAGAGAAAGGAGTCTCTCCTGAGAGGCTCTGTGCGTCCACACAGCCTGGTGGCTTCCTGGATTTTGTTTGGTTCCGGCCAAAGCCGAAGAGAACAGACCCTGAAGCCACCTTGTCGAAAGGCCCTCCGAGGTGAAGGGAGGAAAAATTTCCCTGCCTCCATTCTAGGCTCTTTGGCTGGTCTAATAATTACATAGCACATCAGCAGGAGAAAAACAAGCTTTGTATGTATGGGGGCCCCAAAAATATGAGACCCAAAAGGCAGCCAGGTAATTGAGGCTTCTAGGACATCCCGAGCGACGGTTTTCAGGAGGACCAAGCACAGGACATGTTTGGAAAACACAGGCCGCCCTGCCATGCAAGTAAATGTCCTGGGGAATGGGGACTCTCTGGTGATAGCTCTCTTCCTGGTCCAGGCCCCCTTTCCAGTGTAAACTCAGGCAGCTGAGGGGAAGTAAAAGACTTTTCCTGAATTGGCAGTTTCTAAAAATAATCAGCCTAAAATAATCTTTATGCCAAAGAGGCATAATTTGGGCCGACGAACTCTGTCCCCCTTCAGTAGCACGTGACATTGTACACGTGGTTTGGAACATTTTTTTTTTTTTTTTTTTTTTTACTTAAAAATATTTTTTCAGGGGCAGGGGGCCCCTGGGTAGCTCGGTGGGTTAAGCGTCTGACTCTTGGTTTCAGCTCGGGTCACGATCTCAGGGTTCGTACGATCGAGCCCAGCATCTGGCTCTGCATTCGCGGCATGAAGCCTGCTTGGGATTCTCTCTCTTTCCAGCCGTGGCTCTTCAGTCAATGACTTTGAACCCCTTTTTTTTTTTTTTTTTAATGTTTGTTTATTTTTTTTTTTTTCAACATTTTTTTTTTTTTTATTTATTTTTGGGACAGAGAGAGACAGAGCATGAACGGGGGAGGGGCAGAGAGAGAGGGAGACACAGAATCGGAAACAGGCTCCAGGCTCCGAGCCATCAGCCCAGAGCCTGACGCGGGGCTCGAACTCACAGACCGCGAGATCGTGACCTGGCTGAAGTCGGACGCTTAACCGACTGCGCCACCCAGGCGCCCCTAATGTTTGTTTATTTTTGAGAGAGAGAGGGAGAGAGATAGAGCCAGAGCGTGTGCGGGGGAGGGGCACAAAGAGAGGGAGACGCAGAATCCAAAGCATTCAAAACCAAACTACACAGAGTTAGTCCCCGCTGTCACTCACAGGAAATGGGGATCAGATGAGTTTGGGGAAATTATGCAGCCAAAAATACTTATCCTTCTCTCCCCACCTAAGTCCTGCCCCTGCAGCCCGCAGCTGGGTGGGGAGAGGTGGCCCTGGAGAGGGAGGGATGTGTGGATGGGGAGATGCGGGGAGGCTGAAACGTAGCTGCTTTTCATACTGGGATTTCCATGAGACTCATTTGAAAAAAAGAGACGCCGTGCTGACTGCTTAAGGCAGGGTCCTGTTACAGCGTAAATGTGATGCTAAATGCATCACCCTTTTCCTGCACCTGGCTTTGCCATGGGTGGGGATAAGGTGGGAAGGAAGGGTATCAGGGACCATGGAGACGGGTCGGGGGAATAGGGCAAGTATATCCTGTGGGGCCCGGACCACTGCGAGGGGCTTCTCAGAGCCCCCAGGAGGACATTTCCTCCACCTGTTGTGGCAACACTGAGCACAAGGCCCATAGGGGCCACGTGACCAGCGGGAACGCACCCTTGCCCGGCAGGGTGAGGATCTGCACCAGAGGAGTGTGTGCACCAGAACCGGCTGTAGCTCCCAGGGGCCGTCCGCACTGGAGAGCTGAACCAGCAGGTGCAGGAGGGCTGGGGGCGAGGGGGCTGAGGGAAAGGTACAGGCCAACAGCAGCCTTCCCCCGCCCCCGAGGTGGGACATGTGTGATATTCCTCGGACACCCCTGTCCCCCCAAGAACAAAGGAAAGACGTTGAAGTGCTTGTCGTGGTGGTGTGGGAAACTCGGGCAAATGAAAAATTAAATTCCCTTACTGCCTGCAGCCCAGTGACGAGTCCTTGAAACAGGCAGAGTGACCTCCCTCTAGGAGCTCGGCTGCCTCGATGATGACACTGCGCTAGGGGCAAAAGGGAATCTTGGCTCAACATTATGCTGACCCCCCAGGATCCTGTAAGTCCTACTTTAACGTACAAAAATTCCTGTGGCAACTTCCCTTATCTCAACTCCCCCAAATATACGCTGGCATCATCATCCCAGCTTACGGCCCCTGGTCTCCATCTGTAGGGTCTCATGACTGAGGTTTTACTAACCCGTAATAAGTGCTGTTTTCCTAACAACCCCAGCCCCTCAAGGTCCTGGAAACCTCGCTTCAAATATTCCTTAGAGACTTGTGCTATCCTCGACCCCCTCCCAACCTGAGGGTATATGATGAGTTACCCGTCACGACCCCAGGGCAGCTCTTCCTGCCCACGGGTCCTGTCCCCAGGCTTTAATAAATTCACCTTTTTGCACCAAAGACATCTTCAAAATTCTTTCTTGGCCGTCGGCTCCAAACCCCACGATCACCACCATCACTCCCAGACCCCGTCGAGGGGGCCTGGGGCGGGCGTGGGGGTGGGGGCGCAGGGATGGGGACGAGGGGGCGGTGACCAGCCCGGCGCACCTGGTCACAGGTGCAGGGGTGGCACCTGCAGGGTGGACGCTGGTCTCCAGGCGACAAGGCCGCACCTGCTGTCCCCGTGGGGCACCCGGGCGGCAGGACGGCACCAGAGGAGGCTGGCTGTGAAGCATGGGGCCGGCGGTGCTGTCCGTGGCCCTGCTGGCCCTGCTGATGTGGCCGGCGCGGGCCCTGGGTGCCTGGGACCCTGACGTGCTCTGCGGAGGTGAGTGTGTGGGAGCAGCTTGGGGCACCCCGGGGCACCCGGACGAGAAGGCCTCTGGGCCCTGACGAGGTCCAGGCCCGGCGCCTGCCTGGGAGCTGCCCAGGCCGTGACTTCTCCGCCCGCTCTGGCTCGTGGCCCCGGGGCAACCATTTCACCTCTTAGCCCCCTCTTGGGGTGGGCTTGGGGGTGCTGGGTCAGCCGTGGGGGTCGCACTTCGGTGACATCTCTTACAGCCTGTTTCGGGGATCCCTCAGCTGGCTTTCTGCCTGCAACTCTGGCCTCCGGACTGTAGAATCCATAGGTGGGTTTAGGCTTCCTCGTGTCCAGAGGACGCCTTGTTCCAGTCACTGGAAGGGGCGTGATCAGAGAGCAGCGGGTGACCCCCTCGGCGTGGGGACAGGGCCCTTGTACCGGAGAGGCTCCCAGGGCTGGGGCAGGAGCCCTGGGTGCTTCCGCTTGCCTTCTGGATTCTGAGTCTAGCTTTCTTCATGCTTCGTGGCCCCATCGCGTGGCCCTCGGGTCTCTGGGTGGAGACGGGCTGGCGGTGCCTTCCAAGCTCTGCTCTGACCCGCGAGGGCCCCCCTGGCCTGACTGTGGGGCGGGGGCTGGGGGAGGGGCGGGGAGGGCCCATCGCCTCACCTTTCCCTGTGGCTTCAGGTTGGCCCTCTCCCCACCCCTCATACAGTCAGCGCGCGCCCCTGAGTGGGGGGTGACTCACGACGAAGTGAAAGATCCCCCTGTCCCAAGATACACCGTCCTCTGTCTGGACCCGGTGCCTGACGTCATTCACATCCTCTCCGGAAAGTTCCCACTAAAGTGTAAACCTGCAGCTCAGCCTGGGAGGGACCACGTGTGCGTCCTGAAGGGACACAAAGGTAGCTTGCCCGACGGCCCGGGGCAGGGCGGGGGTCCCAGAGGATGAGGCACAAGGTGAGTGAGCTCTGACCAAGAGACAGGTTTTTGGACCCATGTAGGGCTGTGGTTTTCAAACTGCTCTTTAGCAATAGGTCCCTCTTTTCCAATGAAATTGTGCCGCGAAGGACGGACGAAGCGGGGCCCCCGGGCCTGGTCCGCGGTCTCCAGAGAAGTGTGTGCTCGCAGAGAGGGCTGGGCGAGGGGGATCAGAGCTTCTAGTTCTGTACGTCTCATCCTAAAACCGTGCATAGTGTACGGGGCGCCTGGGGGGCTCAGTCGGTCGAGGGTCCGACTTCACCTCGGGTCATGATCTCGCGGCTCGTGGGTTCGAGCCCCGCGTCGGGCTCTGCGCTGACGGCTCGGAGCCTGGAGCTGCTTCGGATTCTGTGTCTCCCTCGCTGTCTGCCCCTCCCCCACTCATGCTCGCTGAAAATAAACATGAAAAAAAAGTTAAAGACCTTATCTTTTAAAAAAACACTGCATAGCGTATGGAAGTGTTTTGGAGCCTCTTCATAGAGCCTCCCGTAGGCACGTACTGGGGGTGCCCCACACGCACCAGTGCCGGCTTGGGGACGCCAGGCAGGAAATGGGACGGGGAGTGAGGAAGTCTGTCTCCGGGCTCTGGGCACAGCTGTGGGTGCTGGGGGGGAAGCTGAGGCCCCCAGGCGTGGCTGCGGGGGGCTCTCCGTGGGCGTCAGTGGCTCCCCCAGGCCAGCCCAGCTCCACTCGTGAAATCTCCCCCCGCGGCTGTCTCTGTTTTTTCTCCTCTCTCACTGTGTTTTGCGCTTGGAAAATCTCGTTCAGAGTCTCCTTCCATTTGGAGCAAACTCATTTAGGGAGACCTGGGAGGGGACGTCCCCTTCCATTCGGCTGAACCCCGTCTCTCTGGCACAAATGGCCCTGAACACTGACAGCTGACGCCGCGTGGCTGCTCTGTGCCCTGAAGCGATTCTCCTCGTTCCGCGGTGGAAAGAGGTAGAATGCAGAAAACCTTCCCCAGCGGGGGGACGGGAAGCCACCTGCCTGCCCTCATTCTAGGAGTAATACTGGCAATAAAATGCGCGAACCCAGCATTCTTCGCCGCTGTCCCCCTCATCGTTGTCCCTTCTGCCGAGAGAGGGGCTGTGGGCGGAGCGGACTGTTCCAGACTTGGCCTTGGTGCTCGAACGCAGGACTGGTGACCTTCCCCTGAGACTGTGCTTGGCGGGCTCTGTGGGAGAGCCACCAGGATGGAGAAATGAAATTCTGTCCAGCCTCTGTGTCCAGCATTTACATCCTGCCAGCGAGGCTCGGCACGGTCCACCTTACTCGGACCCGTCACGGCCCTGTGGGCCAGTGGGGCCGCCGTCCTATCGGCCGGTACCCTGTCTGGGCCTCCGGCCTCTCCCGGCATCCACGTCACAGAAAACATGCAAACGGTGGGGCATGTCCGTGTTGGAATAAAGCTTTATTTATAAAATCAGGCGGCAGGCTGGTTTTGGCCTGGGGGCCGCAGTGTGCCCGGCCTTCTCTCCACGGCGTCCTGGGGTCTCAAGGGATCCAGCCCCGGCCGCCCACATTGAAGCATCCTGTTTTCTCAACCCTCCGCTCCGCTGCCTTTTTCCTTTATTTGGGGGGGCGGGGGGGCTCGGCCGAACACCGGTGGGTGCAATTATTACGCTCATTTGACACAGGAGGAAACAGAAGGAAACCGCAGGTGTTTTTGCCCAAGGTCACTCCGCTGGGTGGGCCGGGCTGGGCTCGAACCCAGCGCTCTGGCTCCGCCCAGGCTCTTAGGCACCAGCCATCTCTATCGCCAGGTGACTCAGGCGACCCACAGAGGGGCACCTCTGGGGACCGCACAGATAGGAACTGTGAATCGTTGTGGGGAGAAGCCACGGCTAAAACAAGGTGAACCGGAACTTTGACAGGTGTCAGATAAATGGAAAGGAAGGGACTGAATTCGGAGGCGGCAGGAACCCGTGCCCCCTTCCCCCACGGCTACCACGTTGCCAAACCCCGTGGACCGTTGACCGACCACTCAGCCGGGCTGGCAGAGCCCCCTCCTGGCCTCTGCACCCTCCCTGACTTTCCTGTCGTGCCCCTGTTTCCTCGCCAACACCCGACTGCTCCTCTCCCACTCTGCCCACCTCCGACGCCGGGGGCTCAGGCTTACGGCCTCTGGGTTCTCCACCAGCTTGGTACAAGGCGCTGGGGAGACAGTCGCCCTCACGGCGCCTTGACCTCTGGAAGCAGAAGCCACTTTGGAGAAGTAAGACCTTTGTTGACCAGACGACCCCTCGGAGCGGTGGAAGCCTGAGCCCTTGGCTGTAAAACGGGCTGACGCAATTTTATCGCAATACGACAGGGCGAGACATGAGTGTGGTTTTTAGTTTTTATTTATTTTTTACTTTTTTAAAAGTTTTATTTCATTTGGAGAGAGAGTAAGCAAGCACGAGCAGGGGAGGGGCAGAGAGAGAGAGAGAGAGAGAGAGAGAGAAGCCCAAGCAGGGAGAGAGAGAGAGAGAGAGAGAGAGAGAGAGAGAGAAGCCCAAGCAGGCTCCACACTGTCAGCGCAGAGCCCAACGCAGGGATCCAGCTCACAAGCCCTGAGATCGTGACCCGAGCCGAGATCGAGAGTGAGACGCTGAACGGACTGTGCCACCCAGACGGCCCACGAGTGTTTTGTAAATATTTGATCGTAGGCTGTGGTGCTCCGAGCCCTGAACGCCAGGACCCTGACAATGAGCTTGGGTGGCCTGACCCAGAATGTCCCGTCACCTTGGTGTTTAGGCTGCCGGCCCCCCACTGCTTGGCCGCTCAGGGTAGAAGGGAACTACGCCCGGCTGGCCCCATGGGGGTGGAGGGTCGGTGGTGCCCGTGGCCTCTCTCCGGGCCGGGCTGTGCCAGCACTGCCCACAGCCCACCTGTGCTGAGCCAGCCCTGCTAGGAGGGTCTCCCCACCGGGAAGGCCCTGCCTTTCTGCCGCGCTCGTAAGACGCCTCCCCATCCTTTCTCTGGCGCCAGCCAGGCCTGAGCCCTGGCCCGGATGGTCCGAAACTGTAACCCCGAACTCCCTCCTTCCCCCCCATCCTTGCGGGGTGCAGGCAGGAGCAGAGGCCCCCGAAAGGCTGATGCGCCTCCACGGGTCTGCACAGCCGGGCTGTAGGTAAGGACGCCTCTCCTGGGGTGGGGGGGGGGGGGTGGAGCTCACTCCTTTCTTCCCTGGAACCAGGAAGTCCTTTCTCAGGCGAATCCGTGCACCTGCTCCATTTCCGTGATCCCAGCCAGGTCCCCGGCGTCGTTCGTCACGTAGATGCAGAGGGCCCCACGGTCCGTCTCCACACAGCCCTTTTTCTTGCGTTGAGAGTCGCGTGCACAGCGCCCACTGGGATTCCCAGCCCTCACGGTTCCAAACCGGACCTCCCCGCTCTGCTCCCGCCCACGTCACCTGCTGTCCTGTCTTCTCATTGAACGGCCCCACCTGCCACCCAGCGGTAGGAGCCAAGAACCAGGTGCCACCGCCTGTGACTCCTTCCTCTGCTCCCCTCCGCGGCCAGGGCCCGATGGCGCTGCTCCAGACACGTCTGATGCCGGAACCCAGTGAAGCCACCCTCATCTGGCTCCTTGTTGGTCCCCGACCCGCTTTCACTTCCCTCCCTGTCCCTCCAACCCACTCTCCACACAAAGCCAGAGTGACTTGCTTATATTTTAAAGTCTTCGATGGCTCCCTATCGCTCTTAGAATAAAGTCCCGTTGCCTGCCGTGGCCCGTAAGACGCTGCATGACCTGGCTCCTTGGCTGTTTGGCCTCCTGTCCCGGCCGGGGCTCGGGGCCAGCCCACGGGGCCTGTGGAGAACGTCCACCTTCACCACTGCTAAGCCTCGTAGCCAACAGCAGGCTATTCGTTGAGTTCCATTTACTATGTCCTCGGAGAGTTCAGGGTTTTCGTCGCGGATCCTTAGCCCTGGATTCCTGAAGGGTGGAGTTGCTGCCCTAAAACGCTTGTCTTTCTGTTTATTTCTAGCTGGAGTATCTTTTTTGTTATTGCCGGGTTCATGAGTTCTTTTCTTCCTTCGTGCTTTCTAATTGGTTCATGTTAGTCCTACCTTCTTGTATAAACTTGTAATCAGCCGCTTTGGTGAATTCTCTGAGCGTCCTGGCACTCCTCTGCGGGCGGGTTCATTGGCATTTTACAGCTGTCATCTGCGAGTAATTGTCCATGTGCTTCCATCTTGCCAATGGTTCACACTTTCTAGATCATTCTACTTCTCCAGATGGACCTTCTCCCACTCTGACTGGGGTCCCAGCCCTTCACGCCCTCATCTACCCCCTTCCGTGGGTCTCCAGACTCACCCACAGACACCCCCCTGCCACGCTCTGGCCCCAATGTCTTCCACGCTTCTGGCCCCATGACGTCCCGTGGCGAACTCCTTCCCACCCCGTCCTGCCCGCAGAGCGCGCGTGATGGGTCTTTAGGGCCCTAACCCTCCCGCAGACGTTGGTGTTCTTGTCATCCTGGACCAGTTCCCCTTTCTCCCCGAAAGCTGGGAAACACGTAGCGGGACCCGGTGGGAGCACTCCTCAAAGCAGCCTCCTTCCAGAGGGTGTGGTGGCTGCTGCCAGGGGGCCTGCCCTCGGGGACCAGAGCCCCACAAACGGCTGGCTTTCCGGTGGCGCCCATCCCTGAGGCTCCCACTGGGCTGCCGCCACAGGAGTCATTTCTGCCCCTACTTTCTTTGTTCGACTCATTTGGAGGAGAGACAAAGAGCGAGTGAGTGGTAAGAGCCCTACTGGGTGTGAGCGCAGAGGCACAACAAAGACCCTGCTCCTCCCGCCCTACCCCTACTAACCTGTGCCAGCCGGCGCGTTTCCTAACGAACCACCTGCATTGTCACCCCCACTGTTCTCAGGACACCCGTGACAGTCTCCTCTTTCCCTCTTCTCCTGGGCAGCAGATTTTTATCTCTCTCCGCCCCTCCTTCCCCGCAGCTCTGCAGAGGGCAGTCCTCGGTCTCTACAATTGTCAGCAGACCTTCAGGCCCGTGTGTCAGCCGTCAGCGTGATGGCCTGCGCGGGCTATTGATTTAATGACAACTATCAGTGCTCCGAATTGATCTAATGTTTTCATTACACTAAAAATGCTTTAACAAGTTCATTCCGTATCGGGAGATGGTAAAGATCTTCTCGGGCCTGGCTGTGTCCCTGAAGAAAGGTGAGTCGTAGGCGACCTTCTGGGACCGGAGCCGCCCCCCGTGCGGTGACACACAGCTGCATGCTGTACAGCCGCCTTCCCGAAAGTGACCGGAGCCCTCGCCGTCTCCGTCAGGACTCCACGTAGAAATGCTCAGTGCGGCTGCTGGGACAGAGGGTCCTGGGCTCCCCATGGTCCCTGTCCTGGGGGCCCCGTCTCTTCCTCCCCCACCACCCGCCCCCCCCCAGCAGGTGCCCCATACAGTCACTGCCCTTGAAAAAGCTCAGCTTCCTCCTCCGTCTTGCTGTCCGGTCTGGACGTTCTGCACGTGGGGACTTCAGCATTTCCTACCTGGTTTCCTCCTCCTTCCCACCCCAGCTTTGCCACTGTGTGTGGCCGTCAGTCTGAGCCCCGACTGCTTCCGAGCCACGGGACTCTGTGCCCCAGGACCCCATAGAGAACTGTGGGTGCGAGCACGTGTTCATAGGGCGGCCTCAGGGGGCCGGCACCCTGAGTGCTGGGGGAAACCATCCCTCGCACCGCCAGGCCTCACATGTGCCGGGCCGGCGCCCCTGGCCGCGGGGTCCCCAACTGGCTCTCAGGTCTGACTGCTGTGCACGGCCCAGAGCCGTGGCTCCCGCCTCACCTGGCCTCGGTGCCCTTCTCCCAGGCCCAGGTCCCCAGCCTGGCCTAGTACAGAGGGCTGGCTCTCCACTCAGACCCCCTGCTCGGAGCTGGTGGTCAGCTGTGGGTCACAGAGGCCCCACGGCGGGACTGGCTGTATCGGTGCAGAGGCCCAGTGCGCAATGGAGATGCAGGGTCTGTTCACAAATCGGTAAGAGCTCCCAGACGGCAACAGCAGACCGCTCCCAGGCCACACCTGCCCCCGAGGCCCCCGCCAGCCTGTGTCCCAGGAACCACGGTCATAGCCGCCTCAGGGGACGGGTGTCCTGGCCAGGAGCCATAGTAACAAGCGACTTCCTTATGCACGGGGCCGGTGGGGCCCCTGGTTCTGCCCAGTGGGGTCTGCTTCCCTGGGGGTCCCTTCAGTTGGGCAGGCCAGCGACCAGACCCACAGATCCACCTGCCAGCTCCGAATCGCACGGGGTCTGAGGTAGGTGAGACCCACGCATCTTGGCCGGTCACCAACGACCCCTGAGCCCCACATGCACGTCGCGCGGCCACCCCCAGGGTTGTGGGCGCTCAGAGCCGGGCAGGTCCTGGCCAGGACGCAGGCCGGGGCCCCAAACGACACCGGCGCCCACGCTCACAGTCCGCGGGCCAGGACGAGAGGTTCGCCGCCACCCAGAGCGGGGAATCAGGGAGCGCCGCCTCCCCGGGGGCCGGGAGACGAGGCGGCTCGGGTCCCAGCGCCCTCCCCAGACGCCAGCCAGCGGGAGCCAGTGCAGGACATCAACAAAGATCCGCCCCTTTAGCTACAAGAAATGCAAGCATTTGGGGGTCTCTCTAAACACCCATCTTCCCTGGGCTGCTCCATAGTCTCCTAGACCTGGGAAGCAAATCACAAAAACCCCAGCACCAGCCTCCGAGGTCTCGGCTCTTCCTTGACTTGGACACACATTTCAACAGAGAGGTTTTCCCAGACGTGACTGATGAAACGTCGGACCTTCCGGGGCACAGATGAGACCCTGAACCGTATAAGCCAATCCGCGTTCGTAACCCGATCTCCCACTCCTCGCCCCGCTCACACACGGTGTCCGTCAGTGGTTGCTGGCTAATCGCGAGTCTAATGGCACGGGGCCCAGCAGGCGGCTGCAAGGGGCAGGGTGGGTCCACGTATACGCCGGACCCACCGGCCGCCTGGGGCCCGTTCTTCTCCCGCAAGGGTCACGGGCAAGTGGAGGTAAGTGATGCCTCGGGGGCACAGGCTCAGAGCCGACGGCTGTCGCGCCTACCACAGTCCATTGGCACGTCAGATGTCTGAGCCAGCGGTGAGGCGTGGGCCAGGACACTGCAATAGCACGGACAGAGGGCTGAGCGAATGGGGACGATAACCCAGCATGCTACGTGACTCGCCTCCTTCTCTTCAAATACCCTTCGCGACTGACGGCAGGATCCCTCGCCTGATGCTAACCTTCAGGCTTCCCTTTCGCCGACAGTTAAACCGGGGCTTCGCCATGTTGTCCCTGTTGCAGGGCCGCCCCTTCCTCACCCCCCTCTAAGGAAGACCACATCCTGGGTTCTGTTTACTTTTCACACCCTTAGTTCCGGCAGGGGCCAGTCTCGTGTTCTGAGAATCCACACCATGGGTAGTCAAAGAGCGGCGTGCGTTAGTGTGGTGGCCGTGATTTGTGAGTCTTTCTCTGAGTCCTTGGCACCTGATCGACCGATGGATTTATCTATTTTTAAATCTTTATTTATTTTTGAGAGAGAGACAGAGACAGAGACAGAGCAGGGGAGGGGCAGAGAGAGAGGGAGAGACAGAATCCGAAGCAGGATCCAGGCTCCGAGCTGTCGGCACAGAGCCCGACGCGGGGCTCGAACCCACGAACCGTGAGATCGTGACCCTGAGCCAAAGTGAGCCGCCCAGGCGCCCCTCGGCACTTGATTTAAAAATGTAAACCTGCTTTTACCCGGGTTTGCCTGTGGAATACACAAGAGACAAAAGCTGCCTGCTTTTAAAGTAGCTTTTTCCCTCCGATTTGAATCCTCACTTAAAAGCCATAACGATGGCGTTTCACGAGCGGAGATATAATAATGGTTATTCACCCTGGTTGAAAAAAGAAACCTGCATGATGTTTGCTTTGTTTCGTGTTCATAAAGGGTTGGTAGCGGTGGGGGGGGGGGGGGAGTTCCCTAAGGTTCTCGACCTACAGAGAATGTCTCATGAGGGGCTGGTTTGGGGAGTTAAGCAGAAATGCTTGGTGCAATGGCTTGCCCGCCCCCACCATCCCTCACTGTAAACCTTCGTCCTCCTTCCCTCTGCCCTCGGTTACCTGAGTGGACCGAGTTTTTGGTATCAGTGGAGGGTGGCTTTGGGCTGTGGGCCGTCGCAGGAGTTGGCTTGTCGTGCGGTTTGGGGGCAGACACGTCTTCAGCCAGCCTCTGTGGCCGTGGCCCCGTGGATCCCGGACGTCTTCAGCGACGCTCACGCAACGGCCGGCCGGGAGGGTGAGTGGTTTGACCGAACGGGCACCAGACGCCGGCTCGGGGCCCGGCCCCCAGGGCACCTTAAAATGCCGGCATTGCCACCAAAGCGGGGCTTAGGAAGCAGTGGTTCCGTGGACCTCCTCCCTCTGCCCTCTACAGGCGGGTCTGTGCCCACGCGGGGAAATCAAGCCTGAGCCTTCGAAGAGCCGTGCACGTCACTCCCTGGAAATGCCAGCTCTGCAGCGGCCAGGTCCCTCGCCCCAAGTGGGACCGCCGAGCGGGATTCACTGACGAGTGCTCCCTGGCTTTGTCCGTGGAGCCAGAGGCCCCCCCGCGGGCAGGAGAGCCGTGGCCTTATTAGAACCGACGGGGGCATGTTTTGACACTTTATTGGGAAATGGCTTTCTTCCTGGGAAGAGCAGGCGTCTTTAGACGGAGGCGTGTAGGTAAGACTCCTTCTGGCAGGACCGGAGGGGCCCCTGGTTACGGTGGGTCGCGTTGGCCCAAGTGCTGGGGCTCGCCGTGACGAGCTGAAGTCAGCCTGGGTGATTTCTTCCTCGGCTCGTTAGAACTCACGGCGAGCCCTGCCTTTCGGCTTCTTTCCACACCAGGCCTTTTCCAGTGGAAACGGTGGACCTCGCGACGGGCTTTCCAGAGCCCTCGGGAGATGGTGTGGTCAAACGCGGGCTCGCTGTTGGCCTTGGAAGGCGCCCCGCCTGCCGGCTGCCCCCCAACCCCAGGCGCGTTAGTGCCTCTCTGCCCAGAAGGCGTTTGGGTGAAGTGGCCGTGAGCTCCAGAGACGTACCTGGTGTTGAATCTTGGCTCTTCAGGAGCCAAGGCACTTTCCAGTTTCCCCGTCAGCAAAACGGGATGACAACAACATTGCTCCGTGGGGGTCAGTGTCACGGCCTGTGGAGTGAGCAGCACTGCGTTGAGGCCGGAAGCGCCCCACGGACGAAAGCCCGGCCCCCCCGTGGATGGCTCCAGATCCGTGGCTCCAGGACCACGGCCCCCGGTGATCCTTAGTTCACGTGTGCTGGGTTTTTTTTTTTTTTTTTTTTTTTTTATTTTTTTTTTTATTTTATTTTATTTTATTTTATTTTTTAATATATGAAATTTACTGTCAAATTGGTTTCCATACAACACCCAGTGCTCATCCCAAAAGGTGCCCTCCTCAATACCCATCACCCACCCTGCCCTCCCTCCCACCCCCCATCAACCCTCAGTTTGTTCTCAGTTTTTAACAGTCTCTTATGCTTTGGCTCTCTCCCACTCTAACCTCTTTTTTTTTTTTTTTTTTTCCTTCCCCTCCCCCATGGGTTTCTGTTATGTTTCTCAGGATCCACATAAGAGTGAAACCATATGGTATCTGTCTTTCTCTGTATGGCTTATTTCACTTAGCATCACACTCTCCAGTTCCATCCATGTTGCTACAAAAGGCCATATTTCATTCTTTCTCATTGCCACGTAGTATTCCATTGTGTATATAAACCACAATTTCTTTATCCATTCATCAGTTGATGGACATTTAGGCTCTTTCCATAATTTGGCTATTGTTGAGAGTGCCGCTATAAACATTGGGGTACAGGTGCCCCTATGCATCAGTACTCCTGTATCCCTTGGATAAATTCCTAGCAGTGCTATTGCTGGGTCATAGGGTAGGTCTATTTTTAATTTTCTGAGGAACCTCCACACTGCTTTCCAGAGCGGCTGCACCAATTTGCATTCCCACCAACAGTGCAAGAGGGTTCCTGTTTCTCCACATCCTCTCCAGCATCTATAGTCTCCTGATTTCTTCATTTTGGCCACTCTGACTGGCGTGAGGTGGTATCTGAGTGTGGTTTTGATTTGTATTTCCCTGATAAGGAGCGACGTTGAACATCTTTTCATGTGCCTGTTGGCCATCCGGATGTCTTCTTTAGAGAAGTGTCTATTCATGTTTTCTGCCCATTTCTTCACTGGGTTATTTGTTTTTCGGGTGTGGAGTTTGATGAGCTCTTTATAGATTTTGGATACTAGCCCTTTGTCCGATGTGTCATTTGCAAATATCTTTTCCCATTCCGTTGGTTGCCTTTTAGTTTTGTTGGTTGTTTCCTTTGCTGTGCAGAAGCTTTTTATCTTCATAAGGTCCCAGTAATTCACTTTTGCTTTTAATTCCCTTGCCTTTGGGGATGTGCCGAGTAAGAGATTGCTACGGCTGAGGTCAGAGAGGTCTTTTCCTGCTTTCTCCTCTAAGGTTTTGATGGTTTCCTGTCTCACATTCAGGTCCTTTATCCATTTTGAGTTTATTTTTGTGAATGGTGTGAGAAAGTGGTCTAGTTTCAACCTTCTGCATGTTGCTGTCCAGTTCTCCCAGCACCATTTGTTAAAGAGACTGTCTTTTTTCCATTGGATGTTCTTTCCTGCTTTGTCAAAGATGAGTTGGCCATACGTTTGTGGGTCTAGTTCTGGGGTTTCTATTCTATTCCATTGGTCTATGTGTCTGTTTTTATGCCAATACCATGCTGTCTTGACAAACCTCTAGCCAGGCTTCTCAAAAAGAAAAGGGAGATGACCCAAATAGATAAAATCATGAATGAAAATGGAATGATTACAACCAATCCCTCAGAGATACAAACAATTATCAGGGAATACTATGAAAAATTATATGCCAGCAAATTGGACAACCTGGAAGAAATGGACAAATTTCTAAACACCCACACTCTTCCAAAACTCAATCAGGAGGAAATAGAAAGCTTGAACAGACCCATAACCAGCGAAGAAATTGAATCGGTTATCAAAAATCTCCCAACAAATAAGAGTCCAGGACCAGATGGCTTCCCAGGGGAGTTCTACCAGACATTTAAAGCAGAGATAATACCTATCCTTCTCAAGCTATTCCAAGAAATAGAAAGGGAAGGAAAACTTCCAGACTCATTCTATGAAGCCAGTATTACTTTGATTCCTAAACCAGACAGAGACCCAGTAAAAAAAGAGAACTACAGGCCAATATCCCTGATGAATATGGATGCAAAAATTCTTAATAAGATACTAGCAAATCGAATTCAACAGCATATAAAAAGAATTATTCACCATGATCAAGTGGGATTCATTCCTGGGATGCAGGGCTGGTTCAACATTCGCAAATCGATCAACGTGATACATCACATTAACAAAAAAAAAGAGAAGAACCATATGATCCTGTCAATCGATGCAGAAAAGGCCTTTGACAAAATCCAGCACCCTTTCTTAATAAAAACCCTTGAGAAAGTCGGGATAGAAGGAACATACTTAAAGATCATAAAGGCCATTTATGAAAAGCCCACAGCTAACATCATCCTCAACGGGGAAAAACTGAGAGCTTTTTCCCTGAGATCAGGAACACGACAGGGATGCCCACTGTCACCGCTGCTATTTAATATAGTGCTGGAAGTTCTAGCATCAGCAATCAGACAACAAAAGGAAATCAAAGGCATCAAAATTGGCAAAGATGAAGTCAAGCTTTCGCTTTTTGCAGATGACATGATATTATACATGGAAAATCCGATAGACTCCACCAAAAGTCTGCTAGAACTGATACATGAATTCAGCAAAGTTGCAGGATACAAAATCAACGTGTGCTGGGTTTTAACTGACAGCGACCCAAAGGACGGGAGCCCCGCTCCGAGAGCTGAGCCGCATCACAATGGCCTGTTTTAAGCTTCTTCCAGACTCTTCTTAACATTGCCAAGTCTCACAGAAGGAAGTCAATGCTCCAGAGGTGTCCAGGGGAAGATTTCGAAGAGCCATCCGATGAGAATCAGCTGAATCAAAGAAAGCGATTTTCAAGTGAGCCTCCGGGGCTGTTCTGGTCGGTTGGATCTCTGGTTTCTGAAGGCCGACGGGATACCGGTGTGCTGCTAGTTCCAGAAATCTCTCAGCTGTGTGTTTGCCCACGTTCCTCCCAGGGTAAACAGCATTTGATGCCCTTAATTAGCTCTTCCCTTGGTGACTAAAGGCCATTATCCAGAACATCAAGGATGACTGAGTAAGAGTGTAGGTAAATAGGATTACAGCACAACTAGAATATTCCCTGGAAAACAAACACCAGCAGTGACGAATTCTAATATCGTTCTTTTTCTTAAAATCATACAGATGGAAAACGCCTGTGGGGTGGGTTCTGAGTAAAATATTGTAAGATTTGCCTTTTTTCTTTTTCTTTTTTTTTTTTTGCCATTGATCTCTCTTTGCCTCACGTCCGGAGCCTCCTAAAGTTGTTAGCATGAGTTCTCCTTCTCACAGTGACGCCGATTTTAGGCCTGGAAAATACAATTTGGGTTAAAACTCGATGGGGAGTCGCTCACGCGGATGGGTTGCCGTGGAGATGTGCTGGCGAGGGGAGCCGGATGGCCGGCGGTATTTGCATGAGCCTCCGGGCTGGGCTTTGTCTCCCAGCCAGCTGGTGGGCCTCCTCCTCCCCTCACCCCTCCCCACCTGCTGCCTCCCTGAATCCCTGCCCGGTACTGACACCAGCCTGGAGTAGGAGGGCGTTTCCGGCAGGGGTGAGTGGGGCTGGGGGGGGGGGGGGCCTCTGGGCGGGGCATGTCCTCGCTAACAGAACCCCGATTTTGTGCAGCAACAGAAGGGCTCAGTCCTTGCTGGGACAGCGTCTCGCGGCCACGCAGGGGAAGCCAGAGCCTGGTGAAGAACCAGACCCGGAGACAGATGACCTTCGAGGTGCTGAGCTAACCGGTGCTGAAGCCGCTGCCCCGTGGCCGTCCTGGTTGTGGTGGCAAAGCTCCCGCCTTATTGCCGAGCTGTGCGCCCCCCTAATTCGTCGGCTGCGGCCCTACACTCCTTGTGCCTCGGAAGGAACCCCTGGAGACAAGGTCTTTAAAGAGGTCTTTAGGGACCATAACCCGAGTGAGGGTTAGGCTTGTGATTAACAACCAGTGAATTGTAATCGGTAACTCACGGTCCAGTGTGGCTGGTCTTGTAAGAAGAGGGGCTTTAGACACAGACATGGGCCCGCACAGAGGAAGGACCACGAGGGGCCACGGACGGACCACGGAGAGATACCCGGCCCGGCTGGTAGCTGATCGTGGACTCGTGGCCTCTGGAACCGTGAGAGAGGACTGTCTGCTGTGGGAGCCCCGTCCGTGGTCGTTACGGCCACCCTAGGAGACAGGACAGGCGTGAGAAGCAAGCCAGCGACATTCGCCCTAAGTCGAAGTGGCTTCACCCACGAGCAGAAAGTTGAGCGAGCCCGGGAGTAGAGCGGCTCGTGGCGGTCTCCACACGTCGGTAGACAGCCAGGCTCTCCACCTTCCTGCTGGCCCCTCGGGACGGCCCACACTGCCTCCTGTGCAGCGGCACGGACGGGGCCCCTACGTGCCTGCGCTTTGTGAAAGAGAGGAAAGTCTTCTCCCCGGGTCTCGGCCAGAGCTCCTCCACGCGTGCAATCCCAGACCAGCAACTGGCAACACGCGTGGAATTACTGCGGTTGACCCGGGAGGGAGTCAGTTTTCTGACACAGGTGGCTGCCGGTAACCAAACAGGAATGCCGTGTCACCACCACAGAAGAAAGAAGAACGGAAATCCCACTGATCACCAGCAGTCCCACTGATCTACCTCCTACAGAGCTCTCGCAGTCGTCCACCTCTCAGCGTCTCCTCTGTGCTTACTGTGATTCCAGCCACAGTCGTCCCTTGCTGGGACTGGTGCAGTAGCCTATCAGCTGGCTCACCTGCACCCACCCTGGTCCCCTCCGCCTCTTCTAACGACAGGCTGAATCGTTTCCGGAAGACACCAATCACATCAAGCCACACCTTAATGATACCGCAGGGGTTCCACGTGGCTGAGGACAAAGACATACTTCCTCACCTCTGCCCGCAAGGGTCTGCCTGGTCCCTGCCCACCCCGGCAGCCTGATCAGGCGCCGTCGTCCTCTGAAACACTAGGACTCAGGCCTCGGGCCACCGTTTTTTATCGTTCTTCAAATTCACCTTACGCTCTTCCACTGTGGTGCTGTGGTGTAGACACCCCCTCTCCCGAGGACCAGCTCCCTCCACTCTTCCCCGGGCAGGTGTATCCTCACCCCCGCAGGCCTTCCTGCTCCCTCTGTCAGGGACGCCCGACGGGGGCCACTGCACCGTGTCACCGCCCCACACCGGAGGCCTGGACGTGACCCGACTATGCCCACAGGCACGAGTGGCTCCCTGCCTTCGGCTGGCCTCACGCGTGGTCCCCCTCCCGCGGCGGCTCCCCCTGGGGGCCAGGATGGCTCCCTCACCGTCTGGGGTGGGGCCCATGCTTCGATTCCATTCCCGGGAGGCCTCTCCTTGTTCCCAGACCGCAAAAGTGAAAACTGCGAGGCCCCCGGAATTTCTACGGAAGCTCCACCTTGTGCGGGTCCCCCCAACTCGGGGCAGAATGTGGTGGGCGTGTCCTCTTCTCCCGCCCCCTCCCCGCCGGTCTCGGGACACGGCTGCGCTCCTGTCTCCCGGACCTCGTCGTGGGGACCGTGGCCGTGGCCGTGGCAGGGACGTGGCTCTTCCTCCTTCTGTGTCCTCCCCCGTCCTCCCTCCTTCCCCTCTGCACCCTGACCCAGCGCCTGGAAGACAGTCAGGACACAAGTGTTTTGTTGAGCGATGGCTCCGGGTTAACTGGAAAAGGCAGCTGTGTTGCAAAGGAAGATAATTTTTGAGCCCACGTGATGCATCATTTAGATAACTAGAGCACCTGATGTGCACAGATAGGAGAGCGGAAAAAATCACGGTACATCTACCTGATGGGGTACGAAGCAAACATTTAAAAAGTCATCACAACGCAGCAAGTGGAGATAATGCTTAAGGCATAATATTGAACGAGAAGCAATGAGAAAAAGAGAACATCTTCTTATGATAATGTGTCCCCATCGCCCAAACACATCCCCCCCAGCTCACCTCCTCCTAGAGGTGGACGCTGGGCCTCCCCGGGACGGGCCCCTCTCTGTCCAAGCCTGGCCCGTCCCTGTGTGTCCTCGGGGCGTCTCTCCGAGGCCCAGACTCAGCACGTCCTGGTTTGTTCAGGCCTCGTCCCAGCTTCTGGCGGTGGCTGGGGACTGTTGGCTTACAGACCCTGCATCTGTCCTCCCAGGTGCCCTCCCCATGTCTGTCTCTGCGTCTCTCCTCTTATAAAGACACCAGTCGCATTGGGTTAAGCCCCATCTTTTCTTATCAAGAAAATTTTTAATGTTTATTCATTTTTGAGAGACAGGGAGAGCCAGAGTGCCAGCAGAGGAGGGGCAGTAGAGAGGGAGGCACAGATTCGGAAGCAGGCTCCAGGCTCCGAGCTGTCAGCACAGAGCCGGATGTGGGTTTCAAACTCATGAACTGGGAGATCATGACCTGAGCTGAGGTCTGACGCTTAACTGACTGAGCCACGCAGGCGCCCCGGATTAAGGCCCCATCGTAACGTGATCGTCCGCAGAGACCCTGTCTCGAGTTCCGTCACATTCACAGATCCCGGGTGTCGGCTGTGGACCGGCCCTCTTGGAGCCACGATCGCACCAGACGGTGAGGAGCAGGGGAGGAGGACCCAGGAAGGAGGTGCGTGGCCGGGCCCCGGGTCGCTGTTTCTACGTGGGTTTGGCCGGGCTGGTGTCTCCTCCGCTCCCGAGTGGGACTGTCCAACACTCCACCACCCTCTGGAGGTCTTGGGCCCACAGCGCTGCGGACAGACTCAGGTATCAGCCACTCTGCTCGTAGGAAAACGAGTGTTGCTTCGTCGGCGGGGTGGGGGTGGTGCTCCTTTCTCCCCGACGTGTCCTCCCCGCCGTGGGGAGCAGCGGGCAGGGCTTCGTCTCCCCCTAAAGGCGTCGGGCTCCACTAAGCGGACCCGGGCGCCCCGGGCGGTCTTTGAGTGGCCGTCGTGTGGTCGCAGGTGCTTGTCAAAGAGGCAGGCCACACCCCCAGCAGCGACCAAGAGCCTGTGACCGGGGCCTGCGGCTCGGCCCCTTCCAAGGTGGGTCTGGGGTTCCCCGGCACGTGCGGCTGAGGGACGGGCTGCCTGGCCCGGCCTCCCTCACTCGCCCTGCCTGCTCGAGGCGTCTGCACGTTGTGTCCGCACGTCCCCGGCTCCTTCTCCCATCAGTGCTGCTCACGGACCCCCAGTCAGGTGTGGGTTCCTTCCAGGGCCTGGTCTGTGACCTCTCCCTCTCTGCTCCTTCCTGGTACCTTGTGCTTGTCCTTGAAGACAGCAGGTGCCCGAACACCGGTTGACCCATGAGTCTCCAGGGCACGTGCAGAGCAGGGCCGGGCAGAGAGCGGCCGCATCCAGGCGGCTCTCCGGCTACCTGTGCCACGTGGCTCACTAACTGCAGGGCTGGGAAGGTGTGAGGCGATTCCAGAAGGCTCCGGCACCTGAGCTCCTCCGGGATAGGCTGAATCTGCCGTGACATCCACCACCACCTCCTTGCCATTGCCAAATCTCACTCCGACAGAGACAGAGAGAGAGAGAGAGAGAGAGGAAGGACGGGAGAAGGGAGGAGGCAGACAGACGGAAGAGGCTGGCGGGCCCAGCGGGGAGGAGGGCTCGCCCTCTGGCAGGCAACGTGACCCGCCAACCCCCCCATGAGGCTCGCTCCTGCCGCCTGCTCTAATAAACCCAAAACTCCAGTGACTTAAGTGAAGATTTCAGATTAACATTTAAATTAACACCGGACTGGAAATCTGGAGGCCCAGGTCGCTGATGTGACTCTGTTAACTTGTTCTGTGACCTGGGGCAGAAATCTAAAATGATCTTTTCTCATTGAGCCGCCCCTCCATGGGGAGGCCCCCCCTCCCTCCCAGCCTGTCCTAGAAGCTAGAGCCTTCCGTGTCTGGGGGGGGGCGGTCACCTCTGACCCTGAGATGCTCTGCTCGACCAGTGGGTGTGGCCCCTCCCACCGCACCCCCCACCCTGGGGTCAAGGGGGCAGAGATGCAGGAGACACGGGCCTCCCTGACACCAGGGGCCTGGCCATCAGCTCAGCCCCTCCAGGGGTCCGTCCTCAGGAGACATCCTTTACATGGCTGTCTCGGTGGCCCCGAATCTTGGGCACTGAGTGGAAGGGAACAGGTGTTAACATATGACCGATGGCCCCGGGGGGGGGGGCCAGGCACACCCCGTACCCGCCACATCCAGCCTTGTGGGCTCTCGAGAGCCAAAGCCACCTTTGATCAGGCTGGACTCTGAAACCTGGGCCTGTGACACAGAGCAGAGAGACCTCAAGGATCCCAGGTGGGTCACCAGGTCAAGGTGGGATTCTGGGAATCGGGACTCTTCCAGAGGGTGGGCGAAGGGGCCTTGCAGGTGCCTGACGCCTTATCCCAGGTTGAAGGAATAAGCATAAATCGGGCTGGCGTGTGACCGTCTTCCCCGATTCCTGCCCAGGAAGCACAGGCTTACGTTCGCCTGGGATTTGGCAAACTCAAACTAGTGACTGAGCACTCTCCCAGGGGATGGGGAATCGCTGTCCGGGTTGGCGGGGGACCAGCCCCTGCGGCCGCTCACCTGCGGTATCTGTGGGCTGCCTGGTCCCCGTGGCCTGGCCCAGCTCATCGGGGCCCCCGTGGTGGGAAAGGGAGGGGACGACCCCAGGGCCAAGGGCAAGCGCCAGCTCTCTCTTCAGGAAGGAAGGTCACGGAACACAACTTCTAGAGCCACCCGGGGCCGTACAGGTTCCGGAAAGGACGCGCGTGTTGTCTGAGGCTCCGCGTTCTTTCTCCGGGTGGGGGGAGACCCGCCGGGGGAGGCAGAAAGCGCTGAGCGGGCGGCCTAGGCAGGGACCCACACACCTTCCATGCCCCGCTGGTGACGGCCTTGGGGCTGTTTTGTTGGGGGAAAATTATGCCCGGAGACTGAGACGCTCTTTGCTAGTCATCTGTTTAACACAGGTTCATGGCGGGCATTATAATTTATAATAATACTCTTTCACAAGCCAGTAGCAAAGCAGATAATGTCTCCTAATAAGCCAATGACGAAATAACGCACGCCGAACCAACGATAGATGAATTCCACGATCGTTCCGGGGAAAGCGGGAGGAAGGCCGTCAAGTCCAGGTTCAGCCGAGGTGCACTTTGCTACCGGTTGTTTCTGGGGAGTGTGAGTCCTTGCGGCCAAAGCGGGGTGCCAGCCACCCGCGTAGGTCCCTCGCTGCCGGGGCGTGTAGCTGGGAGGAGGGGGCAGGCTGGGCTGTTCCGGAGGGCGTTTCTCCAGGGGCCACGGCACACCGTGCACCAGTACCCACGAGCAGGAGCCCCTCCACGGCCGGGCCGGGCCTCCCTCCCCCCGAGCCCGCTGCAGGTTTGACCCCACCGCCGACCAAGAGCGGCCTGGCCACGCGGGCACAGGTGTCCAGGACCTCCGGGAGAGCTGTGCAGATCGGCCAGGAGCAGACTCGCCAGGCCGGACACGCTTCCCGAGTCCTCTCAGATTCTTTGCAGTTTCCAGAGACCTCGTGATGACGGCCCCTCCCTGTGCTCATGTTGACAAGCCCTCCTCAGCCCATCGGTTTTGAGGACGTCCCCCTGACAGCCTCCCCAGTGTCCGCAACTCCTTTCTTAGATCAAAACAGCCATCAAAACAAGTTATGCAAAACGGGTTCAAGCCACCAACAGTTTGCCCCCAAACGAGCTGGCAAAACACTTTGAAATCCCTGCCATGAGGCGCGTGTGGTCCCAGGGACCCAGGAGGACTGTTGCGGTCACGGGCTGTGCGTGTGGGAACACAGCTCGGTCCGCGCCAGGAGGGCGGCGAGCCCCCGCAGCGTCGGTGTGGGTCACCATCGGGACTTTGGCCTTTGTCGTCGTCATCGGGCCGCCTGGGCCCTGGGCCATCCCGGTCCCGTGTGCAATCAGGACGCGGTGCTGGAACCGGGTCGGGTCTACGGTGCCAGAATTCACCTCGTGGGCAGGTAAAGGCAGTGCTATTCCCACGGGGAGACTCGGAAATACTTGAGTCAGACAGAGGCTGCTTATGCCTCGTCCGAATGGGGGAGCTTTGTCTCCATCACGCCTTCACATCCCTCGGCCACGGCTGGGCGGAGACGGCACGTCCAAAATTGCTTTCTGCTGAGCAAATGAGGCTGGTGTTGGAGGCATCGCTTCATTTACTTGTTACTGGTGAGAATTCTCAGCTGCTGAGGCAGTGCCTGGAAAGAAGGGACCGAACCCGCTGTTATAGCCCGTAAGAGGTACGGGTCAGAGGCTCCCTGCGATTTCAAATCCAGCAAAAGTGTGTCATTTGGGAGCAGGGCCCAGTTTGGGGCCAACCTTTCCCGTCAGGCGGGGGGTCCCTGAGTGTAATGAATGCGACCCAGGGAGGCTTGGGGAGTCCCTGACAGACTAGGAGCAGCTGTGTCTTTATTCCTTAAAAAAGCATATTTTAGGGGCGCCTGAGAGGCTCGATCCGTTGAGCGTCCGACTTCGACTCAGGTCAAGATCTTGCAGTTTGTGGGACTGAGCCCCGCATCGGGCTCTGTGCTGATGGCTCAGAGCCTGGAGCTGCTTCGGATTCTGTCTCTCTCTCTCTGCCCCTCCCCTGCTCCCTCCCTCTCTCTCTCTCTCTCTCTCAAGAATAACACACATTAAACATTTTTAAATATGCTTTCTTATTTTTTTATTAAATTTTTTTATGTTTATATATTCTTGAGAGAGAGAGAGAGAGAGCACACGCACACACACAAGTGGGGGAGGGGCAGAGAGGGAGGGGGACACAGAATCCGAAGCGGGCTCCAGGCTCCGAGCCATCAGCACAGAGCCCGATGCGGGGCTCCAACCCATGAACTGCGAGATTATGACCTGAACCGAAGTCAGATGCTTAACCGACTGAGCCACCCAGGCGCCCCCCAAAATGCATATTTTAAATGAATAAGTAAACCATACATGGTTTTAAAAACCACAGAGTACAAAGGGCCATACAAAGAAAATCAGTCTCAGTTGGTTCTGCGTTCCGTCTCAGTCTCAGAAAAGCTGCACACCTGTGCTTGTGGATGGAAAGTCGGGGGACGAGAGTCCCTCCCTGTTGACGGGGACGCCCTGGCTGAGGGTCGAGCTAGCGAACGGCTCCGAGTGGCCTTACCCTGCGCCTTCCGGAGATAACAGACGCTTCGTGTCTTGTCTAGCATGCAGGGCCCTGATGGACGAGGTGGAGTATGACGTCACCAAGGCTCGGCAGAAGACGACCAAGGTGGGCTCCTTCCGAATAAATCCTGACGGGACGCAGGAGAGGAGAAAGGTAGCGGAAAAGAAATTCTGTGCCAGTGTATAATTGCGGATATGGGCAATTACCAACCATTTATCCAAACAGCAGTTGGTCTTAATCTTGTAACCTTCCTCTTGTTCAGGGTATCAGCTCTAAATTGCTTCTGAGTCCTGGGGGATCCAAAGTAATCTTTAAGCTTGAAATTGAAGTCTCTCTGCCAGCACCTAAATTTTGTGTCTTGCCAAGTCGGAAGACATTTCGGCACTATTGTTCATCAGGATAAAAATAGCGTTTCCATGGTTCTTGGGCGAGGCCAGCGGGGGGCCCAGAGCGGCTGGGGGCGGGGGGGCTGCCTCGAGCCCCCCTAACGGGAGCACCCTCCCCCAGACTCCACCCACCCCCACCCCGAGACCTACAGGTTTCTACTCACAGGGGGAATGTGAGACCCGTCTCCTGGACAGACGGGGGCTCCTGTCTGAGGGGAGAAGGATGCTGTTCCCCCACAGAGACCCCCTAGAGAGAGGCCGGCCCGAACCCTTGGGTGTGATGGGTGGGGCCACCGGGAGCCGGGCTCCTGTCTCCTCCCCCGCCCGGCACCGAGGTCCTAACGTTCCCAACACGCCAGCCGACAGTGATGTCATCCTAAGCGAGACAGAACTGGAGAAGCTGTTCCCTGACGTGGCCTAAGTCGCTCAGAGCTGAAGGGAGGCCGCTTTGGGGCTTCTCGCCGCTTGGCCAGTGCACTGCACCCTGTCTTAGAACAAATCATCGAGGTGGGCTGTTTGCTTTTTCCACCTCTTTCTGGGGTTTTGTGCCCATCAAAGAGGGAGGAGGGCCGGGCCGGGTCCAGCCGAGGACTTCACGGGGGGCTGCGCTGTGTGGACACGACAGCCTTTACGGGGGCCGAAGCGTGATGTTCACCTCCGTCAGGAGCCCGCGCGCCTGCTGGCGAAGGGAGCGGGGGGGGGGGGGGGGGGGGGGGCTCCGGTGCGCCGCGTCTTGAGGCCACAGACAAGGACAGGCCCTGAGGTCTCGCTGCTCGCGTCGTGCCAGCGGAAGGACCGTGCTTACCCGCATCACGGGCACATCCGTGCGGCTCCTTTGCCGGCGGTGGTCGCCGCGTATCCCCAGGTGCCCCCGGCCCCACGCGGTCCCGGCATCCTGTCGAGGAGCGGCCCTGGGCTCCTGGCACCAGCCGGAGCGGGGTCCCACAGCCAGGCAGGGCCGGGCACAGGCCAACACGGTCAAAAATAACCGGGTGTTAGTATCATACGAGGTTACAATGCGGGTTACCTGTCGGGCGCCTGCCCAGGACGAAGGAAGACCTCTCTCTTCACAGGGTAACAGGCCAAAGGTTACAGGAGACACCAGAGGGTCTCGGAAGGAGGGAATGAGGCCGGTGCGCAGAGCCTGGGGTCCCGTGGTGGACGGAGGGCTGCACGGGGGCTCGCCAGGGCACCCGCGGGCCCTCCCGCCTCCTGGCTCTCACCCAGGCCTGGCTTAGAGGCCCTGGGCCCTCTGGACAGGGGCCCGCGTTTACCTGGAGAAAATGGGCCTCCTCTCCCCTCCTCCTCTTGCCAGAGGATATCCCACTTTGAGTCCGTCGACTTGAAATAACTTTTTCGACGTTTGCCACAAACCGTCGGTCCGCAGAGCGATTTGAAAGCCACCGTCCTGCGCATCTGTAACCTCAGAGTCCCGGCTACGAGGAACGGGTGCGCCCTGGGTCTCAGGCTGGAGCAGGGCTCCCCCGCGGGCATGTGGGCCGGTCTGTGGGGCGGCCAGAAGGCTGCTCTTTAAAGCCCCGCGTTTTGGAACCGTGTGGTTTTCAGCTCTGGGGTGCGGGTCGGTTTTCCCACCTCTGGCCAGCTCGCAGCAGAATAACCCCAAAGCCCTCATCGTTTCGGGAGCCCTGCCACCTTCCCCAGGAAGCTACCGGGGCCTGCGAAAACTCTCCCCTGCGGTGATCCAAAACCCCGTGGCGTTGTTTTCTTGGGCCGGCCGGCTGCTCGCCACACTGGAAATGCAGGGGGGCGTCACGGCAGGAAGTCAGGCCCTTCCAATGCCCGTCTTGGACGGGGGCCAGGCGGCTCTCGCCTGGTGTGGATCCAGAGGCATTTCTCTGCCCTTCTGCCGCGAGCCTGCAGGATGTGCGGGCTCAGCTTGGCGTTGGGCAAAGAACAAAAGCAGTGCCTGGCAGGACGCTGAAGGAGGAGGTTTGGACCAGCCGCCCTGGCGGGGCGAGGCCTCAGACGCCCGGGGCCTTTCCTGGGTCTCAGGGACGCGGCTGGCCCGAGGGACGAGACCACTCACCTTCCTGCGTCTTTCTGCTTTTTCCTTCCCCTTTGCATTCCGTTTCTCCGAGGATAAAAGGAAACACGAATCTGCGAGCTGAGGGAGCCCCCACCCCAAGGTCCTTGGAAAGCCTCCCCTTCCTCAGAGGGAGGGTGGGGGCGCCCCCCGAGAGAGCCCATGTTCGGAGGGGGGCGGGGTGAAGCGACCCGAGGTGGCCTTGCACAGTGTGGTTGAGAGACGCAGGGCTCCTCCTCGCTGTGAATCGGGGCCCGCAGCGGGGCGGGCGTGGGGAGGGTGGCGTGGACGGGGGGCCTGCTCGGGACCAGTTCTCAGTTGGTGAGAAGACCCGAGGGGGTTCCTGGTGCACGTTCTGCCCCCAGAGGACGGCCGGGGAGAAAGCTGCCCTGTGCAGGGCTGCAGATGGCCCCTGCCCCCACGTGCCCGCCGGCCCCCCTCCGCCCGCCGGCCCCACCTCGTCTGGTGGCCACGCCATCTCCCTGGCCCTCTCCGGCTCTGACCCGGCTTTGCTTTGAGTCCTAGTTTTAGTCTTTCGTCCCCCGACTCTGTGCGCACGGGAGCAAAAGAGGCTGCCGACCCCCGGGGTCACCGGCTAGCTAACACCACCGGCTCCCAGACGCGACGGCCCATGTGGCCACCGGCAAGATGCCGGGCGGTGGGGACGCTGGGAGAGCTGTCCCTCGGAGGACTGGGCGGGACTCAGGTGGGGTTGGGGGCAGGGTTAGGGTACTGGAGGGGGGGGGGCCGTAGCTGGTGAGACACCCCCGTTTCTCCGGGGCTCCAGCCGACTTCCAGTGAGACCTGCTCTCTGCCCGGAAGTTGTTTCCAGCTGAGCAAGAAAGGAATCGACTCCCGGGGGGCAGCCCCCGGAACCGGGTTTTAAGTACTCCTTGGTACCTTCAGAGTACTTGTGAAGTATGCTCAGCGCGAAGGTCCCCGGCGGAATCAGGCCCCAGCTACTCCCGGAGAGCACAGCTTATCGGCCGCCCCTCCTTCCACAGCTCTGCCCCCTCCCCTCCCCTGCCTCGGGAGCCTCCCGGATGAAAACCCGACCGCCCGGGGGCTGAAAGGCCCCCTCCGGGGACATGAAGGGTTTCTGAGAGCGCCTCCTCTGTGTCCTGCTCACAGATGTGAGCGTGGACGAGCGGGGGGTCCCGGAGGGACACGAGAGCCGCCAACGGCTCCCTACCCCAGCACGGGTGGGCAGAGGCCCCCGTTTGTCGGAGTTGTGACCGGCCAGGCCTCCCAACACTTGCCGCCTGGACTCGGTGGGCCCCCGACCCGACCCGAGCCTGCTGGGCTGAGCGTGCTGCCAGAGATTGACATGTGGGGCTGGGGTTTGAAGACGTAAGTCTCCTGGGCTTTGATGACATCATCCTCGAGGTCGCTCAGAGGCCTCCAGTGTTACCGATTTTAGGGACGGCCTATAAAAGCAGACGGTGCAGCGGGGGCGCCTGGGTGGCTCGGTCGGTCGAGCGTCCGACTTCGGCTCAGGTCACGATCTCGCGGTCTGTGGGTTCGAGCCCCGCGTCGGGCTCTGTGCCGACGGCTCGGAGCCTGCAGCCTGCTTCGGGTTCTGGGTCTCCCTCTCCCTCTGCCCCCTTCTCGCTCACTCTTTCTCTCAAAAATGGACAAATAAGCTTAAAAAAACACTCTGAAAAACAGATGGAGTGAGTCCCGGTGCCGGACCGACCCCAGAGATTTGGTGGCTTTGCTGGAAACAGTCTCCTTTCTCGTTTTCTGAACGAACAAGTTCGGTTCGCGCACAGCGGCGTTTTGCCTCGGGCTGTCTAATGAGCCGGACGTGCTTGTCTTCCTGTCGCCGGCTGCGTCTCTGCAGCGGAGCGGGAGGGGGGGCTGGGGGAGGCACGCTCTGGGGGCCCAGGGCCCCGGCCGGTGACCGCCGAGGGAGCCTCCTGCTGGCTGCACTCGAGGGGACCGTCGCCGCCTGATACTTCCCCGGGCTTGTGACAGAGCCGTGTCTGTGCACGTCAGCCTCTAGGTCACCTCGTGGTTTTGTGACGGTCGTAGTGACCCACGGTGAGCGGGACAGCACGACACCGTCCGGAGGCGGCTGTTGTACGATCGCTTCGTAACCATGTGTTCATCCTCTCCTGAAAAGCCAACCGCGGGCCTCCCAGAAGGGGCCGTGAATGAACTTGTGCTCTCGTGACGGGGACCCGGAGGCTGGGAGCTGGGAGCGGGGGGGTGAGGGCTTACTCTTGCTTCTACAGATCGAAACCCCGAACTCGGTGCGCGGGACCCAGGACCCACTTCTCTGTGCAGTAGGTGAAGGCGGGAGCACGAAGGTTCCCTTTGCCGTGACTGAGACCGTGAAACTTGGAAAGTTCGAAGAGAGTAGATCTCATCGATCAAAGGTGACGATGATTTAGACCAGGACGTAAAGCCTCTTTCGTTACATTCTTTTAACAGCTCTGCAAAGTAAATAAGGCCACTTTAATTAGCTCCCTTTCCTTTTTTTTTTTTTTTTTTTTTCCAAGTAATCTCTAAGCCCCATGTGGGGCTCGAACTCACAACCATGAGATAGAGTTGCACGCTCTACCGACTGAGCCTGCCAGGCACCCTTAATTAGCCTCATTTTAGAAATACAGATGAGGGGCTCCCGGGAAGCTCAGTGGGTGAAGCGTCCGACTTGGGCTCAGGTCACGATCTCCCGGTCCGTGAGTTCGAGCCCCGTGTCGGGCTCTGTGCTGACTGCTCGGAGCCTGGAGCTGCTTCGGATTCTGTGTCTCCCTCTCTCTCTGCCCCTCCCCCTGCTCATGCTCTGTCTCTCTCTCTTTCTCAAAAATAAATAAACATTAAAACTTAAAAAAAAAATACGGAAGACGAAGCTCAGAAAGCTTTAGTGACTCACTGTTTTGGCAAATCGGGATTAATTTAATTTAATTGCTGATAAGTCCGTTTAGACAGAGCCGCATCATTTGCTATCGATAGAGCTACCCCATGCTGTTACATACTGTATAACACCAGGTTCCTGCGGCATTTTGAAGTTGTGCAGTGCACAACCTGTACAACTGTATGGGGGCCCTGTTTGCTAATAAGGTGAGAGGCGTGGCCTTTGTAATAGGCCAGCTAGGAAGCAGAGGGGAAATTCAGTCCCTCCATACTTTTCGGACTGTAGTCTGTCACAAATAGGTGTAGTGGGGTGAAACCAGCATGTAAAAATATACATAAAATATCAGAGTGCATCTTATGGCAAAGGAAACTGTTATCTCATGACACCGTGTAATGAGCTGAAATGCAAAAAGTGGGTCATGTCCAAAAAGCTAAAAGCCACCATAGCAGATGGCTGTTCTCAGCATGGGACAGTAGCCTAAAGGTATTTCATTTGGGAAGATTATTAATACCCAAACAGAGAGCTGTAATAATTCCTGCCTCCCTCTACAGAAGCAGCCAGAACTTCTCTGAGACCAGATATCAGGGCAGAAATGGCTGGCAGTTTGGTGGTCTGTACCTTCTCGAGGCCGGGGACCCAGGGCCCCACGGGGGGACGGATGTCTTCCTGGCCCCAGCGGCCCCAGTGGCCCGAGTCTGGCCCGCTGCTACTGCCGTCTCAGGAGCTGTGCTCTGACGCTGTGGCCTCCCAAGGTCAGGACGCCGGATGCAAGTTCAGCCCTGCTGAACGTGGTGGAGACGAGACAAAGAGTGCTTACCCGGAAGGAGTTAGACCCTAGCCACTGTGAACACCGCGTGTGACAGCAACAAGACACGAATTTGGTCTTTGCCTTCCCTTCCTGCCACAGAGCTTCTGAAACCCTTGTGATATCCTGAGTGATAGGGACGAGAGTGTATGCTGGTGAGGTGACCCTTGGGGTCGACCCTTCAACCCCACCCGGACCTCTGGGGAGGGCGGGGGCTGGAGACAGAGCTCAATCTCCAACAGCCAATGATTTAATCGATCATACGCCTACGTAATGAATCGTCCATCGCGGCGTTCGGAGCAGAGAAGGGGAAAGTTTTTTTTTTTTTCTTTTTTTCTTTTAACGTTTTTTATTTATTTTTGAGACAGAGAGAGACAGAGCATGAACAGGGGAGGGTCAGCGAGAGGGAGACACAGAATCTGAAACAGGCTCCAGGCTCTGAGCTGTCAGCACAGAGCCCGACGCGGGGCTCGAACTCACGGACCGCGAGATCATGACCTGAGCCGAAGTCGGCCGCCCAACCAACTGAGCCACCCAGGCGCCCCAAGAACGGGAAAGTTTTGTATTACGTTCCTTTTTTAACCCGTGGGAAACTTGTCCAGAAGCCCCACCCCCATCCCCGGAACACTTGTCTCCTGGGTCGTGGTCAGGAGAGCCCCAAACACCCGCTGGTGATCTCCCTCGCTGGAGACCCGAACTCGGGGTCTGCTGGGGGTGCCTGCTTGAGCATAGGCGGAAACAGGAGTGGGGGCTGTCGGCGGGAGGGGGCAGGGGGGTTCCTGAGGGCCGGGGACTGAGGAGACAGGCAGAAGCCAGAGCCCCCCTTTGGCGAGGCACGGGTGGGGGCCAGCCCTGCGCTCTGCCTTGCATTCCCGGGTCAGCAAGAGAGGGAAACGGTGTGGGGTTGGAGTGCCAGGCTGGCAACCATGCCTAGGAAGCAGGAATTGGGGGGAGGGGTCACCCTAAGTTGGTCTGCGGACATTGTCAGCCCACAGACAACATTTTAATAAGTATGTTACTGGGGCGTCTGGGTGGCTCAGTCGGTGAAGCGTCCGACTTCAGCTCAGGTCATGATCTCCCGGTCTGTGGGTTCGAGCCCCACATCGGGCTCTGTGCTGACAGCTCGGAGCCTGGAGCTGCTTCGGATTCTGTGTCTCCCTCTCTCTCTGCCCCTCCCCCGCTCATGCTCTGTCTCTCTCTGTCTCAGAAATAAATAAAAACATTTAAAAAAATAAGTAGGTTACTTTGATAACAATCACGAATAAAATTATGTTCCCAGGAAGCTGTAAATCAGCAACAGTAAAAAAAAAAAAAGAGTCAGAAAGATGTTTTCCAGTTTTTAACTGCAAAAAAGAGGTTATTAGCCAGGGTATAGGATGACCCTGCGTGTACATGCGCTTGTTCTGGGGGGAGCAGGGGGGTTGTCCCAGAATACACATCACAGTGGCAGGCATGGTTATCTTTGGTATTACTGGGTCTTTCTTCTCCGTTTGCTTATCTTTTAAATGTTTTCCATAATGAACATGTTATCGCTGTAATTTTTTGCAAAGTGTGGGTTTTTTGGTTTTTTTTTTAGAAATCAAAAGAATTCCATGTCATTTCAAGAACTCCAATGCTAAAACGTAGCGTTGTTCTCAGGGAGTTGGAAAGCCACACAGGAACACGTGATTTGCCTTTTTACAAAATTCCTGACAAAGAGCTACAGCGAGGCCTTCTCCCGATTTGTTCAGTCTCCGTTCCTGGTGGTCATACTGGTCCTTCGTCACCGTCAGTAATGCAGTCAGCACACGCTTGTCCTTCAGACATTTTGAGAGGACCAGGAGGACGGGGTGGGGCTGGGGTGGCTTTCAGCACGTCTCCGATGTGTCGCTGTCTTGTCTCCATCGCCCTCGTGGCCTGAGAATTTCCCCTGGGGGACAGGTTGGTCTGGTCCCTCGTCTGCAAGGAAATGAACAGGTATTTGTGTGTTCGGTACGAAATAACGCTGACTGGTTTACTTACACTCTTCATTCCTCTTCCTCTCGAGGAAGAATAAGAATGAATTCTATGGGGTGCCTGGGTGGCTCAGTCGGTTAAGCATCCGACTTCGGCTCGGGTCATGATCTCACAGTTCGTGAGTTCGAGCCCCACATCGGGCTCTGTGCCGATGGCTCGGAGCCTGGAGCCCGTTTTGGATTCTGTGTCTCCCTCTCTCTCTGCCCCTCCCCTGCTCACACCATGTCTCTGTCTCTCAAAAATAAACATTAAAAAAATTTTTTTTTAAAAAAAGAAAGAATGAATTCTAGTCCTCAAGACCATAACACTTGGGGTTCTGTGCACCTTGGAGAAAAATTTTGGGACTTTTATCGTGCATCATCTTTTATTTTACTTCTTTATTTTTTTTTTTTTAAAGAGAAACGCTACCCCTCAAGATTTCATTTATTTACTGTATTTATTTACTTTTGAGAGACAGAGTACGAGCAGGGGAGGGGCAGAGAGAGAGGGAGACACAGAATCCGAAGCGGGCTCCAGGCTCCGAGCCTGTCAGCGCAGGGCCCGACGCGGGGCTCCGACCCACGAACCGCGAGATCGTGACCTGAGCCGAAATCAAGAGTCGGACGCTTAACCGACCGAGCCCTCCAGGCGCCCCCAGGAAGGAATTTAATACAGGCTTTTAGATGCGTCCACACAGCACACCCAGACCCCCAGGGAGCTGCCCCCTCTGCTGCCCACAGGAGAAGGGAGAGCGAGAGGCCGCGGCCGGGAGCAGCCGCATTAAATGCGGGACTCCGGTTAGCTGTCACCGAGGGCCCAGCAAGTGACTGCGGCAGCTGTGACCTTGCCCCCAGGACACGTCTGCTGGGTCAGCTCCCACAAAAGGAAGCAGCGGAAGTCCTGGCCCCTGCCCGGTCCTACCGCAGACACCCTCGTCCTGCTCCAGACCCGTGCGGGGTGCTGGGAACCGCTTTGGGAAAACCCGAGGGCGCGGACACCCCGACCGGAGGATGACGGCAGAAGACGAGTCCCCGTCTTCCGGCCACGTGGGAGGACATCCAGCGGGCCCCAGAAAGAGCCCCAGCTGCCCAGAGGGCTGTGCTGTGTGGCGCCCCCTGCAGGGTGGTGGGAGGCGGTCTGTCTGGGAGGGAGCCAGTCGGCGCCCGGACTCAGGTGTGCGCTCCGTGCATCCGAGTCCGTTTATGTCCAGTAACATGCTGTCATCTTACCCGGGTGGGCTCCGGGCAGCCTCAGATTCCTTCTTGGGCCCAGTGTATTTCCGTCATTTTGCCCCTGTGTCCCTTCTGCCTCTCCCCAGCCTTGGGACGCCTCCCCAGGGCTCCCGCTGTGCCGTCCGGGGCGGGCTCCGCTCTGGCAGAGGCACGGACAGAAGGGTGTGGCCTGAGACTCTCGCCCTTGGCCCCGCAGCGCTGGCCTCCCCGGAGGCAGGGGCAGCAGGGTTGGGGGAGCAGGGGACAGTGGAGAGAAGGCTCGCCTTGGTATCCCCACAATGCGGGTGTGCCCGGATGTCTGCACACCGTTCACGCGCAACAGCAGGGGCCCTGGGGGTGTGGAATCTGAACTCCGGTGCTTGGGGACGGCCCCTTGTTTGGGGGGGAGGAACCTCCTCCACCTGGCCACCTGGCGCCACACCCCCCACCTCCTCTTCTGCTGCGGCTCAGCCCGGGGGTGGTTCCCTCATCAGCCGGTTCCCCCCCCCCTGCCCCCCAGCCGGCTTAGCTCAGGAGGATCTTCCTGACCCGGAACCGCCCGCCTCCTCCGACATCAGCCTCTCTCGCCCCCATCGTCCGCGGAAAGGTGACCCACTCCACCTCCCCTCGCCCGCCAGACCCTGCGGCGAAGCCTCCAGGTCCTTTGCCCTGCTTTTGTGGCTCAAAGGGGTGCCCTCCACTCCACGCGTGGCCGGGAGGGCATCTGGGCCTGCAGGGCCCAAAGCTGGGGTGCCTCCCCCCCGTCCAACCTCACGCAGCCCCTCCTCGCCCCTGCCTCTGAATTGCCCGGGACCGTCCGGGGCTGCCTCTGGGTCAGCGCGATGGGCCACCACCGCAGAGTGGAACCGCCCCTGCCACCAAATCTCGTCCGGGGAGGCCGGGGTGAGAATGCAGCCCTGGGGGACAGGAGCAGGCGTCTGCGGGCTCCGTGTGTGCACGTGTGTGTGCGTGTATGCACACAACACAGGCACCTTAGCCGGAGGTCGCCTATCACAGAGCAGAGAGCGTGAGCCTCGGGAAGGTAGGAGCTGCGGGGGCGGGGGCAGGCCCGGCTGGGACCCCAGGGGGACTGCTTGCGGCCCTGGGGTCGGGGGAGGGCACATCTCTCCTGCAGGACCGCGTGCCCCGGCGTGGGGGCGCCACTGCTCTTCCCGGAGGGGCCAGCAGGGGGACCCTTCCCCAGGCCTTCCCCACCCGGCCACTGCCTTCCCGGCCCCAAACCGGTCTTCCTGTGCTGGGCGTGCGCGGGTGGGATTCAGGCGTGATGGCACCTCTCCCCGTCCGGGTTTCCAACGGCCCAGGAGGCCTGTCGCGGGGGCAACCCGATGCGGGGGGTGGGTGCTCCTTCTGGGGGCTGTTAGCTGGGTCGCCCGCAGCCTCCGCCCCATCACTCAGGCATAAACTTAAAACTAAAGTGAACCCGAACACTGAGCTGCCTTGAGAACCTTCCGGGAAGTGACACAGACGTTCTCGGTCCCCCGTCCCGCTCGGACTAATCCGCCCGGGCCGGGAGTGAACACAGAGCAGCTGTGGCCTCAGTGAGGCCCTGACTTGCCGCATTCCGGCCGGTCCGCTTGTCCCACCTGCCTGGTGCGGACGGGCCGCAGGCTGAGATCAGAAGTCGGCGCAGCTCTGTCCGGGGTGCGGTGGCCGGGGGGGTGACGCGTTGCGGTGGGAAACCCCGCGTCTGCAGTTACTTATCTGCACGTGGCGTTGGAAGATTCCAGTCACCGCGTGCGTGTTAGCTCCGTCTGGTTTATCCTCCGCTCCTCCAGCGGCAGTGGAAGCCCCCCCCCCCCACCCTCCCGGGCCCCGTGACACGTCCTGCTCACTTACCTGGAGGTGAGCAAGTCTGAACGGGTATCCGTTTGAGATCATTTGGTTGTTATTGAGCGAGAAAGAAGTTAGCATATTTTGTTCTCTGATGACGCAAGCAGCATTTTTTTAAAGAATCTTTTTTTTTTTAAGTTTACTTATTTATTCTGAGAGAGGCAGAGACAGCATGAGTTGGGGAGGGGCAGAGAGAGAGAGGGAGGGACACAATCCCAAGCAGGCTGCACGCTGTCAGCCCAGAACCTGACACAGGGCTTGAACCTACGAACTGTGATGTCATGACCTGAGCGGAAATCAAGAGTCGGACGCTCGACCGATTGAGCCACGCAGGCGTCCGGCAAGCAGTATTTGAGGGGGTGAATTCTCGTATCGGGCTTGCAAGCTGAACTTTGTTAGCAATGTTCCCCAGGGGCTGGAGATGCCCGTGGGCAGGAGGAGGCACACAGAGGCCTGTGGCCAGGCTGGGAGGTCCTCCATCGGCACGACTTTCCGTGTTTGCGATATGGCATCTTCTCATAAAGGCATAGTGGGAGTTTTTCATGCAAATTCTTCTCTCTTGGGTTTAATTTGAGAAAAAATTCTCCGAAAGAAAGAAAGAGAGAAAGAAACAGAGAGAGGAGAGAGAGAGAGAAAGAAAGAAAGAGAGAAAGAAAGAAAGAAAGAGAGAGAAAGAGTGAGAAAGGAAGGAAGGAAGGAAGGAAGGAAGGAAGAAGGAAAATTCCAGCAACATTTTTAGGAGGAGTTAGTAGGTAACATAAAATAAAGCAATGGTTTATAAAAGTGTCCTGTTTCCAAAATGGTGAAGGAGGGTTCTCCGAGAATCGTTTCAAAAGACAAAGACCCTGGGAAAGAAGCAGCCTCGGGACCGTCCACAGACACATCTCTTCTGCAATAACTTCCATTGTTAACTAATGGGCTTGAAAAATCAGGCTGAACTTTCAGAACCAATTTTTTTTTCCTCTCTGAATTTCAGTATCACTTTTGCTTATGGAGTCTCCTACTAGCCATCGAGGTAAGTGAGCTATTTATTATCCTGGGCTGCTGTTTGCACATATTCTGTTCTATTCTATTCTGTCATCTGGAATGCAAGCCGACTTGGCTGTCACACTTGAACAGGATTGTGCAGTGAGAGGACAATTTACCGCGAGGAGGAGACCCCCTTCCGCTGAGGTCCTTTCTAATGCTTCTGGACATCCTGGGTTGATGATGCTCAGGGGCTCAGGGCTCAGCCCTCTAGGGAACTGACAAGGCGAAATCCCCTTCTCTGTTTCTGAGGCATTTCCCTGGAACTCTGTCCCTTTGGCTGTCACCACTCACCCTGACGTCCTGTCTGGGGTTTCCTGTTGCTGGATTGTGTGAAGCTGAAATTAGCCAGAGCTCCCCAAGGCTCGGCTGAGCAGCTCTTTGGAAACAGAAATACCAATAAGGAATTATCCCATCTCTGAGTGCAGGCTGTGTGTCATCTGGCAAGGAAGTGCCCGAATGCTAACCTGCAGAGGGAGAGGGTGAGCCGGGCAGGATGAACCCAGTAAAAGTAAGGGGTGACCAGCAGAAGGCTGCGGGAGGCTGTAGGAGGCCACGCAGAAGGCTGCAGAAGGCTGTGGAAGGCTGTAGAAAGCTAAGGAAGGCCCTGCAGAAGGTTGTCAAAGGCTGCAGAAAGCCATGTGGAAGGCTGAGGAAGGCAGAGGAAGGCCACGGAAGGCTGCAGAAGGTGGAGGAAAGCCGGGGAAGGTTGTGGAAGGCTGTGTGAAAGGCCAAGTGGGAGGCAGTGGAAGGCTGAGGATGGCCGTGGAAGGCAGTGGAAGGCTGAGAAAGGCTGTGGAAGGCAGTGGAAGCCTGAGGACGGCTGTGGAAGGCTGTGGAAGGCTGAGGAAGGCCATGGAAGACCATGGAAGGCTGTGGAAAGCTGAGGAAGGCCGTGGAAGGCTGAAGGAAGGCCGTGGAAGGCTGAAGGAAGGCCGTGGAAGGCTGTGGAAAGCTGAGGAAGGCTGTGGAAGGCTGAAGGAAGGCCGTGGAAGGCTGAGAAAGGCCGTGGAAGGCCGTGGAAGGCTGTGGAAAGCTGAGGAAGGCCGTGGAAGGCCGTGGAAGGCTGAGGAAGGCCGTGGAAGGCCGTGGAAGGCCGTGGAAGGCCGTGGAAGGCTGTGGAAGGCTGAGGAAGGCCATGGAAGGCTGTGTAAGGCTGAGGAAGGCCGTGGAAGGCTGTGGAAGGCTGAGGAAGGCCGTGGAATGTAGTGGAAGGCTGAGGAAGGCCGTGGAAGGCCGTGGAAGGCTGAGGAAGGCCGTGGAAGGCCATGGAAGGCTGAGGAAGGCCGAGGAAGGCCGTGGAAGGCTGAGGAAGGCTGAGGAAGGCTGAGGAAGGCCATGGAAGGCCGTGGAAGGCTGAGGAAGGCCGTGGAAGGCGTTGGAAAGCTGAGAAAGGCTGTGAAAAGCAGTGGAAGGCTGAGGAAGGCCGTGGAATGCAGTGGAAGGCTCTCTCTCTGCCCCTCCCCCACTCACACTCTGTCTCCCTCCCTCTCTCTCTCTCACAAAAATTTTTGAATAGGATCTCTACAGATGTTTCTAGTTAAGAGGAGGTCATCCCGGATTAAGGGAAGCCCTATTCCAATGATCGCAGCCCTTCCCAGAAGGCCGGCAGAGACACACAGAGGGGAGGTGGCCATGCGAAGACCGAGGCGGAGATCGGAAAGGCCAGGGTCGCCAAGGATGCGGGGGACACCAGCAGCTGGAACCAGGCCCGGAAGGACCCTCCCTGGAGGCTTCAGGGGGAGCGAGGCCCTGCCGATACCTCGAGGTCACACCCCGGCCTCCCGAACTGCGAGAGAGCACGTTTCTGCCGTTCGGAGCCACAGTGTGGACACGAGCCGGGTGGGAGCCCGGCCCCGGGGAAGCGAGCGGGTCCCGCGGGGGGAGAAAGATCGGAGGGTCCCGCACATGCAGCCCCCACAATGTGGAAAACAGAACCGCGAGCCAGCAATCGTGCGTGGAAGGTTCCCTGTCAACGGTTGTCTTTCTCGTTTCTCTGGGGCATCCGGGTACCCGCCCCTCGGGCCTCAGTCATCCCCCCCATCCGGCGTGTTCCCTGCGGTGTCCACAGCCCCTCTGGTGGCCTCCCAGGCCGCCCAGCCCAGTGCTCACCGCTGGCCCAGTGCTTTCCTTACAGGTGCAGGGTCTGGGTCCACAGCCCGGTCTCTAACCACAGCGGACCTCAAAGACCAAGACGTCACGGGTTTGGAGAGAAATGGGAGCCCGGGCTGCCCTGTGGAAGGAGTTAGACAAGCTCCCCTTCATTGGAGTTTGGCTCTAGACGAGGGACCGCCGTGGCTTGTACCGCCCGGCGCCATGAGGGGGCTCCACTCCATGTGCCCGACGTGAACATCCCTTCTCTCCGGTGCCAACGTGACCCGCACGGTGGTGACAGCGGCCCATCCCTCCAGCAGAGGTTAACGTGGGACGGAGAAAGGAAGGTGACCTGTGACCGGAAGGGCCGCCATGCCCAGCTGCCGGAGACCTGGCCGGCCTGGCTCAGGGACCGGCCCGTCCTCCCTGCCGTCCCGCCGGTAAGAGGCACGGAAAGCCGTGGAGGGAGGCGTTGGTGTGGACACAGCTCCAATGGAGAGACTTTAAATTTTATATGAACAGGGTCTTATTTTCCGGCCCATTGTTTAAGTCAAGTGCAGAAATAATTAGGCTCTTTGGGCCCCTTCTCAAGTCTTGGTCTGTGAACTTTCTGGAAACACCAGAGGGAGAGAGCCTCTCCAGCCACGTTGAATTATTTGACCGTGTGGAGGGGGCTGCCTGGAGAGCTCTGCTCTCCCTTCTGTACGAAAACGTAGAGTTAAGAGTCATCTCTAATATTGCGGAGGCCAGTAGATTTCGCTGATAAGATCTATCTAGTCAGCTCTCAAGCTGTCCCCATGTTTCGGGGAAGGCGTCGCATTTTGAGTGAAGGGGTCAGTGATGCCACCCAGGGGCTGGGTCTCTGTGGGCTCCCGGGGTCCCGCAAGCAGTGCGCCGACTGTGGGCTGGGGCTCCTGCTGGGCGATGAGCGGCCTCCAGGCAGGAGGCGGTCAGAGTAGGGACGCTTGTGTCCGATGCCCCCACTTTGGGTTTTCTAAGTTCTTTTCGTCAAAAACGTTACAGTATGAAAGTAACACATGGTGATTTTAGCTGGAGGGATACAGGAGCTTTTGAAATCCACCCTTCCCAGCGACTCAGATGATCAGCAGTAGGAGACCAGCCCCCAGCTTTCTGCACGCGCACTCAAACTCTCGCGAACGTCCACACGTTCAGTATTTTTTGGTTTTGCTTGTCATTATAAATTAATAGCCTCTCTCTATTCCTCTGAAGAATGTGGAAATGTGAAATAAACCTAAGTGTTCAGTCTAGACTCCACGCTCTCGACTGGAGTGTGCAACCCCATGCATATGTTGAAGCCCTAACCCCCCATGTGGCCACACTGGGCACGGGTCGCTCATAAGGAGGTGATTCGGGTTAAATGAGGCCGTGAGGGTGGGGCCCCACTCGGGTAGGACTGGGATCCTCGTGAGCAGAGAAGGAGGCATCTGTCTCTGTGCCGCGTGTGAGGACAGAGGGGGATGTGGCCGCCACAAGCCAGCAGGAGGGCTCTCGCCGGGAACGGAACCTTCTGGCAGTGCGATCTTGGACTCCAGCCTCCAGAAGTGTGAGGGATACACTCCTGATGCCTAAGCCCCCCGGACGGTGCTATTTGTTATGGCCGCCAGAGCGGACGAGGACACCCCCCACTGTCAACCAACGGACAGAGATCCAACCCGTCTCTGTCCGTGTCTGCACCCTGGTGACCGCCCCAGCGACGGACGGACGGGCTGTGTCCAGTGTGTTATCACAACCCATCAGGGCTTCAGCAAGCCCCCTGGACGGTACGTCCTGGTGTCGAATTGCTTTCCAGAGCACAGACCCCCGGAAGGGCGGGGCTCAGAGGACGTGTGCATTTTCTTTGGAACTGGTGTTGCCAGATTGTTTTCCCCAAAGGCTGTTGCGTTTTAGATCCTCACCAGCTTTCTTGCCTTGTGGCCGGCATTGGATCATATCATTCTTCGATGTTTGGTAATCTCGTAAGTGAAAGAGGGTTATTTCATTGCCTCTCTGTTTCTTTAATGTTTATTTACTTATTTTGAGAGCGAGCGAGCACAGTGGAGGAGGGGCAGAGAGAGAGGGAGAGAGAATCCCGAGCGGGCTCCGCACTGTCAGCGCAGAGCCTGACGCGGGGCTCGAACCCACGAACCGCGAGATCATGACCTGAGCCGAGGTCGGACACTTAGCCGGCTGAGCCCCGCCAGGCGCCCGGGATGGTATCTCATTCTTGTCCTCATTTCCCTTTCATGGGCTCCAAGTGAAAGAAGCATATTTTCGCAAGGGCACCGTTCACTTAGATTTCCCGTGTTTCCAGTTGTTTATTTGTGTCCTTACCCATTTTCTGTTGGCTCGTCCCTCGTGTCGTTGTTATTTGACAATCCAGCAGACGGGGACACTGTGCCTCGCCGGCCACACAGGAGTCTCCACGCGTGGTTTGTCAGTGGCCTCGCCCCCTTCGGCGCCCGGACGGTCTTTGTTCTCGATGGCTGTGGGTTTCTCGTCCTGTTCAGGGACGCCTCCCTCCTCTTTGTCATACTGACGGCTTTCTGAATTTTCCCCCAAGAGCTTGTGCTTTGGTGTGTGGACATGGCATCCATATGGAACGTGGTTTTGGATACGGCGTGAGGTACGGTCCGGCTCCTCTCCTTCCGGTGACATGTGTCAGCCCTCGCTACTCAGGAAACCACACCCCTCCTCACTGAATCAGGGTGACGCGTCGTCAGCTTTTTATGAAGAGGAGTTCGTTAGAAACTGAAATACAGATACTCCTAAATACACATTCCTAACATCGGATGTATTTTTGTAGCTTTTTCAGAGCATTTGCTGATTTCTACATTTTATTCTAGTTATGTGTATGCCGTAATACATCTCTGTCCTGAACTACGTCTTTTTCTGGCACCGCCCCCTCCGTATGCGCACAGCACGGGATTTGCTTCTAGTGTGTTCTCAATTTCTTTTTGTTTTAATTTTTTTAAAATTGCTTTTTAAAGTCTTTATTTCTTTTTGAGACAGAGACAGAGCATGAGCAGGGCAGGGGCAGAGAGAGAGAGGGAGACACAGACTCCGAAGCAGGCTCCAGGCTCTGAGCTGTCGGCACGGAGCCCGACGCGGGGCTCAAACTCACGGACTGTGAGATCATGACCCGAGCCGAAGTCGGACGCTCAACTGAGCCACCCAGGCGCCCCGGTTCTGAATTTCCGTGAAATGCAAGAGGCAAAGAATAAATGTTTGCTCGATTGATGTATCACTTCTCTTTTTTTTTTATTTATTTTTTTTAACGTTTATTTATTTTTGGGACAGAGAGAGACAGAGCATGAACGGGGGAGGGGCAGAGAGAGAGGGAGACACAGAATCAGAAGCAGGCTCCAGGCTCTGAGCCATCAGCCCAGGGCCTGACGCGGGGCTCGAACTCACGGACTGCGAGATCGTGACCCGAGCCGAAGTCGGACGCTTAACCGACTGAGCCACCCAGGCGCCCCAATGTATCACTTCTCTATTGGTTCTGTGAGCTGTTTGGGGACTATCGCCATTATCTTGTGAAGACTTTAGAAAAGTGATAGAATGTCAAGGAAAAAAGGGGATCCTCTACCTGCTAACCTCCTGAGGATTTAGTTTGATGATAAGTGTCTGTGGCACCAGGTGCTGATTAAGCCCAGCGCGATATGACAAGAGTCTATGGATCAGGTTGGAGTTTCTAGACAAGACTCGGGAGCTGTGGCTTTGTGCTCGGGTCGGCGCTGCGTACCCAGAGGGCGGCTTCGCACAGCCAGCCTTCGGTCCAGGCCGTGAGCCTGTGACAGGTCCCTGCGTCCCCGGCACCGCCTTCTTCCCTGCACTGCTCCCCCACGGCCCGCCCCGGGGCCCCGCGGGCAGCAACGCTGGCCGCCGGCCGGGACTGACGTGAAAGTTGGTGACACGACGCATCTCAGGGGCAGAGGCGCAGTGTTTTCTGCTTAATCAAATATCCTGGTGCAGCGAGAAAACAGCAGCCTTAGCGCTTGGCCATGTAGGAGGATTAAATGCTATACCACCCTCAGGGGGAAGAAATAAAACAGATGATTCAGTACCCCTGAGCAGAATAAAAATAATAATTATCAGAGGGCATAAAGTGATGGGAGAGAATTAAAGGCTGTAGCGGCTTAGCACGGCGCAGGGTTAATTAACCAGCTGCTGGCCACGCGTGTTTCTTTTCATCACTACAAACAGGAGGTGTGACAGGATGTGCCAGGCACCCCCCCCCCCCGACTGAAATCTTCCCTGGGCCCCCCGGGGGATGGAGACCCCTCCTCTGGCCACTTTCCCCTGGCGGGGGGGGGACGCTCACAGCTCCTCCTCTTGCCCGGGGGGGGGGGGGCCGGGGCCATCGGAGCCCCCTCATTAGTTCTTCGTGCCTGAAAGCAGACTGGTGTGTGTCCTAGGGCTGCCCTGACCAGATGCCACAGACTGGGCGGCCGGAACAGAGGCTGGAACAGAGGCTGAGTTTCTCAGAGGTCAGGAGGCGCGAGGTGTGGGCAGGCTGGGCTCCTTCTCGAGTGCTCAGGAAAAGCGGGTCCCCTGTCTCGCCCGCTTCTGCGGGTGGCTGGCAGTCCTGGAGCTCCCTGGCTTGGAGCTGTACCCCCAGTGTCTGCCTCGTGAGCACACGGCACCCCTCCCCGGGGGTCCGTGACCCCGGTCACATCGGGTCAGAACCCATCCTAACCGAATGTGACCTCGTCTGCGCTCATTACGTCTGCAGAGACCCTGTTGACAAATAAGGCTGCATTCACAGGGACCAAGGGTTTGGACTGGAGCACGTGTTTTGGGGGGGACACAATCTCACCCACCACAGGCTTTCGAGTTGGCGACCTGGAGCCTTCCGGCTGTCTGTCTGATCCCATGTGGCTGAGGGGGTTCTTTTCTCTGCCTCGGTGTCTGCCGGGCACTGTCGAGCGATGGGGGTGCTGGAAGGCTGGGCCGGCATCCCCCTCGCAGCCCCCCCTCCAGCTGCCAGGCCGGGGGGGGGGGGGCCACCTGGTCGGGGCTGGCCCTTCCCACCCCTCACGTGGCCCCGTGTTGGGGACCGCGTCCCCTCCCTGCAGATCAGCAATAAAGGTGCTAAGGGCAACAGACCCCACCACTGGCCTCCAGCCCCTCAGGAAACGCCACGCCCCCCCCCCATGGCTCCTGACCCCCGTCTGGGTGTGCGGCTCACTGCCATTTACCCTTTGTCTCTGATGTTTCAGTTCATTTCCAGTACGTGAGACCGTTTCTCATCCAGGCTGGTTCAGACCATTTGGCAAGAATAATTTCACAAGCCTGGTATTAGACGCTGCACAAAAGTCTAAATACATAATGCATCCTGTAATTCTGTCACACTCAAAACAAGCTGTCAAAAGTGTCTGCATGACTTATCCTTAATAAATCCCTAGTCCCGTTAATTGCCCTGATTCCACTGAATCAGGGTTGTTGGAATCCGCAAATCGGGTGAAGAAGGGACGGGTGACGGGAAGCGTTTAGAGGCCTGCCGCCGCTTCTCCCCCAGGTCACAGGGGTGAGGACCCAGGTGGGCGCCGCGCAGCCCGCGTGCAGGGAGGCCGGGTTTCCTGCGCGGCAGCTTGGAGTCTGGCGGGTTTCGAACGTTCTTTCCAGGGAGCCGTCGGAGGGAAAGCGAGGCCCCGGTTGCCTTCGAGAGAGATCGCCAGGACGGGAGACGGAGTCTGTGACACTAGCTCTCCTGGAAACGGCGACTTGGGGGGCACGTGCCTGACGCTACAGGAGCCAGACGCGCTGCGCGGGGGTGCGCCCGGCGGTAGAGACACACGCGCACAGCTCTCGGGAGGACGGCAGAGAACCCGGAACATTCCGTGAGGGCTGGGAAGCCGCCACTCCCTCTGGCCCCCGACGCTCGGAGAAGGACTTTAGCATCAGATAGACCTGCTCGTCTTCTGGCTTCAGCGAATAGACTAGTTTGTGATCTCGGGCCAGAGCCCTCCCTCACGCGCTGCGTTGGCTCCGCTCAGTGGCACGGGGCCGCCGCCCCGGGGGGACAGGAGCGGGGACCGAGCGTGCTCTGGGGGGGGGGGGGGGGGGGGGGGGGGGGGGTTGCTCTGGCATTGTCATCATGCCCTGGATAAAAATGGCTTTCCTCTCCATTCGGGGCGATGCAGCTTGCTCACTGTGTGTGTGTGTATGTGAGCACACGTGTGCGCACATGAGTGCATGCATGTGTGCGTGTGAGTACACACGTGTGTGTGCGCGTGTGAGCACACAGTGTATGCATGTGTGCACACGCGAGTACATGCGTGTGAGTACACACGTGTGCGTGTGTATGTGAGTGCACACGTGTGTGCGTGAGCGCGTGCGTGTGAGTACACAGTGTGTGCATGTGTGCACACGTGTGCACACGCGAGTACGTCCGTGTGTGAGTACACACGTGTGCGCGCGTGTGCATGTTATGTGATTGCACGTGTGCAGCACGACCACGCGTGTGTGAGCACACACGTGTGCATGTACATGAGCACACGCGTGTGCGTGTGAGTATACATGTGTATGCACATGTGCACACGCGAGTAATGCATCTGTGTGAATACACACGTGTTCATGCGTGTGTGCGTGTGTGCGCACACATGTGCAGCACAAGTACGTGCATGTGTGTGAGTACACGTGTGCGTACGTGTGTGAGCACACGTGTGCACGTGTATGTGCATGTGTGTGAGTACACGTGTGCGTGCGTGTGTGTGAGCACCCGTGTGCACCCGGGAGTATGCGTGTGTGTGGGTGCACACACGTGTGTCTGAAGCCTGTTTAGAAGAACTGTTGCTGCATCAGGCAGGAGAGGAAGGCTGTTGACAGAGAAGGGAGGAGGGACACAGGCAGGGCAGTGGGGACAGGACCATGCCCTGCAGGCAGGGGGCCAGGGAACAGCAGGAACAACGCCACCTGCGCAGAGGGGCGGGGCCGCAGAGCAGGGCTGGGCAAGTGGCTTCTGGAAAGAGCCAGACAGTGAGTACTTGAGGATCTGTGGGGCCCCGTGGCCACGACTCACCCCTGCCACTGCAGCCGGACGGCAGCCACGGGCGAGATGTGTACTGACGGGTGTGGCTGCGTCCCAGGAAGCTTTATTGTGGACGCTGGAATTTGAATTTCCTATCATTTTCACACGTCTCAAACGCTATTCTTTTGATATTGATTTGATTTGATTTTTTGCCACTTATAAATGCAAGAACCGGTCTTGGCTCCCAGGCTGTGCACAAACAGACGGTGGCCTGGGGTCCCCAGCTCCAAGGGAGGGCTCCTCCCAAGGCCGATACGGCCCCCGTGTGACCTCGGGCGGGGGCCCAGGCCGCCGGCACCGGACGACGAGGACCACCTTAATTTTGTTCGCCGCGGCCTCCTCGTGTCTGGCACAACCCGGCATGAAGTAGACGTTCAACAAACAGCGGCAGAGTGACTCACTTTCACCGTGGAAGTATGTGACTTGCCCTAGACTCTCTCTCGGGCAGGTGTTTCTTTGCCCAGCCTCTCCCGGGGCTCCTGCAGGCGAGGCACCTCGCCCGTTCGGAGACACGCTTACTCTCCTTGCCGTCAGCCCGCAGCACAGCGCTCAGTGCCCAGGGCTCAGCAAATGCCCGTGGCCTCTGCAATCGGAGGCCCAGCTGGCAAGCCCCCTGGAAAGCTGGTGCGCCCACAGCCAGGGCCCTGGGGCCCGGAAGAATGGCCAACCACGCTTTCTTCTCTCCAGGAGCTCCAGGGGGAGTATTTCATACCCTCAATTTCGAAACAGAACCTTTCGGGGCGCCTGGGTGGCTCAGGCGGTTGGGCGTCCGACTTCGGCTCGGGTCATGATCTCGCGGTCTGTGGGTTCGAGCCCTGCGTCGGGCTCTGTGCTGACAGCTCAGAGCCCGGGGCCTGCTTCGGATTCTGTGTCTCCCTCTCTCTCTGCCCCCCCACCTCCGCTTGCATTCTGTCTCTCTCTCAAGTATAAATAAACATTAAAGAAAAAAAATCTTTTTAATCTCATGCTTGTTTAGAAAAATAGCATAACCTTCTTCTCCGGTCCAAGTACTAACTAGCAGAAAGATAATATTTACCCCAATCCACGGAGACTCAGGAAGGCACAGATTTCACATTATCTCTTGGGATTAGTAATTTTTAAGTAGTGAAAAACCAATTCGGTTCCAACGGAGCAAAAGAATCTCCTGTCTATGGACGTCAGAAAGCAGAGGCCACCGTGGCCGCGAGAAGTCGTGCGGAAGCTGGCGGTCACTGCGGCTCGGAGGGCCGCCTCCAGCGTGGGTCCGTGCCTCCTGCCGCGGGGGGAGGGATCTGAGCTCTGGGTCCCCCACCATCTGCTCTCAAGCTGGACTGAAGAGGGGAGACCAGAGGGCCCTCAGGACGCGGGCAGCCTGTGGCGCCGTCTCTCCTCTGGGAAGCCATCAGAGGAATCCGGTGAGTTGGCTCAGAGTTTATTTCTAGAGACGTCTTTCTGTGATTAGCCCGGCTGGGTTCAGTGTGCTGACCACACGCGGCCGGGTTGAGACCGAAACACGTGGAAACGCGTATCAAGGATGACGTCGTTACCCGACGTTTGGGACCCCGTCCTGAGAAAAGGATCCAGAAGCACAGAGCGGAGGAGTTACTCGTCATGTTTCAAGTGCTGGTGGTTCCCTAAGCGTCCCAAGGTCAAGGGGCCGTGAGACTGGCCGGAAGGTCTCACGGGACGCTCTGCCATCCCCGAGCGGGGACACGAGAGCGGGGCTACGGCCGGGGCCGGTGTGCGCCGGAGGGGGACAGGGTTTGCGGCCGCGCGTGGGTCCCACGGCGCGAGTAAAAGCGCGTTGCTGAACGTTTACCTTGCGGGCACGCGGATTGACGAAGGCTCGGGGATCGCCGAAGGAGGGAAAGCAAGCCAAGCCAACAAAAGCGCTTTCTTTAACGAGAACCAAGTGGGTTCACTAATCGTCTCCGTTTCGCTGCCACAGGGCGGGCTGGGTTTGGTCTCACACGCTGGCCCCATTCTTTCCAGGCCAGAGACATGGCAGACGACTGGCGTCCGAGAGCCGCCAGAACGGCAAAGACACGCGGGAATCCCTCCTGGCCCTGAGGCCTGGTGGTGTCCTCAAACCCTTGGGGGTTTCCTCTTGACCCCCTGGCTTCGCGTCTAGGCTAGACCACGGGCGGCCACCTCCCCCTGCATGGCTGCTGGAGAGACCAGGTGTTTCAGAGACAGAACTTTCTGCGTCCGGTGGCGGGGGGTGGGGGGGAGGGGAACGCAGCACCCTCAGTGTTTCCAAGCCGCTTGCATCGGATGGCTCACACTTGGGGCGCCTTCTCTCCTGCCGCCGCCCTTCCTCCCGCTCCCCGGGCCCGCGGGAGGTCGTGCGTTCCGGCTCCCAGCCCCCGGGAGCAGAGCCCGTCTTGGCACACGGCTCACCCGCCTGGGGTGGGTCTGGAGAACAGAGGGAAGATTGGAAATGGGTGAGAGAAAGAGCATGCCACGTGAGCTCAGAGAACGAGCTCTGCGATGTTCCGGAGAACGTTCAGCCCCGTGACATAATGAAAGGTCCTGCCGGGACAACAGGCGCCAAGGATCGGCCGATACCCTTCATCGCCTTTTGCCGCTCTCGGTTTCTTGGTGAAAGAGCTCGGGTCTGGAAGCGTGTTTTCGAATCCGCAAGACGGTGCCTCATCACATTCAGCCCTCGCCGGGAGAATGGGTGCATTTGGCTCTCCCGGAGGTGCTGTCCGCATGAGGTTTGGGTCTGAGGACAGAGGCACCTTTTTCAGGCGGTCCCACACCGCGTTTCTGGAGACACGCCTTGTAGCCAGACCGCTGACCGCGTGGCCCTCCCTCCAGTCTCCAGGGGGAGCGCGGCAGCGGTGAATAAAAGCCCGGCTTCTCTGACGCCAGCTCGGGCAGCTCTCTACACGCTTGTCTCCACCGCAGGCACCGTGCTCAGGACTCTGAGCCGCGAGGCCTCAACTTCCCTGTGCTGCTGGTCCAGGACCACGCCTTGAGTGCCAAGGGTCTAGACGCCCTTCCCGGGCAGAGCGGGACCCAGCAGGTCCGGGTGGGACGGGGGCCCCCGGACACCAGTGCTGCTGGACCACCCCTTGAGCGCCAAGGGTCTAGGTGCCCATCCTGGCGGCCCTCACATTCTGAGCGGACAGGAGGGGAAGCGGCAAGGAGAGCTTCGCAGAGGTCCGCACCGCCGGGGAGGTCACCCACCCGTCCTCCGCACCTAAAGGACTCGGCCCCCTCCCTCCAGCCCAACAGTAAGGAGAGCACAGAAATCAGTCTCCGCTCCTGAAGTTGGCGTCCCGCTCAAGACGTCGACGGACTCAGACAGCACCTGTCGAAGGGAAAGTAATCACAGCTCTTTACGTTTATTTGTTGGGCTCTGGGAGGATGTCACTCCAGTCGCTTGACCTGATCAGAGACACCGCCGGGGTGTTATTTTCGTCCCAGCCTTACAGGCCAGGAGCCTGGAAGAATGGAGAAGCCAGCGGCTGGCCGGGCCACGCAGGGGAGATGTGCAGGGGCCCTGCCCACTCAGCGCGGCGACGTGACGGAGGGGGATGGGGTCGCTGGGCGCGCACCTCGTGCTGTTCAGAGCCAGGACCTCCTGGCGGTAGTCAGCCCGTCGAGCTCTCTGCAAATCTTCGGTTTGATGGGCTTGGGGTGTTGTAGCAGGACTTCACGGTGGGGACCTCATGGTCTGTGACTGTATTTGCGGGTCAGGCCGCCACCACAAGGTACCGAAGATGGGGGGGGGGTGGGGCAGGGTAGCGTCTCACAGTTCTGGAGGCTGGAAGTCCAAGACCGAGGTGTGGGCAGGGCCGGTTCCTCCCGAAGCCTCTCCCCCCATCGTGTGGAAGGCTGTCTTGTGTCCTCACGTGGCCGTCCCTCTGTGTGTCTGTGTCCTGACCTCTTCTTCTTATAGGGACACCGGTCACACTGGATCGGGGCCACCCTGGTGAACTCATTTTACCTTAACGACTTCTGTGAAGGTCCTGTCTCCAAATAAGGCCACGTTGTGAGGTCCTGAGGGTCGGGGCTTCAACGTAGGAGTTTAGGGGACACAACTCAGCCCCAAAGAGTGCCCCTACCTGGTCACCTGGGGAGGACATGGCGTGTGGCTTCGGCTGAAGGTGGTTAGGGAACAGGCTTCCCTGAGGACTGGCCGACCATGTCCCGTGGCTGGGTTCTGACCCCGGCTCTGTCCCCCCCACTCTGTGCCTGCCCCCTCCCCTGACGAGAAGAGGGTTGGCTGCGAGGTCTCCAAGCTCCAGTGCCCTCAAGTCCAGGAGCGGGGGGATGGGGTCACCAAGGCCCAGCGCTGTGCCCTAGTCTGGGTACCAAGGGGACAGGGGTGCTCACAAATGCTCGTGACACACACAGACACACACACGTGCAGGCACACATTCACATGGATGTGCAGGGGGAAGGTTCCTGGCCCCGGGGGAGAGCTGGGCCGTAGGGTCCCGGGTATCAGCCTCACTTTTTACTCTGCCCTTTTGTTCCTTTTGAATGTTTTTTTTTTTCCCCCAATCAAATGACTATGTTACTTTTCCTATTAAAAATGGTTTTAAAGGAAAACAGCGCTGTCTTTCTGGTCCGTGGAAACCACTGTGTGTGCGTGGCCGTGTCCACATCTGTGGACACAGAACAACTCAGGTTCTCGTGGTCCCATTTCTCCGTCCCTCCTCCCCTGAGCCTGCCACCGCTTTCTAAGGAACTGCTACCGTTTGCCCACAAAGCTGGGAAATGCCGCCCTACATCCCACAAACGTGGGGTCTCACCTTTTCCCTTGCGTGACGGTGCTCAGAAACACAACCACTCAATCCCTTCCTGTTTTCCGTGACAAGGTAGTGAGGGATGCAGACTTGGGGGGAGGGCGGAAAACTGTAAACCAGGAGCACCGATTCTGCATTTATGTGACCTTCAGCTCTGCCGACAGATGAGGAGTCACATCACAGTTCGCTAGCGTTCGCTGGGCCTCTCCCGGGCACACAGGCTCTCCCAAGTACCTTCGTTTTTATTCAGAACCACAGAGGAGGCCCCCTCCAAGCCTCGTGAATGACCTGGCACGGAGACGGACCGGGATTCGTGGCATGAATGGACAGATTCGCATCTTACTCTAGGAACGCCACGGTGCTCCCGTCTCCTTTCATGCACTTTTCCATTCACTTTTTTTTTGTTTTGTTTTTTAATCTGCAAAATCCTTCCGGGGCACGCCGGCGGAGGGCACGGCTCCACTGTGGGAAGGGCTGATTTGTTTAAAAGATTGAAAAGTTGTGACATTTTCATATGGATAAGTGCATTTTGTTTTCACTTTACCTAAAATATTTGAAAATTAAAGTTTTTGGTGGAAGACTTTTTTAGGGTAGGAAACCAAGTGGCAGGGCCAATTTTGCATTTGCCAACGAAAGCAGAGCTTTTTTAAACTTCAGGAAAAGGTCAAATTGTGTTTGATGACCCCATTTGGAGTTCATCAATGATGATGCATTATGCAATTTTTCTCTGATTCTGTTTTATCCCTGGTAAGTTGGAAAAAGGCTCCAGAATTAAAAAAAAAAAAAAATGTGATTGAAACTAGAGCAGTTTTGAATTGTAGGAATATTTACCCCCAAATCAAAATGTTCTTATTTCATTCTTTCTATTTTCCTCACAACCTGAACATATACTTGATATAACACAATATGTCCATAAGTAAGAATAGGAAAGACTCTTTTCCTTATTCAAGTTGCGGAAGGTAAAATTGTGATGTTATTTACGTAAATTTACTGTGTCTGTGATAAACGGTGCCGAAATCTTTGTAGTTTTGTCCCCAAGGTTTTATTGATTGTAGAAATTCACCTGTTTTAACAGTGAATTGATGGTAACTGGAAAAACTATATTAGTTCTGTTATCTGTGGGCTGGCTTCAGTTCTCTAAACAAAGGCTACTTGAAATCTCTGTTATTGATTAAATCCAGATGGAATTCACTTCTGATACACAGAACACTGGGAAATTTATCAGCTTCTATTATTCCTCATCGAAATGAGCTCCTTTAGCTTTCTAATTATATTGTCTAATAAAACTAAACAGCCCATGCTATCTGCATATTATATGAAGAATTGTCCTACAACAAACTCATAACAGTCAATTAACATAAAAGCTAATTATATATCTCATCATCTTACAAGTTTCCGAATGTATGCTTACCCTGTTGTCGCCTAGAGCAAAGGAGGCTTGAATTTTCACTTCTAAATATTGACTTTTAACTAATATCAGAAGCGATTTCAATATTTTTATGGATGGAAAGTTAGTGATTAAGCCAGATGCAATATTTGCCAGAGTGCAATTACAATTTCGACATTAACTAAACCTCCAGAAGGGGAATCTTTGCAACAATGTGAAATCAATTATCAGTCGCTAAGCAGGTTAAGTCCTGGGTTCATATCTGAGGAACACTCAAGATAACGATAAAGATAAGTGAGATTTATTTGAGATTGCCAGACTGTTATGAAAACCACAGACAGAGCACAAGGGCATTTCCACGTCCAATCGTGCGCCGTAACATAATTGTGTTCCTGCCTAATTGTGATAGCTATCAAGCAAGAAATTTGCTACAAGATTAACAGAGACACAGTAATGAACGCGCACGGAGGCGCCCTGGAACCGTTAGGAATGTGGCTCACGGGGTCTGGAATGAACCCCACACTCCAGCGTTCCAGACCCAAAACTTCCAGAGACTTTTTTTCCCCGCTTTCACGTTGGGATATGGGTACTTCCCTCCGCCCCCCCTCCCTTTCATTGCTCACAGAATAAGCACATGGTCAGAATAAGCCTTGAGGGGAAAAAAGAAAAGTAGACACTCTATCTACGTAGCAGGATCCAGAGGGGCAGGTAGGTTTCAGAAGAGCAAAAGTTAGGATTTACTTTGACCAGCGCGCTCTGAGATAGCGATGAAGTTATAACGGATCGCTTTTATATGTATAAAGGATCCCAAGTGAGTGCCTGCGTAAAAGTAACGGCTGATAAGAAAACCGGGTGCCCGTGCATCGGTTTTCTCCCGATACAATGCTGGCGGCCTTTTTCATTCATATTGTAATGAGGTTACTATCTCTGAGACAGTCCTTCCGGGGTGGAGGCCACCCTCCCCTAAGATTACAATAGGAATTGCTTTATTGACAAGTACTATTCAAAATCTTCATAGTATAGAAAGAAAGACTTTGTTTCATTCCACTCGTCTCAACACTTATTGCACTCTTATAATCAAAACACTCTGAGGGGAGAAAAAGGCCCGATTATTCTGTGAACAGTCTTTAAATTTACTGAAGGCAGTTCAGCTAAGTGGAATCATTTTAGACTCCAATCGTGTGCGTCGTCGTCAATGTGCAAAGAGCGGCGATGCTTAGACATCTTTACCATTTTCTCACAAAGCCGGATGCTTTGATTGAGATTTTAAAATCCTTTTTTTTCTCTTAGTCTTCTGAAAACAGATCTAGTAAGTTCACGTTGGGTGTTTTTCCTTTACCTGTTTTTAGCGGAGATTGTGAGGAAGCATTTTCTGAGCTATCGGCAGGCAAACACTTCCTCCTATTAAAGAATGTTTACTCAAAAGAGCCAGCAAATGATGGGAAAACACACACACACACACACACACAGACACACACAAACCCGTTTGCCTTCAGACTCATAAAATCAACAAAATTCACGTGTTGATCTCTTGATATAACATATGTGTGTTAAAACAGTACCATATCAGTATATTCAAATGTATAGCATGACACTTTGAAAACTGGAAAAAAAAAAAATCCCGTTTTGGGGAAAGTTGTAAAGTGGGGACTGTTCTAAAATGGTGCCAGCCCCGGTAAACAAATCAAAAACCCCTCCAAAGTAAGTTGAGGAGGCCTTTCGGTCGCTGGCGTCTGATCTGCTCAGGCGAGACGGTGGGCAGTTTCTGCACACGGCTGGGTGGGTGCGGTCAGATTTAAAAAACATTTTCGAGAGCGTCCCCAGTCAGCGGAAAGTACTGGGATCCGTCAAGGCGGCGCTGAGTGTTCCCCCAAAGTCTCCCAGACTCGAACCCCTGCCCTCCGGTGACGACCACCCCCACCCTGTTTACTTTTCCGCTGGGGAAGGTGGGGGCCGGAGGGGACAGAGAGTGCCTTTCCGGGTTTCACTTAGCTTTTTTAAGTGAAAGCGTGCACTCATCACTGTAAAGTGAAAACCTGCTTTGCTAACATCCAGAAAGTACCATGAAGGTATCTCAAACGTACCAGATAAGGAAATACACTTAAACCACACGCGTGGCAGGCAAAAAAAAAAAAAAAAAAACCACCCCATAATCATGCAGCTAATGATCTGCTTGATTAACTGTAATTAAGAATTTGCCTCTGTGTTTTATAACGTGCAGACCCAATACAGATTTAATCCTCAGCGCCTGTGGTTAATAAAACGGATTTTCAGTTTGTTCCTTAACCCACGCATTGCTGTGCTTTTTGTTTTGTTTTGTTTTTACAATTTACAGGACTTGATTGGCATACTTAAAAGTGTAAGTAAAATGCAGCTTGTATTTGGAATGCACTTCAAGCCACCACCTTTAGGGTCTTTTCACTGTAGACCCGAAAACAACAACAACAAACCACACTCGTGAGTTTTTAAAAACTGGCTATTTTAGTGAATGGATAACCGTTGTGGTTTAATCCAGTTGAGTAAGCGGTTTCGTTGCAAAAGGGAGCGCCCGGGCCTGGAAAGAATGCGCCTGGAACCGGGTTTTGGGGGAGAGGCGGGGACCCCGTTACCGCGCACACGGCGGGGGCAGCTGGGCGCCCATCGGCGGCGGCGGTTGTCTTCGGCTCTCTTGCTGCCCCGGCTCCCGCAGGCCTGTGTCCCACCGCGCGCACTGCTCGCGGACCCCGGGGGCGGCGGGGACGCCGGCCCGGGGGCGGGAGGCGCGGGGACCCTTTGTGCGCCCGGAGCGCGCGCCTCGCCGCCGCGCGGTCGCCGGCACCGGAAGGGTTCACACTGCGCCTGAAAGGGGACAATGGAGGCCGGCTAGATCAACATCGCCGAAATCGAGTTCATTTGCGATTCAGCCCCTTTCACCACGGTTGTCACGCAAACTTCCTACTTTGATCAGCGGAGGGTGGAGAGGGAGAAAGCCCGCGGAGGCCCGGGCGCGGCGCGTCCGCGGCGCCCTTGGCGGGTCCCCGCCCCCTTCCGGAAGGAGCCGCGGGGACGCGGCATCCTGCACCTTGACCCGTCTAGACGGGCCCCGAGGTTTTGTGTCGGTTACCAGGGGCGAGGGGTGCTCTTTGACCCCCGCGCGGGGCGGAGGTGGTGGCCGGAGTGGGGGGGGGGGAGCGTCCCCTGAATCCTCGCCGCATTCCGGAGGGGCAGGGGCGCGCGGAGACGGGCGCCAGCTGTTCCCCGAGCCCGCGCCCGTGGCCGTCCCGCGCGCCCCTGTCCCCCCCTCCCCCACCGGCGCCCGCGGGCGCCACTGTCGGCTCGGCCCGACCCGTCCAGAAGGACGCGGCGCGCTGGCCCGCGGTCCCTGCCTCCCTCCCGGTCCCCCTCTTGTGCTCCCCCTCCCCCTCCGCCCCTCCCCCTCCCCTCCCTCCCTCTCTCCGGCTAGTAAATAATCACAGCCATTTTCCGTCCTCGGTGCCGTATTCTGCGTGTGCAATGACTTTGAAAAAGGACTACCTGTGTAAGTGCACTTTCCAGTTCCAATCTAGGGGTTTTCTTCCCGTCCACTTTCGAACACCCGCCCCTTTCCAAAAGCACAGTGTAAGCGAACTTCTCACGTTCTGTAAGTAACCTAACCGCAAGCACATTGTGCGAGGAAGGTCATGCCTCCCGGCGCGTCTGGGGGTGGCGCGCGGCTCCGGACGCGTCCGGCGCACGATCTGCTAAGACCGCGTGGACGTTAAGGCAGGTCTCCTGCCCCGTTTGTCTCCACAGACCCCCCTAGCCCACTCGGAGGTTTTCCTAACAGACCTGTTGGACCAAGTGTGCGAGCGGATGAACCACTACCAGCTGGAAGAAGATTCCGTGACTCGGGAGAAGAAGTTTAAGAGATTTGCTCCAAGGAAAGGAGACAGAATGTACAAAGAATTTAAAAAATTCCATTTTTATTCTGATGCTTACAGACCTTTGAAATTCGCGGTAAGCTCCCGTTCTTCGCAGGTGAATCCCACGCGCCAGGAACACCATTTGGGGTATTCCTTTTGGCCGTTTGCTTGGGTTGTGGTTGAGTGTCCAGACCTTGAACGTTGAAAGGTTATCTGGCTGCTCTGTGGTCCCGCGGCGGCGTCAGTGTTGACCATGCATTTGGGAAGTTGCCTTTGAGACACCTCACGGGGCTGTGCAGACAGGCGGTGTTTTGCAGAAAGTGCTGTTGTAGCTCCCAGCGACTTGAAGCCGAGGGTCGCGCCTGCTCTGCCCCCGTGGGGCTCAGAGAGGGGTCTCAGTGGCCCCCCCTTGCCGAGGCAGGTCTCTTCCAGGTTCCCACGGAAGGAATCAGGGCTGGTGGCTCCTAGGTTAAAATCCAAATTAGAATGAATGTCGTTTTCAAATATTTATAGCCAAATGATAGAGGAAGAGTGACAAACATCTTTTTTTTTTTTTTCCTTCTCCCCCTTCAGGCTTCACAGAAGACAGAGAATTTCCTTCCCGAGTTAATTCAAGTATTTTAGCACAAACTAAGTTAAACAAAGGCTTAGGTATGATAGTTGGCTTAATGCCAAACTCCCGTCCGGTGTGGTGTTTATTTTAAGTGAATGCTGGCCTCTGGCTTGCTAGAATGTGCCTGGCAAAATAGATTCCAATATATTTCGCTTTACTTAACGCTGTTGAATCAGACCAAGTGATGGGAAAGCCTGTTTAAAAAATGTATTAAGTTCACACACTGGCCGAAATGCCAGGCAGGCTGACGCCCCGAAACAGGGGCTTTAGCTGACTTCTGGAGATTTCATTTTAATTAAAAAGTAAAGGCAATAACTCCAAGGTAAAAGTACCCCTGGAACAGGAATTGCGATGAGTACGTGTGCTTGTATTTCACAGGTTTTAAATAAACACATTATGGTGGAATTTACATATTTGTAAATGCCATTGAAAAATTTTAAAGTCTTGCTGAATGAACTTGGACTGTGCTTTGCCAAGTCTCGAGCGAATGCCCTCCTGTAGCTTCACGGTTCCAGGAGCTGTAACCCTGTGGGTCTTTAGCACAGACGCGTCCTTCAGTTAGAATTTAAGATTTTTTTAATGCCCCGGGCGCCTTTGGGCTCCCTCTTCTCTGAAAAGTGAGATTTGGGGCTAGAAGCAAAGTGAAATTATCAACGGAGCGCTAGATGGTTTGAAAAGAAACTTGGCCAAGTCACTGCCAAGCATGTTACCCACAGTGAAACCGACGAGGTTTGTTTTGATTGCTGAGAAAGCTTAATTGTTTTCACACTTCAGACTCTGTTTTAAAACCACAAAATGGATTGTTATGTTAAATCTGAGGGAAACTGGTTTAAGCGTCTCCAGGAGCCGGGTTCTTTGAAGGAGTCTGGAAAACCCAAACAAAACCAGAAAGCTAAGACTCCCCAGCTCTACCTAGGAGACCCCTTTCTTCCTTTTCTTCGCATTCCAATGTAACGAAGAGGCACAGATACAAAGAACCGCTTTCCTCCTCACCCTCGTCTTTCAACACGACTAATCGGTTAGTTAAGTCCCAGGAAAATGACGCAATTAACGTTTGGGGACGAGGCTCCATCCGAGGCAGTGAGGTCCCGAAAGCAAAGGGGCTGATGAAAACGGGCCACGGTGGTAACACGGTTTTCTGTTTTTAGCTAATAAAATGTTGGTGCGTCCTTCTCACGAGAGCCCCGTGCGCGCGGATCTAGCCACATATGTTGTTATTACGTTTCCGCAGTGCGAAGCTATTATAGAGGAGCATGAAGACGAGATATTCTCACTTATCGCCCAGGAGGCACACGACCTCGCTGACAAGCTGTGCAGTGAGAAAGCAGGTACTGTGTCTGATGTAACATGTGTCTTCCGCTCGCCCACCCCCCTCACCCGGCGCGGCAGCATCTTTTTTTCAAACCGCCCTCGCTGCCTCCCCGCCACCACCACCACCACCACCACCACCACCACCACCACCACCGGCTCCGCACTGAGTCAGAAAGACCCCATGTGAGAGAAGACAAATAAACAAAACCACGGGGCTAGGTGGCTCTTCCGTGGGCGCTGGCTTTCTTCTGCGTTTGCAAGGAAGTCTCAAGATGGTAAAGGGGGCACAGGCCCATCAGAACCGGCGGGGTCCAAAGCACTTTCTCTTTCCAGTTTGCAGACTCGGAGAGGTTGGGTTCTCTCTCCCTCCTGGACCAGGAAGGAGAATCTCTTTATGACTCGCCTGGAACCTAAACTGATAGCAGGCGGGATCTTTATTTAGTACGAGATTTTAAAAGCTTTTTTTGTTTGCCGATTTGCGAGGGGTGCTGGGTATTTTTTTTTTTCAAGTTTCTTTCCCGGGATATCTTAAAAAAATTTTTTTGTTTCTAATAAAGCCTAACGTACCTTCCTCCACAGTATCAAATTTAGCGCCCCAGTCCTTGAAATAAGAGTTACTGCCCATCTGTGGAGAAACGTTTTCTGTCATCAAAGGTTATTAAACGAGAAAGTGACAAAGCCACATCAACAGGAAGAAGTTTTCTTCCTCTGAGTAGATAATGGGGTTGTTTTCTTTTTAAAATCCAGCTTGAAAAAAAAAAATAATAAAGATGATCCAGTTTGGTTGGGGGTTTGAAGAGTACCGTAGAAGGAGACACTCGGGACTGCTCAGGGCCCGGAGAGCCGTCTCACTGAGCTCAGACACGAAAGGTTGCTTTTGTGAGCCTCCCGTCAGTAAGTGCGTAGCCACGATTTTCCAAAGAAAGTAGTTTCGATGTTTTCGAAGTTTTGCGAACGATTCAGAGATGGGCACGTGCTTGAAGATACGAGCAAAAATGGGATGCGTGCTATTGGAAATACCTGTTTTCCTATTTTTCTGTCACAGAGGGTCTGGACTTGTCACAATCACCTATGGCAAGGGCCAGTAGTTTGCTCTCTAAACACCTGTTTGGACCTCACAGAAGGGCCTGAGAAAGTTTCACCAACTCTTCCTGGCAGCGGTGGCCCCAAATAATGACAAGATTCTGGGGAGAGACCCTCTTCCTCAATGCAGCAGTTTGACTTAATTTTAATAATAGTGACTGCCTTTTCATTGCTTCTGCATATTGGTCCCTGGAACTGAGAATTAACGTTAGCCCCGAGAAAGCGTGAGTGTAAGGCAAAACCCTAAGATTTACGCAGGAAAGAAAACCTTAGCTTACGGAGTCTTAATAGCATTTGGTTGTTTAGAAACTGGTGAAGTATTTCCACTGTAAAGCGCCAGCCCCTCCGAGCTGCTGAGAGTACAAGGTGGGCCACCGCCTCGTGGCCGCAAGGTAGCGAGCCTTTTCAGGGTCGTGTTTCCCCGTGAAGCATCCTCGTGGCTGTTGTAAACCATCCGTAAATTAAAAAGTGAGAACACGGTCACCTTACAAAGAGGCTAGACTCCCTCCCAGCCCAAAGTCCCTGCCGTCGAAGTAAGTTAGCGCCACGTAACGAGGTCGCCTTTTTCACACTTAAAAATTATCGCCAGAAAACCGAAAGCCACGCGTCAGTGAGGACGCTCGCCCTCGGTGACCACGGCGACAAAGAAGCATGTGTTTTCACAGGTTGGGAGGCTTTCGGATTCCCGTGGAAAAGGTGACACTCTCATGTTGTAGAAATACTCCCGCGCTGTTGTCCGAAACTTTGCTACGATTGAGCTCTGTGATTTAAAACGTTTTAAAGACAGGGCCGTGTGTGTGTGTGTGTGTGTGTGTGTGTGTGTCTTGTGTGCTGGAGGCCGCGAGGCCGCATTCACCGGTGACCGTCCCCCAAGGCAGAGTGTGCTGTGTCCAAGGCGCTGCACTGACGGCTGCTAGAGTGTGTACGTTCTGCTTTTAGGGAGATCGGTTTTTTTTTAATAGATGGTTCTAGAACTAGATGTTTAATCGGAAGGGCGGCCCCTTTTTACACTTTGTATACACTTCACCTATACGTGCGTGTGCCTGTGTGCACACGTGTGTGTTATACGTGTATATATATGAATTTTGCTTTTCTCTCTCTTGAGGGTAGATCGTTTCACCTTCTTCTTGGTAATTACGTAGGAGCACAAGAAAGCACGTTCACGGATTTTAAAGCCTCAGCTTTATTGGGCTTTGATGGACGTATAAAACCGTAAGGCGTTTCACATGTGCACCGTGGCGATCTGATACGTGTGTACGTTGTGAAACCTTCTTCCCATCAAGTTCATTGACGCTGGACCCTAACAGGACTGTCCAGTTTACTCCCCGTGCGCAGACCAGTACGTGGGGGGCCATGGAGAAAACGCATGTTACATTCGCGATGACCGTTTGGATTTAAAAAGGCCCCATCAGTGAGGTTTTCGTGAACGTGTGCACCCTGCCTTGAACGAATAAAGAAAACCTCGGTGAAAGACGACAGCATCGCAGACGGGTCTGTGGATGCCTCTTCACCGCTCTGCGCCGCATAAAAGGAAAGGCGTCAAATACATCCTGCTCTTGGGGTGTGAGACAGAGTAATGGGACTACCTGATAGACAATCTGTCGTCGCTGTCGTTTTTCCCCAGGCAAAAAAAGAGGAGTGAGTGTATTCGATCTTCCTGGTGGAATATTTTGTGGCACTTACCCCGGCCACATTGTCAGTTTAACGTCTCGAAGTCCAAATGATGCTTTAAAATCGGAATAAGATAGAAGGTCATGATTAAAAGGGCAGCTGTGTCCCACGGATGGTGGAGGGTGTACCACTCTGGGTTGGGAATGGATGGACCCTCTTAGTTTTGTGGAGGCGTTCATTAGCTGGAGCGTGAGGGCCTACATGTGAATACACGAATATATTCTGGGTACGTGTCACTTCCGCTCCGCTCCTAAATCTTAACCCTGAAAACGTGAGACTGAGGAATCTGACGCGTGATCCTTGTGAATGCGACCTATGGAGTAAAGAACCAGGTACCTTGAGATGTTCGGCTTCCGTCTAAAGAAAAAGCGTTTTTACCTCTTCGTGCAGACTGCCCTACGCGAACGGCGGTGTCGAATTATATTACACAAAATAATTACTTTCAAAACCTCGTCTTTTTCCTGTTTTTGATAAATTATGGAGTAAAAAGAATCGTAGCCTTTCTGGAGGGGGCGGACGTTAATTGCTTCCAGTTGGCGAAGTGGAGCGTCTCAGAGCCCCCTCCTTGCCTCTCTGCTCCGTGGGTTAAATGCCAAGCGTGCTGCGCCTCTATTTAAGGCATTTCTTAAACACCCCCAAGGCCATGGGCAAAGTGACACGCTCCCTGGGCTTTGGTTTTAAAATACTCCGGGAAAAAATGCTGGAGGACGGCAGCAAAGATAACAGAGCCTTGGCAGGTGTGGAGGCCACGTTTGGGGTACCGGGGAGGAGGTGTGTGTGTTTGAAAATTTCCATGATAAAAAAGTTTTTAAAACGTGCTTCCGGGGCGCCTGGGTGGCGCAGTCGGTTAAGCGTCCGACTTCAGCCAGGTCACGATCTCGCGGTCCGTGGGTTCGAGCCCCGCGTCAGGCTCTGGGCTGATGGCTCGGAGCCTGGAGCCTGTTTCCGATTCTGTGTCTCCCTCTCTCTCTGCCCCTCCCCCGTTCATGCTCTGTCTCTCTCTGTCCCAAAAATAAATAAAAAAAAAAAAAACTTTGAAAAAAAAAAAAAAAAAAACGTGCTTCCCTCAAAACTGTGTTTCTTGCAGAAAGTCCGTGACTCACGCGCTGGTGTGAGATGGGTTAGTGATGCTATGTGACTTTTCTTGGTTTGTTTTTTTTTTTTTCCAGATCTCTGTGGAACCTCTGCTAACCTCGCAGAGCTCCTGGATGGCACCTCTACCGGTTACTGAGGAGGAAAGTCACAGCCCACAGGTCAACGTCCGTGTTCCTATCTTCACGTTTCCTCACGAAAACAAAGTTCACGTGTCTCGTTTATACGGTGTTGTCGCACGTGTGACTTTGTGTTGAAAATCTGTTGTTTGGTGTCGCGACAGACCCGATTCTTTGGATAGGGGAAGTTGAGGACTGCATAAAACAAATTACCCTTGTGGATTCGGATACAGACAGGGTCAGGAGTGAAGCGTTTAAGTGCCCAGGAAGAAAAAACGGAAGGCATTTCATAAATGAAATAAGGATTTGATAACATACACAATATCTTATGCGTGTCTACAAGTATAATGTTCTAGTTGATGAGAAAGAGCATGATTTGAGTTCTTAAATGCTTGATTGGTCATGAAGGTAAGAAAGTATATTGCCACAAATTCCAGATTATGTCTTCTGGGTTCTATACGGTGATCGATTAAAGACACAAACTTTCTTTCCATCAGGAAGGAGATACAAAGTTCCAGAAACCTTCAGTTTAAAAACGTATTAATCTCTAAAATGTAACGGAATGTGTGAAAAAATAATGAACGCTTTTCTCGCAAGCAATACAGTGGCCTTTCTTCCGCATACCTTGTTAATCCAGATGAGTCAGAAAGTCACTGTACTGTTATCTTGTGTGTTCCTCAAAGATGGCACCAGTGACCGTGTTTTGTTTTGCCGCAAACTCTGTTGTGCGTGTGCGTCTCTGAAAAGACTTTCAGCTAACGCTTAGTGTATTTTACCACTAACTAATCTATTGTCCTCCCATTTGGGTGTGTTTGTAGGTGTGGAGACAGAGGGGAGGTGGGACCGGATGAAAAATTACTTTTGACCCCACTGAATACCAGAACGTAGTCATCCTAGTGCTAGGCTTGGATATTTCATTGTCTTCGCTAAACCTACAGTCAGTGACATCTGACTGTAATCGTTGCCGATCCCGGGGCATATGCTGTACCTTACTCTGAAGAAGAGATGCTCATTGTTGGTGGTGAGAATTTACTAGGCAGGGTGACAGAAAGTCTGCCCCCAGAGAGCAAAAACCGTCCGCCGTGTGTTACGTCATTGCCTGGAAATCACGCTATTTAAACCACTCAGCTGATGCTTTGGGAAGAGACAATTCTGGAACTTAGGAAAATTTACCAAAATTAAGGAGAAGCAGTTTCCACTTTTTTCCTTCTTCCTCCCCACTTCTTGTCGTAAGTTCACACCACTTATTTACTGGGGGAAGCAGAAAGGCACGTGGTGGTTGGACGTGTCGGCAGCTGGCTGTGAGTCTAGACCCTGCCCAGTGTAGCCCAGCGAGCCTGCACCACAGCTGACACAACACGGAAAGAGGATTTCAGAATAAGTAGCACCGTATTGCAGTCAGGTAGCGAAAGTGTTGTTTAAAGCGCAGCCCGTACATCCGTGTGTAAGCCTACCTACTTAAGATTCGTTCAGCATCTCACATAGTCATAAACGTTTCCCTAACGTGGGCCTTGTTGGTAAGTGTGCTGCCCGGGGACTCGATTCCTTGCTGAGCACATGGCAGAGGCCCTGGCAGGAAGTGCCCAGTGACACGGGAACTCTGTGATCGTGTGGCATTGTCTCCACCTCCCTGGCGGTCGCTACAAATTCTCAGAGACAGACGCGGCCAGTGCTGATGGCGCCGCTCAGGAGAATTGGGGCTCCCGTTTCCAACCCGCACGAACACAAGAGGTGTGCCTTCTGTCCCCGATGGGTGTCCCTCGTGGGTGTGGATGCTTTTGCTTTGACTGGCGCGAACCACTCATCTTGCCTCTGATGGCGCACATCTAAGGTTCCGCCGAATACGGTTTTTCAGTTTTTTTCTTATTTCCCGGTAAAAAATAGGCTCGTCTCTTACAAGACTTTTGATGCCCCACGACTTCTATGTACTTTTTCCTTCCAGAAAGTTTTTTTCCGGATCCAACTTGCTAAACCCGTGTAAATATTTTGGCTTTGCGAAGTTACCCATTAAACGTCCGCTTGAGGGGTAGACGCGAACCCCCTGCATCTTTGGGCTGGGGATATTCTGGGGTTCCCTGTGGGGCACGGTCAAGTTGTGCTGCGTTTGCTAATGAGCAATAATGAGACAGAGCAGTGGGTTGCTTTAGCGACCCTCTGAACCACACTCCTGCCTTTTTAATGACGTTGATTGACCAAAACCAAAGACAGCAAAAAGCCTGGGGGGAAAAGAAAGAGTCAGTACCCAGAGCGTGGCACAAAAGTTTCTTAGAGTCCGTGAAAAGCAACCTAATTCTAGGTCAGGGAAATTCCTGGAGGGGAAAAAAAGGTGGGGGGTGGGGCGTGTGATGCTTATGAAAATACTGCGGAGAGTAGACGTGTTGGAGGCAGGGGTTTCGAGTTGTGTTTTTGTGAGACCGGCTCTTTGGGTCTCTGCAGAAGATCCTGCGCACCTGTTCTCCTGGAGAGGAACCAGGCTGGCCAAGATGAGCGGTTTATATTCTGTTATGTGGATTACCATTTGCTAAGAAGAAGCCCAGGCCACTGAATCCATTTCACTGAGGACTGAAAAGTGGAATTGAGCCAGAGTCCCAAATGGGAGGGATCAATACTTTATTTACTAAGACAAGCCCTGAAAAATAGAGTCAGTAGCTGTTTATATTTGTTATTTCTTCTACCTGTTTCTCTGCTCAGGTTGATATTTATCCACGTAGGTGGTAGCTTTAGCTACATGAAAAAGTTGAAGCTTTCAACCTTAAAATTCAGGTTACAATGGCATATGGGAAAAAGCCATTCTTTGATGTGATTTTGTGGCCTGTGTTAAAATCTGATACAAAACTATGAGCTCATCTCAAATCTGGAAACCCACTCAATGGCGTTTTGCGCCGTTCTATCCCACAATGCACTGGTAGCAAATTGTCACGATACCTGTTACATACGAGTGTGTGTTTTGTTATGATTTTCTGCCCAGGTCTTAATGCCCCCTGCTACATTCCTTACAGTCCGCGGAATCACTGTTCCAGGGCAAGGAACTACACAGACAAAAGATCGAATGAGGTACATAAAATTGAAATATGGAATCATAGACCTACATCGCCCATAAGTCACCTCAGAAGAGGTGCAACGGACAGATGATGATGTCGTCTCCGGACTTGTCCTTCCCGCCCCTTGGCCCCCGAACGTGGGTTTGCTGAGGAGGAGTGACCCACTCGTTCTGTCCGTTTTCAGGATCTGCCCTTCTCCACAGAGATGGTGCTTACAGTGACCGTAATAGCAACTCATCTGTCTGTAGGGACGTCACCTGAAAATCTGGCTTCGCTTCCTGGGGACAGTTTGTAGACGAGTCTGTGGCATCAGCCACAGGTGCGTGCCCTTCTGGGTTCTCTGAGGGTTCAGAGCGGAAACTTAGGTGCAGGCATACCGTCCCACGCACAAAGGTGGGCCTGTCGTCTGGGCAGGGGGAAGTCAGCTGACAAAAATATCCTGTCTCACAACAGCGAGATATTTACAAAACACATGCCATCTGTTAAGAAGCTTGGGAAACAAGCTATGAGGTTACACCGGAAATATGTCGAAACTGCAATATGGCTCATTAGTACGGAACACGGATTTTATTGGACCACCCGCGGGCCAACATCGTATCCCCCAAAACGTAACGGCACAGAGTGGAGGCCGGGACAGCGAGGCTAGCGATTAAATAGGAGAGAGAGCGCCGCGTGCCCCCAAACCACAGTGGAAGCTGCACTGCGCACTTGGCTGAGCTAAGATACCACCCGAGGCGCACACGCCTTCCTCGGAGCGGACAGAGAGGAGCTGCCTCCTCCTCCGGGAGCATAAACGAACCAATATCTAAGGAATGCAAGTTCCATAATGGGACACCGGATGCCCAATGTCGGCTAATTAAGCCTGGCTCCGACTCGGAAAGATCCCGTAAGTGAGAAGTTAAAATATTAATCCCGATTTCGAACTGCACGACGAGCGAGGCTGGTACCTGAAGGGAGAGAATGTACTCCTGACATTTTAGATTAAGGGTTCGCCTCAAAGCCGCTTTCCGAACAAGTGGGACTTTCTCTACAGAGTATTCTCTGATACCGGCCGAGAAAGGGCGATGACAATCCTTGAAGTGACACCACTGTCAACAGAGGGAGAGAAGATTTCAATCAGGTGGTTTTCATTGTCTGATAGAAACGATCTTTATGGCTTTGTTGTTCTTCATCAAAGCGCACTGATTAAGCACCTTCATGCCCTGTGGTTTGTAGAAGAAAGCACAGAACCAAAAAATAGACTATTCGGTCCCCATTAAAAATGGACCCTATTTAAAGCAACATGGTATTAAAACAGAGTGAGGTCTAATACAAATGCAGGTTCAATAAGTGTTATTAAATTATTAGACCTTAAGGTGAAAATATGCCCTTGAACTGCCCTTATATGCAATCAGAGCTGTGATTAAATATTAATGCCCTAAGATTAAAGGGTCACTTGAGTGGATTTTTTTTTTTAGCAATACCCCAAATGGTGGGAATTAGCTACATTTTGCATACTTTGTGGACACGGAAACCTGGACAACTTCCAGACTGCAAAGCGCCTGGCTGGGGGCTCTGCTCTCGCCTGGCTGAGCCCCCGCCCCTGCGCGGTCTACAGTCATGTTGAGATTCTTTGTCACGGCGCTGCAGGGAGCTCCGTGGCCCTGTGTCCGTGGACCAGGGCTGTCGCGGGTCCCTTCTGCAGGAAGATGGAGTCCGTTTGGAGCAGTGCTGGTCAGGGCTGACTGTCCACCTGTTGGGTGTGGTGCTTTGAATACCACAGAAGGAAAGGAATACGTTCATACATACATATATATATATTAAGAAATGCTTTTCCTTCTACTCGATGACTGAGTGTCTAAGTCTAGCAAAGCCTTTGTTCTTCTAGTTCGTACGGCCCATCACCAAAGAGGGAAGTGTTCTCTCACTCATGGGCCCAGTGTTAAGTAACCACACGGTGACCCGATGACTCAGGGCCAGAGCCCCCCCCCAGCCCCTGGGGGTGCAGCTGTGTGACCCACACCCACGGCTCTGGCTGCCCCGGGCCGAGCCCCTCGGGGCAGGTGCGGGACGCCGGCCCAGGTGGGGAGCCCTTTGTCCAGGGCCGTCCTGCGGCCTTGCTCTGACAGCCAGTGCCCTTGAGCCCGGCCGCCCCCGTCCTGGATCCCAGAGGCCCAAACACCACGGTCAGCCCGTCAGGCTCAGACAAAGCACTGGCTGCCTCCCGTTTGTGGTCTCGCTGAGGGGAACCCGGGCAGCACCGGCCCAGCGCACGGCTCCTCCCTCAGGGGGCCCCCGAGTCCGGCCGTGTGTCGTAGCTCAGAGCCAGCCATGGGCCCAAACCGGAGAAACTTCTCAGCCAGAGCCCCTTCCTGGCAGGCCCCCCGGGAAAGCGCTGGACGACGTCACGCAGCTTCGGCACTGCCCGCGTGGGGCCGAGGGTGCCCCCGAAAGCCCGCGCCCCCACAGTAACTGTCCCCCCTTGACGACTACTCTTGCTGGCCCACGTTTCAGCAGACGCCTGTGCGTTGTAAGGCCCCACGGTGAGAGGCGGAGGGGCGGTGGCCGGGGCCCCCTCTATATTCAATTTGGGACTTTTCCACGGGAAGGGGGGCCGTGGGGAGGCCTCGCCGGAGGCCTCGACGTGAACGCTGGTGCCCTCTGCGTGCTGGACAGGGACCGGGGTCCTCGTCTTCGTCTCAAAAGGGCCACCTCCTCCGGGGGCCACCACTGCTTTCCAGGTCAGTGGTGGGACAAGCAGACCCAGAAAAGACCCCCGCAGGGGCAGGTGGTGGGAAGAAATGCTAACGTGGACGCTATGGAGGAGAGGACAGGGACCGGGGGATGTGTTCCCTGCTGGGGGGAGGAAGGAGTCAGCGGGGAGAGGAGTTCAGAGGCTCCCAGGGTCTCCTGCGCTGAAAGGGGAGAGGCACAGAGACCGTGGGGGTCAGAGCGGCTGGGTGGTCCCTCGGTGCCCCTAGAGGGCACCTCGGTGGGGTAGGGGGGTGTCTCCCAGGTCGCTGTGATCCCGGCCGAGACAGAGGATGACCGCCCTGGGTCAGCTCGCGGTTCTGCAGGCTCACTGGCAAGAACGGTGGGCCATGTGTGCCCCCCACCCCGCCCCCTGTCTCCACTGTGCTTGGCTGGCCACACCCGGAGCCCCCCTCCTGCAGGACCTGTGTCACCCGATCACCTGCCAGGGCCGGCTCGGAGCGTGGACGTTACCTGAACTTCAAGCTAAACACAAACTTGTGTTGTAAACGTAGTTCATCTACTTTTGCTAATTTTCAGTAGAGTGGAAAGCATTTAATTTTTATTGGCTCTCACAGTAGGGGGCGGGTGGTCAGGGCGGTGGAGAGCAGAAGGAATCCCTTGGATCTCTCTAGAGTTTTCATTTATTTAAGTGCCTGTGATCGGTTTGCCTCCTGGTCACCTTCCCTCTGAAAGCCTGGCGCAGGGAGTCTCCAACGCAAGGTAGGAATTGAGGGACCCTGCTCGGCCGGGGACCGTTTGTCGAGGTGACCGTGCGACTTCGGTGGGTTTACCCGCCGGCCGCCCCGCTCGGGCTCCAGTCCACTGAGTGGACCTCACTGGTCTTTCTCCCCCATTGTCCTCCGAAGACCCCGTTCCAGGTCGCCAAGTGCCCCGGGCCCAGTTCCTCCTGGAGGCAGGGCAAGTCGGGGGCTCAGGCACCACACTGGGGGATCCCTTGGCCCTCCAAACACTCAGCAGGTGCCGCTCAGGGCAGAGCAAGCTGGGCCCTGGACGGGCGGGTGGCCAGGGTCCCTTCAGTCTGCCGGACTGCACACGAGGCACCCCAGTCTCTGCAGCTTGGATTCCCTTCTTTAACACCAGACAAAGCAAAATGAAAAACACACACGCAAAAACCCTACATTTTTTTCCTCATGGGTAAGAAGAAATACATGTACTTCTTCAAAAAGAAGAAAATGACAATGTTCTCGGGGCACCTGGGTGGCTCAGGTAGTTGTGCGTCTGACTCTTGATTTTGGTTAAAGTCACAAATCCCAGAGTTATGGGATCGAGCCCCAGGCTCTGCACTGAGTGTGGAGCCTACTTGAGATTCTCTCTCTCTCTCTCTCTCTCCCTCCCTACCTGTCCCTCCACCCTTCCCCCTCCTCCAAAAATGAATTAGGGGCGCCTGGGTGGCTCAGTCGGTTAAACGTCCGACTGGCTCCGGTCATGATCTCGCGGTCTGTGAGTTCGAGCCCCGCGTCAGGCTCTGTGCGGACAGCTCAGAGCCTGGAGCCTGCTTCCGATTCTGTGTCTCCCTCCCTCCCTGCCCCACCCCTGCCTGTGCTCTCTCTCTCAAAAACAAACATTAAAAAAAAAATCAGTTTTTAAAAGTCCTCAAGTCCCATCACCAAGATAACTGTTTGCATCATATATGGGTGTGCACACACGTGTGGGGGGGGGGGGGGGCGGGGGGAGTTGAGTGCATCACCTGTGTTCTCTGACCCGGCCTTTCCCCTCAAAGCGCTAGGAGTTTCTTCTCCTGTTGTTCAATGTCCTCCTGCCACGTAAGTTGTCGCGGCTGCAGAACGTCTACTTGTATGTAACGGGCCTCCTACGTTAGGACCATTTAGACCATTTTCAGTGTTTGACTAGTGGGAACGAGGCGGAGGTGAATCTCGGTAGCTGGATCTTCGGCGGATTCTCCCTGGCTGCCGCCGGCCTCGGCTGGGTTCCTCGCTGCCGCAGGGAGGTCTCCGGGGGCCCGTGGCCCCACGTCCCCAGCGGTGCCATCAGAGTCGAGAACAGCGCCTGCCCTCCCGACTGGGCACCCCCCGTGGGTGAGGGGTCCAAACGGTCCTCTCCTGTTTGGGAAACTCCCCGTCTTCGGTGCAAGGACAGGAGACCCTGGGGCAGCGCGGAGCCCGCCCAGCAGACGTCCCCGGCGTGGTGCCCAAGCCACAGGGTGAGCCCGCCCGGTCGTCGGGGCCCTCGGGAGCCCTCCACGGCTCCAGTAACAGCTGTGCTGGCGACGCACGTGAGCGTGGCTTTAGTCCCTTCCACGGGTACCGTTTCACATCACCCTCCCACCGCCGCGCGTGGAAATACAATCTCGTCTCCACCGTGCAGATGAGGAAGCCGGGGTCTGGAGAAACACGGGTGACCAGGTTCGAAGGCCCCGGTGTCCTGACTGCAGCACCGGCCCGCCTCCAGCGGGGGGCCCCCTCCGACACGGTGAAGGAGGCCCCCGAGATGGACTGGTTGGACAGGACAGTCCCCGCGGTCCCGCGGGTGCCGACGTGAGAGCATGACGGCGGGAGGACGGGGCTTCTGGCCTCGGTGCCTCGAGGGCCCCCAGAAGCCCTGTGCACGGAGCGTCAGGACGGAAATTTGCTGCACGGGGAACAGGGCCCCAGCGTCAGCCCAGCTGCTGCTCGGACGCGCGCTTGTCCACAGTGACATCTCCCCTAGAGATCGGGACGGGGAAATATGTGTCCAGGAGGGGCAGAGCACGTGGCCCCAACATGCGGGGCTGAGCTCGGGGCCGGGGGCGTTGACATCCACTTGCAGGGTCACGGAGGCCAGGCTCGGCCAGGTGGTGTGGCCCCAAAACCATCCTGAGGGACTGTCTGCCCTGAATACTAATAATTGAGGTGATGCCCCAAGGTCAGCCTCCTCTCCTTGGAGCCACTTCATTGATTGTTCCCCATGGTAATGACACTGTTCTGCCGGCCCTTTGGTAAACGTTCGTTTCGCCTCAACGTCTCTCTAAAGCAGGGCTTCCTAACCTCTTCGGATGGCATGGAGCCTTCTGGCAGCCTTGGGAAGCCTTTGGCAACGCCCTTCTTAGACGGATACGTGTGTGTGTGTGCGTGTGTGTATAGATAGATAGATCCATGCACAAAATAAAATGTGCAAGGTGACAAGAAACACAATCGGATTAAAATACTTACAAAATATATTTTAACTGTGATCTGTTTCTGTACTAATGTGTTAGACGTAGTCTAGTCACAGGTTGAATCAATGATTTTAAAGTAGTGATGGGCGAGGGCACGCGGGTGGCTCAGTCAGCTAAGTGTCCGTCTCTCAAGGGCACCTGGGTGGCTCAGTGGGTTAGGCCTCCAACTCTTGATTTTGGCTCGGGCCATGGGCTCATGGTTTGTGAGTTTGAGCCCCGCATCGGGCTCTGTGCTGATGGCGAGGAGCCTGCTTGGGATTCTGTCTCTCTCTCTCTCTCTCTCTGCCCCTCCCTTGCTCATGCTCTCTCTCTCTCTCTCAAAATAAATAAGCAAACGTTAAAAAAAAATTAAGTAGCGACGGGCCGAAATGATGATCTGCCGTATCTGTGACGACTATAGCGTGATATGAAAATATCTGTGGTTTCGGTTGGCAAAAAGGCAGCTAGAGAGGATACGGCTGAGCGAAAGGAGTCGAGAAGGACCAATGCCACAGGATTTCCCTCATATTTGGAATTGAAGGAACAAAGCAAATGAGCAGGGAGACAAAAGAGAGGCAGACAAACCAGGAAACAGACTCTTCACTACAGAGCACACACTGACGGTCACCAGAGGGGAGGTGGGCGGGGGGAGGGGGAGAAAGGCGACGGGGACTAAGGATGCACTGGCCAGGAGCACCGGGTGGACACCAAGTGCTGGGTCACTACGTCACACACCTGAGACGAATATAACACCGTGGCCGCTGACGGGAACGAAAGTGAAACCTTTAAAAAGTTGCCAACAGGGGCTCGAGCAGGGTTGACTCCTGCCGCGACATCATTATGTCTGTCTCGTAAGGAAAAGAACGGGGAGGGGGCTGGTAGACACCGACTCGCGACAACAACGAGCACGCATGTTCCCGGCCCAAGTTCACGGAAGCCAGAGTAAGAGCTCCTGCCTTAAAGTAAACAGGAATGGGTCAACCTGTTCAGAGAAGAGACCGAGGCAGAGAGGCTCACTGTTTGGTCCAAGGCACCACAGCAGGTCAGAGCCCCACACGGGACCTTCTGCTGAAGGCACTGACCTTCAGTGCTGGCTCAGACGTCCTCCTCGGGAGTGTTCTAGAGATTTCATCCTGACGAGCTTCCACGAAGATCACTTGACCACATTTGCTATTCACTGAAGAAGACTATGGACAAAATTTTAAGACGTTGAAAAGAGTCTCTCAGGAAAGAGTTACTGATCATCTAAAACCCACACCTGAACCACACACACAGACTTGCTCGGTTCGAGGGGGAATGAGAAGATTCATTTCGCTAGAGAAAAATCTCGAACTTCCAGTTCATGGCCCTCGTTCTGGGGAGCGCTATAAAATTAGTAATAAGACTGCTTGAAGAAATCCTTCAGACCAAGTTCAGATTTAAAAGAAATAAATACCTATATAGATAAGTTAACCGTAAGCTTCACTTACTACGTTGCGGTTGCAATGGAGGACGTGGCCAATGGGTCTTGAGGTCCCGTGTTGCCAAAATTCTGTACAAAATGAAGCGCTCTGGAGGCAAGTAGCCCCCGAAAGTACAGACCAATGTCAGACGTTTCCAGAAATATATGGAAAATAACACCCCAAAGAATGGAACAGTACGTGGTTATTTATTGATTGAAGAAATAGTCTGAATGAAAAGGTGGGCACGTGGACTCTTGCCCCATTTCCATAAACCAAAGGTCTGACTCTTCCTAAATCTCTCCCTTCCTCGCGTTTGTTTGTACATCCCGTGGCGGTCAGGATCACCGCGCCACAGGCACAGGGTCGCCGTCCTCTCCCAAAGACGCTCTCAGGCTGCCGCGGGGAGACTTCACCCGGGGCAGCGAGCCCACACTCCCTCTGTGTGGTCCTCACGTTTCCCTGGGGACGGCGTCTCTGCTGTACTGCTTCCCACCTTACGGCCCCCACCCCAAATCAGCCTCCCCTCGCGCCAGCTCCCGCCCTGGGCTCACCCGGGTGCCGTGGGCCAAGATGCTCCTCCGGCAACCCCCCACCCTCCAGCTGCTCTCCCTCCTCCTCCAGCTGCTCCTCCTCCTCCTCCAGCTGCTCCCCCTCCTCCAGCTGCTCCCCCTCCCCCAGCTGCTCCCCCTCCCCCAGCTGCTCCCCCTCCCCCAGTTGCTCCCCCTCCTCCTCCAGATGCTCCTCCTCCTCCTCCAGCTGCTCCCCTCCTCCAGCTGCTCCCCCTCCTCCAGCTGCTCCTCCACCTCCTCCAGCTGCTCCTCTTCTAGCTGCTCCTCCTCTTCTAGCTATTCCTCTTTCTCCTCCAGCTGCTCCCCCTCCTCCAGCTGCTCTCCCTCCTCCAGCTGCTCCTCCTCCTCCTTCAGCTGCTCCTCCTCTTCTAGCTGCTCCTCCCCCTCCTCCAGCTGCTCCCCCTCCTCCAGCTGCTCCCCCTCCTCCAGCTGCTCCTCCTCCTCCAGCTGCTCCTCCCCCTCCAGCTGCTCCTCCCCCTCCTCCAGCTTCTCCTCCCCCTCCTCCAGCTTCTCCTCCCCCTCCTCCAGCTGCTCCTCCTCTTCTAGCTGCTCCTCCCCCTCCTCTAGGTGCTCCCCCTCCTCCTCCAGCTGCTCCCCCTCCTCCAGCTGCTCCCCCTCCCCCAGATGCTCCCCCTCCTCCAGATGCTCCTCCCCTCCTCCAGATGCTCCCCCTCCTCCTCCAGATGCTCCCCCTCCTCCTCCAGCTGCTCCCCTCCTCCAGCTGCTCCCCCTCCTCCAGCTGCTCCCCCTCTTCCAGCTGCTCCTCCTCCTCCTCCAGCTGCTCCTCCCCCTCCTCCAGCTGCTCCCCCTCCTCCTCCAGCTGCTCCCCCTCCTCCTCCAGCTGCTCCTCCTCCTCCAGCTGCTCCTCCTCTTCTAGCCATTCCTCTTTCTCCTCCAGCTGCTCCCCCTCCTCCAGCTGCTCCCCCTCCTCCTCCAGCTGCTCCCCCTCCCCCAGCTGCTCCCCCTCCCCCAGCTGCTCCCCCTCCTCCAGATGCTCCCCCTCCTCCTCCAGATGCTCCTCCTCCTCCTCCAGCTGCTCCCCTCCTCCAGCTGCTCCTCCACCTCCTCCAGCTGCTCCTCTTCTAGCTGCTCCTCCTCTTCTAGCTATTCCTCTTTCTCCTCCAGCTGCTCCCCCTCCCCCAGCTGCTCCCCCTCCTCCAGCTGCTCCTCCCCTCCTCCAGATGCTCCCCCTCCTCCTCCAGATGCTCCCCCTCCTCCTCCAGCTGCTCCCCTCCTCCAGCTGCTCCCCCTCCTCCAGCTGCTCCCCCTCCTCCAGCTGCTCCTCCTCCTCCAGCTGCTCCTCCTCCTCCTCCAGCTGCTCCTCCCCCTCCTCCAGCTGCTCCCCCTCCTCCTCCAGCTGCTCCCCCTCCTCCTCCAGCTGCTCCTCCTCCTCCAGCTGCTCCTCCTCTTCTAGCCATTCCTCTTTCTCCTCCAGCTGCTCCCCCTCCTCCAGCTGCTCCCCCTCCTCCAGGTGCTCCTCCTCCTCCTCCAGCTGCTCCCCCTCCTCCTCCAGCTGCTCCCCCTCCTCCTCCAGCTGCTCCTCCTCCTCCAGCTGCTCCTCCTCTTCTAGCCATTCCTCTTTCTCCTCCAGCTGCTCCCCCTCCTCCAGGTGCTCCTCCTCCTCCTCCAGCTGCTCCCCCTCCTCCAGCTGCTCCTCCTCTTCCAGCTGCTCCTTCTCCTCCTCCAGCTGCCCTCCCCAGGTGCCCCCACCCCATGCCTCCTTGTGCTGCCCCGCTCAGTCCTCACAGCCTGAGATCTGCCCTTCCAGCTTCCCGTCTGTTTGCTTCTTCCCGCCCTGGCAACACTGTTCTCGCTCCTTCCAGGCCTCTGCGTCCAGAGCTCAAGTGTGACGAACGTTTAAGCAGCAGGCTGAATATGTCCCGAAAGCATCACCACAACAAGTGTCGTTACCGGCTGCGTGTGTGTGGTGAGAAATCGTGAGATTCGCTCTCTTAGCAACAGTCCAAACTCGGACTGCGGCGCTGCTAACCGCCGTCACCCTGTCGCACACGAGACCTACAGGTACGGAGTCATCGCGCCGCAGCACCTCCATAAGAGGAACGAGAGAGACTGGGGGGGGGGGGGGGGGGGGAGTAAACAAACAAGGAAAAGCAGGCTGCGTGGCGCCAGGGAAAGAGCTTGCACCAGAGAGCCCCCTCCCGGACCCCGTGGTGTGACCTTGGGCCACCCCTCACCCTTGGCTTCCAGCTTCTGTCGTCCCCTGGGAAGAAAGGGGCCCCGCTGGGCGGCCGCCAAGCCCCTCCGGCCCCTCCCGGATTGTGCGGCTCCTCAGTGACACGCCGTAGCGACACAGAGCGCCCCACACCTACCCTGCCGCGGCCTTCGGGTCGACTTCCTCAACTGGCCCCTGCACGTGCCCCAGCGCGGCTTCCGCCCCCGCCCCTTCCGGTCCGGTGCACCTGCGCCCGCCCCGCCCCCTCCCGCCCCTCCCCCCGTCGGCCTCATCTTGCGGCCCAGCCGGCTTTGCTGCGGCCTTTGTCGCTTTGTCTTCCCTCCTTTTCCTTTTGTGTCTGTGGGGCTCACTCAACTGTTTGCACACTTTTAGAAAAATTTCCGTCTTCCCCGTGAGCCCATTCTCTCCGCACCGAGGCCCGGCTGGCGTTTCCTGGAGGCCCCCCGGATGCCTGGAGCCACCATGGCAACCGCCGGCCCGCGCCCGGCCTCACCTTCCCCGGGCGGAAAGCGCCAGAAGGGGCGGCCCGGGCCTCGCAGGGGATAAAGGGAGAAGGTTCTGGACCCCGAGCCCGAAGTCCAGGTGTCCAGGCCGCTCGGGCCTAGGGCGTTTGGAGGCTGAGCGGCCCGGCGGGGACACGGCGCCCTGCTCACGGGTGACACGCGTTGCTAACAACTACCAGGGAATTCTGAGTGTGTAAAAATCGCACATTAACGCCCCGATGGAGAAGAACGCCATCCCGCAGCCGTCCTGGTCCTGACGACGAATTTGCGCCTGGCCGAGGGGCCCCGGGGCCGCTGCCCGCCGAGACCTTCTCTCTCTGACCTTTTCCCTTCCTGGAAAGCCCGCGCCCCGAAGTCAAGCCCTTCCCTGCCTGTCTGCCAGCGGCCCGGGCCAGTGCCTCCTGGCCTCATTGTCCCCGCCAAGCCCTGCCCGGCCCGGCCCAGGCCTGGCTCCTGATTAGAAATTTAAAAGAGTCTCTCTGGTGAGAGCAGATACCCCATCACTTCCTGGGATGTTCCTCCTTTTCTCTTCAGGCCTCAGCTCTTCCCACTTTTAAAGACGCGCAGCACACAGAAAGCGCAGCCAAGCGTGCAGCCCGGAACGGCCCCTTCCGGGGCCCTCGCAGAGTCTGGGAACCGCCGCCATTCACCCTTTGCCTTCTGGTGGCTTCTGAACCATGACGTCCTGGGCAGTGGCGCTCAGGACAATCCCCGGGAGCAGGGGGCAGGCCGGGGGGCCGGGGCCCTGGGAGGAGCTCCCCAGGAGAGCGTTTCCTGATCCGAGGATCCCTCGTTCTCGGCCGACCCGGGGTTGGGACAGGAGGCACCTGATGAGAACGCCCGATGACACTTAGTGGCAAAGCGTCGCCCTTCGCTCCTGCCGGGTTGCCACACGCCTCGGTCACCCCAGCCGGCACTGTGTGGAGGGATGGGGTGCCCGGATGGGGCCTCGCTTGCCCTGGACCAGGGAGAAGGCGGTCTCGGCCCAGCGGGGACCCTTAGCAGGAGCAAGCCTGCCCTGCCAGCCCCACGCACCACTTTGCCCGCCTGTCTCTGCCCCCCCCCCCACCAGCCTGCGCTTCTTGGGGTTCATCTGTCATTGCCTTCCTGTCCCATGCGGGCCCTCAGCCCTTCTCTCCTGGCCTCCCTCCAGCCACCCTTCAGGGGCCACCGGATAAGCCTCTGGTGGTTGGGCCCCAGCCACACTGCCCCGCACGGCCTTCCGTCATCCGCAGAGGCCGGGCTCCCTCGCTGGCTCTCAGCCTTTATTTTCCTCCGTGTCCTTTCTGTGCCCAGGCCTGCAGCCGGGGAATGATCCCGTCGTCCCTCGGGCGTGCCTTCCCCCGTCCCAAGCCTCGCTTGGCATTTGTGCCATTTGGTTCTGGGACCCAATGGCCGCCAAGACCCTTCCCTGCTGTTGGGCACTGGCCCAGGGGCAGGACGGGACGCAGCTCAAGGGAAGCATCGACTGGTCCCCCCCCCCCACCCCCGGGGCTCAGATCCAGGCGTCCCACCCAGGTTCGCCTGCGCGTGCAATCCGGTTGCCTGACCGCCGGACGCGTCTGTCCACCCCTCGGTGCTCAGCGCATCGGCGAGGAAATCGTTCAGCCTGGAATCCCAGCTCTGCCCTCTGAGCCTCAGTTTGCCCGCCTGTAAAATGGGCGGGGAACCGTATCTGCCACACAGCCCTGTTGTGAGGAGTCGAGGAGAAGACTTTCAAGCGCGTGTGTCAACAGTCACACTACTTATAAGGCAACCGCAGAGTCTGTCCTCTGACCTGAGACCCTGGAGCAGGGAGGGCTCGGAGCGGCCGGCTGGGGCCAGGGCGTGAGCAGAGCACACGGGGGTGTGGGCCTCCAGCTCCCACTATTACAGAAAACGGTTAGTAAATACCTATGGGCTGGTCAAGTTTTAAGTGATCAGATTTCCCATTAGACAAAGTGGGAGAGAAAGGGGGATGGTCTGATAGACCCAGCATCGCTCTGGGGACACGAGGGATGGACGTGGGGCTGTGTCGGAGGGAAGGGGGCTTAGGGGAGGGCGCCGGGCTGAGCTGGCTCATCAGGGAGTGGGGATTCCCCCCCCCCTTCCCTCTGAGGGTTGCTGGGGAGACGGAATGAGCCAGGAGCCATCCAGGTCCTCTGACAATGACATGGGAGGCTCTCGGGCGGCCCTGAGTCCGGGGCTGGGGCGAGGTGTCTCAAGGGCCCCCCCACGGCAGCCGGGCCCCAAGAGGCGGGGAGCCCTGTCCAAGGGGATCAGAGAAAGATCAGTGTCCGGAAGGCAGGGCACCCGGCTTGTGAGGGGTTCCAGCGTCAGACGAGGAAGGACTGAGTGGGAGCGGAGTGGGGGGGGGGGCCCACCCCTGGTCACAGACCCCTGAGTGTGCAGTGACTGCCAGGGGCCCCTAGGCTCACCGGTGAGTTCTACGGACAGAAGAAACAGCGCGTGTCGGGTTGAGGTGGCCTGGCTCAGACTGACAGCTGTCCCCCATGCCCCTTTCACGGTAACTCGGGGCGCCCCAGCTGCTGCTGCCCTCGGCCAGTCCCTTCCCCGGCCCCTTGCCGTGAGGAGTGGCCCTGGACTGATTCTCTCGAGCGTGAGTCGACATAGTCCTCCTGCTGGGACTGCCTCCTCCAATCAGGTCTCCCAGTGGGGACCGGGCCAGGCTGGGGGAGCTACACGGTCCATCACAGTGGCCGCCAGCCCCCTGGGCAGCTTTTTTTTTTTTTTTTTTTTTGGCTTAATCAAACAATTTTAATCAAGTTAATACCAAGCAGTAAAAGTGCAGTTACCTGGAGAGCCCGTATTTTACGTGCTTAAATTATTTTCCACTGTCTTCGCTTGTGAGGCATTGCAGGTGGGACCCACCTTTGAATCTTCTAATGGCAGAATTGGAGGCACATACCGTCTGGAGCGCCACTCACACTGAACGCGCGGTTTGTCCAGATGAGTTTGCGGTTTGGTGGTTGGGGCGCCATCGGTCACGGAGCGCGGAGCCCCCGATGCCATCTGGGGGGGGGGGGGGCACCACGTTTGCATCCACATCCCCAGATGTGCTCTCGGCGTTCCTCTCAGGGGCATCCATACCCATCGGTGACGGCCGGAAAGCTGCGTGTTGTCCTCGGAGTATTTGTTTCCATGTTTGTCTCCCCACGCACGTACCAGCCCTCACATCGTGTGCCTTGCGACAACCCCACCTTGTCCCGCAGGCCCCGCCTCGCGGCTGCCGTGACACCTCATCTCAGCGAGCCGAGATTCAGGGAAACTGTGGTTCCACTTCCCGGCTGCACCGGCCGCGTCGCGAGAGCGCGACGGCCACGTGGGCTAGTGGCTGCCGTACTGGAAGGTGCACGTGCAGAACGTTCTCGCCACCGTGGAGAGTTCTGACGGACGGCAGCCAGGAGGATCGTGGGTTTCCGATGATCCCTTGGCACAGAGCCGCCCCACCGGCCGGGCCTGTTCACTGCAGAAGCGCGCCAGTCAGAGAAACGTAAACTTCTGTCTTCTCAGCAGAATACACTGTATTTGGGGCCTCTTTGTTACAGCAACCTACCTTTACGTGTATATTTGTGGGAGTATATGCTTATGTAAATATGGGTGGGTGTATGTGTTTATGTAAATATTTGTGGGTGTATCTGTTGATGTAAATATGCGTGGCCGTGTGTGTTTGTGTAAATATTTGTGGGTGTGTATGTTTATGTAAATAGTTGTATGTGTATGCATTTGCATAAGTATGTATTTGTGGGTGTTTCTGTGTTTATAAATACATACTTGGGGGTATGTATATTTATATAAAGATACATTTGCAGGTATCTGTATTTTTGAATGCGTGTATTTGTGTGTATACATACATACACATATACATAGATTATGCCTCAGACGTGTGGGTGCTAATGTGACCGACAGATGCAAAGTTTTTGGGGTTTTGTATGTTTTCTCAGAAAGTGCTTAAGCTGTCATTGCCATCAGGTCATGGATCTCCAAGTCCATTTTTGATGTTTATTTTTGACAGAGAGAGAGAGAGAGAAAGAGAGAGCAGGGAAGGGGCAGAGAGAGGGAGATACAGAATCGAAAGCAGGCTCCAGGCTCTGAGCTGTCAGCACAGAGCCCACTACGGGGCTCGAGCTCACGAGCCGTGAGATCATGACCTGAGCCAAAGTCGGACGCTCAACCAAATGAGCCACCCAGGTGCCCCTCCAAGTCCATTTTTAGATGTTAAAAAGAAAGCCTTTACCTGAAAAGGTGGAGAGTCACTGCCACAGCCAGAAGACCAGCCTGGCCAGAGCGGAGGACCAGACGGACAGCTGCCCAGCCTGAGGTCTGCACGCTGCTGTGAGGACGTTGTGGGGGGCACAGGGGGCTTCGACCGCTGACCCTCGGTCGCAGGCGAGAGGTCCCAGACCGGGCTCTCAGCGTGGGTGACTCGAACAGGCAAGGCAAGCAGGAGTGTCCAGGTGTGTGGCCTGGGGGTGGAGATGATCTTCTGACAGCCTAATGCGGGGAGCACCAGAGACAGGGAAACTGAGGCACAGATAGGCTGAGAGACTTTCTCATGTTCACACGGCTGGGCAGTGGTCAGCTGGGGATCCAAGTGCAGAGTCCTGCTCCCGGCCACCCTGCCGTGCAGCCTCCCCAGAGGCAGCCAATGGAGGGAGAGTTTGGAGATGCGACAGGACAGGACACCCTTGCCCCTCCCCTCCCTCGCCACCAGGAGGCCACCCCCCCCACCCCCACCCCTCCGGCTGTCTCACTATCTTCCCACTGGCCCGTGTTGAGGCTGTCACATTACAAGCAACTGTGTGACTATGTCCCCTGGGAATTCATACGACAGCCAAGCAATTACTTTTGTACTGGTCACCCAACACTTTTTGCTGAACGATGACAAATTCTCCGTCCTCCCTGTGCCTCAGTGACAAGGACACGTCTGCTTGGCATGATGTCACATATGCATGCCTCCCCCTCCCGCGGCCTTGAGGTTAGCCTGTTTGGTCAGGGGGCCTGGGGGGCGACCCGCAGTGCTGGAGGAACTCTCCCAGGAAGACCCCTCCTTGAGCCCCTGTTCACCTTTCCATCCAAGCTGACGTGTGGCCGAAGCAGACAGCGGCCTGGGACGCCCCCCACCGGCGGGAGGGGCCGTGGTGGGAGAAGGAGCTGAAGAATGTGCTGTGGGCCAGTCGGCAGGGACAGTGTCAGACCCAGGATGGAGAGGGGTCGGCGAGAAGCCTGGGTGTCCTGCTCACGTGGGCCAGCTGGCCACGGGGATGGTTAAGTTCTGGTGGCTTCCTAAAGCCAAGGAAGGCCCAGTCCGTCTCAGAGGATGAGGCCCTGACCGGATACATCTCACGGGTCAGCACGTTTTCATTCCATCTGTGCCCAAAGGCTGGTGTTGGGCAGGTAGCGGCCTGGAGCCCAGGCGGTAAAGGGGCTTTTCTCTTCCTGGGACGAAAATGGGGCCTTAGGGACATGAGTCCTTGGGTCACCGCTCAAGGAGGGGCGGGTGGCTGGACAAAAAGACAGCGGAGCCCCTGAAAGTCACCTCTTGTAGACGGTGCTCGGGCCTGGCCCTGGCCCTGCGTGTGGGCTCGCCTTGGAGGAGGAGGGAAGGGACGGACCAGAGGGGAAAGGGTGACAGCGGAAGCCCCAGAGGAGTTATTTGGCGACTAACATGTCCCCAGTGGAGAATAACCAACAGGTCTCAGCCGAGGGTCGGGGCAGGGGCGCAGCGAGAACCAAGGGGTCTGGAAAGTGGCGGGACCCCACCCCTGGGGCAGGTGCTGTGTCTCCCTGGGGCGGGGCGAGGCCCGTTTGCAGAGCGAGAGGGGTGCGGAGGGAGCGCGCCCACCTGCCGTGGGACCCATCCACCGCCACCCCCGCCTTCCTGCCTCCACCCCGACCGGGTCCCCCACCCCGGGAAGTATTGGCTCCGCCCCCAGCTCTAGGAAGGGCCCTGATTGGGCGGGCCAGTCAGCAGAGCACCTGCTCATTGGCTCAGGAAAATCACATGACCCGATTTAACTCAGTGAGGCTTAAACAGAGACGCGTTTCCTGGGCCTCTCTGCTTTTCTCTCTCGGATGGGACCGCGGACTCGGGCTTAGTTTCCTTATGAACGTGCAGGAGGAAGGTCATGTCCCCCGTCTTTGCGGGAAGCCCACTTGCAGCCGTGCAGGGAGGAAGGCTTGGAAAGAAGCTGACACCTTCCACGGTAAAGGGAAGGACAAAGGAAACCAGCGCCGGTGACTTTGACCAGCCTTGGTCAAGCCTTACCTGATGCCACCGTCCTGGGAACCGTGGGGCCTGTCTAAGCCGGGTTGAGTTGGCTTTTACTGTTCCTTGTGACCGAAAGCGTCTTAACTGACACAACTATTAATTCATTTTATGTTGAGCAATTCCGACAGGCTGGAGAAATGAAGTGTTTCCTGTTTATACAAGTGGATATCTGTAGATGCGGTTGTGATCGCCGCATTTAAAGGCATTACTTAATTGTCATCGTGCCTTCCCATTGTTTAATTTCTCCGCGAGCGGATGGTACAGGACGGCAGGCCCCGCATGTTCTGGATGTTTAAAAAGGCCTCCTGCTGATGGGAATCAACCAGACCAAGAGAGACAATTCGAATTTGGGCTGGAGGAAAAAACAGAACTCTCTCTACTTTTCAGGATCGTTTCCGCGTTTGATTTTTGTCTGTCCTGCCCAAGGTTGGATGCCCGGTGGGCATAGCTGGGGGTGGGGCTGCCGATTCTCCTTCAGAGGTGGGTGTCCCCTTTCAGGCTGCCAGGCAGGGGCACCAGCCTGGCCAGCGTGCACTCAGCCGTCCCGCCTCGGATGCCCGGGTCCCGGTTAGCTATCCCAACGTCCCAGCCCTGCTGGCTGAGGGTCATAGGTCCCCCCCAGAAAGAAGGTGCCCCTGACACCCGGCTGAGAGCGGGGATCTAACCTCAGGTGCTCTGAGCAGCCGCCGGATGAGTCCCCAAAAATCTAGTGGGGAAAGAGGTTCTGTTCTCCTGTTTACTATATCGTGGTTTGATTTCAGGTCCCCAAAGCAATAGCATTTGGTCCCAAACCCAGCAACAGACAGAAACCGCTCCTCACGTACACCTTACGCACCTGACATGCCGGTGTGCACGCACACACGTAGACTTGTAGAGTACACGTGCAAACGCACATGCACACACGTGTGCACACTCACAGGCACACGCACACGTGGGTACGCATAGGATCACACACACATGTACACATGAGCACCCACGATGCACACACACACACATAGGTACACACGGGATCACACACGCACGCATGCGTGCACACCCACAATGCACACACATGTGGGCACACACGGGATCACACGCGTGTGCGTGCACACCCACGATGTGCACACACACATGCGGGTACACACAGGCACACTCGTGCACATGCACACACAGCCTGCACACTCACACATGGGCACGCACGGACATCACACAGACATGCACACTCACCCACACATATGCACACCTGCCCCCCAGGTCAGCGTGCACAGATGGCTCTCAGGGAACATGAGCTTTCCCTGGGGCACACGGCCAGTCTTCTCCTGCCCTGTGCTCACCGGAGGCCTAAGCCGCTGGGGAAACGGACCCAGTCTGCCCTTCGCAGGGTCTGGGGCTCCCCTCACTCTACTCTGGGGACCCTCAGCTCACCTGGCTCCTTGAGTCGGGATCTCTGCCCACCCCCCTCCACTGGCGGGCTGAGGCTGTCCTCCCTGGCCCGACTGCCCGGCCCTCGGCTGGGGTCTGGCCCCCAAGACTCTACAGAGGCCCTCGGCCCTCTCACCCCGGCCCGCCCCCGCCGTGGCCCCTTCTGCATCGCACCCTTGCACAAGGGCTCTGCAGTTCAGTGGGTAGGAGCGCTATCCCTTGGTGCCTGTTCTCGATTCGACCCGAAACCAGCCTCCGCGCGCCCGTTCCTGCGTGAACTGCGTCTGCTGGGCACGCCCGCACGCACCCACCTCCCACCTCCCGACCCGACCTTGCACACTCGGGCAACAGCCTCTTTCGTGGCCCCCGTGGACCTCCACCCACCGGGATGTGACCCAAAGGCCTGGGCCCTGTCTGCCTGCCCCTCCAGGAGGGAAGCTTCAGGCTGGCTTCTGGAGCTCAGGTCTGGGAGGGCGACCTCTGCCCCTGCACCCTCCCCGGCCCCTCCCACCCCTGAGATAGTCGGGGTGCCGGGGGCCCGTCCCGAGCTGCTGGCTCAGACACAGACCATGCTCTCCCCAGAGCCCACACGCACACCCTTCCGCCCCGAACAGGGTGTGAGGGACACAGCCAGAGGACAGGAGTAGACCGCCATGTGAACTGTCCCCTCAGATGATCGGGTCCAGGCATGGCAGGAAGGAGGCCCCAGCGTCCCCAGCACTGTCTGCCATTTCCTGGGTCAGAGAGCAGCCTCCGGGTAGCCTCTCCGGTAGGACCAGAACTTCTCTAAACAAGGACAGAGTTCACGTCACAGTCGGGCCTCCTACCTGCAGCGCCAGGCGGGTTCTCCGCATTCTGGTCCTTTCCCTCCGTCAGGAAGAGGCTCCTCTCCGGGGCGGGGCTTCGACCGCCAGAAGCAGCGGGATGAGCCCTGGAACCCTTCGCACCGAGCATGAGAGTTGCCTTTATGACCCCGTAGGAGGCCCTGCTGTCCTTGGCACTGCCGGGCACCCCGTGCCTCTCCGAGAGGGAGGAGTCCATGCATGGTCACATGAGGGTCCCCACGTCCCCAGGCCCGGCTCTACCTGGGGGCCCCGCCTCTCGCCTCTGCCTTGGTGCCCCAGATCCCACCACCAGCCCTTCTCCCTGTGGTGAAGGCCGGGGGCCCAGGAGCCCATGCTGGAGGGGAAAGGCCAGTTACAGCTTGGAGAGAGGGCCTGATGCCCAGGAATCGGGAGGGAGGGGAGAGCAAGAGAGAGACAGGGGCATGGCTGGGAGGGCCTGCTGGCAGGACTACGCACGCAGAGACGCGAGAGGGAGACGTGTTCCCACCTTTCCGGTCTGGGCGTCCAAGAAACGGAGCAAACAGAGATTCGGGATGGCCCTGTGTAGCCCAAGTCCGCCTGTTGCGTCCTGGGGCGTCCCCACTATCAGCCCGGCCAGCGCAGTGGCCAACGTTCGATGCAATGCAAGCCACCTCCTCCGGGGACGCGGGTCTCGCTGAGCGAGGAGCAAGCACAGGACCTGGTGCTTGCTGGACGCTCAGTCCAGACCTGCCCGTGACCCACCTGCCCCTTGAGAGCGCCTGGGGCCGCCCTGTCCAACGCCAGCCCGGGTCACACACGGGGCCTGTTTAAGTGGGATTGCACTGAAATGTGTTTTAAAACTCTCAAAAACAAAACAAAACAAAACAAAACAAAAAAAAAACAGCCCCAAATTCCAGATGTGGGCAAAGAAGGCATTTGCAAGGATAGCCTGGGGGCTCAGTCGGTTAAGCATCCGACTTCGGCTCAGGTCATGATCTCGCGGTCCGTGGGTTCGAGCCCCACGTCGGGCTCTGTGCAGACAGCTGAGACTGGAGCCCGCTTCCGATTCTGTCTCCCTCTCTCTCTGCCCCTCCCCTGCTCACTTTCTGTCTGTCTCTCTCCCTCTCAAAAAGAAACATTTAAAAAAAAGAAAGAAAAAGAAAGAATAGCGTTAGCGGTTCCCCACGTAGTGCGTGGAGCACTGCTGGGCGCTGCGGAGCCCCGGGGCGGCTTGCAGGGGTGAGATCCCTTCCGCTCACGGGTCTACAGGACAACCCTCGTTGGGCTGAGCAGGGATGGGCCCTGGCCCCGTGCTTCAGGAAGGGCGCAGGGGTGCATCTGGAGTCCGGGCTGCCCGCAGCCACGTCTCCTCACGGCCGATCAGCAGGGCACACGGGGAAGCCGAAGACGTCTGCGAACGCATTCCTGAGCAGAGTTGCACGTGGGAGGTGGTGGGGACAGCACTCCATGCCAGGAGCGGAGGCAGGGAGAGGGGAGTGGAGCCTCGCTGAACGAGATCCCCACGGTCAAGGTACCCGGCAGGGCTTTGTGTTGCTGTGGCTTTTGTTTCTGAGTTCTGTCTTGTCCACATTGGGCGCTCACGTCTCGGTGACGTGTGGGTGGCCACTCCTTGGGTAGCCTCCCAAACCTTTCTGGCGGGGCTGCTTCCGCGGTCTGTGTGCAAGTGCGAGAAAGCCTCTGCTCTGGGAGCCGCCGTGGACAGTCGAGCCCGAACCCCGGTGAGTGGGCAGCACGTTCAGGCAACCTAACGAGAAACAGGGGCGCCTGGGGGGCTCAGTCCGCCAAGCGTCCGACTCCTGGTTTTGGCTGAGGTCGTGCTCTCACGGTTGTGGGGTTGAGCCCCACATCAGGCTCTGTACCAGTGGCAAGATCCTGCTTGGGTCTCTCTCTCTCTCTCTCTCTCTCTGCCTCTCTCTGTCTCAAAATAAATTAACATTTAAAAAATTAAAAAATGCACCCCTCCCTCGAGGTGGATACAGCCCTGCGCCAGGACATGGGGCCTGGCAAACGGCTCAACCATCTCACGGGTCTGCCCTTGCACAGTGAACAACCTGTTCAGCTGTGTGTGGCGGCCTGTCTGTGTACCACTTCTGTCTCTGGACTAGCAAATAACAGGAAACTCCAACGTAGGTCAGTGGATGCTCCCTGAAAAGCAAGAGAAGACAAACCCCTCACTGCGTTCGCTTCTCAGTAGAGAACAAGCACTGTGTTTTGGGGTGAAGGGGTCATACAAGACAACCAATAGCATATGGTTAAACACATGGTTTTGGTTTTCTTAATGTTTATTTATTTTGAGAGAGAGAACATGAGCAGGGGAGGGACAGAGAGAGAGGGAGAGAGGAAATCTCTTGTCAGCACAGAGCCTGATGTGGGGCTCGAACCCACAAACCTATGTGATCATGACCTGAGCTGAAATCAAGAGTCAGAGCTTGAACCAACTGAGCCACCCAGGCGCCCCGAACATATGGTTTTAAAGGTAGGATTTTCTCCTATGAAGCTAGAGGAGATGAAAATGTAAATTTAGGGGCACCTGGGTGGCTCACATGGTTAAGTGACCGACTTGGGCTCGGGTCATGATCTTGCGGTTCGTGGGTTCGAGCCCCGTGTCAGGCTCTGTGCTGACGGCTCGGAGCCTGGAGCCTGATTCCGATTCTGTGTCTCCCTCTCTCTCTGCCCCTCCCCCGCTTGTGCTCTGTCTCTCAAAAATAAGTAAATGTAAACATAAAAAAAAAGAAAGAAAATGTACATTTATTTGAGTTAGGCGAGTGTCGCCCAGAACCATCATAAAAGAGGGCTGGGCGTAGGAATAATACTGACGACGTTAGTCTTGAATTTTCATCATCCCGAGGAGACCCCAGGAATAGTGCGACTATCAACATATCCCATCGTGTTGTACGGGGTCCTGGACGGCGGGAGGCCTGTGGTGCCGCTCGGCGGCTTTGAACGCACCTGTTCACCCCGCTCCTTCCTTTCTCAGCAAATGTTCAGACGGGCCCTCTTGCCCTTTCATAAAGACACAGTAAGTGGTTACAGCAACAGGGGCGTGCCCTTTCTCGTCCCAGGGACCCCCTGGGCCCCATGTGTGAGCCTCAGTCTGCCTCCTTGCTCTGGGTCTAGGCCCCTGGAGGTTGAAGTGAGAAAGGACGAGAGTGGGGGTGGAAGGGCCAGGGCAGGGGACTGGCTCGCCTCCATCAGGACCGGCGGGCTTTGGAGTCACGTTGTGACGTACATGTCCAGGGTGAGCCAGCAGCTCTGTCCCACATGGCCATTTAGGGACCCAGGCGGATGCGGGCCTCACCGCGCCGTGACATCACGGTCTAACCTGGGTGCCCAGAGCCCTGAAGGCAGAACAGAAAGAATGTGGGGGGACCCAGGCCCGCTTTTAGTGGCCTCGTACCCAAGGGCCCAAGTGGGCCACTTTGCCCCAAGATCATTGGTCAGTGACAATCTGGTGTCCCCAGCCTACCCGCCGGGGAGGCTGGGGAGCACGTGGGTGCACGTGGAATGTTCGGGAGCACCACGTGTCTGCCACAGTGGTGACATCCCCTTCCCGCTGCGGGCGATGGCAGGCCCTGAGCGGACGGAAGCCGGACGACCCGGGACAGTGCCTTCAACGTGCGTTTGCGGCTGGCGTGCCTCCAGGCCCCTGAGAAGGTGCGACAGCAGGTCTCCACCTGACGCTTCTCCCCAAGGGCTCCGACCGGACAACGGCCGCCCATCCCTCCCTGCCTGAAATAGAATCTCCAACCACAGTCGTCCGGTCGGGGGCCTTGCACCCGGGCGCTCGGCCGTCTGCCATTCTGAGCATGCCAGCCCCACACTTCTCTGTCCGCTCTGCGGGAACGGGACTCGCTCACACAGGACGGGCAAACGAGGGTCCGGGGTTTGCTCTGGAGCACCCGGCGGGGCCCCCGGGAGGCCAGGCGGTGGCTGTTGTGGAGTCCTCGTCAGCCCCGGGCCCATACGTGCCGAAAGCCACCCAGAGACGACTTGCCTGGATCTGCCGGAGTTCCCAGACGGGCCTGGCTGGTCCCGAAGCCCGGGTCCCTTCCACTTGCTGCTCACAGAGCCGGGGACCCTAGAGGACTGCTTGCGACTTACCTGAACCTGAACAACCCAGAGGGCGGCACACAGGACTTCGTAGTTGGACTCTTAGGATGAAAAAATCGAAGGTAACCTTGGCAAAGAGGAGTGGGAAGCCTGAGTCGTAATCTCCTCCGCTGACGCCTCCTGAGAGCTCCCCGCGGTGCCGGGCTGGCGGTCCAAAGGCCTCCCGCCTGCCCTGCCGGTCACCACCCCCCCCCCAGCCAGCCCCCGCGACGGCTTCTGTCGCCCCCTCTCTCCCGGTTTCACACGAGGAAGTCAAGGCACGGAGGGCGAGGGGGAGCATCACCATGTAGCTGCCTTGTGCCCTGCATCTGGCCAAGCAGATGACGAAGGCCGTTCTCATGAGTTGTGTCATGGGAGGGACAGTGTCTCGCTGGGTCACACGGATGCGGGCTGGCCAGGCCCCAACCCAAGTCGGGGCTCGTGTCACCGGTGCCACAGACCAGCAGAGGAAGCCGGAGGGCTGCGTCACGCCGAGAACAAAAGCACGCTCACCCTCCGGGAGGGTCTCACCTCTGGGGTCCTCACCGCTAAGTGCTGGTAAGAGCAGGGTCCAGGGCACAAGGCGTGATGTCACAAGAGTTTAGGACCATCTACGTCGAATGCCACGTCCTGGCTGTACCGGCTGCGTCCACGTCCGTGCACAAACCTGTGACTGTGGCCTTATTTGGAAACAGACCCTCTCCAGATGCAGTCGAGGGAAGGGTGAGCCCTAAGTTCTCTGTGACCCGTGTCTCAGAAGGGGGAGAGATTTGGACACAGAGGCACGCAGCAGCGGGCCGCGAAGACAGAGGTGAGACGGGAGGCCGGAGGAGGTCTGGGACCGCTCTGCCCTCGGAGCCCCGGGAGGAGCCCACCTGACCTGCTGGTGCCTTGGTGTCTGACTTCCGGGCTCCAGAGCTGAGACGACAACTTCCTGCTGTTTTAAGCCCCCAGCGCGTGGCTCTCTGCTATGGTGGCCTTGGGAAACTGAGCCACGGGTGCATACTAGGAGGCCCGTCAGGGTTGGCTGGTGTTCCTATTTAAGGCCGAAGGGATATAACAGACTGAACGTCTGGGAAGCAGGGCCGCTGGGGCAAGAAACACAAAGGAAGTTCTAGACTGTCTTCTAAGGCGGCCACTAGCTAAGGGACACAACAGAGAGGGAAGGAGAGACCTGGCCGGAGAAAGAAGAGAGCATCCCGGGACATTCCTGTTCTGGAGTCTCTGGCCTCGGAACAGTGAGCTTCTGCAGGCCCCCCTTCCCCTGGTGGTGAGAGGTGGGACCCACGGGCTGTTTACAGTAATTACAGTGCACACGAGGGAAACTGGGGGGGGGGGGGGGGGTGGATTATGTCCGCGGACATGCCCAAGTCCTGGAAACCGGGGCGTTCCGGGGGCGGGGGCTATGGGTCAGCGGGATCCGGACAGCCAAGGCGGTCTTTGGAATGCAGGGACGCGTTGACGGCTTTAGCGGGAGTCAGGTTTTATGCCTGAGGCAGAGGGAATTCTAACACAGGCTAGAACAGCAAGACAGAAATTGCCTTTTAGATGGCTGCCATCAGCAATATTTAGCAGGTAGGTTCTGCAGGGTAGTTTAACCTTCTGTAACCTTACAGTTGAGTGCTCGCTCCCGCTCCCTCTCTCTCTCTCTCTCTCTCTCTCACTCCCACACGCCTCCACGATATTTTACCTTGATGGTTTGCTTTGAGGGGGAGCTCTGCAGACTTAGTCTCTCTCCTTCGGTGCATAACTGCCTGCCTGCCTGCGTATGCATGAAGCCCCCCTTACACGTTCACATCTAGTAGGGACTGAAACTCCGAGGCACAAGCACCCGCAAGCTTCTTGTTAATCAGGGCAACACCGGATGTACAGTTGGAGCTCGGCAAATAATTAATAGTAATGAAAATTGACATCATAAAAATTAAAGTGAGGGGGCTGATAGGGAGGGATTGGGTTGGTTGTCATACCTCGGGCCTAAAGGGAAACGGATTGCTTTGGAGAATCTTTTAATTAATTTCAGAGTTTCCCTGTTTCTTCTCCACCAAATGAGCTGCGTTCCTTTCTCGGCCGGCAGGATCCTGTGCAGAGAGAGGGAGGCCTGGGGATCAGCCCATCCCGGGAGCGTCCTGAATCCCGCCCCCCCCCCCAACCCAGTGGAGAAAGGTCTAGGTGAGGGGGATGCCCTCCGCAGCCCAAAGAGGGGTTCGTTTTGCAAATTTACTTTCACCACCTATGAATAAGCCAGGCGGTCTGCCCCTCATTCACAGCTAAAATAAAAATGGATCTCTACAGTCTGACCAAGTTCAGCCACTGAGCTGCAGCGTTAACTTGTATTCTAACAAGATTAAAATATATTTGTCCTGGGGATTAGCATACTAAGTCCCCTTTTGCCTTTTTAGCAGTGGCAGGGCACTTTGATCTGCCTTGCGTGGAGAGAGCGCGGCTTGGGCCCAGCCATCCGACTGCCAAGTGTGAAATCGGCCTGGTGTCATCATCATTCTTCCTCTTTTACATCTTCCACCAGTTTAATTATATTTCCGCCACAAAGGTCTGGCGCCTCATTGCATATTCAAGTTAGACCAGGAAGCATTAAAAAAAAAAAAAAAAAAAAAAAAAAGGTAGGGATGAAATAGCCCCGTAGGGGGGAGGGAGGGGCTGCCCGGCCCCTCGCGCCCCTGGGTTGTGCCCCCTAGACGGGCCTACCTGCGTGCAAACGTGTGCCCCACGCGGGCCGGCTCTGCGCCGCTCCCGGCACAAAGGCCATGGTCACGCCCGCGCTGGGTTCGGGGGCCGTTCGGCTTGTGACTCCAGTGGTTTGTATCGTATTTATCCTCCCGACGCGCCGGTTCTGTCTCCTGAGGGCCGCGAACCCACCAGCGCGCTCCCGCCACGGCTGAAAAGCTGCCCCTCCCCCTTCCAGGTGATGAGTCACCAGTGACTCGCCCATCAGTCGGCTGCGAATGAATTCTAGGGCACACCCGGTGCCCAGAGGGAACGTGTCTCGCTGACCTTTGATGGGCCCAGAAGTTTCAGGCCCTTTCACTCCCCACCCAGACCCGAGATTCGGGCCCTCCGGCCCTCCGCAGTTTCCCCGAACTGCCCCGGGAGAGGCCAGCCTGCTGGCAGAACAGGCCTGGAGAGGAGATCCCAGCGGGGGACCTCTTAAACGACCTCGCCTCCCAAGCCACCGCCACCGGAGCCGCCTTCGGGTGGCTTAGGGGTGGGGGAGAGGAGGGAGGGGGAGGAAGGGGAGACGGTGACAGCCAGCCCTGGTCCCGCCGGCCCCACACGGGCCACCCCTCCCAGAGCACTAGTGTTTGGGAGAGGAAGTGAGCCAACTGCAGGGGTGGCTGGGGTCTGACCTTCACCTCAGCCCCCAGCCCCGGGCTCTGGGCTCCATTCACTCCCAGCCGGTCATTCTCGGTTTGGGGGGGGGGGGTTCTACGTGAGGGACGTTGGGTGTTATTTCCACAAACAAGCTGGACAGAATAGAAATGCAGACGGACTTCCTTAGCATTTGAGAGCAGGTCAGCGCTGGGAAACGCTCGGCTCCGACTGGCCCTTTGTCTGAGCTTTGCCAGGGCTTTCCACTTTCTTGGGGGGACGTGGCGCAGGTGGTGGGACTGGAGGTGGGTTGAGCTGACAGTCACTTTTGCCATGTGGGGAAAACGGGGAGCCCTGAGAGGTCTTTTACAAGGTCCAGATTTATGACCATTTTCGTTTCGAATCAACACTCTTGTCAAAACGAGAGGTTAACAACACATTGCTTCTCAAATTGAATGATATAATTATAAAATTATCCCCACATAATTAACTCAGGATTATGTTTCATTCTGGTTAGCATGTAATCAAAGCCTGTTATGCTTTTAGCTATAGGAACAGCAATTAATTTAAAGGGGTTACTTTAGACCAAATAGCTCATCAGGCCATCAGGACGCCCACTCATTCTTGGAGGAAGAGCCACGGGGAGGGGGGGCACGGGGGGCGCGGGCGGGGGGGCACAGGGAGGCTCCTGACCACAGGCTGGGCCCCACGTGCGTGCGTGCGAGGTGCAGCCTGACTTCTGGCCTCCCTCACTGTCCAGCGGGGTGCCTGCGTCCTGTGCACGGAGTCAAGTCTGAGTCAGGGTGATGGGACTATGCTGCTGAACGCAGTGACTACGGGATCGGAACGGAGAGCCGCGTGGCGTGTGAAGTCACCGGGCTTCTATGGAAACCGGAGCATCTTCCCTACTTTGCGGTCAAGAAACATGTGGGGGTAAATCCTGATGGGAAGGGGTGTGCCTGCGTCCCAGCCGGGCGGGAACAAAGCACACACAGCAGTGCTCCAGAGAAGGGGGTAGTGTTTCTGGGGAGTGCAGACCAGCATCCTGAATTTCCTCTGTCGTTCTCAGCTCCTCTCGTGGTTCCTCTTTGTATAGCCGTGTGAACACTGTCTGTCCTAGTCGTGACCTCCTCCTTTTTTCCTTTTCCCGAACAACTAAAGCGAGGCCGCGTTGGGTGGTAGCAGCCAGGAAGGCGAGGCGCTCTACCAACAACGGGCACTGAGCCGTGGAGGGCACAGCCCGAGCCCAGCGCCAGAGTCACTGCCCCGTGATGAGTCACCCTCTCGCTCACCCTGCCCCATTCCGTGCCAAGGGCTTTTATGCTCATTTTCCCTCATGGGAAACCCTATGGGGAAGCCCATTAGATAGATTTTCTTTCTATTGAAGAGATGAATGGATGAGCTGGGGTTGGGGGGGGGGGGGAAGCAGTTGGGAAAATTCCCTTCACTGTAGGGCACTTCTTTCAGTGCTGAGTGATATTATGCCTTCGCAAGAAAAAAATATAAACAAACCCGTGCACCCTGGACTGCCTGAGCCGAGGTGTGCAAGCACAGACCTGGGGCACCTGACGGCCAGCCGGGCCTGCTGCCCTGTACACGTTCTCCTCTCCCCCAACCAGCAGGTGTTTGGAAGCCAGCATAGTCATCACTCATTCGAGGGGCTGAGGTCTCCTATCTTTGATCCAGATGTTGGAGCATCAGAAGATACAATCTGAGACTCGTGGGTCATGACAGAAGCATTTCAGCGGGGGCACCTTACCGGCAGCGGTAGAGAAAGGGTGCTGGCCCTAGCAGGAGTCGGATGCTGCCAAGGGCACCGGGATTCTGCCGTGTCACCTACTGCCTGAACCCAAAGAAATGCCAGCTTCCGGGGGGGGGGGGGCACATCAGTTGATGGAGAGTAAAGCTGCCAAAAACCTGAGGACCTAAAGTTTTGGCCTAAAGGGGAAAAGTCGGAGGCAGCGGCCCCCCGGGCCACCAAATGACGCCAGAGGGCAGGGGCCTGGGGTCCCCGCGAGGTTGGAGGGAAGCGGCCGGTCTGCGCTGGGAGGGGCCGCAGACACAGAAACAGGGCAGCGACTGCTCGCCGCGCTTGGCAGCTGGAGCCTGTGATTAACCATCCAAGGAGGAGAGAAAAGCGGAGGGAAGAAAGGGCAGTTAGCGGAGGGGGTAGAGGTTGGGGGAAGGAGGAGGCGGCGGAGCTGACAGTCCCCTTCCAGACAAAGGACTTGGCGGGAGGAGAGAACCCCGAAGGCGCGGCTGAAAGGCGCTGGGCGGCCCCTTCCGCAGGCAGCGCGCGCTCGGACCGCGCGGCCAAGACAGATGGGGATGAGCGGCGGCCCGCCCCGACTCTTCCAGACGGTCCGTGCACGCGGTGATCCCCACCGCTCCTCGCCGCACGGAGCACCCCCGGCCGCGCCAGGGTCCCTCCGCGCAGGAGAAGGCGCCCCGCAGGCCCGGGCAGCGGCGCAACGCACTAGGCCCTAGGCCCTCCTGCCCTGCCCTGCCGGGTCTCCGGGGGCCCGGGACGGGGTGGGGGGGGGGGGGGAGAGCCTCTCTGGGACGCCTTCCAGGCAGAGGGGGCGAAAAGGCGGCCCGGGAGGCAGATCTGGCTACTCTTTGTTTCTGCTCCGAGCAAAGCGCGGGGCTCAGCCCCGAAAAGGGAGCAGCCAACGGGGGGGGAGGGGAGGGAGGTGTCCCGGGCCCCGGACCTAACGTTCCCCTTCCCAGAAAACTTGCCCTGGCGTCCCTCGGGGACACGGGGGGCCTAGGAGCCAGGGGACCCCCTACCTCCTCCCCGAGCTGTTGCGCAGGCCTTGCACGGGCCTGGGGGGCCGGTCGGCAAGGCAGCGAGCTTGGGCCACACCCGTTCCGGAGTCGTTCCGCCCCGCTTCCTCCATTGTGGGGCTCCCCCCAACCCCCAAACTGAAGAAGCAGGCGGCACTCTGGGGGCTGAGGCCCGGGCTGCTAACAACAGCAATATTAGTAACTCTGTCGCCGTCATCAGCCTCACCAGCCGAAGCCCGCGCGGCGGACCACGCTTGATTAAATCTCATAATTAGGAACCACTTTGATGAATATTATTACATTTCGGGCGATTTCAAGAATGGCCTTTATTTTCCGTGGGCGTCTGACATTAACAACGCCGTGAGCAGCGGACGCGGGGCTCACGCGGCCAGGTTCACCGACCCGCGTGCGCCCAGGGGCTCCCGCCGCCCGCACCCGCGCGCGCGCGCCAGGCTGGGCCCGCGAGGGGTCGCCCCCACCCGCGTCCTGCCAGCCCGCGGGGTCCGGGGGACGCGACGCTCCGTCCCGCCGCACGCCGCCCGGCCCAGGCCTGCAGAAAGCCTCGCGCTCCGCCCGCCTGGGCCCGAGACGCGCGGAAAGGGGGGGGGGTGTCCCGGCCCGGGGGGAGGGGGTGGTGGTGCCGTGCGAGCGCGGAGCGGGTGTCGGGGTGCGGGCGTGGCGCCGCGACACAGCTCCAGGTCGCCAGTCTCCATTAGCCTCCCAGGGCGCCGCGCCTCCTCCCGGCAGGCTGCGGGTTTCGGCCGAGCCGGGATGGGGGCGGGGGACACCTGGGTAGCTGCCGGGGCGGGCCGTGACCGCGGAGGTCGGACGTTACTCTGCGGACGCAGGACGGCTCGTAGCGGAGCAAGAGCCCGCAAACCCGCGGCCGGCGAGCGCCTGTGCGCGTCCAGGGTCGGCCGTCGGTGGTGAGCGCCCTGCGCCCCGCACACCTGCGCGGCGCGGTCCAGACGCCCCCGCCCGCCCCACCTTTGCCCTCAAGGAAAAAGACAAAAACCACAGTCGGAGTCCTCCTGGAGATAAGACGGGCGACAGCCGCGTGGCTCCGTCCCGGTCTGCGCCAAAGAAAGCACGTGGCGGGTCCACCCTGCGTGACGCTCAGGCCCGTGCAGACCCTCGGATTCTGACTCGGGCCCCAGGGTCCGACCCTATTCATCTGACTTTGGCAGCGGGAGGAGGAAGGCCCTCTGGGCCCCAGGGAGCCCTCTAGGCCCCTCGGTCGGGCACCCCTCGCGGGAGCCTCTGCTCGGGCAGGGCTGGGGGGGGGGGCGGCAGGCAGCGATCCCCACCCCCAGCGAGGCCCCCCCCCCCCCCCGGGCCCCTGCCTGGACTCTGCCGGGCGACGGAGGGCTGTGGGCACAGCCAGGCCTGGGGGGTGGCTGCCGATTGGCTGGAAGGAGCAAGGACTTCCCTTATAAACGGGCGTTCCTCCGGAGAACGTTTAAGGAACCGGCCTCCCGGAGGGGCGACGGTCTGGCAGCGGTCCAGCTCCATCAACTCCTGGGGCTTCGGTCCCGGTCCAGATGCAAGGCACGCTGGGCCCGGAGTCCCGCAGGCTCTGGGTCCATAGAGGAGCACCGCCTCGCCTGCAGGCCTGGCTCTGGTCTCCACTTGCCACTGAGAGAGGGCTGGCTGGTGCAACAGTGGCTCTCCGCGAGTCTCGAACTTGGATTGCATGTTGAATTTTTTTAAAAAAAGTAATAAATATAGGAGCAAAACCAGAATCTCAGCATTTCGAGGGTCTGGGGTTCATCCGGTCCAATCCCCTATCAGAGACAAAAAAGAAAAACCCCTCATGCCACTGCTGGCTTGATGTTTGCTTGCACTCCCCTGAGGACGGGGAACTCATTACCTTACAAAACTATACATTGCCCCTCGACGTTATGATTTGTGAATAAATTAAAAAACAAAAATGATTGCTTAAAGTTGTTGTACCGTCTTTTTATTAAAAAAAGAGAGAAGCCAATCGGGTAACAAAAGTTGTGCCCATGCTTTTTGTTTAGTTTTTAGTCTAAAGAATCGTCAGAACTGTGCAGTGGAGGGGGGAGACACTTGGAATGGCCTGAGTGATGGCGCCCCATTGGCGATGACCCTGGGGCACTCCTGGGACGAGGCAGCTAGGGCTCCAGAGCTTTGTGGTGAGACCCCAGCTCTCTCTCACTCAGCGTGTCTGTGCAAATCCCGGGAGTGGCCGCTCTCCTGCCTGGAGGCCCAGCTTCTGCTTGGGAAGCCAACGTGAACGTAAAACGCCTAACCAGTGTCCTTTGGCAACAGACGGTTCTCGCTAGTCTCTGAGCTGCTTTTCCTGGGAGAATCATCTTTTTCAAGCCAGGATAGTCTGGACATAGATCAACCGGGCTCACAGGGAGCGCTCCCCTGCCCGGCTGCCCTGGACATCAACCCCCGCAAAACACTACCCCAGACAGATACCTCTCTGGTCAGCTTGGGCAAAGCCTGTCCTTCCCCACCCCCGCCCATCTGTCCTGAGATGTTGTCCATGACCCTTGCTTTGGAGGGGGCAGGAGTAAAAACAACAAAACACAAAAGAGGAGAGCCCTCCCCACGGGCCCAGCGTCTCTGTCCCTTTCGTGGGATTTGCGTTCTGTGGGATTTTTCAACAATTATTCAACATACTCAGAGGACATCGGTGGTTCTGTGCTCACACAGGAGATATTGCAAGTGTCTTCGTTGTTTAAAAAAAGAAATCGTACCTCTGGCTACACAGACAGCATGTGTACCCCCTGCTCTACGGAGGCCAAGGCCAGGAGTACCTGAGTGATGGGGAGGTTGCCCAGGGCAGTGGGGCTGGACTTAGAAACAGGCTTAGAAAAACTAGTCATTCCACCTTGGACATCCAATGTTTTACAATAAAGCAGTTTTTTTTTTTATTTAATGTAACTTTCAAGAATTAGAACACACAAAAAATGCAAGGGGAATGTTCACAATGCTGATAACCACAGTTGTAAATAGAAACATTCATTTCTCATAAGATTATAAATATTTGATATTGGAACTGTAAAATGCACGTTTTAGAAACGAAAAAAAAAAAAAGAAATAAAAAAATAAAAACCCCAAAACTTTGCTTCCTGCTAAAAAGGCATATCATTTCATTGAAGTTTCCTAAGCAGCAGTTGGTTATTTCACAGAATTTTAAATTACAGCTTTTCTTTTTATAGTTTCCTTTTTAAAAAGGTTTGCACTAGTATGTACAAAATAAAAGTGGTATCGCAGGGAAATAGAGGTTTAAGGCAAAGAGAGAAGTTCACCCTCAGTCCTCAGGGGTCCAGCCGTGGGTCTGCCTCAGCCACGGGCACACCCCCGGGGCCGTCCCGGCTGCACATGGACATTTGGACACGATTCTTTTTCCATACACTAAACAGAAGACAGTGCAGAGTTATATATATAGATACTGTGTTTGTTTATATATATGTACTTGGTGGGGATATATTGAATATATTTAATTTACACTGTACCACACACCGTCAAAAAATAAAATGTATATTTAAAAAAAAAACAAGAAAAGACAAAAAGCGATAAGAAATGATTATTTACACATTTTTCTTCCTTCCTCTAGATCCTGGAGGATTCTGAGTTCCTCTGAAAGCCAAGGTAGCCACATGTTTGGAAACTGGACTCTCACAGGCCCGCTTGTGCACGTGTACACGCAATGCATAGATATGTACACGCGCATATGCACCTTGAAAGAATGCTCTCCGTAGCAGAAGCAGCCACTTAAAAAAAAAAAAAAAAAAGGAAAGGAAGAAAAAAAAAACCAGAAAGGAAGAAAATACCAACTCCCCTCTCGGGAGCCCTGTGCCCGCCCAGAGGCAGCAGACCTCTGCCATTTCTGGGGCCCACGTGAGCGAGCGCCTGGCGTGGCTGATGGACCACAGGAGACTCCCTGGGCCTGGAGGGACGAGGGGCCTCTGGCCAGAGGCTGGGCCAGGGGTCCCCGAAGTGGTGCCTGGAGGCGAGAGAGCTGGCTCTGGCAGTGGGCGGCTGGATAGGGGACAGCGACAGGACAGAGACTGAAGCATACACGGAGGTGCTGGCCAGGCCTTGGCGAGGAGGAGGAGGGGGAGGGGGAGGGGGAGGAGGGGGAGGGGGAGGAAGGGGAGGAGGAGGAAGGGGGGAAGATGAGGAGGGGGAGGAGGGGGAGGAGGGGGAGGAGGGGGAGGAGGGGTGGAGAGGGAGGAGAAAGGGGGGAGGAGGAAGAGGAGGAGGGGGAAAGGGAGGGAAGGCAGGAGGAGGGGAGCCTGGTGAGGCTGGGGCCTGGGCTGCCCATCACCAAGGGCCCGCTTCCCAGGGCGCTCCTGCGGGGGCCCCTGTGCTCCCCCCCAGCCCGGGGCAGGGCAGGGGGGGCTACATACCCTCCTGCTGTCCTCACCAAGCCCACACAAACAAAGTGGCAGAACTCATAGACCAAGTAGGAGCTATTTATTCGGTTCACAGTCGTGTGAAATGCAGCAATAAAAATCTTTGGACTTTAGCAAGTTGTTTTAATTTTTTTTTCTTCTTCTGAAATTAAAAAATAAAAGTGTCCGATGTCCCACCATGGAGCTTAGGGGATTAAAAAAGATGAAACCCTAAGCAGCCCCCCTTCGCAAAAAAAAAAAAAAATAATCATAAAATTAGCATAATCTCATAAACACAGAAAAACTCAAAAAAATATTTTATAGTCAGATATTTTGGATTTTACACCACCTGTAAATTATATATACATAGAATATTGCAGAACCGTAGCGAATACACGATATTTTCACTATTAATGCTGGTATAATCTTTATACACTGGCCCTTTATGATTTTAAATTATTGCATTGTTTAGCGTGGACTGAGACTGGACTCTCGCCCGCCCGCCCTACTCGCTGTCCGACTTGCCCTCCTTGGCCGTGGTCGAGTGGTTGTACAGGCCCTGTGCCATGAGGTGCACGGCCAGCGTGTTCTTGTTGCCCGTGGCCTTCTTGATCTTGGCGCGCTTGTTCTGGAACCAAATCTTGATCTGCGACTCGTTGAGGCTGAGCTCCTGCGCCAGGCTCTGGCGTCGCTGCTCCGTCAGGTACCTGTTGGTCTGGAACTCGGCCTTGAGCCTCTGCAGCTGCTCGGCCGTGAAGGCCGTGCGCGGCCTCTTGTCCTCTTTGTTGGGGTTCTTCTTCTTTGGTTTGCGAGACCTGGGACCTGGGCAGGCACGGTGGACAGAGAACAGGGTTAGGACGTCTCGGGGCCTGTCTGCCCCCTCAGTGAGCCAGAGGGACAAAGAGATGAGGGAGGAAAGTACCCAGTCCCAGAGGGACTTGGGGACGGGGCTCGGACCCACACAGCCTCCAAGACCCGTCCCCCCCCCACCCCCAAAGCGGGAAGATAGGCTGAAAAAAGTGTAAGTGTGAGGGAGTGAGTGGGGGTAAAGGACAGGCTTAGTGGAAGGGTCGCCAGGGGCGCTCGGCTGGCTCAGCCGTGGGTGCACGTGACTCTTGATCCCTGGGTCCTGAGTTCAAGCCCCATACGTGGCATAGAGTGTACTTAAAAACAAACAAACAAACAGAAAGGTCTCCAAGGAAAACTCCGGCAGGAAAGCAAAAACCCAAAACTTCCTAGCACAACCTTTTCTAACCCTTTCTGAGGTTCTATCCAGGAGTGAGGACAGAGTGGAGGCAGGTGCCAAGAGAGGGGCCACGAAGAAAGGCTGGGGGAGGGGAGGGGCAGTCAGAGCAGCAGGAAGAGGAGCCCAGGGGACAGTGACAGGATTCCCACGAGATGCCCACAGGGGGTACCCCTCAGGTGCTAGGGGCCTGAGAAGCCAGGGGGCCGCAGAGTCTGGAGCTGCCTCCAGGAGCCCCCGGGCTGCCTCCACCTTAGCCCCCTTTGGGTCGCCCCTAACTGGGCCTGTGGGCCCAAGTTCATTGTTTCTTTTCTGGAAGAGAGGGGGCACACGCACTGAGCCACTCGACCCCCCCCCCCCCCCGCTCAAGTCTCCCACTGCAGGAGAGGGGACCCGGCTCCCCCAGACTGGGGCTGCCTCACTGGAGGCTGCAGGGGAGCCCAGCCGACCTCGTGCAGAGGGTTCGGGCTTCTGATCCCCACGCGGGTCTCCTGCCGCTGGGAAACCCTCCCCGCACCACTTGAGGTTGGTTTGGGGCAGTGCAAGGTTTCTCGGACCAGGGGAGCGCTCACAAGGAGGACCCGGCGCTTTCTTTTTGTTTCTGTCAAGAAGTTCGGCCCCACGAGGGTGTGTTTGAAGGCCGAGGCCGCAAAGGCTGTTGGGGGAGAGGGTCCGGGCCGCACGTATGGGCTTCTTGGTGCGTAAGGGAACCACCTTTGGGGAGCACCGGCCGCGGCCCCTTCCCAGACGCCCGCGGCGGGAGGCTGGACCCCCTGCCGGCTCCCTCGAGCCGCCGGAACCCCCGGGTCGCCGCCTGCGCCCACATGCCCGTCCCGCGGGGCCAGGGGACAGCCCTGCCACCCTGAGCCGCGGCGGCGGCGGAGGGATCCCGCCGGGAGGTTTCCGATCGCACAGTCCCGACCCGGGAGGGTGGAGAGCGCGCCCGGGCCCCAGAGAGCCAGCGGCGCCGAGGCCCGAGGACGCGGCCGTGCGCTCCGGGAGAGGCGAACTCGGACAGAGGCCGCCGCGGCGCGGGAGAGGGGGCGCCAAGGGCCGTTCGGCTCAAAGCCCCGGCCTTCTAGAATCTAGAGCAAACCCACACTCACCCCCGCGCCCCCGCCCGCGTCCCGCGCGCGCACACCCACCGTGGCCGCCGCGCGCTCGCCCAGGACGCCGGTTCCGCGCGGGCCGCCGGGCTTTGATCGGGAGGCTGCGGGGGCGCCCGCGAGGGGCTCGGCGAAGGCTCGGAGAGGCCTCGCGAGGCGCCGCACCTGCTCGGGCCGACCGCGGCCTCCTGCGCCAGGAGCCGGCGGTTGTCCGTCTCCACCGTCCCAGGGAAGCACGCCCCCCACCCTCCAAACTCCTCCGGTGCTGGGGCTCTCGCACACGCGAACCAGCCGGTAAAAACATACACACCATTGTGCGGGCAGGAAATCTCCCTAAAATCAGAATGTTTCGTTCTTTGATTTTCTTTCAAAACGTAAACACTTAAAGAGTCGCAGAGACAGAACCAAAGCTCGGCAAGAAAACTCTCTGCGTTGCTTCTTTGTAAAAGGCCAAGAAACACCAATGTTACCTTATGGGTTTTGTTGTTGTTTCGTTTTGTTTTGTTTTGTTTTGAGTGCAAGAAGGGCAGCGACTGGGGCCCGGCAGGGCTGCGGGCCTCCCGCGGGGCAGCGGGGCCTGGGGCGGCCGCGACTCGGTCGCTGCACAAAGCGGGGCCGAGACACCTCGCCGGCCGCTTTGTGAGCCTATATGTTAATTAAATATTAACAAAGGAGGGAGGCGAGAACAATGGAGCAAATTTCAGGTCTAGCCGGAGAAATTTGGATTTCATCCGAAATATACGCACACATTTCTGCGGGAAGGCGGCCAAGGGGTGACACGGTTGTGCGGTGATCTGGGTAAACCACCCCCCGCAAAAACAGTTGAGGGTTAGGGGGGCAGAGGGGTCCTGTCTGGGCTACCAGCTCAGGGACAAATGGAGTTCGTCCTAATGGCGGTTTGCAAGCCGAGGACCGCATTTCATGCAACTGATGATTTCCACAAGGACGCGGATGTAGCTTTTCAAAATCCAGATCTATGAAAAATACACTCAGCACCTCTGCACACACCGCGGGCCCCTCCACCGCTCCCCCCCCACACCCCCGCCGAAATCTGCTGCTTTCCTGCCTGGGAGCTGCCCCAGGAAACCTCTGGGAGCAGGTCCTTTATTTGGGGGACTGCAGGCCTCCCTCCTTCTCCAAGCAGTGATCAAGATGGGTGCCGAGCTCCCTCACCGTGTGCTCGGGCAACTAAAACCGGGTGAAGAGCGCCTCTGTGTCCGTCCTGGTCTCTGTCCCCCGCTCCTCCCTCCTCAGCCCAGGCCTAAGGGTGGAAGGAAGAGCTGGGAGCCTTGCTCTTTCTTCCCTGGCTTCGTCTGGGATAACTGGGTCGTATAGCGAGTCTAGGTCTGAGGTGGGCTGCACATGGGTCCTGGGTCTGGACTGAGTTGGAAGGACAGAGAAGGGGCTAAGAGTGAAAGCTTCTAGGCCAGCGTTGAGGCCACCCCCAGTCTTCCCGAATAAACTCCAGCCGGGGAGGGGTGGGTAGGGACTCCGAGGAGTGGCCCCAAGGAGAGAGAGAGAGAGAGAGAGAGAGAGAGAGAGAGAGAGAGAGAAAGGTCCTGTCTCCTCCGCTTGTCTAAGAAATCGATCGTGCCCCTTCTCCCGGCCGCTGCCCGGTCCGGCGTCAGCCGCGCACAATGTCCCCGCTTGTGCGTCTTTGTGTGTGTCGGGGACGAGGAGTGGGGGGTGGTGTCCCGGTGTCTTCTCCCCCTGGGGAAGTTCCCGCGCCAGCGCCGCCCCGCAACCCCGCGGGCCTCCCCGCGGCGGCCTCACCTGAAGACGGCCGGTCGGAGTAGCGCGTGCAGTAGACCCAGGCCGGCCAAAGCATGGGCTGCGCGCCCAGGTTGGAGCTGGCCTGCGAGCTGTCCGAGTCCGAGCTCACCGACAGGTCGCCGCCGCCCAAGCCGCGGGCCTTGAGCGCCCCGTCCAGGGGGCCCCCGGCGTCGCCGCCTTTCTTGGCGCCGCCGTGCAGCGAGAGCGCCTTGGAGCCGCCTTCCCCGTCGCCCGCAGAGTCGCCGCCGCCGCCGCCGCCGCCGCCGGGAAGCGGCCCGCCCGCCCCGGGCGCCCCGGGCGCGTTCTGCCGGGCCTCCCGGCCCGACCCCAGGAGCTGCTCGGCGCCGCCCGCGCCACCGCCTCCTCCTTCCGCGCCGCCCGCGCCGCCTTCGCCGCCGGCTCCACCGCCTCTTCCTCCTCCCGCGCCGGCACAGCACGTCCCCGCGTCCTTTCTGCGGCCGAACTCGGGCCGCAGGATGTTGTCGATGAAGAAGTTGGTGATGCGGTGCGGGTGCTGGTGGTTGCCCGGCGCCTGCAGGACCGCGGGCAACATCAGAGCCCGCCGGCGGCCAGTGTCCGCGTCGCCCGGGCTGCCGCCGCCGCCGCCGCCACCGGAGCCGCCGCCGGGGCTGGATTCCGGCTGCCGCTGCCCCTCCGCCGCCGCCGCCGCCGCTTCGATGGGCTTGGGGTCATTCTCCTCCATGCTGTTCACGACAAATCCCAAATTGGTTCTCCGGGGACCCCCCCGCCCACTCCAATCAGCCCTCGGCCCGCCCGTGATGCGCACGGAGACACTCGCGGCCGGCTCGCGCCCCTACCCCGCCGAGTCTTCCGAGGGCGTGCGCGGCGGCCGCGGCCAGGGCCGGGGTCGTAGGAGTCACCGGCCGCGTTCGGAGCGGAGCCACGTTCCAATCCACGAGTTGAGTTTAGAAAAATAGCAAGAGTCGCCCCGCGCCCAGACGCCGGGAGATTCAAAAGAGTCGGGTCCTCGTCTCTGCAGCGCACCCGGGCGCTAGACAGTCACAGAGGTCCGGCGGGGACCCGGGGCTCCTCCCGGGCTCCGCGCTCCTCTCCGCGGCCGGCTGCCTCCGGCTCCCGCGCTGCCGCCGCGGCCGCCCGGGGCTGGGGCCGGAGCTGCGCGCATGCAGGCAGCGCGCTCCCCCGCGCTCACGCCCGCCCGGGCCCGCTCGGGCCGCCGCCGCCGCCGCCGCCGCCGCCGCCCGGCCGCCCCCGCCCGCGCGCCCCGGCCGGCCCTCGAGGGTGCGGGGCGCGAGCGGTCAGCGCGCCCGCCGCCGCCGCCAGCACGCACATGGAGGCCCGCGGGCCCGCGCTGCGCTCGGCCGCCGCCCCGCCGCGGGCCCGGGCGCCCCACCGGCGTGCGGCCGCGCCCCCGCCGAGCCCCGCCGAGCCCCGCGGCCCGAGGCGCATGGGTGAGCGGCGGGAGGCGCGGGCCGGGCCGGGCCGGGCTGGGCCGCCCGCGCTCCCTCGCCGTCTGCGCGCCCTCGCCGCCTCGGCCTCGGCGCGGGCTCGGGCGGTTTCCAGGCCACTTAGCGCAACCTGAGACACTTTCACTCTGGATTTTTGTTCTTATTTTTAACAGAGCCCCCTCGAGTGACGTCGCGGGCCGGTCTCCTGGACACGTGCCTCGGGCCAATGGCCGCGGCGCCGCGCGCCCACGTGACGAGCCGGCGGCCGCTGGGTGACGGGGGCCGCCCGCCGCCCCTCCCCCGCCGCCGCCGCCCCTCCCCCCCTTAAAGCGGCCGCGTCCCCGGGCTCCGCGTGCCGGAGCCCCGGCCCCAGCGAGCCCGCGACCGCGCTCCCCGCGCTCGCTCGCGCTTTCCCCGGCCGCCTCTCGGTCCGGGGACCCGAGGAGCCCCCGCCACGGCCCCGCCGGGTCCCCCCCCCCGCCGGTGTGCCTCCGCGGACGCGCGCTGCGAGACGGCTATTTTTAACATTTCCATATTGTTTACCGTGGGGAAAAAAATCCCACAATTCCTTGCACAAAAATGCATAAATAATATTAAACGAGCCGCCGAGATACAAAGGGACTTTTGTGGTCTCCTTTCCTTGCCGGCGGAGAGGGAAATTGTCACTTACACTTGACTTGGGTAGCCTGGCAGATTCCTGTCTTTAACGCAGAGCTGGCGCGCAGGACCCTCCTCCCGTAGACGCTCATTGTAAGTGTGCATGTGTGTGCGTGTGCGTGAGCAGGGAGGCGCGTGCATACGGTAGGATTCCACCCGGGGACACCGGTCCTCATGAAACATGCATGTAGACCCCGAAGAGCGCGAGAATAGGATTTGGGGCTCCGTGCGGGGAAAGAGGAATAAAGGAGCGTGGCGGGTTATAACCGAAGCCTGTTTCGGAAAGGAGAGCCCGGCCGACGGCTCAGCCAAACCTTAAAACCCGGCCGGAGAGAAAATACCCAGATCAGCCGCCTCCCCCCCCAGTTCTCAGACAATCCTTCCTCCTCCCCCACATCTCCGCCCCCACTGAGGGGCTACCAGGCCATTCACCTCATTTTCTTTGTCTTAAAACCTTTTAAACGAGCTCCTTGGGAGAGCAGAGACCATCTAGAAGGAGCGGCAGGGTGGGGGGTCTGTTTGGGTCTCCCCACTTCCTCCGCTGTTTTCTCTATCCCTTTCTAAACTTCCTTTCCAGTTGCTGTCAGAATGTCCAACTTGAACTTCTGTTTCCTCTTCTCTTCCCCCTCCTCCCCGAGGCTCCTTCCTGTTTGCCCTTCTCTCCTCCTTGCCCCCAGCTGCAGACACCCCACCGAACGCGGTTGTTGTTCCCTGGGCTTGCCTGTCGATCACTTAAAATGCATTTTTATGGAAATTTGCAAACTTCAGGAAGCATCCTAAAGGACAGCTCTGAGGGTTCGGGAGCACTGACACAGTAAAAGTACCCTACCCCGAACGAGGGGTGGGGAGAGGGAGAGGAGGGAGAGCTGGGGCTCTGGCCAGCCCAGGCCGTTTCAGGGTGCAGGCAGCTGAGACCCACTGCGGAGCGGCTCTGGGCCTGGGGCTGCCAGGGGGCACTGCCAGGCTGGGCAAGGTGGGATGGGGCCTGGGGGAGCAGCCTTCCCAGGACGGTGACCCCCGGGCCACCTTGAGGACTGAAGGCTTCATCCTAGTCTGGCTCAGCTCTCTTCCGGTTGGTGGCACCTGGGGCCTGTCCTCTGTCTAAACCAGCTCTGTCTACCCGCTGCAGGCTCCAGGGTGCAGTGTGGGACAGCGTGGGACAGTGTGGGACAAGGAGCAACAGTTACAAGGGTTCTGCTCCCCAGAATATCAACCCTCGGAGGGGGGGGGGCCTGGATGGGGACAGGCGAAGGTGCTGGCCTGGGTCGCCTGGCCACTAAAGCGTACTGAGGGCTGGTAGGCTCTAGTGGCAGATGGGGAGGCTCCTTGATCTTCTGTAGGACTCAGACAGGGTGGGGAAGGCACTTCTCACTTGGGGTGACCCACATCTCCTCCTCCGTTTTCCTCCCCTTGGAGGGGTGCTTGCCAAATGATCCGGCTGGGCACACACCTGCCAGGGGCCCTCCCTGCGTCTCAAAAACTCAAACCTCCCAGTCTGCCTGCCCCTAGGAAAATGGGGCTGGTAAGGTTTGTGGGAGCACCCTTTCGACACATGCCTATGGTCTTCTGGGAAATTTTCCTGCACCTCTGAGAACCCTAGTCATCACCAGCCAGCGAATGTCCAATTACTTCGGGCTCCAGAACTCGCAGGGAGCAGAGGGAAGGCCCAGGGCTGGTTTGCTTCCTGCAAAGGCATCCCAGGTTAATTTCCCCACCTGTCCCATGAAAAATCAACTAGGCCGGCTCCCAGAAATATTTTCTAATTTCTTGGGAAACTTGGCCTCCGATTGCCTTAGCACTAAGTGAGCCCCCGGTGCTGGACTTCCTCTGTGTTCTCTCCTGCAACCCAGGCCCAGAGTCATGGCTGCAGCAGGAACTCTGCAAAGCAGCACATTATCTCCAGCGAAACCTAGACTGTTTGTGGGCAGTAACCCGCAGACACCGAGTCAATACACGTGGCAATAGTTCCCCAAAAGAGCACCCCTAGAGAGGGAGCAGCATCCAAAGGGCCCGCGGGGAGGCCCAGTGAATCTGGGCCGAAGCTGCACAAGCGGAGGGGATTCTAAATCTTGCAACACAGACATGCGAACAAGCTGTTTCAGGAAGCTTGCAAGACGCGCTTGAGGCCCAGCCCCGGCCTCCCGCGGAATCCGGGACTCTGCCCTGGCCGCGCTTTTGGGGAGTGCGGGGAGTGGGCGTTTGTAAGATTCTCGCGCGGTCCCGGAGATGTCAGCCCTGCCGCCGCTCGGCGGGCCCCGCGGCCCGCGCCCCTGCGCCCGGCGAGCGGCGCTCCCCCTCTCGCCGGACCCTGCCGGCTGCGGCCGCGCTCAAGGTCGGTTTCTCGGTCGCTGCGCGATCGAGCGGACCACCGCCGGACCCGCGTTTCTCCTTAGCATGCAGGGAGGCCGCGGCCCGGGAACCTCGAACGTTGCTACTCTCCCAGGTGCGGGAGAGCCTCAGCAAGCCACCCGCTTTCGGAGAAGCGCCTCCGTCCTTCCCGGGCTAGCTGCACAAAGAGGGACTTGGAAGTGTGTCAAAAGGAAAGACCGCTGTTGGACACGTGGGTTTATAACAGCGACACTAGCATTGCAAATAAAACCTGCAGGGCTGTGGATGGCAGGGGAGCTCCTGGGGACATTGGGTGCCTGGCAGCAGGTTCAGCCTCCTTTTTTTCTCTTAAAACGAGGCTGGAGGAGGGTGACATTTCCGTGGCAGCTCCGTGGTCCCCTCACTCTCCACACTTGGGTAGGTGGGTGTGGGGACACGCAGGAAGGAAAAAACGGAGGCAGTGAGAGCGGCGTTCTCCCTGAGGGGTCCCTGCCACTCGGCTGGTAGAGACGCCCCACAATTTTAGAGAGTGAAATCTCAACCCCAGCACAATCAAGCTGGGAAGCCCCGCGCCCCTGGCTGGGAGCCCGGCTCCGAGCGGCCTGGCCCTGGGCGCTGGGCCTGGACGGGGAAGTGAGGCCGAGCAGAACCGCCTCCAGCCTGGCCGAGCCACCCGCCCTGGGCCTGCAGACAAAGGCCGCACTGAAGGGGCTCGAGTAGCAGGGGAAGGATCCGGTGGGCCAGGAGGGAGGGAGCACGTCTGTGCCCACCTCCAAGGGAAGCAGGGGACTACACACCCAGAGGGGTGACTTGGGGCCCAGGGTCCTGGAGGCTGGGCCTGGGGTCTGGGGCCTCAGCCCGGTGACCCCAGGAAGGAAGGGGTGAAACACCGCAGTGGCCAGCCGGGGGAAGGCCGAAGCCTGTGCGGGAGCTGAGGTGCCTCCACTCCTGGGCTCCAGGCCTCATGCCTCTCCTGTCCCAGGCCGGCAGTGGTCCCCCAGCTCCCCAGAGGTGCCTGAGGTGCTACAGAGAGCCTCCTGGGCGGGTGGGTGCCCAGGCAGGCTCAGCTGAGGAGGGTATTTGGGCAGCAAGTGAGCCTTGCCTGTCTGGGCTCCGGTGGGGGCAGCCGGAGAAGGAGCAGCTTGTGCTTAGGCAAAGCTCCTGGGTGGCAGGGGGCACCATGTGGGTGAGGCACCCCTGGAGACTGCCCTCCTGTCCAGGCCACAGGGAGAGGTCCTCATTGGGCCACTTAGCTCTAGCGCTAGCCTGGGAGAGCTGGGGCAAGTGTGGAGTGTGGGCAGATCTCCGGAGCTGGGAGACTGGCCTGCAGAAACCACCCCTAACCTGGTTTCTCCTGCAAACAGAAGCTTCTAATGGGGGATCTGTAGGCCGGCCATACTTGTGCTAGTGAACTCACCCCTGAACTCTCTCCTCCGTCTTGGCCCCAAGCTCACCCTCCCTTGACTTTCTCCAGGGCCAGGGGACTCTGGCAAGCTGATTCAGGAAGCAGTCTCTGGGAATCACTTTGCGCCCTGGTGCGGGAGGGGAGGGGCCCTTTCCTGCTCTCTCACCCTGTTTCACTGCCGTTCTTAATCCCAGTCAAACCCGGACCCCTTTGGAGGTTGGGCCCACTTGCTCTCCGGACGGACCACAGGCTCTGGGGGCTGGCATGGATGTTCTCCCAGAGCAGCCTGTACAGAGTTATGGGCGGGGGTCGCACGGACTGTTCCAGGACCGGACGCCTCTACTGTAAAGAAAATGTCCCCTCAGAGGAAAGTGACACATTCCAAATAATCCAGAGGAAAATAGGCCAAGTTGGTTTGGCAAAGGCATTTTGAAGAGCGGCGCTTAGAGTTCGAGCTGAGAGCAGGAACAGAGTGAGACGACACAACAAAGGGGAACGGAGTTGGGGAGAGAACGAGCCCCCCTCTCCGATCTTATGATTACTTACGAATAGTGGAAGAACTTTGCGTGTCCAGCCACTGTCTTCCTTTGGGTCTTTGGAAGGAGAACGAGATCTTCGAAAGGAACCTCCCCAAACACCTGCTTCACCTCGCAGAGCACGAGGTTTCTTTTCCTCTCTTTCTTTTCCCTCAAAGACACAGGTAACCGTGGAGAGGCTACCCACGTGTGCCGACTTTACGCTGTGTTTGGAAGTGTGTTTGAGTAGCTACAGGTCTTCAGAACTTTCGACAAGTTCAGGCTCAACTCAAGTCCTTGGACCCAGCCCAGCTCGTGAGACAAACCGCGCCTTCGTCTAGATTTCCTGCACCGTCACTCTCACACGTCCACGACTGAACAGCGCCTCACTGGGGGGGGGGGGGTGGCGCTCAGTAGAGTTATGCCCCTGGTTCAGCCGGGGGAGGGAGGATTTTTCAAAAACCTATGTTCAAGGTGATTTCTTTGTCCCTTTAGCAAATAGAACTGGATATTTGGATATAAAAGGGTGAAACTACCTTGTGGTTTAAATCCAAACATTCCCTGTACTTGGTCGAGTTATGGATCAATTTCAGGGACTTCAACAAAGTCGGTCACCTCTTCAGCATGACGATCTAACTGGAGAAGGTTCTCAAACCAACGGTGTATGGGAGCTGGGTACGTCCCAACCTGGCAAATTCCTGTGCTAAGTACCGAAGGGCACTCGTGGGAAGGGTGGTTGCCCTTGACGGGGACAAAGGCTCCACGCACCAGCCTGGTGAACCTGCAAGGGGGGCCGGGCACCAGGCGGGGGTGCCCAGTGGGTGCCTGCCTTAGCAACTCACTCGGGGAGTGCTCACCGGGGCCCGGCTGCCCTTCCCCGGGCTCTTCAGAAGGCTGTTAGGGCCGGGGACACCCTCAGAACCTCCCTCCACCCTCCTCCTCCCCTCCAGGAAAAAACCCGGGGCGCAATGTTTTAGAGCGAGGCCACACTGCAGAACATTCTTTCTCCTGCGAAACTCTTCCCTCCCCTCAGTTCCTCTAACAAAACTACCCCATCCCTCCGCAGGCAGCCTCTTTGTGTTGCGTTTTACGTTATGGACTTCCAGCGTTTTCTGCGTGTCTCATGTCAGTAATCCCTTAAGACACAACAGCCTCTGCGATGCCGGCAGAGTGCTGGGACTCTATGCCATTTGGAGTATTAGAGCAGGCTCCGAGAGAGAAATGGGATATGAGCGAGGATTTCCCACGTATGTAGCTAATGCCCTTAAATTCCTCGGGATTTACACCTCCCCATGTACCGGGAGCGGGAAACGCGAGCTGTTCTAATTAACCGCCGACGTTAGTTCTCAGTCGGCATCGCCAGGGATGCCTCGGCGGCGCCGCCGCTTCTGGGTTACAGACGTTGGGGGCCCCGGACACCCGGGGGGGCGAGCGGTCCGAGGCGGCCTGCCGGCCGGGCCTAGATTTGGTGCCAGCGCCAGGTACACGCGCTCGGAGGGCGAAGCGCGGGTTCCCCCCCCCCCCGCCCCCCAAAAGACGACACACTCTGGGTGACAATTAGGTTTCCTGTCTTATTTGCAGACACGAGTTCAGCGGCTCCTCGTGCCAAGCGGCCGCGGAAAGCTCAGCCTTGAAAACAGAAGGCGAGACCAAGTGGGGATCTGCTGGGAACCTCGCTCGGGTGCATTCCCCGCAGTCGAAGCCCGGAATGGGTTTAGGATCGGGAAGGTCCGCAGAGGGAAGCGTCTCCCCGGGTTGGAGACCGGGCCGAACGCAGGCTCGCAAGCCCTCTGCCCCGGGGCGGGAACCTCCCTTCCGCCGTAAGAACAACTCCCGGAAAACAGAAAATCGAGCGAGCAGGAAAGCAGCGAGGCCGGGCTGGGCCGGGGCGCGAGGAGAGCTCCCTCTCCGGGAGCCAGGGCGCCTCGCCCTCGCAGGCCCCGGGGCGGGGTGGGGGCGGGGGGCCGTGCTCGGGGCGGGGTGCCCCCCCCAACCCCGGCAGCCCACGGGCGCCCGCCGCGCTCCCGTCTGCTCCGCCGAGCGGGATCGGGGAGTTGCCCGCGCACCCGCAGCGCCCCGGAGGGGCCCGGAGGTGTCTCGGGCGGGCACAGGCCTCTGCGCCCAGGGGCTGCGGTCTCCGCGGCGGCGGCGGCGGCGGCGGCGGCGGGACGCCCCGCGCCGGGTCCTCCCGTCGTGCGCCCGACTGGCGGAGCGGGCACGCGGGGCAGGGGCCGGCCGTGCGCGCGCGGGGGTGGGCGGGGGCGCGGGCCTTTGCTCGCTCGTGTGTGACCCGGGCCCTTCCTTCCAGGGGTGGCTGCCTCGGTCGGGGGCGCGGCTCCTCTACCTCCGCCGGAACTGCCCTCCCCACCTCGCGGCTGCGCGGGGTTGGGTGAGGGGGTCTCTCGCTGAGCTCCGACTGCGAGACCCCCAGGAGGCCCCCGGGCAAGTTTCCTCCGCGGGTGCCCTCCCCCACCCCCACCCCCGAGCATCAGGCTGAGCTGCGAAGCCCGGGCAGGCGGGGGTTTTCGGGGCGATTCCTCGTGACTTGCCAGGTGCCCCGCCACGCCCCGAGAGGGAGGGAGGGGGCGCTGTGGCTCCGGCGCCGGCCCTGCCCGGGTGGCAGAGAGGTCTACACTCGCGCCTGAGGCTCAGAGTAGGCCCTTAGGGATGCGCCCCAGCAGGGCTCCTGCCTCCGGGCGAGGAGGGGACCCGGGCCCAGTTGACAGGGTCTCGGCTCGACAGCGGGGGCCGGGGGGTCGGGGGCCGGATCCCCGGGGCGGACTTCTCAGCCTCGGGCTTTCCCTTCGAGGTGAAGGCCGCCCCTCCCCCCCCCCCCCCCCCCCCCCCCGGTAGGCGGGGAGGCGAGGGCGCGGCAGGAGCAGAGGCGCGGGGCCCCAGGCCCCGGCGCAGCGAGGGCGGCCCCGGGCGCGGATTTGTGAACCAGCCGCCGAGCTCTCCGCAGCTCACAGATCAGAGGGCTGCGATCGCCCCACCGACGTGGTCCAATGAGCCGCTGCAAAGAGCGCTTAGCGACAAAGCAGGCACGGCCCGGACTTGGCGGTTCCGCGCGGCGCGGGGCGGGACCGCGGGGGGCGGGGGGCGCGCGGAGGCCGCGACTTCAAAGCCGCTCGCCCGGCCTCAGTGAAAGGGTGGCGCTCGCAGCGGGGGCGCGGCCTGGAGCTGCGTGTCCCTCACCCCCACCCCCGACCCTCCCGCTTCCTGCCCGCAGCGACCCTGAGATCGCGGCCGCCTCTGACCCACCCCGCGCGCGCCCTTCGCCGACCCCCCGGGGCCTCCGGGCGCGCTCACCTAAACCCTCACCCCGTCCGGTCCGCGCGCGCGCGCGGGGCTTCCCCAAGGAGCTGTGTTTTCAAACGCCTCCCCCACTGCGGCTCCCAGCTTGCAATCGAGGCCTGTGGTGGCCTCGCCGGTGTTCCCCGTTGTTGGGGGTGGGGGCGCAGGCACCCCGGGGGCCGGGCCCAGGAGAGCCCCCTCGGGAGGGAGACCCGTCCGCGCGCCCGCCGCCGGGCTCCCCTTCTCCGCAACGCGGGTCTCGCTGAGTCTCCGAGGCGGTCCCGGCCTCCGAAGCGGGCCCCCACCTGCGTTTAAGTGAGGGAGCGGCCGAGAAGCGGGAAGGGAGGCAGGGGGGCGGGGGGGGGGGGCACTTGCTTGGAGGGAAGGAGAGCGAGGTCAGAGGTTAGAAAGGATTACGGCTCGGCGACCCCTCTCATCCTCAGTGGCCCCGGGAGGGGATCACTGAAGCAGAGGGTCCGGACATGTTTTTAAAAAGCCCAGTTGCGGCGGGGGGGTGGGCAGCGTTGGTCCAGGAAAGAGCAGGAGAAGTCTAGAAGTCTTCGTTACTTCCTCTTCTCCAGGAGCCCGGCAGAAGAGGCCAAGGCCGCAAGCTCGCTGTGCCTGCAAACATACCCTGTGTCTCAATGCGGCCGCATCAACCATTTCTGGACACCGATGACGACGGTGCCCATTGCCATCTACGCCTCTGATGATTCTCTGTCCCTCGGTGACCAGGGCGCCCCCGGAGAGGCCCCCGTGGCAGCAGCAGCGGGTGGGAAGATGCATTTTCTCCTTGGCCGCCCTGCAGGAGCAGGGCCTCGGATTCCTGGGCCAGACTCCCAGACTCCCCAAGCCGGGCCTCGGCCTCCCCGCTCCCTCCCATCTGCTGGGAAAGCCCTTCTGGCTTTTTCCCTTCCCCAGATTCCCATAGGATAAATCCCACCCCACCCCCCAAGGGGGACCAGCCGCCCCCAGCCACAAGAGGGGCTCTGACATTTTCCGGGAGCTGTGGCAGTCAGGAGTACAAAGAAAACCTGAGTCAGGTATGTCCTCCACCTGGGTCCCCTCTAGCACCCGGCTGCCTGTGATTACCCCCACCCCCCTTTTCCCAGCAGCTCGGAAGAGATGTGCCTTACTCGGCACCTTCGCTGCGTGGTGAACAATCCAGATTTCTCTCCGCCTCTGAGCGCGAGACTCCTGCTTTGACTGCCTCCTGGCCGCCTCCACTCTGAAGTCTGCCTTCCTTGTTCCCCAGTCTGCTCCTTCTAGGTTTCCCCCAAACACCCAGTTTCTCTGTCGAAGCCCCCAGGCCACCCTCGCTAGGCCCTGATTACCCCTCTTCTCTGTCTCCCTCTCCCTCTGCTGCCGTCTCTTGCCCCACCGGGATGGCTGCGGTATCCCTCCGAATAGCTTCCTACCCCTGCAGGTCCCTGCAGTTTGAGTAAGCCTGAGTGAGTGCAGGTCAGACACCCTCAGGTCCTTGTCTACACAGGCGGTTTCCAAGAATGCGGAGAATGAGAGGCAACCCTGTAAGCGTCCTTCAGGACCCTGCATGACACGAGATGCCACTGGCCTCCCTCTGCAGGCCCAGGCACTCCCCCTCTCCATGCAAGCCACCCCCACCTCAGGGGGTTCTGTCCCCGATGTCTGGAACATCCTTCCTGCGGATCCTTGGATACAGACAGCCGGCACGAGGCCATGCTGTCTAAAACCGTGCCTGACCCAGGCGTGCGTTCTTCATGGCACTTTTGGCTTCCTGAGGTTGTGTCAGTGTGGGTGCAGTTGGGCTGTGCTGGGACACGCACGTGGGGTGGGCGGGGCCCTGTCCCTTGTGGCTTCAAGCCCCGTCCTACAAGAGGAGCTAGAACACGGCTACACCCAGCCAGCGCCCTCCAGCTTTGGTCTCCGAGCCCCTTAGTAGTCTTAAAAATTATTGAGGGTCCCAAAGACCTGTCTTCTATTTTATCTTTATTTCTTGTTTTTGAGAGTGGTGGGGCAGAGAGAGAGACAGAGAGAGAGAATCCCAAGCAGGCTCCGTACTCAGTGCAGACCTGGGCTGGGCTGGAATCAAGACTCTGATGTTTAACCAACTGAGCCACCCGGGTGCCCCCCCCCCAAAGACCTTTCTTTATTTGGATTATACCTGCTGATATTTAGTTTAGTTTTAGTTTTTAATGTTTATTCATTTTGAGACACAGTGAGGGAGGGAGGGGCAGAGAGAGGGAGACACAGAATCCGAAACAGGCTCCAGGCTCCGAGCTGTCAGCACAGAGCCCGACGCGGGGCTCGAACTCACGAACTGCGAGATATGACCTGAGCCGAAGCCGGACGCTCAACCGACTGAGCCACCCAGGCGCCCCTGAAGTCGGATGTTTAAAGGACTCAGCCACCAAAGCGCCCTGCTACTGATATTTATTATATTAGAAATTAAGACAAACATTGTAAACGTATTTGTTGATTCACTTACAATGACAATAAAAACCCTCCTCATGTTTTCTTAACTAATATGTTTCAATGAACGTTTACTGTATCCCCTCAAACAAAACAAAATTAGTCAGAAGAGTAGCGTTTTATACGTTTACGCTTTATCGTCTGGCTTCAGAGAAGATTGCTGGCTCCTCATCTCTGCTGTGCAAGCCTTTACTTTGGTCCAGGTATATGAAGAAAACCCCACCTTCCACGGGGAGTTGGAAGAGGAAGGAGTGTTTTGTTAGGGTTTTTTTTGGTCAGATAATTGTGGACCGTCTTCCCCATAATATTACACAAAATTCAACAAGTGGTAGTTACGGGAAGGTTAGTTGCACCATGGGACCGGAAACCACATCCACGAACATTTCCTACTCTCCCGAACCCCCTTGAATTTGAAAGGACCTTGGAGCCATGAAAGATTTTGCACCACCATTCACGGGTCAGCTCTTCCAGGCACGGATGCTTTCGTCACCCAGGACCACACGGTCACATGCGTTATTGTCACCGTCGAATTCATCAGAAACGGCTTGAAATACTGGGAGGTGGTCTGGCTCGGGGTATTGGATACAGGGTTTCTAAAATTTTGTTTTTCACTTGGAAACTCCAATTTGATTCTTGGCAACAGCTCTGGTTTTCCTGGACATGCCAGCCTTGGTTCTTTCATTCTTGCGAAAACGTCGGTCAGATACCCAAGTCCGGATAACCGTGGTTTGTCCAGCAGCCGTCGTTTTGTGCAGAATGGAGTCCCAGGAACAGAGGCCCGCTTGGCTCGCATCTTGGCCGGCAAAAGCCTCCCTGCTGGACGTGGCCACTTCTCCACCCAGGACGGTAAAACGATATGTATGTGCCCAAGAGCCAAGGTTTAATAAAACCGCTTTTTTTTAATGTTTATTTATTTTTGAGAGAGAGAAACAGAACGCGAATGGGGGAGGAGCATAGAGAGGGAGGCACCGAATCCGAAACAGGCTCCAGACCCTGAGCTGTCAGCACAGAGCCCCACGCGGGGCTCGAACTCATGAACCGCGAGATCAAGACCTGAGCCGAAGTCGGACGCTTAACCAACGGACTGAGCCACCCGGGGGCCCCTGAACACATTTCTTAATTCACCCTTCACTCTGGAGTGAGCTGGGTGGACTGAGGGAGAGGATATAATGCCTCTTAAAGAGAAATGATTTCTATGACGATCTCCTTGTCCAGAAGTAAAAGTGACATAGGACAGAAATACTGCTTTGTAGGCATTCAAGTGCACAGGGACCCTTCCCGCTCTTAACTAATCAAGCTAACTTTGAACATGAATACCCCCCCCCCCCCGAGGGTCACACTCACATATATATGGCACCCAGGTGCCCCTATTTGACATTGTTTGCAGGAACTGTCGCACTGTTTTCTGCAGCGGCTGCACCTTGTGCGTCCCCACCCGCATGCGCAGGGTCCCAATGTCTCCACGTCCTCGCCAACGCGCACCATTTTCTGGCGAGAGGGAGAGAGGCGGACGCAGCCTCACGGTTCCTGGAGGCGAGGCCCCAGGAGAGCTGGGTGGCGGGTAGGCTGTGCCTCGGTGCCTCTGCCTCGGTCTAGCTGGCTTTGTTGGGGGAGGGGTGTGGGAGCACGGGGTGGGGACAGCTTGGGGGATGGGTCTAGAATCGCGCTCCGCAGCGGCGGAGGCCGCGACCCGGGGCAGGGACGAGCGGACAGAGAGCAAGAGCTCACTGGGGACTTAGTGGAGCTGAGCCCACAGAAGGGCCAGTGGGCAGAAGGGAGGTGGCCCCGGTCCAGGGGAGGGGGGGGCGGCCTAGTGGTCGGACCCTGTCTCTGGGGAGAGAGTACGGGGCGTGTGAGGGAGAGGCCCCAAGGGCAGGGAGCGTGGTGTCCTGTCCCCGGCCCAGAGCAGCCACGGCAGGTCACGTCTATTGAATGATTATTGTGTCCTGGGCACCCTTCTGGAACCTTCACGTGGAAGGATCCATCCAAAAGCACAGCATCCCCGTGGGCTCTTGCACCAGCCAGGGCTCGCCAGCGGCCAACAGGGGACCGGTTTTAACAGAACTGGCTCCCGAGACGGTGGGCGAGCACACCTAAAATCCTCCGGGCAGGCTGGCGGGTGGGCGCTCGGGCAGGAGCTGATGCTCGTCTTGAGAAAGGATTCCTTCCTCCTGCTCTGAACACCTCCGTTTCTGCTCTGAAGGCCTGCAGCTGGTTGGACGAGGCCCACCTCATTGCGGAGGGTGATCTCCTTTCCTTCAAGCCAACTGATTGTAGGTAGTAATCACATCCACAAAATACCTCCAGAGCGGCCCCTGTGTATGTGTGTCCACACTGGGTATTGGGGAAGGGGCTGGAACAGGAGAGGCGGCCTTGACCCGTGGTCTCCAGCGGACGCTTTACGAGATCCGAGATTGCTTCCCAGGGCAGCTCCCCGTCTGGCTGTGGCCTCAGAGGGCCGGGCCGAGGGGACGGGTGGGCTCGGCCCTGGTGCTGGGGTTTCATCTCAGGCTCTTGTCCGCGGGAAAAGCCCTCCTCGTGACGGCCCTCACCGGGAAGCCTCCCGGGGACTGACGAGACGGACGCGTCGGAGCACACGCTTTGCTCAATCAGTGTTTGTTTTGAGCAGGGTTTTGAGCTCGCGGGGCCTGGCTTCGGACGCAGGGTCACCTCAACTGGCACAGGTGTTTTTCTGTGCACCCGTGAGGGCTGGCTTTCCACGGGCCTACGGGCGGGAGGATGCTGTGGGCTCGTTTGTAACAACCAGAGCTGTTTGTAATCATAGGAGCTGATGAAGACTGACTTTCCGAGACTTCCCCGGGACCTGTCACACCCTGACCCCTAGGGGCTGGCTGCCAGGGACGTGGTGCGGTGTTCTCAGGGACTCCCTGGGTAAGGTGGCTGGCCAACGGGCGGCCTAACACCTCCCCGTCACCTAGGGGTCATTGAGAAACACCACGGTCCTTTTGGTTTCGTTCAATTTTGTTTTTCACAAACAAGCTAGTAACTCCTCCCGACAGACTTGGTGGGCGTATGAGGGAACACACGCACGCACACGCACCCCACTGTGGCCTGGAAGGTTCCAGACTGGTTGACACAGTCTCTCTCCTCTCCTGTGGTGCTGGTCGTGAGACTGTGGCTGGCCGTGCCACCCGAGACAAAACGAGAAGGTGTCAACGCTCCTATTTAGGGCCGACAGCCTTGGTGCCTCCCCAGGGCAGTCCCCTGCACGCCCAGAGCCCCTGCCCCCTGGGCTCTGTCCCAGAGACCCCAGGCCCCCCTCTTCTGCCGCCTTCCTTCGTTCCTGGCTAGGAAGTGAATCCAAACTAAGATCAGGGAGCTTGACAAAGTCACCTCCCCACCTCCCCCCATGTTCAGTTTTACAAGGAAAAGTTAACGGCTTGGTGCAGAGGCTGGGCTGGGGTCATCAGGCTGCTTGGTAGGAAGAGGGAGCAGCTGAGGGCTTGTGACTCTGGGGACCTCAGGAGGGTCCTCTAGCTCTGCCCCCCAACCCACCTCTCCTTGGCTCCCCAGTGCCTGTCATTCAGTCCTAGGAGGACAGAGAGCCCTTGAACTGGGAAAGGTCCCACCCTGGAGGTGGGGGCGGCCACCCATGCCTTCTTCTCCCGGCTTCTCTGCACCGGCCAGGCTTTCCCGAGTTTTCCTTGGGAGGGAGGGGTCTTGAGCGTCCTGAAGCTGCAGGGGCTGGAAGTGAGCCTGCAGTGACCCCTACGGGGAACCGGGGCCTGAGGGCGTGGGCGGCTCTCCCGGGGTCCTCAGCTGTGGTTTCCACATGGTAACACGAGTCTTGGGCTCAGCGACCTGAGAATCAGATAAACCTGTGCCAGGGGGTAAATGATGTGCTGTATGCACCTGTCGTGGGAATCCTGAGCCCGTGTGCACGTGGAGGTCCATCCCTGTCCGGTGCGGGCACACCTGCGTACGAAGAGCCGGGGACCGGTGTCAGTGACCCCCACACGCAGGCTCGGTCCTGGGGCCTCACCACGGCTTCTTCCTGGCCCCCTCTCTCGGCTTCCTTCCCAGGATCTCAGGGGGTCACCTCGCAGCCTGGAGGTGGGGACAGTGTCCAGCTGCTTGCCGAGGGCAGTGACCTAGCTCAGACACACAGCCAGCCCTCTGGGGAGCACAGGTGGGCGCAGGCACCCGGTGCCGACAGCCCTGCCCCCGAGCAGGCCTCCCGCTGCACCCCTAGCACGTGCCCCCAGCTCGTCCTCGTGGTCTGTTTCCACACTTGGCAAGGAGGTGGCCTTGACCCTGGAGCCGCTGTGTGTTCTGTCCCCAAGGATGGAGCCCACCACAAGATGCTCCAAACGTCTCCTGATTACATTCTGGAATGCGTTTCCACCTGTGATACTGGGGGGGAAGTTCGGTGCCCGCGTGTCGGGATTTACTCACTGGGAGGTGGATGCATTTCCTCCCTCTGCTGTTTAAAACAATCACCACAAGCGTGCGGGGGGCTTAAAACAACCCGCACTTATTACCCTGCCGCTCTGGAGGTCAGAGTTCTGAAGCGGGTCTCAGCGGGTTCAAACCAAGGCGGTGGCCTGGAGGCCGCAGGGGAGGGTGCGTTTCCTGGACAAAGTCCGGCTTCCAGCTACACCTGCAGCCCGGCTGGGGCCCCGCCTCCACGCCCGGACCCAGAACCGTAGCCTTGGCTTCTGACGGGTCCTCTTTCTGCCTCTGGCCGTCCTGCTTTCCTGTGATAAAGACCTTCGTGAGTCCGCTGGACCCACCCAGGGGATCCGGGATAATGTCTCCATCTCCAGATCGTAGTCACGTCTGCAGAGTCCCTTCCTTCTGCCGCGTAAGGTCCGGCCACCACAACAGGCCCCAGAGCGGGCCGCATAAATAACCCGGTGGCCCTGGAGGCTGAAAGTGCGAGAACGAGGTGCAGGCAGCTTTGGCGTCTGGTGGGGACCCGCTCCCCGGTCCGCTGATGGCAGCCTCTCTCTGTGCCCCCAGCGGCTGAAGGGGGGAGGGGGCCCTGTGGGGTCTCATACGGGCACCGAGCCCATCGTGGGGGCTCCACCCTCGTGAGCCAGACACTTCCCGAAGCCCCAGCTCCTGACACCGTCCTATTGAAGATGAGCTTCCAACACGTGAATGTGGGGCTCGCAACGTCCCCACCAGGAACACACGCGCAGGCTCCGGGGCCTGGGACGGCGGCATCTCTGCGGGGCCATAATGCTGACGCGGCAGGTCTGCGGGATCAGGCCGGGATGTCCCGAGAGCTGCACACCTCACCCTCTGCTCCCCTGACGTCTGCACCCCGGAGTCCATCCAGGATTCCCCTGTGCGTCTCCGGACGGCGGGCCCAGTTCTCTCTAGCCTGGTGTTTCTCACCTTGCGAGCGAGGCTCACCCGCCAGAATCCTGGCCTCATCGACATCCCCTGAGTCAGAAGCTCCTCCTGGAGTCCAGGGTGTGGCTTGGGAATCCACGTTTTCAACAAGCCCCTCGGGTCATTGGCACGCACGCTAAGATCTGACCATCTCTCAGACGCAATGAGCCGTTGGTTAACAAACTAGGAACCGGTGAAGCTGGGGCCTCCCCGTGGCCCCCGCGTCCGGCCCCCCCCAGGCCTCAGTGAGCACAGCCCATTTTCTTGCCCCTCCGCCTGTGTGTTCTGTTTGTCTCCCCCACCAGACCGGGTTCCAGAACTGGAACCCTGAGGCAGCGCCTGGCGAGGGCTCCGTGAAGGAGCTCCTCGGCTCCCTGGCCGCACCCTGTAATTTTGGGTGGCCGTGGCACCCCCCCCTCCCCCCACTGACCCGAAGGGATTCAGGAAACAGAAACTGGTTACGATTTGTATTCAGAGCCTTCCCAAGGTTGGGATTCGAAGTTAAAAACCTGCTCGGTTCTTTTTTTTTTTTTTTTCCAGCTGCACTTACAGATATTAAATGTTCTGCACATAAGCCCTTCGAATCTGCCTCCTGGGGGACAGGGGGTGCAGCGAATCGGGCACTGGGCTGGGGACGGGAGGGGGTGCCGGTTCCGACCATCATTAAGTCGCTGAGCCGCTCGGGGCGAATCTCCACACCTCTGTGGGCTTCCAAGATGAAGGTTTGGGAAGAGTCCCCTCTGCCACTGCGATCTATGTGGGATTTCTCCTTCCACAGGTGGCCAGGCGAGGGGATAGTTTCTAGGCTAATTGAGCATTGCCCCCAATTCCACCCTAAAAAAAAAAAAAAGAAAAAAAAGAAAGAAAGAGGCTCTTGATTATTCACGTACGAGAACACGGCTTTAAATAGCACCTCAATCTGCTTCCTTACCCACCGAGCCAGGGTCTCTGCGGGGAAGCAGTTGCCCACGGGAACCTTCTCCAGTCTCCATCCGAGAGGAGTGTGCCAGGTGGGAGCCGCCTCCCCCACCAGGGAGGGGACCTGCTTTCGTCTCATCTCCGCGTGCCGGTGATTCTCATGCTACGACAATTAAAAAGATGGAGGAAAACCATTTGCATTTTTCCTGGGTGTTAATGACCTTCCAAGCCAGCGTTCAATTGTCGAGTTTAAAACAGTGGAGCGCAGACTGCATGAATAATTCAGCCGACCCTGAGCTCTCCACGCACAGGGTAAAACCTCATTTGTGACCTACTTCCTAAAGTTGAAGCCGCTCATGTAATCTCTACGCACACACTCGGCTTCCGTTTCTTGAGGTGTGCGTTATTTTACTCAGAGACAGCACATCCTAAGTAAACTTGCTGTCAAGGTGTGAGGACTTAAATCAATGACACAGAGACCTAATTTATTTTACATCACCTGGAGCCGTAAATTTAATTAATTCTCCGTCTTGGGCACGGATGCACCTAGTGGCTCCCCGGGATCTGGCTCCGGTCGGCTTTGTAAACACACAGACCAAAAAGGAGGCACAGAGGGGCGCGGGCGCTCATGGTGGCCTCAGGGAGTCGAGGGCCCTGGGGGTCGTGGGCCGGGGCCCCTGCCGGGCTGTGGGCTGTCGGAGCCCAGAGGGTCCTAGGGTGACGGTGCCGAGCAGGTGAGCCCGTGGCTCCCGTCGGGCACTGCACGTTTTCCCCGGAGCCTCCGATCTGCAGACGGAGGCTAATCCTCACCCAGCACGTGGCGGGGACGCTTCCGGTCCCATCACACGGGCTCTGCTGGGTCCAAGTCGCAGACACGCAGCCCCAACCCCGAGGCCATTAAAGCCGGATGTCAGGGCCGGGGGTTGGGTGTGCTCACTGCAAAGTGCTCCCTGGGTGTCCGTGATCAATATTACTGTCCTACGGCTGCCTTGCAAACCACAAACTTGGGGGCTTCAAACCACGCAAATGCCTCCCAGTTCTGGACGCCAGGGGTCTGAAATCAAGGTCGCGGCAGCGCCCTGCTTCCTCCGAGACCTGCGAGGAAGGGGGAGGGGGGTCCTTCCTCCCTCTTCCGGCTTCTGGCGGATGCACACGGCCCCTGGTGCTCCTGGGCTGGCAGCTGGCTCCAGCCTTTGCCTTCATCCCCGCAGGGCCGCCTCCCTGCGCGTCTGGCTTCACGTGCTGGCTCTCCTTGGCGCCCCGGGCACGTTGGAGTAGTGCCCCCCGCACTCCGGTCTGACCTCATGTTACCTAACTGCATCCCCGGCGACCCTATTTCCCAATAAGGCCGCAGTCACAGATGCGGGGGTCAGCGCGTTCACACGTCTTCTCGAGGCTTCAGTTCAGCGGGTAGCAGAACTGGGAGGGTTAGAGACTGGGAGGGACTCGTCCACTTAGGTCCTAAGCGAGTATGAGCTTGGAGAGTTTTTCTTTCTTTTTTTTTTCTTTTAATTAATTCATTCATTTTTTAAATGTTTGTTTTTGAGAGAGAGAGAGAGCGCGGGAGGGAGAGAGCGAGCAGGGGAGGGGCAGAGAGAGAGAGGGAGACACAGAATCTGAAGCAGGCTCCAGGCTCCGAGCTGTCTGCACAGAGCCTGACGCAGGGCTTGAACCCACAGACCGTGATCATGACCTGAGCCGAAGTCGGCCGCTCAACCGACTGAGCCACCCAGGCGCCCCAGGGTCCTACATTTATTAGCACTGGGTTTCCCACCCTGAAAGACTGATTATCGAGTGCTCCCAGGCTGGAGTGAGCGAGGGACGGGGAGACTGTGATACGTGCCACTGTCATTCACCTGGGCTTTGGGGGGCACATTTGAAAAACGTCTGACCCACCATAGGGTGCTGGTGAGGGAGGGAGGTGTTTTCTTTATTTTTTTTTAAGTTTATTTATTTGTGGGGGGAGGGGCAGAGAGGGAGAGAGAGAGAGAGAGAGAGAGAGAGAGAGAGAGAGAGAGAATCCCAATCAGGTTCCACACCGTCAGCACCGAACCTGACGTGGGGCTCTGTCCCACAAACCGTGAGATCAGGACCTGAGCCAAAATTGAGAGTCAGACACTGAACCGACTGAGCCCCCCAGGCGCCCACGGAGGTGTTTTCAACGAAGATTCATCTTCCTAAGAAAACCCCGTGTGTAACTTGTTCACGCCTCTACCGAAATACTCGTTAATCCTATAAAGAGGCTACCCTGCTGGGGCCCGGACCTACTGAATCCCCAGATACGCGCCTTGTCGTTTCCCAGAAAGACCGGATCTTTCCGACAGCCCCCTGCCCGCTGAGAGCGAGGCACCTTAAGCAGTCCCTTAACAACATCTCCAGCCTTTCCCGTTTGAACGGTTTGATCAGCTGGGAGTGCGTTTGCCTGCAAGTAACAGGAAACCTAACTCACGGGGACTGAAACCAGCCCTTTCTTCCCTGCAAAGAGGCAGGCAGATGTGGTATAGCTCTGTGTCCTGTGGCTCTCTCGGCCTTTCTGTCATTTTCTGTGCATGATCTCCCGGGCTGCTGTGACAGAGCACCACAAACATCCGCGGCTCACCCCCCGCCCCCCAGCAGGGAACAGGACGCCCCGAGTCAGCTGGGGCTGGGATGCCTGGCTGCCCTACCGCCATATTGGACATGAATGTCCACAGACCTCTGGAGCCCGGAAGCTTCCACCCAAGGCCACATGCCCCCGGGTCAGGCTCTACCTGGAGCTCGGGCCTCGCCCTCAAGCTCACTGCCCTCCCACGCTCCCAGGGCCCAGAGAGGCCAGGTTCTCTCGCTCTCCAGAAAGGATATCTCACTGGATCTCCCCACGCACGGCAAGACTCAAACTTTCGTTGGATGTTTCCTGCACCCGATGGAAAAAACACCACTCGAGTCCCGATGTGGCTTCAGGTAAGAGCATCATGAGGTGCTGAGGGTCAGACACAGCGGAGGGTGACGGTGACCATATGTTCCGCTGTCCCCAAGCGTCACTGCTGTCCTCGTGACAGGTTCTGAATGACCCCTGCCTGACATCGTCTGTCAGCCCCACCTCCCTTGACGCAGCTTAAATCCGGGCACAGCCCGAAATGACTCCCGTTTCAGAAAAGGGGAAACCCGCGTGCTGACAGCCCAAGTAACTTGTTTAGTCTCACGCAGTTAGTGAGTGATGCTGAGTTTATCCCAAGTGGCTTCTGATCCCGGGGCCACGAGGCCACACCGCTGATAACGCCACCAGGCGTGCGGTGACCCAGCGGAGAGAGCGCACGGTAGGGGCACTGACGGTCTGCCAGATGGGTAGACGGTTGTCTTCGCTTTGCGTGCAGGGCAGAGAGTTTCCGAAGCAAGTCGCATGTTGAAGAGACTCCCGCATCGTCTCTCCCCACGCGCACCCACGGGGGACGGTGTGGTCAGGTGCCACGGGCAGCTCCTCGCCTGGTGGGCTCAGTCCCTCATCTGGAGCCGGACAGGTGGGAAAGCCCACCATCGGGTCTCGTGACGGGTGGCAAGGCTGTCCAGGCAGCAGACTTGTGACTTCGTAGTTTTTGGCTTAACATCGTTGATGGGATGACATCGTCCCGGACCTGAATGGACCCTGAGGTGGCAGACCGAGCTACGGCCACCGAATGGGACCGTGAGGGTGCGGGAGGTGACTGGATCTGACCTGTGCACTTTACCAACGAGGATACGGGACACAGAGCTGTGACGCGTCTGCTTCTCTCGGACTGTCTCTCGTTCTTCATCTCGTGACCAGAAGATTCCAGGGAAGGTGGGACTAGACCCCAGGAGTTCAGGTCTCTGTCCAAAGGCCCTGCCTCCACCCGGGCTGCACACCCAGCGGGTCAGGCGTGGCCGTCCTGGTGTGGCCGCACACACTGTGGCACCTCCACAAGCTGAGCCACGGCTCAGAAACCCACTTCCCAGGGGGGAGTTTAATGGCGGCTGGTCTGTCCCGCTAGACCTCAACCAAGCCAATGGTCAGGAGGTATCTCAGGGCTTTTCCAGAAGCATGGGCTGAAGAGCGGAGGCCCAGGGCTGTCCCCCTCCTGGGCCACCCAACCCTCGGTCCAAGAGGGATTGACGGCTGTGGCTCCCAAGGGGGTGGGCCGGCATCAGCCTCCAGATGACCACCAGAACCTTGACCAAGGATTGACTGCGTCTCACGATCCACAGCTGCCATCACCACCAGGCAGACCGACGCATAGTTGGGCCACAAGAAAGCTCAGAGATTTACATCGTTTCACCCCACGTACCCCAGTCCGGCTTATCAGGCGCAAATAGATTGAAATGGAAGACGGTGTCCTGGAGGTGAGGGGAGCTTGGGGGTGAGGGGCAGCTGGGACCACCCTGCACTGGCTGCCCTGCACCGGCCCGTCCCTCACCAGCCCTCGCCTGTGAGCACGGTCCCCCCGGCAGCCAGCCATGGTGGCGCCCTCCCACCCGTCAGCTGCCTTCCAGCTGCTGAGGGCCCCACCCCCGCCCACGGCCTTCCCTTCCTGACACCCAGCACAGGTACAGCCACTGGCCCGCAGGCACTGGGAGCTGGTCCACCCGCCTGGTAACTGACTCCCCTTCTCTGTATGCAGGAGCCCTTGACCAGTGACAGTCCGGGGCGAATGGCGATCCCCTTTGCCGATCCCTGGGGGAGCTGGGCTGAGGCCCCTGGGAGCTCACCCTGCCTGGGTGCGTGGGTGGGTGGGGGGGTCACCTGGGGGCTGGGGCCCGGGCTCGAGCCCCGCGAAACAGCTCGGGCAAGGCTGTGGCGGCTCCATACCGAGTCCTGAGGCTCAAAGGGGCCAGGCTGATTCAGGGGCCGCCCCTCTGGGGACCTCAGTGTCCATGTGCCAAGTAGGGGTGAGGACTCGGGTCCCTCCCAGCCCTTAAATCCTAAGAAGCCATTCTGCAAATCTCTGAATCTCCAGGTACGTCCCTTGCCCCGGCGAGGGTCTCCGGGCGGACCCCAAACCAGACGGCAGGCAACGCAGGCCAGCGCTCCTGGGAGGGGCGGTGTCGCTGCACATTCGTTAACGGCTCCGGTCCCGCGTAGGCTCAGCGACGGGAACAACAGAAGGGCTGACGCCGGCCGTACCTGAGCTGGACGACAATGGCATTTATACAAAACATTTAGGCCTCGTAGCCACTACGAGGGTGAAGAAGTTTACGGGTGAAGAAATTGCAAAGCACTCGAACGTGGTTGCACAACCAGGAGGTTTCAACGTGTGAATACTGAGGGGGGCACACAGCAGCTGGGGTGTGGGACTGGGGGGGAGTAGGGGCACCCGGGACGCGTGGGTTCCACCCAAGAGGACAGGTTGCCGGGGCCATCCACAGTAGGGCGAGTTCCTGGTGGGAAGAGAAGACGGCGGGGCCGCCGTGGACACCTCTGGTCGAGGCAGGGACGTCGGAGGCCGGGGGACACGTCGCCGCTCACCAGGCCCCCGCACACCTGGGTGTTCTCGCTGCGAAACGCCCTCAGTGATGGTTCGGAGAGGCGCACCCGGGAAAGTGAATGGAGACGTCACCGTGGTCAGTGGGCGTGAGGGGCGTCCGCGTGGCCGTGGGCGCCACCCTGCTCTGCCCACTCGGGCGCAGGGCCCCTTGGCGGACCCTTTAGCGGGGGACCCTGGAGCTGGAACGCGTGCTGCCCGCCCCCGAAGCAGGTGTGAGGCCGTGGGCAGGGGGCGTCCATTTGCACGTCCACGCGGCCCCTACTCGGTGCAGCCCGGCCCGTGGAAGCGAGGCGCCGGCTTTGCGCGGCTCCCCGTAACTAGACGTGCCTCCCGTTCCAAAGATTTCGGCTCTGAGCCCACGCGTGGCCCATTTCCGGGCGGGGCGGCTCCAGTCTCCGCAGCTAATTCTCCCAAACCTCTCCCGTCTCTCCTCCCGGCTTCTCGGCGCTCCCCACGCGCCCGGGAGCCAACGAGAGCGGCTTTGATAAATCTATCAGCTATAACAGCCGGGATTCAGGCCACGTCTCAGATGAGTGGCAAATCTGTCATAAAGTCCTTAGCGCTGAGCCCCGGTGAATTTAAGGGTAAGCCCCGGATACTTATTAAACTGGAGGCCTTACGGAAAAAGGTATCCCTTTTTTTTTTTTTTAATGCAGTAAAATTCCTTTAGAAATATCTCCTACCCCGGTTTGCTGAGTTCCGCGAGACCCCGCTAAGACACCTGGAGACGGTAAGTCCCACGTCTGGCCTGCGGCTTCTCGCCGCTGTGGGGCTTAACTGATGCCAGCATCCCGGGCTCCCGGAAACGTGCCTCGCGCTTTTTGTTGAGTTACTCTGCTCATTTGGAGCTTGGAGGTTTGAGCGTGTGTGCGCGCGTGGTTGCATCGTGCACACACGTGGGCACACGCGTGTGAGCAGAGGGTTGTGCGCGCCGCCGCGGCAGGGGACACGGCTGCCCAGTCTGCGGGCACAGCTCTGCTCTTGCGGGCCCGATGAGCGCTGAAGGTACTGACAGGGGCGCGTCCACGAGGCCACGTGGGGACAGAGACACCGCCCCACTCCACCTGCACACACAGCCCGAGGCTGGCCTCCCGCGGTGGTGGGGGCGGGGCCGGGGCAACGATGCAGGAGGGCTTTACATCTTCGAGCTGGAGCCCTGTCTCAGCTTGGGGTCTGCCTGGGGGGCCCCAGAGCCGGCCGTGGGTGCTGGAGGGGCGGCCACTCTTCAGACGGCCCGACGGCCTTGCACGCGACCCTCTTCAGTCCTCCCTCTCCTGCCTCCCCGGCCAGGCGTAAAACGAGAGCCGAGGTGATCCGATCGGCGGGTGACTCAGGGTTCTGGAGGGTGAGGGCTTCCTTCTCTTCCGTGGACAGGGGGGCATACGTGGCTCTCCGGGTGACTGAAATGACACCTCCTTCTCTGTCCACAGGGCAATCCAAACCAAGGTAAGTCAGAGGACTTGGCCGGGCATGCGACTCACCGGCAGAGTTCGGAGAGGAACAAGGGCCCCCCAGCCCCTAGCTGTTTGTCTTTAACACAGTTCACGTTCAATGTAAGGTTCAGAGCAGTTTGCAAACCATGCTGAGGACTAGGAGTCTAGTCCACTTCTGGGGGTGCTGTGGGAGGAGGGGGGCATACGGGCCCCAGGACAGTCCGTTCCGGTGGGCGGAGGGGCCCGGTCACTGTCCATGGTGCCCCAGGCCAGAGGGGACAGAGTCAGCTAAGAACAGAGGATTCACAAAATGGCCTGGTTCCAGCAGAAGACGACCACCCTGGGGACACATGCCCCCATCAGTGAGCAGACGCCCGCGGACGAGACCAAGGTGTTGGCCCCGTTGACGGACGGCGTCCACACTGCATTTGCTGGAATGGGGGCGTGATAACAGGTGGTGGTCACGTTCCTAAAAAGCCTTTATCTATTAGAAATGCATACGGTCAGGGCACCTGAGGGGCTGTCGGCTAAGCATCCGACTTCAGCTCAGGTCATGATCTCACAGTTTGTGGGTTCTAGCCCCACGTCGGGCTCTGTGTTGACAGCTCGGAGCCTGGAGCCTGCTTCGGATTCTGTGTCTCCTCTCTCTCTGCCCCTCCCCCTGCTTGCGCTCTCCCTCTCTCTCTCAAAAATAAACATTAAAAAAATTTTAAGAAAATTAAAAAAAAAACCTGCCTTCCAAAAAAAAAAAAAAAAACAACCACTTAGTAAGTATAGGAAGTGGACATTTAGGGGAAAAGTCAAACATTCCACCTCTTTTGTTGACGTTTCTTTCAGACACAAAGTGGGTGGATGTGAGTTGTCTGGGACCACGACACTGTGTTATTTATAAGTAGATTTCCCCGCAGAGTTACCGTGTTTTGTCTTCCCATAGAGAAGGACATTTTCTCGTAGCTTCACAGAGAATCTCAAGGTCACAGACCTGAGGGTTATGTAGGTCTAGCCTCAGACGCAGGGACAGACGTCCTTCCCCCGAAGCCCCACGTACCAACTGAGCCTACAAGTGTCTGGTTCCCTCTTCTGCTGCAATGAATCCTCACTCCATGTCCCGGCCTCGTCCAGACGCGACCCCAGGCAGAGGAGGGCTGAGGAGTGACTGGGCCGAGAGGCCGACCAGACCCTGCCCTGCCACGTGGTATCGACCGCCCGGCTTCCCTCTTTGTTCACGTGCTGTCGTCGGACACTGATTTTGGTTACAGAATCCCCCCAGTGCATAGTTTTTCGAAATCATTTTATGAGAATAAAGACCCAGACACAACATAGAGCCACCCCGTGCTAAACAATGAAATCGACATTTTATCCTTCAAAATGTTTCAGTGTCTTTAGAAACACAGACACTCTAGGTGGGGTGTGTGGGGGGGGGGGAGAGATGCTATATTTTCATTCATTTCTGAGCGTTTATATCGTTTTAGACTCACCTTCACCCATGGTTGGTTGGTGGGTTATTCTCCAAAAGTAATTAGGCAATTAACTCGGTCTCGGAGTTTCCATTTCGAAGTCAGGCATGGATTAATAACCACGGCTGCCACGAAAAAGAGACGCCGAGAGAATGCTGGTTATTCCTCATCGGAAGCAAGGGACTGGAGCTCTGCAGTGGATTTTTGTCCATCTGGTTCTCGGCTGTGTTCATCGTGCCGAGGATAGAGGCCCCCAGGAAACATTTGTTGTATGAATGAATGAACAGGCAAACGAGTGTGTGTCAACAAGATGGAGATCTTTAAAAGGTAGATAATGCCGCGTTTGTCCGATAACCCGTTCCGTCAGCGAGGGGAGAAGGTGCATCCCAGCCCCCAGCACGGTGCTGGCCCACAGGGGCCCCACTAGATATCTGCGGAGTGAGCAAACAGCATCACTCCAAGCTGTGATTCTTGGCCTCAACTGGCTCCTAGCCTGGGTGGGCGTCCCCACCATCCCGAACAAGACACCAGGGCCACAGCTGGGGTGCTTTTCTTTTTCTTAAATTGTTTTTGTTCTTCTTTTTTTTATCTTTATTTATTTTTGAGGGAGAGAGAGAGAGAGAGAGAGAGAGAGAGACAGAGGGTGAGCATGGGAGGAACAGAGAGAGAGGGAGACACAGAATCCGGAGCAGGCTCCAGGCTCTGAGCGGTCAGCACAGAGCCCGACGCGGGGCTCGAACTCACAGATCGCAAGATCATGACCTGAGCCGAAGTCGACGCCCAACTGACTGAGCCACCCAGGCGCCCCAAATTGTTTTTGTTCTTTGATGATTCATTCACTTATCTGTTTTTCATGGGAGCGTAGTTGACCCACGATGTGCCCTGAGTCTCCGGGGTACGATGCAGTGACCGGGCAAGTGTGGACACCGTGCTGTGCTCAACGCAGGTGCAGCCTTGTGCTGTCGCCACACAACGGCACCTCAGCACCGTTGGCGAGATCCCCTGCGCTGTCCCTTTCATCCCCGGGGCTCGTTCGGCCGCAACCGGAAGCCTGTCTCTCCCCCAGCCCCCACCCCCTCTGGCCACCACCAGTGTGCACTGGGGCATCTGTCTCTGCTTTGCCCTTGTTTCTGCATTTGTTGTCGTCGTTGTTTTAGATTTCCCTATACAATTGAGATCATGTGGCATTTGCCTTTCTCTGTCTGACTTCCTTCACTTCGCACAACACCCTCTGGGTCCAACCGTGTGGTTGCAAATGGCGAGATCTCGTTCTTTTTTAGGGCTGAGTAATGTCCCACTGGGCACACACCACACTTTACCCATTCGCTCGGGACACTCGGGCTCCTGCAGGTGCTGGTGCGGTGATGGGGTGGGGGGGGGGCACCTGGGGCTTCTTTCCTACGATGCAGCCCAGAGCAGGTCAGCTCCCGGGCACCCATGTCCCTCTCTCCCTCTGGGCCCTTGTGTCGGGACCACCCTGTGCCCCAAACGCCCCGTCTCACTTTCTCCAAGTTGACTCAGATGTCCCTCCCCTGGTGGCTTTCTGCACGTGCGGGCCAGTGACGGGGGACAGTGAGGGAGCAGCGGGGGCCCCAGTCCTATGGCACGTTCGTGCACAGGGTGGAGCCCACCTCCTCGGAGCCGGCCCTCTCTGCAGACCGGGGATATGTTCCCGGGACAAGGACAACGTAAGGGTGCCAGGAGGACCGAATCCGGCACAGGAGGCCTGGCCGTGTGTTGGCAGCTGCTGGCCCGGGGCACACACTCTGCCCCCCTGTGCCCCAGCCTCCCCCTGGGCCACGTGACGAGCCCTTTCAGGTGCCCACGGAGAGGACGCGCAGAGCGTTCTCAGGCTGTGAGGACCCCAGAGGTGGGAATGCCTCCACGTGCCCTTGTTTGACACCCTATCCTGTGCCAGGGAGCACTCACGTCCGTGCTCTGGCAATGCGGTCACTTGCAGCTTTCCAGAACCTTGTGGGCCCGCTTCTCAGCCGCTCCCGTGGCATGGGCTTGACGGGCGAGGAGGGTCCAGAAGGGACAAGTGACTCGGTCAAGCTCCAGAACTTGTTGCTGGCGGCACTGGGCTCGGACCCAAAGCTCGGCCTTCCTCATGTGGGTTCCCTCATGGGACTCGTCTGCAGACGACGGTGACAGGGACGGTGATGATGATGGCGGCTAACCTGTAGGAGCACTTGTATTGCAGCCGTACCCAAGGCCCATCGGGTTTCATTTCTTTCTTTCTTTTTTGTTTTTTAAGTCGGCTCCACACCCGATGTGGGGCTTGAACCCACAACCCTGAGGTCAAGCCTTGCGTGCCGCAAAGACCGAGCCAGCCAGGCGCGCTGCACGGGACTTCGTTTCATCCTGACGGCAGCCTGATGAGGTTGACGCTCTTCGTATCACCCCCGTTTCACAGACAGGCAAACTGAGGCTTAGCGGGATCGAGCATCTCCCCATCACACTGTCCACATGAGGGAGGGCCAGCCCTGGCTGCTCGGTGGCTGTGACAATGCGGCTTAGGAGGGTGGGGCGACGCTGCGGACCCACAGCTGGGTTTTAGGGCACGTGTTGAATGCCGTCCAATACAGGAAGGAGCCCCAAGTACCCCAGCATCTGCAGCCTGCGGTGGGGCAGCACCCAGGGCTCTCCGCGGCAGTGGGCGGGCCCTGACATCCCCCGAGTTTCTGAGAAAGGAGCTGTGGGGAGGCAGGGCCACTGCAGGGCCCGGATGGGATCATGACACAGCAGAGCAGTGGGGGGCCTGAGGCAGCACCGGCGGGGACAGGGTGCAGGTCAGGCCCCCGGACCGGCTTCAAGCTCAGGACTGGAGAGGCAGAGAGCTCCTGAGGGCTCCTGGCCCGAGACGTGGGGGGGGGGGGGGGGGGGGTGACTGGGGGCGGGGCCTCTGGGTTCTCTGGGATTGGAGGTGTGCCCCCCAAGATGCCCGCGGTCGGATCCCCAGAACCTGTGGATATGGGACCTTGGGTGTCGGAGGGGACTCTGCAGACGTGATCGGGACCTGGGATAGGGGACTGCCCGGGTCATCCGGGTGGGCCCCGTCTGGTCACAAGGGTCCTTTCCCCGCCACTGCCGGAGGGAGGTGTGAGCTCAGAGAAGGCGGGAGGCGTGCCGTGTCGCTGGCACCCCGGGGGGGAGGAAGGGCCAGTAGCGGAGGGTGGGCACCCCTGGGAGCTGGAAAGGTAAGGACTTGGATCCCCCCCTGCAGCCTCCGCAAGGAACCAGCCCTGTGGACACCCGCCTGTAGCCCGCGGCGGCCTTCCGACCCGCAGAATTGTGAGCCAGTGCGTTTGTGTTGTTTCAAAGCCACCGCGTCTGGTCACCTGTCACGGCAGGAACGGGAAGCTACTACCGTCTGGAACGGGACCTAAAGCCCAGAACTGGTTCCTGCATCTTCCCCCAGGTTGCCGGAGGTCGGGGAAGGTCCGAGGTTACGGAGGCAGGGAGCCAGGTGAGAGGTAACGTAACTTGGAACGGCGACGAGCCGTCCTCGGGAACAGGGCCGCGCAGGGCGGACACGACCGCTCAGGTCCCCCCGGCCCGTAGTTCCAGGAGCTGGCTCGCCCACAGATGCTAAGGGAGCAACTTCCTCTGCACGCGCCTCTGGGACTCACTGCGGGGGTGGGGGTGGGGGCAGGGGAGCCTCCGTGCTCTGTGACTCCTGGCCAGCTGGGTATTCCGTGCGGGCCTCCAGCGTGAGCCCTACCATCCCCGCCTCACGGGGAGGGGGGCCCGAGGGCAGGCCAACTGCAGCCACGGGGTTCCCCGGGGCGTCCGCAGGGCCGGTGAGCGGAGTTTGGATGTCAGAGCCCCGTCTCCGTGTCCAGACGCGGCTGATGAGACACAGGTGAGGGGGGTCTGAAAGCGTGGCCCAAAGAAGCCTGACGAGCCTCAACCCGTTCCGAGATTCGGAGAGATTGGGGGCGCCGGGGACGGGCAGAGCAGGCCAAGCTCAGTGGCTGCGAGTATCCTTCTAACACCCATGTCGCCCCCGCTTTCTCCAAGAGACCAGCTCCCTGGAGCCCCGGCCTACCGGGCCCCGCTGGAGGTCGGGAAATCCTTGTTGGAGGAGGACTGTTCCAGAGACAGGAAACACCCCCACACACATGCACACACGCACACACACACACACACACACGCACACGCTCCCCATCCAGGAACCGTCTCAAACCCTGAGCCGCCAGGACATTTGCCCAGGAGCCACGGCCACCTGCACTCTTAGGAGGCAGATTTCGCACTCGGCTCCTGGGGCCCCGGGTTAGGTGGGGACAGACCCCCAGCGTGGGGCCGGACAGACCTCTGCAGGGCGGCCTGTAACCGCCGCACACCAAGACGCGGGTGTTCCCAGCAGCCCGTAGGCTCTGCCCTTTGCGGTCAGCACCGACCCGGAATAACCCGGGCTCTGAGCACAGACCGTTCCTGGGGGCGCCGTCCTCAAACACAGCGGTCCGCCCAGCCCCAGCGGTTTAAGCATAGGGACCGGGGCAAATCCTCCCCCCATCCCAAATAACTTCCTATCGTTGTGCTTCCGGGCCTAGATTTTCACTATTAGATGCTCTTCCTTCGGGTGAGGCTTCCTTTACTCCGAGGAGGTTCACCAGGTCGACAGCATCCACACAAGGTGTTAATAGCTATGGGATCCTGAGGGGAGATGGGTGTAGGCAGGGGGACGCTGGAGTCGGGCGGGAAGAGGCAGAAGGACCCCCGAGAGGAGAGGAGAGTGACCCTGTCCATGTCTAGCCTGACCCACCTCCCAGCCCCCCTGCTGGTGTGTCGGGTGCCCACACTGGGAGCTGAGCGGGATCTCTTCGGGAAAGCGGTACCCGGACAATGTGGCCACAGGTTACCATGGAGACAGTTACACTTAGAAAAATTAAAATCTTTTTTAGTGTTTATTTCTTTTGGGAGAGAGAGAGAGCAGGGGAGGAGCAGAGAGAGGAAGACAGAGAGGGTCCCAAGCAGGCTCCATGCCGTCAGCACAGAGCCTGATGGGGGGGCTCGATCCCATGAACTGTGAGACCACGACCTGAGCCGAGATAAAAAGTCAGACGAGGGGCGCCTGGGTGGCTCAGTCGGTTGAGCATCCGACTTCGGCTCAGGTCATGATCTCACGGTCCGTGAGTTCCAGCCCCGCGTCGGGCTCTGTGCTGATGGCTCAGAGCCTGAAGCCTGTTTCAGATTCTGTGTCTCCCTCTCTCTCTGACCCTCCCCCGTTCATGCTCTGTCTCTCTCTGTCTCAAAAATAAATAAATGTTAAAAAAAGTTTTTTTTAAAAAGTCAGATGCTTAACCGACTGAGCCACCCAGGCGCCCCAGCAAAATTGTTTTAAAAAAATGAAGAATTATCCCTGTAGTAAAGAGTGCTTAACATTATAGGCTCTGGGTCCAGACTGCTTGGATTTTAGTGCGTTTCTTCCACTTGTGAGCTATGTGACCTCAACTGTCTTCGCCTCTCTGTGCCTCACTCTCCTTGTCTTTCCAACGGGCATGATGAAAGATCCCCCCTCTGGTCTTTTCTTCCATTCGTACAGTTGGGAGCGGGGCAGGCATCCCCGCCTAGAGCTCAGGGCCCACTGAGGTCATGGAGACACCGGTGGTGTCTCAGGACCCGTGAATGAGACTTAAGGATGCAGGAAAGGGGGAGGGGACACACGGGGACACAGGGGAAGAGGCCCGCAGAAACGTACAAGCGACTCCTCGCAGGACGCAGCCTGTGAGGGTGCTGTGGGGGGCCGCGCGCTCGCACGCTCACACCGACCCAGCTTCAACCAATTCCTGATCGACCGTGACCCCGGCCCCCCGCCCTTCCCCGCTATTCCTTGCTCCCGGCGCTTTAGGACTTGGAGGCCTTGGCTGTGGCTCATCCCCCCCCAGATAATTCTGAGCCTGTTTTCCCGGCTGCCCCGTGGAGGAAATCACACTGCCGTCTCAGAGCTTCTCTGGGGCGCCCTGGAGAAGTTGGGGGGTGCGGTGTCTCGGCCCCTCCACCAGGGCCCTTCCCCCCCCCCCCCCACCCCGGGAAGGGTGCTCAGAGGAGATACCGCCCCACCTGCCCACGACCCTGCGGGGCCCCTCCCTGCCCCGCCCCTCTCCCTCCCTCCCTGCTGCCCGCAGCCTTGGAGCGGCCTGCCTCCAGCCACAGCCCTGCACCGGGGCTTCTGAAACTGTATGAAGTTATGTGCTTGGGAGGCTGACAGCAGCCTCCGGGCTCGACTTTTGATCCGCCTGAATGCTGACATCTTCAAAACAGAGCGGGTTTGCGATCTCCTGATCCCGCAGCTGTTGGTGGCAGCTCTCCTGCAGGGGTGTGGCGGGGGCGTTTACGCAGGCATGCACGCACAGGAGGAACCAGCACGGGCACTGTCTGTCGGGTCCAGGGCCGCTCTCGGCATGGAGGGGAGGCTTCGGGCGGCCGGCCTCCCCTCTGTCCTCAGCCTCTGCTTCCCTCCGTCTCCCCTGCTCCTGCACCCCACCCCTCCCTCTCTGGGTGCCCCCTCTCCAGGCTTGGGAGGGGGTCGCCTGCGGCAGGGGCTCCTTCAGGACCCGCGTGAACGAGCCTGCAGAGGTGGCCTCCGGGCCGGTGGCGGCTGGAGAGGGCTGTGTCCTTTGAGCCCCCTGCAGGCACTTCAGGGAGGCCGGGGCAGGACTGCTGGGGGAGGCCCTTAGCTGCGGGTGGTGGTGGGAACGAGGCAGAGAGAGGGACAGGGACTGACGGAGGTTGGGAGTCTCACACCAAGGTGTCACAGGGCTGGTTCCTCCTGGGGCCTCTCTCCCCAGCGCGTGGGCGGCCGTCTTCTCCCCAAGTCCTCACCCCATCCTCCCCCCACGCGTCTATGCCCTGATCTCCTCTTCTTATAAGGACACCAGTCGAATTGGATCAAGGCCACTCTGGTGACCTCCTTTTACCTCAATCACCTCCTTAAACATCCCATCTCCAAATGCCGTCACGTTCTGAGGTCCCGGGGTTAGGGTTCAACGTGCGAATCCCGGGAGATACAATTCAGCCCCTAACACACCCTCCTTCGGCACCTTTCCCAACCCGTAACGTCTGTTAGATTCTGTCCACGGCATCAGGCAAGAGGCAGAGAGGACCAACCCACAGCCTTTCTCTTTCAGGCACTTGTACGCGATTGTGCAGTAACATGTGCGCCCCGAGCGTGGACAAGAAGCACAGGACAGCCGGAACGGTGCCGTCTCTGGTCGCGCCTGTAGACAAGGGGGCAGTTCATTGGACTTCGTGGCTGCGGGAGCAGGAAGTCTGCTCACAAGGAGGGGTGTCTGTCCTGGACCTCGAGGCGAGCAAGTTTTGGGGGGGGGGCGAGGGGGAGAGTGTGTGAGCCCGGGTGCGAGGCCTGAAGATCTCCTGGTGTCCAGGGAGCTGTGGGCGAGGGGGCGGGCAGGGCTCCGAAGGCTGTGGGTGCCAGACCAGGACGGTATTCTCGAGGCCACGGGGCGCACGCGGAGGAATCCGTGACTCAGCTGGCCGCCGTGCCGGGACCCCAGGAGCAGATCTGGAGAGACGGAAGTAAGCCCAGACAGCAGCCCCACCCCCACCCCCCGCCCCAGGTCAGAGAACGTGGCCAGCGTGCAAGCGTCCTGCAGCGACCCCGGCCGGGCCCTGGGGTGCGGGCCGCCGCCCCCACCCAATGGACAGGCCCCGGGCTGAAGCTCCTTTGGCCGGATGGACGGGAGCCTGCGGGCTCGACAAACACAATCCTCACCATCAGTTTAAAAACCGTTCTGTTTTTTGCAGGAGAGAAGGCAGAATCAAGCACGTGGACTTTATTCCGCAGGCGGTGGGAGTGGACGAAGGTCTGTGCACCGGAGCCACGTGAGCGGGGGTCTGATTCCACCCGGGGTTTTGGGAGCCAGACCGGATGCACAAAGAGAATCGGGGGCTGAAAGGCCTGGTCGCCGATCTGTGTTGTTTCTCTTGAATTCAGCTGTTTGCGTCTCTTCAGAGAGCTCTCCCCTTTGGTCTGAACGCTGTGCTTGCATCCCAGGTGGGTACCTCCCCTCGTCAGAGCTGTCCCCAGGCTGGGGCCCTCGGCTCGCGGACGGGGCCCGCTGGCCCGGCCTCTGCCCCCGGCTCGGGCCGCGCGGATCTGGCTCCCGAACGGTGCCGGCCGGGACGTCTCGCCTTCTCCAGCTGCGGGGAACGCGGGGCCTGCTGGAGACTTCTGCAGTCGTGCAAAGGATTTCTGAACGCGGGAGGCTACTCCAGGCTGGATTAAAAACCCACTTGCATGCCAGCTGGGTTTCTGGCAGAAGCGCCACAAACTGGCCCCCGGCAGCGTTACTCAGCTGGCGAAGTCAGAGGACTTTCATTTTTTGCAGCTCATGCGGTGGAGCCTCTAGCATTTTACAGATGTTCCCATGTGACTTGCACGTTTGCAAGGGGACGGCGTGGGAAGTCACCTCCAGCGTGATTAGGACCGAACAGCGTTGCAGCGAGCCCCTCCAGCCCCTTCTAGAAGTTTCCAGGCAAGTCCAACCGAGTCCTGCGCACCGCCGTACCTCGGCGGGCCGTGTCTGTGCTGGTTGTGACGCACGAGGGAGACTCGAGGGAGGCCGGGAGCCGTGGAGGACGCCCAGGGCACAGCAGGAAGGGCAGCAAGACAGGAGGGGGGACCCGCGTGAGGTCTGGGCTGCCGCCGAGGCCCCCGTGGACCGCGTGTCCCTCTGGGTCACAGGGCACACCCCAGACGGACACACTTCGTCGGGCAGACTTCTCTGCTCATGCGCTCACTGATCTCCTTAACGCATGAGGTTACGGTGCACTGGCCGCTGTCCCTCTCGCGGCGACCATTTGAGGCCAGCGCGATCATTAGCCCCCGAGATGAGCCTCTCCCGCCTCAGCCTCTACGGCGGGCCCCCTGGGCTGCTGCTCAGAGGGAAGTGTCAGACGTCCGACAGAAGTCGCAAAGATGACTTCTCCCTGGCGCAAAGACGACTGAACGTAGTCAAAGGGAAAGGAGGAAGGACGATGTTTTTCCCTTCTGGAAAACTCCAGGGTCCTCAGATGCCACGTGCGAGGAGCCAAAGTTCTCGAGGGGTGTGCGGGGGTCCGCGGGCAGGTGGGCGAGGCGGGGGCAGAGGCGGGGCCCGGCAGCAGTGGGGGACTCTTGCGGCCACACGGTGAGCTGTCCCGGGGGGACACCCAGGGCTGGGGACACAGCGACCTCGGGGCGGGCTGGGGAGCCGGGCCACACGCGGGGACTCCGCAGTCCTCCGCTCCGGTCCTGGCCCCTGCTCCGTGACGCTCCAGGCGTCCCCTCCTCCTCTAGCCTCAGTGTCTGCCTCTGGGAACCAAGGGATTGGGCCATCTGCTCCTGAGGGTCCCTGGGGCATCACACTGTGGTCGTGTCCCCTCGGGCGCCTGTGAACCTGTGAACGCGGCCCCGTCCTGCCCTCTGCGAGCCTCCCGGCGTCTCTGGAGGCCAGAGGCCCAGCATCAAGGTCGGCAGGGTCGCTTCCTCCTGAGGCTGTGAGGGAACCTGTCTCCTGCTCCTCTCCCGGCTCTGCTGTTGCCAGTGACCTGTGGCTTGACCCGCCCCGTCTCCGCCTCGTCCCGTGTGTCTGCGTCCAGACTTCCCTCCTTTTCCCAGGGTGGGGGCCTGTGCGTGACCCACCAGGGTGACCTCGCCTGAGCTCAGTCCCTGTACGATGACCCCAGTTTTACTCACAGGGCACGTTTTGGGGTTCCGGCGGGTAGGACCGTAGCGTAGTTTTGCGGGACGCGGTTCAACTCCTCCCACTCAGCTTTCTCTGGTTTTAAAGTGTGGAAGCCATTATCCGCCTCGTAGGCTTTTGGAGAAAACGAAACGATTCATGCGCATGAGGTCCTTCGCACGGGGGCCTGGCACATGTCAGGTGCTAAATAAACACTACCTGTTAGTGCTGTTGTCTTGTGAGAAGTTTTACAACATCCAGCACCCAACTAACGTGAGGTCAGGGCCAGGCAAGCGGCCGGGATCGGGCCGTGGGGACCAGCACGGCCTGCTTACATCTGGACTCGGGCCGGGCCAGGTGGACCGGCCTTAAACACAGCGAACCCTCAAAGCCCGGGTTCGTTCTCATTTCTGAGGCGGCCGGCGACCCCTCTGGGACGTCCAGGCCCTGAGACCGTTCTCCGCGGGGATGTGTCCGCAGGCTTGCTCGGGGGTGGGGGCAGGGCGCCCGATTGGTACCGTTCGCTGGATTTCATGGTAGAAATGCTCCCACCACGGCTGATCTCCAGGCTGGACACCGAAGGCTCTCAACACGCAGCTCCAGAGAGAGGCTCGCAGGGGCTCTGGCTGCCCGCTGCATCCGTGGGGTGTATTCCCACCCATGTCTTTCCGGACCGTGACTTCAGGACCCCTGTGCCGTGCGCCAGGGGTCTGCCCTCAACGCCCTCCCGTGTCTTCAGCTTGTGTAAGTAGCTTGAGGGCGTCTGGGTAACCAAGCTGCCCAGGTGATCCTGATCCCCCCCCCCCTTCGCCCCGTCCCCTCCCCCTCAGGTGAGACCGTTCTCGCGGGTACCGAGCTGCTGCGTGACGGTCCACGGGCACGGAGGATGACACCATCCGCGACCGGGTAAGACGAGGCCCGGGCGTCTGGAAGTGTGTTCACCAGCCAGACAAGCCAGCTTCCCACTCAGGCAGCACCCCAGCTCTGCTTGGCCGACCGCGGCTAAGCGCTCACACGCGCGTCTCAGGACGCCTGGGTGGCCCCATCGGTTAAGCCCCCGACCCTTGATGTCGGCTCAGGTCACGATCTCAAGGTTCGTGAGTTCCAGCGCCGCGTGGGGCTCCACGCTGAGCGTGGGGTCTGCCTGGGATTCTCTCTTCCCCCTCTCTCTCTCTGCCCCTCCGTGGCTTGTGTGCGTGCGCTCTCTCCCAAAATAAATAAACAAACTTAAAAAATAAAAAAGCCTGCAGCTCTCAGGCAGCAAAGTGGGAAGAGCCCAGCTGGGCAGGGGAGCAGCCCCCACGGGGCTGGGCGGCTGGGGCAGGATTGCAGGAGGGAATGGAGAGTCAGGAGCAGCTTTTCTCCATTCTTACGATGCTAGACCTTTTCATTTTTTAATTTTTTTTATTAAAAAAAATTTTTTTTAACGTTTATTTATTTTTGAGACAGAGAGAGACAGAGCATGAGCAGGGGAGGGGCAGAGAGAGGGAGACACAGAATCCGAAGCAGCTCCAGGCTCTGAGCCGTCAGCACAGAGCCCGACGTGGGGCTCGAACCCACGAGCTGTGAGATCATGACCTGAGCCGAAGTCGGACGCCCAACCGACTGAGCCACCCAGGCGCCCCGACGCTAGACCTTTAAAACATATCCCCCAAGCCGGTTTCCACTGTGGAAACGGGCCAGCCACCAGGCAGCCTGCACTGTTTCCACAGACACTACTCCCCGTTTGTAGCGGGAAAACCACCGTTACCACACCGGGTTGACATCGCGTCAGCCCCAAGTCTTGCGGCCTGCCGGCCGACTGGCCGGTCCTGGCCGAGGCCTCGCTCAGCGCCCTTGGCACCCGGAGACAGGGGAAGGTGGTCCCAGAGGGGGTGCGTGGGGACGCATTCCCTGCGTCATCCCTGGGGTCCTGGGAGGCGCACGTCGAGTCTGGGAAGCAGTGCGGAAGCCTTGTGTGGTTTCAGCGGGCGCCAGCGACGTGGGTTGGACGGATGGCTACATTTGTCCCAGCCCCGGGCGCCACGCCTGTAAGGTAGGTAAGCAACAACTGGCCAGCCCCCCACCCCCCACCCCCCCGGGGCTGCTGTGAGGAGAGTCCCCGGGAAGCCCTGCATCACGGATGTGCCCTCTTGGTCCAAGGCGCCGTCACCTCTGTCCTGCCTGGCCCGCACCTGCCTTCCGCTCTGCGGTCTCCCTGAGCCCTCACCCCAGCTCTGCCCCACACTCCTCTGGCTCACCTCCGTAGCCGCTGTCCCCCAGGCTGTCCTCACCTCCTCCCAGGCAAACATTCCTGGCAGAATTGTCCTCCCAAAGCAAAATGCTGACCATGTCACTTCCCTCATCAGACACCCCTGTGGTGTCCTCCTGCTCGCAGGACAGGGTCCCAGCCCACGGCCACACGTCCAGGAGCCCGCCCTGAGCTCACGCCCCACGAGCCCTCCCGGCGGCTCCGGGAACATACCAGGGAGGCCGTGGCTCTGTGTCTCTGTGACCGCTGTGCCTTCTGGCCAAATGCCCTTCCTGGCGTCATCCACCCCTCCAAGCTCCAGCTCGCACCTTCCCACCCCGCCTCGGGCACCGCACCCTCTCCAGCCCACCTGTGTGATCCGTGAGGCCCTGCGGGGCAGCGCCAGGCATGGTTTGTCTCCGCATTAGCACTGACGCATAATAGGCGCCCAGTAAACAGGCGGCACCGCGAGCCCAAAGCTGAACGTTGACACAACAGCGACCACATGGGGCAACTGGTCCCAGGACACTTGCCGGGCGAACCCGCTATTTCGTGAGTGCCTGAGCCCCGGTTTGCGGTCTGGCAGTCACAGCATCCCGTTACGTTCGCCCGTATTTTACGGAGACGGCGGTGGAGGCTCTGGGAGAGTGAGTTGCCTGACTCGTGGCTAGCAAGTGGCAGGACCGAAACTCACTTTGGTGGACTCCCAAACCCAGACGTGTTCATCTCTCCCGGGCTCATTCGCCTTGACCTCGGCTCTCCTAGAAAATCGTTGCTTCCCTTTATAGAGCAGATTCTCTGGTTCCAAGAAAATGTAAGAATAAAGAAAATAGGAACTCTCACCCGCAGCTCAACGTCCCTGTCCCCGAAGGGTTAGGGGTGGGGGTGCGGTAAGCTGTCGGAGGGTGAGGCCACCGGTCTGTTTCTCCCCCTCGTTCCGCACCCGATAATGTCACTGACGCACGGGTGGTGGGAGAAGTGTCACTTATGATGACGTCTGAGGGCCTTTGGGCAGCCGGGTGACCCACAGTCACGGACGAGGCCGAGGAGGCCAGCGGCACCCGCCCCAGCACGCTCCCGCGCGTTACGACGTGTATTAAAAGCGTAACGGTGTTAAGACGTATATTAAAAGCATGGCCGAGTGGGAGCGCCTCCCGGGAGGGTTTTCATCAATCACGCCGGGCCCCCGGGGCGGCAGGGGACCCTCAGCGGCGGCCCCCAGCCTCTGGCCGGCCGGGGAATCACACGGCGCCCCTCGCCGTTTCGTCACCGCCGGCTCCTCAGTGTGCCGTCGTGAAAACATTCAGGAGCGGGGATCATTATTCTCGTGGAGCTACGATCAAATATCGTCAATTCGGAACGGCAGCCAGGAGAACAAAGGGGTTCACGCACGCGGGCTGCGCGGCGTTTGGGGAGAGAGGGGAGCTGGGGTAAGCGTCCGTGTCCTCGGGCGAGGCTGCGGCCCTGCCGCCCTCCTTGTCCACACCGCGGGGGAGCACTCCTCCGAGCTGCCTTCCTGAGGCGTCAAGTGCTCACACGCCCGACTTACTGGAACCGAAACGTTGCGGGCAGGAAATAGCACTTGCGGAGGGTGCCGCTGGGACCCGCGGAACCTCCCCTGCAGGGATGCCCTTCCCAGAGTGTGGGTAGGGAGCCGGGCCATTGTCTCCGGAAAGACCACCGTGGGCGCCCCAACGAGGGTGGGTGCTAGGGCGTCCCCCGCGGCCTGCACCCAGGCCAACAGCCTCGCCCGCCTTGGGGCTCCTCAGCCCCTCCATGGTCTCCCCGTTTCCTCCCCACGGTCCCTGTGGTCCTCGAGGGGCGGACAGTTGCTAACAGAGCAGACTCGGTCTCGAGCGGCTGTGTGTGGTGGGCGGGAGGCCAGTGCACCCCCTGACCGCGGGCCGGCTTCCATCGAGGGACGGGAGAAGCGGGCAGCCCTCCCTCCCGGCGGCCAGGACCTCTGCCCCCTGGAAGAGACCACCAGGGGTCCCTTCAGGGCGGTGATCTCGACATCGCCTGGATGGCGTCCAAAGACCAAACGGTGCCTTTCCAGAAGCAAGTCTGGAAAACGCATTTCAAACCCAGTTTGTACAACAGTCGCATTTCCCTCATTGTTTCAGACACAGTCCCCAAGGCCAGGACCGCGGGAGGCGCCAGCTCTCAGGTCGCAGGTGAAACGGGGGAGGGGCGGCCCCTCAGTCCCTCCTGGGTGACTGCGGGGCTTCTCAGCAAAGCAATTAATTTGGTATCTAAGGAAAGTGTGGTCTGTGCTGCTAGGGCGATGGGCCCAGAATGGAGATTCTCAAGAAAGCGTCATTCGTTTAAAATTAAATTTTAAATGATTTTTTTTTCCCCGGCTTTCAAAGCCCGGGGCCGATTCCTAAAGCAACACAGAGCTGTTTTTTTCATACTTCCTATGGAAAACAAACACATTCATTTCACTCTTACTTCTGAGGGGTGGTGCATGGGTTTTTTTTTCTTTTTTACTTTCTACACTTGTTTATTTTTTGCACATGTTCGTATTTTTACACGTCTTCCCAATGTTGGGAATGGAAATTCTAGAGACCGTACAGAATCGCAAAGGGCCCTGGTTCCTGATTTTGAGAGCCCCGTTCAAAGAAGACGCGCCTCTAAACCCAGTGGTCCACAAGCACCCTGACTCTGGGCTGTTCCGCCCCGTCGTCGGGGGATCTCCTGGCCGTCTGCCCCTTCCCTCCCTCCAGAGGAGCCCTGCCCTCCCTCCTGGCTGCAGGGGCCACGGGGGAAGGTCGCAGCCACCAGCCAGGGGAGCGTCTGGGCCGGGGTCCCCAGGGCTCCCTAGAGCTCAGCCTGTGAGCAGACGTGTCGGTCCTACCCCAAAACACCACGCGTCTCCCACCGCATCACTTTGCCGCTGGGCCCGGCGTGGAAATGAAGCCGCAGACAGACTCGGGGTTTGCACACGACTCTACACACCGCACCCCTCCCGCCCGGGGTTGGAAAGCGCGTGACTCCAGGCCGCAGCCTCGCGGGCTTCCCCGGCCTCAGCGGCTGCGTTTTGTCGGCACGACCCGCGACTGTGAAGGAGGATGCTTTATTAAGCCCGCGTCCCAGGCCGTGCATATTGAGAGTGGCTCTCCGACATTTTAAACATTTAAAACGCAGCCTTGGGCCCGGCACGCGGGCGGGGTTCTGAGCGCTGGGTGGGGACCGTGAACTCTCAGCCCAGCCGGCGGTGGTCGGCCCGCTACGCTCCCACGAGACGGGGCGGTGGGGGGGGGGGGGGGTGTCACACTCATATTTTAATGAAATGGGAAAATACAGGCTTTATACTTTTCATTTTGCAGTATTTTTCAAGAAACACCATACTGTGAGTTTTTATAGTTAACGACTTCCGCGATCATCCGCTCACTGTTCTCCAGACCGAAGGTGAATAATGTTAATTTGAATGTCACTGCCATTTAGTCACTTGCCTTGATTAAGACCGCCCCCCCCCCCCCACCGCCCTGCCTTCCCACCGTCCTGGGTGCACGGAGTTGGCGAGAAGTTTGTTGGTGTCCCTGTGTCCCTCGGGCTCCGTACCTCGGCGTCTCTTACGAAGCCGGGTAGCGCTGAGGACCGTGTGCGCCCCACACCTGGGCCCTAAGCTTCCAGCCACGGCGTTTCTGGATTTCCCTTTACTTGGCAGCCAGAACGCAATGAAGGGACCCACCGGAGAGCCTGGGTCTCCCTCGCTTCGTTCAGAGAGCGTATCACTCAGCGGCTGACGTGGGAAGGGGGGGACCGCACAGGTGACGGTCCCGGGACACACGTGGTACCTCCTACTCCACGGCACCCACCCCGGCCGCTGACGAAAGCGCGTGGCCTGGGCCGTTTGGGATCTGGCGGGAGGCCCGGCGCGATTCTGGGTCACGCGCCTCCGCAGGCTGGCCCCACCGCACCCTGCACGACGTGCCTGTGACGGGGGCAATGAGGGCAGGGACGTGCCAAACGGGGAGCGTGAGCGGAGCCCTGTGGGCGGACAGAGGCCCCTCGACACGGGCCAGAGCTCCCGCTGGTTGGTTTTCTCTGAATAAATCACCGCAGGGCTGTTTGTGCCAGACCGGGGTGGGGGGGCCCTCCGGGACTCATCTCTATTCGTGAACCGGGGACCAAGGAGTGGTAGGCGCGGGGGCTTCCCCGTCACAGAGCGGGGGCCACCTGGTCCTACGGCCTCTGGGCCGGGTCGTCCCCACCTGCCTGCCCTTCTCCAGCGGCTCTGCGCCGGGAGGAGCTAACTGGGCACAACCCAGCAGCTGCCTTGGCCTTTGGCTTCAGTTGGGTTTGAGCGGTGGGAGGTCAGCAGGAAATCAGAGGTGCGCGTCCCCTGCTCCTTGTCTGTCCCCTCCTCTAGCATCAGGTGACCGCCCCTAAGCCACGGGGTGGGGGCTGCTGCCTGCCATCACCGGCCCAGGCGTCCACACCCGTGTCCCCTTCCACGGGCCACCTCTCTCCCCTTGGGGACGCGACTGACGCTCGTTGCAAGCTGACCGTGAACTTCAAGCCGTTCCCAGACAACCCGCTGTGTTCGGGGTGAGGGTCCAGATCCGTCACCGGCCCTCTTCTTGCTTTTCCAAGCGGCCTTCACTGCCCACCAGTCCCTTAGCCCCAAGCCGGAGGAGGCGTCCTCCAGGTGGCCCCACGGGCCAGCCCTGTCTTCTCCGGCCCGCCCCAGCGCTCTTCTGCTGGACTGCCCCGTGGGCCCCCACAGAGCTCCTTTAAGGGCCCGAGTCTCAGCTCACTGGCGTTCCGGCCAGACCCCCCCACCCCGCCCCCTCCCTGATCTCAGACCAGGCAGGTGCTCGTGGAGTCCGCCAGGCTCACACTGGCCTGAAGTCCACACCCTGGAAGCAAGCCCTTGCATGGTGCACACGGCAGCCGCAGTCTCTTGCTTCTGGAGACCCCTCTGCATCAGGGCTGGCTTGTCTACTAAGGAGAAGGGGTGTCTCAGAGGCGCCCACACCAGGCATTACACCTGCACCAGAAGCTGATGTGGCCTAGGGGTGGAGCGCTGGCAGGCTTTGGCCTCCAGAAGCCAGATTTAAATTCCAGCTCTGTGCCTTACTGGCTGGTGACCTCCAACCCATGATCTGCCCTCCTGGGCCTCAGTTTCCCTGCTGTGAAACGGGACAAGAGCTACCCTACAGTGCTGTGGGGGTACCGGCGGCTCCCACCCAGCCCCCTCAGCACAGCCAGGAGGCAACGTGGCCTCGGGGTCCGGGATGCAGCTCACTGCCAGCCCCCTGCTCCCCCCGCCCGAGACCTGGCCAGCCCCTTGGTCTCCTGGTCAGCACCGCCCCTCCCACGGGAGCAGCTCTTGCAAAGTGGTAAAGTCAATCTATAGCCGGGAAATGTTGGGGGGCTCTGCATAACAGGGGTGATCTCTCCCACCCTGGACGCTGACCGTGTTTGGCCTCCTCGAGTCCCCAAGATGAGAGCGGCCAAATGTCGGGTTCGGGGAAACCCCTGGGACACCCGTGCTGGGGACCGTGTGAGAGAGGACAGCGCAGGCTGGGAAGGAGGGGCGCAGAGAGCCCGCGTGCAGGCTTCCCAGGGACACCCAGCAGGTGCCCGACAGGGCAGGCCTGGCTGTGTGGAGCGGGGGGACCGGCACGCGCACATGGAGACGGTCAAGGCCTGGTGTCCTGCAAACCCTGAGAAGGCCCCGCCTCCCCGGAACTCCCACTGCACCGGCACCGACCACGAGGACACGGCACAGCTACTCACTGGCCCCCAGCCTTCCATCACTGTGTCCTTAGCGCTGGTGGCGCTCTCCTAACGAGATCGCCACATTTGGGGCAGGACTCGTTAGCCCAAACGCGTGCGTTGGTGAAATCAGTAAGAGTGGGACAGACAGACTGAGAGCGTAGTCTGGGGTCTCGGGTAACTCACCGGACCACTGAGAACCCCAGTTTCTTCTTTCCGACGCTACGGGGCGGGAGGCGAGTCTGCTTTTTCTCTCCGCGAACAGTGGGGGGCACACCCCCCCCCCCCCCGGTGCCGGGGCACCTGTTGCCCGCTTTGGTGGGAGTGTTGCCCCCCTAGGCCCGGCCGTCCCTTTCTATCTGGTCCTGTCTTACAGAGGTTCCACCCAGCACCTCCTCACCCAGCAGCCCCCCAGCCCCCGGGCCCCCAGCCCCAAGGCCTCTCCAAGGCCACGGCCGCACCCCCCGAGGAGAACATACTGCTCTGCAGGTGCAGGGGCCGCGACCGTGAGCAGGGGACTCGGCGGAGAAAGCCGAGGACCCCCTCTCTGAGGGAGGAACCGCCTCCTACTCAAATATGAAACATCAAAGGTTTTGAGCAAAGGGGACCTTAAAATAAGCTGAGTCTGTAACACACCCTTTGACGAAGCAGAACACTTAAAAGGCTTTGACAGGCTAAAACCCAAATGGTCTGACTCCTGGCCAGTTCTCTTTTCTCCGCGCTGGGATGAAAGGCTTTGTTCTGGTCTAAGCAGCCAGAACCTTCTGCCCCAGGTTTACTTGTGTTGTGAGGGTGTCCTCGAAGGGGGCTCACTTTCACGACAGCAGACGGCTGCCTTTGTGCACTGCCTGGCACTTTTCAAGGGAGCTTCCATTGTCCCCGTTTGGATGGTCCCCGTGGCCCCACAGAGTTGACTTGCAGTGGCTTCCTCGTACAGATGAGAAAGCAGCCTGTGTAGGAGCTGACATCCAGAGAGATGAGTTGCCCCAAGCCTCCCCTACCTAGATGAGGGGCCAGATGCCGCGGGCCTAGTCCCGGCATCCCACGGCGCCCCAAGTTCTGCACGATGCCCCTGTGCTGATGGGGCCGGATGTGCCTTGATCCGCGCAGGACGCCCTCCAGACGACCTACAGCTCACCGTCTCGGGGAGCGGAGGACGCGTAGAGGTGTTCACAGAGGGGCGAGCTGGGTGGTCTGCCCAAGGACGGAGGCTTGGCCCCTCCTCCCCAGTGGCCGAGCAGACGCTGACCCCCGCATCTGCTCCGTCCTGCAGAGAGTGGGGGTGACGAAAGCACCACCCTTGCAGACTCGACGTGAGGACTGGCCGGGTGCGTCCCGTGAACAACCGCGCCTGGCACACGGTACCTGCTGCCCGAGGGCCTGACCTCCCGTGGCGCCGACCATTTCTTCAGACACGCATCCACTCAGCGTCACGCGGTGCGCAAACCAGCCTCACGATTCCTACAATTACATTGACGCAAAGGTCAAGGAAACCGGGGGCCTTAAGGTGCTGGCGGGAAAGGCGGGAGCGCCAGCTCCCTGCCGAGGCTGAGGGGGCGGCCAACCCTCTGGGAGGTGCAGATGCCTGGTGTGACACGGGAACACGCCCGCGGCCTGGGGCTCCGGGCGGACCAGCAGGTGCACCGGCCCCAGTGCTGTCTGTTCCACCCGCTTCCGGTCTGCAGCACCACCCCTCCCACGGCGGGATACGGGCCCCAGCGATCACACGCGGGAATCCCGAATTCTCGGCTTGGGGGTCTTGTCTGAGTTGTAATCCACACGGCCTCCTTCCCTTTCCCCCTGTAGATGAAGTTTGGGTAGAACGAGGGACGCGTGGATCGTTGCTACAAGTCCTGTCTTCTCGGAACACAACTTGCAGGAAAAGGGGCTTAAGTCAGGGGAGCGCTCCCTTTATCCCCATCCAGGGAGAGGTGGCCAGACGCGCATTCACTTGCATTAATGAAGTACCTACTGCACACGGGCCCGTGAAAGTCCCTGTCAGCCAGGGACACCGAAACAAGGCATCGCGTCGGGATTTCACATGTGCAGGCATGGAGCGGGCACGATGGAACCGGTGCGGTGACAGACCTCGGGCCTGGTGTCACAGGATCCAGATGAGGGACACATTTCCTGGCCTGGAATTAGGAGGAGGTGGGGAAACAGCGCAGGGAAGGGCATCCTGGGGGAGGAGGCCAGCTTTAGCTTGTAACGGGTTCCAAGGTCTTAGAGCTGAAAGGGACCAACAAGTTTGCAAGCACGGTGACTGCCCCTTCCCTGGCCTGAGGTCCCAGCCATGCGTGAGACCCACTCACAGCCCGAGGGCTCTGTGGAGCTGAAGTGTTCCAGGGGCCCCGGAACCCTTCACTCTGGAGGGCGCCACAGAGCCCCAAGTCTTCTGGGGATGCGCTGTTCTGTCACAACCCCTTGGGGGAACGGCCAACGTCAGCCACCACGCTCAGTCCCCGCTCCATCCGGACTCTAGCCCCGAAGGGAAGGGAGGAGGGGATGGGGTGAGGTCAAGAGGGGGAAGGACCCTGAGCGCATCCCGGGGCGACACGGCGATCTGCTGGGAGGAAAGAGCCAGCCAAGATGCCGACCTTGCTCCAAGCCCTGGTTCCTCAAGAACAGAGAGGGGACGTGCAAGGCTCCCCGGGGGGTTTGCTATTCTGTTCCCGCTGTCCCCTGGCGGCCTCTTGGGCTGCTGGGACCCATGGTCGTCTCTCAGGGCCCCCCCAAGGCCATCTTCAGGCCTCGTAGGAGCAGAGGCCTCTGCGGGCACTGAGGGAAGATGAGGCCAGGAGGCTAGCAGGGAGAAGAGGGCCATGTGACGATGCGGTCTTGGAATGCTGCGTTGCGGAGCTAAGGAGAACCAAGAATTCTCCAGAAGCTGGGGAGGGGCAACGAAGGCCTGCCCACACCTCGATTTCGGACTTCCAGCCTCCAGAATCGGGAGATAATACATTTGCTGTCTCAAGCCCCCAGCCTGCAGGACCCTGTTATGGCCCCAGGACACTGACAGAGATGGGAGAAGTCACCGTTGGGAGGGCAGGGCTCCAGAGGCGGGGGGACACTGTCCAGTCCACCTTCCCTCACCCCACGGCTAGTGAGGGGCTCCTCGGCCTATCTGGGATGGAAAACAGGCCTCCCAAGCCCCGTCCCGGCCGCGCTCCGCCCTTCGCTCTCCTTCCCCAGACGCCGGGGACGCTGCATTCGACTCCGTGGTTGGAAGACGTCCACCTGCCCACGTTCTGCTGCAGGTGTGTGTGTGGGAGGGCGTTCTGCGCTCACGGCCTCCTTCTCCTTCCAGCCCGCCCCCTGCCCGTGCTGAAACTCAACTCCACGGCGGAGGAGGGAGGAACAAAACCACGTCCCCGAGCGCACCGTCCTCCCTCCGAAGCCTGCCTCGAGGCCCCGCCCGTCGCCTGAGGTTCCTGCCCGCTCCCCGGGCTCTGCCTGCAGGGCTCCCTGGGCGCGCCGGCCCCCCACCTCCCCGCCCCGCCCCGCACACGCACGCCGCTGGGCCGCCCTTGACCGTGAACCCGGGGAGCAGCTCTCAGCAGCCGCCAGCTCGCTTCCCCCTCGTCCCGCAGGTGGAGCGGGGCGCCCAGGGGCGGGAGGCCGCGCTCGCTCTGGCTGGGCCAGGGGGTCGGCCGGCAGCGGTCCCCCACCACCCCCGGAGCCGCCATCCCCCCACCCCCCAAGCCCAGGGCCACCGGAGAGAGATGCCCCCCGACACTCACCCGCACGGAGTCGGGCGCGCCCGCGTTCTCATCGGTCTTTTCGGAACCGAGCAGGCCTCTTGTCCCTCCTGGAGCCCGGCGCCGGCTCGCCGCCCGCCCCCGGCACACTCACGCGCTCGTGCACACTCACACGCTCGCACAGACTCACACGCGCCCCTGCCGCAGGGCCCCGCGGCCCAAGCCCAGGGAGGTGCGGAGGGAGGGTCTGCAGGTCTGCGCGGGGGGCCTCGGAGAGCAGGGCCCGCCGGACCCGAAGGAAGCGGGGGCGTACCGGGGGGGCCCCCCAGCTGCTGCGCCGCGGGGAGGGGACGGGCGCAGAGGGAGCCCCGGGGGCCTGGGGTGATCACACCGCGGCGGGGGGCGAGGGCGGGGGGGGGGGGGGGGGGGGTGGACTGCGCTTGGGCTGCGGGGCGGGGCTGGGGTGGCTGGGACCCCCCTCCCCCCAAGGGGGAGCGGGCGGCGCGGCGCTGGACACCCCGGCTGTGCCCAGATGCCCTCCGAGGCGGAGGGTGGAAGTTGGCTTTTGTCTGACCCGGTCAGACAGAGCCGTTTTGTGGGCGAAAAGGCTTAACGCTCGGTGCACACGCAGAAAAAACTCTGCGCTGGCCCTCTGACAATCCCATTGTCTGGGGCCTGAGCCCGCGGTTGGGTCTGAAAGCGCCAAGTTCATGACATTTCAAAGAGAAATGATACTGGGGGGGGGGGGGAGGGGGGCGGGTAGGGAAGGGTGTGCAGGAGAAACAGAATCCTAAACCGCTGGGGCTCCTCAGCAACGCTCAGACCAGGCCCCTTTCTCAGGACAGATCCGGACGGGGGAGCCAGGCTGATGTCGGAGTCCCCAGAAGCTGCTGTTTGTAGGGCCAAGGTGCAGGAAGGAGCCCAAATAAGCAGTGTGGAAGCTTCCAGAACCATTAGCGGAGTGCAGCAGCCATTAGCACAAAGCTCCCATTGTCTGCTCCGCCCTGCCTGATAAGAATTTGCCAAAAGGACTGTAGGGGACAAATTGAGTTTATTTTTTAAAAGATAGGCTGCCATTGTTTTCTTTCATTTTTATTACTGTTATTACCATAGCCTTAAAGAAAAAACAACAACGATGTTCTGAGCCAGGGAGGTTCCATTTTTAGTGTTTAATTTGTTTAACGTGCCCCTGCAAAAGCAAATAATTCGGGAGAGAAAGCGGAGGAGTCAGGAAATTGAATGTGTTTTGTCTCCAGCCAAGTTTCCCTTGAGTGATTTCGTTTGCTTTCTGTCTCGCCGAGCAGACTCTGCACTCCAACCTGCTGGGCCAGGCGGGCAGCCCGCCATCTCCCCCTCCCCACCTTCGGTGGCCTGGGTGTGGGGAGGGGGGCGCTCTGCACCCCTTGGCCCACCGGCCAGGTAAACCATCCTCCCGAAGAACAAAACATGGCCTTGCAGAATCCTTCTCCTTCGAGGAGAAAATAGGATTAGGCCAAAGTATCAGCAAGGTAAGTCGGATTATCAGCAATGTTCAATACAGTCTGGCATTCTTGCGTGGTTTTTAATTGTGCGAGGGTATACGTTTCCCTTCCCTGGTTTTATTTAAAGAGGATGTTTGTTTGTGCCCAAGAGGTAAATGATGAGCGATAAGGCTCTGTGTGGAATTGGAAACGTATAACCTTGCAAAATGACATTTCGCCCTGGAAAGTGACACGCACGGGCAGATAAAGGCAGCGTGTCTACGCCCGTTCTTTGTTAACGCCTCTTGCCCCCTGGCGTCCCTTTGATGGAAGGACACCCCACGCGCTGCAGACAGGCTCCTTCCCCACAGGCAGCGACAGCAATCGATTCATTTTTTAAATACCCAGACAGATTCGGTGTTTAAAAGCAGAGAAACGCAGACACGGCAGAACTCCATGGCCAAGCCTGTTGTTTCTACTATTGAGAAAAATACGGAGATCTTTATTGCATTTCGCCACATGCAGATTTAGTCTCGATTTGTTAATCGGGCTCCCGTGTGTCATACAGTAACACGATTTCTTTGGGGCAAAGCAAGGGAACGTTTCTAATTGTTTCAGTGTGCACAGCGCTGAGCCATGAACTTTGGGGGCCCCGGGGTGCGTTTCCCGAGGTAGCCACGGTCAGTTCATGAACCACTGGGAAGTCATTGAATCTGACTTGTCTGTGGCATTTCTGAGAGCGTTTTTCAGGATGAGCTGCAGACAGAAAGCCAGAGGGGACAGAATTAATCCAAAAGGCTTCTGAGGTTCTGGCTGAGAGTAAAGTGTGCATCCGTAGAAGCTCGGGGGACCAAAGGAAAAGAAAAGTTCTGCTTGATCAAAGTTTCCCCCTTGAGGGGAGGGCGGGGAGAGAGGCCGGCCAGGGGGTTCTTTCGGCTTCCCTTGCAGACAGCAGGCGGTAAGCTGGGGAGGGCACAGATCTGGAACGTCAGTTTCTATAGGGAGACACAGGTGTCCCCAGAAGAACCGTGCAGGGCCAGAACGCTGGGTAGATGTCTGCCGCTGTCTGCTCACAGAGGCAGATTGGCTGTGTCCTGTCCCGGGGAATGGAAAGAGAAGTTTGCTTCGTCTGAGCCCTGGCCTCGCCTACCTTGTGTAACTGCTATCTGAGAGCTTCCCCGCGGGCAGGCTGGCGAAGTCCTGGATGGCACGTTTTCATAGTTTTCTATAGTTTTCTCGGGCGATGCGTTTAGGTGAATCCCTTTTGATCAATCTGGTGAAAGTGCAGTCACGGATTTGTTTATTTTTAAAATGTTTCCTGTTTCCCATACGTAACGTAGTGTGTGTGTGTGTGTGTGTGCGTGTGTGCGCGCGCGTTAGCAGTAACGAAGCCCTTTTGCAAGGCCGCATCTCACTGATTCCGTGTTTTAATGGCTTGCTTTGCGAATTCATGCACGGGTGCCCCTTTAAAAACTAATCAATAATCTCACTTATTGCTAAGGCTTCAGGACCCCAGGACCCGTTATTTTCTCATAGGTGGGGTAAGACCCACGACCTCGTTGGTCTGAACTCTGTTCTGGTTCCTCTAGTGAATACATTAAGCACATGAGACAGTTGACGGTTCTAAAGGCCCAAAGAATCTGGCCCTTTTTGCCTCTTCTCCCCATCTTTATCACATTTGGGGGTTTTCCTTTACTCAGGTCTGTATCTCTTAGTGAGGTTTTCATTCTCCCAGACGTCTGCCATAGTTACCCGACCCCCCTACCACCATCCCCCCCCACCGTAGGTGCTGCATGAGGGGAGGACGTGGGGCACACCCCTACCCTCCCCTTCTCTGGCTCATTCTGCTGAACCCCAAGCTTAAAGTGACACAGAGGTGTCCCCAGACCGGGCCAGGCTAAACAACTGTCAACATGGAGGACAGGGACAGCAGGGAGGGGGGGTGGCGAGGGGGAGAGTTCCACAGCAGCTGCATGTTGACCGAAGGTGTAGAAAACATCAGAATGTCCCTTCACTCACACACCTTTGTTTGGGCCTGGGATGTACACCCTCTGCTGATTTTCCCAAGCTTGTGCATAACCAGCAGGTGTATGTGTTAGAGGGAGACTGTCTTTATCCGGATTAATTATAACATTTGTTGTTTAGCCAGCAATTACAAGTAAGGGTGAACCCTCCTCTCAGGTGAAAGAGGAAAGAGCTCGAGCTCATAGGTGTGGGGGCGGCTCTCCTCTCCAGGGTATCCCTAGGAGGGGGCAGGGCGGCCTTTCCTTTTGCACCTGCAGGGTCCCTGGAGAAACCCAGAGGCCGGCCTCTTCCTTCAGGCCATTTAGTCTGCACCCCTGCCCTCCCCCCCCACCGCCTCCCCATCTCCGACCCACAGACACCACGAATAATAACCACTACAGACATGAGTGGGCTCTCACTGTATTTGTGCCTTTGTCGGCCTTGGGACTGGCAGCCTCCAGCTCGAAGGATGGCGGTCTGCTCCGATGAACGAACGGAGCTCAAATGATCTGGGGCCCAGGGGCGGGACATGAGCTGGGGTCGCACCGAGGCGGGGGAAGGGTGAGCTGCTCCCTCGTTCCAGGAGCGCGGATTACCGGGGGCCGGGGGGCTCCACAGCCCAGGGAGGCTGCCCCAGCCCCAGCAGAGCCCTGGTCAGGCCGGAGCCCGAGCTCCCGGCTCGAGGGCTCTCATGTTTTTGTGTTGGGAGAGGGGTTTGGAGTGCACTGGCAGAGCACAGAGGAAATATTAGGATGTCTCTGGCCAGAACTCAGTGCTAGAACCACGGAGGCCAGCTAAGCTACATTTTAGGGAGGCCTAGCCAGGTGTGTGCTGGGACCAGAAGGGACATCATGTTAGGGCTTCGGGGCGGCCTCCTTCCTTTGCACACTCGGAGGGGCTCGGAGCACACAAGAGGCCGTCCAGTGAGCCGCGAGGTTCCAGTCCTTGCTCCCCACTGGTGGCCTGTGTAGGGGAAATGAGATAAACCCACGCACAATCACAGCACACTCAGGGGGAGGGGGAGCGTGAGCCCCAAACAGAAAGGGAGCAATGGAGACCGGAGAAGGGCAAGTTCATCCCCAACAGACCGTAAAGTCGGCGTGGAAGAGAACAAAGCGGGAACTGTTAATGTTTGTAAGTGTACGTATTTATTCAATATTTGTCTTCTCTAAATATAGCATCTAATAAAAGACGTCTTAAAACCCCTGAATTGGGCAGAGTCCAAAAGCTGTCTCTTGGCCAAGTTCGCACACATCAGCTCCCTCCCCGGGCATCCTCACACGTTTTATTTATCCTTCAGTTTATTCAAACTTATTTTTGAGCCACACGAAGGCCGTTTTATTTGGCTAGTAAAGATTGTGTTTAACTCATTGAGTATGCATTGTAAAAGTTTTGCAGTCAAATGCCAACCCGAATTCCAAATTGGGAAGTTAAATATTTGTTTTTAATTTTCTGGCTTAAAAATGTTAACTAACAGAAATGATTCTTTCTGCTCTGATGTGCTTGCATAAATGGGGTTGTTATTGGAATCTTCCCCTCAAACAACATTTGCTTCCTGTCCTGACACATCGTGTGCAGAAAGTCCACTCTTAGGAGCAATTTTAATATGTATAAATAAAAAGCAAGTGCTTGACCTTACAGTATTTTGGCTCAGAGGCTTAGAGGAGGCCGACGATGAGAGCACAGCATTCATATGATTATTCGAGAAGCTCGATTATAGACGTTTAAGTAAAAGAATGTATTCTGTGGGAATTTGTAAAAGAGCTTGCTTTCCAAAAAATATTGGCACCAAAGGTCCCTTTGTCCTTTTAATAGGATATATGTTTGTCCTTTTAATAGGATAACTGAAGATTGAATAAATAACTTAAGATCCGGAATTTGGTAAAAAAAAAAAAAAATGTCAGATTTAATTGGCCAAAGATTTTAGCCGTGTTGCCTTAGCTTGCGTTTACCTATTCGTACAGGTTACTTCCTTCAATTGAGCACAGTGCTCTTGCCTTCCCTGGGCACAGGTACCTGATGGGGAGGACAAGGAGGTTTGGAAGTAGCCTCACAGGCAGCCGCACGTGGGGAACGGAGCTGGAGGAGGGAAGTGCGTTTCCAGGTAAATCAAAGTGCAAACAGTTTTAACCCCCCTGCTGCAAAGAGACCCGCAGACGATGGTGGAAACGAACCATCTGACCATAAGCCAAGACGGGATGCATTGTGGAGAGTCAGCACTGCCACAGTCCTCACATCTGAGTTTCTTTAAAAGCATGCTTTTCGGGGAATAGATATGTCTGAAGCCTGGGGAGGTGAGAAACGCATTAGCAGCCACGACAAGCAGGTGGTGGCTGCGTCTTAACTCGGAGCCATTCACCTCCACTCCGCTCTACCTCCTCACATCCGAAGGGAGCGGAGATGCCTTCTTGTCCCTGCCTTTGGGTCCCCGCCAGCCACCAGCCACAGGGGAGAGAGCAGCGGAAGCTCACTGGGTTTTCAGTGGATCGCTCACCAAGGACCCTCTCTTCCCCTGACCTTGGCCTTGACGCCCATAAGTAAGCACACACTGCACCTCCTACCGCGACTCGAACCCCTTCCATCTCCTTTCAGCCAAGCAGGGTTTGTGCAAAGTCTGCTTTCTACGGCATCCACACGGCTCCCGCGAGAGACACGTGTCGGGGGACGGCCATGTATACCCAGAGTGTCACAGGTTTCAGAGGGTCAGATACAACCATTCGATGTCCCCCCCCCCCCAAGTGTGAACCCCATGACCTTCCTCCTCCTCCTCCTCCTCCTCGCCGGAACCCCAGGAAGACAAAGAAAGAGAGGTGAAGTTCTCTGGTGGCTGGGGTGGGCAGGGATGGAGGGGTTTCCAGGAGGCAAATTTTTACTTCCCTTCGCCAAACTCAGGGAATTCGTTCCACCCTGTAATCTGGAACCAGCCCCGTCTGACATCTCCCCGGGAGAAACTTTTGGGTGGCCTTCTGGGTGTCCTTCCCTCCTCTGAGCTCCAGGACCCCTTCGGGGAAGCCCTCAAGGCCACCCAGCTGAGGCAGGCTTTCCTCTCTGGGCATTGCCTCTCCTGGATCATTTTGAAATCTCCTCCCCTGGAAGGAGTGGGCTTTGCCTGCCCCAGCCCTCTCCTGTCCTGGCGGTCCCGCGGGAAGGGACAAGGAGATGGTCCCTTTTTCATTGTACTCAATGCTTCCTCTGAAAAACAGCGGGAGGAGAGACCGCGGTCCCGCCTGTTGGCTTGCCACCCTGTCGCCCTCCCCTTGGCCAGAAGAGCCCCTGTCCTTGCAAAAGCGACCTACAACCCCCTCCGCCCCCGGAAGACACCCGGTTCTCCACCGCCAGGGTGGAGGAGGTCGCGGGGGGAAAACCGGTCGGAGGGGGAGAGGAGAGACTTGTCGGGGGCCTGCCCTTTCCCACCTTCCCTAAGTGACCTTTAGGCCCGTGGCGGCGAGGAAGTGAACACTATTGATTGGGTTCCACGGCGCCGCGCTCCGCTGTGCAAAATGAACCATTAGTGGACGCTATTGACCCGGCGCGCCAGCGGCCTCTCCCCATTCACGTGTCCCCCGCGTAATGAATTCGTCCATTTAGAAACATTACAAGGAATATTGGAGATTGACTGCCAGAGGAAGTGACACTTGACCCTTGCATCCTGCGCCCCGGAGGGCACAGCCGCCGATTTCAAAATAGGAGTCCTGGAAGCAGCGCCGCCGCGCTCCCGGGCTTCTCCGGGGCCCCTTCCCCGCCCGGGTCCCCTTCCCTCTCGGCGGCCTCGCCCCGCCCGCCCCGCGCGCCGCGCGCCGCGTTCCCTGCTCGACACCTTCTCGCAGCCGCGTTTCAATCAAACGCACTGGGACGGCACCGAGCAGGCGCCAGGGACAAGGAACACGGCGCGGGCGACAACGCGCGAACAAGCCGAGCCGCGCGCTCCAGCGCCCCCACTGACGCGCGCCCCGCCCCGGGGACCCCCATCCGGGCCGCGCCGGGGGCCGGAAGGAGCTGGGGCCCCCGCACGGTGGCTGCCCCTGGGAGGGGGGAGGGGGACGAAGGGACGGCGTTCCCCGACCGCCCCGCTCCCCGCTCCGCTCCCCGTGGGGCCCGGCGCCAAGAGCGGCCGGGGAGGCAGAGAGGAGGCGAGGAGGGCAGGAGGGCCCGGACGCCCGGGGGGGCGGGCGAGGCCGGGGCGGCTCGGGGGCCGCGGGGCGAGGCTCTGGGGTGTGGGGGGGGGAGCTCGCGGCCACAACCGGGGCCTCCCGATTTCGAGGTCGGGGCGGCGTGGCTGGGGCGCGCGGAGCCCGGGCCTCGGCTCGCTTGGCGCCGGCACCGACCCGCCGCGGCCGCTGGGCCTGCGGGTGCGGCTGCGCCCTTTGTTCCGGCCGCCGGTGTCATTTCACGTAAAATGCCCGTTAGAACCACCGCGGCGGCGACACGACTTTCCCCTTGTTTGGCCGCCAACTAACAGGATTAGCCAACAAGAGCGAGATTTCAAACTAACCATAAAAATTACAAATTGCAATTCATTTAGCTGCCCGTTGACGACATTAAAACACATAAATAAATGGAGCTGCGCTTTCGGAGGGTTGAAGCGCCCGCCAGAAGCTGCGCGGCGGGGCTCGGGCCCGGAGACCGGAGCGCCGGGCCTTGGCGCCGGGATTCGCACTGCGCTCCCGGGGACCCGAGAGGCGCCGCGCCCCCTAGCAGCTCGCTCAGCGCACTCGGACGAGGACCGAGCCTGCCGGGCCCCGGCGCGTTTGGCGTCCGCGCTGTTCCCTAGGGCTGCGCGGGGGGAGCAGTGGGGCGAGGAGGCGAGAGGGCTGGCCGGAAACCAAGCCTCTCGGGAGGAAAGCCGCGGAAAACCAGCAAAAGTGATTTGAAAAGATCCGGGGTCGGAGCGGTTCTCGTTCGGTGCCTGGAGCCCGAGGAAGGAGACCGGGCGCGTTTGGGCTGCGGGCGGGAGCGGCCGCGGCCAAGTCATTCCCTCGGTCCCTCCCCACCCCGGGCCGCTTTTAGGGAGCAGGCCTTCCTCTGGCTTTGCGGGTGCTCGTGGGGAGCCGAGGTGGCCTTTCAAAGCCAGTTGCTGCTTCCGCTGGTGACGTTTTTCATGTTACAGATGCCTAGGATCCTGGATTCTAAGCGGTAGACCCATTGGGAGACCTGATTTCTGGGGTCGCCCGCGGTCGAGGCGGGTCAGCAAAGGGGGAGGCGGCCCGGGCAGGGGCCTCTCTTCCCCACCTTGGCCATATACCAATCAGAGGGAACGCTGACCAATGCTTGCGTCCCGCCAGGCTGGTTTTTCTTTCGTTCTGGAGATTTCGTTCGGAAACCAGATGTCTTTGGCCAGGGACACATGCCTTTCCCCTCTCCGCCTTCTGAAACGGGGCCTCCCCAGGGAGGTGGCATTGCCCCCGCCCCGCGCAATCAGCAGGGGGCGCGCTGAGACGCCCCGTGGCGCCAGCCTCCAGCTCTGGGGGCAGCCGCGGGTGGGGAGCCCCGAGCTTCTCCCCACAGGAAGAAGGGACCCCGCAGGTCTTGGGCTCTGCCGGCTGTTCCCCTACCTCAGGAGCACCTGCCCTCGAGCACTTCCCTGATTGGGGGAGGGCGCGCCAGGGCGGGCGGAGGCAGGGGCCGCCCGGAGGGAGCCACGGGCGGGACCCGGAGGCCGGGTCCGGAGCCGGCGTCTCGCGCGGGACGGGCTCGGCTCCAGGACTCCGTCCCAGGATCAGAAGGAGTGCGGATTCCGTCTGCTCGCTGCCAAGGCGCGCACCCTTGTTCTTTCAGACCGTCTTCGCCACTCCTGCCCTAAACTCTTGGCCCAGTCCAGAGAAATGTGGTTTCTCCCTTGAACATTCTGGAATAAATGCAGAACATGTAGTCCGAGTCCACCAGTGCATAGGCCTCCACGATGAGGCTGGAGTCAGGTCAGGCGTGGAAGGATGCGAGTGGAGGCAGGGGCTCGGGTCTGCTTAGGAGACCTTTCCTGGTGCCGGCGCCGCTGTCCCACCCGGTATGATCTCTCTCCCCAACTGAACCTGCTCAAGGGGTGGGTGGGGCCCACAGAAAGGGCTCCTCCGGCTCAGAGAGGCCAGGATGCAGGGCCATGGACTTTTCCAGAAGCTCTTGGGAGCTGTGGGACCATGGGCATCACCTCCGACAAGGCTTTGGCGCTTTCGATGGCTCCCAGGATAGGGCGGGCCTGGCCTCCGGGCTGCGCCCCACACGGCGGAGCGACGCTCTCCAGGCCCCCAGATCCCGCCCCGCCCCCACCCGCTGCGCCGCGCCCTGGCGGCCTCCACGCCCCAGGGGAGAAGGGCGCACCCAGCCCACGCCCAGCGCTGCTCCAGCAGCTCGTCCTGGAAAAGGGAGCTAGGCGACAGAGCCAGTCAAGAAATTGTTTTCCTGTTCCCCTGGCTGGCTTTATCACTCTCCTGCACGGAGCCAGAAGACACAAAGGGGAGTTTGTTCTTGAACTCTCCGCCAACAACCGCAGCCAGATTATGTTTCCTTTTCCTCCGCTCACGGTGGTCTGGTTCCCGGGTGCAGGGAGCGGGGAGACGCGCCTTTGTTCGGCTGACAAAGACCGGAAATCCAGCCAGGGACTGTCACAGGTTGGATGGGGTCCCCACATTCTTCTGCACGTTTCAGGGCTGCCGGCGGAACCCTGCGGAGAGCTTAGGGGGCAGCTCCTTGGATCCTGACGCTTTTCTCTTGGGGCCCTAGACCCTTCCCTGGAGCCTGCCTGGACGCTTGCAGAATCTTAGCAAAAAACACCCAGCTGCGTGCAAAACAGGACCTTCGGCGAGAGTTGAGGGGCCCCGGGAATAATTCCTGTGACCACGGGAGTCGGCCTCACGGGCCCCCAGGCGGAGGGGCGGGCCGTGGCCCGGCGGTGTAGCCAGGGCCTCCTTTGTAACAATAACCACCGGCCGGGCCAGGTGGCTTTCAGCGCTCTTCGTGGATTATTGTGGCTAATCTTTTCCAACGACTCAGTGAGGCAGATCCATTTATCCCATCCAGTGAGGAAACTGAGGCACAAACAGGGCAACAACTTTTTCAAGGCCACACAGCTAGTAAGTTGGTCAGAATTTGACCAAGATCTGCCTTGAGAACCGACACATTCTGCCGACCCCTTCAGTGTGCCGGTGGGGAGACCGCTCTGCACCGGGTTTGGGGAGAGGGGGGTCTCAGATGACTGGCCTGTAAAATGATGCTTAGCCGGCCTTACTCCCTTCACCCTGGAGCGAAGAAGCCTAGACTACAAAGGGATGAGCAAATACTCATTTATACGTTTCTTCAGAAAGGCGTAAATATCTGAACGCATGACGTTTGCTCTTAGTGGTGTGGGGCGGGACGTGTTTTGCTTCCTTGTGGCCCAAATGGCCAAGCGCGTGTTGGATTCTGCCCCGTGCACTTGCTGTGGCCGTGCCCTTCGGAGCAGGGGGGCCGTTGTCAGATAAGAGGGCGCTTTGCGCTGGGATGATTTTTAACCCGCTGAAGTGACCAGGGACTGTGTTTCAAATTTCCGATGTGAGTGGATGAGTCACGGAGCTGACTAGGAGGAGGTGGGGTCGAGTCCTTTGGGAGAGACAATGCTGGAATCCAAGATCTCTGGACAGCAGTGCTCGGCAAATTTTATCAAGCACCTGCTATGAGCCAAACCAAACTCGGTTTTAAGTGCGCCGAGGGATATGCAGGTGCATGGGCCCTGTAGCCCCCCAGAGCTTGCCCCACTATGTGTGGTTGGCTTTAATGTTTTTATTTTATTTTGAGAGACAGAGACAGAGCACAAGTGGGGGAGGGGCAGAGAGAGAGAGAGAGAGGGAGACACAGAATCCAAAGCGGGCTCCAGGCTCTGAGCTCTCAGCACAGAACCTGACGTGGGGCTCGAAACCACGAACCGCAAGATCATGACCTGAGCCAAAGTTGGACGCTTAACCGAGTAAGCCACCCAGGCACCCCGTGTTCTTTTTTTTTTAAGTTTATATATTTATTTTGAGAGAGAGAGAGAGAGAATGTGCATGAGTGGGGGGGGGGAGAGGCAGAGGAGAGGGAGAGAATCCCAATTAGCCTCCGTGCTGTCAGTGCAGAGCCCAACTCGGGGCTCGAACCCACGAACCGTGAGATCACGACCTGAGCCGAAGTCGGACGCTCAACGGACTGAGCCATCCAGGCAGCCCACGATCTGTGTGCTTTAACTCAAGGAAGGCGGCCTCCAGCATAGTTTCCTAGTTACTGCTTGGATAAATGGGGCACCGATAGGCCTATCTAGAACCTTCCACAGTATGGCGAAAAAGCTGTTCAACTCACTCCCCCATTTTTCCTGTCCACTTCCTGTGGACGGCTTCCCTCAGCTTCGAGCCTGGATCCAGTGCCCAGCATGTGAAGATGCCTCCTCACCTGTGCTGAGCTGGGCCAGTGAGAGAACGACAGGTGAGGGAGATGTATCTAAACACACATGCACAGGACAATCATGATCTAGAACATCCCGTGGAAGGCCCTTTTTATACTTGCAAGGGTCTGAGCAGACCGTGCTGCCTCGCGCAAGCCTCTGCCGTTCTCACCACCTCTGCACCTGCTCTCCTGACCCCTTAGGACCACGTCCTCCGGGGGGCAGAGAGGGGCTCCGGCCGGGGAACGAGTCCCACCTCCCACCACTTCCGGTCCAAAGGTGCATCACCTTTGCAAGTAAGAAGCCTCGGGAGGGCAGGTGCAAGGTGGGGGCGGGGTTTCCCCAGGGCCTTGCCAGATGAAATGATCGACCGACCATCGACCATCGAGGTCAGCCACAGGCAGGGAAGAGGGGAGCCCCGGTAGCTGATATCAGGCGTACTTGGGGAGCACTCCCTGAGCAGCGATCACCGTGCCTGCCGCTTCAGGAATGCAGCCTCACAGCGAGCCTGGGGGATAGGCTCCAGCCTCATTCTTCCCATTTTACAGAGGAGAAAGCCGAGGCACCCTGAGGTTTGGTGACCTGCCCAAGTGACGCGCCCCCAGGTAAGCGATGGAGGCTTTGTCTCCAGACGGTCTGGCCCTGCACAGCGTCACCTTCACAAAGAGAGGCCCGTCCTGCCGAGGAGCCCGCCATCCACTGTCGCTAGAGGACAACGGACAGGGAAGGAGGAGGCAACGGAGGTCCGGCCACCCACCTGGCTGCTGGGACCCTGCCTTTCATCCTCGGAGCCTCCTGGTCCCCGCCCTGAGGGTGAGCTGGAGGAAGCCTCCAATGTTCCCAAATCAAAGAGCGCAGCTGGCCCCACATGCCATTTGTCCCATAACCCCTGCCGGGAGAGATTCCCGATGCTGACCCTGGGCCCCCCCCCCCCCCCCCCCGTCCTTAGCTTTGATCTAATGAGTCTTAATCCCCGCTGGCGACCTGGCCTCCGTCCATCTGCTTCTGTCCACCATCCGGGCAGCAACGCCAGCCTCTTTGGGATTCTTCGGCCTAAACACCTGTTCCCACTGGCGACCCTTGTCCCCCGAACCTCCTGTCTTCCCACAGGGCGGCAGAAACACAGCTGGAGTGAAGCTGTCACCAGCCCCCTTAAGTGAATGTTCCCCAACCCGTCCAGAAACAGCCACGCCTGTTTAATACGCTGCAACGAAAGCTCGGGAAGTATGTTTAGTAACGGACCAGACGATTCCCTCCAAAGTAGGGAAAATAATATTAAAGTGGAGAGGCTTTCTTATTAAGGGTGCCTACCTCACCTGCCTGGCTTGAAACTGTGCCCCTGTTGTCTCTGGAACAAAACCACACTCACGTCGGGGTTCCCGGCTTCCACATTTCAGGGACCGGGGGCACGGACAGCCTGATGGAGTTTGGGGAAATTACTCGCTTCCTGCGAGTTTTCCTTTACCCCAGACCCCATAAACGGATGCTGCAGGTGTGTGTTTGTTTTAACCAGACCATCTGAGACCTGAAGACACACGGGCAGGTCTGGATTTCACTGTCATGAGCCTTTTTTGCAGACTCCTCTGAGGAGGGGCACAGCCGCTCCCGGGTGAAGCAGGGGCTGGGGGCCTCTGAACCCCAAGATGGCGTGGCCCCCGAGTAGCGGCTGTTACTCGCCTGTGGCCCCCCGTGTGGTCTGTGCTCTACAGGAAACGAACACTCGTGAGCGTCTCTCCCAGCCGTCCTGCTTCTGGGGTCACATTCACCCAGCCTCCAACGACCTTGCCTCAAAAACAGCCCTCCTGACATTGGCCTCATCCACAGCTGCTGCAAAATTGAAGTTTAAACGAAAGGGGAAGGACACCTGCAGGGCTGGGGGCCAGGGAGCCTTTGAAGTGTGGGTGCCGAGCGCTTTGCCACCTTTCGGGTGGCAAATGGATTTTCCTTCAGAGAAAATCAAATCCTTTGAGAGGGTGCCTGACCAGAGAAGATGGGGACCGAGGTGTGGGCCGCCGTTCCAGACGGGAACCAGCTCCCCGGGTAGTGACGCTGCCCGCCTCTGCTGACCCCCTCCCCCACGACCGTCCCCACACCGAGTGGGTGGCTTTGCCGCAGAGCTGGCTAAGTGCACCCTCCTTGCAGCGTCCAAATCGGAACGTGGCCTATAGATGCAGTGTTTGCCCAGGTCCCGGAGGCGCCCCACAGGGTCTCCGCGGCACCTGGGGGCTGCGTGTCCAGCAGGCTTTTCCCATACAGCCGGCCCAGTTCCGATGACCCCCGGGAGCGGGGCATCCTGAGGGCGGGGCCCTCCCTCGGTCACGTGTCACGAGTGGCCGGACGAGGGGTAGAGAAACACCCACAGCCGTGGGGTGAGAGCACCCGATCTGTGTTATCACCTGTGCCAGCCACGTGTGGGTCTCTTTTCCCCTGGTGGCCCCTCGGGCGGACCCAGGATGAGCCGGTGTCCCCGCTCCTCCCCGGGAGCACCTGCGGCCTCACCTGCAGACTCTCAGCAGCACCCCCCCCCCCCACCTTGGCGTCCGCACTTCCTGAAGGGCCTGAAGGGCCTGAAGGGCCGCGGGAAGGCTGTGTTCCAGTAACCCTGGAGCGTCTGACTTCATCTGACTTTCAGGACTCGTGATGAGCGGTCCCCGCCCCTGGGTGGTCTGAGCGGTGTGCCGAGAACCTGGGGTCTGGAGGGGACGCACTCGCTTCAGCGTCTCGCGTCCCAGACCAGGCGCCGAGAAGAGAGCGGGACGGGCCTCCCCGGCTTGTGGTTTGGCTCCCGTGGCCTTGCCCCACATCACACTTTGGGGTCTCTAACCTGCCCCTCCCTTAGAGGAGGGGAGAGGACTGTGGGGGGGGGGGCTGAACAGGCCACGGTTGAACTGGGGCGACAGTGTCCCGCCCCCTCTCGTCCTTCCCAGACCCTCAGGGGTCTTTGCACCTGTCGTTAGTCATCCTGGAGCAGGGTGGCCCTGTAGACGTTGACTGGAGAGGAGGACACAGAGACATCCGGAGAGGAAGGCCACATAACGATGGAGGTGGAGGCCGGGCCGAGCATCCACAAGCGGGGACCAGGGAGGCCCGCAGGCTCCCCCAGAGGCCCGAAGAGGCAGGGGGCCTCCCCTGCAGGTGCCAGCTTAGCCTGGATCTAAGGCTGGGAGAGAGTCCACTTCTGCCGCTCAAGCCCCCGGCCTGTGGGACCCTGTTTCTGCAGACTCCGCAGGAGGAGGGGGGTGGGGCGTGGCAGGCCGGGCGGCAGCCAGGCCGGGGACACAGGAGCCCCCCTCCCGCTGCGATGCCACGGTGCTGTTCCCGAAGCCCGTGTGTCCTCGTCCGTCTGCCCTGACGAAGGGGCCGGCAGGGCCCACGCGGGACCAGGGTGTGCTGGGCTGTGAGGGTGCGGGAAACTCCCTCCGCCCTTTCCTTCTGTCTGGTCCCAGCCCCCACCCAAGAACATCCGCCTGGGCTGCTGCGTGTTCCAGAAGCTTCCGTGTGGGCTGGGGTGTGGCGAAGGCCGAGGGAGGGGATGAGAGCCAGGCCTGGGAAGAAGCCGCTGCCTACACTCCCAGGACCCTGAGGGGTGGCCACGTGCCTCGCGGGGCCACGCGGGACGCAGGGGCGGGGTGGGGCAGGGCAGGTGGGCAGAGGGGCAGGAGGGAGGCAGGGCTTTGGGGTTCCCGAGGGAAAGGCCAGCAGGGCTGGTTCGAAGCATTCCAGTGGGTTCCAAGCTCTGGGGTGACGACGGCAGAAGAGGGTCGCCTCCGGGGGCTCGCAGGCCAGACAGGGGCTTGTGGCTCTGTGGCCGTGGAGTGGCTGGTTTGCGATGGCTGCCCCGGGGCAGAAAGAACACACACTGTACGGAAAACAGCACGGACCCACTCCCGCAACGCTCGTCTGTCCTTCCTCTTGACAAGTCCCACGTCCGAGCAGGGACGACGCGGGATTGCCCGCCAGCCACCTGGGTCACCCAGCCACGCAGGTGCGTCTGCCTCCCCGGGGAGGGAGGGGGTCCGAGGCCCGGAAGAGCTGGCTCCGGGGAGCGGGGGGACCCGAGGTCAGGTGGAGGGATGGCAGGGAAGAGGCCAGGCGTGTGAGCTCTGTCCGCGGCTCTGTCCGCAAAGCTCCGCCTGCAGGGGAGCGTCAGAGCTCCATGAGGGCGCTCCGTGCCCACGGTTCAGAGACCACGGGGGTCCTTGCGTGTCACCAGGCACCCGAGGACAGGACACTGCTACCCATCTGCCGTTGCCTGCTGCCCAGCCCTCCCCCCGCGGTCCGTAGGTGTTTGCTTAGAGCAGGAAGGAGCTGGGGCCCGTGACCTTGAAGAGGGGAACACAGCTTTGCAACGTGCCGGGCTCCCTTCCGGGGGGCCACGCGGGGCCTGGCCGCACATCTGCCCGGAAACCCGTGGTGGAAAAGGGCTGCTGTCCGTGCAGTGACAGCACAGCCCTGAGGCCAGGAGGACAGGGCCGTGCACGCCGCGTCCAGCCCCGGTCCCTCCTGGTCCCTCCGTGGCCCGGCTGCCACGGGAGGGGCAGGGGGAGTGGGTCCGCTGAGAGCTGCAGAGGGCTCAGAGGGGTGCCACCCCCCACACCAGCCTCCCTGTCCCCTCCCCATCTTCCTTTTCCTCCCCCTAGACCACTTGTCTGTTCCCCTTTCTCTCTTCCTCTTGGAAGGCAGGAGCTGTGGGCAGAGGTAAGTGAGGCAGAGCGTGGCCCTTCTTTAGCTTTTGTGGACCAGGGCCCGGAGCCTCTTTATAAAAACGATGGGGACCGTCACTCAGAGCCAGGCTACGCGTAGGTGTCCCTGTGCCTGATTACCTCCGGAAGTGACATGCCTCCTGGGAGCACCAGGCAGAACTTCCCGCATGGTCCGAACCTCGGGGTCCGTGTTTCCCAAATGGTGTTCCTGGGAATGTCACTCTCTCTAGGTGTCGATATCCTGTGCCATGCAGAACGGACGAGGGGGTTCCGTGAAGAAACAGTCGGGCATACCACCATCTGGAGCCTCCTCCCAGAGGTGAAGATACTCATGTAAGCATAATAAAGGCTCTGACAAGTCCTGAAATGATAAACCTGTGTGGTTTCATTTAACCAGGCATTTCCCCCGGAATCTCTCCCTACATAGCTCCTACTGATTCCTCGGCATCTGGTGTTCTGGAACACTTTGGGAGAGTCCAGTTTTACAGCATCGGGGGGGGAAATGGTCTGGGAGCAAATCAACAGTGCACATGGTTTCCATTTTTGTGACCTAATAACCGAGTGGGCTTTGCCCACTGACAGGTTTGAGAGTGGTTGTCTGGGCCAACTCCTGGGGAAGATGGGACGGTTTGTCTTCAGTGTCCTTGGCCTCCCCTTCTCGTCTGCTTCCTCCCTGTCAGCGTCCCCTCTCCTTGACCTGCTCACATACCCAGTGTTCTGATTTCTGCCTTTCTTTTCTGTCCTTGAAATGTCCTTCCATGACTACAATAGAAAGCTTGTTTATACTAATGTGTAAATGGCTACCCAGCTGATATCACTTACATTCCTTCGGGCAGGAAGCTTTGTGTGCGCTGCCCACGTGCCTGGGGCGTTTGCCTTTTAGCCAGGACCATCCCCGTATTTGCTTCAAGTTGAAGGTGTCCTCTCTAACTATAGAATTTCAAAGACGGCAGAGTTGCTTAGAGTATCTATTTACGGAAGCCTTCATCCATTCAACAAGTATTAATAGCACTATTATGAGAAACCCCGTCCTGTTCTAGATGCAGAAACCACCCCGCAGGTTGGCAAGAGGGATAAGACCCCTGGGGCTTAGCTTCCGTCAGGAGAGACAGAGAAGACCAAGGTAAAGAGGTGAAGTGCTTTTAATTTTAAGCCAGTTGCTCTAGGCTAAGTGAGGAGGGATGGAGGCTGTCACTGGGAGCCAATCTACACCGTCAAGGAACCAGCGGCTGCCAGAGCGCGTTCCGCGGAGACAGGAAATTAGAGATGCTTAGATCCAAGTGGGCGAACGCGTTCTACAAAGGGCCTGATAATAAACAGGGTGAATTCGGCTTTGAGGCCACGCAGGGTCTCTGCTCGCGTGCTTTCTTTGTGTTTTGAAAACCCTTCAGAGACGGGAGAACCACAGTCACTCACCCCGGGGCCAACCTGGTCCGGATCCCCGGCTCAGTGATGGCGTTTTGCCCAGCGGAGGGCCCTGTTTTTAGAGAAGCGTTCTGGGTTCCTTCAAAACAAAGCAGAGTAAAACTAACGAGCATTGGTGTAAGTCTGGGGGATAGAGGAGGAAGGTGCCTGAGGTTACGGTTGTCAGTGGTCTGTGTCCTCGGGGCCAGCCTCTGGTGCCCCGGCATTGAGTCAGACACCAGCCTGGATGCTGCTGTGACGGTATTTTGTAGCTGTGATTAACATTTAATCGGTAGACTTTGGGGAAGGAAATTACCCCCCAGAACATGGGTGGGCCTTATCCAATCAGTTGAAGGCCTTAAGCGCAAAGACGGCTTTCCTGGTGAAGAGAGAATTCTGCCTCGAGCCTAACATACTCGTCCTGTTTCCAAGCCTGCTGCCTTTCAGAACTTGGCCTCGAGATGGGGACACCAAATCTCACCTGAACTTACAGCCCCTACAGTCAAGTGAGCCCATTTCTTTTCTATTTTCTTTTAATGTTTATTTATTTTTGAGAGAGACAAGAGTGTGAGCGGGGGAGGGGCAGAGAGAGAGGGAGACACAGAATCCGAAGCAGGCTCCAGGGTCCGGGCTGTCAGCACAGAGCCCGACGTGGGGCTCGAACTCACCACCTGCGAGATCGTGACCTGAGCTGAAGTCAGACGTTTAACCGACTGAGCCACCCAGGCACCCCAAACGAGCCCATTTCTTAAGTAAAGGTCCCTCCCTCCGTCCCCCCTCTCCTCCCTCCTTACACACCTTCTTGGTCCTGATTCTCTGGAGAACCCAGATGCAGCAGCTTCGAAAATAGTTGTTAATCCGAGTCACCTCTTGGTAAATCACCCCGGGGCCTTGAACCTTCCCTGGACGGCTGCAAATGGCCTGTGGCATCTCTGGCCCCACCCTTCCCAGGAGGGAAGAAAGAAAAGACTTCTCTGGAAGGGCATGGGGCCAGGCAGCTGCAGCGTCCTGAGCGAGGGGTGTATGGACCTCTGTTGAAAATCAACAGCCGCCGTGAAGACATCCCCCCCGTTCCTCTCTTTCTTGCCCCCTGTCCCTCAGGGCCACCCAAGGTTGTCTGGCCCGGCCCAGGAGCACAGCCACCTGCCTCTCAGGGTCATGTGTCTCAGGTGTCGGGAGGAGGGGCTTGGGGCTGGGCCCCTGCGCCTCCACCTACAAGGTCCCTTCCCTTTCCTGGGCTGTCCTTGAGGTCTGACCCCAATGCTGACCCCATCATTTGGCGTATGGAGGTCCTGAAGGCTTTCCCTTTCCGAGTCCTGGGTTCAAGTGCAGATAGGCCCCAGCTTTTCTTTTCTCAACTGTGTCTCATGGCGTAGGATCAACCACGAAGAAGGGCTACAGAGGTTCTCGCTCGGCGTGGTAGAGACCGTTAACTGTCCCTCCGGACACAGGAAGAGTTCCCGGTCTCCTCTGGATTAGGTGAGGTCGGGGAGGTCCTGCCCTCTTTCCATTCCCCTGTGGCTGGTGGTAGGCCACTCGCCCCGGAGGACAAAGTGACCGCTAGGACGCGCAGTGAGGCAGCACGCGGGAGGCGCCTGGGCACCGGGCAGCCTTGGGGAGCAGACCCGCCAGACCTCAGTCTCCACCAGCCCCGACTCCTCCTTGGGAGACGAGTGCATCTTCGCCAGAACCTTCCTCCGTTCTCGAGATCTCTTCTCGGGAACCCTGTCTGAATCAGCATCGGCTCACCGTCCTAGGCACCTGTCCACACCTCGGTAGGGACCCTGTTGGCCAGCTGCCGGGGAGTGGCATCTAGAGCAGCGGACGTTTGCAGGGGGAGGGCGAGGGTGTGGGAAGAGCCCCGTCAGGTGACGGTGGGTCGATGGGGGGCCCATCCCGGGGGTCCCATACTCCTATAACCCATCTTCGCCTCTGTGGCCACGGGTGGTCGCTAACTGGGGCATCGGAGGCCCTGCCTACCCAGCAGGAGAGGCGGAGCCGGGGCTGTCCTGGGTCCCCGGACCAGGAGCGGGAGTCCCCAGACCTTGGATTCTTGCCTTTCTGCGCTATTGGTCTCCCCGGAGGCAGCACGGGCTCAGAGGAAGCGCCTGAACTGGGCCTTCCCAAGCCAAAGGGGAGGACCCGTTCAACGCGGCCAGAGGACGGATCCGTGGAGTGCGCACAGAACAAGTCAGACCTTTCTGAAACCTGTGTTGCCTTGCTGGTGGGTCCAATGGTGTTACCTTCTGTAAACAGAGCTGTGATGGGCGATTGGGATGGGGGTCCTGGGGCCGGAGGGACGGGAGTAATTGGCCACGTGAGAGACACTCTCCTCACGGCAGAGCAGCAGCGAGAGCCCCTCGGAATTATTATATACGGGGAATGAATTTTAAAAATTCATGCTTCCCCGTCTTTTTCTCTTCATCACATGGTTCTTTAAGAATATCATCCTCAAAAGGCAATCTTAAATATTTAACAGGATCGTTCTTGATTAAAATCTAATAAAAGGGGGGGGGGCTGCCTTCCACACAAAATGCACGCGCACAACCCAAGGGCGGGGGGGGATGTACGTGCTCCAGGTGGGGTCCCCCTTCTGTTCCAGGTCTCCGAGCGGCTCATGACGCGGGTCTTGCTTCCGTCCCGCGAATCCAGGACCCCTGCTACTTCCCTGCACTCGGCAGGTCTATACCCAGCTCCAAGGATGGGGATCTGATTCCTGGGTTCTTATCCCGACTCCCCTGTGAGCAGCTGAGGAGATCACATCTACCCAATGGCTCGCCTAGCATGAGCGATGCGGCCCGTCGTGCCCAGCCCTGGGCTGACCCGGCGCCCAGCCAGCCACGCAGAAACTCAGCAGGGTGTCCTGGGGGGGGGGCGGTGGGGACGAACATGCCGCCGGCTCCTGGTCGTTTCCAAAAGTCGAGGACTCGTTTACGCCTGGACATCGTCTGTGCGTCTCCGGGCGAAAGGGTTTTTGGTCTGGAGAAAGCCCCCACCGTAGACAGAATCTGCATTTGAGTGTCGAGAAAGCACTATTTAAGTGACACTCCGTGATGCCTTGTCCCGTGAGTGAAATGCACTCATGCTTCGCTGGTGGCTTGTTTCTGCCCCCCTTCGTCGCTTTCAAATTGTTAAAAGCGTTGGAATGACTGGTAGCTCGGAGGCTTCAAACCCGATCCCCCCAGGGCCCGGGAGAGTCCTTGCAGCCTAAAAAAGGGGATAGGGACAAATTAAATGATAATTGTGCACCTGCTCTGGTCTGTAATTCAGACTCCTGTCATGAAAAAACAATGGATAGCTTGGCCTTTCTTCTGTGTTGAAAGCTTTCATCACAGTTGTTCAGGTTACAAATCAAAAGCCATAGGCCCCCCACCAGCAGATCCCTTCTTTCTGCCCCCGGGGCTGCTGTGGGTAGACACAGAGTGCGTTTTCCGAGCCGGGAGCCCCTCTTCTCCTCCGGAGGTTGGACGGGCTCCCTGCTCCCCTTGAAAGGCTCCCTCCACGGTGCAGGGTGATGACACTTCATGCCGGTCGGGGTCTGGCCTGCACGGTGAGATCCACCCCCCTGCCCCCGCCCCCGTCACGTCTGTGTCCCTGTGTCCCTGCAGGATGATGTCCTGTAAACAACCTGGCCCAGAAGCTTCTCAAGTCACTGCGCTGGCCCACGTTTGCTCACATGGCTCCGCGTGGCTGCAAGGGAGGCTGGGAAGTGAGGTTTTCCGCAGGGAGTCCTGGTGCAGCCTGGGTGTTCTGGAAGGTTCTGAAAGGAAGAGAGGCTCCTGGGGACAAAGTGTGGTGTCTGCCATGGCCACGGGCATGGAGCAGGCACAGAGAGGAGCCGCGTGTCCACCTGTGAGGGGACGCCTGTGTCCTATGGTCACTCCTTGGCACTGAGCTTCCCTCCGACCCCAGGGCTGGTGTCGGGACGGATGAGAGAGAGCTCGTCCCTTCCACTGGGGTGCGAGGGAAAGGCCCCCACCACAGGTTGTCCCCTGGGCCCCCTGGCCACCCCACCTGCATCTCAGGCACTGGGCCTCCCCGCCCGGGATCAAGACGGACTAGCGGATGCCCAGCTGGGGGGTAAGGCCGCCAGATCACAAACCAGGGGCTTAAGCAGCAGAAATGCATCGTCTCTCAGGCCTCCCCGCGGCCCGAGATCCGCTGCAGTTGCCAGAAAACACGTGCTCAAGCCACCGCCCCCCCCACCCGAGTGTGGTGGCCCCTGGTCCCCGGGGTTCTGGCAGAGAACGCCCCCGCCCCCACCCCCCATTCCTGTCGGTGTCCACACTCCCCTTCTTATGAGGACGCCAGTCACACGGGATTAGGGCCACCCTGCTCCCGTGTGACCTCGTCTTAACTTTCCAAGGAAGGTCACATTCGCAGGCACTGGGGGTTAGGAGTCCAACAGATCTTTTTTTGGGGGGGGGGACACAGTTCAACCCACAGGAAGGGTTCTGTCCAAGTTGAGGGGAGCTGGGGAGAGGCGAGCAGGAGGGGGAATCCACGGGAGGTTAACTGTTGCAAGCTTTTATCTTTTAATAGGGTGGGGACAACAAGTGCCATTTTATCATTCTTTGTATTTTTCACTTGTGGTAGAAAGGAGTAAACCCACAACAATAGAGCAGGGGAGGAAATGACACCAGAGGGCCATGGAGGGGTGTACCAGGGGGGACGGGGTGGGGGAGGAGGAGGGCCGCCCAGGATGGGGGCGGGGTGCCCGGAGGAAAGACAACCAGTGCCGGCTGGGGGTGGGGGGGATTTTATACTCCCCACAGGTACCGCGGGGGCAAACAAGCCCTGTAGAAGCTAACTTAGAGGGGAAAGACCGTCATCAACATCAGGGAAAGTAAAACTGTGCACCAGGGGCGCCTGGGAGGCTCAGTCGATTAAGCGTCTGACTCTTGCTTTCCGCTCCCGGTTCTCGAGTTCCAGCCCTGCATCGGGCTCTAGGCTGACAGTGCAGCACCTGCTTGGGATTCTCTCTCTCCGTCTCTCTGCCCCCTCCCCGGCTCGCTCCCTCTGTCTCTCAAAATAAATAAAAGTAAACTTAAAAAAAATTGCAGCAGCAAATAAACATCTTACCGCATAAGGGAGCGAGCTATGAACAATATTAACACAACCATATACTATCGTAAGCATCCGGGATCAGTGTGGGGGGGGATGTATGACAGGGTTAAACCACGGTTCCCCATAGGAACCAACGAGGTAGCTACTCACAGTATTCATCCACATGAGGAAGGCTCTAGAAACAACAGCCAGAAGAGATATGGATGGCTGTGTCAGCGCAGAAATTCCAAGTGGTGGGGGTGGGGTGGAGGGCTGCTATTGTGTTATAAGCTGCCCAACGCGTTACTTTTTTTTTTTTTAAGGTTTATTCATTTTTGAGAGTGAGAGAGTGAGAGGACGAGCTGGGGAAGGGCAGAGAGAGAGGGAGACACAGAATCCCAAGCAGGCTTCAGGCTCCGAACTGTCAGTACAGAGCCCAGCGTGGGGCTCGAACTCACAAACCGCGAGATATGACCTGAGCCAAAGTCGGACGCTCAACCGACTGAGCCACCCAGGCACCGCCCCCGCCTTTGACATGTTTGAAAAGGTGTACGTGTCAGAACATGGCACCGGTGGGTGAAACTCAGTGTGGGAGCCCCAGGGACACAGGCACGGAGGGCTGGACGGGCTCCTGGCCGCACATGAGGGCCAGTTGGGGGCGAGTCATCCCTTGTGCTGGGGACCGTCAGGCTTTGTGGGAGGCTGTCCCTCCAGCTGCCAGCACCTGGGGGGTGGGCGACAGTCGAGAGCAGCTGTCCGGGGCGCCTGAGGTCCCCGCAGGCCCTGTGCCCGCGCTCGAGACCCTGGCTGGATGCCTGGCTCAGCTGGCAGTGTGCTCGGGAAGGAGACAGCACCTGGGGAAGAAGGCAGGGCCGCCGGCCTGGTGGGGCCGGAAGGGGACATGTGCGGGCTGGGGAGATGCCCTAAGGCAGCCCCCGGACCACCTCCCCCTCTTCTGCGTCTCAGGTCCGGTCTCCATCCGGCCACAGACTGCTGGGGCTCTGGGCCTCGAGGGGCGGCCCACACAGCCGTGCCTCTGGCCAGAAGCCCACTCTGGACCTTTCAGGATGCACATCGGCAGAGACAGTCTCTCTGGTACCCGGTTATACCTGCAGCAAGGGACGCGGGGGACAGCAGGGCCTGCCCGGGGCGACGCGGCTTGCAGGGGCCTCGGGCTGCCCTCTGCGGCCTGGGGGCCCGGGGGCAGCATCGCGGGACCCCCATTCCTTCTCTCAGAGAGCCCTTCCTGTTCTCAGCGGCGTCTGTGGCCCCCAAACGGCTAAGGCCCGCCCCCTTCGAGTGGGGCTCGGCCGGGCTCTGTCAGCCTCTCCAGCCCACAGATCTGTCCTCGGCCACAAAGGGCAAAGCTGTGGGGTGACAAGCCAGGCTGGTGCCGGAGGGGCAGAGCGGTGTCATCACGTCCCTCAGGCATCGAGGGACGACGGCTCCTGGATGTCTGTGCGTGGAAAGAATTCCCAACCTCTCCTCTGTGCCTTCCCCCCCGATCTGGCTTCCAGCCGTTTATGCCCATGAATGAGGGGGAAAAGGGTATTTTTCTTCAGTAATGTGCCTGCGACCAAAGCGCCTCATTTAAAAATTCATTTCGGCAGAGGCCGTGGCATCTGTTACCGTTTTGCCTGGGCCCCGGGGGTGAAGGCTCTCACCTTGCTGGCTTCAGACGGTCCTGCTCCCGCGGCCCGTTCCGTTGCCAGGTCTCAACAGCAGGCAGGAGCAGCCGGGGGTCACCGGAGGCCCCAGTTCCCCGCCGGGTCAGACAGACGGGTTTGGGAGCCAGAGACGGGAAGGCAGGTGTGCGCACCCGGCCGGAGCCCTGCTGCCCCTTCCTCCCGTACCCGAGCCCTGACAATGCCCGCCGCACTGATCCGCCGGGGATCCAGACCCATTTTCCTCCCCGAGCACGGGGGGCGGGGGGTGGGGGAGACTGAGTACTGAGTCCCGGAAACCCCTGATGAGGCAGTTTGCAAATGGGCCGTGAGCCGCCAGTGAAACCACCAGCCGACCGTAAGGTGAGTGGGGAGGGGTCCGGGTGGACCCGGTGGCGGCGTCCACAGCATCAGGGATTCAACCTTCTGGTTGTCGACGTTTTGGCCACGGACGTGGCACCCTTCCCAAACTGTCATTTTCAGCAATCCGGAGAACTGGCCCCAAATCCCAGCCCCCCGTGACCCCAGCGAACAGATTGTCTAAAGCTCTGTCGTGTTTGTCTGTTTAACAAAGAGAACACGGTACCGACAACAAAACTGCCACCGGATTCGCCTGGCGGGACACACCCCCGGCCCCCTTGGCCGCTGAGGAGGGCGCGCGCCCGGGAGGACGCAGGTGCCGCAGTGGCCACCAGGGGGCGCGGGCGCCACTTGGAGAACGTGACCAGGCGCCACCGGGAACCAAGGCGGGCACACAAAGGGCCTCCCCATCCCAGCCCCAGCGGGGACGGCGCCCCCAAGTGTAGGGAGCATGTGTCTGTGGAAGGTGTGGCCCGGGCCACAGCGGTTCATTCTAGAAGGGGGGGTGGGGGGTGGGAGTGGCGTGGAACCTGGGGACAGAAGCAGCCCTCGCCACAAGCACAGCCTCGTCTGTTCCAGGAAAGGCCCCACGTGCAGGACACGCTGGCCACAAGCCCACATCAGGAGGAAACGTCTGGCGACCGTGGGAAGGTCTTTGAACCAAGGTGGGGTGCTTTCCTGACGGGGGTCCCCACGGTAGCGAGAAGTGGTTTCCAGAAGGCTGATTTTTGGTCAAGCAGGCTCCCCTCCGCTTCCCCCGGTGTCTGGGGGGGGCAGGCAGGTGAGGCCCAGGCTCAGGCTATTGTTGGGGTTCGGGCACTGGCTGTGGAGGGGGCTGTGCCAGGCAGGGACGGCGAGTGAGGCCGGCACCCCGCGCTTCAGTCCCTGCGACTTTGATGTGGGGACATGTTTGGAAAGGGGGGGAAGGCGTCACTGGCATTTAGTGGGGAGGGGCCTCCGTGCCCCGTTTCCTCCTCCGGCTGTGGGAACAACCCCAGTTCATCGGCTGTGGGACAACAGTGGGCTGACACAGGAAGCCTCAATGGGTCAATGGATGACGGCCGTGCTGTGATGCTCACCACCCTTAGGAGGAGGGGACCGGGAGGGCCATCAGATGGTGCCATGCGCTGGTTGATTCCAGGCTCTCGGCTCAGATCGAATTTCTCCCGGGTCTGTTTCCACCATTTCACCTTCAACAAAATACCTAATCCAACAGGAACATCCGATTGCTTGGTTCCCCCACTCATTTGTTCACTGGCTCAGGAAACTTGATTGATTTCTGGGCTAAGTGACAGAATGATGTGTTGTGTTTACACAGCAGAAGGGTCCATCCTGGGGGTTGCTCTAAAAACTGAGAACAGCCTCTTCTGGAGGACATCGGACAGGGCCCGGCCGCTTCAGGCAACTTTCACACAATCTGTTCTGGCCCATCTTTACTATACTTGACCTTTGTAAAAAAAAGACTCAGGAACCCAGAGAGAGCCGGACGTAACCAGGGCTCCACACTGGCTACGACTTGTCACTCCAACCCAGATACTGCAGGGTGAGGAGGGCTATTACTAACATGGGTTGCACAGAAAAGACAGAGACCTAACTTTCCTCACGTACAAAGAGGCCCTAGGAGTGAGAAAACGGTAACAATTAAAAAACAAAAACCTTGGGAGCGCCTGGGGGGCTCAGTCAGTTAAGCGTCCGACTTCAGCTCAGGTCACGATCTCGTGGTCGGTGAGTTCGGGCCCCGCGTCGGGCTCTGTACTGACAGCTCGGAGCCTGGAGCCTGCTTCGGATTGTGTCTCCCTCTCTCTCCCTGCTCCTCCCCCAATCGCGCTCTGTCTCTCTCTGTCTCTCAAAAATAAATAAATGTCGGGGCGTGTGGGTGGCTCGGTTGGTTAAGCATCCAACTCTAGCTTTCAGCTTCCGTCATGATCTCACGGTTCATGAGTTCAAGCCCTGCATGGAGCTCTGCACCGACAGTGCCTGTTTGGGCTTCTCTCTCTCTCTCTCTCAGTCTCTCTTCCCCTCCCCAGCTCTCTCTCTCTCTCTCTTTCAAAGTAAATAAGTAAACTTTAAAAACAATAAACAAGTAAACATTAAATAAACTAAAAACTCCAACCAACCAAACAAAAAACCCCAAAAACCTTGCAGAAAACTCACAAGAGAAAACACAAATGGTTAAAACCGCCCTGAAAGCCGCCCGGTCTCACTGGAGAAACGCAAGATAAAAATGAGAAACCATTTCCACCTGCAGATTGGCCAACCGGTAAAGGCCTGGGCGTGAGACTGTCAGCCGTGAGAATGCGATCAGGCACCACAGCACTGAAGGGACCTCCACAGCCTCTAACAAGCGGCCAGATACGCACACGCCATAAATCCCGATGTTTCGCTTTTGGAACTCTGGCAACAGAAATACTCAGGCAAGGTCACGAGGACGACTGGACAGGCGTGTCTGCCTGACCGCTGGTTATGACGGTGAAAGTTGGAGATGACCTTAGGCTCTCCAGAGGGGGAAACTGAAATAGCTTAAAATCTATTCTTTTGTTTGTTTGTTTCAGATTAAAAAAAAAAAATGTTTATTTTTGAGAGAGAGTGAGAGGGCAAGAGAGAGGCAGAGAGAGAGGACAGAAGGTCTGACATGGGCTCTGTGCGGACAGCAGTGCGCCCAATGTGGGGCTCGAACTCACGAACCGCGAGATCACGACCTGAGGCAAAGGCGGATGCTTAACTGACCGAGCCACCCAGGCGCCCCAGTAGCTTAAAATCTTTTCGATAAAAGGGCGTGTGGCCATTAAAAAGAGAGAGAGTGCTCTAAGGGGAATGCGGTAAATCGTCTGCATCAGACGGGACTCCGTCAACCTCGCCTTCTCTCAGATCCCTTACCCGGCCTCTGAAATGGCCAGGGGGTCCCCCCACTGCCTGAGGTTGGCCAGCTACGCCTTGAGTCTCCGGTTCCCACTGCCCTTTCTGGGCTCGGATGAAGCACCAAGTTCAAGGACATGGGACCTGGTTCCCGCCGCAGCTGACAAGGTAGCTAAGGGACACAGCCCGGAGACAGGGGGATAGCTGCAAACTTCAGTTAATGGAGGGGGCGGAGAGCAGACAGCTGGGTGTCTCGTGTGTGCTCTCTCCAGTGCCCGTCAGCCAGGCGTGGCTTTTCCATACAACCTGCCCGGAGGTCTCCCCCGTGGCTAAAAACCCAGTGTTCCTCTCCACGGCCTGTGACAAAGCCTCAGAAGCCCCGGGGCGGCTTGGTTAGCTCTCCTGGCGCCCACACCCGCCTCTCCACCCTTCCTGTCCTCACTACTGTTGCCCAGGGGTTACCCCTCCAGGAAGGTGCTAACACTTATGCCTCTCCTTGGCTTTTGTTTTCTGGGGAGTGTGAGCTAAGCCAGCTTCCAAGTGAGGTGTGTGTCTGTTTGTTTGCTTTTAGAGCTTATTTATTTATTTTGAGGGGGGAGGGGCAGAGAGAGGGAGAGAGAGAAGCCCAAGGAGGCTCTGCACCATCAGCACGGAACCTGACACGGGGTCCGATCTCACGAGCCGTGAGATCATGACCTGGATGCTTAACCGACTGAGCCACCCAGGTGCCCCCACGGTGAGGTTTTTATTTCAGACATCCTACTCAAAATTGCAACCTCTCTCACTGGAAGTGAGTGAACCTACCCAGCCTCACTCCTAATCCTCTTTACTTTGGGTTGATTTCTTCCCCATAGCACTTGCCATCTTCTAGCATACTGTATCATTTGTTTGTTTACTAGTTTGGTGCTCAGTGTCTGTTGTCCCCAGCGGGAAAGGACTCTTGAAGGAGGGGGGGCCTTTGTTTTGCTCAAGTGCCTAGAACAGTTCCTGGGACACAAAAGGCACTTACAAAACACTCGATGGATGAATGGATGAATGATTTGTATAACTGATATCAAAATATATTCCTGATATCCCGTTGGGTAAAAAGCATAGTTTTCAACATCCTGTGTTCAGGGATTGGCAGACGTAAGGTGTCAGTACCACCTAGAGTGATCTACAGACTCGACCCAATCTCTGAAAACACAATGGCATTTTTTTTTGTTTTTTTTTTTTGCAGAGATTGAAAAAAGTCATCCTAAAATCCAAGTGGAATCTCAAGGGACCCCAGAGAGGAAAAATGATTTGGAAGGAAGGAAGAACAAAGTTGGAGGACCCAGAAAAATGATTCGGAAGGAAGGAAGAACAAAGTTGGAGGACCCACACTTCCTGATGGCAAACGTATTACAAAGCTACGGTAATCAAAACAGTGTGGTGTGGCATGGAGATTGACACACACATCAATGGAACACAATAGAGTCCAGAGATAAACCCCTGTGTATGTGGTCAAATGATCTTCAACATAAGTACCAAACCACTCAAGGGGGAAAGGACAGGCTCTTCAACAAGCGGTGCTGGGAAAACTGGACATCCACATGCGAAAGAATGAAGTTGGACCATTATCTTACGTCACATACAAAAATTAACTTAAAGTGGATGAAAGGCCTAAATGTAAGACCCCAAACTAAAAAACTCCTAGACAAAAACAGGGGAAAAGCTTCACGTCATTGGGCTTGGCAGTGGTCTCTCGGATATGACACGAGAAACACAGGCAACAAACGCAAAAGTAGACAAATAGGACGACATCAAACTCAAAAACTTTTGTATAGGAGAAAACACAACCAACAGAGTGGAAAGGCAGCCTAAAAATGGGAGGAAATATTTACAAATTATATACCTGATAACGGGGATAATACTCAGAATAAAGAGAACTTCTACTATTCAACATCAAAAATGAACCCAATTCAAGAATGGGCAAAGAAATTGAGTACACATTTTTCCAAAGATGGTATACAGATGGCCAATGAGCATTAACATCACTGAAGTCAGAGAAATGCAAATCAGAACCACAGTGAAATATTCCTTCACATCTGCTTAGGATGGCTTCTATCGAAGTAACAAACAGAAAATAACAAGTGTTGACAAGGATGTGAGAAGTTGGAACCCTTCTGCACCGCTCGTAGGATTGTAAAATGGCGGAAAACAGTGTAGAGATGTCTCATAAAAATTTTAAAAAGAACTACCATATGATCCAGCAATCCTGCTTCTGGGTATATACTCAAAAGAATTGAAAGCAGGGTCTCGATGTGATCTTTACACAGCACCCTCATAGCAGCGTTCTTCTTGATAGCCAAGCGTTGGAAGCAACCCAAGCGTCTGTCAACGGGCGTTTGCCAAATGGATAAACAAAATGTGGTCCATCCAAGCAATGGAACGTTACTCAGCCTTCAAAAGGAAGGACATTGTGACCCCTGCGACAGCATAGATGAACCTTGAAGTAATTATGCTGAGTGAAATAAGCCAGTCATAGAAGGACATGTGATTCCCTTTATATGAGGTACCTAGAGTAATCAGATTTAAGACACCAAATAGGATGGCAGGCATCAGGGGCTGAGGGTGCAGGATGGGAGTTAGTGTTTAATGGGGACAGAGCTACAGGTACCCCACTATATGTATTATTCTTACTATTTGTGTGTATCAGAAAAGACCTGGAAGTATACACACCACATTTTACTCCTGGAAGTAAAAGGAGGAGGAGAGAATTCTAATTTTTTTTATCCATTTCTATATGGCATTTTCAGAAGGAAAGGATATTACTATTACAGTTTTTTTAACCAGAAAAATAAGGTTTAATATTTATAAAGTTTAGAGGAATAGGTAGGGAGAGAGATGATAGTTGGTTAGCTAACTAGTTAAAGATAAATGCTTGCGTACGAGTGCTGAAACTCTGTCCACTTCTCCATCTTAAGAAGGATTATTATTTTTACTCTCCAGGTAAAATTTGTTATTTCTAGTTTTGTGCATTTATGCTTCAGGATTGTAATTCTAGAAATCAGAAGTAGGGTCCTGTAAAGTAGGCTATCAAATTCTCCTGGTGGGCTTCTCTATAGATGGCCATAGTAGCCAGGCAAAGCAGAGTAGAGCAAACAAAAGGAGTAAAGAGATGATGATGGTGGTGGTGATGGTGGTGGTGGTGATGATGATGTCATGGCAGTGAAGGTGGTGAGGGTAGTGATGGTGGTAGAGGTGGTGGTGATGGTGGTGGTGATGGTGGTGATGGTGGTGATGGTGATGGTGATGGTGGTGGTGGTAGAGGTGGTGATGATGGCGATGGTGATGATGGTGATGGTGATAGTGGTGATGGTGGTGATGATGGTGATGGTGGTATGGTGATGGTGGTGATGGTGGCGATGGTGGCGATGATGATGATGGTGATGATGGCGATGGTGATGGTGGTGGTGATGATGGTGGTGGTGATGATGGTGATGGTGGCGATGATGGTGATGGTGGTGATGGTGGTGATGGTGGCGATGATGATGATGGTGATGATGGCGATGGTGGTGATGGTGATGGTGGTGATGGTGGCGATGGTGGTCATGGTGATGATGGTGGTGGTGGTGATGGTGGTGATGATGGTGGTGACAATGATGATGGTGATGATGGTGATGACGATGGTGATGGTGATGATGGTGATGATAATGGTAATGGTGACAATGGTGATGATGGTGATGGTGATGGTGATGATGGTAACGGTAGTGATGATGGCGATGGTGGTGATGGTGGTGATGATGATGGTGGTGGTGATGATGATGATGTCACAGTAGTGAGGGTGGTGAAGGTAGTGATGGTGATAGAGGTGGTGGTGATGATGGTGATGGTGGTGATGGTGATGATGGTGATGATGGTGATCATGGTGATGATGGTGATGGTGGTGGTGATGATGATGAGGTCACGGTGGTGAAGGTAGTGATGGTGACAGAGGTGGTGGGGATGGTGATGGTGGTGATGGTGATGATGGTGATGGTGATGATGGTGATGGTGGTGATGATGGCGATGGTGCTGATGGTGGTGATGATGGCGATGCTGACAGTAGTTAACATTTATTTAGCTCATACTCTTGTCAGACTATAACAACTCCATGAGATAGGTACTGTTATTGTGCCCATTTTACAGATAAGGAGAGTGGGACGCTGAAAATTCATCAGCCAAGTGTGTGTAGCTAGGAAGGGGTGCAGCCCTGGACTTGAACCTGGTCTTAGAGCCAATATCCTGGTCTGCCTTTCCTCATCTCCACTGCAGGAGAGAGCAGAGTGACGTCAGCTGGGCACAGCAGAGCAAAGCCTGTGGGACAGGGTGGCCCTCGGGAAGAGGGAGCAGAACTCACGGGTCTGTGCCATGCATGGGCTCAGGCTCATGGCACCAGGAAGCTCCAGGAGAAATCCTCAGAGCCAGGAGGGTGGTGAGAAAGGCACGAGCCTCCCCGTAATCACGTTTCTGCCATCAGTAAGGTCAAGGTCAGAGCTTCAGCTCCTGGGGTGGGGGACGTGGCTAGGGAGAGGGGCAGGGCTCTGTTCCAGGAGGGCACAGGCTCCTTGGGGGAAGCCCGGTGATGTGAATTAGGGCACACGGTGCTCACAACGGGAGCCCAACAAGCATAACCCACACCCCACCGCTATTACGACAGAGTGCCCCAGTGCAGGGGAAGGAGGGCGACGGGGAGCCCGGGGGACAGCAGTCCCTGCTTGCTTGGCCACACTGGCGGCTGCTCATAGGAGCAGTGCCCGGCCCAGAGGTCAGCACTGGGATGCACCAGTGGGAGGAAGAGCTGGGGCTGGACAGAGGAGCTGGGAGAGGCCACGCTCAGACACGGCAGGTTCGGTGTCCCCTCGGGCTTCCAGCCCCTCACCTGTGCAGCCGAGGGGCAGATGTGGATGGTTCCTAAGACATTCCCACCTCCAGTGTGACTGCATTCCCAGTAACAGAAGAGAATTCCAGCCAGGTCTTCCCATGGGCCCCGCGTCTTCGGGCCCCTGGGAAGGGCAGGGATCTGGCTGCCGAGCGGAGCTGGGGCTGGGCCTGGGGTGAGGTCCCCGGGGGGGCGGGGGAGAGGGGCCTGGGCCTGAGCTTTCACTGTTTTGTTTTCCGGAGTCTGTCGTCCTCAGGGCCAGCTGCAGAGAGGAGACTGACGGATCTCAGTGGAACAATCTGACACTGGCCGTTGACACTCTACCTGGTTGGCGCTAACTTTAATCTGAGCCACTCATGTCCACACAGGCCGGCAAACTCTTCCTTGATGACCGTGTACAGCCTTTCAGAGTCTGGCTCCCAAGCCAGCCAGTCCCTGGACTGGCTTTGTGGGTTCTCCATCCATTTCTCCACCACTGCCTGGGAAATGAAGCGTCTCCACGTTCCAAATGACAGCGATCGAAAAGTGAATCGTACTGTCATTTCCAACTATCTATAATACAGCGTGAACATCCTACCTTAGGATGGTTCGGATGACTTGGAATAGATTTCAATACACTTGTACTGGAGGAAAAAGGACTTTGGGTCTAGCTTGGGAGACGCCCAGAAGTCTGGATGAAGTGGGCAAGTAAGTATGCAGACCAGCAGGTCTCCTGTGCTTCCGGAAAAGTCAACGTTGTTGTAGGAGACAGGACACGAACAGATTCAGTGTCTCGGGTTCTGGGGTCTGGGCCAACGTGTCACGGGACCGCCGTCCCCCCGAAGGCACGGGGGCAGGACGTGTCCCAGCCTCCATCCTCCCTGGGTGTGGACACATCGCTGCAGAGCCCGGCAGCACGGGGCATCCTCTCCGTGCGTCCCCGACCATCCTCTGTTCGCTGCTCTGCGTCTAGGATTCCCCCCACCTTGGGCAAGGACGCCCGTCCTGCTGGATCAGGGCCCACCCTCGTGACCTTGTCTTCCCTTGCTCACGACCGCAAGGATCCTCTTTCCAAACAAGGTCACATTCTGAAGTGCTGGGAAAAGGGAGGCTTTTTTGCATTAAAGACGGATTCATAATGTCAGGTGCCTGGGTGTTTAACAACCTCCCTCCCTCTTTCGCTCTTATGAAAACACCTACCGTCATTGTCATTCCTGATGGTTTTAAATGACCAACAGTACACTTGCAAATTCCTGTATGTGCCCCTTAAAAGATGCAACAATTTCATCTATGAGAAGCCCCCAGACGGGGCTGCTCTGTGTGCCCAGATTTTTAAAAGGACTGGAAGCTTGCTGCTAACCCCATAATGGGAAATAACCTGCAGACTCTCCCTCCTTTGGACGCGTGAAACTCTGAGATGATCTTTCCCGTGACTTGTTGGCATGCTGACCTTTTTCCAGACGGCTCGGCCAGCTGGCGGGGCGTCCGAGGGAGACGGATAGTGACGTGTGATGGAGCGGGAGGACGCAAACCCCAGAACCGGCCCGACCGGCCGGACTTGTGGAGGGCTATTGATTCCAGCAGGCTGTCTGAGCAGGGCTCGCACCCCTCCCTCCGCACCCCCCCCCCCCCCCCCCAGGCCGGCTGCAGGAACCAGGAGTCAGGGAGGAAGCCGCTCATTAGGGGCACAGCCGCTCTCCTCACCCAGAGAGCTTTCTCCCAGCTTAGCCCCACACCTGCCCTGCCCTCCTTGGGTCTTTGCAACAAAGGTGACTGACTGACAGGAAACTCGGGGGCTAGTGATGCCAGCTGCTCAGGCTGGCGGGGGGCACCGGGCCCACGTGTGGGAGAACGAGGGCAGGCACGAAAGCAGGCAGATGGCCAGCGAGGCACGACGTGAAGGGCAGCCTCGGGCCTCCCGGGAGCCAAAGCTCACAGCGTGGAGCCCAGGAAAGGCCAGTCGTAAGGGTGTCCGTGTGCACGGGGGACGGGCAGGGGTGCGGTTAGCGGAGGGAAGGGGGGCTCCGGGCTCTAACGACTTTCAGTCAGCAGCCACGGCTGCCCCGCATTCGATCCGGCCAGGGCAGCCGGCTGTGGCTGGCGGAGGCCGGCGGCGTGGACGGCCCAGCGCAGCCCGGCCCGGTGCCGGAAGAATCACCCGCGGTGCCGCCACCCTCGCTGACGTGGGGCGTGCGGCAACACGGCGGCCCAGGGCGGCGAGCCAACGTTTCGTCACGCAGACGTGACCGCTTGCCTCGGAGGAGCCCTCGTGGAAGCGCCACCGAAACCCCAGCGAGTTCAGGATGGCGTGGGCAGGTTGGCGAGGCCACGCGGGAAGGGCCGGGCACGGCGGCGCGTGGGCTGACGGAGGCCCGAGCGAGTGAATGAATTCGTTGACTCGACATTCCTCCGGCCGCGTGTCCGAGGCCAGGCCAGGCGCGGAACAGGACGGCGGGGCAGCCTCCCCCTGGAGGGCTCACGGCTGGCGAGGACAGGGCCCTGCGGCCCCAGGAGCTCCAGGGACGGATGTGCTGCGGGAAGAGGGCGACGCTGGCCGCGGTCTGAAGGATGAAAACGCCAAACCGCACAACCGCACACGGACGGCTTCTCAGAGACACAGCGAGACGACTCCTGGCGTGGACTGGGCGTGTGTCTTCCCGGTGCTCCTGAACTTGAGAACGTGCGTCGGAAGGAACAAGGCACCGTGGCGAACTAGGAAAACAGGTGCCAAAACACTTCGCCAAATTCAGTGTCCTGTAAACGGACATGGTAAAGAAATACCACTTGTCGGGGCACCTGGGCGGCTCAGTCGGTTGAGCATCTGACTTGGGCTCAGGTCATGATCTCACGGTCCGTGAATTCAAGCCCCCACGTCGGGCTCTGTGCTGACAGCTCGGAGCCCGGAGCCTGCTTGGGATTCCGTGTCTCCCTCTCTCTCTGTCCCTCCCCCACTCACACACACACACACTCTCTCTCTCTCTCTCAAAAACAAACATTAAAAAAAAAAAGAAATACCCCTTGTCACGTGGGCCATTTAGTCTTCAAAATCAGGAGTCCGGCGGGACCCCGCCCCCGCAGCACTCTGCCCACTTGTTCTTTCCAGCCGACCTCATGCCCAGCACTCGCAGGTGTTTCTAGAAATGCTCAGGTAAATCTCTCCGGCGTGAATCTCATGAAGAAAGTCCACAGAGCACCAGGATTAGGGGTTAGGATTGGATACGTTTCATGTGTCTTTCTCTACATATTTTGGCGGTACTCAGGGATCAACAGGAAATCCCTCCTGTGGCCAATTTATTGCGCATCAACCCACCTCCTTTTCAAGGGCAAGCCTGGTGGTAGTTTCGTGGGGAGTGGGCCAGAGTCTTAGCCCATAATATATATTGGAGCCGAATTGTAATGTCCTTATTAACAGTTCACAATATAAAGACAAAAGCTGAAACTCTCGTACAGCGAGTGTTGTTAGGTCTATCGTAACACACGAAAGAGAAAAGACAGGTTTAGATTTAAGTCGGTCCCCTTCCCTTTTTACCAGCACGGTGGTGGGGGTGCCTGGAATTCAAGGCCAGGGCGGTGCCGGGACACTGGGTGACTTGAGTCGGGTGCCGGTCTTCAATCTCCAGAAACACTCTTTACGTGAGGTTATAGGTGACTCTGAAAACCAGCTGAGTAAACACAGCACCTTCGTGCCCGTCCCGGGTTCCCGCACTCAGCCTTGCTCGGGCCTCCGACAGTGGGGACGAGGAATCTGCGTGACTGGGTGCCTGGCCCGTAATGAAATGGGACGACAGAGTTCCTCCCTTGTCGACCAGATAGATGGTCCAGGAAGCGCCACACTCCCCGGACTTCCCCTCAAACACAGGTATGGACGGGGTCGGTGTGGCCGATCCCATGTTGGAGCCACATGAATTGGGACTCAGGCAGCATTTTGAGTCTCTGTGGGGAGGGACAGGCCTGCCATGCTGGTGGGCACTCAGCACGTTCCCCTTCTTCCTGGGCTCTGTCTGCTGGGAGCCCAGAGGCCCTTGGACACCCATCTGAATGGGGAGAAGGGGCCCTGTCACCCCAAGACCGTGCACAGCGCTCCTGGGAGAGGGCAGAGGAAGGCACAGCAGGTGCCTGGCTTTCCCTGCGTCTGGGAGGAGGGCAAGGGGCGGGGGGGTGGGGTGTGTGTGTGTGTGAACATGGCCACTACCGCCCGTCGCCTTCCACCGTGACAGAAAATACACTCAAGTGGGGTTTTCCCAAGAGGCTGTACAGAAATGCAGTCAAATTTGAAGAGCTATACAACACTTCTCCATTTCACCTTCTAACATCCTACAGAGAAGCCCCCCTCGCCTTTGAAGAAAAACTCATAAATATGATGGTTGGTTTTGAACCTTTAATAAAAGTAACAAACGAATGGAAAAAGAACACAACGCTGAAAACTTAGTGCGAATGTGAACCTCACCAGATGTCCATATCTCAGATAGTGCAAATTTTGTTCATAGTATTTTACATTTTTACAAACTCAAATCACTTTGGTTCATATACTTGCTATAAAGTATTGGCAAAAAAATTCTTCGGATTCACATTTTTTTGGCTACATTATTTCTAACAGAGATTTACTTCCAGTTTAAGAGAAAAAAAATACTTATTGTTTGTACATGATCAAGTATATTTTAAAGATTCAATTACTGCCTTCACCTAATAACTTCCGGTTTTTCAGAAAACGCGTAGGGGTCGTTTCGAGGTGCGGAATGACCCCGTTTTCTTTTAGACAAAATTCCTTGAAAACAAATCAGCTACACAGCCACCTAAAATTTACTCTAAGGCATTTTTCGCAGAACAAAGGAACCACAAACCCATCGCGCGGATGAGGCCAAGCACACGTGGCCACAGGCGCCAGGGGCGCCGACCCCCGTCCTGCCGACTGCCTGCGTCTAGTCAAAAGGAGTCTCTTCATGAAATCGCGTCACAAAAAATTTAAAACAAAAACATTTAAATTGCAAAATACAAAAAAGGTAAATTTGTCAGTAAAAATTACAAGTCTACTAAACCCACAAAACTGGAGTATTTCAAAGGACCAGGGCTCAGTGGAGGGCACAACAGAGTGACTTCATAACTGAAAGAAATTATTGCTGAATTTTGCCTCCATGCAGCACTGAAATGGAGAATCCCTCTTTAACATCTCATACGTTAAAAAAAAGAAAATAAATATTTAAGAGAATACAAGGCTCAGATTGGTTTTCAGATACATTGCACTTGAAGTGTGAGACCCAACCCTCGCCAAGCGGGTCTACTATGGTCTATGCCATTAAGTGAATACGTTGTGCTCGCCGAGATCTTTGAGTATTTAGAAACACCAAATGTTCAACGTGGTGATATGTGCACGGTCCTTTTTACAAGGCAATCACAGATTGCAAATTCCATAGGGCTGCGGAAAAATCGTCATCTCTGCTCTGGAGGACTAAAGAAACGACAGACAATTCTGGCCAGGACCGAAACACACGGCAGACGGGCGTTCCCTCTTAGAGGACTGTGGATCTGGGATGAAACTTCGCAAACACGGAGGTGAGAATTCCAGCAGGTCGCAGTGCAGAGCCGCGGCCTTCGCTGCCTTCTGCGCTCGGTGAGATTGTCTACACAGGGCTCCGCGGGGGGAACGAGGGCGCGAAGGGTCTCCGCGCCGCGACCGCGGGAGCGGGCCTCCCGGCCGCTTCTCTTTTTACACAACCCTATTTAAAAAAAAAATCTCTTGGATAAATACGATTCCTATCAGACCACACTTCACCTTTGTTAAAGCACCAGCAAGCTATCCCTCGTGGGCACGGATACGAAACCAAGAGCTGGTAATGGGGCTTTAGTTCAAGGCTTTGAAATATGGCAACTTGCTTTTAATAACATAAATGAGATCGAATACTCGGGAAGCCGTGCCTGCCTGAACCCCCGCCCCGTCGGAGCGGACGCAGGCACGGGCGTGTGGCGCAGGTCCGCTTGGAGATCGGCGGTTCCCCTCGCTTGCCGCTCTGGAACAGGGGACTTCTTTTTCCGGGAGTCACGGGGACAGTCACCCAATCTAAACAGATCACGGAGGAGAAAGATCATCTTTGTCACAATCCAAGGTCACAGGTTTTCTTCCCAAATCGTGCTTTTCGTCAGTGGCTTTTGAGACTCAGTCGCTGTGTGGCTTCTCGGGAACACCCTGTGTGGAGAAAGAGTGGCCACTGGTCAGCACCGCGTGCAGGCACACTGCAGGGAGCCCCGCGTGGACCCTGAGAGGCCAAGAGAAACCGCCTTGACGCAGGAGGTGATGGCGACGGAAGTGTGGGAGACAGCGGCCCGGGCCCTCCTCACTGCCCCCGGCCGGGAGCTACCCGTCCCACCTGGCAGATCAGGGACTGTCAGTTGACACGGGCGTGGACAGCCCTCAGTGAAGCTGCTGTGCGGGTGGAGACCAAACCCACACCCGCAGGGAGGCGGCCGGTGGTGGGACGGGCCCCGGTGGGACGGGGCCCGGGGGCTGTGGCTCCCTGAGGTCTAAGGGAGCATGCTGTTCTGTGCAGGATGGGTCTGCTCCCGTGAGGGGGTCTCTACCCCCCACCTGCACGGACCCCCGCTTCTCCGCTGCACCTCTCCCCTCCGCCGCCTGGGGAGACAGGGGCCCGAAACAGGTGTTGCTTTAGGACGCAGAGTGACGACTCTGCCTCCCTCGACACAGAAACACTCTACACCCCACTTCCTCACGGGACCCTCACCCATAGGTGCCCACCGCCCCCCAGGCCCTGCCGGGGACTCCTCCCTGGAGGACGGGCGTCCCGCTGATGGACGAGCAGGGCCGATGCCGTTCCTGAGGCCACAAAGCTATCGACGGGCACGGAACACCCGCAGCGAACACTTCTTGCCCTGAGTGTGGGGTGCCCGCCGGCCTCCCCGTCTGGCAACCAGACCGCAGGGCTGACCATTACGAGTCAACTACAAAAGGTTGAGACCTTGCGTGTATCCGGACCCGGGGGAGTGCCGTGGGGGTGTGGAGGCCGCCAGGGGTTCTGGGGTGCTCATTCCTCCCCTAGGGAAGCACGACTTCCGTTCACAACTGGTCACCCGAAAGCATCACGAACTGACAACCACAGACACGAGGACAGTCCCGAACAAACGTCACCCACGGGAACCCGGGGCTGACCCACCATGCGCTGGGAGGAGGCCCATGCTCCTGCCGAGACACGCAGAGAACAGGCCTGGAGTCCACGGCCCACGGGAGACTAAAATTAGGTCTGGCATTTCTGTACGAACACAAGTGACCGCTGGCGAGAGGGAACGGGTCAGCCTGGGCCGGGCACCGCACTCGCGCGACCCGAGAACAGCGTGTCCGGGGGCGGGAGGGGCCCCGCCCCACAGAAGAGCCACGGGGAGGGCTGCCGGCAGAGGCGAGCAGCGCGCAAGAAGCAAGAAGGGCGGTGTGGCGCGTACTCCCGCCCAGCCCGCCTCACACCCCTGCGCCCACCGGGCGAGCTGTTAACCTTCCCGAGCCTCCGTTTCCCCATCTTTAAAATGGGCTAACACCAGGTCCTGCTTCAAACTGTTGTCATAAAAGGTGAAATCAGCCGACAACGAAAATGCACACCCGTGCACAGCGAGTGCTAATTCACCCTCGAAGAGAACCCCGGCGTGATCCGTGTTGCAGCTGATCGGGTCAATCACAAACAGGAAAGGCAAGTTCAACGCCCGCGGCCGGGGCAGCCCGGCGGCAAGCAGGCATCTACCGGAAGCCGTTTGAAGCCTTAGCTTTTTAAAAAACCTGAAGCGATAAGTAGGCATTTCTATAAAATTATGCTACAGACTCATCATTCCCTTTTCAACGCTGGGCTGACAACAAATACCACGTAGAAAAAGCCACGCGAACCACTGAACCGCAAGCAGAGCCCACCTGTGGCTTGTGGACGTGGCCATCCTAGTGGTAATTACGTTTCTTCCTCAGGGAGGGGGCCGCGGGGAAGGACAGAAGAGGATTCTAGAACCCAGATGGAGTCGGGGCAGGGATGCACAGGGCAGGCGCCCCCGGTGACACTGGGTCAGGTGTGGGCAGCGCTGGCCTGAGCACGGCCCCCGTCTTCATGTTCCTCACTCGAGGCACATCCCTCACGAAAGCCCCACTTGGTGGAGTTCCTTCTTAGATGCCGCCCCTAAAATACCAGGCCGGGTTCATTTTTCACACAAACAGCTCGAGTGCAAAGGCCTGTGGGAAAGAGACAGCTCGACCGAGCTGCGGGCAGGGCCCAAGGACGGGGCCGGTCCGGTCCCACCCCTGACACATCGAGCAGCTTCCTGGGTTTGAAGGGCGGAAACGAGTTTTCGAATTTTGAGCAAAGAGTAGGCCTGTTTTTACAGAAGGCTGTTACTTTTTCATTTCTTTGGAGAGAGAATAATGAAAGTCGTAGGTGCAAGTACCCTCTCTCTTTAAAGCACCTCTTTTAGCTTGTCCTTTTAAAGGTGGTTGTGTCCTCGATGATGAAGCTTCCAGCAAGGGCCCACCCTGTCACAGTGTCACCTTTCAAGACGCCACAAGAGTGGTAAGAGCAAAGCTCCAAGGTTCACCACTCTGGGACCCCAACACACAGACCTGCAGAATGGGGCCGTCTCCCCCAGGCTGTTGGGGTGCGCGGGCCTCAGCGCTGCCCTGGGGGCGGCCGGGGGGCTCACTCGACAGAGCGTGCTGCCCTGGGCGCCACAGAATCGGGGCTGGGCCGCGGGAGGCACCTGCAGGCCCTCGATGCCTCCAGCCCATGGGGACCACCTCCTGCCAGTGCCGGGGGGTGGGTGGGGGTCGGGGGGAGAAGCCCCCCGAGAAAGGAGGCCCCGTGAAAACACAGCGAGGCGGGGAAACGTTTATTCGGAGCGCGCACCTCACCCTTTGGTCCTGACGCAGCCTGAGACCATTCGATTTCTGACACCCCCGAAACCAATCCCACAAAGAACACAATTTTGGCCTCACGCGCTTCTCTTGTTGATGCTGTGGCAGCGTGAGCTCGGCAGGCCGTCTGTGTGCCCCCCGAGAGGGCACAGAGGGCAGCGCCCTGGTACAGAGTGGACGGCGCGGGCTGCCGGGCTCAGGGGCGCACGGCACCGGCCGCTGGAGAGCGGAGGCCCTTCCCCGAGCACCAACGTAGACGATGCGCTGCTTTCGGGAGGGGCTGGCACACACACCTCTAGGGGTGGAGGCCAAGAGAATCGGAACGCAGGGACCCGCCGAAAGACCTGGGGCGGTGGGGGGAGGACCCTGCCTTCCACGTCCACGGCGGCCTCACGCCACGGTCGTGCCCCGAGTAAGCCGACTGGTCTCCAGGAGCCGCCGCGACCAGGCTTCTCCGCGACCGCACGCACGGCGTGCTCCACAGACCGTGGGACGGGTCCCTGCACACCTCCTCGCCTGGGGCCGACCACGACAGTCACATTCGTGTCGTAACTTTCACGACCAGAAAAATCGCACTGTAAAGGCCGCGTGCGGTTCTCTCCAGAAGCCGCCACGTCTAACCGATCGCATACCCCGCTCTCCCCATCCCCCAACTCCGGGGGGGGTGCTGCCCCCCAGGGTAGAGGGCCCACAATTCCGGCCCCCTGCTCTCTGAAAACCCACAGGACGAGGACCAGGCTGAGCCCCTGCCCTGGAGCCATATCAGCGGGTGGCAGCCGGGGTGCCACTGGTCCCGGGGAAGGGAGCCCCGCGCTCCCGAGGTCTCGGCTCACCCTCCTTGCGGGCGGGACCCAGCGGGAAGGACTTACGTTCTCACTGGTGGAAAAAACAGCGAGCGAGCGGGGTGGGCGCGGAGATTTGATGACCCGGGAGGGAAGGGATCGTGGCCCTTCCTCGTTTCGCCGTAAGACAGGAACATGTCTTACACTCATCCGGACAACCTGTACTTAATTTCCAAATTTGCACCAAAATGACCGGAGGGGCCCACCCAGGATCGTTTACGGAGACAGTCTCCAAGCGGTAGTATTTTCACAGGTAACGATTTGCGCGACTCCTTTGCAAGAAGTTTCCTCCCACCGTTTCCAGCCGCTTGCAACTCGCGCACGTGTGAAGCCCCCGCCTCTACCCAAGACGCGCTCACGTCCTGAACCTGGTTCAAAAACGTCTTCGTGCACACGGAACACCGTCGGCCCGTCGGCCTCAAATAACGACAATTCGCTGAATGTTATTAAATTTTAATTTTGTGAAGGGTCACCCTGGCTGAGGACGGTTTTGTCCTGGAAGCCCTATTAGGGGTTCTCTACGGAAGCTACCGGACTGAACCGGCACAAGCACAGGTGGACCTGCCCGGGTCTCCTGGGGAGAGCAGCCAGGGGGGCTGGGAGGGGAGGGAGCCAGGGCACAGGTCTGACGTGGGGCTGCGGCCAGTGTTAACAGGACCCAGTCAAGGGGCACCTGGCTGGCCCAGCAGGTGGCGCGTGGGACTCTTGATCTCGGGGTTGTGAGTTCGAGCCCCATGTTGAGTACAGAAATCACTCAAAAATCTAGATGTAAATCTATAGGTACATCTACACACACACACACACACACACACACACACACACACACACACACACGTCAAATCCTCTGATCCTCACTGCGGGTGCCAGAAACGGTATTTTAATCGAGTTCTCGTTCTGGGGCGGGATCCACAGAACCTCCAGCGGTAGAGGGCGGGACGATGGACTCAGGAACCAGCGGGACATGCTACACATTCTATCTTTTTGAAATTAGTTCTATTTTTGTGAACCAGCCAAGTAGCCTTTAGACTCAGCTCCCACTGGTGAGTATCAGCACTAATAAATGCCTTGTTTTAAAAATGGCATGTGAGGGACTGAGATAGGTTTTCTGAGCAAGCCCCAGGGTTTATCTCTGAGGGCAATGGCCCTCAGAAGTCTCCATGGTTTCCTTCAGTTCATTCTATTTAAGCCCCAGAGTCTAAGTCAACGCCAAGGAACGCTCACGTGCCCAAAGTTGATTTCCTCTTATTAAAGTGTTCAAATGCAAACTTTTAACTACGGAATAGAACTGCCATAATTATTCCCGACTTCACTTGCCTTTCCGGCTCTCAGGACACGGCTCCGTGCTGGGGGAGTCCATCTACCCGGTGGTGGGGGGGAGGGGGAGGTCTCCGGCGACGCGGGGCACCCCCCACGCCGCCCCGGGGCCACCTGTCCCGGGAAGGGCAGTGTTTGCTGGGCCAGGCCCCGACCCGGGCGCGGGGTCTCCGCGGCGTCAGCGAGGGGCTCATTTCCAACCACTCACGTTACCATCTCAGTAACTTTCCTCTGCCACTTTCCATGGAGAGCTCAGAACTGTCACCGGACAGCCTGTAACAGGACAGGCTGCCCGGGAACCCTGGTTACTTCCTGGCTCATCACGCGTTTACAGATCCCTGAGGCTTCACGTAGCGAGGAACTGTCTCGGGACCGTTAGCTACTTTTGTTTAAGAGTGTGCTGTTCTCAGTAACTGTTGTTCTTGAGTCCCAAGCAGACATTTGTCAACACAAATCACACTGTGTTACATAAAGCGATTGCAGCAGGCGAGCAGAGCTGATTGCTTCACGTACCATAGCCAGCTGGCGTCCTATGTTGCCCACGGTGACGCCTCCTGAGAAAAATATACAGGGCAGCCAGGAGCGGATGTAGAGGAAATCCGGGGACGTGTACCTGCAGAAAGAACAGAGGAGGAGACCTGTCTCCGGGCACTCGGCCTCCCCGAGTCGGGCTCGCCTCCGGGTGGACTGTCTTCACCGGGGAGGCACGCGACGCGATGCGCCACGCCGTGGGAGGGTCACGTCGGGATGCTGTGCTTGCCGTGACTGCTACGTTTCCCCCCAGGTTAGACGGCACGTTTTTAACGTGTGCATCAACAACCAGCGGCATTTTTGAGACTCTCCTGCCTGAATCGACACCACGTGTGCGCATACAACCGGACCGCCCAGCCGGCGGGTGTTTTTCGTGGGAGTCAGGTGACAGCTCGCGGACAAAGGCGGAGTCGGGAGCCCGTGCTTACTGATAGACGCCGTTATACACCAGCAGCTGAGTGATCAGCGTGGCCAGGAAGGCGATGGTGATCCCAAGCCCGAGGCCGCTTCTCGACCGGTCGAACGTCCACCACAGGCCCAGAGACAGGGCTGCTAACGTCAAGGAGAGCTGCACGTTATTGGCAAAATCCAGTTTCTGGAGGCGCGGGGCTAAGGAAACTTCAGCGACGACGTTTAAGGCCGTCAAATACAAGCCAACAACAACAACCCCCTGCAGATCCCACACGCGTCTGCGTTTTCATCACGTAGCATGAGATTCTCCATCCGACAGTCCTGCCCAGGCTGTGTCCAGATCTGCTGGATACAAGAGGACGGACCTTCTCTGATCACTGGGTTAAACCCATAATTCTACCCGGAAACTTTCTGAACGCCGCGGCTGCCGGCATTCTGAGCACAAAACAACGTATTTTGCTGGTAAGCCACCTGGAGGCGCTATTCTGTTTTTCGTTTTTATTAGCAATTTGAACGGAGCAAACACTCTTCCCTCGTGGCGCCTCAAAGACACCTCATCGGTTGGCAGCAGAATCACACTTCCGCCTGATGGAGACACAGCTAGCTGCCTTTCGTCACAACACTGCTGATCAAGTGGTGAAAACACAGATTTGTCAGAGCTAAGCTAGCCTGTGACACCCCTTCCTGAAACTCGTTTCAAGAAAATACAGGTAGAGCAGATTTAAGAATCAGTAACTCTAAAGTACCTTTCTCTGAAATTTCAAGATAGGACCCAGGCTTCCTAAAGAAACCCCAAATTTCTGAGACCTGGTACTCGATGGCCTATCTTCCTGAAAAATGCACTGAACAACAGACACATAACATAAGTCTGTGCAACATACTCCACCCGTGGACTCTGGAAGTTTGGGGACCTTCCGTTAGGGACCCTACTCCGGGGGCACCCGGGGAGCTCGGTCGGTTAAGCGTCTGACTTTGATTTCAGCCAAGTCCTGATCTCACGGTGTGTGAGACTGAGCCTCGTGCGACAGCACAGAGCCTGCCTGGGATTCTCTCTCTGCCCCCACCCCCCACCCCCCGCTTCCACGTGCACACACGCTCTTTCAAAATAAGTAAATAAACTTAAAAAAAAAAAAAAAAAAAGGCTCCTACTCCAGAGAACACCACTTCGGTCCCTGAAACGTCATGGTCACGGCCAGGGAGGGGGCAGAGAAGCAGAGACGGGTCTCCCCCCAACCTCTGGAAGCAGTGGCCCCAAGAAGAGGAACCCCCAGCCACCGGTCACTGGGCCACAGAAACCAGATCTTCACAAGGGAAGATGCGAGGTAGGAACCTACGAGGGAATTTACAAAACCAACCGCGAGGATCCAGAAGATTCTGTCTGACAGAAGGCAGAACAAAGAAGTCCACTCTGCTTCTGGTACTACTTCGACAGTTTCCCTGCACCATTTCGAAAACTCTGAAAACTCTCGCTAAGTATAAAGCAAGCAGCACGCTTTAAAATAAAATAGCTGGAAGGAGACCATTCAAGTGACCTATAAAGTAAGATACGCTCGTTGAAAGTCACAAAACGCTGCAACATGGAACCCACGAGAATGCTCTGGACCCGGCACAGCCACCGAAGGATACAGCACTGGCGTGGTTGATGCCGACGAAAACCGCTACGCAGCGCATTACGCTGGCCCACTCTCTCTTGAACTTGTGGGGTTCCCCAAGGTGACTGTCGATGCACGGGTACAGCAAGCCGACAACAGCTGTTAAAACGAAACAAAACAGCATTAGACTGTGCCAGCTTCAAGGTGATAGGATTTCCACGTGGCGCTTGTTAACGTATTATTCAAATCAGTTCTTTCCCTAGAAAACGTATGTGCTACAGAATACAGTATTTTAATTAAGACTAACTTTACATTTTTGTTGTCCTTGAGAACAAAAGGATCACACTGGCTCTGACGGGACCCGGATCCTCATGTTCGTTTTTCCCACGTGTAAAGTGATAAGGGTTACGTAACTACAAGAGCTTCCTGTGGCCGGGAGGAGTTAGGGAGTTTTTACAGACACGGAATTTTAAAGCATGGGATCGGATAAAGAGAATTTAGACGGGGGAAGGGTGTGGGGTTCCAGGCCAGAAGCAAACCGGGCTGGTGGGGACCCAGGCCCACGCGAGCCACTGTGGGGCACAAAGTTCAGCTCGTCAAGTCACTGAAACGCTGAGGCTTGGAAGCCAGGGAGCACATCCACCTGGCGTCCTATGAAAGAGGCAAGTATTTCAGGCTCTTGAACCGAGAAACAAGAGGCTCGGTTCCAGAAACTCGGGTTTCAATTTCATTCGACATTTTCTCAAGGTCTAGTTTTGGAAATTTGAAAACTGGAATGCAAATGATTCTGTAACTTATTTCGCTACAATTTAATCTCACCTTTGAAGGTTAAAAGCGAAATAGGTACAAACACACGAGGGGGGGGGGGTAGTAAGAGAAATTGTGTTTCAGGTAGTCCTGGAATTCCTTGAGGCTGCAACTGCAAAGAAAGCCTAAACTAAACTATTTCACTTTTAGAATCAAATTTTTGATTCAAACAAACTGCTGTACCAAATGTGCATGAAAAATGCAATCTGTATCTAGGTAACTATCTCAAAAAGGATATTTAAGAGTATAGCTGTGGGCGCCTGGGTGGCTCAGTCAGTTAAGCGTCTGACTTAGGCTCAGGTCATGATCTCACGGCTCGTGAGTTCGAGCCCGGCGTCAGGCTCTGTGCTGACAGCTCAGAGCCTGGAGCCTGTTTCAGATTCTGTGTCTCCCTCTCTCTGACCCTCCCCCGTTCATGCTGTCTCTCTCTGTCTCAAAAGTAAATAAACGTTAAAAAAAAAATTAATAGTATAACTGTGCTACTTAAAGGTTTAGAAAGGCAAAGTAGGATCCTAAGTTTCTTTTTTTTTTTTTTAAACGTTTATTTATTTTTGGGAGAAAGAGTGTGAGCAGGGTAGGGGCAGAGACAGAGGGAGACACAGAATCAGAAGCAGGCTGCAGGCTCCGAGCTGTCAGCGCAGGGCCGGACGCCGGGCTCGAAGTCACCAACCTCGAGATCATAACCTGAGCGCAAGTCGGTCGGACACTTAACCAACTGCGCCCGCAGGCGTCCCAGGACCCTACCTTTCTACGAACAAAGATGAAGACATTGTGCCCGCGGAGTTAAGTGCAGTACCCCCCAGGGACGTGTCCTCGCTAGAACACAGCTCCCCATTCCCAGTCCTGGGCCCTCCGGCGGTTTTCAGGGAGCGCGAGCTGAGAAGGTGCTGCGTTTCCTCAGTGCGCCGCACACACACCCCGACTGCGGGGAGGCAGTACGCAGAGGTGTGAGCAGTGGCCCTGCTCTGTACTGTATGCCCTTAGACCCGGTCGCTTAGCCTCTCTGTGACTCAGTTTTCACATCTGTAAAATGGAGCACCGGCAGAGAGCGCTGTTGTCAGGCGCGAACGAAGCGAAGCGCAGAAGATACAAAGTAATGAGCAGACCGCGAACGCCTGCCGGGCGGCAAAGCAAGCAGCAGGGCGCCCCCGTCGCCGCACCTTTGCTCTGCGCACCGGAGCGGGCCGCGCCGAGGGCAGGGGCGGGTACAGCGGAGGCCGCAGCCCGCACCTGGCGAGTGTCTGCCGGCCGACGGGCGCCGCGTGACTACAGAAGCACCAAGCGGTCTTCTGGGCCCGGATCGGCCGTGTCTTTCCACGCGCGCGGCCGGGGGGAGCGCACCGGGCGCGCGCGCCCGCCCGCAGCTGACAGCGGCCCGGCGCCCCCGCACCTGACCCCCGCCCCGCCCCGCCCGCCGGCCCACGTGACGGTTTGTTTTCGGCGGCCCGCGGGTAGCGTGTTGGCGCGCGCGGCCAATGGCAGCCCGGCCGCGCCGCTCACCAGTTCCGCGGCGGCCAATCCCCGGCGGGCGGCGGGCTCCGCGCGCGGCCCCGGGGCCAGGTCGGCGGGAGGCCGGCCCGGCGCCCCCGCGCGCCCACCACCCCCCCCACCCCCCCACCCCGGACCTCCCCCCTCCCACCCCGCTCCACTCACCGGCCGCCGTCCCACAGCAGGGGGGCACCCACCAGGCCGAGGAGAAGATGGTGGCGATGACCTCCTCGGGGAACAGGGTGACGTTCCGCTGCACCTGCAGCAAGTTGAGCACCAGGGCCAGCACGACCCCCACCGAGAACAGCACCAGGCTTCTCTGCACCAGGTGGTGGTGCCAGCTGCCGGGGGGGCCGCCGCCAGCGCCGCGCCCCCCCGGCCCGGGGCTCCGAGGCCCGCGAGCGGGCGCGGGGTCTGGGTCCGGGCCGCGGCGGGCCGCCAGCGCCGCGGGGCCGAGCATGTCCCCCACTTTGGCCGCCAGCCCTCCGGGCCCGGCTCGCGGGAGGCTCCGGTGCCTGGCGCCCTGAGCACAGGAACAGCTCCAGCAGTGGTCGTCCAGCCTGGGCATCGGTCCCCGGGCGCCGGCCGGCGTTCCTGCAGGGGGGAGGGGGCGGGACCCCGTCAAGTTCACGGCCGCCGGGTGGGGACGCTACCCCCACCCCCCTCAGCCCACCTGGCCGGTGCGCGGACGGGGGAGGGGGGCGGCCAGGTGTCCGGCGCAGCTGCGCCGCTCTGCGCGGAAGCAGGGCACGCACCTCTACTGCCGGCCCGTCCAGTCCGAAAGTTTCCCGGACCCCGCCCGCGAGCTGCGCCAAGTTCCCGGGGCCGGCGGACGGAGGGGGGGCACTGAGCCGGCCCGCAGGGGTCAGGGGTGCAGCCCCGCCCCGGGGCCGGGCCGGGGGCGCCCGGATCCCCGGCTCCCGACCCGAGCTCGGCGCCGGCCCGCATCGACCCTGGGGCACCCCCAGCGCGCCCCACCTACCTGTCCGAGGGGCGCCCGCGCGCGGACTCGCTGTGGAAAGTGGTCACGGCCCGGACCGCTTGGAGTTGGGCCCCGGGCGCGGGGCGCGCGGTGTAGCTTTTAAGGCGAGCGACGGTGGCGGGGCCGCGGGTCACATGACCCTGCCCGGCCCGCCGCTTGGGGGCGTGGCCTCCGCGCGCCCCGCCCCGCCCGCGCGCCCGTCCGCTCGGGGTCTGGTGAGGCGGCCGCGGCCAATCGGGGGCGGGCGGCCCATATGACGTCAGCACACGCCACCGCCGCCTCGCGCCCGGCGCTGGCTCGGGAGCGCGGACGGCGGGCGGATGGGCTGACGGACCGAGGGGCTTCGGGGACTCGCCGGCCGGGCCTGGGTGGGAAGAGCCGGGCTGGCCCGGAGCGGGTGGGCGGCATCCCTCGGTTGAACAACCTGGGCCCTCGATCGTCACGTAGACGTGGCCCACTGATGAGCTTCCCCTGCTGACTTGGCCCCTCCACTGGGCGGGCAACAGGTGATCGCTATGCACCTGCCGAGTCACCTGACGATGCTGCGACCTCTGTCGTGTGGCCGGCTTCCGTGGCGCCGGCTGGTCACCACACCTGCTAGTTTACGGCGAGTGCACTGGTGCGTGCAGTGCCCCGGGGCTCGGAGGCGCGCTGCTCCGTGTGTGTGTGTGTGTGTGTGTGTGTGTGTGTGTGTGTGCAGGCGTGCGTGCTGTTAAAGGTGCATCGCCGCTTCCCGCGGCAGAGCGGTCCACAAACCTCTGGCCCACGTGACGTCTGTTACGAAAATGCAAATGGTAAAAATCTCATTCGTCTTTCCTTACTCGGCGAAAGCAAGCCACCACCGTTCAAGAAAAAAAGGAAATCTGAACCCTTGACTCTCCTCTTGAAGAGTAGATTCGTTTACCGCGTTGGTGCGCACGTGATTGTGTCCTGCTTGCCAACGTGTGTCACATCAGGGCCCACAAAACCCACATCTTGTTGAGCGAGGTCCTGTTGTTTCGCGGGATCTTCAGCAAACGTAGGGGAAGAGCCGGGTCTGCGGCACTGTCCGCGGAGCCCCAGAGATGGAGAGGAACTCGGACCTTGAGAGCAAGTCTGATGGCCACGACGTGGCACAGGCTCGGGCGGTGTGAGGTTCCACTGTGTGGCATCTCCAGTATCGGGGCTTGTGGCCATCTGCCAGAATCTTAAAAAAAAAAACAACAAACAACAACAACAGCAACAAAACAAAAAACCAGAAACAGCCTCCTGAGATACTGATGTTTCTCAAAGTTCCTGGTTTTGGTGGTGGGGGGTGGAGGCAGGATTCGCATGCATTTTTAATGATTAAACAGGAGACTTCCAGGAAAAGCAGTGCTTGCAGTGCTGGGGTCACACTCCCCGACTTTAAGGGGTGTTGCCCTGGGAGAGTTTTGAGGAGCGCTGCGTGAAGACATTTGTCACTCGTTAGCCGGTCACTGTTGCCCCCCCCCACCCCCCCCCTCCCCCTGGCCAGTAGTGGGTTTTTGGCCACGGCTCACTTGCAGGCCACACACAGCCTGGTCCTGGTGTAGGTATCCCACACCCAGTCCGACATACCACGCTGCTGTGACCTCTTAACCTAATCTACGTCCGCGAGAGCACACATTTTTAAGAAGTGTCATCATCACGCGTTATGACAAAGTGGCTTTCAAACCGTCGTGCACAATCCGGACGTGGCACTTGTGAGGGATGTGACTTGTTTTCATTTCTTGAGCATGACCCAGACAAAGTGGGGGTGGGAACGGGGGGGGGGGGGTTCCGTGGTCACGTCTTCCCGTGGGAAGGGCAGGAGGCTCTCACCCTCTGTCCGTCTGCCCTGGTCCCCACTATGAACTCGGTTTCCGGAGGTTCCCAGCACTTTTGACCTCATGGCGCGCTGTGATCCGGGTCCCGGCCATTTTCTCCAGCGCGCCTTGTATAAGTGCGTCCTGTCGTAGGAGCCTTGGGACTTTGTCAAAGCGAGAAAAGCAGAGGCTGCCCTGCTGCCCACCGACAGGACGTCAGCTGGATCAGTGGGGACACACCTATCCAACCGGACGCCGAATAGTCGAGTCCTTCTTCAGTCGGTCCTCAGAAGCCTGCGCGGCTCTCCCCTCCCCGCCCCGCCCCCATCAGCCTCAAGCGCTGGGTAGAAACAGGACAGAAACACATTACACGTCACACAGGCACCTTGAGAAGCACCGATACACTCAACGTGTGGACCTCACGGAGGTGTGTCTCTCCCACCGTCTTGACCCTGAAATGTGGGCATGTCACGGACTCCCGATAGGAAACGCCGGTAAACGCACGGAGCTTCTCGCCAGCTTTCAGAAACTGGCTTATTCGGGTCTATAAAGGCCCACGAGGCAGAAGCGACAGCTCTTTGCTTCCCAGTGGAGCTGCTGTATCTGCGGATTCCTTACAGCACAGAACTCAGTGTATCTGTCCTCCAGGGTGTAAGGTGCCCTCGGTTTTCTTTACGTTTTCCCTCTTGCCACTCGGCCTGGCCGTGCAGACCTTCCCAGTGTCATTTTGAGTTGTAATCCTCCTTCCGGACAGGTACAGACCTTATGAAAGCATTTTATGGCTTCCTGTGTGGAAAGGGACTCTCCGTCCCACGAGCTTATTGGTGTGTTGAAGTCTGTTCACTTGGCACCTTCCTGTCTACCTGAGCTGCTGTCAGCACAGCCCAGCCTCTGACTCTGTGTTCCCTCCCATCTCTACTGGGTCCTTGTGAATCAGGGGGCCTCCCGGAGCCACGCAGAGGCCCACAGACCACGTGGGAGGGTGCTTGGGGGCTGCGTTCTGTTGGGTCCCTCCTGAGGGCTGTCGGTGTGGCCTCCATCCCACAAAGGGTTTGTCGCTGCATCCCCAGGGTATGTATCATGGGAGTCTGGTCCCACGAATGAAGTTAGTCTAGGGGAACGGCATTGGAGGAATGTGAATTTGCAGTCCTGAAACCACAACCTTGGTATGGGAAACCATATTCAAGTATTTTGAGAATTTGCAACTCGATCAGCCCCTGCCACGGACGTTGTTATTGTTGTCCTTTCTCTAATAAATGAGGGCTGTATCTCGACCATGACGGGATCTGCTCTCCCTAGCCCCAGTTACTCTGACTTAAGTATTTAGGGAAATGTGTTCAGGAGGGTAACATTTGGTTCTTAACGGCATCCCTGGAGGGTAATCCGTGTAGATGTGCCATCATGTGACGAGAGTTTACTGTCGCTTATGGACTAAAGGTAGCACAGTGCCTTCTTCCCAAATCGCTGACCCAGGACACAAGACCTCTCTAGCTCTTCTGGACACAGAAGACTCATGGGAAGAAAGGGAGGACGTGGTGTCTCAGATCTTTGAGAGGTCATGCAGTGAGCAATCTGCTGCCTTTTTCTTTAAAGAAAAAAACACATTGGTAACCATTTATAATAAATACTCTTAAAAAATAGGGTAGATGACTAAGTATATTATTTTTAATGGAAAAATATCACATGCTCCCTGCAAAACATTCAGAAAGTATGCAAGAATATATTTAAAAACCTCATAATCCCAGTGACTAAACATAATGTAACATTTGGGGGTGTGTATTTCCACATTTTTTTTTCTCTATGCATAAATTGTGTGTGTGTGTGTTTCAAAAAAAAACAAACACGCGTAAGATCATACTTCGCATATAATGGAACCAGAACTTTGGAGATAATGAGTATCTTTCAGAGTCGATCAGTGTAGACTGTGTTATCATTTTTATACAGCTTTATTAAGATATAATTCACGAACCACGCAATGTACCCCGTGAAGTGTACAATTCAAAGGCTTTTAGTATATTCACAGATCTGTGCGACCATCACCACCGTCAATTCTAGAACATTTTCATCGACCCGAAAAGAAACTCAGGCTGTAGCTCACATCTCCGTTACCCCCCTCCTCCCCACCTCCCAGCCTCCTCTCCTCAGCCCTCGGCAACCAGTAATGTACTTTCCGTCTCTATCTATAGCTGGTCCTGTTCTGGAAGTTTATTTGAATGGGGTTATATAACATGTGGTCTTGGGGGACTGGTTTCTTGTACTCAGCATAAGGTTTCAAGGTTCACCCATGTTGTATCATATGTTAGTACTTTACTCCTTTTTATGGCTGAATAATATCCTGTTATGAGGAAATGCCCGTTTTGTTTATCCATTTGCCACTTGATGGATAATTGCGTTGTTTTCACTTTGAGGCTCTGATGAACAATGCCCCTGCGACCATGGGTGTGACCGTCTCTGTGGGGGGTGGGGGGGGCACGCTTCCCTTCTCCCAGGTGAGGCTGCCCGCAGTGCAGGTGCTGCGCCCAGTGGTGGCTCTGTCTTGAATCATTAGCGGAACTGCTAGACTGTTTTCCAAAGCAGCTGCCCAGTTCACATTCCCACCAGAGTATGAGGGTTCTGATTTCTGCACATCCTTTCTATTCATTTTATTTATTAAAAAAAAATTTTTTTAACATTTTATTTTATTTTTTTGAGAGACAGAACGCGAGCAGGGGAGGGGCAGAGAGAAGGGGAGACAGACAATATGAAGCAGGCTCCAGGCTCTGAGCCGTCAACACAGAGCCCGACGTGGGGCTCGAACTCCTAGACCGTGAGATCATGAGCCGAGCCGAAGCTGGACGCTTCACTGCCTGAGCCACCGGGCACCCCATTCTGCACATCCTTATCAACACCTGTCACTACTCGCCTGTTTGAGTCTCATTATCCCAGGGGGTGTGAAGGGGTTCGGTCCCGATTCGGAGAGCAGGACGGTGTTCTTGGATGTCGAGGAACATCTCGGCTTGCGCGCTAAGACTTTATCGGTGAGTGTCACCCCCACAAGAGTGGGGGAAAGAAGCGAGTACACACATCCAGGGGCCACACGGGCGTCCTCTGCTCTGCGGGACCGGTCTTGTGGGGAAGAAGTGTGGCTGTTCGCTCTCTGCTCCTGTCTCCAGCGGGCCCAGGTTTGCTCCAGTGTCGTTCACCCCTCTGCTCTCCTTGTTCTAATACTCCGCGCCCCGGTGCCTCTGCCTGTGCGGAAAGGTCACTCAGACCCTCCTCTGTCCCCCCGCAAGTGGGAAACAAATCTCCCATGTGAAAGGTGCCCTCTCTGTCCCAGGAGGTGAAGAGGCACCCTTATGACCAGCGGTGGGAGATTGAGGGCCGAGAAGGTTGTATAGACAACCCTTGTCACTTTCTACTAATTTACTCCCCAGCCCAAGTCTGTTTAGAATCCCTCACTACCACCGGAAGCTCCCAAAGTTAAGCTTTTCTGGTCTCGTCAATTCCTCACGGACCCGTTGTCTCTTTGTCTAAAAAGCGGAAAAACTGCCCGCCTCGGTCATTTCTCTGGGTCTCAATTTCATTCGCGGGCCACTGCGAGCACGTAATGAAACGCTGGTCTTCTGTCCTGTCGATCTGTCTCCCATAAGTTTAATTATTACTCCAGGGGCAAGACCTCGAAGGATAGAGAAGAATGCTTCCGTCCTTCCCAGACCACCTTCTTAGCTGCGGCAGGTTACGGGCGCATCCATCAGAGACCATCCGTAGGGCGGCCGAAGCCATTGGACGAGGGACCAAGGCAGAGTGTGTAGGATGAGAAACCAAATGAGCCTCCGACAGCCCTGGGAAGGGAGAGGAGGAAAAGAGGCGGCAAAGCGTGTGGGGGTGGGAGGTCCAAAGGGGCGGGAGGAAGATATGGGCTCCAGAAGTCCAGGGGCGTGAGCTCCAGGAAGGAGAGCCAGCCGTGGCAAAGAAGGCAGGCCACTCCTGACTGCCCCACGGAAGTGTGCGGCGATGTGGGGCCGCTGGGAACCCCGAGGAGAGCTGGAGCCCAGGAAGGTGACGCAGCAAGTATAGACAAGATGGCGAGAGGGGAAAGGACGTGGGGGCGATTCCCAGGAAGAGTCCAGCGGAGGCTGGGTAGGCATTTCCTGTAATTACCCAGAGGCCACCTGTAGGGTAGAAAGGACTGGAGTCCTGGGTGGGCTGTGGGCGTGGGGGGGGAGGGGGTGGGCTGCAGGGCATCGCCCTCAGGCAGTTCCGGTTTTTGCCCGAGGAGGAGGAGTGGTTCAAGGGAGGGAGGGGCTGGTTCGAAGAGACTGCAGTCTGGGTTTCAGTGTGGACGGCCTGGCTGAGGTTTCTGCCGGGATCCCGCAGGGGCCTCGGGGCCGTGTGACTATGGTGAGCCACACCCTGGGCCGGCGGGGAAGAGAAGGCCCGCCCTCTGAGGCATCTAGAACTGGCCTCTTCTGGGACAAAGTGGCAAGGAAGTCCGGGACCTTGACTAGTGGTTGAAGGGGGCCCTGGGGCCCAAGCAGGGCGGAAGGAAGTAGGGCTGGGGCGGGGGTGGGGGGGGGAGTGCAGCAGGGAAGGTGGGGGGCCGCCTCTCCTGGAGGTCGGCTCCACCCCGGCGGGGTCATCGTTCCGCCCACTGATGGAAACCAAGCAGTCACAAATTTGTTACTGGAGGTGGCACCTGGTGTGGAAGAGGCCACGGGAAGCTTTATGAATGCGTGGTTTCAGAGGGAGACAGCAGCTGCAGACGATGACAACGTCTGTGCCGTGGCCCCAGGATTGGGTGGCTGCAGCAGTGTGGAGTGAGTCACTGGGGCCGGCGAGGCCGGGCGCAGAGAGGCCGGGGTTTGGATGGGTCATGTTTGTGGAGGACGAAGTTGCTTAAGCCAGTGGCACACCTGCCATGTGAAGGTGGGCCGTGTGGCTGGGGCCTGAGGTCCTGGGGAGCGAAGGCAGTTGCCCGGGAGGGCGGGACACGGCCGTGGCACACCCGTGGCACACTGGCGTGCCGGGCTGGCTAGCGTCCCCCTCGCATCCTGTCCTTTCTGGGACCACAGAATACACCCTCGTTTGGAAATTTGGTCCTTGTGCAGGTGACTGGTCAAGATGAGCGCATCTTGGACCTACTGGAGTAGGTTTGGCTCTTAATCCAAGAGGCCCGATGTCCTTAGAAGGAGAGGGGAGCCACAGAGGAGACACGGGAGAAGGCCACGAAGCCGCAGAGGCGGAGGTCACAGGGATGCGGCTCCCAGCCCCGGGGAGGCCGAGGGCTGCCAGGAGCAGGAGGGGCAAGGACAGTCCTGCCCCCAGAGGCTGCGGAGGCTCGAGCGTGCCCACACCTTGACCGTGGGCTCCGGGCTGGCCGGCGGGCCTGGGAGGGGTTGGAGGTCTCTGCTGAGTCCCCTCCCTCCGTGCGGGGCTTTCCCAGCTGCAGGGGGCTGGCAGGAGGGGAGGCACCCCCACCAGGGGTGGGGGGTGGCTACGGGCAGGGGTCCCGGGAGAGCGGGCTGGCGCGGGGGGGATTCCCGCGGGGGACGGTCCGGAGGAGGAAGCACAGCCGGGTGGCAGGGACGGAGGCGTGTGCGGGGCGTGTGCGAGCTCGTGAGCTCATCCGTCATGCCTCACGGCCCTGTTTTCTGTTTTCCTTGGTTACCGTCCAAAATGCAAACGCCCGATATCACCTCTGTTGTTTAGTCCTCGCACACACCTGCCAGACGGTCATCGGGGACGTCAAGTGAAGCAACGGGGTCCCGAATGAAACTTGCTCAGACCTACCGCGCACTGTGAGTGGCAGAGCGACGTTCAAATCCAGGTCCTTCCGAGTCGCGAGTGGCTGCTCCCCCGACCCCTCGACCTGCCCCTCCACCTCCAGCCCCCTCTCCTCCCCCCCCCCCCCCCCCCCCGCTGTCATTCACAACCCCTCTCGGGGCCTCTGCTGTATATGCCGTGCTGGGCACACTGGGGGCTCAGCCCCTGCACGTGACCTGCAGGAACCCACAGGAGAGAACGGCATTGTGTGAGTTTCCCAGGGGCCGCGGTGGCAGGTTGTCCCCAACTCAGTGGCTTCAAATAACAGAGATGTGTTATCTTAGCGTTCTGGAGGTCGGACGCGGGAAATGGGTGTCAGTGAGTGGAAATCAAGGTGTCCCCGCGTGCGGCTCCTTCCAGAGTCTCCACGGGAGAATCCATTTCCCTGCCTTTCCCACTTCTGGAGACCACCTACTGTTCTTGGCTCTCCGCCCCTTCCGAGTGTCAGTCCAGCCTCTGCCTCCTGCCTTACGTCTCCTTGTCTGACTCTGCTCCCCCAGCCTCAGTCACATCTCGGGACCCTCGCACCCACATAGAACCCACCGGACGATCGCCCGGTCTCGAGACCTCCAAGATCCTTAATGACATGTGCAAAGGCCCGTTGCCGTAGAAGGTGACACAGGCTCTGGGGTTGGAATGTGAACAGAAGGGTAGAGGCTGTTGCTCCCGTGCCCGAGGGGAGGACAGAGTGTCCAGGCACCGCGGCAGGCTTTCTCACGGAGTTTCACGCAGAATGCTAGGGAACAGAGGTGCGACGATGAGAAAAAGCTCCTCAGGAGGTGGGATGTTTGCACTGGGTCTGGAAGGACGAGTCTGTGCTGAGGAGAAGCGGAAACACGGCAGGAGGCAGAGGGAATAATGCACAGTGGTGCGACGTGCCAGAACTTTCCAGGCAGGGCTGAGCGTGCTGGGAGCGTGCCTGGAGAATTTGGGAGAGGTGAGCTGGGCCACGTCCTGCGGGAGGGACAGGCTGAGAAGCTCGGCCTTTATCTTGTGGGTTCGTGTCTCCAAACCTTGTTCGGTCGTGTGTTCCTTTTGGCTGAGCCGATCTTAGCTTGCACCCCCAAGTATATTGGTGTGTTTATGAATTACACGGGCATCGCTGTGCTGATATCTTGTGTACGTCGTAACACGCGTAAGGCAGAGAAACCTAACAGAGCGCCTGAACCTTGGCTGGCTGCCTGGCCACCAGGTAGAGACCGCAGTTCTCAGGCTCCCTTCCAGCAAGGTGTGGTCCCATGCCTGAACTTGGGCTGATAGGATGTGCACGGACGTGCCACGGGCAACTCCCGGCCCGTGTCTCTAAACACAAACCGGTTTCCTGGATTCTCTTTGTTCCTGCAGCTGGGAACGTAGAGAAGTGAGCCAGCTTCTACTATGTAGGCAAGATGATACAGGGCCGTAGGGCCCTGGGGTGACCCGGGAAGTCAACCCACTCACCTCCAGGTGGCTGGGGGAGACAGGGCTCAGCTCCCGTCTGAGTCACCTTGTTTTTGGACTCCTGTTATAGCGGTCTGTTTACCCCTAATACACATGAGGGGTTCACGTTTAAGCTCAAGCTGTTTTCTTTTCTCTTATTTTATTTTATTTTATTTTATTTTATTTTGAGAGAGAGAGCAAGGGAGAAGGGCAAAGAGAAAGAGAGAGGAAGAGAGAGAGAGAATATCCGAAGCAGGCTCTGTGCTCAGCACGGAGCCCAGCGTGGGACCCCAGCCCATGACCCTGGGATCTACACCTGAGCTGAAATTAAGAATCAGACGTTCAACCAACTGAGGCACCCGGGTGCCCTAGTTTTTTTGTTTTGTTTTGTTTCATACTTCTCCCTGATAGACAACAAGGCTGTGCATGCAAGAAAATATTTTCATGGTCACTTCCCCTTCCTCATAGAGAATTATAAAGATTTTGTTAGAATTACATAGAGCGTAAGCCGTATCTCTGTTAAGACGGCCTCTAGGCCAGCTCTGGGCTTCGGCGGGGAAGCGGGCCACAGAGTGACGGTGGCTTGAGTTGGTAGGATGGGAGGGGGCTTTGATCTGGGGGCTGTGGGGTGGAGAGTGGTGGCTGGCCGTGCCTTCTGTCCCCTCAGTCCCCGGGATGAAGGGTGCCTTGCTGGCACGGGCTGAGCCCCGTTGGGATGGGCCCTGTGGCCTGGAGAGTCTGACCGAGCACAGAACCCACGTCCCCCCTGCGTGGCCCTTCAGGCCCGGGACCTGTCAGGGAGAAACAGCTTATCAAGCAGCTCATCGTGTCTTGTACTTGGCTGAGCCCAGGAGACGGGGGTGGGGACAGAGAAGCCAGTTCTCAGAACAGAAGGTGGAAAGCCCTGGCTGGACCTGGCTGGAAAGACCTTCAGAAGGGAGCCGAGGGCTGTAGGCTGGGGCCAGTGGCTCCTGCAGGACTGGGGAATGTTTGTCACTTCCCCTGGTTTGTTGGTTTTTATCCCTTGTCAGCTTCCCTGCGGTTGTTGGCAACAAAACCTTTGAGACGAAAAAGGGGCATTCGTTGTGTGCCCTTGTTCAAGATTGACAGGAGACAGGGAGGGAGAGGAAACCACTGCTGTTTGGCAACCAGGCTTGGGGTGGTGTGGAGGGACCCGGGGACAGGACCCTAAGGGACAAAGTGAGTGATGGCAGCAGAGAGAGGGCAGAGGGCTGGGATCCCAGACCCGGCAGTTGCCTGAGGGCACAGGTGCCCGGAGCCCCTCAGAGACGGCTGACGGGCAAAGAGATTGAGGCGTGTGCACGCAGAGGGGTATCGCTCGGCCGCAAACGAGAACGAAACACGTCCACCGGGACAGCGTGGGTGGACTTCGAGGGCACTGTGCACGACAGAAGCCAGTCTCAGAGAGACTAGCACTGTGCACATCACTCCGTCACAGGTCCCTAGAGGCGCCGAGTTCACAGGGATGGAAAGCAGAAGGGTGGGCACTGGGGGTGGGGGGAGGGGGACGGGGACGGGGGTTAGTGTTGAACGGGGACAGAGTTACAATCCGGGATGACGGAAAGTTCTGGAGATGGGCGGCGGCGGTGGTTACACAGCAAGTGAGTGTACAGATAACCGCACAATGGTGTCCCTAAAATGGTTACGGTGGTAAATTGCATGTTTTGTGGATTTTGCCCCAACTAAAAACTGTGAGAGAGGGGCGCCTGGGTGGCTCAGTCGGTTGGGCGTCCGACTTCGGCTCAGGTCGTGACCTCGCGGCTCGCGAGTTCGAGCCCCGCGTCGGGCTCTGTGCTGACAGCTCGGAGCCTGGAGCTGCTTCGGATTCTGTGTCTCCCTCTCTCTCTCTGCCCCTCCCCTGCTCATGCTCTGTCACTCTCTCTCTCTCTCTCTCAAATAAATAAACACTAAAAAAAAAAAAAATTAAGAAACAAACAAACAAAAAAACTGTGAGAGGAAAGACGGAAAGAGGTAGAAATGACCGTGGCCTGGTTCTCCCGTGTGCGCGTGGTCACGTCGGGCCTGTGTTCCGCGGCCTCGGGCTGGAGAGCCAAAGCAGAGAAGAGAGAGACCCGGGAGGAAGAGGGGCCTGTCGCCTGGTGCCATGCGGTCCGTGTCCTCCGCAGCCGGGGACCGCAGCAGCGTCAGAGATGACAGAAGGCCTTTGTCAGGCCTCTTTCTCTCTTTCAAGTGTCCTTTCTGAATATTCACTGTCCTTTCCCCCACGCGCTCCCCACACTTGACTTCTAGTGTCACTTATCTCTGCACACTGAATAGTCACAGTTGCTAAAAGGCGCGAGCTGCGTGACAAGAACGTTCTTGGATGACCTGGGGTTTCCGCGGCTCCCTCGGGTCGTCCGCTAGGTTGGGCTCTTTCAGGAAGATTCCTCTGGGGTCGTCGTCATCCTCTGCCCCCTGGACCCGTCTCTGCCCTGCCCGGCCACCGCCTGGCCGCTGCGTGTCCTGTGCCCGCTGTGGGAGACTGCTTTGGGGAGGAGGGCTTGCCCTCCGGAGGCCCCTCCAGCCCCCCTCCCAGCTGCATCGACCCCACGGTGGGCATGACCTTCCCCTTGGTTCGTCTGTAGACACCCGGCTGTGCCTGGTTTCTTCCCTTCCCCCTGGCCTCCTCCCTAAGTAGTCCTCACCAAGTCTTTCCTTAACAATCCGGGGGAGTTCGATCTCCCACTCGGGCCTGGTGGAATCACTGTTACCTCCTCTTGTGCTTCTCCCAGCAAGAAGCTTCCAGAAATTTCTGAGGACAGCAAGCCCGGTGGCCATTCACGAGGTTATCGGAAAGACACCGAAGGTTCTGAAAATGTCCCCAGGGCCTAGTGGCGTTGCCGCTGCCGTGGGAGTGCGGGCTTCCCTGGAGAGCGGGGCGACGCGGCCACTGCATTCAGCATCGCTAGGGGCCGTCACCGTGAGTGAGGGGCTTAGGACGCACTGAATCTGAGCCATCCACGGATACTGGGAAAACTCTGGGCCCGATAAAAGCCGCATTTGTCTTGTTACTGCGCTGGTATTGGTAGGTACGATGGGATTGTGGAGAGCAGAACTGATAGAAATCAAGATACCAGTGGGGCCACACTAGCTCCAAAGACTTTCAGTGGAGAATCCGTCCTTGCCTGTCTGGGTTCTGGCCAGCCCCCTCCGGCAGCCCCCTCCCTCCAGTCTCTGTCCTGGTTGTCACATGCCCATCTCCCGTCTGGTGTGTTCTTTCCATGTTTCTTCCCTCTTCTCATAACACACGGGTCCCACTCCAGCAGGACCTCATATTTATTTTATTTCTTTTTAGGTTTTTTATTTATTTATTTATTTATTTATTTATTTATTTATTTTAGGTTTTTGGTTTTTTTTTAATGTTTATTTTTGAGACAGAGAGAGACAGAGCATGGACGGGGGAGGGGCAGAGAGAGAGGGAGACACAGAATCTGAAACAGGCTCCAGGCTCTGAGCCATCAGCACAGAGCCTGATGCGGAGCTTGAACTCACGAACCACGAGATCATGACCTGAGCCGAAGTCGGAAGCTCAACCGACTGAGCCACCCCACTATTCATTTCTTTTAAGGGAGAGAGAGCACGTGAGCAGGGGAGGGCAGAGAGAGAGGGAGGGAGAGAAAGAGAGAATCCCAACAGGCTTTGTGCTGTCAGCGCAGAGCCCGACCTGGGGCTGGAACTCACGAACCATGAGATCGAGACCTGAGCCGTTATCAAGAGTCGGACATTCAACCGACGGACCCACCCGCGTGCCCCAGGACCTCATCTTTATTAATTCCATCTGCAACAACCCTATTTCCAGAGAAGGTCGCGTTCACAGGTCCCGGGGGTTAGGACTTGAACACATCCTCTGGGAGACAAATTCAACCCTTCAGAGTACCGCTTGGTTGAAAGCAGGGATCTCAGGTAGACCCAACTGTAACCAGAAGGTCACGTAGGCAAGTCAGAAGAAGCAAAAACAAGAAAATAAAAATGACCTATGGTTCCCAGACTCGGAGGTGATCATGGTATGTACACATGACCAGTTCTTTTCCCCGTGTAATTACACTTGTCAACCTGTGGACAAGTATCATTAGGATTGTACTGTACCTAATATTTTGTTGCCTTGTCAGTTTACTCTTGCCCCCGACAGTTCGATAATCCAGGGTTAAACATCAACCTGGGTAAGAAACATTTGGCCACCGCGATGTTTACTGGCTACATGGGGTGTGTGTGTGTGTGTGTGTGTGTGTGTGTGTGTGTGTGTGTGACAAATTTCTTAGCCTATCCTATCAGTGGACACTCACAGATAGCCTCCTATTTTTCATCATCAGAAACAAAGCTTCAACAAATATCTTCATAGCTAAATACGTACGCACATCTTTCTTCTTTCGCCTTAGCATAAACTTCGGCACTGTCTTTTGAAGTTCATTTTCTGTGCCTCATGGGTCACGTGGCTCCTGTTCTGCTTTTCATTCACAATCATTTCCTGTTTCTCTATTTTTTTTTTTGTTTTAAATCAGAGCTGAGCTTAAATCTGTGGTTGAACAAGAAACCCTTAAATTGCTTATAATCTGAAATATTTACTGGCACTTTGAAAACAGAACAGTGTATAAAGTTCATTAATGAACGGGATAGCTGTGTTTCATCAGTGCAAGATTTAGCTTCTGTTGCTCTGTATGCAATTTTGCGGTATGACAAACAATTGTATCCAGCTAATGGAATTCTTTTCCCTTTTTGCAATAAGTAGAATTTCATGAATTGTAATTTATTAATTATTATTAAGTATTGGACTAATTTCCTTCTTGCTGCAAGGTATTGGGATGCAAAATTTCTACATATTAAGAGTTGAGAAAAGAGATAAGCCTCCCCCTTCCCCACACTCAGGGCCACACCCACTGAAAACAGAGCCACGAGGTATTTGGGTGTGTGGGTGCCCTGTGACCTCACCGCAGATGACCCCGACCTCTAAAGGAGACAGGACTGCCTTCAGAGTGACCTGGGCTATGCCTGGGCTCGGTGTCAGTTTACTCACGTGACCCACTCAGCAGCAAAAAACAATAAAATGTTTTGCAACCAAATGTGCATGGCTAAGATCCCTGCAAGGTTTTGCATCTGGTGAGAACAGAGTGAGATGGAAAGCTTCCTCTGATTTTCTGAGTTTGCCTGATCTGCTCAGGATCTCTGGTTTTTCTCCTGATTTGGGGCGATTAAGTACAGGATGTGTGCAGGGGCTGTGTGTTTGCACGCCAACTGCAGGGTATGTGGTGTGAGTCGAGAAAAGTGTCTTCTGTCCTGAGCCCTGCCGTGTGTATTTTGAAGCTCTGTTATTAGGTGCATATGCCTTTATGATTGTTACAGCTTGATGATAAATAGACTCTTATTATTATGAAATGTTCCCCTTTTTCTGGTGATTCTCTGCTCCCTCCGCATCTTTGAGATGATGTCAGTACAGGGACTGTAGCCTTACCCATCGTGTCTGGGCCTTCTCCGCCTTTTTGTTTCCAGCCTATCTGTGTGTTCACATTTAAAACACATCTTTTGTGCCCAGCATATCATTGGGTCTCCCTTTTTAAAATCCACTCTGCACGTCTCTGCCTTTTCTTTGGGGAGTTTAATCCTCTATATTTATTGTAATTATTGATATGACTTGTGATCTATCATTTTGCTATTTGCCGTGTGTTTGTTTTTCTTCATTTTTTTTTTTAGCTGGTATTGTTCCTCTTTTCTTCCTTTCTTGTCTTTAGAGTTGCTTGATTTTTAGCATTCCATTTTATTTTTAATTTTTTAATTCTTTATTTTTTTTAAGTTTATGTATTTATTTTGAGAGAGAGAGAGAGTACAAGCAGGGGAGGAGCAGAGAGAGAGGGAAGAGAGAGAATCCCAAGTAGCCTCCATGCTCAACACAGAGCCCAAAATGGGGCCCGATACCACAGATTGTGAGGTCATGACCTGAGCTGAAATCAAGTGTTGGATGCTTAACCGACTGAGCCACCCAGGCACCCCTATACCACATCTTCTTAATTCATTCATGAGTCAGTGGACACTTGGGCTGTTTCTATAGTTTCGCTCTTGTAAACAATGCTGCTATAAACATTGGGGTGCATGTACCCCTTTGAATTAGTGTTTTTGTATTTTTGGGTAATAATTTTTGTACTCCTCCATGGTGGATTTATTACTATTAACAAAAAAATCCCAGGGAAATTTATTAATTTTAATATTATAAGAACTTGAAAATAATGGAAAAGAGGTTTTTTACTGATTTTTTTTAAATGAACACCCTTTTAAAAAAATTTTTTTTTAATGTTTATTTATTTTTGAGAGAGACAGAGAGAGAGAGTGAGCAGGGAGGGGCAGAGAAGGAGACACAGAATCCGAAGCAGGCTCCAGGCTCTAAGCTGTCAGCACAGAACCTGACACGGGGCTCGAACCCACGAACGACAAGATCATGACCTGAGCCCGAAGTCGGATGCTTGACCGACTGAGCCACCCAGGCGCCCCAAATGAACACTCACAAGTGCACGAGAGGGTTGATGGTCTGATGCATTAAAGGTATTCAGGCAAACAAAATTGGAGGGCAGCGATCGCACTTTTGAGAATCACTTTTGACCTCGATAATTTTTCTTTCCACTGTGAACATGCAGGTTTGTAAACAAACACAGGTAACAAATTTTGTTCTGAAGCCAGGCATACACACGCTTTTGATGCATTAGCAAGGTGTAAGGATACGGCTCCCATTGTAGAAGTTACGCCTAACACAAAACCCAGCAAGTACCAGGCGGTGGCATCAGAATAGAGGCATCAGAGGCATGAGAACAATAGGCCAGCTTCTAGGAAAGCTGTTCATGATGCAGCAGAGGGAGAGGACAGTTGTCTCGAGAAGAAATATGGTAGATGGGCTTCCCGTGAGAGGGCACAACCCCTCCAGGCAGAGAAGGCAGGAGTGGTTTGAGTCCTTGCAACGCGGAGCAGATTTGAATCTTCCGGAAGCACGTCTCTGTCAAGGGTCTTCTCCAGACTCCTGCTCTCAGGGCAGCTCAGCCCCCACTGCGGGGAGGGGGGGTTGAGGGGGCGGGGGACTCCCACTGCGCCCACCTGTCCCGCCCCCGCCTCTGCCGAATTAACCACAGTAGTTGACTTTACTTGCCTCTGTTTTCCTACTTCCCCACTCAGCGTTTCTCCGCACTTGAGAGCTGGGGTGGGGGCTGTGGAAACTCTCTCTCTCCTTGAGACACCTCGTTCCTCCAGTACCCTCTTTTTCACTTGTACCTTCAAAATCTCCCTTTCTGCTGGCTCCTCCGTTTCAAATCCCCTTTCATAGAAAGAAATTTGGTGAAGGCTTCTTCCAGAAACTTTTCACGATTTCCTTTCCAGGCGCGAACATGTGGCCAGTTATGTTAATTTCAATCAGTCTACATAGGAGGGATAAAATGAGGCCCTCTCAAAAAAAAAAAAAAAAAAAAAAAAAACCTACTCCGATGCCATGCATACAGAAAGCATTTAATAATTGCTTCATATTGCCGTTGTGGATAATATACCTCTTTTGCCAGCAGTTGCTTTCTTGTGGCATTGAAAAGGCAAAAGAGCAGGAAATACAGGATTTTCACCAAATATCTATCAAGTCCCATCTAATGCCTTCCCTGTCAAGCTTTAATGTGAATGCAGATTCCCAGGGGATCCCGCTACAGTGCAGATTCTGATGCCTGGGTCTGGGGTGGGGCCCAAGACTGTGCATTCCTTGCATGACCCCAGCGATGTTGGCCACAGACCCGGCAGTACCTTGCAGTAACCTGGAAACGGACATCCAGTTACTGGCACATTCAACCACTCGCCCTCTACTTGGGAATACTGAGAAGTTCCCGGGTGCTTTTTTATGGTGCCAGCCCGAATTTCAACTCTTGGTATGGAGTGACGCAACGTTTCGTGACTGTGTTTGTCACGTGCTTGCCTGGTGTTCAATACGTAAGACCGACGATAAGAAATCATGTTCATAGAACATTATTACAGCTTGATTTTGTTGCTAACGATCCCCGCCCTCGCCTGGCCAGTTGGGGGTCTGTGCGGGGGCCACTGTCTTAGACGGTTTCAGGAGTGTCGCGCCCTGGGACGCGGCATAACTGTTCTGTAACCACCAGCTCTAGGCTCCAGATGCTATTTTGGAGAATGAAAGTCGTATGACGGCTTATGCAGTGTGCTTGTTTATTTAAAATATTCCTACTTCCATAGATTTCTCTACCCGTCCCCCCATCTCTCTAGAGAGAGAGAGATGGGTGGGGGAGAGAATCTCAGTTTCCACACTCAGCGTGGAGCCCGACACAGGCCATGATCCCACAACCCTTGATCACAAACTGAGCTGAAATCAGGAGTCGGATGCTCAACGGACTGAGCCACCCGGGTGCCTAGATGTGAGATTCTTATAGAGGAAATGGGGTGATATATACAATTTACAGTTCTCCTCACTTTCCCCATTTAACAGAGCAAGACAGAGGAAGAGCAAGACTTATCTGTATTCAGTTGCTCTACTGGACACATCCAAGAGTCATCGTTCATGCGTTACTCTTAGTTCCTAGAACATTCTACGTGTCCGTGACTAAGGGGGTGCGTGTATGTGTGTGCATGTGCATTTAATCGTATTATTTATTCATTTTTTTAAGTGTATTTATTTTGAGAGACAGAGAGAGCAGAGGAGGGTCAGAGAGAGAGAGGGGGAGAGAGAGAATCCCAGGCAGGCTCCGTGCCGTCAGTGCAGAGCCCGAGGCGGGGCTCCAACTCACGAACCGCGAGATCGTGAGCTGAGCTGAAACAGAGAGTCGGACGCTTAACCGGCTGAGCCACCCAGGCGCCCCGGCGCGCGTTTGATTTTACAAGCAGTGTGGTGTCAGGGCAGTTCGGCCTCTGACTCAGAGGTTCTGAGTTCCGGTTCTGACTCAGCCACTCATCACATGAGCTGGAAGAAGTCATGATCTTCCCAGAACTTCGGCTTCCTCAAACATCTGGAGATGATCAAGAAATCCCAAGGTGACACCAAGGCGACTCCCAGCTCCAGGAGTCTGCTTCCCTCTCTCCTCCCATTCCTAGCGTGGGATGTTGGAAGCATTTCTGCATCAACACCAGGAGAACAGAAGGTAGAAATGGCTTCGAGGAACGAGACGTGTGACTTTAGACGACACTAACATACTGAAAAATTCTAAATAGGGTGAGAATTACTTTTTCGTCTTGTGCTTGAGCAGTAAACACTGCCTTGTTCGTGTCCGGAGGTCGACGCCCGTGGAGGTGGGTCTCTGCTGCATCACCCACTGCCCTCTCCTCTCACGGGCTGTGTGAAGCGTGTTAAGCAGACGCGGGTCCCTGGAGGGGCCCCGCGCTCATGGGTGAGCCTCTTTGGGGAGGCGAGTACATCTGGCCCCCGGCTTTCATGACAGCCCGTCTCCGTCTGGCCCTGTGCCTGGGGAAGGTGCGAATGGTCCCCCCAGGGTAGGGTGGGGGGTCTGGGGCAGGCTCCCCGCTCCCCAGCCCCCCACGGCGCCTCCCTGCCCACCTGCTGCAGCCCCACCGTCCACACGGCCTTCTCTCCAAAGAGAATGTAGCTGCGGAAGTCACAGCTCCTCTAACACAGCGAAGCAGATTGACTCCGTCCGGTGTGGCCGCTTCGTAGGCGCTGGATGGTTCCAGTCGGGACTGGAGGACGGGCGTCTGGCGTGTGTCCCACAGGTGTTACCTCTCCTGCCCGCTCTGGTCCTGACCTGAATCTACTGCATCATCGGCTCAGCATTATTGATTGGTCCTGTGCTGTCCTTTCCAAGCTGGGAGACCATCCAATTGGAGACAGGACAGCTTCCAGGAGTTTGGTCCCAGAGGTGCTTTTCTTGGGGACGCCAGTGGGCAGCAGAAAGGGGGTCTGCATCGTCACCCTTTTGCGTGATGGCCGGGGTGCTACATTTGGGGGTGGATGCGTACCCACAGCTTCTGTTCTCTCTCTCTCTCTCTCTCTCTCTCTCTCTCTCTCTCTCTCTCTCTCCCTCTCCCCCTCTGCCTCTCTCTTCTGCTCGTGCATGCTCTCTCTTTATAATAATAATAAAAAAGATAAGGTAACAAGTCTGTAAGTTGAAGTCCTTTAAAACGGGGCTGTTTAAACCTCGGTGTTCCTTCCCGTCACTGGGGGACCTCGTCGACCTGCAGGGGTTCATCGGACAGGGCTGGGTGGGCTTGGGTTCTGCATTCTAGCAAGTTCCCAGGGAAAGCTGGTGTTGCTGGTCTGGGGACCACACTTCGAGTAGCAACCTTTTAGGAGAAACCTCATCATAATCCTTCGCATTTTCTTTTCCATCGTCTTCTGCCGTGTGAACTTGAGCGCTATTTTGGTAAGCATAAACTCTTGAATCAAAATGCGTGTCCAGAAATACACATTGTGCTGTCTGCTCTCAGCTTTGTCTTTTTCCTGAATCTCTTTTCCCTTAGATGTGGGTAAACCAAGTTGGGAGAGGATAAAAAAACCCTTGCCTGTAATTTATTTCCTTGTGAAGTGGGAAGTCAGGACAGCTCATGACTCACATAGCATATGCTTATATACTGAAGGTAATCAAATGTTTGGGGCACCTCCTCTAGGCCAGACTCTGCGTCAGGCATCCAGGGGTGCAGACATACCCCAGCTCTTAATGAGCCCCCTTAGCGGAATTGTGTTAAGAATTAAAGAAATGATCACAAGCTATTAAATACGATAGGGGTATGTCCAGTTTGCTACGTGCTATAATAGATTACTAGCCAAAAATTAAGATTTGATTTGTGTTGATGAAAGGCATGTGCTTCTAGAACCAAGGCTGGGAGAATTGCCCTGCTGTCCAAGGCTCGGCTCAGCGGTCCTACTGTGATGCTCTCAGAAGGAGACGGTTTGTGGCTCTCCTGATGCCCCGGCACCCATCCTGGCTCTCGTGCACGTGCTATCCAACGCCAGTGGTAGTGGGCATTTCCCTATTACACTGGAAACCCTCTGCAAGCTGGGTTTGCGTCTTCACCATCAGGGGTTCCCCACAGTACGTAACACAGGCGAGTTAGGCTCAAAGCGTCCCAGTGCCTCATGGCCACCACGCCCTGAGCTCGGACTTGGGTTTCCCTCCGCCGTGTTGGGTGGGACCAGCTGGACCACAATATGGGGGACAGAGTTTCTGTCCTTCCCCTTCCAGCAGCCTTCAGGTCCAGGGTACGAGACCCAGTGATGTATTAGTGAACAGACACCTCAAAATTCAGTGCCACCTGCTTGCAGGGCGCTTGGATTCAGGCTGATGTGTTGCAGGCAGGGGGGGACTGGCGGTCTCAGGAGGGGAGGGTGGGGACTGCCGGGGGGGTGCTGGAGGCCAGCGACTCAGCTGCAACACCCATGCTTTATTATTTTATTTTATTTTATATTTGATTTTATTTTATTCCTTCATAGATTCTCACTCTTTGTTTTATTTTATTTCATTAAAAAATATATATATATAATTCATTGTCAAGTTGGCTAACATACAGTGTATACAGGGTGCTCTTGGTTTTGGGGGTAGATTCCCGTGGCTCATCGCTTACATATAACACCCAGTGCTCATCCCAACAGGTGCCCTCCTCAAAGCCCATCACCCATTTTCCCCTCCCCCCCCCTCCACCTCCTCATCCACCCTCCGTTTGTTCTCTGTGTTTAAGAGTCTCCTGTGGTTTGCCTCCCTCCCTCTCTGTTTGAGACTATGTTTCCCCTTCCCCTCCCCCATGGTCTTCTGTTAAGTTTCTCAGGATCCACACATGAGTGAAAACATATCGCATCTTTCTCTGACTGACTTATTTCACTTTGCATAATACCCTCCAGTTCCATCCACGTTGCTGCAAATGGCCATATTTCATTCTTTCTCATCGCCAAGTAGTATTCCGTTGTATATAGAAACCACATCTTCTTTATCCATTCATCAGTTGATGGACATTTAGGCTCTTACCATGATTTGGCTATTGTTGAAATTGCTGCCATAAACATTGGGGTACAAGTACCCTATGCATCAGCACTCCTGTATCCCCTGGGTAAATTCCTAGCAGTGCTATTGCTGGGTCATAGGGTAGATCTATTTTTAATTTTTTGAGGAACCTCCACAGTTTTCCGGAGCAGCTGCACCAGTCTGCATCCCCACCAACAGTGCAAGAGGGTTCCCGTTTCTTCACATCCTCGCCAACAGCTGCTGTTGCCTGAGATGTGAATGTTAGCCATTCTGACAGGTGTAAGGTGGTATCTCATTGTGGTTTTGATTTGTTTTTCCCTGAGGATGAGTGATATTGAGCATTTTTTCATGTGTCTGTTGGCCATCTGGATGTCTTCTTTGGAGAAGTGTCTATTCATGTCTTTTGCCCATTTCTTCACTGGATTACTTGTTTTTCAGGTGTTGAGTGGGGTAAGTTCTTTATAGATTTTGGATACTGACTCTTTATCTGAAATGTCATTTGCAAATATCTTCTCCCATTTGGTCAGTTGCCTTTTAGTCTGCTTGATTGTTTCTTTCACTGGGCAGAAACTGTTTATCTTGATGAGGTCCCAGTAGTTCATTTTTGCTTTCAATTCCCTTGCCTTCAGAGACATGTCAAGTAAAAAGTTGCTGTGGCCAAGGTCAAAGAGGTTGTTGCCTGTTTTCTCCTCTAGGATTTTGATGGGTTCCTGTCTCACATTTAGGTCTTTCATCCATTTTGAGTTTTTTGGCAACACCCATGTTTTTAAGATGCACACTGTCTTCTTGATTGAGGAAAAGAAAATATTGATTGATTTCCAAAAACTGGCTGTTCCAGAACATGTTTGTTGGCACAGGATAAGCTTCTGTAATTTCATTTCTAACTGATGTCCACAGATTTACATTTTTTTTTCTTTTAGGGAGAGTGAGAGCATGAGCAGAGGAGGGGCAGAGGGAGAGAGTCCCAAGCAGGCTCCACGCTCAGTGCAAAGCCCAACATGGGGCTCGAACCCACACCTCTGGGATCATGATCTGAGCCGAAATCAAGAGTCGGAGGCTCAACCGACTGAGCCACCCACGCTCCCCAGGTGTTCACAGATTTAAAGCCCATTCTGGCTTTGAGAAGAGGAAAGAAAACTAGTGGAAAACACTGTTAAACTTGAAATGGTCAGTCTGGGTGGGAAAGACTACAAAGTTTCTCAGACTTCCTGGTGACGCTTCATAGGTTTCGATCCATTAATTTCCTTTAAGAAACATCCCAGCCACGGGGCGCCCGGGTGGTTCAGTCGGTTAAGCGTTTGACTTCGGCTCTGGTCATAACCTCATGGTTTGTGAGTTCGAGCCCCACGTCGGGCTCTGCGCTGACAGCTCAGAGCCTGCTTGGATCCTCTGTCTGTCTCTCTCTCTCTCTCAAAAAGAAATAAACATCAAAAAAAAAAAATCTTAGCCAAGGACTTATGCTTTTTAAGGTAAATTTAGGAAAACTTTCTTCAATGAGATATCGCAGCAAAGCCTATTGCCTAAATAACCCAAACATCCAGCCTCTTCCACCTGTTGCCACCAGTTTCTTCACCTGGCAAATACCATGGGAGACCTGGCAAGAAGGCAGCAGGTGCAGGCTTTTCGCAAGGGAGATGCACCTGTCCTAGGAGCCCTCCCGGCTGGGGCTTTTCCTCCTTGGCTCTCGATCGCCCTCTAATAGAACTGTTACAGCAGATAGCTTCATTTCTTGTCGGCATACCTCCCTCCCTCCACGCCCCGAGGGGCTGCCCCTGTGGGGACGAGAATTCCATTGTATTAATCTGTGGGTGGCTCAGTAGGGATGGAGCTCACTGGCGGGTGTGAGCTAACTGCACTCTAGTGATAGAATCGATGCCGTGTATTTATTTATCACCGGATAGGAGGTCCACGGGGAGGTGGTCTGGGACTGGTCCTGATGGGGGGGCGGGGGGCCGCAGCCCTTTCCTTCCCAGCCGCTCTCGGGGCGCCGGCAGGAAAGGGACGGCACGCTCAAGTGGGTGACGGAGGGGAATTAAATGGAGGGGGGAGTTACTACGAAGAAGGGGTGAGGCCCACCCCGCCTGGTGGGGTAATCAGCGGAATGTGCAGAAGGCTGTAACAGGCCTGCAGCTTTCAGAGGGCCCCCGGAGAGAGGCTGTGGCCTTCAGAAGGGGAACAGCAGCCGCTGCCAACACGGATGGGGAAGCACGAGAGACGGACCTCATGTCCTCCCCCCTCCACTCTCTGCCGATGACTCCTACCCTCCTCTTTGAATGGACCCAACTGGAGGCCAGAAGAAAAGGAAGCCCAGTGATTCAGTCCGTAGCGGCCAATGTCTTGGGGCACAGAGTTGAGTGGAGCTAAGTGGATGATCTAGAATGGCAGGGGAGAACATCCAGCCCTCTGCTGTCCTTAGACCGTGCGCTTTCCCCTGGATACTTATCAGTCACCTCATGGTGCCAACGGGGCTGCAGAACTCTGGGCATCACACCTGTGTTCAAGCCAGTGATAACTGGGGAAAGCAAGGAGTCAAAGGCCTATGTGAACTGTATTGGGCCCTTTGTATCAGGACGGCTAAAGATTTCCTGGAAATGCCACCAGCAGATTTCCGATTTTATCTCATGGGCTAGAAATGGGTCCATAGTTTTTCCTCTAAAAGGAAAAGTGTGGGAGCCTATCAACTCCCAGACAAGTCCCCATGTTAGGCCATCCATTGGGGGGTGTAAGAATTGGAAAATCTATCAAAGCCTGCTTGAAGGAAGTGGGTAAAAAGTAACTATACGTCGATGAATAAACTGGAGAAGTAGCGTTTGTGTTTATGGTTACTGTATCAGATACTGAGAAGTTTTGCAAAATGAAAAACAATTTATGATCTCAGACTAACAAGCGAAACTGGGTGTACAAAGACGACGCTGTAATAGATCATCTTTATTATCCTGTATAGTCTGGTGGGGAGACCACTGCACTCAGGATCTATCCAAAGGACAATTTTTTAAAAATGTGTATTTATTTTTGGGAGAGAGGCAGAGCGCGAGCAGGGAGGGGCAGAGAGAGCGGGAGACACAGAATCCCGAGCGGCTCCAGGCTCCGAGCCGTCAGCACAGAGCCCGACGCGGGCTCGAACCCGCGAACCGCGAGATCATGACCTGAGTCGAAGTCGGACGCTCAACCGACTGAGCCCCCCAGGTGCCCCCACAAAAACTTTTTAAAAAGTGTGTAGCAAGCGCTTAAATCCCTCACAACACCATCACATTACTTTTGTACCCAGAAAAAAACAGCGTGAAGAAAAGCTTAGGATGAAATGCTCGTGCCGTCGCGGTGGACGTTTTCCAGCGCGAACTGTCCGAATTCTGCGGTCGGCCGGTCTACCGCCGAGGGCGGGCCGGTCTGACCCAGCGACCCGAAGGAGCCCGAGGAGCCTACGTACGTTGAAACCGATTCAGCAGGTGAAGGGATCACGGGCGCCCTCGTGACGCGTGGCAGCGTGGAGTGGCTGTGCTGCGCCTCTGAAGCCGCTATAACACCGCATGGGAACTACGCGGAGTTAGAATAATGCAAATACACAGAGTAAGTTTCCACCCAGAGCCGTTAGGTGCCCGTGACTCGCTGCGTCGAGGGCCATCTTTTGGATCGAGGCACCGTGTCTGTAAGAGATCCCTACTGTCTACCAGGAAGGATGGCTCCCCAGGAGGCCCACGGCGGGGGTGGGGACTGGACCCCGGTGGGGTGATGATGATGTCAGAGCAGGGGTGCGTGCCGGTGAAGAGGGGCGCGTGGAGGGCGCGAGGACTGGCCTGGGGACGGCAGAGAAGCGCACGATGGTCACAGTCCTCGGGCAGGGAGAGGACACTTTTCCCAGAGCACCCAGAGGGAGGTGGTGAGGGCATCGGCCGGGCTCCCCGCCACCCACACCCAGATGGCCCGGCCCGCGGCCACCAAGGGAGCGCTGGAGCGGGACCCGCTGAGCCCGCCGAGCCCGGCCGTGCTAGGAACGCGTGGGGAAGGCGGCCTTGCTCTCCCGGTACGGCTGGAGTCCCTGTGACCCCGCGGTGGCCCCACCCGGTCCTGTGCCAGACGACGGCCTCTTGGCTGGTCCCCTGCTCGCTTCACATGTGCCTGCTGTTCTGGTCCTCGTCCTAGTCTGCTGAGTCCCCAGGGGACCTGCTGCACAATTCCCGATATTCTTCCTCCTCTGAACTTGCAGCGTGTGTGCCGTGCTCAGATCGGCCGACGCGTGCTTCCTCGGCAGTGTCGCTTAGGGCTTCACGTCTTGTCGGGGCTTTGGGGCGAGCCTGGGTGTGCCGGATTTCACTCTGCCGTGGTTCCCTGGGGCGCGGGTTCACACTCTCCGTCCCCCGTGCCAACCAAAACACACGACTCCATACCGGATATCCCGGATCGCGCTCGCCGTAATCCCCGGGTCCTGGGTTTTCACACAAGAACTGTTCCTGGTGCCTTGACCTTGCCAGGCATTTCTAATTATTCTGGTTAATCATCTTCCCATATTTTTATGCATCTAGAAACACGGGAGTCCCTTGGTGTGAGTCAGCCTGGCCTGTGAGAGCCACCGGTGTGACGGCCGTTGATGGTAATTTGGAGCACGTGTTTTTCTAAATTCTCCAGGTTTTCCTGTCATACTTTTAAAATCCTGACCTTGAGGAAGTGTGGGACTTTTCTGTCACGTAGGCCAAAACAGCAATTAATTTTCTTGATGGTTCCAGGACCTTTGCATCTTTATTTTTTTTTTTTTCTTTCGTTACTTTACGTTTTATTCGTGGGGAAACATAGCATCTGAAGAATTAGTACGTGGCCCGGGGTGCGTGGCCTGAAACGGCGGTACCGGTAGAGTCCCATGAGACGCACCCGCAGACGCGGGAATGCGCTCGTGTGCCTGGGACACTAGCCTCGTTGGGGCTGGGAAGTCCTCCCAAAGGCAACAACCAACCTCCTAGGCTGCCGGCAGCGGGGAAGAGACACAGTGGATTCCTCCTGCCTGGTCCCTGAATACTTCCGCTTCCGTCTGGACTCCTGGACCCGTTCCCATCTCTGTTTCTCACGCCTCCCTCGCGATCTCTGGTCACTTCTCACCCAACTGTCGCCGCTCGCACAGTAAACCAGGCCGTGACGGAGAGTTATCAGACTATCTCCCCACTGAACCGTGAGCCTCCAGCATTCAGACCCCGGAAGTGTCATTCTCTGCCCGAGACACCCCCGTGCGGGGGCTCCCCCGGCGCGTCCCGAGGCCCCAGGACGAGCCGCACAGACCTCCAGGGTCTGCAGCCTCCCGCTCCGTGTGCTGGCCGCCCTTGGCCCAGCCCCCGAGGCAGAGCTCCGTGCCGCCCTCCGTCTGGGGACCGTCGTCCTGCAGAACGCGTGCCTCGGTCAGCTGGGGCTGGCCCGACACAACGGTGCAGCTTCTCTCAGCCGTGGAGGCCGCGAGCCTGAGACCGGTGCCAGCGTGCTGGGGTTCTGGCTCCGGCTCTGTCCTGGCTTCCAGAAGGCCCTTCTCGCTGTGTCCTCACACGGCAGGGGGAGAGAGAGAGAGAGAGAGAGAGGTCGATACTGAGTGCTCCCTGGTGTCTCATTGTAAGGGCACTGACGCCGTCGTGGGGGCCCCACCCTCAGGACCTCACCTAAACCTACCTGCCTCCCAACGACCGCCCCCCCCCCCCCAACACCCACACATCAGGTTAGGGCTTCCACACACGAATTTTGGGTGAGGGCACAGAGGACGCAACTTGCAGTCCATTAACAGCCAGTCAGGCGGACTATTGGAGCCTGGGGCCGGGGACGGGATCAGGGACCACACTTGTCCCCCGGCAGCCAGTATCACTGCCCCCAGAATTGGAGCATGCGCGGGCTATCCCAGGACCCCTCCCTCCACACGCGTCTCGTCTTCTCTCTCCTCCTCCCCCTCCTGCTCCCGTCCCCTCCCCATATCTCTTCCCCCTCTGCCTCTTCTTCCTCTCCCCTCCCCATTCCTCTTGACCCCTCCCCTGCTCCTCCCCTCCCTCTTCTCCCCTCCCCCTTCTCCCCTTCCCCTCTCTCCCCCTCTGGCTCCTCCCCTGTTCCTCGTCCTCCCCCCTGCTCCTCTCCGTCCTCCCCCTGCTCCTCCCCTCCCCCTTCTCCCCTTCCCCTCTCTCCTCCTCTGGCTCCTCCCCTCCTCTCCATCCTCCCTCTGCTCCTCCCCTCCCCCTTCGCCCCTTCCCCTCTCTCCCCCTCTGGCTCCTCCTCTCTTCCCTGTCCTCCTCCTGCTCCTCCCCTCCCCCTTCTCCCCCTTCCCCTCTCTCCCCCTCTGGCTCCTCCCCTGTTCCTCGTCCTCCCCCCTGCTCCTCTCTGTCCTCCCCCTGCCCCTCCCCTCCTCCTTCTCCCCCTCCTCCTTCTCCCCTCCTCCTTCTCCCCTCCCCCTTCTCCCCTTCCCCTCTCTCCCCCTCTGGCTCCTCCCCTCTTTGTCATCCTCCCTCTGCTCCTCCCCTCCCCCTTCTCCTCTTCCCCTTCTCCCTTTCCCTTTCCCCTTTCTCCCCCTCTGGCTCCTCCCCTCCTCTTCATCCTCCCCCTGCTTCTTTCCTCCCCCTTCTCCCCTCCCCCTTCTCCCCTTCCCCTCTCTTCCCCTCTGGCTCCTCCCCTGTTCCTCGTCCTCCCCCCTGCTCCTCTCTGTCCTCCCCCTGCTCCTCCCCTCCTCCTTCTCCCTCCCGCTTCTCCCCTCCCCCTTCTCCCCCTCTGGCTCCTCCCCTCTTCCCTGTCCTCCCCCTGCTCCTCCCCTCCCCCCTTCTCCCCTTCCCCTTCTCCCCATCCCCTCTCTCCCCCTCTGGCTCCACCCTTCCTCATCATCCTCCCCCTGCTCCTCCCCTCCCCCTTCTCCCCTTCCCCTCTCTCCCCCTCTGGCTCCTCCCCTCCTCGTCATCCTCCCTCTGCTCCTCCCCTCCCCCTTCTCCTCTTCCCCTTCTCCCTTTCCCCTTTCTCCCCCTCTGGCTCCTCCCCTCCTCCCCATCCTCCCCCTGTCCCTCCCCTCCTCCTTCTCCCCTCCCCCTTCTCCCCTTCCCCTCTCTCCCCCTCTGGCTCCTCCCCTCCTCGTCATCCTCCCCCTGCTCCTCTCCTCCCCCTTCTCCTCTTCCCCTTCTCCCTTTCCCCTTTCTCCCCCTCTGGCTCCTCCCCTCCTCTTCATCCTCCCCCTGCTCCTCTCCTCCCCCTTCTCCCCTTCCCCTCTCTCCCCCTCTGGCTCCTCCCCTCCTCGTCATCCTCCCTCTGCTCCTCCCCTCCCCCTTCTCCTCTTCCCCTTCTCCCTTTCCCCTTTCTCCCCCTCTGGCTCCTCCCCTCCTCCCCATCCTCCCCCTGTCCCTCCCCTCCTCCTTCTCCCCTCCCCCTTCTCCCCTTCCCCTCTCTCCCCCTCTGGCTCCTCCCCTCCTCGTCATCCTCCCCCTGCTCCTCTCCTCCCCCTTCTCCTCTTCCCCCTTCTCCCTTTCCCCTTTCTCCCCCTCTGGCTCCTCCCCTCCTCTTCATCCTCCCCCTGCTCCTCTCCTCCCCCTTCTCCCCTTCCCCTCTCTCCCCCTCTGGCTCCTCCCTCTTTGTCATCCTCCCTCTGCTCCTCCCCTCCCCCTTCTCCTCTTCCCCTTCTCCCTTTCCCCTTTCTCCCCCTCTGGCTCCTCCCCTCCTCTTCATCCTCCCCCTGCTCCTCCCCTCCCCCTTCTCCTCTTCCCCTTCTCCCTTTCCCCTTTCTCCCCCTCTGGCTCCTCCCCTCCTCTTCATCCTCCCCCTGCTCCTCTCCTCCCCCTTCTCCCCTTCCCCTCTCTTCCCCTCTGGCTCCTCCCCTCCTCCCCCTCTTCCTTCTCTCCTCCCCTCCCCCTCCTCCCCCTTCTCTCCTCCCTCCTCCCCTTCCTCCCCCTCCTCCTCCTTGTCCTCTTTCTTCAATGAGAAGGATGACAAAAGCAAAGAGAGGTGATTAGACACAGATAATCCAGAGAAGAGACAGTGGGGAAAGCATTCTTACAATTTCATGCCGCCACAAGCCCGGTTCCAGTTCACTAAATGAGCCCGAGATGAAAACCATCTGCGAAACGCTTCTTGCGGGTTACCCGCCCCCGTGATCAGCAACAGTTTTCCATCATCCTCTGTGAGCTGCTGGAGGGCGGAGGAACGGACGCCGTCTGGGGGTGAAACGGGGGCCCCCACGGGCGGAGGACCTGCTGAGGCCCGGCCCCCGCTGGGAGCTCCCGCCCGGCTTGGATTCTGCTCCCATCCAACCCGAGGGGGGGCGGGCATTGCTCGTCCGGACCCGCGGGACCCAGACTTGGAGAAGCCTGGCAGCTTCCCGGGGCCGTGCCTCTGCTGGGGGGCGGGGGGAGGACGGGACCCCACACCTCACCTGCCCCTGCTGCCTGTGGTCACGCACGCACAGGAGCTCTAGCGTGTCATTTGCTGCCACCACGATGTGGCAACGTCGATGCACGGAAACAGCACCGGGATCAACAAGCCAGGGCTACGTACGGGCCACCGCCAGCGGCTGGTCAGAGGAGGCCGCGGGGCTCGGAGTCAAGGCGGGTCTCCCGCCAGGACTGGGTGGGGTGACGAACACGAGGGGGCCCCTGGGGAGGAGGGTTTGGTAAGCAGCGGAGACCCCTCGAAGGCTTTGGGTGATGCTAAAATGTGAACAGAGCTGCGTGTTCAGATATTTGAGGGAGGAAGCAGGCCGACCCCAGGGATCAGCTCGTCCAATCCCCTCGCGCCGCAGACGAACAAGTCCGGGGTGGGGGGTGGGGATGTGTCTCTCAGGGCCACAGCCAGGAAAGGGCTGTGGGGCACGTGCTGCCATCGTTGCCGGTGCAGGAGCAGCCTTCCAGACCCTGCTGGGTACAGAGCAACCGGCCACGTGTGGCTGTTCAGATCTGCGTTAACGGAAATGGAATGTGCCGGCAACCCAGTCCAGGATTGTCGAGGATCCTGACTCGCCCCGGACACTTCTCGGGTGCTCGGTCCGCATGTGGCTGCCACCCTGGACGTTGTAGATCTAGAACATTCCCATCGTTGCGGGAAGTTCTGTTGCACGGGCTGCCCGCCACTATGGCTGCTCTGCCTTCCAGGATTTCAGGCCATCGTCTGCACCCAGGACCCACGTGTGAACACTGCCCCACCCCACCCCCGGCTCCTGGCTCTGTGTCCGGCACTGGACCGGTGTCCACGAAGGGTCTTGCCAATGTATCTGGGGCCACTTCGGGTCTTTTCAGTTTCCCTTTCCCTTCTGTTCCCTGCAGCCACTCGAGCCCTTGGCAACAGCCCTGTTCCCTAGTTCCGGGCCCAAATCACCGAGGCGTGCGGCTGGTCGGAGACGTGGCACCACTGTGGCCTGGAATGTTCTGCCCCGTGGCCTGGGCCTGGCATAGGAAGCAGGGCGAGGTGAGGAAGGAGCCCAGCGAGCTGGCGCGAGTCAGCCTTGTCCTGTGGCGACCTGTCAGAGCCGTGAATGCCCTGGAGCTCGTCCTTCCACGGAAACGTCTGGAATGATTGTCTCTGTGTTCCTCAACCAGTTCTCCCAATAATGGTGACACTTGAGGCGTTTCGAACATTGTTTTTGGGGAAATACAGTGTCTCCTGCTCACTTGGCTGTGTTAAGTCATTTACTTATGCTGTTTGCTCAGCAGGTGGCATTTTTGTTCAGTGATTTCATTCGTCGCTGCCTGTGTTTATCGACCATGACATATTAATCATGCAAATTAGGACATTATTAATGAAGGAAAAATTAATTCCGCCGCTGCTCCTGGGTTTGCTGTGACAGCTCTGTTAATGCCCGTTCACCGCTAACACCGGCAGCGACTTCTCCGCGGCTGCCGCGAGTTGACACGTTACATTCAGGGTAGAGGTTGGGGACCGAAGCACAGAGGCGACTTTCCTCTGCAGGGTTGGTGTTAAAAGCACGGATGTATCTGAGAGTGCACGTTTTGGGGACACTTTTGCGAAATCCCCTTTTCCTCCCGCTGCGGGGATCTGCTCCGTCTCCCGGGGTCTCCTGGTGAGGCCCGCGGCGCACAAATGCGAGCCCGCCGGACCCGTGCGCGTGGGCCTCGGTGATTTCTAAGTCCCAGGCTTCTTGTTTTCCAAACGCTCCTTGCAGAACCGACCCCGTGAATCATTCTTTCTCAAAGGGCCCCTTCGCCTGGTGACGCTCGGGAGCCAGGCGGTGGGTGTAGCGGGCTCCAGGGCTGTGGGTTTGTCCTGCTGCGAGCAGACCCCTGCAGGGAGCTCAGACACGCGCCCGCTGCCCCTTTCCCCCGCGCTGCCCTCGCGTTCGCCCCGATTTGCACACAGCGGCCCCTGTGCTCGGAGAGGCCGGCTTGTTCTTATCTGCTCTCGGTTGTGCAACGCTTCCCCACTCTGGCGAGCCAAGTGTGGGAACGGTGTTTTGGGAAATGTGGCGGTCACCCGGTGCAAAGCGGGAACACCCCCTCCGGAAGGTGGTGCCACTCTGGAAAGCTCGCTAAGTCATGCCAGCTTTTGTCATGAGACTCGGCTGACCCCGAGGGAAGGAACCGTCAGCCCGGCCCTCCCCACCCCTGCAATTCAACAGTGAGTGCAGAACTCCAAGTGCGGGGGCGGGGGGAGGGCAGGGAGGGCGTCAGGCTGCTGCGGGGGACCGTCTGGCAACTGTTGGCTGTGAACTCGAAGGACTCGCCTTGGCTGTGCCTCGGGGCCACGGGAGGGAGGGGAGTGAGACAGGTGCAGCGGTGGTCAGCCACCTGGACCCCCTCACTTTGGCCTCTCTGCTATTTTCCCCACTTCTCCTGTCCTTCCCCTAAGGTGTCCAAAGCCCGGCCCTCGGTTTGTGACATACTCGTGGCCCTTCCTTTCCTGCGAGCATCCCACCTAGTCCTTCCTCGAAACTACCTGTCCTCGCGACTTCCCTCCAGGTGCCCAGTGCGGTGGTGGGGAGAGATTTTCCCCAGCCTCTCAGATGATGCCTTGAGCCAGACCCCGGACCCCGGACCCCGGACCCTGGACCCGGAGGCAGGTGTGGGAGTTGCACATCTGCTGCCTCAACAAACTGCCGCTGACGGAGAGCTGTGGCACCGTGAACTGTTGTCTCCCGGTTCTGAGGGCTAGGGGTCCGCGAGTGCGGGTTGAAGCGCCCCCTTCCCCCCGCACCGGCTCCTGGCGTTCCTCCGCTCCTAGGTGGCGTTTTCCTATGTCGCCCCGAGCCTTCCCTCTGTGTGTCTTCACATGACGTTCTTTTCGTAAGCAGCCAGTCGGAGCGGGTTAGACAGGACCCCATCGTAACTGACCACGTCTTCAATGGCCCCGTTCCCAAATAAGCTCACACTCTGAGGTTCTGGGAGTTCGGACTCTGATGTATGAGTTTCTGGGGGGTGGGGAGGGGACACAATCTAACCATAACAGGAGCGAAGACCATACTCAGGGAGAGAACCTGGTACCGGGAGCCCCAGAGTCTTTAATCGTGACGGCCCGCAACCCAGCCCAGCGGGTAGCCTGTGATGTGGGCTGTGCACCCAGGTCCTGTGTCCCTGAAGGCAACAGTCCCCTTGCTGGGGGGACTATGAGTTTGGGGAAAAGCAACCCCAGGAAAGGTAGGGGACAGGTGCCCTCAGGGACCCCGGGGATAAGGTTCTAGAGCTGCAGGCTGTCTCCCCACCTGGGTCGTTGCCTTCGTTATGCCTCTCCCTGAGCGTGGCCTGGCTCTCGAGGACGCCTTTCCAACGAGGCCGGAAACCAGGCCGCTGGCTGCCCACCCCCACCGTCCCTCCCCTCTCCCTGCCTTGCCACGAGGGAGGGGTCTCACCTCTCTCCCCCTGGGGGAGGGCACTGATTGGTCCAACCCTGGGCCGGTGACCTATTCCCAGGGGACCAGGAGCTACAGCTGGCAGCTGGGACAGACTCCAGCTCTGGCCAGCCAGCTGTGACCAGAGGTGGAGTGCAAGGTCCTTGAGCCAAGCAGTCTTGAATCGTTTCCCAGACGAAGAGGCGTGTGCTTCAGGAGAGAAGCGAGAATGGCATTTCTGTTTTTCCCAGAGTGTAAGACCAACACTCCAGTGACACGGTGACCATCCAGAAGGGAAGGGGCCGTTCCCAGGTTTCCTCGTATTTTCCTCTGTACCTTGCGAGGTGCGGAGCACTCGGGACTCACAGAGCATTTTGTGAAGCAGATTTGGGATTCTGCCAGAACGTGGGCCTTGGCTGCTCTGGGGTCAGAGGAAAGAGGTGTCTCTGGGAGTCCTGGCTTGGCCACCACCGGCCGCGGAAATCTGGGCAAGACGCACCCCCGTAGAGCACTGGGGAGTCAGGCTCTGCAGGGCTTCTGGGCAGCCCAGAAAATGCCCATTGAATTGAAATGCCCATTAAAATGATGTAATACTTGCTATGGGCCAAAATGTGTCCCTCTAAAATGAACATAGTGAAGTCCTAATTGCCAGGACCCCAGGACGCGACTGTGTTTGGGAGGGACCTTTAAAGAGCCGATTCAGGTAACATGAGGTCAGGAGGGCGGCCCTGCTCCAGTGTGACCGGTGTCCTTATGAGGAGAGGTCAGGACACAGACATACAGAGGGACGATCGTGTGAGGACACGGGGAGAAGACGGCGTCCACACGCCAAGGAGAGAGGCCCCGGGGGGACCCAGACCTGCCCAGGCCGCGATCTCGGACTCCCGGCCCCCGGGGCTGGGAGAAGGTACGTTTCTGTAGTCTAGCCCCCTGGGGTGTGGCACTTTGTGATGGCGCCCCGGCAAGCTGGAGGGGTTGTGGAAGGCGTCAGCCTAGTGTCCACCACCCTACAGGCACTGATGGGTGTTCATTAATGCGTCAGGCACAGTCTCAGAGAGCTTGTGTCCTGCCCTGGTCCCCGTGCGTGAACATCTCGTAGCGTCTGGGCCGAACTCTGCGGGGATTCAAAGAAAGACAAAACTTCGCAAGGCCCCTCAGAGTGGGAGCTCAGCTGGCTTAAACGGTCAGGAATTGGGGGTCTACAGAACTGGGGGTTCAGACAGAGTGGGTCCAGGGTTGGCTCGTCCAGCAGCTAAGCCACGTCTTATCACCGAGGACCCAGCCTGTCTGCTCTTCGCTGGCTGCTGGCTGACCTTGTCAGTGTCTCCTGAAGGCTGGGTCCCTCTCGTTGGAGGACAGATGTCAGGGCCGCCCAGTGACCGTCCGTCCCTAGGGACCTTGGCGAGCATCTCGTGCACTCAGCCTGGATCTCTGCTGGACGGTGCAGTCCCCCACCAATCAGGAGTGGAAAAGAAGGGACTCAGCCCTAGACATAGGTCCCTGGAACGTCATTGCTGGTGACAGAGGGGAGGGAAGTCGTATGGGCAGTGAGGTTCCCATCACGGTGTCCCCTTGCGTCATGGCTGGGCCACTGGGACTGCCCCCCTCAGCCTCTCCGAGGGCCTGATGCTACTTGCCATTCAGACCATGACACCCCAGATACAACATTTGGAGGGGACGCTTTGCAGATGGGGAGACGGGCTGGATGGCAGAAGTGGCCTTTGATGCACAGGGACAGAAGCCAGGCCTTCCTCCTCACCACCTGCCTGGGCTTGTCCCTCCGGTTGCTACGCAGGGTGGGGGTGGGCTTTGTTGGGGGGAGGTGCTCCAAGCAGGGGTGGGGATGGGGGGGTGGTGGGGGGAGACCTGCCCAGGGGAGCTGCTCTCAGGCCGCCCACCCCGGGACAGACGCAGAGTCCCTGGAACAAATTCACCATTTTCCATCTTGAGTGGCAAGAGGGAGAGAGGCCGAGAGAGGCTGGAGCTCGGAAGCCAGTGGGCTGCATGGGACTCTGTGGAACCTTCTGCTTCCCTTAGCTGTGTCCGGGGCGATTAAATCCCTGGTTATGGGGGGGGGGGGCGGGGGCTGTGTGCGCAAAAGGGTGAGCACTGGACTTCGCGGAGCCCCTGTGGCCCCGGAGACTCCCCACCTGCCTCCCGTTACAACTGCCGATAGAAGTTGAATTGGCACATCACGACGCTTTCACGCCAGCAGTGGCCTGCTCCTTGCACACCCTCCCGGGCCGGGAACCGTGCTGTCTGGATGGCGGCACCGGAGTGAGTCGGGCGGGTGGGCGATAGAAACACCGCGGACCGAGAGCCAGCTGCCCGCGACTGGGGGGAGTGTTAATTCTCTCTTCAGCCCGCTGCTCTTGTTCTGCCAGGACCAGGGCAGCTCTCGGGGATCCAAGTCCAAGGAGGGGAAGGCAAGGGTTTGCCAGTCTTGGGGGGCGTGCGTGCGAGGCCCCAGCTGGAAGCTGACGGGACCGGGGCTCCCCTGCTCTGCTCACGAGGGGGGCCCTGGACTCACGCGGGGGGCGGGGGGCACGCACGGGGACGCGGCCTGTCTTCCGGAAGGGGGCAGACCCTTGGCTCCACTTTCTTTCAGGATCTTAACGTCACACCCATCAAAGGGGACAAAAGGCAGAATATAGATCACGGGTTAGCAAACGGTGATCCCACAGCTCGTAATAATCGCTAAGACAAGTTCAATGCTGCGTTCCAGGCACCGTGTGCCATACTTTTCGTGGACTCTTTCATTTAATCTTGGGTCTGGGCGTAGGTCTCCGTGACCCTGTCTGCAGAAGGGACTCTGAAGCACAGTGTGGGTGACAAACAGGGCCAATGTCCCATGGCAGCTCCAGGACCAGAACCGGGGGCCTCGGAGCCCAGAGCCCGGGCGTGGCAGGCACCCCCGTGGGAACAGCAGGAGCGAACCTCTTCAGGGGGCAGGTCATGAGTTTACACGTGCAGGAGCTTGTGGGGTGTGCGTGTGTGCGTGTGTGTGTGTGTGCACACGTGTCCATGTCCCTGAGTGTGCCCGTGTGCACGTGTGGCCATCTCAAATTCTTCAAGAATCAAACACAGGACTAGAGATCTTTTTCTTTTTGATGTTCATGTATTTTTCAGAGACAGAGACAGAGCGCGAACAGGGGCAGAGAGAGAGGGAGACACGGAATCTGAAGCGGGCTCCAGGCTCCGAGCTGTCAGCACACAGCCCGACGCGGGCCTCGAACCCATGAACCGTGAGATGTGACCTGAGCTGAAGTCGGACGCTTAGCCGACGGAGCCACCCAGGGGCCCCCACGGCAGTTCTATTTTAACCACACCTCTGGAGGGAGACGGGCAGAATGGGTGTTAGAGACTGTTGCCAACAGGGGAGACTGGAAGCGTCGCACCTTGCAGTGAGGAAAGATGACCAAAGTCTGTGGTGGCTTCGAATTCTTCTCGGAAACAGTGATAATGGAAAGGACGGTGATAGATCCTGATGCTTCAAAGCATAAGCCCATCAGGGGCGCCTGGGTGGCTCAGTCGGTTGAGTGTCCAACTTCGGCTCGGGTCATGATCTCACAATCTGTGAGTTCCAGCCCCGCATCGGGCTCTGTGCTGATGGCTCAGAGCCTGGAGCCCGCTTCGGATTCTGTGTCTCCCTCTCTCTCTCTGCCCCTCCCCTGCTCATGCTCTGTCTCTCTCTGTCTCAAAAACAAATAAAAGTTTAAAAAAAATCAAAATAATAAGCCCATCAGAAGAGCCAGCTCATGCCCTGGACGATAATTCCGACGCACGGGAAAGAGGACAGTGCTCTGATGTCTCGTCTTTGAGTTTTAACCCTCTGCCGGCCATAAACCTTCTCGTGACGCTGACGACGGGTGTGAGTCAGAATGCTGGGGGTCAGCCCACGCGGTTCCTCCCATGACGCTCTCGGGTGTTCCTGCTGGTGTGGGGTCTGCCGCTTTCAGCCTGTGCATCTCGGTCCCCGCCGTAAGCTGGTTTCCGGCTTAATCATTAGTCATGTCCCTTTGCTCCCCCAATTGTCCTGGTGTGCGTGGTGACCCCTGCATCAGAGGTGACTGGGAGTCTCGCTGAAAACGTAGGTTTCTGGGCTCCATTGTCGCATGGCCATCAGAACCTCGGGCGTCAGGTCCGGGATGTTGCGTTTTTTTTTTAAGTTTATTTTATTTATTTTGAGAGAGAGAGAACCCCAAGCAGGCTCCGCATTGTCAGCGCAGAGCCTCACGCGGGGCTCCAACTCACCGACCGTGAGATCATGACCTGAGCCAAAACCAAGAGTCAGACACTTAATTCACTGAGCCCCCCCAACCCCGGGCGCCCAGAATTCCATTGCACGGCCACGTCTCTGCGGGGGGACGCATCACAAGAGATCGTACGTGTATTTTATGGCAGGAAGTGCGGCTAAAGGACAGAACTGCTGTTTCCTGTCTCTTAGTCCAGTGTTTTCTCCTTACAGCGATGTTGCCGGAAAGATCTAGGGCTGAGTCCAGGCTCATTGCCACCCAGGGCCCTCAGACGGAGCTGAAGCCCCTCCACTGAGACCTCGTGGGGTCTTTGTAGGAATCCCAGGGGGATGCGCTTGATAAATTAGAGTCCAGCCAGGGGAGGCTCGTTTTCCACGATTATCGCGTCTCGGTGTGGGGGCGCCGGCCGCGTGTGCACACAAGTGCAGGTTTCTTTCTGAGGCGTTCTGGTGGGTGGGTCGTGGCTGCTTTTCAGTTTTATATGCAGTGCTCTGATGAGTGAGACTTTGAGCAGCTGGTGCAGGTGCAGGCCTATGACTCCAGGCTAAATGACAGGCCAAAAGGTCGTGGAGGCTGGGAGACCAGTCCGCGACGGCAGGCCTCCCTGGCCTCGTGACGGGTTGGCCGTTTCCTCTAATTACCCCGACCGCACACGACCCTGATCCTTCTCCGACCGTGAGAGCCCATCTGGACGCACAAGCCCACATCCCAGAGGCCCAAGCAGGGCTTGCGTTCCGTGGACGTGGCCCGGGGCTCTGTCTGCGGGCCAGAAACCTGCCTGCTGGCCCGCCGCGTGGAGCCCCTGCTGACCCCTCCTAGTCCCTTGGTCACGGAAAGAGCACGGAAGGAGTACTATTGGTGAGTCAGTCACCGACTATATGTAGCAGTGACATTCTTGAGACAGTTTGAGCCGCAGAAGCCAAGGAACGTGGGTCTGTCCGGTGTCAGGTTAGAGCCGCTTAGAGAAAACTTTCTTGTGTCTCCGTTCGGTAACATGTCAGGAAAACATTTGGTGGACTGGCTAAAGAGTTCCAGAAGGGAAGAATGTGTCAGAGAGCAACAAAGCACTTCTTACCAGAACATCCTAGGGGCGCCTGGGGGGCTCAGTCGGTCGAGCGTCCGACTTCAGCTCAGGTCATGATCTCACAGCTCGTGGGTTCGAGCCCCGCGTCGGGCTCTGTGCCGACAGCTCAGAGCCTGGAGCTGCTTTAGATTCTGTGTCTCCGTCTCTCTCTGCCCCTCCCCTGCTCTCTCCCTCTCTCTCTCTCTCAAAAATAAATGGCCATAAAAAAAGAATCCTAGACATGCCTTCTGGGTTACACGTCTGGAATTATTCTTACGAGGCCAGTGATTTTACGCTGGGCTAATTTCAGAGCTTGCGATAATCCAGACAGCAATGGATCTGACGTTGACTTTATCACTTTTGAAGACGTAAAATTTGCCAAGCAACTCTCTAACTTATCTGGCAGGTGGTGTGTGTTCAAGTCCTTCTGAAGGCGATTTTTAAGTGTCAGAAACGAGATGCTAATTGTTAAAGGTGAGGAAGCCGGGGTTTGCGCCCAGGACCTGCTTCTCGCAGCTTCCCTGGGGCTGTTGACTCACCTGACGGTTGGAAGGGCAGTTACTACAAAGGCTTCTCAGGACCGGACTGCAAAAAGGCCGCAGTAAATGTTCAGGGACGCCGCCTCTGGGCCAGCTCCGCCTCCCAGATTTCTGCTTGTCTGCTCCGGGCAAGCATGGAGGGGACATCACTAATTCCGGCCACCAGCGATGTGAATGGTATGATTGCGCTGAGTTGATATCAAACTGGCAAGAAATGAGTCGTCTCTGAGGACGCTTGTCCCTGCTCGAGCTCGCCGGGGTGCCAACCGCGTCGTGAATGCCCTCTTCCCGCGTCGCCTAAGACAGCCACGGGTTCTGGGATCAGGACCAGGATGCCCTTGGGGGCTCTTACTGTGCTGACCCCACCGAGCAACCTTTGGGGACGCCGTTTGGGTTTCTGCTGGTGGGACAGAAGCGCCACGTGGCTTTGCCGAAGCAGCCTCCGTGGCCAGCCAGAAACGATGCTTTGGGGGTCTCTCTGGGCAAGCATTTAATTCCTCGCTCTGGAGAGAACCCCAGTGATTTGCCTGCGGGAACCCCATGCTCTGCGCTGGATGAGGCCGGCTTATCCTTGCTGAGGCCCTCGTCCGAGCCCCGGACTCCGGTCTCACCGATGGACACCCAAGGCCAGGCTGTCGCTCCCCCAAAGACTGGCTTTAGGGGCGGCGATGCACGCGAGGGAGTGGCATCCTGATGGTGAGGGGCGTCACCCCGTCAAGTCCTCCAGTGGCGTCTCGGGGTGTGCATGCTAGGCCGCTAGCGTCCGAATCCCGGCGGGGCAGTAGGCAGAATCGTCGCGTCCAGTTGCTGGGGCTGGGGAACTTGTGTTGTTTTTATAACCATCTTCCCGTGTGACTTCTGTGCACAAATGGAGCTTCAGAGCCCCAGCTCACGGGCAGCGGCCTTGTTGCGGGGGGCGGATGAGTCTCGGAAGCCGTGCTGGCCCATCTCCCTCAACGGCCGCTCTGGACACCCCATCGTCTCCTCTTCTCCTGGCACAACATGGTCCCAGGATGAAGGTGGAGCCTCCCAGGTTTCCTCAACTCCGGACCGCAGCTGATACGGACCCAATCTGGGAAACGATGCTGTGTTGTGAACGACGCGCCCTCGCTGCGGTTTTTACAACGAGCTTGTCGGCTGGAATTAGCTGTTGTTGGAGCCGGTAGGGGGTCGACCACATTCAGGGAGTCCCTCCTCCCACCGAGTACCCTTGCCGCGTCCACACATCTCCTTTCTGATTCGTAACGCCTGCGCGGCATACCGTCGTCGGACCGGGCCACACTGGACCCGAGCACCTCCCTTGTGCGGGGTCTTCAGGCTGAACCGCCCCTTCTTTGCGAGCGAGCCTTTGTGGCGACCGGACGTGGAGGTGACGGTGCGTAGTGGCTGTGCCGAGTCATCCAACGTGCGCCGTATTTCGTCTCGCCCACGAGGGAACATTCTAGACTGACGTCGTTTCGGATGTGTGTCACGGAGGTTCTGGCGCCGGGACCACCAGAATGTAACTGTTTTTATGAAGATCCACGATGCTGACCTTGACAAAGCATTCCTCCGTGAGTCGGTGATAAGACGGCGTGTGGGTGGACCGCAATGCCGTGTCCAAGCACCGGGAGACTTAGGGGAGGAGGTGGATGAAAGAGCCCTCTGGACAGACTGACTCCTAGGGAGGTGACGCTGTGGACCGAGAGCCGTGGTTCAGCTGGTTTGGGGTGGGGGGACGGGCACACTCTGGCCACGGGCCAGGCGAGGCTTTTCTTCCTTCCTTCCTTCCTTCCTTCCTTCCTTTCTCTTTCTTTCTTTCTTTCTTTCTTTCTTTCTTTCTTTCTCTTTCTTTCTTTCTTTCTTTCTTCCTCTTCTTTCTTTCTTTCTTTCTTCCTCTTCTTTCTTTCTTTCCTTCTTTCTTTCTTTTATTTTCAAAAATGTTTATTTTTGAGAGAGAGAGAGAGAGTGAGAGTGGGGAAGGGACAGAGAAAGAGAGGGAGACCCAGAATCCGAAGCAGGCTCCAGGCTCCGAGCTGTCAGCACAGAGTCCGATGCGGGGCTCGAACCCGCAAACCGCAAGATCATGACCTGAGCCAAAATTGGACACTTAACCGACTGAGCCCCCCCAGGCCCCCTAAGGCTCTTCTTAATTTCTTGTCCATAGGGGATGAGAGCCTCGGGGCCTCCGGGTGCCTGGTGTGGTTTGGCCCAGCCTCGCCCCCCTCCCCTGGGAGAAATCAGCAGTCCACACCAGGGGGCGAGCCTCACTGCTCTCTCTCAGTAGTAGTCGTAGCGCTTTACGTTTAATTGTTTAAATTGAGATACAGTCGACATCTCGCGCTGTATTGGCTTTACACGTACAGCAAAACGATCTGGTACACGTAGATTTTGGAAAATGATCACCAGGGTATAAGTTTAGTTGGCCTCCATCACCGCACATAGTTACAAATTTTATTATACTTTTCTGATGAGAACTTTTAGGATCTCTTCTCCGAGCAACTTTCAGGTGTGCAGGACAGTGTCATCGGCTAGAGTCCCCGTGCTGTGCCGACATTCCCGGGACCTATTTATCCTGTAACTGGGGGTCGCTGCCTCTTGACCCCTGCACTCGTCCCCCTCCCGCCACCCTCGGTGTTCCCTCTGTGCTCGGTCGCTGGCTGGGAGCCGCGTGGGACGCTTGGCCGGCTGAGGGGGCGGTGCGTGGCTGCAGAAAGCTCTGGGCCCTGTGATTATGCGGCTGGAGGTGTGTCACGGCCGGTTTTACGGCCACCGCGATGGATCTTCGGAGCTAACCCCACACCCCTGTCCCGAGTGCCCAGGCTTCCCAGCACACGGGGGTGCCCCGGTGGCCCCCACCCCGACTCCGCGTCACTGCTCAGTCTCCTTGGTTATAACTTCAGGTTTAAGCTAGGTGCCTTTGGTTTAAAAGAACTGTCGCTCTCCCAGGAGCCTCAGCAGACAGAATCTAGCAGAAGGAGGGCGTTCCCTAGGAACCCAGGGCAGGAAGCAGGTCCTTGTGCTGGGCTGGGCCCGGGGCCTGGGGCTGGGGGGGGCGGCACCCCCTCCTTTCCCCAATCCTCCCCTTCTCTGACCCTCTCTTTCTCCCTGTGTCACTGTCTCCATCTGCCTGCCTCTCTCTGCCACTTTCTGTCCGAATCTCTCTGACTCTCTCTGTCTCTCTGGGTCTCTTTCTCCGTCTGCCTCTCTCTGTGTCTGTCTCTGCTCTCCTCCGTGTCTCTGTGACCCCCTTCGAGCTCTGCAGACCGGCTCCCCCTGCTTGGCTGTGACCTGCGCCCATGGTGGCTTCCCAGGGAGGGGCTTCAGAGCCGAGCCCCCCACCCTCTTCCATGATCTCCCCAGCACTGCCCAGCATGTGGTGGGTGTCTCCACTGAGCCCGGCAGGCAGTCTGCCCGGAACAGATGTGACTCCGTCGCCACCCTCAAGGGCAGTCTGAGCCTCTCCCCACAAAACGTTCCATGAGAAATAACCTGCTTCTGGACCCCCAGCCCCTTCTTCCTCCTGCTCTGCCTTAGCCACACGCAGGGCACTTGTGTGCTAGCAAGCGTGGAGCCTCTGTCCTGGCCACCATCCAGGCAGTGACGCCCGAGGCGGACGTGCCCTCTCTGCCCTCCTGGAAGTACCCTGCCGCGGGAAGCAGCAGTCACCTCTGGAACCCCATACACACGACACCCGGATTAAGTTAGTCTGGTTTCTGTTGTAGCAGAAGTATTATCTGGTCTTTCTGTTTCAGAAGCTCTTAAAAAAAAAGGCAACACATAACACTTTTTTATTAAAAAAAACAAAAGGGCCACAATAACATACAAGATGGGCCCTGGGCCCCCCTCTGCCTGCACCTTCAGCGTGTTGTCACAGAAAAGCAGAATCAGCATCTCGCACGGAATCAAGGCAGGAGCACAAGGTGTTTCACTAGACATTAAGGAACGTGTCTCCCCGTGGTGGTACGTGCACAGGGACGTTATGGGAAGGAGCACAGAGAACGGGGAGAAATGAAGCCCCCTTCCCTCCTCCTAGCCAGCTGGTCCCCTCCCTGCGGCCGCTTCTGTCCCTGATTTCCAGAACATTCTTCCAGAGGTGGAGTGAGGTCTTCCCACCGTTCTCAGGTGATGTTTATTCATGGCCACGCTTGATTCCTTCTAGGCTCATTTCTGTAAACCCTTCCAGGGTTGTTAAAAAGTGTCTGAGAGGCAACGTGGCCTTGGGCTTCCATCTGACTGCCTAACTGCCTTCACTAATCACGCTGAGATCAAGCGGATAAAAAGACCCTCCAAGGTCGGAGGGTGAGTGAGTCCCCCCATGCCGGTTGGAGGCGGCAGGGCTGAGGTCTCACGGACTCTGGCTGGCAGGCTGAAATCATCGCTCTAATTAAATAAACCAGCCTTAAATGCTACACAAACATCGTGACAGAGGTCTTGGGCTATTTACTTAGGGAGAAGTGGAAAGAAAGGAAGAAGGCATTTCCTGGATAAAAATCCCACATTGTTTCCTGAGTGCTCTGTTCCCAAGCAAAATGAGAAGGTTCTCTCTGTCTCTGTCTCTCTGTCTCTGTCTCCTTCCCTCCCCTTCTCCCTCCTCTCCCCTCTCTCAGTGTTTCCTCTGAAAACTGAATAAAAGTCTTCTGTTTTTCAGTGTTGGCTAGTACTTCTCATTTTGGAATATTCTGGTCAGCAATCCATAAAACCTGGCTTGAGACTCTCCTCCTGCAGGAAGGCCTCCTGGATTCCTGCCCTAACTTTCAGGTGAGTTAATCTTTTCTGTCAGCGCTTATGCAGTCAGCCTGGTTGTCGTTTTGCGCTCATAGAGAACTCCTTTTGTAACTCGTTTTGGAGGCTTCATTGGTGTATATTTCAGCTTTGCAAACAGACTGTGTTGTATCAGGTCTGAACTGATGCCTTTTGTTTCTTTCCCATTTCCCCAAGCTGAGCTCATGTCGCCTGTCAAATAGGCGCCTTCTTCAGTAACCTCAGGGTCCAGACGAGTGGTGTCACCATCTCCCAGCCTCCCAGGCTAGAAGCCCTCCAGTCCTGGAAAGCATCCTAGCCCCTGGGCATGCTGACATTTACTGCTGTAACAGGATTTCACACTCTCGAAATCTGCACGGCAGCATCTGTTCCTGGAAGTTTCAGAGAAATTAAGGGAGGCTGTGAGCTCAGGGTCTGACCTTTGGGCAGAGGACGGGGCTGGGGAGCACTGGTCTTCAAAGCTGGCTTTGATCTCCCGGGACTAGGTGTCCTGGGATGCAAGCCAGCTGTGCCACTGGTGGCCTGGGAACCCCTGGGCAGGGCACCCGACTCAGCCACTGTGACCCCTCCATCCCCGCCCCCGCCCAGGTTCCGCTAAAAGCACCAGCCCCCTTACCTCAGGTCACGAGCAGGTAATGGTGGGGGACGGGCTTGGCAAAATACACAAGCCCTATAGACTCTTAGGGTCCCCTCCAGGTTCAAGGTTGGTAGCTCTGAGTGAAATACATGCGAATTAGGAAAGGAAACCAGACTGAATTCAGTCATTCTGCTTCACCCCTGCTGGGGCTGTCCCGAGACCCGTCCAGCCGCCCACACCCTCACGTGGGAGAACGGGCTCTGGGCCCAGGCGTGTGCTGACAGGCCTGTGAGCCCGGGGTGGGCGGCCCCCGGTTCTCCACGGCCCCTGCAGACGGACAGCAGCCGGCCAACTGGACGACCAAGGAGCAGAGCAGCGGGCGTGAGGGCGGTGAGGGCGGCGGGCATCCTCTGGGCCCTCGGGCCTTTTGTCCCCGAACCGAGGCTCTGAGCCTTTCAACCGAGTGGCGGAGCCACGCTGTCCCCCAGGATAAGAACGGGGCATCTGTGCGGGGCCTCTGGACACCGGGTCCCACCCTCCCGGGAGAGAGCGCGAGCAGCGTGCTTGGTGACGGGGGTCTTTGTCGGGTCAGTGAGGACCTCGCCGGGTTCGTTCCCGGGCTGCCATGCGAGGCCCTGTGAACCGGTGGCTCCAAGCCACAGAGATCCACTCCCGGAGCCTGTGCGGGAGACTCCGGGGGCCCCGGGCGGCGCGTCCGCCCTTGGCGCTCCGTGGCGTGGGCTCCACAGCCTGGTGTCTGCCTGCTTCGCTCTCCGTGCCCCAGTCCCCCTCCTTTCTCTGGTAAGGACCCCAGCCCTTGGACCCGGGGCCCGCCCTGAATCCAGACCCTTCGTCCGATTACATCTGCAAAGACCCCATTTTCGAGTAAGCTCACATTCGCAGGCAGGGGGGACTCGGACGTAGCTTTCGGGCGCCAGGACCCCATCCGCCAGCCTGGTCCTCGGGCTCTCAGTCTTGAACATCAGTCCTTTGGTGGATATAGATGGGGCCGAAGCGACTCTTGGATTCGCGCTGCCTGGGGACTCAGAGGTGGAAAGACCCCGTCCCGCCCTCAGATGGCCTGTGGTCTTTCTGCCCGGTCTCCTCTCGTGAACCCGAGCGTCGCGGGAGGGGATGTCCTGCGTGCCCTGAGAGAGGAGGGAAAGCGTCCAGGTGCCCGCATCTGTGCTGGGTCCTCACAACCAGAAACAAATGCCAAGTGGACTTTGGGTTGACGGACCCCTGTCCTCACGGGCTACCATGTGTACGGATTGAGGGGCTTGGCGGACCCTGGTGAACCACGTCTGGTCAAGGAAGGTGCGTGTGAACAAAATTCACTTGGAGAAGTGCCACGAGGCGCCCTCGTGCCGTGTTCGGTGGGGGCCGGCTTCTGGGTGGACTGAGGTTGCCTCTGGAATGGAAGAGCTAAAACGGGTGGTCATAGGTTAAACTTTTGCAGATTAAAGCTCATTTTACCATTTCAACAACAGGAGGAATCCTCGTACCAGAGAGTTTTTGACCGGCCGCTCAGTCGGGAGAGTCCTCAAGCAAGGAATGGTGTTTTTTAAAGGTCTAGAAATGTCTGCATTTCACACAGAGACGTGTACGCTTTTCACCTTTATCTTTGTTAGCGCAGGGTCGTGACCTTTGCTTGGAGAACCGGTCTGCTGCTGGGAACTGTCTGCCCTTCCTGGTACAAACCACACAGGCGGTTATGGTGTGGGATTTCCCAAAAGCAGGATGTGTGTGTAGCATTGGTAACTAAATCCCGCGGAGGGATGGGACATACTCACGGATAAAGGCACTGGGGAGCTGTCTGGGGTTCCGGAATGTTCTCCCTCCTAAACACATGGTAGTTATACAAGCTGTACGATTAAGATTAGTTTTATCAGGGCGCCTGGGTGGCTGAATCAGTTAAGCGTCCGACTCTTGACTTCGGCTCCCGTCACGATCTCAGGGTCGTGGGATAGAGCCCCACGTCGGGCTGCATCCTGGGCACGGGGCCTGCTTGAGATTCTCTCTCTCTCACTCCCCCTCTCTCTCTTCCTCTGCAGCCCCCTCAGAAGAAAGATTAGCTTTATGGATTTTATACCTCAGTAAGAAAATTTTAAAAATAAGGGGGAGTGAGAACTAAAGACATAATATACTCCTAGTGCGGAGTTCTACATTTTTTTTAAAAAAATTTATGTTTATTTTTGAGAGAGAGAGAGAGAGAGAGAGAGCACGTGCAAACAGGGGAGGGGCAAAGAGAGAGGGAGACACAGAATCGGAAGCAGGCTCCAGGCTCCGAGCTGTCAGCACAGAGCCCGACATGGGGCTCGAACCCACGGACCGCGAGATCATGACCTGAGCCAAGGTCGACGCTCAACTCATCACTTCTGTAAATCTGCACATTATTCCGTCTTGATTTTGTGGAAGGCTGAGTGTCCCCGTGCGAACACCCTGTGTGTGGACCGAGAGCACACAGGGTCCCCCCCCAGTCGGCCGTCCCCATGCGGCTGTGATCTGGCCTCTGCCCGGGTGCTCCATTTTGCCTCAGTTTACCCCCTGGTGAGTGGGAATACGAGCATGGCCTTACCACAAACACCCGCAGGGACTACTTGGTGAAACCCAGACATCACCCAGGGCTGCCCTGGAGAAACTGTGTGGACGTCAGGGAGGTGACCCCCCTCCGTGGGCGTGGGCAGAGCCCGGGGTCAATGCGGAAAGAGTTTTCATGTCACTCCACTGCTGCCACGCCGGCCTCGGTACCGTGGCCTCTTCCAGGACCGAGCTTCAAGTCCCCGCTGTGGCAGGCAGGGGGGAGAAGAGCGGGAAGGGGGAGGGAAGCAGGGAGCAAACCCAGGGGCGAACTGGGCCCGGGGCGTCCTCCCCACCCGGGCCTTGAGCGGGGCTCGCTCCCCTTCGAAGGCTTGTCCACCAGCAGGAACGACGCTCAGAAGCACGGCTGCCGTGTAAGGTATTGTTAGGGACCGTGCTACGCCCCCCACGTGGGCGAGCGGACACCCCCCACCCCTGGGACCTCGAAGGTGACCTTCTGTGGAAAGAGGGGCCTCGCGGGCCATTCGTTCGGATGCGGCGGACCGGGGTGACCGCAAGCAGTGTCTGGGCTTGGACGCGGGTGCCTGCGCGGGGAGGTCCCCCATGGGAAGACGAAGACAGACGGACGTCCCCACGACAAGGACGGAGCCTCGGGAGGAAGCTGCGGGCTGGTCTCGGGCCTGCGGACTCCGGGCCGTGTATTTGCCCGAGCAAACCAGTGCCCACGCACCACACGCTTGTCAGCCACGGGCGGTGGCACCCTCCGTGAAAACCACAGAGCCGGCCGTCAGAGACGGCTCTTAAAGTGTTAAAAGTGTCGTCTGAGAGGACGCGGGCCAGTAAGCGTCAGTGACTAACACTCCGGCGTCTGACGCAGCACTGCCTGCCCGCCGGGGCCGATCCCGGCTCTGCCCCTTCCCAGCTGTGGGACCCAGGGCTGGTGCCTTCACGTCTCTGTGCTCCGTGTGTAAACGGGAGGCGAAAAACAAAGCTTACCTCGTGGCGCGGCCTGGGGATCAAGTTCGTTCATATTTGCCAAGGGCTCAGCGCAGCGCCTGGGAAATGGAGGGCACGCGGTGTTTGCTGTTCTCTCCTTCACCTGAGAGGCCCGGTGACAGGCGACAAGGGTTGCAAGGCGGCGGCTTGTTGCGGGCGGGCAGAGCCATGGTCCCGAGTATGGGGCTCACCCACTCAGCCCCAGGAACTCTTCACACGGTTGGGAGTTAGGGGGACCCAAGGAGCGTCGGTTCGTGTGAATTATACCTAAGGATGTCGGCCTCGTTAGAGGTTACCAATGACAAGTTTTCTACATTAGAAAATAAAGCCAAGAACATTTAACAAAGTTTATTAATTCATTTAAAAATCACAGCCATTAACCCTTTGTATGTTTTTTTAAAATTTACTTTTGAGACAGAGAGAACGTGTGCAGGGGAGGGGCAGAGAGAGGGGAGACGCAGACTCCGAAGCGGGCTCCAGGCTCCGAGCTGTCAGCCCAGAGTCCGTCGCGGGGCTCGAACCCATAGACTGCGAGATCATGACGTGAGCCGAAGTCGGACGCTTAACCGACGGAGCCGCCCAGGCGCCCCAAGCCTTTACATTTTAACGTAAGTAGTTCATGGCAAACAGCTGTGTTTACCTCTCTGTAAATGTCTTTACTGCCCGGCATGATGGAAGACGTCGGGAGTTCCCGCCTGCCTCTGCGATCCGTCTGTCGCCGTGTTGGTGGAAGGTGGAGACGCTCTTGCACACACGCCTGTGTCTGGGCAGGAAGGGCCTCGCGGGTCCCCTGGAAGGTCTCGGGGCCGCACGGAGGTGGAGGGTCCGAGGCGTTCGGCGCCCAGGAACTCAGCCTGCCGCCTTTCGCCCCCACTCCCACCTGACTGCGAACCTGCACGCCCGGCCAGGTCCCTCCAGTGCCCGGGCGGTGGCAGTGACGGCCTCCTGTGCTTGACTCACCAGTGCCTACGGCCCCTGGGCCCATCTGCTTCCTGCAGCTTCGAGTCCTACGCGTCACGGACGGTGCTCGTGGCCAAGGCCAAACGCCATGAGGGTTTGTCAGACCCCTGCGTGCAGTCCAGCGACCTGAGAACCCCGAGGCTCGCCCCGATCAGACCTTGGGTGGCCAGGAGGTGTCACCGTGGCATCTCTGCCGATGCAGGGTCAGAGGCCGTGGGAGCCACGAGGGCAGCACCGCTCGCCCGGGGCCGGCCGTGCTGCCTGGGCATCGGCCGGGCTGCTCCAAGAAACAGAACCCACAGGGGGTGTAAGCACACACGCGTGTGCATGGGGAAGAGTGGGCTCATGTGACTGCAGGCTGGCAAGTCCCACGAGCTGCCACGTGCAAGCTGGGGACCCGGGAGAGCCAGTGCTGTAAGATCCGTTGAACGCAGGTGAAGACCGATGTCCCAGCTGGAAAACGGGCAGGGGGAAAGTCCCCTTCCCCCACCCCGTTCTGTCCAGGCCTCCCCACACCAGGAAGGGCAATCGCTTTGCCCAGGGTACAGATTCTTGTTGTGTTTTTTTTTTAATTTTTTTTAACATTTATTTATTTTTGAGAGACAGAGCATGAGCAGGGGAGGGGCAGAGAGAGAGAGAGGGAGACGCAGAATCCGAAGCGGGCTCCAGGCTCTGAGCGGTCAGCACAGAGCCCGACATGGGGCTCAAACCCACGAACTGTGAGGTCATGACCTGAGCCGAAGTCGGATGCTCAACCGACTGAGCCACCCAGGGGCCCCCTCCTTTTTTTCTTTTAATTTTAATTTAATTTAATTTAATTTAATTTTATTTTATTTTATTTTTAAATGTTTAAACATTTAACATAATTAATTAAACATAAAAGCCACAGGGACCGCAGGGCCCTCCCATGGGGACCGGTTCCCTCCGCAGGGCCCCACCCATGGGGACCAGAGGCCTCATCTGCCTGGTCCCAGTCTTGAGGCCATCTGATTGTTTTCGCAGCTTTCCCCGGAAATTTGCTTCCAAGCAGGGCCAGCGGAAGCGAGTGCAAATACTTCTCGTCCGGCCAAATGGAAAAGCCATGTTTCATTTTTCAGGTTTCGCCAGTCACCAACCTGAGGCAACTGGCCTCCGCTCCCCTTCTCACTACGCGCGGATGGAAGCATCCGGCGTGGGGTGAGGGGGTCTGGACACCTTGCAGGGCACCCCGGCCCGAGGAGGGGACGGGCCCACGAAACCCCTCTCGTCCAGACTGCGGGATTGCAGGCTGGGAGTGTGAATCAACTCTAGGCAGATACCAGCATCAGTGGAGATAAACGTTAAGCCTTATTGACTTAGGAGGTAAATATTGACGGAACTTAAATACCAAATCGATATTCACCTCAAGGGACAGCGCAGCCTGAGACTAAAGTTGGGACACGTGCGCTGGAAGTTATCTGCGGAGCCCCATGTCCCCGTCAGGCGCGTCCGGCCGGTGCAGGGATGTACTCAGCCCGGGAGGCGCGGTGACACCAGGCAACAAGTTCCAGATCACCAAGGGAGACCATTAGCACGGAGCGTCAAGGGCCAGAGTTTGGACACCGCGTGGCAGCACGGAACAAACCAGGAAGCCAGTGGCTTAGCCTCTCTGCTGAGCGCCCACCCGAGGGAAGGTGGGACCCCAGCTAGAAACGCGCCACGAACGGACCCGCCAGCCCCGTCCTGTGAACTGCGCCGGGCGGTGTGCAAAGCGTTGCCCCAGACCCCGGCGCGCGCGGCTCTCACTGGGACTCGCTGGGGGGGTCCCAGGCTCTGCCACGTGTCGCCGAGGCCCCAGGGAAGCAGCCTCGGCTGGGGCAAAAGCGGCGTTGACTTGTCCCTGCTCGGTTCCATACGGCAGATGCCCTGGGAGCTGCCGAATGCGGATGCGGGGGCCCCCGACAACTCAAGCAGTGTCTCCAGCAGGCAGCCTGGCTTCGGTGCCACTCGCCACCCTCCTGTGTCAGGTCCAGACAGGAGGACCCAGAGCTCCAGGCAGCTGGCCTCCTGGCCTCGGGCTCCTGCCTCGGGCTCCCCGGGGCGTCCCCCGCCAATCAGCCCAGCCTCCTCAGGCTTTTACTTCCCCCCCATTATTTAGAAAAAGAGTATGTGAGGCACCTGGGTGGCTCAGTTCATTAAGCATCCGACTTCAGCTTAATCACGATCTCACGGTTCGTGGGTTCGAGCCCCACGTCGGGCTCTGTGCTGACCGCTCGGAGCCTGGAGCCTGCTTTGGATTCTGTGTCTCCCTCTCGCTCTGCCCCTCCCCGCTCATGCTCTCTCTCTCCCTCTCATAGAAATAAACATTAAAAAAAAAAATTTTTAAAGAGTCTATGTAATAAAGGAATGCATCCCATTGTACAAAAATGCACACAGTACAGACACACATAGGAAAAAGTAAAAGTCCTTCCTCCCCACCTTCTGTCTGCTTTCCTCCCAAAATTAGCCTCCATAAACCATGGCCAACTTTCCTACCAGACATTTAAAAAAAATATTTATTTATTTTGAGAGAGAGGGAGAGAGCGTGAGCAGGGGAGGGGCAGAGAGAGAGGGGAGCAGAGAAAGAGAATCCCAAGCAGGCTCAGTGCTGCCAGCGTGGAGCCCACCTCAGGGCTCATTCTCACGAACCGAAATATCATGACCTGAGCAGAAGTGAAGAGTCTGACGCTTACCTGGCCGAGTCACTCAGGTGCCCCTGGACATTTTGCTGTGATGACACATGCATGCATCAATGCCACTAAACAAATTATTTTTATAGTTTGTTTGGTGGCTTTGTACAAACGGGCTCATGTTATGCACGCTGGTCTATAACTTGTCTTTTTAATGTAACGAACTGACATGCACAAAACAGACTGTCATCTCGTCGATGGCACCAGTGCTCAAGCTGGGGGACCCCGGGACCCCTGTACACTCTTATAAACCTGTGAGGCTCCCAAGAGGTTTTGTCAATGTGGATTACATCTGCTGACATTTACCGTAAGAGAAATCAAAACTGAGAAATTAAAATACAGTAACTCACTTAAAAATAAACCCCATTACATGTTAACATATGTAATACATCTGTATGAAACACACTGCATTGCAAAACAAAAAACATTATCGAGAAGAGTGGATTGTTTTACGTGGTTGCAAATGTTTGGATTCTCACGTCTTTCGGTGGCCACATCCTGTGGCCGCTGTGAAACTTCACTGTGTGCTCACGGGAAAATGAGGCTGGAAAGGGCAGATAACGTCTTCCTGTTATGAAAATAGCTTTGAGCCCACGGCCCCCTGAGAAGGCCTTGCAGCCAGCCCCCAGGGGCCCTGGACCTCACTGCGACAGCTACTTTCTATTTAAGGATGTCACACGTGTTGAGTAAAAGCTTCGGTTCATAAGTATTTGCCTCCCTCGATGCACACGCCCGACTCCGGAGTGCCAACTGTGTCCCTGGGAAAGCGGCACGGTGGGGGGACGGGTGGCGGAGGGGGGGCCGTTGCGATTGAGGCCAAGACCTCCTCCCAATGGTGGGGGCTTTCCAGGGGTGAAACAGGCCAACGAAGGGAACGAATGTATAGCTAATTTTCGGTGTTGATAAATCCCATGGGGGAAAATCCAAGCAGATAAGTAGAAATCAAGGGCTGCTTGCCTGGGTACGTGCGTGGAGGGCGAGAACTCTCCGGTGTATCTTCACACGAGATCCTATCAGATCAGCTATCAGACCAGCTACACACGTATTCTGTCCACGACAGAAGTCGAAGAAGGGTCTCGGCCTGGGACTGATGTAATCTGATTTGCATTAAGAGACAAAATCATGTGGCTGTGGGAACCTTTGGGAAGCAGGAAGCCCACAAGGAAGCTTTGGCTGCAGACCATGCCAGATCATGGCCCACGGCCTCGGGGGTGATGGTGGAGGGAGGGAAGTTAGTTGGCTTTGAAATTAGTGCCGAGAGGGCTGCTGATGCATTAGGACATGGATGGAGCTCAAAAGAAAGAGAAGAAACTCTAGCGGCTCCTGGGTTTGGGTCTCAGCACTGGTTAAGCAGTGGAACTCTTACAAGCAGGGCTGTGGTGTGTCTGTTCCTATATTTTGGGCACGTAGCCTTGTGTGTCTGAAGGACACGTACGTATTTATGGGAAGATTGTAGGACAAGAGCAGGCACATATAAAATAGAAATTTGCTCTACTGTGTTCAACAGCGTCCCCTCAAAATTCAAGTCCACCTGGGGCCTGTCAACGTGACCTTATTTGGAAATAGGCTCAAATCCTGCAACCAGTGTCCTTATAAGGAGAGAGAGAGACACACGGAGACACAGAGACACACAGGGAGAATACCACTGAGGATGAGGCAGGGAACGCAGGGGTGTATTTGCAAGCCAGGGAGCACCAAGGACTTCCAGCCGCCAGAAGCTGGTGGAGACGATGGCGTGTGACTCCTAATCTGGGTTATAAAAGTCACTGCAGGGCTGCCTTGGGGTCTGGATTGCTCGCTCTGGGAAAAGTGAGACGCCGTGTCGGCGAGGAAACGCCAATAAAGGTGTGGAGAGGCTCACGTAGAGACAACCCGCCTGGCCAGCCATATGAGGGATCCATCTCGGAAGTGGATTCTCCAGGCACAGTCGAGCCTTCAGATGAGCCCTCGGCCCCAGCCCGTACCCTGAGCAGACAAGCATCCAACCGTCCTCCCCTGAAGCTGTGAGACACAATACAGAGTCACTGTTGTTTTCAACCACTAAATTTGGGCGTTACTTGTTACACAGCGATTGATATTTAATGCAATAATCCCGTCTGAAAAGCTTTTACTTTAATAGATGAGTTAACTCCGTTAGCACTTATTGGTTTGATGACTGCGTTTGATCTTAATCTGTTATTTCGTGCTGTGATATCTAGACCTATCTACCTACATACAGAGATACAGATGATACGACTGTGTCTACATCTACCTACCTCTGTCTCTCGAGATTCCTAAAATACCTCTATGTACACACAGATACAGCAGTTTCCTCAGTCGCACACACATACTTAATCTTCTATGTGGTCTGTTCTAGAAACTTTTAAAATGTTAATCATTCTGAAATTTAAGAATGTCGGACTCACGTTCCAGTCGTGTCCTCTATACCCATGCCCTAATAGAATGCCTGTGCCTCCCTCGGTCCTTCAGCAGGGTCTGCGGGTCCCCTGCTGCAAGCAACGACAAAGCGGCTTCTCTCTTCCTCCTCCTTCTGTGCCTCCTTTCCTTCCTGCCCCAGCACACCCCAGCACTCATCAAAAGGTACCTTCCTTGGTACCTACTACTTGTGAGGTACTAGAGCGGCTTGTGTGCCTCTTTAACTGATCTGACACCCCCAAACCTAACCTCTTCTCTCCCAGCGATTCTGATGAAGCTTGAGACATATTAGCGTATGTTCCTTTCCTCCCCTGGACTCTCGTTGGCTCTATGGCTCCTGTAGCATCGAAGCACGGGATAGTTTGCATATTCCGTTCTTTGTCAAACACCCTCTATGCTTCTGGCCAATTCTCACCAACATCTTTGTTGCCGATCTTCTTCCCAAGTTTTCCCGGTAAATCTCGTGCTTGATTATAGCTCATCCGCTAGCAGATTCCCCAAGAAAGAGTCGCGTGAAAAATATTCCCTGGAGCTCTTCATCTTCAAGGGATCTGTCTGTTCCCTTTATACATAAAGAGGGGTGGGCTTGGGGCGGGGGGGGGGGCGGTGCCTGGGTGGCTCAGTCTGTTAAGCGTCCAACTTTGGCTCAGGTCATGACCTTGTGGTTCACAAGTTCGAGCCCCGCGTCGGGGTCTGTGCTGACAGCTCAGAGCCTGGAGCCTGCTGTGGATTCTGTGTGTGTGTCTCTCTCTGTCTCTGCCCCTCCCCTGCTCAAGCTCTGTCTTTCTCTCTCTCTCTCTCAAAAAGAAAAAAACATTAAAAAAAAAGAAGAAGAGGGACGGGCTGGATAGAAAACCCTCCCCTCCATCGTAGTCTGCTACTGGAGTGACAAAGTCTGATTCCTTTTCTCTCCCTTGTCCACATGCCTAAAGGATCTTCCCCCATATTTGATCTCCACTGGGCCCCTCGGGAGTGCCCTCAACCGGCCTCGAGGCACAAGCCGCCTAGGGCTCTGGCAGAGAGAAAAGAACGTGGGATTTGGAATAAAGCACCCGGCTTCCACACCCAGCTCTGTGATTCCTTTGTCATCCTAGACGTCTCGTGGCTTGTCTGAGGCCCAGCTATGAAATGGGTTTAATAGGAGCGCTGGCACCCCTCTTGCGCAGGTTAGAGGCCTGGCGAGAGAAGCTGGCACGTGTGAAAACGGGCCACGGAGCGCCACGCCAGAGTCGGGCGGCATCGCTCTGTGCACTCGGCCCCGACTGAGATTCTCACCTTCTTCCTAGTAACTGGAGCGTTTTATGGGCGAGAAGGAGGCAGGAAGTCTGCCCCGCAAGCTTTGTCGAGGCGGGCCGAAGGCGCTCTGCCCCCAAATACAGACCTTCACACTTATCCCTATCAATTCTCACCTTGTTGGTCTCAGTCTTTTTTTTAATGCTTACTTATTTTGAGAGAGGGAGGCAGAACACGAGCGGGAGAGGGGCAGAGACAGGAGACACAGAATCGGAAGCAGGCTGCAGGCTCCGAGCCATCAGCACAGAGCCCCACGCGGGGCTCGAACCCACGAACCGTGAGATCGTGACCTGAGCCGAAGTCTGACGCTTCACCGACTGAGCCGCCCAGATGCGCCTTGCTGGTCTCAGTCTTATTTTAGGATCTCTTCAAGATTTTTCAACTTGACCATTTCGTTAGCTTTGCTAATAAGTCTTTGTTCAGGTTATTGGTAAAATTCTGGCCCCTTGGGAGCCTTACCTCTGGGTTGATGGCTGTCACTTACCTGCGTGGGTGATTCCCACTTGGGCTGTGATGATTCAACCCATTACAAGCCAGCCCAGTGGGTCCTACTCGCCCGCCTACCAGCCTCCTTTGCCAGTTCACTCCTGGAAGCGTGACCCTCAGTAATTGTGTCCTGGAGGTCATGTGAGGTTTGATGATTGTGTCAACGCTCGCGAATGTGTGTAACACAATGTGTTAATAACGGGTAAGGCATACACGCTGGCCTCTCAGCCTCAGCCTCGGCCCTACATGCTCATGGGCCTGGGTGGTTCTCTGTGGTGGGGCTGGCCCGTGTGCTGGCACATTCAGTGGCCCCCTGGTCCCCTCCCACCAGGGACCAGCAGGCTCCTCCCTCCCCCAGCTGTGAGCTCTAGCTCCAGCTCCCGCGGCCCGCACCCCAAGACCCGGGCTCCTGCAGCCTGCACCCCACGGCCTGGGCTCCCGCATGGCGTTCTGGCTCAGAACCTGGCCTTCATTAGTCTGTGTCCTTGCTCAGCTGGAGGCTTTTCTTTGGACACCGTATCATTACAGCATCACCCTTCATTTCCTTTTCCAGAAATTAATACAACGTATATATTAAAAGAAAAGTTTCCCCGAAAGCACGCGATCTTACGTCCTCGTTGGTCTGTTCTCTAGTCTTCCAGCTTGTTCCCCGCATCTGTGTTCTCAAGGGTCCTGGGCACTCAGAACATGGCCTGTGGCCTAGAGCTGACAGTGGGGTCTGCCGGCTGGACGGCCACGGAGGGCGTGGTGTCATAGCTCTGTCGCCGGCCCTCCAGCGGGAGAGCGGCCACACAGAACACTTCTGGGGCCTTCTTTGTCCTCTTCCCATGGAGGACAAGAGCTGCTCCCCGCCCCCCCCCGCCCCCGTGCATCTGGATGGCCCATAACCCGAGCTGGGGTGGGAGGGACCGGCACCCCCCTCGGAAGTCAGCTCCTAGGTCAAGTCTGCCCACCCCGCAGATGCCACGCTGGGAGGGAGCCCAAGCGGGCTACAGGGGGAGGGGGTGTCCCGCCAGCCCCCGGGGCTCCTGGCCACCTGCTGAGGCACCAGGCACGTGAGGGAGCACGTTAGTGTCCCGTGGCCGCCAGAACAAACTCCAGAGTGACGGGAAGGATGCGTGGTCCTTGTTTGCCTACCACGAAGCCAAGGCCCTAAGTCTTGCTTGATTACCCCGGGGAAAGGGCCGGAATCTGACTTGCTATCTGCCACCGATTAGGGCCCAGCTTTGTGAAGCCGTATGTGAATTTGCGCATTTTTTGCAGGTAGATACGCAAACGACTTCTGTCTGGTGGAGAAGACGGCCCCAGGCCCCAACGGTTGTGGGTCGGTTTCCCTGCAGGGCACAATCCCTTGGCTCTGACTTCGAGGACACGGCGGGGTGCCCTCCTAGCCTCACGACAGAGCGCCCTCCCCTCCACTGCCCCCGGAACCAGCCTTGCCATTTTGCTGGTTCCCAGGCTAATACACCCAGCGGGGCCCCAGCTCAGCGCGCTCCCACAGAAATGCAGCCTGAGCTCGTGTGTGCCGCGGCCGAAAGAGAGGAGTGGCCAGGAGCACGGGCAGTCTAGAATGTCTTATTTCATGCAATGTCACCAGATGCCGTTTCAACGTCTACTCCATATAAGAAGGTATTAATGACTAGTTTACATTTCCCTGGTACATTTTATTTTTTTTTTGGTGCGTATCTTACGTTAACGGCACATCTCAGTCGGGATGTCCCGTTTTCACCCGTTACAGGGAAACATGGCGACACCAGAACAACGAAGGTGCGTTTCAAGCAGGAGGGACTTGCGCTGCCCCCACCGTTCAAGCTGTGATCACAACGAACTGGGTGCCGCCTTGCTGGCCACGGTCCAGGCGCTGGTTCCCCGCCAGTCCAGGGGCTGAACCGCGTGGAGGTGCGCCACCCAGTGGCCACGTCTGGTAGTGCAGGGCCCTTCGGGATCTGGGGCCTTCCAGAAGCCAGGGCGTGATGTTGGGCTCACATTCCGGGAACATTCCTGGGGTGGGGGTGGGGGGTGGAGAGGAGGCCAGGGGAAGTAGGGCTGTCGTGCCCCAGATCTCGAGATCACTGGGTGGCGAGCAGGCTCCACAAGGTGTCTTGTACCCTTGGCCACCCGCCCGTACACGCTGACCTGCCCAACTCCCAGAAGGCCAGGCAGGGGCCTTTCCAAGCCGTCCCCGAGCCTGACGGCAGGATTGCAGCAGTGGTGGCTGTCTTCGTCTGCTTGGATGGCCCCCCCGGGATTCCACACCCTGGGCTTACACAGCAGGAACGCGGGGCGCCCTCTGGACGGGTCCCCGTGACATCTCTCCCAGGCCCGCAGATGACACCTGGGGTAGTTACCCCATTTCACAGCTAAGCGACTGAGGCTACGACTTGTTCAAGATCACACAGAGCCAGGAACTGGGCCAGGCCGGGCTCGGCTGTCTGGGGTGGGGAGCCCTCAGCCTCTCTCCCCTGGCCCCCACCACCATCACCCTCGATGGCCTCCATCCGGGTGTTTGCAAACCGCTTCCTGGAGATCAAACCCATGTCCCCAACCTATGTGCCTCTGGGGTCTCTACCTTCGGCGGGGGGCCTCTCTGGGCCATGTCTGGACCCTGGAGACGGGTGAGGAACGCCCCGTAGCAGTGTGTGTGGCCACAGTGCTACGGCATGGGGCTAGCAGAGCCCTGGACCCCCCGGGAGACCATTCCTGTCAGGTGGGACCAGCGGTCTTGCCAGCCCAGGAGCGCCGTCAGTCAGCACTGGCGAGGGGCTGTCTCTCAGACACACGTGAGCCACGCGCGTGAAACAGACGTGCGAGGCCCAATGCCCGTGAACGTATTCCTCACAAACGAGGAAGACGACATCTTCCAGGTCCCTGTGAAAAGCAGCCCGCCCTGAGGCGGGCCCAGATCATGGCTCCAAAGTTGTTGAACGCAGATGGCGTCAGAACGTGACGACCGTGGGATCTGAACGTCTCGTGACCTCGGGTTCGTGCGCTCGGGGTGGGGGAGAAGCCCGAGGAGGGGAAGGTGGAGGGTTTGAGGAAGAAGGTGGAGGTTATGCACGTTTGAGCATTTTGTCCTTTTCAGAGACTCGAATTGTAAAGAGGAAGTCGTCTTCCTCTTTGGTCTAGAAAATAACACGAGGAACCGATTTTCCGTTAAGAAAGTAAAGGGATACTTCATCTGACTCTGTCATCTGTGGCACCTGCTCCATAAATGTCCTTCACAGATTGACATCAAGACCCCAGGCCGCAGTGCAGACAGTTCCTGAAATAAGTCCTGTCCCCCAGAGTCCAGAGCGAAGCCGGCGGGCGGGGACACAACAGAGCAGGACCAACGTGCTCCAGTGGGCAAGAGAGAGAGAGAGAGAGCGAGCAGGGAGCCCGAGAGGAGCACAGACACCCAGTGTGGGGAGCACAGACGAGCAGGGGTCCCACAGACTTTCTGGACACTGAATAAAGGCCTCCGAGCCCGGCCTGCTTCACAGCTGAGTGCTCTTTGGAGGCTGGTCCGGGAAGGGGTGCTGGGCACCCCTCCTCCAGGCCTCATACTGCCTCAGCCCTGGACCGCGGAGCACGCGCGAGAGAGGCAGCGGGCCCGGGTGGCTGGGGACGCAGCCCAGGGTGCCGCAGTCAGGCTCCCTGAGACGCCGCGGCACCCGAGGCCCCCTCAGTGCTCCAGCCCAGCCAGCCCGCCCCAGCCAGAGGCCCCAGCAGACAGGGTTGGCCCAATGGGGCTCAAATTCTTTGGGTCCAGTTTAGCCCAGGCCCCAGACCCCTTGGACAGGACTTGGACGGCTGCCCCTTCCTTTCTGAGCGCTGCCCCCCTGCCTGAGGCACCACTGTGGCCAGAGCAGGGGCCTATGCTGGGGCGGCGGTGGGCAGGAGGGCCGGGGGGGCCCGGATGCAGCTACAGGCTCCCTCCTGATAGCCGAGGGGCGGGGGGATGTCAGGGGCGCCTGTGGAAGGCCGTGAGCATCTGTGGGGGTTCTCAGAGCATTTGGGAAGGGCATGCGAAGAAGGCTGCGGCCTGAAGCTGGTAAAGTGGATGGGGGCTTGGACCCTTTTAATCAGCATCGAAAGGAACGAGGTTCCGTCTCCTGATTCCAGGTGGGCCTGTGGGCCACACGCCGGGTGAGCGGGTGGCGGTCACAGGGGCCAAGCATCCGGGCCTGGACAGGGGGCTCCAGAGTCCCAGCTGTCAACTATCTCAACAAGAATTATACCAGTGAAAACAGTCGCTATAGAAAATGTAGAAAAGTGGAAAGAAATTAAAAGTCCTATGTCTTTATGATTCTCCTACGGGGAAATGGGGGCCGTGAGCTGAAGAATTCACCTCACCTGGAGAGACGTCTGGCTTGTGCCCTGGACGATTGGGAGGTGGCCTCCAGGCCCCGGAGTGTCCTCCTTGATAGGAGTGTCCTTGTTGGCCTCGGGTTTGGCCAGGGGACAGTCACGCGTGTCACTTTCGGTGGGTGCGGACAGCGATGACCCCGAAACTTTTGGGCTTGAGCCTTGTCGCCGTTTTCATCCACACGCACGTCTGCGTTCCCGAACTGCCGGCCTCTTGATCGCCCCCAGACCCCCGGATGTCCAGGAAGCAGGTGCTGACACGTGGGGCGCGGACCGAGTGGGTGTGGGCGTGGCGTAGACGTCAGCACTTGAACAGCCGTGCCCCGCCCCCGGCGGGTGATCCGGCTGTTCGCCAAGTTTGAGAAGCCGAGTGTCGAGCGTCGTGGCCCCACAGCGGACGTGCACTATGCCTTCGGATGAGGAAGCAGAGCAAGGTGGTGTCCCTTAGTCTCACCGCGGGTCCTAGGTCGGCACGGTACCCACATCACAGATGGAAAGGCTGAAACTCAGAGGCTGAGATGCGGTCTGACCTCGCTGTGTGACCCAGAACTTGAGTGTCAACCACCGTGCAGCGCTGTCCCCCGCCACACCCCGGGTTCCGGTCCTACCGGACTGTTTGGGCACACCGCGGTGTTTTCATTCTGCTTCCTGGGTGTGTGTTTGCGCATCCGTTCCCCTGCCCTGGTGGCCGCCAGGGCTCAAGTTCGCCTCCTGGTGACTCCTTCCTGCCTCTGAGCCCCTCCTCCCTGCGGCCCCATAGACACGGCCACCCTGTGGCTGTTCTGCCTTGTCCTTCCCGCGCGGAGCAACCTGGACGAGGTGGGGGGGGCCCTTCCTCACCTGGTACCAAGGTGTCCTGGGCAAAGGAGGGAAAAAGTCATCCCAAACTTGGGAGAAATCATCTACCGGATTGTTCAATTGCTTCATTCTTGGCATCACCACGGGGTGTTTTCTCCTAAGCCTGTGTGAATACGTAGGGGACCTTGCTGTTCTTCGGTCGGTGCTTATCCCACAACGCTGGAGAGGGTAACTTTGTGACCGAAGCATATCTCATTAAGAGGTACAATCCACAGAAACGTCCCGAGCTTACAGCCCTGCGTCCCGAGCTTACAGCCCTGCGTCCCGAGCTTACAGCCCTGCGAGGCTGGGTTGGCCTGCACACGTCGAGAAGCTGTATAATTTGACGGTCCAGTGGAGAAGGTCAGCTGGTCGTATCCCACTGACCAGTCTCTGCAGAAGATCTTTGATGATGAATCTCTATTCCTTTATTTATTTACTATGGGCGAGGTGGGGGGAGGAGCAGAGAGAGGGAGAGAGAATCCCAGGCAGGCTCCGCGCATCAGCGCAGAGCCCAACACGGGGCTCGACCCCCTGAACCGTGAGATCATGACTTGAGCCTAGATCAAGAGTTGGATGCTCAACCGACTGAGCCACCCAGGTGGCTCTCTAGTCCTTAAATGCCACTTGTCTTGCTTTTTAAAAAAATCTTCCGGGGCGCCTGGGTGGCTCAGTCGGTTGAGCGTCCGACTTCGGCTCAGGTCATGATCTCACGGTCCGTGAGTTCGAGCCCCGCGTCAGGCTCTGGGCTGATGGCTCAGAGCCTGGAGCCTGCTTCCGATTCTGTGTCTCCCTCTCTCTCTGCCCCTCCCCCGTTCATGCTCTGTCTCTTTCTGTCTCAAAAATAAATAAATGTTAAAAAAAAAAATTAAAAAAAAAAATCTTCCTGCCACTTCTCTCTTCCCAGAGTTAGACTTCTTTTTGACCCATGCTATTAAATCTATTTGAGAATTTTGAATTAACAGCAATCCTTACTCCATATTTGTTAAATGCAGGGTGACACCATGAATGGATGTGTTATTTCTGGCTGGCTTGGCTATCGTCAGCCTCCAGGGTTGAGGAAATCCTAAAATAGTGACAAGACCTTCTGTGCCGGGACAAAGCCAGGAGGAGTCACCCTCAGGGTCAGAGGACAGCTGTCTGCTGCTTCAGAAAACCGTGCGGGCAGGATCTTTTCTAGATCACTTGAGAAGATGCGGACATAGACTGCCCAGGTCCCGCTCCAGGGGGGCTCTCCCGGGGGTCCTGACACGTCTTGGCCACATCAGTGATCTGCTGGGACTCTCCTGCAAGCCCCCGTACGCCCACCTCCCCCTGCCGTGCTTAGCGTTTGGGATTGTCTACGGGTATCATGGGACGGAGACCCAGGGCCAGAAGGCAGTCATGGCTGTCCCAAGATGCCGTGAGCCCACCTCCTCCAAGGAGCCTTCCTGGACACCACCCTCTCTAGACCACGTTGTGGGGGGTTGGTCGACATGAAAGGTGGCTGCTCGGAGCATGTGTTCCCTACCTGGGTGCAGGCACTGACTCATACCATTTTCAGATGGTCCCTTTGCCAGATGTTTGACAGTCGGGCCCTCCCTTCCCCGGGGAGGTTAGTCTTGCACTCGGGCCCGGCACCTGTGACCTCTAACCCACTTCTGTAACCCAGCTCCACATTGATCTTTTGTTTTTTACGTCTACACCTTCCTGCCAGGCACCCCCACTCCAGGCTCCTGGGAGGGGCGTCACCTATCGAATGAACACACACATCTCCCAAGAATGAGTAAGTTTCAGGGACAATGTGCTATAAACCCATTTTTTTTTAAATAAAGAAACATTTTGCTGAAGAAAATGAGCATCTCTCCTAAAGGGAAGAGTCTCACAGAGGTGCAAAGAGCCCACAGCACAAACTTGAGTAATTATGCAGAGCTGTTTACCAATTCTTTCATAGATCTTTGTTTCTGGAGAGAGAGAAAGAGAGAGAGAAAGAAAAAATAAAAGCCCATTAAAGTGATTTTCCCAAAGGAGAAGTCTGGACTCAAAGATAAATGAGAGACCCCACGTCTCGATGGAAAAGACTCCTTGCAGCTGGAACACAGCCTCACTCCAGCCTGGCTTCCCCTCCCCTTGTTAGCGGTCGGGGTGTTAGAAGCCTCTAGCCGTCGCCGGCCCACATCTGCTCGTAAACTTTAATAAACACAAGCACGTTCCCAGCTCTGTTCTCAGCTCTGGGTACAGGACAGTGAGCGGTAGAGACACTGCCCTTTCCTTGACACAGCATGGACAAAACACCGTAATTAAAATCGGGCTGACCCCGCCTCGCACCGGGAGACCCGCCCGTGCGGAAGCTGGGCCCCCCGACAGCAGGTGAAGCCATGACCCCGAGGCGGGAGTTGGCCTGTGCCGTGGACCGGGTGCAGGCTGTGGGCTGGGGCCAGAACTGCTCCACGCCGCTCTTCATTCACCTTGGGCCCACGTCAACACAGGGCATGTTCCTCTTCTGACGGGTGGTTGGCGTGCAAGAGGTAAAGACAAAAACACACAAGCACATTTGTGGTCTCTGCTTTTCCTCCTCCAGCCTTCATGCCCCACAGGCTGAGGCAGGTCCCCTGGACGAGCCCCGTACAGATGGGATGGGGACGCGTAGCCAGCTGACGTGCAGCAGGCTGTGGATGTGCAATTCCGTCACAGGGAAGGGTAGACGGGGACCAGCCTCCGGCCCACCAGGGGCCACACTCGGCTGTGCCACGGCCAGATTGTGGGGGGTGTGCAGACCCAGCTGGGCGGTGCCCGGTGAGGCTCCCGGTGAGCTCCACCCGGCCACCCTGCCTCTGGCCCGCCTGCACCTGGCATTTCCAAACGTCTAGCCTTTGCCAATCGAATGAGCGCAGGGTGATATCACAATGCTTTGATTTGTGTTTCTGTGATTACTCGTGGCTTCAACATCGCTGTATTTGGTTGCTGCCTCTTTGGATCTCCTTTCTGTAAATCGCCTGTTCGGACCCTTCGCCCAGTTCTCTGTTATGGCTGCCGTCTTCTTGTTGGTGCAAGAATTCTTTTTAATTGTTAGCTTTGGACATCGCAATACCTTCCCCTCTTCCTCCTATCTTCTGTGTCCATGGTGTGCGTCAAAAAGAAACCCTTATTTTTATGTCATCAAGTGCACATGCTGTGTGTGTGCACGCCTTGTGGTTTCTGATTTAGATGTTTTGATGAAGACGTCCTTCCCTACCTTTGCAGTCACAGGGATATTCTCCTGAATCGTCTACGGCGAACTTTCGAGTTCTGCCTTTCACACGCACACCTTTCATTCCCCTTCGCATCTGGGGTCGACAGGGACCTGGTTTTCATGTTTCTCCGGGAGAGTCCATTTTAATTCATAATGGTACTCGTACTTTAATTTCTCAATTTATTCCTAGGGACAGAGTTTTTTCCTTCTAATGATGCAGTTATGTTTCTCTGGGAAAAGACTGGTACTGTTTGTACAGAAAGCCTGAGCTCTCACTGCTGGTAGCTGCAATTTCTAGAATACAGCGTCTATTTAGGTGATGGAGCGGTGGCACAAGAAATGAGGTAAAAAATTGATTTCTAGCTTCGTGGTTGGGGGAATCATTAAACTTGACATTTCGTTCTGTTTGAAGTTACAGCCTCTAGAAGAAGTAGAAATAATTCCAATTTACCTTCTATTTGGAGTCCTGGAAGGGAGGCTCCATGCCCTATGTACGAAACACCATGAGAACAATACATTTCCAACTCTAAGTGCAAAAGCTTAATTTTATCACGGTAACAACGGGGGGTGTAGAATTGCTTCCTTCGTGTGTGTGTGTCTTAGGAGGATGGTGGGCATGGCCCTGCCAGTTTGGGGCCAGCCCTACAACACCTGTTAGCCCCTACTCTCGCGCCGGGGGAACCAGGCGCTGTGTCAGAGGTCAGAACACGAAGTCCTGAAGCAGAGCTGGTTCATTGCCATGTGACGATTTTCCATCCGCCTGGCTCGGGATGCAGACAGAGCACAGTCTTTTGTTACAAGTGGAGTCCGCCCCACGGGCAGGATCCCCCGGGACGCCACACCCACGAGGATCGCAGCGCTTACTGGGGGCTTGCCGTGTGCCCCGGCCACTGCACTAAGTGTGTCCTGTGCGTTTGCTCATGTACCCTCTCAACCTTCTGACGAAAGAACTGCCCTGGCTGATATTTTGCAGATGAAGAGTCGAGTCTCAGAGGGGATAAAGAACTTGTTCAAGGTCGCCCAGAGAGTGAGGCGAAGTCTGGGGTTGGGACCAGGCTGTCTCCTACCTGCTGACGAGCAGTTTGAAGGCCCCGGGCCCCAGGGGGGTCACACCGTCCCTGGAATCCCTGGAGTCTTGTTCTATTTTTTATTTTTCCATCTGTCGGCTCCAGCAGCTTTGGCCATATGGTGACGTCAACTCCTGGGCAGGTTCATTTTCTTCTCAGGAAGGGGTGCCAAAATGCCGGTTGTTGCAAATCACGGAGGCAAAGGGGAGGGGGACCCCTGAGGCGCTGGGGCTGGGGCACGGGAGCTCCGTGGCACGTGGGGGGGCTCCGTAGATCTGTGGTGTGCTAAAAAGAAGGCAGGTGTCGTCCCTGTCGGCTCGGAGACATCTAGGGCCATGTGGTTAAGTAGGGATGTGACCGTGTCAGGATGAAGGACCCAGCCTCTCGAACCTTTAGTCCAAGGCTCTTGGCAGCACACGCGGATGCCGTCTGTGCGCACAAGATGCCAAGACACAGAGAGCCCCGAATGCCGGTCCAGAACGAGCTTGGCTGGTGTGGAATGAGCCACACTCTTTTTTCTTTTTTTTTTTTTTTTTTAAGATTTCCTTATTTTTGAAGGGGGGAGGGGCAGAGAGATTGGGGGACAGAGGATCTGAAGCAGGAATCTATGCTGACAGCAGACAGCCTGATGCGGGGCTTGAACCCGTGAACCGCCAGATCATGATCTGGGCCGAAGGTGGACGCTCAACCCACTGAGCCACCCAGGCACCCCCCGCCCCCCCCGCCAGCCACACTCCTGATAAGGAAACCAGTCCAGCCCAGATCCTCCTAGCTGAGCCACAGGGGCTGAAATAGTGGATTACGGTGCGTGCACATTTCATGCCTTTGAAATCTGTCTCCCAGGACTCCTGACCTGGGAATCCAATGGTCTGGGATGTACTTACTTGGAAAATTGCCGTATTTTTATTATTTGTGTGACTCTTATAAAATTGCCACTTTGTAGGTTAAATGGTTGAATGTCAGAAATTTCACTGGGTCCGGATGAATAAGAAGGACAATCCCGGCAGTAAGGGTAACCGTGAGATACGAGATGGCGGGCAGAAAGTGGGCAAGCAGGCAGGCGGCTGGAAAAGTGTTCCCGCTGGAGTTGGGTGCTCACGCAGGGGGGCAGGAAGGCAGGATAAAGACAGTGGTCAGAGCCTGCGAAGCTGGGTGCAAAACTTGGCTTTGATGGAGCGCTGGGGGGCGGGGGAGGGGCTCAGGTGGTTAATCGTCTGACTCTTGATTTCGGCTCAGGTGGTGATCTCACCGTCTTGAGTTTGAGCCCCAGGTCGGGCTCTGTGCTGACAGTGTGGAGCCTGCTTGGGATTCTCTCTCTGACCCTCCCTCGCTCATTCTCGCTCTCAAAATAGATAAATACATTTGTAAAAAACAAACTTGGGTTTGCTAATTTTTAACATATTTTACAGAATAATGGATTTGGATCTCATTCTGCCTTTCTATTATATAAAGTATCACATGCTATGCTTCGAAGATATATGTTATATTTTTAACATTTAATAATATGTGATGTTATTAATATAAATTAACATCAACATATTTAGTAAATACGTTATATTTACTCAATAGTGACTTAGAGTTAGTGTAAAGATGTAGGGCGCCTAGGTGGCTCAGTTGGTTAAACGTCCGACTTCAGCTCAAGTCATGATCTCACGGTTCGTGGGTTCGAGCCCCGCGTCGGGCTCTGTCCTGATGGCTCGGAGCCTGGAGCCTGCTTTGAATTCTGTGTCTCCCTCTCCCTCTGCCCTTCCCCCACTCACAGTCTCTGTCTCTCTGTGTGTCTCAGTTACCCATTATATTTTGTAAACAGAACATTCTTAGAATCTTTAATAGTACTTTGTTACTTTTCATTCTTAAAACATCCATTCACTTTCCACAATTTTGAAACTAAAAGTGTACCAGAACATACAGAAATGTTATAATGTCAGGTACTCTGGCAGAATTAGTTTCCCCTTTGGGGTTTCCTCTCGACATTCCCTGGTGGGGACAACTTCCTCTGGTTTTGTTAATAAAGATTTATCGGCATTCAGGCTGTCCCATTTCTTCACACCGTCCTGAGTCCCTGGTACACTAACCTGACCCACCAGCCAGCTGGCTGACTTCTTGCCTGTATTAGTTTTACTGGTTATGTCTTAGATCTTTTTAAGACTCTTTCTTCTACATTTGTTTCATTGTATTTACTTAAGTTTTGAGACCTGTTGTTTTTCTAAAGGATGTATTTTTATTTTTTATTTTTCTCAATTTTTAAATGTTTATTTATTTTTGAGAGAGAGAGAGAGAGTATGAGGAGGGGAGGGGAAGAGAAAGGGAGACACAGAATCCGAAGCAGGCTCCAGGCTCTGAGCTGTCAGCACAGAGCCCGACGTGGGGCTCGAACCCATGAACCACCAGATCATGACCTGAGCTGAAGTCAGACGCTTAAGCGACTGGGCCACCCAGGTGCCCCTCAAGAATGTATTTTTAAGTTTTTTCTTTTTCTTTCTTTCTTTCTTTCTTTCTTTCTTTCTTTCCTTCCTTCCTTTTCTTTCTTTCTTTCTTTTTTTCTTTCTTTCTTTCCTTTTCTTTCTTTCTTTCTTTCTTTCTTTCTTTCCTTCCTTTTCTTTCTTTCTTTCTTTCTTTCTTTCCTTCCTTTCCTTCCTTCCTTTTCTTTCTTTCTTTCCTTTTCTTTCTTTCTTTCTTTCTTTCCTTCCTTCCTTTTCTTCCTTCCTTTTCTTTCTTTCTTTCTTTCTTTCCTTTTCTTTCTTTCTTTTTTCTTTCTTTCCTTCCTTCCTTTTCTTTCTTTCTTTCTTTCTTTCCTTCCTTCCTTCCTTTTCTTTCTTTCTTTCCTTTTCTTTCTTTCTTTCCTTTTCTTTCTTTCTTTCTTTCTTTCTTTCCTTCCTTCCTTCCTTCCTTTTCTTTCTTTCTTTCCTTTTCTTTCTTTCTTTCTTTCCTTTTCTTTCTTTCTTTCTTTCTTTCCTTTCTTTCTTTCTTTCTTTCTTTCCTTCCTTTTCTTCTTTCCTTTTCTTTCTTTCTTTTTTCTTTCTTTCCTTCCTTCCTTTTCTTTCTTTCTTTCTTTCCTTCCTTCCTTCCTTTTCTTTCTTTCTTTCTTTCCTTTTCTTTCTTTCTTTCCTTTTCTTTCTTTCTTTCTTTTCTTTCTTTCTTTCTTTCTTTCTTCCTTTCTTTCATTTCTTTCCTGCCTTTTCTTTCTTTCTTTCCTTCTTTCTTTCTTTCTTTCTTTCCTTTCTTTCTTTCCTTCTTTCTTTCCTTCCTTCCTTTTCTTTCTTTCTTTCTTTCTTTCTTTCTTTCTTTCTTTCTTTCTTTTTTCTTTCTTCTTCAGTGGTTGGAGTTACTTGACCATTGATCTGTGTTCTGCTGTATTAGCATTTAGGGAAAAACTTCCTTATCCTCTTATTATGGTCAGTCCTGCTCTTTGGCTAATTGACATTTGGAGCAACCAATGGAACTTTCTGTCACCTGGTTAATTTATGTGGCTCCCCGTGCTGATCTGTTCTCTCCTTGGCTGGTGTTTGCCTTTTCCGGGAGTGAGTCAGTTTCCTGCGTGTATTCCTGCTTAAGCAGGTGGAAACAAGTAGACGCGTATGCTTCGTGAACTGATGTGAGAACGAAGAAACAAAACACTCACCTACATAAGCATGTTGGGGGACTGAGCTTCAGGTCGGGGAGGTGACCGCCTTGCCCATGCGGAAATTCTGCATGCCTGAAAATCCGGGATATAGGCCTGGGGTCCCCTGCCCAGCACAGGGTAGGCAGGTTAAGGTGTGTAGGGGCTCTGGGAAGCCAGTCTGACTCTTCCCTGACCCTTGCCCTCACTGCTTTTGGTCGGAGCAGCCTGAGCCCTGGTAGACACCCCACCCCCCCCACCCAGTGCCCCCGGGCTGCCCTGTCCTTCCTCTGTGTTGTCTATTACACCTGGCCCTGCCCGGGACCTTGGGGTTGATGCCTAGGAACTAGACCCCTCCTGTCTTCTCGGTGACATGCCTCTAGGGGAGCTGAATGGGCACCTCTGGTTATAATCATCCACCTTAATTACCGAGGGCCTCTCCCTGTGCCAGTGGCTGTGGCCTGCGTGATGTACTGGGTTGAAAGAGCCAGGGAATAAGAGGTCTTCCTGGCAGGAGGTCCAGTCCAGACAGGGCTGGAAGCACCCATAACCTCTTCTTCCTCCCTCCTGCACAGCCCCCTGGAAGTTGGTGCAATTGTGCATTAGATTATAACCTGCAGGGATCTGTGGGCAGTTCAGAGAGGTGCACTACAAATGACACCCGGTCTAATCAATTCTTTTAGTTTATGTTACTTCAAATTGGGTTCTGGTTCCAAATTTTGATATGACCCACGGGCAGGAATTACAACTCCCCACCCCGTCACAGCGGCACAGCCCGCTGTCGACACATAATTGCCTGCCTTTTGCCCATTATTTCCAACAATGAGTTGAGGGCCTGTGGCTCTCCAGCCAGGACATTTTTGATGATGTCAGGGGTGCCTGGGAGCTGATGACTTAATTTTCTCAGAAACTGCAGCATCATCTGTCACTGCCCGGGACAATGGAAACCACAGCCGCGGGGCCGTCACTTCTGATTTGGGGAAGGTGAGGCGAGGGCAGACGTGTCCGGGTCAGTCTGGATCAGCGTGAGGGAGGGAGAGACAAGACAGGTCCTGAGACTACGAGCTGCTTAACATCCTGGTTAAAATTCTTCTGGTCGGGACGTGTGCCAAGCCCGGCAGGCCCATCTCAGGAGAAAGAGCGCTGTTGGGTCGTTTTGTTGCTTTAGGAAGAAGATGTTGATCGTTCAATGTCTATTTTCCACGCCAGAACAAATACTCCAAGATGGCAGGGGCCACGGAGGCTTGGACCCAGCAAAGCAGCAGAGGAAGCTTGCAGCCCCTACAACAAGGAAGAGAAGTCCCGGCGGAGGGCTGTGAGCCGCGACAGGCCGGCCGGATCCGGGGGGCCCGAGGCCTGGGTGTCGGGGGTTGCCACTGGTCAGCCTCCGGGGTGCTGAGGGAAGTCGTCCTCGCCTCAGTGGGCCAGGAAGTAGAACTGAGGACGCCCACGAGATGTCACGGCTACTTGTCAATTCCTGGCCCCCTCGTGTCCCCTTTGCTCATAGGCAGATCTGCTCCACATGTGGGAAGCTGGCCACCGGAGGTCTGGAGGTCCTCCAAGAGAGAAAAAAACTTTTTGTGATAGTATCATGTAGTTTTAGAGCTGCAGGGACTTTATCAGATTTTTATAAAATATACAATAAACAGGGAACTAGATTATTTCAGCGAGAAAAAAAAAAGCAGACTCGGACTCGGGGCGCCTGAGTGGCTCCGTCGGTTAAGCATCCAACTTCTGCTCAGGTCACGATCTCGCAGTTCGTGGGTTTAAGCCCCGCGTCGGGCTTTGTGCTCACAGCTCGGAGCTTGCTTGGGATTTTTTTCTCTCTCCCTCTCTCTCTGCCCCTCCCCTGCTCCTGCTCTGTCTCTCTCACTTTCTCTCTCAAAAATAAATAAATAAATAAATGACGCAGACTAGTGGTTCTGTGAGGGAAGAACTCAAAGTCAAGCCCGTCTGACAGCACAGTATAAAAACACAGAGACAGCCGTTAGCAGACGAACCCCTAGGTCATGCTGCCTTCTGGACGCTGGTAGGACTGTGGTCAACATCTGTCACCTTCTGCAGAAGTAATCACGGGAGGAAAACGAATATGGAATCCTAGGTCCTCACTTCGGAAAACGCAATCAGTTTCTACGATCAATTCACCAATAAAAATCACGTTTGGGGATTCAAATCTGTCGTAAAAGCCACTGTAATCTATATAAACTACAACGAGATATTTTGTTCTGTTATTCTTCCCTTAAAGCCATGTGACTGTATGGAAACCAATGTGACAATAAATTTCATATATTAAAAAAAAAAAGCCATGTGACTAAAGATGATTGTTACCTTTGTAAACTCCTCATCTTAGCCTTAGTAAGTCCTCAAATCGTTCAAAGTCTGCGAGCCAATGCTATTCATTTGCATAGTCGGGAAGGATGGGGTCAGATGGGAACGAACTTAGTGTTCATCGGCAGAGAATAACTGAATATTTAGACTGGATGTTCCATTCCTACCCCAGGTTACTGCCCCTCTACCACATGGAGGCTTTGCTACAGGGATTGTCTGACTATTTCTGAGTTCTTCATATTAGTCATTAGTACCATAAGCAAAGTAGAGAAATCTTAAATCTATCAAGTTTGATTTTCAGAGCCAAAGTGTGTGTGTGTGTGTGTGGATGGGTGTGGATGGGTGTGTGTGTGTGTGTGTGTGTGTGTCTAAAGTTGCAAGAAGTCCATATAGGTAAAGATACTGAGAATGCTCTTCTCCTAGAAAAATCTCTGAATTCTTTCTGACCCTTCTGCTCTGAGGCTAGAAGTCTCTCTGTGGAGCTGGTGCGTTTGGGGCAAAAACATTACAAGCCCCCCGTGCTGATCAAGACAGCACCTTCTCCTCTGGTTGAGAGAAGGTATAAGCCTCCATGGAGGTGCCTTCCTTCCATGGCTGCCTCACCATGTGCTGAAAAGCCAGCCTCACCTGTCAGGGCAGCGTCCCAGGCCGCTGTCATCAGAGGTCACAGAACTGACTCGTGCAGGGCGTGTGGGAAATCTGCAGCCTGCAGGAGCTGTCTTGACCAAGTCTGCTTTCCTACATCCCTGGCTCTCTGGACACTGTGATGTGTTCTGACCCCAGGACCCCGTGCACACTCCCTGTTTTCAGCATCGGCCTGGACAGCCAGCGGTGAGCCGCGCATTCGTCCATCTGGCGTTTAGTTTTCTAGAAACGCAGCGGTCTGTTTCAGCACCTTACGGACGAGTAATGATTCTCCTGGGTAAAAGAGGTCTTTTTGAAAATCTAGATCAATGGGTTCTAGAACACGTGAATCAGCTTGAGGGACCCCGATCGGTCACTCGACACCAGAGTCGGGTCTCCGGGGCACGGGGCTTCCTGCATTAACACTTTGGCCTGGCCTTGGAAACTGTCCCCACCCAACTACAGTGTTTTCCTTTATTCAGCTTTCCTGACGTGTAACTGACAAATGAAATCGTCATACACTTAACGTGTCCAATGTGATGATTTGGTGTGCAGGTGCCTGGTGAGAGGATTGTCACGATCAAGTTAATTAGCACACCCATCACCTCACACATTTTCCTTCCCTCTGTTTTGGCCTGAGCACTTACGTTGTACCCTCTCAGCAAATTTTAGTTATGTAATATTATCGGCTATGGTCCCCATGTTATATAATAGCTCCTCAGACCTTATTCCTCGGGTAACTGACAGTTTGTACCTTTTTAAAAAATTTTTTAATGTTTATTTATTTTTGAGAGAGAGAGAGACAGAGTTCGAACAGGGGAGGGGCAGAGAGAGAGGGAGAGACAGAATCCGAAGCAGGCTCCGGGCTCCGAGCTGTCAGCGCAGAGCCCGATGCGGGGTTCGAACCCATAAGCTGTGAGATCCTGACCTGAGCTGAAGTCGGACGCTTAACTGACTGAGCCCCCCAGGCGCCCTAACACTTTATACCTTTTACCAACCTCTCCCCACGCCCCTTACACCAGCTCTTGGCCACCTCTCCACTCTCTGTCTCTGTGAGTTTGACGTTTTTAGATTCCACGTAGAAATGACACCATCTAGTATTTGCATCCATGCTACCCGAAGCAACCTACTAATTCGAAGCGATCCCTATCAAAATTCCAATGGCATTTTTCACAAAAATAGGAAAAACAATCTGAAAATTTGTATGGAACCACAAAAGACTCTGATTAGCCAAAGCGATCTTGAAAAAGAACTAGGCTGGAGGCAAAAACGCTTCTTGATTTCAAGCTATATCACAAAACGATGTAACCAGAATGGTGTGGTGTTGGCAGAAAAACAGACAGAAAAACAGACATAGATCAACGGAACAGAATCGAAAGCCCAGAAATAAATTCACGCATATATGATCAATTAATTTATGACGAAAGAGCCAAGAACATGTAATGGGGAAAGAACGTTCTCTTCAATAAATGGTGCTGGGAAAATTAGACAGCCACGTGCACAAGAATGAAACTGGACCATTATTTTATACCACACACAAAATTCAACTCCAAATGGATTCAATGGTCTTAATAATTACTAAGCTGAAGGGTTTTCGGTTATGAAAGTTGTTTGAAGTTTTAACCCCCTGGGAAAAGTCACAAGAGTCTATCTGATGAAAGTGCTCCCATGTCCATGGACGGAGGCAGAGAGAAGCCGGGGAAGCACATTCAGGAGATTGATGTGACCCCCCCTAGGAAGACACTGGAAACCCCTTAGCCAGACAGTATTGGATGGCAACAGATGTGTTTCTGGTGTAATCAGTCTTAGACTCCCTCTTCCCTACAGGAGCCAGAGCAGGGAGATGGGACAAGTCCCCGTTGACTATTGTTCGAATCCCCTAAGGCTTATGGCCCTGGAGCAAATAGCTGTGCTTCTTAGAGAACAGCTGTGGAAATAGTAGGTGCTCAACAAACACCTTGCCCTTGGGCGTTGCTGCGTTGGGCGTTGGGGGCAGGGTCTCAAACACACAAAAATAACTAGTTGAAAGAAACACATTACCAACACAAAACTAAAAATAATTAGAAATAAACTTAATAAGACATTTACAACACGCATACAAGGGATGTTTCAAATGCTCCCGAGGGGCACAAAAGACACTTCAAGAAATGATAAACCATGTGCACACTGCCCAGACCTCCCCTCACTCACCCCCCAGAGTGCGTTTCTCTCCACGGATGGTCGTCTCTGCAGCTCACTTTCCCCTCTGCGGGTCCTGCCATGTGCCACTGGTCTCATCCACGTCCCTCGCCCTCTTAAAGGCGTTGATCCCAGGGTGCCTGGGTGGCTCAGTCGGTTAAGCGTCCGACTTCAGCTCAGGACACGATCTCGCGGTCCGTGAGTTCGAGCCCCGTGTCGGGCTCTGTGCTGACAGCTCAGAGCCTGGAGCCTGCTTGGGATTCTGCGTCTCCCTCTCTCTCTGCCTCTCCCCTGATCATGCTCTGTCTCTCTCTGTCTCAAAAATAAATAAAAGTTAAAAAAAAAGAAAGGCGTTGATCCCAAGAGCACACCCTGACACATTTTCTGCATGCAAATCTTCCTCTCCGAATGTCTCCCTGGGAACCGCTTTACCACAACATCATAAGGTGTCGTTTCTCCCTGAATCTATAAAGTTTAGGTCATCCCGATAATCATGATGATATAATTTTGAGACTGGATTGATGAAGGAAGGAAGGCAGGATTTGCCCTCCTGGACATTCAGACTTAAAATAAAGCTTTTGTGATTAGATCCAAAGAACAAAACAGAAATCCGGAAATAGACGCACAGCCCCACAGGCCTGCAGTATAGAAAAAGTGACATCTCAAGGTCGTGGGGGAAATAAATTGCTCGGTGAATGGCTTGTTACCTGTGCTTAACGTGTTAGTTACCGCTTGCCGCCTAAGAACTCACCCCAAAAGCCGGCGTCTTAAAACCACAACGGTCGGTTATCGTCTCTCCCCGTTTCTGTGGGTCAGGAACCCACTAGAGAGTGAGCTGAGTGGTTCTGGGGCCTCTCCAGTGGGTTCCGTCCAGCTTTGGGGATGTGGCTGGAGGAGCTGACCCCGCGTTGCCCGTTGGCACGTGTGCTGGGCGTGGGACTTGTGCGCGAGGCCACTTGTGTGTCCTGCAACAAGGTGCCAGCTTCCGCCAGGGCCCCCACGCGAGCGGGAGAGCCAGCGTCCTGTGGTCTGGGCTCCGCTGAGCGCACCCTGGCTTCTGTACCATCACAGAAGTGAGTCGCCGAGTCCCGCCCACCGTCGGGGAGGGGAATCGGCCCCCTTCGGAGGCACGTGTGCCGGAGGGTTTGTGGGGAGAGTGACAAAGTGGGTAGACACCTGTAAGACAGCGAAGTTGGGTTCGCGTCTCACACCCGACTCCAGGGTAAATTCCAGATGGATTAAAACTTAAATGCAAAAATAAACTTGGGCGGATTTCTTCTAGCCTGGAGCTGAAAAGGCCCAAGCACCTGAAACCCAGATGCTGTAAACTTAAAGATGAGTAAATCTGACTGCGGATGGTGTTTTGCCACACAGAAATTTCTTTCTTTATATAGAGTCCAAAGAGAAGTGCGCTGGGAAAAAAAATGCTTTCTGGTAACATCGCAGACAAAGGGTTAATTTTCCTAATAGAGCGTCTGCAGGCGGGTACGAACAAAGACGTGACTCAGTAGCAAAATGAGGAAAAGAGAAGGAAAATTCACAGCAAAGGCAATAAAAAGGCACTCCAAGGAAGCAAAGATGCTCACCGTTACTCACAACCAGAAGTGCAAGGAGAACTGTTTTGAGATTCCCTTTTTTACCTCTTGCGTTGGCTTCCCTGGCGAAAGCAGAGAGGGAGGCGTCCCACCGCCTGCGTTCTGCGGCATCGTAGATCGGGACGGCGCTCTAGCCAGCAACACTCATGAAAGTTCTAAACAAATGGCAAGATTCCACTCTCTTTCATCCCCGAGTAGTGTTGCATTGTACGTATACATAAACCACATCTTTATCCATTTCATCAGTCGATGGACGTTTGGGCTCTAAAGTGGCTGCAGTGAGAGGGTGTCACGCTAAGCGAATGAAGTCGGTCAGAGAAAGACAGATACGGGATTTCACTTATATGTGGAGTTTGAGACTCAACAGATGAACATAGGGGAAGGGAAGGAAAAATAAGATACAAACAGAGAGGGAGGCAACCCAAAAGAGACCCCTAAATACAGAGGACAAACTGAGGGCTGCTGGAAGGGAGGGGCGTGCGGGACGGGCTAGACGGGTGACAGGCACTGAGGAGGGCACGTGTTGGGATGAGCACTGGGTGTTTTACGTAAGCAATAAGTCACTAAATTCTGCTCCTGAAACCAAGACTACACGGAATGTTTAACTAAATTGAATTTAAATAAATTTTAAAAACCACAAAGCGTTCTAAACAAGAATGCTACTTGTAGGAATCACAAATTATTTATTGTAACATAAATACAAATACCCAGCAATAGAATGAATAGTATACTATAGCGTAGAACACCTTACACCACACACACGTGCACGCTCACACACACACGTGCGTGTGCACGCACACGCGGGTGGAATTTTGTGTGTGCTCATGTGGAGAAAGCACCGTAATTTATTAAGAGAAAGATAACAGACTTAAGGTGTGCATCAGTATAAAGGGACGTTTTGCGCGGGGTCAGAAAAGGATACAGCTGGCTGCGATATTTATGTGAGTGTGACCCTCGGGTCGGTATTCGTTTTCAAAATTAGCTTGATTTTATCAAGAATGGGAAGGGTCCCTGTGCACTTGAATGTCTACAAAACAGCACTTCGGTCCCATGTCCCTTTTACTTCTGGACGAGCAGACTTGCGGAAATTATTTCTCTGTAAGAGGCGTCACATCCTCTCCCGCGTCCGCCCAGCTCACTCCCGAGTGAAGGGTTGATTAAGAAGCGTGTTTAAATCTGCCTCTCTGGCGTTCAGACGTTGCTGCAACGTCAAAGGTCCCCCGCTCACTAGGAACCAGTTAGATTATATTTTGCGGAGTGAGTGTTCCTACGGAAAGACAAGGGCAGGAAACGAAGGAACCGTGACCCAGAGAAACAGGAGGTTCCTGAATTGTGCCTGCTGGCCGCCCAGGCCTGGGCTCCTGGTCCTTGGCGGATGTGGCCACACTGTGTGTGGGCACTGGGCCCCGGGCTGCGGGGGCAGGAGCCATATTTCTGGACCTCGCTTCCCTGGCTTGTGACGGTCAGCCTCACACCGTCACTGGCCCCACATGAAACGTGTGCCCACCGAGCCCCAAGAACGTGGGCTCAAAGTCAGACTGTCCTTCGAGGTGGGAAAGGCATGTCTTTCCGGGTCTGCGACCGGGGAGTGACGTTGGTTACGTTCTGAGAGGTCGGCTTGAGGACGCTCTTTGCTTCCAGCGCGGTGCTGGGACACAAGTCCGCACAAAGACCCATGACTCAGTAGAAAATGGGCGAAGAGAAGAAAAATCCAGAACAAGCACCTAAAAATGGCCCTGATCCCAGCACCAGGCTTTAAGTGACACCTCGAGCTTGCCGTCTGCCTCCTAGCTGGGCCTGTGCCCCCCGGTCTAAGCCCCATGGTAGACGGTGGGGTCCTCGAAGTAATTTTCCTTAAAAGCGAGCCTGGTGTTAATCTCTCAGTAGAGGGTGTGGGAGGCTCACTGTCGGGGGAAGAAGCTTTCCGAAGACCCTGGCGTGGTGGGGGGCTAAGGCGTGAGGTTCTCCAGGGAGCTGCCCCCGCCATGGCCTAGACCCTGGTTCTCCTGCCATCTGGCAGCCTCGGCCTGGTGATACCCTCTCTGCAGCCCTCTCCGCATGGAACCAGAGCCCCGTGTGATACCCCAGCCTCCCGCACACCCACACCTCAGTCGCTGCTGCCGTTTCCCACAGGCACCCTGGAGCGGTAGCCTTCTGGTGCCCGGCAGCTGAGACCAGGCTGGAGGCAGTGAGTCCTCAGGTCCCGGGACAGCGCCCAAGGGGCTGTGTGGGGGGTGCACAGGGAGCCGGGCCCCAGGCACAGTGCTCAGCAAAGAGCCCTGCAGCCCCGGACGCATGCAGGAGCACAGAGGTAGCCAATCTAAAGACGTGACCCTCGGGGCGCCTGGGGGCTCAGTCAGTTGAGCGTATGACTTTGGCTCAGGTCATGATCTTGCGGTTCACGAGTTCGAGCCCGGCATCGGGCTTTGTGCTGAGAGCTCAGAGCCTGGCGCCTGCTTCGGATTCTGTGTCTCACTGAGCCTGTTTGGGGTCACTGGGCCAGATCCCAGGGCTCATGCTTCCTCCCGTGCCCTCACCCTGATGGAGGACAGACCTCCTCCTGAGCAAATGGGGGCCGGTCTGGTTTAGTTTCTCTGGCACCAGGGAGACGCCTGTCCAGAATTTTAATCCTCCCTCAGGATTGAGCAGCAGCTTCCAGAAATGTCACGGAGTCCTGAACAGCCAAAGGGATAACTGATATTGTCAATTTACCTTCCCGCGGTGAGAGAAGCCCTTTATCCTTTTGCAAAAATAGACCGATTTCCGAGGGTGAGTGAGCCCAAGGAGAAGGCAGGCGGAGGACGGGACAATTATCAATGCAGCCCCTCACTAAACATGGCCCTGGGTTAAGAATTTGGGACAGGAGGGCAGAACTCTCTAGGTACCGTGTTAGCACGCAGGCCGAGGCTGACCGGCCGGGGCAGGGCACCTGTTTCGTTGTCCGAGCAGCGGGTGATGCGTGATTAGAGGTCAAGGTGGTGGTGGAACCTCAACGCTGCAAAACAAGTCGAGCTTTCAGGGCTGGAGTCTCTAGCTGCACATGGGAATAAAGTCATTGCTCCTTAAACACAGGTGACAGTCAGGGGTGAGCTGTGGTGCCGGGTGCCGCTCCCCTGCTTGCTCAGTCACGCTACTCTGCAGGGCGGGCCCTCCTTCGCATGGAGACGCGTCCCTCCTTTTCCGGCCTGGGCCGCACGTCCAGCCCGCTTGCCCTCGTCCAAACCCTGCAACCCTCGGATTAATGGATCCTTTAGGTCGAAAGCTTGCTCAGGGCTCAGTGCTCAGCACAAGGTTCCCAGATCTGGAACTCGCTGTCAGAATCCCATTTCTTTCCTGCCAAATGGAACCAAAGCCTGCCCATACCTACCTCACAGATTCTGCTGAAATGAGATCGCGGCGAGGAGCGATAAAACCCATGTTAACACTGAAGATCTCTTTGTAGGTCAATTCTTAGCTCCAATCAGCTAAGGGAAACTCATTTGTAGGTAATTGGAGGGCGCCCATCTGGATGGGGAAACCCATATACTGTGCCCAGATAACATAGCCACTGATGCCAGAAGGTGGCTCAGGTAAGGAGCCATGGCTTAGGGGTCCAGCAAAGAAGGGGTCCCGCAAAGGAGAGCCTCACCGCCAGCAGGAGCCTGAGCCAAAGTCGTGCTGAGGAAAAGGGGAAAAGGTATTCAGGCTCAAAGCAGAGGGAGCCCGAAGCTTCCAAAGGCCTTCATTCCACAGGAATGGAGTCAGAACAGGTTGGCGGGAAAGATTGCAGGAAGTGGGGTCAGCATGGGCGGAGGGCACCTGTCAGGCTCCCGGGGCGGGCAGGCAGCAGGCTGGGCGTATCAGGACCACCCGGGCAGAGCTACGCAAAAACCGATGTCCTAGCTGCTGGGACAATGCGATGTCCACATGCAAAAATGAGCCGGACCTGTATCTCACATCATATACAAAAGTTAACTAGAAGTGGGTCAATAACCTAAATGTAAGACGTAAAACTATGGAACCCTCAGAAGGAAACACAGGGGTGAATCTTCGTGGCCTCAGACGTGGTGCGAAAAGCACACATGATGACAAGAAATAGATCAATCCAGCTTGATCAAAACCGAAAACGTTTGTGCCTCAAAGGACGTTATCAAGAAAGTGAAAAGAACCACCAGAATGGGACACACTGTTTGCAAATATGCAGAACATCTGAAGAGCTCCTACGAGTCAACGACAAAACGACAAACAACCCAATTCACAAACGGGCAGAGGACAGACCAGGAGGCGTCCAGATGGCTCATACGCACACGAAAGGACGCCCTACATTCTGAGTCCGGAGGGAGAGGCAAATCAAACCAGAAGATGCTGCTGGTCACCCACTAGGTACCAGGATGACTGGAATAAACAAAACAAAACCAAACCAGAAACTTCCGTCTGTACAAAATGCGCACAAGAGGTAAATCCCTACGGATGGAAGATTGGCTGCCAGGGGCTGGGGGAGGGGAAGCGGGGATTAACCAGCTCAAGGGGAGCGAGGTGTTATTTGGGGGGAGAGAAAATGTTTTGGGGCCAGATGAGGGTGATGCTTTCAGTAGGTGTTGCTGAGTCACTCCCTTTCCATGGTTATTCCATGTATTGTGAGTCTCACCTTAAATAAAAAGAAATCAGCACCCAAGGGCAGTTGAACTCGGACAGAGGAAAGCAGGCATCAGTATGTTTTCACAAGTCCTCCAGGGACCATGAGCTCAGAGCTACGGCTGAGACCTGCAGGTATAGGTGGGAAGGGAGGTGGCTTTCCACAGGAGGGGTCACGGTGTCCGGATACGGTGTCCCACTGGTCATGAGGACGCTGGGCAGGCTCATTCCCCACCCTATGGCCCTGGGTAAAATTCTAGAATCGTAGACGTAGCTTGGCAGTTGAAATGCAATTAAGGTGACACTTTGAGTACATCTGAGCTTACGGCCCGAGCTTCAAGGCTGTGTGTCCTCATACGTTTTAGTTCTGCACATGCTTAGTCATACCATAGAATTCCCTTGGGGTGCTGCAGGGTGGAGAGGAGTCTGGCTATCATTTATTCATTCAACAAACGTTAACTGAGCACGTACTAGGTGCCTGGCACCATTCCAAGCACTGGTGTTACAACAACGAACCCACAGTTTACAGCTCTGTTGACATCTGGTGGGGAGCACTCCTCGGGCCTTCGTCCTGAGAGTCCCCAGCCCACGTGACCATAGCATCTCATGCTGCTTAAGGAGTCTCTGGTAGATGGTCGCTCGGGCAGACGAGACGACCCCAGGCTTACGGCGTCTTTGCCCCAGAGGCCACGAACCAGTTTTGGGGGACCCCACGTCCCCACTCCCGTTCTCACCTGCAATCGTACTTCCTCAAACCCTTTCGGACCAGCTTCCCTGGAGCTCTGCTGGTCCACTCACTAAAGAGTCAAATAAAGGGGCGCCTGGGGGGCTCAGTCAGCTGAGCCTCCAACTCCTGGTTTCGGCTCAGGTCATGATCTCACGGTTCATGGGACTGAGCCCTGTACCGGGCTCTGTGCTAATAGTGTGGAGCCTGCTTGAGATCCTCTCTCTCTCTCTCTCTCTCTCTCTCTCTCTGCCCACCCTTGCCTCTGTCTCTCAAAAATGAATAAATAAACTTAAAAAAAACAAAACAGAATTAGTTCTTATTGCCAAAGGTCAAAGCCACGGTGAACACCAGCTTTATGAAGCCCTGTCCCCCAGCAGCCTTTCTGTCCCGTTCGGTGACCATTTGAAGCCCCCTGAGGAACAACGGAGCTGAGTTCCCAGCAGGTGCAGGCAGTGGCCCACCCCGGCCAGGCCCTGCTTCCTCTTCCCAGCAGCTCCCTTGGTCAGTTTCCAGCTTCTGCCTCAGTTTCCACCCGGGGCAGGGGATTAGCCTAGGAGCGAGCCCTCCCCCAGGCTAACGGCAGCCAGGAATGTTGCAGTGCTTAGATAAATCTTGGCCGAACACAGTTTGTCATCAGTGGGAGCTAAATAATTGCTCTCTGATGCCTTCTCCGCATTTATCCCCTAAGCCTCTTCCAGAAAGCGCACCAGGGGCCGGCTCTTGTGCTGGGTGGACGCCCTCCTCCACTCCCCCCCCCTCCCCATCATCCTCCCGAGTCCTCACTCGGGGGCCTGGCCCCAACTCACTTCTTTGTCTCTAGCGCCCCCAGCCGACAGAAGTCCCCCTACTCGATTGATCGCAGTCACTTCCCTCCAGGGGGGTTTGGGCTCATCTGAGGGTGTGGGGGTGTGGACTTAGAAGCTCTGTGCTCCACAACCAAGAAAACCGTGTGAACGTTTGTTAGGTTTAAGTGGTAAGCGGTGCTAGGTCTTTTCCAGACCCTTCAAGACTCCTATCCTCATTCAAATATTTGAGGATGAGCCGTCACCGGATAGAGTGAAATTCAGGGAGCAGAGGCAGCCTCCTTTAGAAAACTCAGGGTCCTGGCGTGCCTGGGGGGTCAGTCAGGCGACCGACTTCGGCTCAGGTCATGATCTCACGGTTCGTGGGTTCACGCCCCACGTCGGGCTCTGTGCTAACAGCTCGGAGCCTGGAGCTGCTTTGGATTCTGTGCCTCCCCCTCTCTCTGCCCCTCCCCTGCTTGTGTGCTCTCTCTCTCTCAAAAAAATAAACTTTCAAAAAAAAGAAAGAAAAAGAAAGAAAGAAAGAAAGCTCATGGTCCGGTGCTATTCCTACCCGGAGAGAAGCTGGCAGCCTGGGCGCGCGGGGGCAGATCCAGGGGGCGGGGCCGTGCCTCTGGGGGCAGGTGACTTCCCTCTGGCCTGGTGGCTTTAGAAGAGAACCTGCCTGGGGCTGCCTGGGTGGCTCAGTCGGCTTCAGCTCGGGTCATGGTCTCACAGTTTGTGGGTTCGAGCCCCACAGCAGGCTCTGTCCTGACAGCGTGGGGCCCGCATCTCCCTCTCTGCCCCACCTCCACTCTCGGTCGCTTTGCTCTCTATCTCCTGAACTGATTTGGCCACAGAGGAGCCCTTATGTTCTCACAGTATCTGTTCACATTCACTGGGGTCAGGGCTTGATGGAGCACAGCCTGGAAAAGGCTGGGTGAGGAAATACTGAGCGGGTGACGGTCCTGGGGGAGGGCCAGGCGCGGATGACCATCACCGCTCGGTGTCACAAGGGGAGGACTCAGCTGACGCTAAGGTGACCAGGGACACGCCTGCTTTCCGGCACACTCGTTTCTTCTGACCACCCTCTGCTTGTGCAGGTGCACGTTAAAGCAGACACGCGTCCTGGAGCCCGGAGACAATTCTGTTATCTTTCCGGGGTGGAAAACTGGGAGAAAATAGCCTTGTGGAAGCCAGAATGGGACCCCCAGCCCCCCAACACACACCCCCGGATGCTCCCCAACTGCAAATCCTCTTCCTTCTCCTCTCTCCTCTTCGGAGGCTCCAACTGGCGTCTTAAAGGCTGCATTCCAGCTGAATACAAGTGTCTCGGGGAGATCTCTGTCCCCACCCCGACTCGCGAACAGCCTCTGATCCACTATGGGAGCACGGTGGGAACCGTTGGCTAACCTGCGCTTATCCAGGCAGAACCCTGCACACGTCCTCACGCACTCGTGTGTCTCAGTGGGACTTTTTATGTAAGGTGTCAGAAGATTCTTTTTCTCCTTGTGGAGCTTGGGCCCAGGCAAACAGAGATTTGGGGTTGACAAGGTGTCCTATTCAGTAAAAACGTACTTTTTCTGCCCTACATTGGGCATCAGGGAAACCAGATGTATCCCCTTGAATATTTATGGTCTAGCACCTTCTGCCATTAATAATTCATCACACGCAGTAACGTCTACCCATCAACAGGGCTGTGCAGGGAAGGAGAGTTAAACAGGAATAAGCCCCCTCCTCCTACGAACTCTGGAAGTCCCTGAGCCCGAAGCGGACAGATGGGGAGAGCCGCATGCCTTGTGCGGACCACCCCGTGAAAGGTAATAAAACACACTTTGTTGGAAGTTTCCACAACAAGCCTTTATTACTTTAATAAATCATGGGGGATGGGGAATCATCGGGAGAAAAAAAGCATTGCTTTTCCAGACAAACTTCTAGGAGGAATATTTGCCTTCTTTAGGCATTAGGGGGGTCAAATATTGCTGTTAAATTTGTCTATTTTCAGTACATAGGGAAACTTCCTGCCTCATGCACGTTAGCTTGTCTCCAGCTCAGAGCTCTCGAATTTACAAGCCCCTTTGTTTCTGGTTATACGTCATATTCATTGCAAGCGTGTCCAAAAATATTTCAAAAGTTAAAAGGAAAAGTCACCTGGAATCTGGACACACAGAGGTGAGGACCATTTATGTCTTGCCTTACAGCCTTCTGAGGTCTACAAACCCACATGTATAAATACGTCTTAAAAACAGGATTATGCTATAAGTTCTTATAGATGTCATTCCCTGGAAAGATATTACAGTCCTCATTTCCTATAATTTGCACACACACACAATTATAATGACTTCAACTATAATGACTTCTCCAATTCCCGACTGGTTAATGTTAATGTCGCGTCTACTTACTCTTATTAAAAAATGCTGTGTAAGGGTAGGGCTAACCTGTAGCCTTAAGAAATAACAGCTTTGTTAAGAGATAACAGCCTTATCCAATCAATCAAGGGATGGATTAGCGCTTGATTGGTTGGGGCAAGGGCCTGCTTGAACTGTTTCCACCTGGGAACTATTCTTTGTTCTGTTCCCAGGTGATAATAAGAGGATGTGGTCAGCTATAAAAACTCTGTACCCCCAACCGTTCGAGACCCACTCTGGTCAGGAGTGTCAGTCCCGATCGATCGGTTTCCCTTGCCTCTCATTGCGATAAACTTTGTTGTGACTGTCACTGGTGCCCGTAGCATTCTGTTTCAGGAGTCGTGTGGATGCCACAGCTGTCAGGAGTGCCCTGCTGCTGCGTCCCCTGACTGGTGTTTCTCTCCCTGTGTCCGTCCTGGTAGGACGGTGTGTCCAATCGCTTCTCCTTCCCCTTGCACTGCCCCATGGATGTGGGATCACAGGCGACGATGTCTGTGATCACCTACCTAAAGTTTGTTTTCTCTCTGCTGTTAAGACACAGGGACAGAAGCAGTAACAGTGGACTGCAGGACAGCACTGCCCAGGCCAGTGTGGCCTTGGTGTCCTCTCAAAGGCACACGGGAAAATCCATCCCAGAATCACCCTACAGGGAACACAGAGCCTCTGCAGTGAAATTTTTTTAATGGCAAGCTGAGAGCTTTGGAGCCTAGCTCATGAAGTTCGAGAAACTTGGGGTTTTGATGTCCTGGCAAAAGAAGCGTGGAGTTTTCCTAAAGTTGATGGACATCCAGATTGCTTTCTCAAGGACTTACAGCAAAGAGAGTCGGAGTGCCCAGCGACAAGGTCACGTATGCCCAAGCAAAGCCTCTGAACACTGGTGTTGCTGCCTTCCCCACCATCCTGCTCCCCTTCGTCCACCAGCAGCCTGTTCATCTGTCTGTCCATCCACTGGCCTCCCGTGTCTCTTCCAGCCCCACCAACTCCAGGCTGGGCTCACCAATGTTTTCTTGAAGGTTTTACTTTCCTGCAGGGTAATTCCCTTAAGAATTGGATCATATCATTGCTTTACAGCCCACTGGTCCTGACCTTCAGACTCAGGACTTCTGAAGAGGCAGACCCTGGCTCGTTTTCATCTTTCGGGGGTTTGATCTTATCTTCATAACACAGGAGTCTCCCACAGGGCTCCTCCCGCGGCCGCTCCCCCCTCTCCCAGCCCTCAGCCAGAAGCAAACATAACACGGTGAGAATCAAGGAACTCCAAAAGTAACTTCTTAAACACTTCAGTAATTCTGGGCCCGTGAAGATCAAAGGACGTAACAACTGTCAGCTTCTCAAAAATGTCTTCCCTGAATGGAAAGCTGCTTTCCTGAGCTTCTGGGGGCCCATCCCTAATGGGGGAACGGGAAGAGCAAGCAGAACTTTTCCTGTTACGCACATGGTCAAGGTTGCTGTTAAATAGGGAAGAATGAACTTCAAAAACACTGGGGCCATTTTCACTCCCACCAGCTGGGAATGAGGGAACTCCTAACCATTCCAGCACTGGGTATCGTTCGTTTTGGCCATCGTGTTATTTTTTAAACCAGCAGATTCTTCTCTTAATGAAAAGATGCAATATTGTTTTAATAGTATGGTTATTATTGGTGATATATATATATATATATATATATATATATATATATATAACTCTTTTGAGCTGCCTACTTGTGTAGTGGGCTCCGTTTTCTATTCAGATAATTCTCTCAGGTAAGATGGTTAACGAAGGCAGATGAAATCCATGACAATCTAATGTAAACTATATATAATTAGATGAGAAAATAAGATTCCCATGAATCAAGGCACCTGGGTGGCTCAGTCAGTTAAGCGTCCGACTTCCGCTCAGGTCATGATCTCGTGGTCCATGAGTTCAAGCCCCGCATTGGGCTCTGTGCTGACAGCTCGGAGCCCGGAGCCTGCTTTGGATTCTGTGCCTCCTCCCTCTCTCTGCCCCTCCCCTGCTGGCTCGCGTGCGCGCGCACGTGCTCTCTCTCTCTCTCTCTCTCTCTCTCTCCCTCTCTCAAAAATAAATAAAAACATTAAAAAAAAGGATAACCATGAATCAAAACTGAAACTCAGAAACTCAGGAGAGAAATAGAGAAATATTAAGGCATAAAGTGGGGACTCATGAAACTCAGGAAAGAAAGAGGAGAAAAAGACAAAGTCAACTCAAAAACGACAATAAAATTACAAAACTAAACAATGAAGATATCACCAGAAGCACAAGGAGGAACATAAAGGGCCAAGGGGAAAAAGAAAATAAAAATGATCAGAGACATTCGCGAAACTAACAAAGAAGGTTCAACATGCAAATCAATGCAGCCACTAGAAAGATAAAACAACGGGGCGCCTGGGTGGTGCAGTCGGTTAAGCATCCGACTTCAGCCAGGTCACGATCTCGCGGTCCGTGAGTTCGACCCCCGTGTCGGGCTCTGCGCTGACAGCTCGGAGCCTGGAGCCTGCTTCGGATTCTGTGTCTCCCTCTCTTTCTTCCCCTCCCCTGCTCATGCTGTGTCTCTCTCTGTCTCAAAAATAAATAAAAACATTTAAAAAAATTTTTTTTAAATTAAAAAAAAGACCATTCTTCAGGAAGTAAGAAGTTTAAAGATTTTAAAAATTAGATCAGGGTTCAGATAATTTGCGTGCTAAATCTGCCACTTATTTTTGTGTGACACACTAGCAAAGGGTGGATTTTACATTTTTAAGAGAACGGAAAAAATTCGAAAGAATAATACTTCACAATGCAATACATTCACACTGTGAAAATTACGTGAAATCCAAATTTCGGTGTCCATAAATAAAGTTTTATTGGAACAAAGCCCCGTGTGCTGATTTTTGTAACCTCTACGGCTGTGGCCATGCCATGATGGCCCAATTAACAGTGGTGACAGAAGCTGTATGATCTGCAAAGCCTAAAAATTTACTATCTGAATTTTTACGGGAGAAGTTTGCCAACACCTGATTTTTGTAGAGGACAGTCGGTCAAAACTCACTTTTGTTCTAAGTTTTGTTCACTCAAAAGTGACCAGGGAAACTGAGATTTATAGGCAGCAAGACAGGGGACCTGGGTTAATACCATTATTTGGACATCTTGTTTAACCTTTTTTTATTTAATTTTTTAATGTTTTTTAAAATTTATTTTTGAGAGAGAGAGACACAGAGAGCATGAGTGGGGGAGGGGCAGAGAGAGACGGAGACACAGAATCCGAAGCAGGCTCCGGGCTCCGAGCTGTCGGCGCAGAGCTGGACGTGGGGCTCGAACTCGTGTACCCTGAGATCATGTCCTGAGCCAAAGTCAGATGTTTAACCGACTGGGCCCCTGGACATCTTGTTGAGAAAGAGAAATGGGGAGGAATGTCTGTCTCTACCATGGATACATCACGTAGTCATTTCAAAGACGAGGGCTTGTTAGATGAGTCCCCACTTCCTCCCCTTCTCCTGGAGAAGACATTCCCAGTGCAAGCCGGGCTCCTGACCCAGGAGGCATCCCCTGGATCCACATCTGTCTGCGGTAGAACGGCCAGTCTGACTTTCTTCCTGGACCACCGCCCAAACTGGGACTGGCCCCCTCTCTCCTCTCCAGACCGTGTGCCGAGGCCTGGCCCTGAGTCACTTATGTCTCGGGGTCTGGTGCCCACCTGTGGCCTCTGTTCGTCATCAGCACCTGTGTGTCACTTCAAAACACAACACTGCAGGATGCCCCCTGGACAGCCATCTAGGTCATCCTCTGTCAACTCTGAGCCAGTCCGAAGGGCGGCAGAGCAAAGACGCCACGACACGGCTGCTCTCGGTCTTTTCCATGTCAGCCGAATATTTCTAGAGCGTCCCACAGAGGCTGGAGGACAGGGACCACGTGCCTGACCTCATCGCTCCGCCCCTGGGTCCATTTTTCTCAATTCTCCAGGCGGAAAAGCAGGGTTTAAGCCTTTCTATTTTCACTCAAAAGATATTTGAGAGCTAACTGTGCTGCAGGCACTGACTGTATCGTTGAGGCCATCGTGGAAAAGAAAGCAGGTACGTGCACCTTCTCTGCCATAGGGCACCAAGTCTCACCGCTTAGCGGCCACAGGAGAGTTCACCTCTGTAACAGTGACTTTCACGGGTCAGCTGGGCTGTGGTGCCCAGATATTAGTCAAACGTTACTCTAGGTGTGAAGGCATCTTAAAAATTCAATTACCATGTGAATCGGTAGACGTGGAGCAAAGCAGACCGACCTCCACGATGCGGGTGGGTCTCGTCCGGTACGTTGACGGCCTTCACCAAAGACTGACCTCCCCCACGGAAGGAGGAGTTCCGCCAGCAGATGTCCTTCGACTCTGGCTGCAACATTCACTCCTCCCTGAACTCCCAGCCCGTAGGCCCTACTCTACAGATCGCAGACTTCACAAGAACCAATTCCTTAAAATCTTTCTCTCTCTCTCCCTCCTTATGCGAGGGCGCGCGCGCACACACACACACACACACACACACTATGGGTTCTGTTTCCAATTATAATACTCAAAGAGAGGAGTTCGAGGAATGTAGAAAATCCTTTCTTCTCATTGTCTTTTCAAAACTGCTATTCAAAGCTGAGGGGATCAATCTATCCTTCTCCTGACCATCTTAGCCTCCAATCCCGGCAGACGGATACCTTTGGTGACTCGGGAGAAGTCTGTGTGTCTGGCAAGGCGTGGGCATAAGGCACATGAACGTATTCTTTAAAAAAGTATGTCGGTGACCCCAGATCATTCTCATAGTGACTGTTAGTCTGGCACCTGGAAAACAGGAGAAGCTCCGGGAGGTTGGCTCGTGCTACCTGTGCCAGGATAGAAGACGGGTGTCCCACAGTCGGGAGAAACACACAATTGTGGTCCCTTAAAGCCAGTGTGAATCTCGTGGAGTCTATCCCACCCGTGTCGGCCACGGTCTGAGAGTGGCACTTCTGCCAGACCAGCCACGGCAAGGCCACGGTCCCCACAGAGGTGCGGTCAGAGGGACTGGACTGCTTTCGGGGTCTCCTCTTATGCCCTCCAGCTTTATCCCCTTTGTACTCTGCAGCGTGGGGATGGGCTTCCCGGGGTTTGTAGAGAAAGGCAGCTGTGACGGTAGGCGCCCTTTCTCCTTTTAGAAAAGTGATCATTCCTCCTAGACGTTCCGACAAGGCTTCCGAAGCGCCCACAGCTTTTATTACAATAACCTGATTGTCTGGTTCTGTCATAAGCTGCCTCAAAGCCTTCCTAGGGCCAAAGAGGGAAATAACGATTTCATTGCGAATTGAACACGTCAATTAGAGCATAGAGGCAGAGCTAGGATGGGAGGTGGTGAATGAAATACGTTCATCATTTTCTAAAGCAGTCGGCTTACACCAGGGAGAAATACCAGTTCAGATGAGCGGTTCCCTTCCCAAGGCACTGATGTCAGGAAGCTGCTTCACTGTGGATATGAACAGAGGAGACACGCGACTCTCAGCCCGTCATCATCTCGGAAAAGTCCCCATTGGGATTTTGGCCGCAGGGAGCAGAGAACCAACCCTGTGTCCGTGAGGCAAGAACGGAACCAGGATGCCTCCCAGTGTCTTGCTACCTGGGAAGGGGAGGACCGAGAGGGCCACTGGCCCCGGCAGTCTCTAGTGTCCTCCGGTAAGAGTCCTCTGGGGAGTGGGCACCCTTGATGAAAGGGTCCTATTGCCAAATCAATTTGCAAGCCACTCGCCTGGGCCACTGGTGTTCTGCACGGTGGGGGCTACGACGAGTGAAGGCTCCTTGCTCCCTGATGGAAAACCGCAGGCCCGGCATCCAGGGAGCCATCAAGGCAGAGGGATGGTTGATTTGCATAACCACTGGCACGGTGCCACATTTTGGGTGATTTGGGCACGGAGCCCTCACCCACAATTGTTGGGAAATAGCACAGCTAGTGTTTCCTCATCAGGAATTAGCCTGCTGATTTCTTTCTTTTTTTTTTAAGTTTATTTATTTTGAGAGAGAGTGCAAATGGGGGAGGGGGAGAGAGACAGGAGAGAAAGAAAACCCCAAGCAGGCTCCACGCTGTCAGCGCACAGAGCCCAATGCGGGGCTCGAACTCACAAACCGTGAGATCATGACCTGAGCCGAAGTCAGACGCTTCACCGACTGAGCCCCCCAGGCACCCCTACCCTGCTGATTTCTACGTGAGTTCAGTCTGGCCTATCTGCCCATTAAGCCACACATTAGATCCCACATTCCAGCGGCTTGGACGATTGACCCTGTGGCTTTGGAACTTTAAAGTACTTCTTGGAAGTGGCCTCAGGAGTCAGCTGCCTGTCCTGGGCAGGTTTGCTGGATTATCTCTTTGGGCCCAACGTAATCAAGGGATCCTTACAAGCGGAGGAGGGAGGCAGCAGTGAGTCCAAGGGACGTGTGACGATGGAAGAAGGCAGGAGGGCTGTGACGTCGCTGGCTTGGCAGCCGGAGGCAAGGCAATGAGCCAAGGAAAGGTGTCTGAAAGCTAATGAGTCCAGGGCACGGATGCTGGCCTCGCACATCCAGAAAGAAAACAGCCCTGCGGAGGCCGTGAGTTGAATCCGGTGAGGCCATGTTGGACTTCTGACCTCCAGAACTGTGAGATGATCACTTCCTGTGGTTTTAAACCACCAAGTCTGTAGTATTTGTTACAGCGGCAAGAGGAAACTGAGCAGTGCGCGTGATCTGTAGTAACGTAATTGGGCATCCCACGACTTTCCATCCAATGGAGGAAACCGGAAACGCTGTTTGGTGGACTCTTGTCACGTGATTACGTCTTGAGGCCTTTGTTTCAAACCGCAGGGTGGGCTCACCACAGTTCGGTGTGTCTGTGGCCAGAACTCTGTCTTGAGGCTACAAGACGTGAATGGCCTCACCGATGGTTCCAGGACCCTCACCTCGCGGCGCCCTGAGACAAGGCGGGCTGGTTAAGGAGTAGGAAGGAAGGAATGTGTTACACACGAATAAGGACATCCCTCGCTCTCGGATAGGGTGACTCAGCATCCTAGACGACTGTCTTCCCTAAGGCCTTCCAGGTTAGGCATGGAGCCATTTACCTAACGCAACATTAATAAAAAATGCCAACCACGTTTTGCCTGGAACTAGGCACGCTGACGTAGAGTCCGATGGGAAGATAGTATTTAACAAACCTGGGAAAACCGTGACAGCAGAGGGCTATGTGAACAATAATATGAGACCTACCTGAGGGCGTAACAAAATCTGGGCCTCGACGGGTAAAGAGTGTGGCACTGGTGGGCGAAGAGATAAACAGCCGAGCAGAGGAGAAGCCACACCTCCAGACGAAGAGAGAGCCAGAGTCAGCAACCAGGGTGGCAGGTACTCTGCTGTACGTAGACCTACTGTGTGTCCTGCTGCTGGCTGGTTTTAAGCTCCCAGAGCCTAGGGCCCCCTGGCCGGCTGTCACATTTTATAGCCTTGTACATTCTCTGTAAATCGCATGAGCACATGTGCACGTGCACACACATGCAGACATGCACACACACACACAGGGTCATCTTCAAACTTTGTTCTCTACCATATTAAAAAAAATTTTTTTTAATGTTTATTTATTTATTTTTTTTTTAATTTTTTTTTTTTAACGTTTATTTATTTTTTTGAGACAGAGAGAGACAGAGCATGAACAGGGGAGGAGCAGAGAGAGAGGGAGACACAGAATCCGAAACAGGCTCCAGGCTCTGAACTGTCAGCACAGAGCCCGACGCGGGGCTCGAACTCACGGACCGTGAGATCATGACCTGAGCCGAAGTCGGACGCTTAACCGACTGAGTCACCCAGGCGCCTCTCGACCATATTTTGGGGGACGCTAAGAACCATTGCCCCACTCACCCACTGGTCTCATTTAAAACCACAATTAAATGGACAGAAGAGCCGGGCAGTCAGTTTTGTTCTCAAATGTGGCTCTGAGCTCACCGCCAGGCCCTTGTCTCCAGCCACACTTGCGAAACCTCACGTGGTCTTTCCCGAGATCCTTCCCCTCTTTGACCTTAACATTAGATTGATTAGATTGATTAACATTAGATTACATTAGATTGATTCTAAAATGTAGGGGGGGGGGACTTAAGTCCCTGAGACAAAACTTACATTGTCTCAAAGATTCTAACACACTGTATTTGGAGACATCAGTGTAAGTAATGAAGAATGTATTTATTAGTGGCATGGTTTCTTGCTGATGTTAGAGTCACAACGGGCGTAGTTGTGAACGCCGACTGTGGTCCATCGTGATCCCTGTGACCCGCTGGGGAATGGCTCAGTGCCCAGGGGACCCCACCTACCTTGAGGAGCAGGAAGGTGAGAGGTGGCCTCTGTACCCACTCTCTCCAGCCCACCTTCTCCAATCTGGGCCCGGACCTCTGTCCCCCTTAAGGTGCCTGGTCAGGGCAGAGGAGACAGGCAGGCTGTCCGATGCCAAACTGGAGGTTTGGTTCGATAACCCTAACCCGAATCCTATCCTATGTTAGTGTGTTTGGGCTGCCTTAGCAAAGGACCACGGGCTGGGCAATTTAAACAAATACATTCATTTTCTCAGTTTTGGAGGCTGGGAGTCGGAGATCACGGTGTGGGTAGGTTGGTCCCTCCTGAGGCCTCTGTCCCTGGCGTGTGGATGCCATCTCCTCCCCGTGTCCTCATGGGGTCGTCCCCCTGTGTGTGTGTCCTGACCTCCCCTCCTTATAGGGACACCAGTCACACTGGACCAGGGCCACCCTCCTGACCTCACTTCACCTTAATCACCTCCACGTACAGCCACATCCTGAGGGCCGGGGGGTTAGGGCTTCACCTATGAACTCTGGGGGGACACGGCCCAGCCCACGACACCCCCAAGTTCAGCTCCAGCAGACCCGACTGGAGAGAAGTTGGAGGGCAGAGCCTGGAGACACTGTCACATCAAATGCCACCACCCTCAGAGTTTGCCCAGCTGGGTCAGGAGACAGGACCCTCATCGTTCCTGTTAACAGAAACACCAGGATGGCCAGAGACGACATCTCTGGGCACACGGTACGAGTAAGTGTGAGCTGCTCTGAATGCAAAGGGGGAGACAAAACAGAGAGCTGTTGTGCGGCTGGGTGACCCCGTGGCAGCCAGACACGGGCTACCCACGATGGACGTGGTCCTCCGGGGCCGTGGCACCCTCGGCAGAGAGGGCTCCCCGCATCACTCAGGGGCTGCTCGGGAAGGCGAGCACACCAGCCCCACTGACAGACAGAAGCGCGGACGAGCACGGCCAGCCAGCCCTGGACCGCTGACCGCGGGCCGTGGCGGGCTCACAGGTGACGAAATGCACCCTAGACACCCCGGCTCAATCACCATTTGCATTTTCTAGCATTTCCAACCTAGTCACGGACAACTTTTGGAAATGAAATAGAAGCAGAATAACTCATGAGGTGCCACTTCTTCCACGGTGGGGACAGTGTCTCTCACTCTGGCGCACGCAGAGCGTGTCGCACGACGTATAAAGTGCCGTCCGGGAGGCGTTAAGTACGTATCGAATGACAACAGCCACCGGACCTGTTCATCTGACAGAAATATGACTAGCCTCAGTAGGAGACTGAAATGAAAATAATGACGTGTTTCTCCAACGAGGGATACGGAATCCTGGGGGAGTCAAGGAGTTTTTGAAGCCACCAGCAAATGTGGCAGATCTTCCTAAAAGTGTCAAGGAAAGGACCCTTGTTTTTTTAAAACAGAAAGACAAACATTGAAATAATGGATTGCAATGACATTCGCGGGCTCTTTCAGATAGATTGACTGAAAAGTTTACCCATGGTTCTTTTATTTATTGATTTAATGTTTATTTGAGAGAGAGAGAGAGAGAGAGAGAGAGAGACTGAGCACGAGTGGGGGAGGGGCAGAGAGAGAGAGGGAGACACGGAATCTGAAGCAGGTTCCAGGCTGTGAACGGTCAGTGCAGAGCCCGACGCGGGGCTCGAACTCATGAACTGTGAGATCATGACCTGAGCCGAAGTCGGACGCTCAACTGACTGAGCCACCCAGGCTCCCCTTCCCTTGGTTGTGATGTCCCATCTCTGGGCTCCCCTTGTCTGAGCGTAGCCGTCTCTGCTACGAGGTATTGATGAAATTTTAGACGCTCGTCCTTTATTATGACACTAGAATCTAATAGCATTTGGCGGTCTCTCTGGTTCCAAGTAATAGTGGGGAAGGTAACTGAAATGAACAATCCGTATTGTAAAATATCTGTGGGTTGGGTGCCTGGGTGGCTCGGTCACTTAAGCATCTGACTCTTGGTTTCAGTTCAGGTCAAGAGCTCACAGTACATGGGTTTGAGCCCCACACCAGGCTCTGTGCTGACAGCATGGAACCTGCTTGGGATTCTCTCTCTCTCTCTCTCTCTCTCTCTCTGCTCCTTCCTCTCCCTCTGTCTCTCTCTCTCTCTCTCTCAAAAAAAAAAAAAACTAAAAAGAAATTAAAATATTTGTAGGTTTGGCACTTCAAGTTATATAAACAGAAGGCAGAAAAACCTAAGAATGTTTCCAAGCAAATTCTTCCATGAACTTGCTTCAATGCATAGATAAGAGGTCTGCACTTAGCATCATCAGCCATGACCCACAGAAGCTGTGTAACATTTCCTCGTCTGCTCACATTCTTTGAGTAAAGAATCTTGGCAGTAAATGCAAGACTAAACTTCCAACCAAGACTGCAAATTCACACAGATTTCCTATTCTTGATATAATTTATTATATACAAAAGAATACATATATATTAATGATAATAATCAAAGATTATTATGAGATATAGTTTTTGAATTCATGCATTGAAAGAACCAGGGACATAGTGGACCACAGGCACTTTTATTGCCCAAGATCTTTTTAAAGTTTTGTAGAATGGCCTAGGTTTTATATGATCATATAAACACCACACCATCACTTAAATGCCTTGACTCACTTATATAGAGGTGTCAACCTGCCGAGGACCGAGGCCACATTTTACCATATTTCTGCTTTTCTCATTAGTTAGTAGTAGTGTTGGCCTCAAAATGGGCATTCACACATCAGTAAAAAATAGCAAATTAACCAACTGTCCCTTTAAAGTGTACGTGTTCGGTAAATATACCTTCATGGTCCTTGGTTATGAGACTAAAAGAAGCCGCCAGCTTCATGACACCTGTTTTCCTCTAACCTCATGATCCAAGGATAAAGGTCTTTGTCCTGCAACATTTGAATAAATTCTATACAAAGAAACTCCACAGGAAATAAGCAAGTTTGACAGAGTCTACAAAACTAGTCTATTTTTCAATGGTTGGTGCACAGTTGCCTCAGAATGGTGGGAGATATTTGGTTTGACTTTCAGCTCCTGTTCCAAGTTGACGGGTTGGATTTTAGAATAAACTGGCCTTTGGAACATTCACCTCCTCCAGAGTTCTGTGTGTGTGTGTGTGTGTGTGTGTGTGCGCGCGCACACACACATGTGGTTGCCACAAACAAAGCCTTAAAGCCAGTATTCACTGGTCTTACAGCTGTGGCCATGTGCTTTAATAGGTTCAGAGACAATATTTTATGGCCAAACACTGGGACGTACACAATAAGTACTAGGGTATATTTACCAGGACCACAGAATGGAATGTTCGAAATAAGAACTATTCCACAAAACTTGGAACTATGGTTTCCTACCCCTCGGATATCGCAGTATGACTTCTAGTTCATCATCATCCACCCATTCTCAATCTGTCCGTGTTGCTTTATTTCCTCCCTCTCATCTGCTATGTCTGACTTCTCTGGGGCAAGGACGATGACCATGCTGGAGTGGATTTGGGGGAGGAAAGGGCACTTTGTGGGCAAAGTCCGTGGCTGGTAGGTGCAGGGGGAGCAAGAACAGGTAAGTTAGATTAATAAGGTCACCAAAACTGTCTGGGAAGACCCACATTCCTGCCTTGGAGCATGGAAGGGAGGGCTCGTTCTGAAGACGACCCCGGAGAACTCCGAGGACTTGCCTCTTCCGTGTGGTGCTGGGTATTTATGGGGAAGTGGGTAGAATTGGAAATTTGATTGAGTTACAGGACAGCTCCTTCCTATCCCCAGGCCTCGTGCTCAGTGTTGCTTAGAAAAGAAGTTCTTGAAGGCACTGTTGTAGTTCTTGTTGAAAGCTGTATAGATCAGGGGGTTAAAGAAGGAGTTGGAGTAGCCAAGCCAAAGGAAGATGCTCTTCCAGATGGTGGGGATGTCGCAGGAACACAGGGGGCTGATGAGCTCCGTGGTGAAGAAAGGGATCCAGCAGAGTGCAAACACCCCAATGAGGATGCCCACCATCAGGGCGGCCTTCTGCTCTTTCTGCTCCCTCCACGTGTCCCCTTCTGTCTGGAAGGTGACGGTGGTGTGGCGGACTGTGAACACCATCTGAGGCTGCTGAGCAGAGGTCTTCGCCTGGAAGAGATAAGCAGAAGCTTCATGAAGAGCCACCTTCTTGTGCCTTCCAGGCGCTGGGTCCTGCACATCCACTTGAAGAGAAAGCCCTCGGTCGTTGCGTGCGGGAGACTGGCTGCCTGGGGAGCCCACCCTCAGCCGTGGAAACGTGGTGACAGAGCTGGCATTTGCTTACGTCTTAGAAGTGGAAGGAAAATGGGAACGCCCATAATAAAAATGATGAAGATGAATTTCCCACTGCTGCCTGTTCAACAACAAACTGAAAAAATAAGCCAGTCACATAGTCAGTGCGTGTAATTCGGTGACAAAGGCACGAGTAATCAAAAGTGCTCCGAATCCTTGTCAAACCCTGGGACAATTAAAGTCTGACTTTCTAAAATCCTCACAACTTTCTGAAATCTTTGTAACTTTCTGTGCTCATGGGAATCCTCCCTCAAGGAATTTTCTAGAACTTTTCTCCTGGCGTCAGTTTCCCAGGACCGTTTGGGACAGTTCGCTCACCAGGACACTTACCTCCCTCGGGGCTTCATGGAAAGCAGACTTTCATTCCCTAGCGGGTGAGACTACGTGGACGTTCGATATCATTCTTCCCAGCCCAACCCAGCAGATTCAGCATTCTGTGATCCCAGTGCATTTGAAAAGGATGCTCACACAGCTCTCTCTCAATAGCACACAAACTTTTAGGCGAAGGACCAGGTCAGAGGGTCATTCTTGTTAACCTAACCCCCTTGACCAGTTCATGGCTACCTCTACAGATTGGGAGTCCAAAGGAATCGATTTATCTGTTCATGGAGCATAACGGAGGTATAAATAAGGACACTATGGTTAAGGTAAGATTAGCTGCTATATGAATTCTTAAATTTGCACGATAGCCTTCTTGTTATTTGCTTGAAGAATAGTGAAACACCAAGTATTGTGCAATCAAAAAGAAAATCATAAATATTGGAACAAATAGTCCACAACACTGCAACCCGGAAAAACGGACATAAAGTGAGAAGTGAAAACCTCTTTCTAGACCCCAGCCTCACCCCGAGATGCGTCAGTGACCTTTCATATATTATTAGTGCACATCCGGTAGTGCATTGCAGGGAATTCATTTATGGAAATGCAACACAATATTTAGCTTTATTTTTCCGCACAAACAGGAAAACCTACCAATTTCTTAATAAAACTCAAATCCAAAACGGCATCAGGGAAGCGATTTTTACCCCTTTTCCAAGGGTGGCAACTTGAAGCAACATTCTGGTCCTGACTTTAAAACCCCTAAAAATTCTCCTCCCTCTCAGCACTTTTTCAGGGGTAGCACTGGCCACTCAGGGTTGTGACTCCCCTGTGACCACTCCTTAATTCTCTATAGCACAACTGATATAAAAGTAGAACACTTAAACTAGACTTTGTCAAAGGCTCTGGTCTAACAGTAGAAATAAATACAGCAACACACAGCCAGATATTCTGGCTTTGGAGATATGGCAGTCTTTTGGGAAACAGCCAACCCCTCCCATCTTGACTCCCTGTCTGCCTTCCCTGTGGTCATTAGCCTTTTCAGACTGACTCCAGAAGCCCCCGCGTAGTCCTTTATGTACTCAGATTCCAGTTGCAAGACACGATGAGCCTCACAATGAAACTACCAATGGAAGACCAGCCTTCTGTAAGGATGAGATATATCCCCGTGTTGGCACATTATGTTTGTAGGAGTTTCCTGTTGCATAATGGGAAAAAGTTGCAAGGTTTCCAGGCATATGACCTACATTTAAGTGTAGGATTTGAATATTTCGATGGAAATTAGTCTTGGGAAAGGAAGATGACTTTTTATAGGACACTTTTATGGAAGTTCATCACTTTAGTCGTGGTCCCTGTACAGGAACGTGAAGTGCCCTACGTGCAGGCCTGCTTGTATGGGCATTTGGCAGTAATCCTATAAAACCTGGTGTTCTTCCAGTTTACCTGGGTTCCTACAGGTGATGAGCTGTTCCCAGATAAAACGGACATTCGCTGGGTCTGCAAGAATCGTCCGCTGTGTAATGGTTCTAATGTTGAATGAAGGGCATTCTTAAAGATATCCCAGGGAGTTTATTCCTAAGTTTGTCTTCAGGAGGACTTTCCCCTTGTCAATAGCGGGGCTCAGCTAAACCCTCGCAGGGGTTACATGCATGTTCCTTCCTCACGGAGTTGTTAGTACAGCAGTGGGGGGCCCACGTCCCTAGCCCCTTCCAACAAAGACTCAAGATTCCTGTTTTAACCATTCTTTTTTATGTCCCATGGGAACCCCTTATGGTTCTGCTTTAGATTCAGATTAAATATTTTCTCTGAATACTATCTTTTTCTGGTTTTCTGTGAGTCAGGAGTTACTTATAGGTTAGTCCTAGAACCCCACGTGACTCAGAAAAGCACATTTTCTAGGACCTCGATATGAAATGTTGACTGTTTAACTGGGCCCCTCTTCATGCATCCTTCAACACCAACTCACCTGACAGAAGAAAGAGGGCCACGGATTTAAAATGGTTCTTCTGGGACAGCAGAGGCTCCGCTGGAAGGAGGATCTTTGTCGTCTGGGAAGTTTCAGGTTTCTAGTGTCTCATGGCTTTTTGTTGCTCGCCCTGTGGCTTTCTGACTCAGGGACTCCTTAGCTCTTTGCTTTCTGCTAATCAATGATCACAATAAAGCGCCTAATTGAGTCTTGAGAATAGAACTCTATTAATTACTCTATCAATTACTCAACACGCTCATTAGTAGATTCACAGAAAAAGAAGTAGGAGGATAAACAATAAAGTGGACATCCAAGCCAAATTAGACTTTTCTTAATCATCTTTGTAATGCTGTATCGTTTGAAGCACACATCTCACAATTTAGGATACACATACAAAATTTTTCTAGGTGAACAATTAGCCTCATCTCTCCAAATAAATGCGTTCTTTGGGGGACGTGTACTTATGTGTCAGACTTCTCATTTTTCTGAAATCGTTATGTACTAAATAACGATTTATGGGTTAATCATAAACCTAGTAGGTTTCTTTCATTTCCTCTAACCACTCATCTTCGCCTTCCTATTAATATCACACATAATTGATAGATTACCATCAATGGTAGGTACTGCAGTTCAAGGATGAAGACTGTTACCTTAGAAGTGGTTTTGGGTGGTTTGCAGGTTAGACCAGCCCACTGTCAGAATGGAAGATGGACCGATGAACCAGGATGCTCAAACTAGAAATGGTCTTACACGTTAAGGGAGGGCTCCACACAGGGGAGGGTGAAAACATCGCTTGAACTTCCCAACAAACTTAGGAAGACTGATTGTTCTGCGGCTATGGCAACAAGGAGTCTTGCTGTTTACATATCTTCCACTGACCAGGGACAATCCCCCTCTGTGAACACTCATTTGCAAACCACACAATCCATCATGTCTGGCCTCGAACGTCAGCCAATTAGGATAGGACTCACCCCCAATAAATGCTCCTCTGAGCACCCATCAATTGACAGCAGTCTCACCGAGGAACCTCGTCTTAGGGAGATGTCAGTTCACTGCCCTGAACTCCACGCTGTCCCCAGTCCCCACAGGTGTTCAGCATTCTGCTCCATTCTGGATACGGTGCTTGACAAGTATAGTTTCTTCTCACTGTAGTAAGCAGTTTGGCATTTATTTCTGTTTCAGATACTGTGTGGTGGTCGTATCATCCTTGGACAGTTCAACAGAGTCCACTGAGATCATTTTGAAGACCCTCCACAGGACGCTTGGACCACAGGTGCGTTCACTGGAGCCCAGACTCCAGGGGCACTCAGAATCTGTAGCCAGCTGTGGTGGTCTCAACAGCTCCAACCAGCTCCAGTGGGCTCTTTTTGCTCTCTGAATTTTGTTATCCTAGGACTTGTAACCAAAAGTGTCTTTGGTTAAGGTCTTTAGACTTAGGTCTTTGTACCAGGTAACTAGACCTTTGATTGAGATGTATACTATTTGGTAATTGACTTAGATCTTTGTGCAAGCCAATTGTATCTCTCATCCTAGAGGTGTACCATTTGGCAAATATGTTTATGTCATCGACGTACTTATTCTATTGCTACTTGCTTATATGTGCAAAGTCTGGTTTCATAGGGTAGTTTCGTTTGTTTTTCCTAGAGAGCCTTTCTCTCAGTTGAATATAAAAACATAAAAAAAGATTGTTCTGTATGGCATTGGCTTGATAAGCTTCTAATCCATTCCAAGCCAGACCTGAGGGCTAATGTTCTGAGGACTGATGGACTTAACACCAATTTGTGGAAAAGCAATTGATCAAACTTCGCTTTCGGTCCTTTACAAAATTTGAGGATATTCCCTGTCCTCTCAATTTGTGAAGGAATGTCACTTTGTTTAGTTGGTATTCCAGCAATGAGTGTTGGGTTGGTGCTTGTATGGCCCCTTGCTAGCATCTGGTCAGGGATCCTTGGGCACTATTCACAGGCACTGACTGTTGGCCAACCATAGAGTCTTTCTTGTGTGTCATGGTTGGTCTAAGCCAAGGACTCAACCATCTCCTTTAGGAACTTTGACTTCCTAGTTTAACTTGCACTATAATCTGAACTCCTGTGCTTTTCTCAACAAATGCCTTTTTAAAAAACCTTTCTTGATAAGGAACTTCTGACAAGTCAAAATCAGTAAATTCACCCAGATAAGAGCCCTAGAAAAATCAGGGGAAAAAAGACCAAACAGTTAACAGCTTCCTTCTTTAATTGGTATGCTAAGGCCTTAAACAAAATCTTAACTCTAAAATAGTCTCGAAGGTTTTGTAACATCCCCACACCCACCTGCCTTGCACATCTAGGTCTTGTATATTTCTACCTAGCTGCACCTGACCTCCTAAATGAACTGTCCTCTCTTCAGGGTTTTCTCAGAAAAAGCAAAGCCACATAGTAAATTTGCCAGATAAGGAGTCAAATCTATAGAATTTCCATTAAAACCCTGGCCTCAAGTTACGTTAAGGGTTATAATTTAGAATTTTCCTAAACTTCAGAGAGAAAATAAAAATAAAAATGGTTATGGAATTCAGAATTTGGTGAGAGGATTGAACAAAATTCTTATTGTCTTGAACTACAAGTCTGTACCAGTGAGTGAAGTGAATTGAAGTCCCCTTAGATGGGGAAAAACAGATCCTTAAAAGTAGAAGGATAGAAAAGAGAAGAGCTATATAATCCAGCTATGAACATTTTAAATATAAAAATATATAAAACTATAAAATGTAAAAATCAGAAGCCCTTCTTTTAAGGAAAGATTGACTAGATGTTCCACACCGTAAACTAAATAAAGGTAGAAAATAGACTTCTGGAAATGTTCAAGCAGTATTCTGGTATAAACCCAGCATCTGAAGTTTAGAGTCTTGCCCTATCTTTCTATAAGTGGGCTCAAACTTGAATTAGGGAATTGAATAATAAAAAATAATGGAAATGTGAAATTACCAATTTAGAAAATATCCATTAAGGGACTAGACGTTTCCAGATATCCTTAGAAAAGTAAATTAGCTAGAAAGCAATACAAGATATGTTTCTCTAGATGAAACATCCCAAAGGACCTCTGTTTTCAAAGGTTTGGGAGTCTAGACAAGGACCCTTGTGAATATTGCCAACAGAAAAATCCTTGAAAAAATCAGTGTTCCATACTGGCTACAAGTAAAGAGGACAACTATCTAAAATCTGTCCAGTGAAGTCCCTCTGAGGGAGACATTATCACCCAACAAATCCCTATCCTTCTAAATTTCCAAGGGGAGTTGTCTATCATTATAGATGTACAACAATACAGCTTTCTTGTTTATACAGGCATTACTATAACTGCCATTATCCCCATAATTATAGAACAACAGATCCTTCAACCTAAAATTTTACCATTGTCTGAAAAGGAAACAGCAAATTGCCTTGAAATAAGTTAAAAGCAAATGAAGAAAACTAGAGAAAATTTTCTTTAAAAAAGTAATTAGTTATACCAGAAGGTGAAAGAAGATCATGAAAGACAAATTTGTGGCTATAGAGTAAATTTCTAAAGGCTTGAGGGAAAGTGAACTTCATTAGAAAAATTGAAGCAATGAAAATCTTTCATAATTTTGTGTGCCAACTCAAAGCTGGTATTTTAGGATCATTATTAGAAGCATAGTTCTTTAGTTTCTATCACACACCTACAAATTTAAGAAGTAAGATCTGCTTCCAGGTGAAATGTACTACAGCCCTTGTATGTTATCATATTGTAGTTGATCTACACATGAAAATACTTACTCTCTGTGTAATTCCAGACATTACCAAACAAATGGCAATAGGTCTAGAATCCTATGGACAAAGGACACCACAGAGAGAAAGATTAATTGGAATAGAATGCATAAAGTCCAGATTGATTCTTCCTGGCTTATCATTAATCTGCCTTTTGTACAAATATGATAAGGCTGGGCCATGCTCTAGGTAGATGAATTCAGCAACATGGTGCCTATCAGAGAACTGTTGTCTCTTGAAGGCCAACCCTCAGTTCAGTAATAAAGGTTTTTCCCTTTGCTTCAGAGAAATTACATGACTAAAATTAGTCACCACATTTTAAGACCTTATATTAAGCCTTTAAATCTTGTTATTATACATAGACAATCCCTACTGCTAATCAAAACCACCCACATTTTTCTACTCGTTGATTAATCATGATTCATTGTCACCTTCTCTTTCTCCTATTACCACCCATTGGTTTAACACTAACAATCCGGCAACTGTATAATCCTTAGCCAATGAAGGTAAGTCTGGTGACTGTGTTTCTGTAACTGAAGAAGTGTCCTTGCCCCAAGCAGAATTTTTTTCACTCTTGTTTGAAATTACAACTTACTATTCTTTGTTGGTGGGTGCTATACTGAAAATAAAAATAATGTGTAATAATCAATTTGATATGTAATAAGTAGTTCAGTCTTTCTCATAAAACGTAATTTCATATCGGAAGCCAAATTGTTCAATGACTCAACGGGGGCTGCTTCTAGGGCATATAAAATTGCTAAAATAATAGAAGAGAAGGTATAGAAACTAATAACTGGTATGCTTTCCAGATAATTCACTTCTTCAACATGCTATAGAAGCACCTTCTTCAGGCATTCTTTAAAAATGAACAACAAATGTGAATTACTCGGTTGGTGACTTAATGCTCTCTGAAATTATCCTAAACTGCAGTGTTAGGATTCAGGGAGGGTGACCTCAACATTAGCTGCAGAGAATGCCCAGAAGTAGAGGGGTAGGCGTTGGCTGCTAATCAAGAACCTTGACCAAGCAGATGAGTACATGAAGACTGTCTGACAATATACCTATAGCTTCACTGAAGTTGATCACATCTCTTGTACACCTCCAGGGTTCTTTATCCCATACTAAACTCACGCTTTTTCATGTCAATCAAGAAACAAGATTGATTGTTCAGTAGGGCCATCGGTTAGGCCATTTCAAGGACTAACTCTCCAATGCCCTCAATGGATTGTATCTCCTTACAAAGAGTCCAAACGGTTAAAACTCTTTCAGGGAAAAGATTCCTGAGAATACTGACCTCATCCATAGGAGTCAGACAACTTGAGGTTTTCATTTAAAAAAATGGTTGGCACAATAATGTCTACATTGGCTGACATAGTAAATTGTACAGTCTACGCTCTGGAGGCACAACAAAGCAGTTTAAGTATCTTAACCCAAAAAATCTTGACTAAAAAAATCACTCCAGCTTTGCTTTTGGCCAGCCAAGGAGGAGTCTACGCACTAACACTAAGTAAGACTTCACATTGTACCTGGATTAACACTACAGGTAAGATACAACTATTTTTAAACTAAAAGAAAAGGTAAACTAGCGGTCTTAAGTAGACACAGGGAATCTTTGGGACTGGCTTTGATTAGGACTAGAAAATCCTGGGTCATGACTTGGGAGATCTTCCAGGCCCTTCTTATAATACTTCTACTTGTTTGCCTCAGAGTTGTTCAATGCTTGGTAGCCAGAGCTCAAATGCTTCTGCACTGCCCTGTCCTGAGAAATGATTGGAAATTACATTGATTGATGTGCAATTTGAGCATCAGCTCTCCACAGATGAAACTTCATCTTCCGGGAGAATCACCAACAGTGGTCAATATCTGGTTAGTCCTTGAGGGTTTCTCTCAAAGCTTTGGCTGAATGAGGACCAATTGGTTGGGATGACAACCAACCAACAAATTTAAGACTCATACAGATGATGTCAACCTACCTATATCTCTCAAAGCCTCCCAATGTCTGAACTCCAAGCTTTCTAAAAATGCTATTTAAGATCAGCATTCTTCTCTGCTCAGAGAGATTGTGCCTGGCCAGCATGGTTCAGCCATACACTAGTAAATAATAAATTCAGCATTATCTTTTTATGCCAGATCTTTGGTAGTGTTTTCATCATCCTTTTTTTGAGGGCAAAGCCCATCTCTTGTGTTGCCAGTTCCCATCTCAGTGTCTGACATAGGTTAGGTTCTCAGTAATATCCTTGGAGAAAACTCAGCAGATAAAGAAGGAGGAAGTATTGTGTTTCCCTGGGTAACACAGCTAGTTGGTGGTAGAACTGTATTTAGAAATTTTGGCACCTGCTACCATGGAGAAATCAGGAGACCTGGTTTGTAATTAACCCTTCACAGTAACATGAGGACAGAGGCAGCCCCATATTGTATATGGAACCCTGGATCATTTGGAGGTCTTGCAAAGCCAAGACAAACCATTTTTTAAAAGTTATCTGGCAGAGAAAGGAGAGAAAATGAAACAGTGCAGACTAGTGTATAAAAGCACACAGATATCATGATGCTTTGTTTCTGTTGTCTCCAGAGCAGAGCAGTGAAAGCCTGCATCGCCTTGCAGTAAGCCTCACAAGAAAAACTGTGACTGCTTTCCTTTTAAAGCTGTATCTGGTACCGATTGTAAACCATTTACCTGGATAAGCATCCCGGCGGAAGAGAGTCCATGTAAGGAGGACCCTTGAAGGTGGTCAGTCCTCTTGCTCCTGACCTGGGCTTGGGGTGGATTCTCATACACATGGAAGTTCCCGACAGTCTGGTGCTGTGAGCACTCTTAGCCATCAGCACTCCTCATTCAGGTTAGAAATCTAATAGGTCAAGGTTTCCCAAATTTTGCATTACTGTCGTTTTGGCCTGAATTATTTTTTGTGGGGGCTGTCCCGTCCACTGTACAATGTTTAGCCCCACCCCTTGCCTCTAACGCTAGATGCCATTAACACTCTCTCCCAAACTTTGATAATCAGAAATGTCTCCAGACATTCCAAATGGAGGGGGCAAATCACCCCTTGTTGAGACCATTGTTCCAGATGAAAGGATAGGTAGCCTCTGACCCCCTTTTCCTTCTTTCTTCCAGAATGATGCACTTTCTCCTCCATTACCTACACCTCTGGTCCCTCTAAGCTTGATTGACTGGTTATTGTTGGAGTTAGCCTCTGATCAGGAAAACAGAACCACGTTACAGCATCCACAGTAGGTGTTTACCTCCCTCACTAGAGGGAACTCTTCATGGGCAAAGATGACGTCTTTCATTGTTTCACTGCTACCACCATCCCCATAGTATGTGCTTGATATGCTTAATTGAATTTATGTTGTTGCCCTAGAGCCCCTAACAGAAAATGGGGCTGTGTCGATTTCTGATCTCACTTAAAAAAGTGAATTAGGCTCAAGGAATCACCTTGGCAATGAGTTGGTCAGGGGGGACGCAATCCCCACACCCCATGGGTTCAGTTGTCATATATTTCCTGAATTGAAATCAGGGTTGGATTATTAAGAGTTAACAAGAAACAGGAAAGTGTGGCGGAGAGAGAACTGGAAGAGAGCCCTCACTGTCGCTGTAACGATTGTCCTACAGAAAATGCCACTTGCAAAGAGCTGGGGAATTGTCTGCCTTAGATTTTTAATCCCTCTCCGCCCCCCCCCACCCCCCCGCCCCGTAGCCTGTCTGGGAAGGCAAACAGGTGATCCTCAGCTATACACAGAAGCCTGACAGGGCTGGGGCTAGACCCAGAGAGCAGCACCACAGGCAACAATGGGACATAACAAATGCAGGCTTAGAGACAGACAAAGATCTGTAATCTCACACCAGGGGAAGAGGACGCTGCAGAACTGCAAAGAGTAATCCAGGAGACACTGTATTCTGCAAAGCTAGCTGCTTTAATTTGCAAAGAAAAAAAATAGATTGGGTCGAAACATGAATCTGCTTGGCCTGCTGTTTGGCAATCTTTCTGCCAAGGCACCTCACCATCTGTCCCTTCCTTCCTCATTGAGCAGCTCAGTCCAAATGCAGGAAGCTGCAAGTTTATCTACTATAGCCCCAGACACCTGCTTCTTCAGCCCTCCTACAGGGTGTGATAGAGTCACAGAATTTTAGAGCGAGATGGGACCCTGTGGAAGAATGTAGTCCAACCCCCTCATTTCCCATATGGGGGGGGGGAACCCATCAGAGATGGTAAAGACCATTATTGACTCTGTGATACTGAGCACGTTGGAGCAAAATCAGCCTCCGAGGGTTTCTTCAGCTACCCCGGTCTACCCCTTCCCCTTTGCCCCCACCCCTCCCCAAGAAAGGAAACTAAAAAGCTCACTTCCTACAAACTTTCAAGTCAGCGTGCGTAGGAACGCGAGTGAAGTATTTGCAAGGGTCACTAAAGCACCCACCTCCACAGGCTCCGATATGGGTGAGACACTGTTGGTCCTGGAGCCCACGCGGAACCTGGCCGCCTTGTAGATCTTCCAGTACACGAAGAGCACGACGCAGAGGGGCAGGTAGAAGGCGCCCACGGTGGAGAACACGGTGTAGGACGGCTCGCGGCTCACCTGGCACTCCTCGTTGTCCTCGGAGTAGGTCTCCCCCCAGCCGAAGAGCAGCGGAGCCAGGGAGATCACGGCGGAGAGCGCCCAGGTGAGCACTATCATAACGTTGGAGACGCGCTTGCGGGTGCGCAGTGTGTACTGCAGGTGGCGGGTGATGGACCAGTAGCGGTCCAGCGCGATGGCCGTCACGTTCCAGATGCTGGCCGTGCAGCAGAGCACGTCGCACGCGATCCACAGCTGGCACAGCCGCCGGCCCAGCTGCCAGCGGCGCCCGGACAGCTCGTGCACCAGGCTCAGGGGCATGACCAGAGCGGCCACCAGCACATCCGAGATGGCCATGGACGCCACTAAGTTGTGCGGAACCCGGTGGAAGGTGCGCACACGGAGAATGGTCGCCAGCACCAGCAGGTTCCAGGAGAACGTGGCGGCCACCAGAAAGCCCAGCAAGGTCAGGATAAGCACACCGAAGACGGAGAGGAGGGGGCTGGGGCGCGAGTCTTCCCCGCCGAGGCCGCTGCGGTTGGTCTCCAAAGGGGCGGGGGTGGAGAGGGAAAAGTAGGTTAGGTTCACAGGCGAATCCATCTCTGGGTCAGGAGGCCGGCCCAGGGTGTGTGCAGGAGGGGAGTTCAGGAAGACGGACGGTGGCCACTGCGTCCAGAGCCACTTCGGATGTTTGCAACCTCTGGCTGGGGGCAGGGTTTCTGGGGATTGCCTATGAAACTGGCCCCAACCTTCTGCCGGCGAGCATCCGTGGGAGACGGTGCGGCGGAGAGGAGGGCGCTGGGCTGCGTCTTGCAGCCGGGCCCGCCTAAGCTGTCACATGCCCAGGCGTTTCACCTCGGCGGAGACAGCAGTCTGGTCGCCCAGAGCCGAGCATCTCCCAGGTTGGGGAGGTGGGGGGGGGGGGGGCGGGGAAGCTGGGCGACCCTGGAGCGTGTGGGTGCCTCTCCTGCCGGAGAGGATGCTGGTGCGTCAGAGCAGTACTCTCGCAGCCTTGCCTCCGTACCGCCCCTCTCTCCAGGCAGCGGGCTGCAGCCTCAACTCCGTGCCAGGGAAGCCAAGCAGGGACCTGCTTTCGGGGACCTGCCTTCTGCTATACGCCCCCCCCCCCCCCCGCCACCACCCGTCCCCTGGCCCCACCCCGTCTGGGGCTGCGGCTTTTGGAGAACGAACACTGGCGCGCGCGTCCAGACCTCCCTTATCAAAGTGGGGATCCAGCCTACGTAAGGCATCAGCTGATAAGGTCGCGTCTCCCCGCCTCTCTCCCCAGCACGCTGGTGCTGTCCATGGTGCTGCTGCCTCTATCCACCAGGGCGCGGGGCTTGGTGCTGTCCTCGGTACTGACCCTGCTTTCTGAAATGGGCTTCCCTCATGGATCAAGTTTACCAATGAACTTCCCTTGAGACATTCCTGTAGCCACCCCCTGCACACGATCCTCTAGGGGTGGTCTGCGTACCTTCAGTGGGTTCTCAGCTTTCCGCAGGGACTTACATTTTGTAAGTGTATTCCAGGTTAAGGGTCTAAGACGCTATCACACTGGCTTTTCAACTACTGAAGATTTCAGTATACTATTGCATTCTTCCTACACAACACCCAGTGCTTCCCTTAAAGGGTAGTTTTCCTTTAAAGAGAAAAGGCAAGATAGTATTTACTGCTGTTCCTAGAGACGGTTGAGGCATTGGAACTCGAATGTTTAAACTATTTCCTCAGAATCACAGAAAAGCTGCAGTCTTTCCAGTAGACCCTATTAGATTTGCTCCCCATGGAGGGAAACATTGGAAACAAGTTATTATAAACAACAACAACAACAACAACAACAACACTCCATCTCACTAGAAAAAAAGAGGGAGCATTTAACTCTTTCCCTGTGCATACACACATAACCATATATTCATTCACAGTGATTGCAAAAATATCAAAAGGCCCTACCGAGAAGTTATGATGTAAAGCACTTTGCAGAGACATGATATACAAAGATAAAATAAACTAAGAAAACCAACATGACAACAAGGAAAATAAGATGGCATTAAGCATTTTTAAAGTACATACAGTAGGGAGGCGCCTGGGTGGCTCAGTCAGTTAAGCATCCAACTTCGGCTCAGGTTGTAATCTCACAGTTTGTGGGTTTGAGCCCTGCGTCAGGCTCTGTGCTGCCAGCTCAGAGCCTGGAGCCTGCTTCGGATTCTCTGTCTCCTTCTCTCTCTGCCCCTCCCCCACTTGTGCTCTGTCTCTCTCTGTCTCTCAAAAATAAATAAATGTAAAAAAAAAATTTTAAGTACATACAGTAGGTATTATGAAGTCCCATACATTCACAAGTGGCGGGCCACAAATTTGGCCAAAAGCTTTTTAGCTATTTGAAAATGAGAAATACGTTGTTTTGTTGTTTTTTTTTTATAAGATTCAGTTTCTAAATGAGTATGATAAGCATCAGGAGACTTCACTGGGAAGAGAGAAACTTCTCCACTGGGGCCCATAAGAGAGAATGCTGTTGGGAAACGTTGATGAGAATATTCTTCATTCAACACAAGATTACTCACAGAGCTGCTTCACCAAATATTCCTTAAACACACCAGATGGTGGCTGCCCGTGTACAGTGCTTCTGTGTGTGGGTCTAGTCAAGGGAAAACTTGTGCTCATTCAGAGCACATGGCTTTCTTGGAGCCATAGAACCAATGGGACTGAGGTGTAGACCATGAATCTTCGTCTTTGAAACAAATGTTCTGAACAATTCTGCATTCCACTTCAGGGGCCCGTGACCTGGAATAATGGGTGAGCTGCATAACCAGTGGGCAGCAGGCCTTGACGATGGTATCTCTGGATACAGATCTTAAAAGGCATATGGGATTCAAGCATATTCCCCACTGGTACTGTGTGCTACAGCTAGCTGTCTGTTAAGTGAGACGCTTCAAATAGGAGACCAAGCCGGGCGTAACTGAGGTTTTTTTGGTAAAAACTGGAGTGTCATATAGGTAAGAATGAAGTCAAATGCTCTCAAAAAGAAGAAGTCCAATGGAGCATTTCCAGAAAAACCTTTTTTTAAAAGAAATCCTGATTTATCTTTTAAAGAAACACAAAGAGAAATCAGAAATTTCAGTTTTTTATCTTAGAGCATGGTCATAATTTTAGCTCGAAAAACATGTAAACAGGTCTACAACTCTGCCATAAAGCACCTCTGAAATGCCAGTTTTGAGGAGTGGAATTTCCTGGTTTTCTTCCTGGGGGCTGAATTATGTCCCCTTCTCCCTCAAAATTCTTGTGTTGAAGTGCTCACCTCCAGTACCTCAAAACATGATTGTATTTGGAAATAGGGTTTTTAAAAAGTGATGAAGTTAAACAGAGGCTCCTATGGTGAGTTGGGCTGGTGTCCTCATAGGAAGATGAAAGTTTGACATACAAAAGGACCCCAGAAATGTGCACACACAGAAGGAAACCGTGTGGGAACGCAGCAAAAGGGTGACCATCTGTGAGCCAAAGAGAGAGGCCTCAGGAGAAGCCAAACTTGATGACACCTTGATCTTGGAATTCTGGCCTTCAGAACTGTGACAGAAAAAAGTAAATTGCTGTTGTTTAAGCCACTTAGTGGTGGTATTTTGTTACAGCAGCTCTAGCCAATCAATACACCATCCAACAAAAGATACGTACGAAAGATACAACCAAGATGATATACCATGGGGGGGGGGGCGATTTATAAACACAATGACAAATTAAGGGACATCTACTAAAACACATCTTTATAAAATGTACTTTGTGCTCATCCTAGGGATAACTGGACACAAGTTCTGTTGTCTACTAAAGTTACTTACAACTTGTGATTAAGCCATATCATTGGCATATAGAAAGATGCTTGTTTTACATTTTTTTATAATGGGAAGGTATGCATCTATTTGATTCAAGTATAAACTAAGATTCTCTTTTTTTTCAGAGAGAGAGAGAGAGAGAGAGAGAGAAAGCAAGTGGGGGACAGGATCCCAAGCAGGCTCCGCACCATCAGTGCAGAGACTGGTGCAAGGCTCAATCTCCCAAATCTGAGCTGATGTCAAGAGTCAGATGCTTAACCAACTGAGCCTCCCATGAGCCCCCAAACTAAGATTATTAATTACAAGTTTAAAGTGAGAAAAAATCAAAATGCAGAACATAACCTTATTCCACCCTACTTGCAAGGATGTGAGGGATAAGATTTTTCCTATCCACCAAACCATCACAATTTCATGAGATTAATAAATCATTAAGGCATCATCATTATTACATAAAATCTATATGGCAAACCAGATGTCAAATGCATATCCCTGTGTGGTCCTACCACAAAAAGAAAATCAAGGAATCCTTATCCCTATTTTATAATTGAGGAAATGGAATCCTGGAGATGAAGGAACTTTCCCAAAACCACAAGATTTATTTAAATGTTTATTTATGAGAGAGAGAGAGAGCACATGAGTAGGGGAAGGGCAGAGAGAGAGGGAGACACAGAATCGGAAGCAGGTTCCAGGCTCTGAGCTGTCAGTACAGAGCCAGACAGGGGGCTCAAACTCACGTACTGTGAGATCGTGACCTGAGCTGAAGTCAGATGCTTAACTGACTGAGCCACCCAGGTGCCCCCCAAGTCTATGCTCTTAATTGGTATGTTTTACTACACAAATAATTAGGATTTCACAATTGTAAGGTAAGCCCTTGTCTTCATTGCCTTGGGCTGCTAAAACAAAATACCACAGACTGTGGCTTAAACAACAGACATTGACCTCACAGTTCTGAAGTCTGGCAGTCTGACATCAGAGTCTCAGCATGGGCAGGTTCTGATGAGGGGTCTTTTCATGGCTTGCAGAAAGTTGAAAGAGAGAGAGAGAGAAAGAGAGAGAGATCAATCTTTCTCTTCTAAGCCCACAGTCCCATTGGATAAGGGCCCCACCCTCATGAACTCATTTAACCTTCTGAAGACTGTCTCCAGATACTGCCACATTGGGGTTTAGGGTTTCAGCATATGAATGGGGGGCACAATTCTATCCATAGCAGCCTTAAGAGATTATTTAATGGTAAGGGAAAAACCAAAGCAATTTACAGAACTCAATGTTATTCCCAACCATTTTTTCCAAAGGTGAGAGAAAATAAAAATAACCAGAGGAGCCAGTCTGAATGGCCTGAAGGCTTACCTTCTCCATATGCTTAACAATGGCCAGAAAAATCTAGGCTTGCTGTTTGGTTAGGAAGAATATGGCAATGTATTGTGGATGGGATGATAAGTATGCATCTAGCCTATAACTGAAAAGACAGTAGTCCCCACACATTTAAAACAACTGCTTGCCCCTATCTATATACAAAAAAAAATCTATTGTTTTGTTCATCTAATCTACTTAACAGTAAAAAACAATCACAAGTCACAATAGACTTAAAGCTAAAGAACAAGGTGCCATCAGCCGGTGGAGATCTTACTTTTCATTCAGGATGTCTCAAGCTCCATACATATCATGCAACCAAAAGAATAAACCTGCTAGTCAAAATCCAGATTACATATGATAGAGTGTATTTGTTTCCTTTTTCAAAGGATAAAAGGGCACAGATAGACATTATTTTCAGCCCACCCCCCCACTGATTGCCTTACACACACCTGGGGGCATGTACCTAGTTTGGAGACCACTAACAATGGGTTATTCTCTGGGTGCATCCTCATAGGGCAATACACACAGACTTTGTCCGGGAGAACATGTATCAAGGGTGACAGGTTATCATTCAGAGGAGCTCCAGGGCAATAAACCATTGCTCAACCCTTTCATCTTGATGACAAACCACTGGCCTGTCCTTCCATGTCTTTCTGGATGAACTACATGAACTGGTTGACTATCCTAGTCATAGGCAATTCATTAGGCTGAATAATGAATATCTCAAGTCAGACGGCTTTTCTTTATTGTTGTTTTCCTATCACACCCAACAAAGAGCCTAAAATGTATTAGGCTCCATAAATATTTGCTGAAAAAAAAAACAAAATTGGAAAAAAAAATGATCTCCCAAGTAAACTACTGGTGTTTGTGTTTGATGTAGGCACAATTAAGGCTATCTGAGTGGAAACATGCTAATATAAAAATGAAGTTAACTTCTAACCTCAGAGCAGTGACGCTGTACTTTTTTTGAAGCCTAGTTATTCCGAAGAAGGTGAAGTCAGGAATAAGTAGATGCTAAATTGTTACTGAAATCCTATAAAATAATATCAGGACGTGGTTGTGGAAGTTACACCTCTTGGATAATATGGTGCTCCTCCCATAATTACTGTGACAAACAACAAAGTCATAGGGGCAGGTGGGAGGGGCCAATTTGCAGTGAGCTATGGAGATGGTGAAAAGGACACAGCGAACCTCGAGTCTAGATAGATGGGCAGCTGACCAGAGCACTGCATAAGGCACGTGCTTAAAATAAACCAAGCATGGGTGATGAGGAGGCCGATGATAGTTAGCCTAGTAGACACAGTCTTCTGCCCAGTCGACACACCTGAACCACTTCTCAGGCCCAGAACCCATGGACTGAAGGAGAAGAGAAGCCAGGTGCCTGTGACGAGTGACCCTACAACACAGTACTACGTGTACTCAGAAATATCCTCAGTCCTTCTCCCAAAGAACTGACAGCTATAATCACAGGTAACTGTGCATGGAGGAAAGGAAGCATCCAGACCTTCCGAGGACTGTTGGACACAGTCTGAATTGACATTGATATTTAGGAATCCAAAGAGCTACTATGGCCTCCTCATTGGAGCAGGAGCGATTGGAGGCCAGCCAACAAATGGAGGCCAAGGTCCAGGTCAGAGTAGATGCACTGGGTCAGTGGACCTTCCCCAGGGGTTATTTCTCCACTTCCCAGAAGATTAGACTGCATTTGTGGTAGCTGGCAGAGCCCCACATCGGTTTGTTGACCTGTGGAGTAAAAGCTATTATGATAGGGAAGGCCAAGAGGGAGACTCCAAAACTCCTCCCACAACCGGCAGCCAAGACAGCAAATAACAACAACACAGCTGAAGGGAAATGGCAGAGATTATCACCTCCCTGTCTTATCCACATGGAAGTCACTACTTAATCCCTATAACATCAGCTGGATCCCGACAGATGACAGGGATCTACCACAAACTTAATCAAGCATTAGTAGCACAGTTGCACAGCCCGTGCAGGTGCAGCTGAATTGGCACGCCGGCTGGAGTGGATTAACACAGCTTTCACTACCCGGTATGCAGCCAGCCACTGGCCTGGTCACTGAGCTGTTTTCTACTCCCATCAGACAGGAGAATCAAAGCAGTTCGAACAGGAACTTGGAACAGCCAACAGCAAACATTTATGCTCTTGTTCCGGGGCTATGTTAACTTTCCCTCTCGTGGTCATAAAATGGACTGAAGGATCGTGGATCCTCTAGGTGAATGGTTTTCAAAGTGTGGGTCCATAAACCCTGAGACGCCCCTCGGGCCCTTCCAGCAGGTCTAGGAGGTCAAAGCTATCTTCACAATAACACTAAGACACGGCTTGCTTTTGTCACTGGGTTGACATTTTCACCGGTGTGCAAACCTGAGAGCGGGGACTGGAGCGCACATCAGAGCAGTGGGATGAGAGTCCTCGCCGCCGTGCACTCACAGGAGGAAAACTAAAGGAAAAATTGCCAGCTTCACTGAAGAATGTCCTAAGGAAGCATCAATTATATTAAATTATATTACTATAAGTAATAAATTATACGTGTAAGTAATACTGTATATAATACTAGATAGCATGTTTATACTATAAGTAATTTATTATATCAATAGATTAAACTATATATTATTAATTATATCAAATCCAGACCTTTGAGTACACATCTTCTTAAAACATTTTTAAACATTTTTATTCATTTTTGAGAGACAGAGAGGATCCGAGTGCTAGCGGGGGAGGATCAGAGAGAGAGGGAGACACAGACTCCAAAGCAGGCTCCAGGCTCTGAGCTGTCAGCGCAGAACCTGATGAGCTTCACGCAGGGCTTGAACCCACGGACCGTGAGATCATGACCTGAGCTGAAGGTCTATGCTTAACCGATGGAGCCACCCAGACGCCCCTGAGTACACATCTTTTTAAAAGTCAATGTTACAGGTCAGAAGGTACACATATGACATTTCTAGGATACAATGAAAGAAGATGGTTGTCTGAAGGAAAAGCACGCATGTGATCATTTGATTTGAACGAAAAGCGCTTTTTTTTTTTTTTTTTTTTTTTTTTTTTTAAGGAAACACCATTTTTAGTTGAAGGAACTACTGACAGGTAATAAACTATCATTACTGAGTCTTGGGTATTTGGTAGATATTTTCTCAAGATGAATGAAATGAGCCTTCACTTCAGGCAAAACAACCGACAGCGTCTGTTGCCTATAATGAAATGTGAGCTTTTGAGTGAAAATTAGAATTTTGGAAAACTCATAACCACCACCGTGAACTTGACAGCTTCCCAATACTTAACGACCTTTCTGATGAGATTGGTGGTGAGATTAACAAATGTGAGTCTTTGACATTATATAATGAAAGGTGTCGACATCTGGAGTATCTGGAGAATTCAGTGAGCCGATGACCAGTGCGTGATGGTGCACAATCAGAGAGGAATAAAAGACCCATTTCAAATGGCAAAATAGACCAACGGGCTTTAACCTAACGGAGTCCAAAAAGGGCACCATAGGACTTCAGATTCCGTATTACAACAAACCTTTAAGAAACTACCACTTACTGGGGCGCCTGGGTGGCTCAGTCAGTTAAGCGTCCGACTTCGCTCAGGTCACGATCTCACGGTCCACGGGTTCGAGCCCCACGTCGGGCTCTGGGCTGATGGCTCAGAGCCTGGAGCCAGATTCTGTGTTTCCCTCTCTCTCTGCCCCTCCCCCGTTCATGCTGTGTCTCTCTCTGTCTGAAAAATAAATAAACGTTAAAAAAAATTTAAAAAAAAAGAAACTACCACTTACTGAGTTTCAATATACCATCGCAAAAACGTATCCATAATTATCTGAAAAGACTATTAAAACACCCTCCACTTTCCAGCTATCTATTTCTATGAGGCTGGATTTTCTTTGTAAACTTAAACCAAAATAACGTACCACAACAGATGGTGTGCAGGAACAAATACAAGGTTCCAGGTGTCTTGAAAAGATTTGCAAGAATGTTAAACAATGCCACTCAAAATTTTTGTTGGAAAATAGAGTCATTTTTCCCTAAAGCTATGCCATTTATGTAAACATGTCATGGCTTTATTACTTTATTTTTAACAGATTAATACACAGATGTGTTTGCAATTTGTCCATTTAAAACTATATTCCAGGAAACATATATAGATAAAACTCACATAAACAAAATCTCTCCGGGATACGAATTCTGAAGAATGTAAAGGAGGCCCTGGGACCCAAATTGAGAATGGCTGTCGTCAGTATTCATCAGAATATCACCTTGGTCCACTGTGTTAATGCAGAATGTTAATAGAACCGGATGGCAATTTGCCAGTCCTTGGTAAAGGATGTGTGCCGCATAGGGCAGGAAGTAAACCCTTTGAAGATCCAGGCAACTGCTATATCAGTGAAGATGTCAGGGGTCCAGTTGTCCGGGACTTGGCAGGACATTCCTTCCAACGTAAAAGAAAGATTACTGCATCTGGGATTTCCCACCACTAAGAGGGAAGCAAACTAACTGCATGGTATTTTGGATGCCACAGGCAGCATATTCTATGCTTGAGAATACTGCTCTGAATCCTACATCCAATGACACGAAGAGGCTGCCAGCTCTGTTTGGGGCTAACAGCAGGAAAGGGATCTGTCCCAGACTCCTGGTGGCAGGGAAAGCAGCCCTTCTGTGTGGCCTCGAGACTTGGCAAACTTTATGGTAGGAGACGCACCTGGGATGGGAGGAGACTCCACGCAGATTGTGTGGTGAACACCAGTAAAAGAGTCACAGTATAAACTGCTCTGATGCAAAGTCGTGCCATCTGCACAGAAAGCGTTATTGGAAAAGCAGCTTGTGGTGTGCCAGGGCTTTAGTGGAGTCAGAGCATCCGAGCATGAGACATTAAGTGGCGACAGGACAAGGTATCGCCGTCGTGGTCTGATTCGTGCAGACGCACCTGCGAGATTGGGTGGGCTTGGTAGCAAAGCCGCATCAAAATGGAAACGCCAGGAGGCTCCACAAGCAGGTGCCCTAGACCACCCTGTCATCTGTCAGCCCCGTGTGAGCGCCTGCCCCTTAGCGCAAAACCGCGGCCACGTGGCTAGTGGAGGGGGTATGAGAGGAGCCGAGAGTGGCTCACAGACAGGTCACCTTGGCGTTATGCTGCTCATGCCCCCACTCCAGGGTGGGCTCGCGAGACGGTATATCCCCCAATGGGCAGAGCTCTAGGTGGCGTACCCAACCATCCGTTTTGTGTGGAAAGAGAAATGGCCCGAAGTAAGAATATACAAAGACTCACGAGCAGGGTCTAAAGGCCTCGGAGGTGGAAGATTGGGACGAAGCTGGTCTGTGGAAGCAGGCACATGGATGAACCGAAGGGAATAACACACGAAATGGGAACATCTCTCTCTCTCTTTTTAAATTACTTTCACATGCTCCCGAGGGCAACCCCACAGAGCAAAATACTGATGGCAGAATGGCCCGGCCAGCTGGGGACTGGCTGGGTACGGTCACGGGCCAGCCTAGTGCAGGATAATAGTTGCGTGAGGACGCCATGGCGGAAGGGAAGACAACTCCGTATGGGTAGAACAGTATAGACTCCCTCCCACCAAGCCCCATTTAGTCACTGTCCCTGCCTGATATCCAACCTGCCAAAAGCAGAGGCCAACCCTGAGCCCCCAGACCGGCACCATCCCCTGAGGAGATCAACCGGTCCCTCACATAGTGTCCCACACTGATTCCCTTGGAACCAGCCACCTGCCGAGGGCACCTATTCATCTGCAAATGTGGACGCGTCCTTCCTGCCTGCAGGGTCTCAGCCAGCACCACTCTCCAACGACTCACCTGAGATCTGATCCCTCTGATACAGCGGTCCACATACCATCCTAATGAGCCAGCATCCCTACTTTATCGTCCTGGGCCATAGGACCTTAACTGCGGATAGTTCCGTGGGTAAATTAGCACGTTCACCATGGAATACTACCCAGCACCGGACGAGCAGACTGTGCTACGTCGTACAACGGGGATGGATCTCACAGACAGAATTTTGAGCCAAGGCTGACAGACACAGAATTCTACTGAATACGGCTTTCCATGCGCACAGTTCTACTAATAGGAAAATGACTCTCGGGCCTCAGAAATCAGGTGGTTAGCTGTGGTCTGGGGGGACAGTGACGAGAAGGGGCTAGTGTTCTAGATCTTGCTCGTTTCCCAGGTGTGCCCACCTTGTGAGATTCTTCCAGCTGTACAAGTGTGACTTGTGCATGTTACTTGATCTTACGCTTTGTGGATATATTATGCCTTAATAAAAAAGAATTCGATGGTAGGAACAGCTCAGTATCTTTCAGTTTAAAATGGGCACTCTTTCAGTAGTGCCCAGGCGGCTCAATCGGTTAAGCAGCCAACTCTCGATTTCGGCTCAGGTCACAATTTCTCGTTTTTGTGGGTTCAAGTCCTGAGTCAGGCTCTGTGCTGGTTGCACGGAGTCTGCTTGGGGTTCTCTCTCTCTCCCTCTCCCTCTGCCCCTCCCCTACTCGCGCTGTCTCTGTCTCCCTCAAAATAAATAAGTAAAAAGTTTAATTTAAAAAATTGTCTCTTTGGGCCACCTGGGTGGCTCAGTTGGTTGGGCGTCCGACTTTGGCTCAGGTCATGAACTTGCAGTTGGTGGGTTTGAGCCCCGCGTCGGGCTCTGTGCTGACATCTCAGAGCCTGGAGCCTGCTTCAGGTTCTGTGTCTCCTCCTCGTTCTGCCCCTCCCATGCTCACGCTCTGTCCCGCTCTGTCTTTCAATAATAAATAAACATTGAAAAAAATTTTTTTAATTGTCTCTTTCAGATTAATTATGTCCTCCAGCAACAACTGCCTTCAGCAGAATGGAGAGCTCATGATGGTCATGAAACCATTTATTTGAAATTATTTAAAAATAAAAAATATTTATTTAAAAATGTCACACGTTTCACTCCTCTTAGCAATATTAAATCCTGCCGTGCTTCAGTACATTATAATAAAATTTTAAAATCATAATGCCATATGCCTATGGCAACCATCTGCTGCTTTGTGTATTATTTTGCAGCCTTTAAAAAAAATTTTAATGTTTATTTATTCCTGAGACAGAGCGACAGAGCATGAGTGGGGGAGGGGAAGAGAGAGAGGGGGACACAGAATCTGAAACAGGCTCCAGGCTCTGAGCTGTCAGCACAGAGCCCGGCGCGGGGCTTGAACTCACAGACCATGAGATCATGACCTGAGCTGAAGTCGATCGCTCAACCGACTGAGCCACCCAGGTGCCCCTGTTCTTCAGCCTTTTTAAAATTATCGTAGGGAACCAAGAAGGTGGTCAGCTACAGGTAACTGAATGCCCGATGAGCAGTGGTTTCAACCGGGGTCATCACACGAGTGGCCCTGGGTTAGAGTCGTGACAGCAATACCAACAAGGACTCAGCTCTGTCTTCGTACCCTGCTGTCCTCCGCAGGCGGGCTTGCCCCCTCGTGTGTTCACACTGCCTGCTGCACATCCAAGCACCTCGCCCGTGTACAAGAAGAAAGAAAAGGCTCACAAAGAAAGGCAGGGGCTCCTGGTGGCTCAGTCGGCTAAGTGTCTGACTTGGTTTGGGCTCAGGTCATGATCTCAGGGTTGGTGAGTTCAAGCCCTGAGTCAGGCTCTGTGCTGACAGTGCAGAGCCTGCTTGGATTTTCTCTCTGTCTCTCTCTCTCTCTCTCTCTCTGCCCCTCCCCCACTTGCTCTCTTTCTCTCTCTCTCAAAATAAATTAATTAAAAAGAAGAAGGGCAACTTTCTGCTCAGCTCTGCCTGTGCACCCCGTACCTAAACCAGGGAACCAGGAACGCAGATTTTCCCCCAGAACGCCTCCATGGTAGCCTCCTATTTCTGTTTTACTGGCAAGAATTGTAGGACATGGCCGATGCTTGCTACAAAAGAGGCTGGGAAATTTCATACTTAGCCTTCTGGTTCGTGTAGCAGAGAAAGGAGAGGACAAAGTAGGGTTGCTAATGACAGTTAAATGGGAAAGCTTAAAATCATTGGCGCTCTCTCATGTGATTTTTCCTGCTTTTCAATGATGACGCTGTATTATAAATCTTGCTTTTTTGCTATATACTCTAGCACTTGTCAGTTCTAGAACTCTCAAAGCTCTAACCCGCTAAGATCCACAAAGTTGTGCTGGCAAAGTGGACTCTGCATTGTCAGGGGACAACAGTACCACTCTCACAGGGCAGGGGGCATTACCCTTTCGCGTTCACATGCTTGACGTCCATCCTGCAGATCAACGAACGGCATCGTCTACAAGAACTAAAGAGGAAACCGCGCATTCAACGGCTGCAGGCATGTGCTTCTAACCATAGCCTGTGCTCCGCAGATAATCAGATGTCTTGTTCAAGCACCAAGATCCACGGTCGTGTTGCAACTCTGAGCAGGTGCAGTTGCCTTCGTCATCATTGTCTTGGGGCCCCAGCTCTCTCTGCGCCCAATTAAGCTTTATGTGCTGCAGGAGTTTTTAAGCCAATCAATGAATCAAACCTGAGTCTGCCGGGGTCCCACCACCCACTGCGGCTCCCCGAGGCTGTTTGTCTGACTCTCAACCTACCTGACCAGTTGTAGCTACTCACGTTAACCTCCGGGGAGTTACTACGCCGACAGCTTCCGAAGAATAACTACTGAGCCCTTTTCAGGTAAAACATAAGTAGATCTTTCTGTAAGAAGCGTGTTTTTTCAGGCCCATCATGGTGTTACAAGCAAAAATTCTTGTTTTCTGGGTTTTTTTTCCCTCCTTAGGTCACAAAACTTCTCTTTGAATGGCCATTTTCCTAGATATGTAAATGCCCTTTAAAAAAATCTATCCGAAGCCCACGTTGGCTAATGAAGATGTTTGTGAAAAACACTTCCTGACATTGTAGCCCGACTGTGAGATCTGATGGTTGACCTTGGTTCTCTTGTGGCCAGGAAGACTTGCAGGAGTCACTAAAAGGTTTTGGGTCTTGGTGACAATAATTGGGTACAATATGGGTACAATAATTCTGGTAGGCTACATGTAACAGTTTTATGGGTCAACCATACAGGGACTAACAATGCTGTAAAGTCTTCATGAACAACCTACCCCCCCTTGGTTGTGCCTAGAGCAGGGCTGCACTGACCGGCCCTCCTACCCTTGGTCTTGGCGTCCTCGGAGCCACCTGTCCCACTCTGCAACAACAATCTCACTTTCGCATGGCAGTGACAGTCCTCGGGCCACCGATTCAGTTATAAACTCTGGCGGCCCTTTCTCCAATGTGGAGGCAACAGAGACTCTGTTTTATGGACCTTTTGTCTGGATCCATGGAGCCCTCCTTTTGGTTAGTCCTATCTTGGGTCTGCCCGGCCTGGTCTTAGCAAGAATCCTGCTAGGTCACCCCACCCACCCTTGACGTCTGATCAAGGTCCTCCTCCCCACCTGGCCTGTCTTCAGCCACGTTAGCAAGAGTCCCCTATCCTTGATGCCTCCTCTTAGTAGTTTCCATACCCTGACCCCTCAGTCTTCTCCTTGGCTAGAAATCCCCAACTGTTTTTGAGGTGTTCGGAGTTGAGCCCAATCTCTCTCCTCTATTGAAAAACTCCTCCTTACTGTTTTAACAAGGGTCAGGGTAACTTTTTCTCTCACAGAGGTTGGGCAGGCAGTTTTTGGTGACCAACCATCTCAGTTTGCTCCAGTCTGAGGGATTTCCCAGGATGCAGGTCTTTCCGGTTACTGGCAAATCGGGACTGCTGGTCACCCCGGAGCATATGTGCAATAACTTGGTACAAGTGCCCCAAGCAAGTCATAAAGAGAGGCTCGGCTGCTGGAGAACATCTGCCAAACTTTGGACGCTCCTTGGATTTAGCTTGTGGGTGGCACTGGAAGGCAGGTGAATACCGAAGGCTGAGACACCCTACAGATCAGGGACCAGGGAGGCAGGAAGCCAGAAATCAGTGGACACATAGAGTGATGGGTAATGAAGGCAGGCAGCCCAGGTCTGAGTCTTGGAAAACCCAGAGACGCAAGATATACCACACTTGCAACTGGAGAGACCACCTTTCTCCAATTTATTTTGAAAAATGTGCAAGCTTCTGGAAAAGTTGAGGGAATAATGAAATGAGAATCCACATATCATAGCCTAGGTTCACCAGCCACACACGTCTTGCTGCCTTTGGCACACACCTGTCTACGTGTGAATATATATTATTTGTGTATGTATATATCCTCTCATACACACGAACACATACACACTTCCCGCCAGAGACATCTTAAGAGGCTTGCCTTTGCAAAGCATTCCTGATATAGAACATGAATTAAAAACGAGCATAACTGCTGTGCTAAGAGCAAATTAAGATATGAAGAGGTGACCAGTCTCCCTTGCAGATAGAGAAATGCTGCAGTTTACTTTCTTAAATCTTTTTCATTTTTCTAATCTGATGGGTGAAGAATAGCATAACATCTAAAGTTGATGGGAGTGTAGGGAAATGAACAATCCTATCCACTGCTGACAGTAATGAAAACTGCTGGTGGAAATATAAGTTACTTTGGGGAGGAAATAACCTAGGGGGACCTACTAAAATTAAGTGTATATTCTGTGATCCAGCAGTCCTTCTCTGAGAATCAGTACTCAATTTTTCAGAAATAAAAGCACCAGTTCTTAATTGTAGGACAAAGCTGTTTATTGCTGTGTTGTTTGTGGGGGGCAAAAAAATGAGAGCTATCTCTCTAAGTGGGCATTCAGGTTATGGTTCAATTAATTATGGTAGAACCATGATATGAACTGTATAACTTTTTTTAGGTTGGAAGTATCCATACTAACTTGGAGGCATGCCATGATATATTAAGTGGAAACTAGTTGTGAAATTACCTTTTTTTTTTTTTAAATAAAAAGGGACAGAAATATTTACGATTATGTTTTGCTTAGCCGTATAAGTAGAAAAAGGGAGAGAAAATACACTAATCTGTTTGCTGTTATTGTTGCCACAAGAATCCTTTTCCTTTCCCTAAGACAAAACCCCACTGGTGGAGGGGTAATTGTCACCCAGCACTGTAGACACTTGATAGAGGAACAAGAAATTGAGACACCTGCCTATTCTGGAGGTACTGAAAGACTCAAAGCCTCTCTGTCAGCACCATGGTGTAAAGAGAGGATAGGCGTCAACCCAGGTTTGACAAATTCATTGCTCCCTCTGTTGACTTTGAACCTTGAGAGAAGGGTACAAGTATGAAAGAAATGGTTGTCTTTTATTTATCCTGGTGCTTGGGTACCACTTGGAGGCTAGCAGGCCCTCTCCCAACTACTTTCCCTCACCTATCGAGAGCCAACTTCATACCTGTCCATGTTCATGCTTGTATCTCTGGTCTTGCAAGTTTTAGCTAGACTCTCCTGCAGCAGCATTTGAACTCGCCATGGTTCACAATCTTTTCTAACTCACACACCACATCCACTGTGAGGTGCGGCTTGTGGTCGCTCAGGGACCCAGGCTAACAGAGAGTTTGGACTTTACAAAGGGTGTTTAAGGGTGCCTGGGTGGCTCAGTTGGTCAGGTGTCTGACTCTTGATCTCAGCTCAGGTTATAATCTCATGGTTTGTGAGTTGGAGCCATGCATCAGGCTCTGTGCTGATGGTGTGGGGCCTGCTTGGGACGCTCTCTCTCAAAATAAATAAACTTAAAAAAAATAAAAGCATGAGCTTATTTAAAAGCTTTGGGGGGGGGGGCACCTGGGTGGCTCAGTCAGTTAAACACCCAACCCTTGATTTCAGCTAGGTCGTCTCACAGTTTGTGGGTTCAATCCCTGTGTTGGGATTCTCTCTCTCTCGCTCTCTCTCTGCCCCTCCCCCCTTGCACTACCCCCCTCCCTGTCAAATAAATAAATAAGCATTAAAAAAAAAAAAGATTTTTGGAAGACCCAATAAAGAGAGGTTGAATATATAAGGGAGAGAAAGAATAAATGATACACAATTCAGGATGTATGCAGGTGGGATAAGATCTAAAGCTTTAGAGTCAGAAGGAAAGTTTCTCTGTTCTCACCTGAAAAGAGGGCAGGAAGTTGCATATGCACATGAATTTGTATATCACAGACCCTGAATCTAGGTTTAACCAGATAAGCGGAGCAAACGCAAGATAGGATGAGGAATTCATCATAGCAACTGAACCTCACACAGCTGTGGAGTTGATTGAACAGTCTGGGTGAGGCTGTTGCTTCTACAACTGGTCGTGTGGTCACGGCTGGAGTTTACAACTTCCTTCTCCCCCTATCCATTGTGTAATTTTTTTGCCCTTAGCAAGCATCTGGCTAGTCATAGGTTGTCATAGCTCTCCACTGGCTCTAATCACAGGGCACGGGAGAACAAAGAGTCCCCTGCACTCCAGACAGATGTGGAGCTGTAAGTTGTAAGAACAGGGATACTCAAGTCAGGAAGGCAGCAGTAGATGCCCCCAAATTATTATCAGGTGGAATAAGAGAAAAACAGGTCTGGGTGGGAATGCAAGCTGGTGCAGCCACTCTGGAGAACAGTATGGAGGTTCCTCAAAAAACTAAAAATAGAACTACCCTACGACCCAGCAGTTGCATTACTAGGGATACAGGGATGCTGTTTCAAAGGGGCACATGCACCCCCATGTTTATGGCAGCACTATTGACAATAGCCAAAGTATGAAAAGAGCCCAAAAGCCCATTGACGGATGAATGAATAAAGAAGATATGGTATATATACACAATGGAGTATCACTCAGCAATCAAAAAGAATGACATCTTGCCATTTGCAACCATGTGGATGGAACTAGAAGGTCTTATGCTAAGTGAAATTAGTCAGTCAGAGAAAGACAAAACTCACATGACTTCACTCATATGAGGACTTTATGAGACAAAACAGATGAACATAAGGGGAGGAAAACAAAAATAATATAAAAACAGGGAGGGGGACAAAACAGAAGAGACTCATAAATATGGAGAACAAACAGAGTGTTACTGGAGGGGCTGTGGGAGGGGGGATGGGCTAAATGGGGAAGGGGCATTAAGGAATCTACTGAAATCATTGTTGCACTATATGCTAACTAATTTGGATGTAAATTTTAAAAAATTTAAAAAAATTAAAAAAAAACAGGTCTGGGAACTTGATGCAAGGTAATAGAGGCCCATCGAGGGACATTAAGTGGCAATACGAATAAGCAGGCTTTCTTTTTTCTTTTTTGTTGATAGGAGTGGACATCTGAACAAATAGGTAATTACTACGAATGAAACCATTACTGTAAGATGCAAGGTGAGAGAAGTCATGTTCCTCTGGATTTAAACCTTCCTCTGGCATGTGTTACCTTACCAACCCCAACTTCCCCAAATGGCTCCCATCTGAGCACCAAAGAAATGAAGATCACCGATAACACCGAGTCAAGTAAGACAGAAGAGGGGATGGTAGGGTACCAAGGAAGAAAATGAAGACTAGTGTATAGAGCAGGGAAATCTTGACACGGCCCCGCTCAAGTCCCTGTAAAGCCTATTTTACTTGCATGTTTGGATCTTCACTCAGCATCAAGAAGCCTTGAAATTCAATCATTTTATGTCTGAAAATATCTGATTCAGGAAATAAGCAACTGTTCCCAGGATGGGTTCCAAGAAGGTGCTGCCCAGAACAGGCTGTGGCAAACTGGCAAACACTGACGGATTGAGTTTCAGGTGCGCTAATCTCTGATGAATCTGTAAATTCCGATGCTAAAGAGGGTATAAATGAACGTGCTTTCTCTGATCCTAATGAACATGTAGGTGAATGGAGTAAAATCCATAAATTACAACACTTACAATTCAGTGTTTATGATGTTATAACACACACCCAATACTCTGCAAATTTTCCATAGCAGTGGAATGCGGGACTCAACACCATCTGCATATTCCTCTCATTTTCTGTACTTCGGTGAAATTCCTTAGAGCTGCCACACATAGGCAAATAGGTTAAGCAAATTCTCCCACTTAGAAACACGTTAGAATTATCCGGAACTCTATTAAATCACTCAGGAATTGAAGAGGGTTCCTGGGCCAAGAATTCTGAAAGTAAATTGCTTTTGTGTTCATGGAGGTGACTCTCTGCTATTCTTCTGTTACAAACGAAGTAACAGAAAGTCACTGCCACCCAATTGAAGGACATCAGCTGTTTCTTTCCTGTGATTCTCTTTCTGATTCATCCTCTAGCCTCCATGCTCCGAACTGGTAAGCCACTTCCCGCGGTCTCTGTCTTTGAAGGGGTAGCATGTGTTCAAGGAAAGACGATGAACTGATTTAAACGGAGTTCAGAGTTACTTGTAAACCCTGCCTAGGAAACAGAGGAGAGTATTAGAACTTTGATGTCATTGGGTTTTTAGTATCTTAGAAAATGTGTCTGTAGAACTGACCAGGAATAGGAAGTCCATAAACAAAGAGTGATACTTTTTTAGATTCATAGTCCCTAGATTTGCTCTAAGCTTCAGGTCCAAAATACTTGCTCCTGTTAGGAAATGGAAAAAAAAAAAAAGGTATTTAACTTACTTAAGGAGCCACATACTTAATTTTGTGACCATTTTCTGTTTGTGAACATGTTGTTCATAAAAACAGTTATCACATGTTGAAATGTCTGGCTTGTATTTGGTAACCAAAATGGTTTTTATTAATATCTTGGGAAAATGTCCCTAAATCCCTATATTTATCTTGACACGGAATTATTTTAACTTCTTTTGATTAGTGCTCTTTTTTTTTTCTCCACGCACGCTACTAGACAATAGGCATTTATATTCAATACACTATGAACAAATTTCACTAAGACTTTACTCATTTTCACCTGTGCCGTGCTAATAAGTCTCAAACAGCTCGGTCAGGTCTCAGCAGCTGGCATTGTGCCCCACTGAGTATCACAAACCGAAAAATGATTATTTGGGGAGGCTTCATAATTATACTAAGATGAAAATGTTGGCAGCCAGGAGATACATATTTTTCAAGATTTGAGAGAAAATTTAATGAAAGTGCCACAAACATATTACTTAGGATGATGATTTGCACTTAATATGAGGCCCTTTTCTCTCTGGATTTCAAAGTCTGGACTAATTAATTAGCCCTAATCTCCCTGTTTTCCTGATGGTCAAGCATTCAGACAGACCCCGGGAGAGCAGAGAGTTATCAGAGTGAAGCAGAAAGCGTGCAGACCGGGGCTGTGAGGCTGGTGGCTTAGTTCACACCTGTTGGGTGTCAGTCTTTGTTTCTTCCACTTTCAAGTTTGTAACCCTGGAGCCCTGCCCCTCCCCCTGCCCCCACACCCCTAGTCGGCAAACCAAGACCCAAAGGCTAAATCTGGCCCACTGCCTGTTTTGGCAAATAAAGTTCTGTTGAAACACAGCCTTGCTCATTGGTAAGCACACTGTCCATGGTGCTTTCACACTGCAGCAGCCAAGGTAAGAAATCAAAACAGACTTTATGGATCATAAAGCCTGAAATATTTTCTACCTGGCCTTTCACAAAAAAGACTTTGCTGACCCAAGACCTAACCTTTCTGAGCATTTCCCTATCTGTAAAATAAAACCCAACAGCCAGTAACAAAGCAACTTCACGAGAAGAGTTAAGTTTTAAATTTGCACAAGGATGACTGTCTTTAATGGTGCCTCAAAACCATTAGCGATGATATTAATTGATTCAAAGTGCAGCCATCTACTCTTTAAATATGTGTCCACTGTCCACTTTTCATCGGGCACCATATCAAACAGTGGAGGAAGTACATGTTAAGGGAAATAAGACTTGTTTCAGTTAGTCGTGGAAGGATTACGTGGGGACAGGGTGTGAGATGACGAAGTATTTCAAAATAAAGTCTTTTTGGTATTTTATATCTAGATATAGGGATGGAGGTAAGCTATCACATTTAGGTTCCTGTTCCTACCCTGTTGTATTCCTTGCCTTGAAAATGGTTCACAGATGCATCACACCAGCCATTACAACGGGTTGAGGTAAACTCTCATATTTGATTAGCTTAGTCATCCGTGATCCGTGCCAAAGAGCCTTCACTTACACGATTTGTTTGTAATCATAAATAGAAGGGACAAATATTTCTATCTCAAGGCTTGAGAGATGTTTCAAGAAACAGGCACTTGAGCTTGGCCATGGGAGGAGGAGGTAAGATCTGCATAGGTGTGTAATTGCAGGGGGTCATTCCAGATGGAGAGATGGACAGTTTGTAGAAAGCCATGGAGGTGAGAGTTGTGGCTGTGATTGAAGAAAGTAGTCCAGTTTGGTGGGAAGAGAGCGTGAATGAAGGGGAGTAGCAGATATAAGTCTGGGGTGCTCAGTTCTGGGGAATAAGGATGGGGTGTATGTCAAAGAATAACAAGTGATCGTGGAGCTCATGGAAGGCAGGCTAACGGGACTGAACTTCGCTCCACAGGCAACAAGAAGCTACGGTGAGTGTGGGGCCACAGCAGGGGGCGCTGTGCAGCTGGCACTTCCGGAGTACTGTAGACCCAGAGTCTACACTGAGCACGGCCAGTATTTTCCAAATGGGATTCAAATTAAAGACCAGCTTCTACTGTCTCAAATTTAGCCCTCATAATAGATAGATTCTGATCAATGATAAATATGGGCAATTATTGTCACTTCCTACACAGTGTGCCCTGAAGGTCTTCAATCTGCTGCTTGCTGCTGCCTTTCGGAGGTCCGCCCACACCATCATCCTCACTTCCGGAGTTGCCTTGCCGCCCGCCATGTTGGGCCTTCCGGGCCAGGCCTCTGCTGAGGCCTGCCGCTCCCAGCAGGATGGACGTCTTCGTCCTCTTCCTATTACCCTTCGGGCCCTCTACCAGGCTCTCCCTAATTATCCCAGTCTCTATAGCATCTCCCCACTGTGAATTCGGTCACTCTACACAACTCATGTTGGCATTGCTTCTAGAACAGAACCCAGTCGTTCTATGGGTGTGTCTGGACTGCTGAGCAAGTCCTCGCTGCAACGCACCTGAGGGCTCAACTGAAGCGAATTTCCTATGATCAGACCACTTCGTTCTACTAAATATGTTAGGTGTGCGTTTAAACCTGCACCACCACCCAAGCTTTCCTCACGTCACCTCTTGTGGGTCTGGGCTTCTCCCAGGTAGTGGTGGTGCTATGTTTAAGTGGCAATGAAGCATGGAGAAATGAGCAGCTGCCTCCCGTCTCCGTTAGTCTCTGCACAGCAGAGGACAGATTACCCAAATCTGCCTTAGACTGTACTTCCAAAGTGGGCAAAGAAAAATTCAGCCATTGTATGCATAGGGCCTCGTTTGTGTTCTTCATTGTATATTACTTCTTTAAAACGTTGTTATCCACAAATTGCTTGTATCTATACATAGGAACAGGCCTTTGTGATTTCCACAAGCCATGGGGATATTAGACTATGATTTTACTATGTCTTCCCAAATGCCATTGAGGTTGTCCATTAACAAAGTCTGAGGAAAATCTGAATATTTTAGTGTTTCATTTATATGGGTGACAATTTCTGAAAGTCTCCTTTTCATTGTAATTATCTAGCATTATCCAAAACTTCATAATTATTTTATTGTCATGAACTAGGGCTATTTCTTATAAAATCCTATGTTCTAGGATATCTTTGAAATAAAGGATATAGCCACTCAGAGTTGATAGCAATTATGGAATCCCGACCCAAGTTTTTCCGTGCGCCATGTTTCAAAACAAGTGGGAAACGGCCTTTGCATGTACCTGATATGTCACCTGAAGTCCCCTTCAGCCTGTCCTGTTCCTGCTGCTGATCAGCAAGCAGTAAGTGTAAAACTTGGCAATATTCCCTCTTGTCATAAGCTTTCCAATTATTGAAAATTGAGTAACTCCCAATAGGGGAGAAATCATTAAATATATAGTAAATAATGAGGTTAATTAATTTAACCCCTTCTAATTAGGAAACTAATTAAATCAGAAAATTAAAAGTGACACAAGACATTAAAATCAGGAAGTTTTGGACTTAGATGTAACAACCATCTCTTCATCTTCAGCCGACTCCAGAGGAGGAATAGATATTAGCTGCAAAAAATGTATCGGTGGACTATTTTAAATCAATGCAAAGCTCAATTTTCCATCCCATAAATGGTATTTTTAGAGGTTACCTTTCTTCTACTTCGATTATACGTGAAGTTAAAACTTGCTCCTTTTAATCTTTAAAAGAATGAATTAAAGTCCAAGAAGACGGATTTAGCCCAAATTCTGCTAGTAACTGGGATCATGGGACAGTTGCTTCAGTTCTCTGGGCCTCAGGTTTCTCATGCTCAGAGTATTCTATTCAAGAGGTGAGACAGAGTCACAGTATCTTGGAGATGAAAATAGGTCTAAGTAGAAGGAACAAGTCAGGAAGTTACAGCCAGCTTGTGGCACTCTTTGTCAGTGTGACAGAGCGCAGGACCAGGTCCTCAGAGTCTTTATTACGCAGTTGGTGAACCGTGAGATAGACACAACTCTCTCTACAACATTAGACCGTCACGCCAGTCAACACGAGCTTTGGTTATACATCTGTAACCTCGGGAAAGTCTCTGGGCAACAACAGCGTGGAGAGTAAGGTTGTGGTGCTCAGGTGTCATTGGAAGTGCTGTAAAAATATCTAAGCAGGTATCCCGTTGGAAGTTTTTGGACTCTCCGCCCATTATTCTCATACTGCACGCAGTTGCCAAGAGCACGGGGCACTGCGGTCGAGGCCCTCTTGTGGGACCCGCTCTGGGGAGGTAAGCCAATATAGATTCCCAAAAGCCAGCACCCAAAATCATCCTGATGAAGAGGAGGGCTTCGATAGACACTCGATCACAACTACAGGCAGGTGCGTGGCCCCAATTTGCGGGGGATCTTCCGAATTTCAGGGCGCTTTTGCTTCCGTGTGTCCTTCCTGCTGCTGGTACCTGTGAACACTGACAGGAGTGAAGTCGAGCCAATATGATCAAGGTGGCCGTCACAAAGTGCTAGTGGCTGCTGAGAGGCCGTAACTTCTTCCCTCCAAATGTGAATGTTTAACTCGTTCATTTTAACTACTGTGAATGGGGGTGTTCTAATTTCTTGGTGGGTTAATGCTGTTCACTGCTTCACATCAATGGTCAACGCTATTCAGGACAGTTTTATTTCCACACACTTCAAAGGCCGTGAATGAAGCAACAGTTAATCCTACAGCCAGCCTGTCCCAGAGTACTTAACTCTGAATAATTAGTAAGCTGTTTTGTCCTATTACCACAGCTACAGGATTATTCTATACCTCGAATTCAACAATTTGCTCTGGTTGGGGGGGGGGTGGGGATCCAGGCTCTTCATATACTGAACATAGCCTATTTGTTTTGTATTGTTCCCCATTTTTCCTTGTATCAAATAATCGAGAACTTATTATCTAAAATGTGCAACTTTGTACCCAGAAATGCCAGCATTCTGACCTCACATGCCTTGTTGGTGATTTCCCCCTCCGAGAATCACTTCTTTCTTATCCACTCCATCCAAGGAGGTTTCCCCAGGTATTCCGGCACATGAGCCCCTCTTCCCTAAATCTCTGCTGCATTTACCCTTAATTCCACTAGCTCCAGGCTCGTGTATCCCAACGATCTTCAGGTTTTTTAGGGCAGATGTAATCTCTTATTTGAAGAAAAACAATTTGCAACGTCCCCATCAGGCTTTCCTGTCTGTTGTATCAGCCAGGGTTGCGACTCAAGGCGCACACCCGAATTAGGACTATCTGGGAAAGTTAGTTTGTAAAGGCACTACTCACGAAGGTGCAGGCAGGATAGATGAATAATGAAAGAGCCTAGGCTCTTCAAAGGGATGAGGAGAAGGCCAGGTGGCCAGAACCCGGAAGGAGAGAATTGTACAGAACAGGTTCCTTTGCGAGCTCAAGTCAACCTGACGCGGAACTTGGAAAATAAACGGCCTAGTCTTCTGCCTTCCCTCCCCTCAACTCTGTTGGGTTTCCCTGTTCACCAAGTTCACCTGGAGGGGCAGAGGACGAGGGAGACTATACAGTCCAGTCAGGTCAGCGTCCTGGGACCGAGAACGAGGTGAAGGGTGGAACGTAGATCTGAGGGCGGGTGTAAGAGGACACAAGATACCCAGCGTGTCCACGCAGGCCTTCAACAAATACCTGATTGCTTTTTTAAAAGAACACTATTCATCCTTTCCATAAATAGTCAAGAACCCTATTCAACAAATACCTACTGAGTAGCTATGTGCAAACATGTTTTTTTTTTAAATATCTAACAATTTCTGCTTTTTTAAAAAGTTTATTTATTTTGAGAGAGCGAGAGAGAGAGAGCGCGCGCACTCAAGTTGGGAGGGGTGGAGAGAGAGAGAGAATCCCACGCAGGCTTCACACCATCAGCACAGAGCCCAACGCAGGGCTCGAACTCATGAACCTGTGAGATCGTGACCTGAGCCAAAATCAAGAGTCGTAAACTTAACCAACCGAGCAATCCAGCCGCCCCTGTTTGATGTTGTATCACCTTCCTTAATCTTAATTTGTACTTTTTTTTTTTGAAAACTAAAAATGGTAGAAGTTGGCAAGATGCCAACAATCCCATTTCCTTTTCCTGGATGCATAGAAGACAACATTTCCCAGCCTCACTTGCAGTTTAGATTGGGGTCACAAGACTGGGTTTTGGCCAATGGAAGTAGTTGGATGCAGAAGTATGCTGCTCTTTCCAGGCCTGGCCATAGAACCTCCTGCGTGATGTTCTTCGTGCTTTCTCCCGGTGTGTATAGCTAAAAGGAAATGGCTCTCAGACAGCAAAGCCACATGATGACAGAGGCCCTGGGTGCCCATCCGGAAGAAAGCTGTTTGAGCAAGCCACCAAGTTGTGTGCAAGAAAATTTCAAGGTCTTAGTCCGGTGGAATGTGATTTGCTACATCATCTTAAACTGTATTTCTCTACAGCAGTGCTGCTGACATTTTGCACGGTTTATCCTCTGTTGTGGGGGCTGTCCTCTGCATTCTGAGATGTTTAGCAGCTCCCTGGCCTCTACCCACAGAATGCCACTAGTACCCGACCTCCAGTCATGACAATCAAAAATGTCTCCAGATGTTGCTAAGTGCCCCCTGGGGGGCAAAACTGCCCATAGTCGAGAACGACGGACCTAAGTCCTCTTGACTAATACACCCACTGTGTGCGAGGCACGGTGCTCAGAGAGATGGGGAACAGGTCTGGGCCACAGTTTCTGACTTAAGAGCATGGAACTGTATATAGTACATTACACACGCATGCATGTTTTAAGACGACTGCTTCATTGGAGTACTGTAATTGTTAAATTGGAAACAAAGCACAATACAGAATTGATTAAATTCAAGTACACTAAAAAACAGAGTATGGTTAGGGCGCCTGGATGGCTCAGTTGGTTAAGCGTCTGCCTTTGGCTCAGGTCATGATATTGTGATTTGTGAGTTTGAGTCCCACATCAGGGTCTGTGCTGAGAGCTCAGAGCCTGGAGCCTGCTTCGGACTCTGTGTCTCGTCTGCCCCTCCCCTGCTTGTACTCTCTCTCTCAAAAATAAGCAAACATTAAAAATTTTATTTAAAAAAACAGTATGGTGTATCCATCAAATAATGCAGATCTATTATTTATTGACAAGGAGGTACGATTCCTTTTTTAAGTGGCAACAGAAGAGTACTATGGTATATATTTTTTTAAGGATGGGACAGTGCAAGGATTTCAAGTGTTGCTTCTGGGGATGGGATTTGGGATAATTTGTTTTTTTACTTGTTTTCTAATTTTTAAAGTTTATTTTGAGAGAGAGAGAGAGAGAGAGAGAGAGAGAGAGAGAGGGCACAAGTGGAGGAGGGGGGGGGGGAATCCCAGGCAGGCTCCACACTGTCAGCACAGAACCCAATTTGGGGCTTGAACTCACCAACCCTGAGATCACGACCTGAGCCGATATCAAGAGTTGGACACTTAACTGAGCCACCCAGGTGTCTCTGTGTTTTCTAGTCTTTATATACTAAACAGCTGGATGACTGCTGGTGGCAACTGTGCTGGGTTGACTGCACCTTTCCCATAAAGAAGTAACATTTGGGTCCCAGGTTTCCCTGTGACAAAATGGCTTCTTTGTGCCTCTGACTTAAGCGTTTCCTTTCATGAAAAAGGTTAAATGCTGTAGTCTATAAGCCCAAATGAAAGGTTTGCTAAACATTGCTAATATCTAACTTTAAGGGGTGTGTGACCAGTTTAACAAAATACGACAACGGGACTGAGATTGTTGTACCCAACATAGAGATGCATTTTTAAAAAGCCACTTGGAGATACTTTTCTAAATAATGCCTCAAATTCCCACCAGTAGGTACAGTTTAAGTATTCCCAACTCTACTTTTGCTCTTTCAATTTCACATTTCATTTTTTTGTAGCCTCAGGTTATTTAACTTGCAAAATAGAAAATGAGAAATGTTACCCTATTTCCAAATTAGCATCAGTCTGTTTATCCTCCTAAGACTTCATCAGCAAAATGACCGTGCTTTTAAGTTAGTTGGGAGAAGCGTAAAAACATATTTTTTTAAAGTTTATTTTGAGAGAGAGCACGCACGTGAGAGCACACTAGCAGAGGAGGGGCGGAGAGGGAGAGAGAGAATGTCAAGCAGGCTCCGTGCTGTCAGCAGAGCCCAATTCTGGGGTTTGAACTCATGACCTGTGGGACGAAATCATGAGCTGGACACTCAACCGACTGAGCCACCCAGGCGCCTAAGTGTAAAAATAATGCTCAGTGTCATATTCGAGGGTAGTACCTGCATCCAAGTTAAAGAAATGTGTCTCTTTAATGAACAGATACTGTTAGTAACCTGAACACAGTCTTCTCCTAAGTGCCACAGAAATTAATGAGAAGTATCTATTTGTGAAGAAAATACAGCGCTCTCAACATGGTATTTCTTCTATAACTTTGTACACGAACATCTTATAGACAGGAAACTTTTGTGAAAATCATTTTTGTTTTAGTGCTAATTTTCTTTTAATTTTTTTAAAATGTTGTATTTAGTTTTGGGAGAGACAGAACAATAGCGGGGGAGGGGCGGAGGGAGAAGGAGACACAGAATCCGAAGCAGCTCCAGGCTCCGAGCTGTTAGCACGAGCCCGACACAGGGCTTGAACTCACCGACCGCGAGATCATGACCTGAGCCGCGGTTGGACGCTCAACCGACTGAGCCACCCAGGCGCCCCTTTAGTGCTAATTTTCAAATTGAATTGCCACTTTGTCTTTCGGCAGACGGGTTCGTCTTGATGACTTCAGATGCCGGTCTTGTAGGTTTCCTCGGAACATCCACCACCCACACCAAATCAGATTTCCTCCAAAGGTTTTTATTTTTCCTTACTGGTAATACACTCTAGAAATACACCCTTTTGTGTGCTGCTGGCCCCGGGCCGTGCTGTTGAGGCCCACACGCGTGCACGGACCAAGACTTGGCACAGTTCACCCGGGATGCCTTGCAGTTTTGACAGGCTGATGAGATTTTAAACAATGCAGATTTAGACTAAATAGCTTACTTCCATAATCTGCCTTATTGAATCATTGAGGCCACAGTAGGGTCAATTTCTCCTGCTAAATGTTGCAAGTTCGTTTCTAACTTCGAAAATAAAATACCTGTTTGCTTTAAGTCTTTTAAAAAATTACGTGCTTGGTTGGGTGTTTTAACGAAAGAAGGAGAGAGCTAAGGAAAGAAGGAAAGTCTTCTCACACAACAAGAGGGCGTGCGAATTCTGGTTCTGTGTTTGGACTCATTTATTGCGCCCACAGTTAACAGCGAACCTACAACGCTATCACGACCGACAACGCACACGCCGTCGGGCGTGCACCGGAGGAGGAAGAGGAAGAGGAGAAGTGGATTATTTCTGTAACAGCGCTGGACCGCAGCGCGGGAAGGCGGGAACGCGCCCGCGAGCCGCGCACCGCGGAGCCCAGCCCCCCACCCCCCGACGGATCCCGACGGAACACAGGCCGGTCACGCCTGCCTCCTCGGCCGCGGGAACTCTCCCAACTCCCCGGGCTTTCAGAACCCCAATTTCACCAACACGGACTCGAAAACGCCTAGTACTCAGCGGCTGACGCAGCAGTGGGTGGCGGCCTCGGCCTCCTCCGGGTCCCATTCCCGACCGCCTCCGGACGAGGCCCCAGCGCGGCTGCCGCCACAGCGCCCGCCCGGGGCCGCCGGCCACACTCATGGATCAGCCGCGCCCGCACGCTCCCGCCGGCTCCGCGGCGCCGCCAGGTGACGTCAGAGAGCGCACGTCACGGCGGCGCCGCCAGGATGACGTCAGAGAGCGCACGTCACGGAGGGCCGCCGTCAGAGGCTATAGGGGGAGGGGAGCCGGGCCTCTGTCGGCGGAAGTGGGGTTCGGGTGCGAAGGGGAGAAGCCCCCCGGCGGGGCCTGGGGCCCTCGGCTCGCCCGTGGCGCTCGGTCCCGGACGTGGTCCGGCGTCCGCCCTTCAGCTGGGACCCGGCACCCGAGACCCGGCCTCTCTCGGCCCCAGGCGCTGAGGCGTTACCTCGGGTCCCGTCGGGCAGCAGCCGGCGACGTGAGCTCCCCTGTGGCCCGAGGCCGGCTCGCGCCGCCATCGCCTCCGCCGGCCGGCGGCAAGCCCCGCCCCCTCCGCCGCGCGCGTGCGCCGCCCGGGCGTCCGCGCGTGTTGACGGGAGGGGCCTCCGCGTTCCCTTCTTTCCCGGGACCGGCCCACTCGGGCCGCGCCAAGGGGGGGGCGCGTTTCTGCGCGTCCCCAGGGCCCCCTTGTGAGGAGGCGGCGGCCACGGGCTCCGGGTCTGCGGACCGGGCTGTGCGGTGCCTGTGCCCTCGGAGCCGCGGGCCGCCGCGGAGCCGCAGGGCGGCGCCGGCTGTCAGCCGGCTGCTCGGCGCTCCCCCTCGGCGACCGGCGGGATGGTGCGTCCCGCAGGGCGCGCGCGGCTCCCGCGCTTGGGCCGCTCGGCGCGGGCGGGGGCGCAGAGGGCGGGGGAGCGGGCCCGACTCGCAGGACCGGGCCCCGGCCGCGCCGTTGGGGAGCGGGCCCCGCGGGGCGGGGCGGGAGCCGCCGCGGAGCCTTCCGGCAGCCGCGACCATGTCGGACCCGGCGCCCAAAGTTCCCGATGAGATGTTCCGAGAGGTCAAGTACTACGCGGTGGGCGACATCGACCCGCAGGTACCGCGCCGCCCCCGCCCGCCGCTCTCCGCGTCCCCGGCCCGTCCCCGCTCCCGCCGCGGGCGCGCGCCCGGGCGCAAAACGTCTGGGCCCCGCGGCTCGGGCCCCGCCGAGCCCGCCGGCCTGGCTGCGCGGAGGCTGGGCCACCTGTGCCGAGCAGGCCCGGGGCCGGCGAGCTTGGCGGGGGATAGGGGACCTGGGGGGGGCGGTCTGCGGTACTCTCGGGAGGGGATCTGGAGAGGAGACCTGGGGTTGGTCTGCGGGACTTTCTGGAGGAGACCCGGGGAGGGGAGGCAGGGGACCTGGGAGTGGGGGTTCTGCGGGACCTGCGCCCGGCGGGGAGCAGAGGAGAGAGAGGGGATGTGGGGGTGGTTTGCGAGACCCGCGGCCGGGAGGCTGGAGGAGAGGCGGGGTCTTAAGGACCCACGATTGGGGGAGATGGGGGGAGGGTCGCAGATCTGTGTCTTGCTCTACTAGGACCTTTGGCCAGGAGGGCATCTGGAGGGTGAGCTCAGGGAGGAGAGAGACCTGGAGAGGAGGGTACTTACTAACAAGGGAGGAGGGGAGGAGGGTCCATGCCTCGGGCCTAGGACGGAATGTCACTGCCCTACGCCTGGTGGGGGACCGGCCTATGTCGCGTGTGGTAAGTTCCCCCCGAAGCCTGCCACCTCAGCCAGCTGCCACTTTGCTCCTTTCTGGGGCAAATTTGGACTGGGAGCATCCTTCCTGCTGCCCACCGCGTGTGTCTGGGCTCCCAGAACAGTGGTCCCAGAGGGTGGACAGGAGGAAGGTGATGGAGCTCAGCCAGGAACCCCAGGTCCAGGCTGCTGGGGCTTAGTGAACGTGGCCCCTGGTGTGGCCGGCCACAGGAGTGCATACGTCTGGGCTGTGCAGCCCCAGTCACGTGAGAAGCGCTCACTTTGCCACCAGTGAAGTCCTGTTGTTTGATTTTCCTGATTGGGGGAATTAAACAGGAAATGTGGGAAATAGCCAGGGAGTACCATCACTCTAGGCACTTAATTGTTTGTAGTTTGGGCTCACCCCTAAAGATATCATGGATTTTCTAAGTGACACATGTGGTGAAATGCCAGAGTGTTCCTCTTCCACGGTGGAAATGAGTCTTGGTTGGATATCCTTTTCAGGTGCATCCTCACAATATCCCCTTTATTGAAGTTGATGCAGTTAAAGTTGTCTCGGGCGTCCTTTGCTGTGACTGCCAAGCCGGGAGTGGATGCAGAGCCAGATGATCGGACCTTAAGGCCTCAAGAGTGGAGACTGGTGTTTAAGAAATAAATTTGGTTGGCGTAAAAGGAATTACGGAAGGCTGATTGGTCTTGGCCTTCTGGAGGCTGGTCTGTGGGTGTCTTAGTAACTAAATTCTGTCGCACGGCACGGTCCCCAAGGTGGATCCTTTTTCTACTTTATAGGGTGAAGAGACTTAGCCTTGAGTTTGAAGGTAAACCGGTGTTGAACCCAGAGTGATCACAATGAGCGCCTGTAACAGTGGGACCTTTTTCCCCGTGTTGATAATTTTCCTTTCTTTTAGTAGCCATCAGTCTTCTCTCCCACTTCCTTGCTACTTTCTTTATTTTGTTTTAGGGTTTTGACTTTATTTTACAAGGGACTTGAACCAAGTATTACTGAAAACCTGGAACAAGCTGAGTTGGAACCATATCTGCTCGACCATGACTCAAATCTAAGTGCTTCCAGATGTCCTTGGCAAACCACTTTGATCTGAAACGGGATATTTTGTAAATGATTTACAGCCAAACCATTGATTCCCTGAATCTTACAAACACGGATTCAGAAAGTCCACGCATATTGAGCACGTAGTACCCGTTAAAGCATTGGCCTAGATAGTGGATGTAAGATAGAGAGGAGTGGAACCTGATTCGTATCCTTGAGGACCCCCTCTTGGTAGGGAGTGGGGGGCCCACCTGAAGACCTTGTGGCGTAGGGTGGTTGGTGTGGCAACAGCAGACTTCTGTGTTGGGCACCCCTGAACTTTTCCAAAGTCGGCGTCTTTGCAGTTGGCCGTTGAGACACGCAGAAGTTAGGAAGAGGGTGAAGTGAGGCCTTTCACGTGGAACGCGCGTGCTGAGGAACGGAGGCCTTAATATACTTGGGATACGTCAGGACGATCGGGACACTTGGTGCAGGGTGATAGGAGATCAAGCTAGTTAGGCAGCTTCGGTTTTGTGGAGCCTGGAAAGAAGCCAGTGGTCTGGGTTTCCTCAAGGTCCATGAAGATTCAGTGTTTCCGTAGAGTTCTAGAAAAGGCGGGCGGCAGTGGGTGAAGAGTGAACAGGGAGTGAGGCAGTGAACACAGGTTGGACCGTTGTTCCAAGCGGTTTGTCACAAAGAGGAAGCAGAGAAGGGGCCCGGACGTGTGTGCGTGCGCGTGTTAGGACCAGTGGGGGGGGTGGGGGTGGGGGCTGGAAATCTCAACACCCCTGAAACAGGTAGTGGGGTCAGGAGTGCACGCGAAGGCTGCATAAGAGGGTGTCGTTTTCTGTGGGACAAGCTGAGTGGACGTGGATGCTTGGAGGCCAGGGAGGGAAGTGGGGGTGATTGGTCGCTACCACCGTTGTCGGGTCACGTGTGAACCAAATACTTAGTATCGGCCCCAGTTGCTGTCTCTGGATGGTGAATGAAGTGTTCTGAAAAAGCCCGACTTGTGGGTCAATTGAGCCGTGTGGGCGCCAGATCACCTTCATAGGTGGTGCCCACCCGGGCCACTCGGGCTCTGCGCCCCCTTCCCCTGTTCCTGGCAGGTGAGGAGGGTCCGGTTCACTCACCCCTCGGCAGCTGGGGATCTCGGTCACTCTCAGGACTTTGGCCCCCACCGTGTCGCTGACGTGCTGATGAGTCCCCACCCGCTGGGGGCCCAGGTCTCCCCAAGGACCACTGATGTCTTTCCCTAGACCTTCTGTGTGGCACCCAGAGGATGTGCCCAGACTAAAGCACGTTTCTTCCTGCTTCCCCACCTCTGCGAGATCAGAACACATCCCCCAGTGACTGCTACTGCTGTGTCCCCAGCACTTTCTCTCTTGCACTGTCCCCCCTCCCAGGCACTACGTGTTGCTTGTTCTCCCGCACCTTCCTTCTTCCTATCCCTGGGACAGTCCCTCAGGTCAGTACCTGCTGCTTTCCCCCGGGCGCTTGCCTCACACTCCCTCCATTCTTGCCCTGACCGCACTCCTTCGGTGAAATCTGGTCATGCCGTTTCCCTGCCTAAAACCCTTGTGTCGCTCCAGAAGACACTTGTGTTTTATTTCAGAATAAAGTACAAATGTTTTTGCGTAGGAGGTCAGGCCGGTTGTGGTCTGGCCCGGTGTCCCGTCCCGTGTGTCGAATGCCGTGCTCCGTCGGTGCCTGCATTTTTGTGTGGCCAGCTCCTGAAGCTCATCGGGATTCTGCTCAAGTTGGTCTTCTTCCAGAAGCTTTCCTGGTTTTGGTGAAACTGCCTGTCCCTAAGCGCTTTGAGTTTCGGCCTGGGTACTGTTGCCACTGTCTGTCAGACCAAGATACTACCTAGTACCTGGCTCGCAGCCTCTGTGCTTACCTGGTCAGTGGGTCAAGATTTGCTGCTTTTCACTGTCCTCAAATGTTGGATTGCGTATGACTCAGAGTCAGTTACTAATTTGATGTGGTGGACACGACGTGTGTTTATTAGACTTTTCATTGTTCACAATAATTTGTGTAAATCAAGTATGAAACGGGGGCGCCTGGGTGGCTCAGTCAGTTAAGCGTCCGACTTCGGCTCAGGTCATGATCTCGTGCTTCGTGGGTTCGAGCCCCGTGTCGGGCTGTATGCTGACAGCTCAGAGCCCGGAGCCCGCTTCGGATTCTGTGTCTCCCTCTCTCTCTGCCCCTCCGCTGCTCGCACTCTGTCTCTCTCAAAAATAAACGTTAAAAAAAAAAAGAATGACATGTGTTTTTCCATTTTAATTTGTGTGTTTTTTTTAAAAGGTTATCCAGCTTCTGAAAGCTGGGAAAGCGAAGGAAGTGTCCTACAACGCGCTAGCCTCACACATAATTTCAGAAGACGGGGACAATCCTGAGGTTGGAGAAGCTCGGGAAGTCTTTGACTTACCTGTCGTGAAGGTCGGTAGTGAATCGAATTGATTTTATGTATCTCATTGTGTATCTTGAAAGTAATACGTTCAAGACTTCGTGGAACTCTTCTCAGAGTGTTTGCTTTGTAGAGGAAGCTGCCGGATGAACAAAGCTCTTTGGACGGCTCGTAACCCACCACGGCAGAAGGCCCTTCCCCTTAGGTGTAGATTGGTCAGCGGATGCACCTGCCGTGGGGTGGCCCCATCTCGACTCCGCCTGGAGCTCTCTACGCCAAGGACCTGTGCCTGGGAAGGGGGTGTGTCATCAGCGGGCACTGGGGACTCGGGAGAAAGTGCTCAGTCTCAGGGGCAGACAGAGTCCTGACAGGAGGTAACTCCTGGAGCAGGGTCACGATCCATCCCCGCCGTGTCAGGTGGCCTTAACTTCCAGCCAGCCATGTTGGAGGGAGTCCCGTCCCCCCTTTGCTGTGCTGTTCAACCGCTCCGCAACAGTGGTCGCCATGACCATGTGTCACGCTGTCCACCTGGTGGCCGTCACTGGTACCGCTACGTAGCTGACGTTGGCTAGTTTATTTTAGAAAGTGGGGGCCTCAGCTGGGTGGGTGAGTTGTTCAGAGTTTGCTGATTATACACTGTGCTCTTCTCTTGCTGCCCGTAGTTGAGTTGACTGATGCTAAATGTAATTGTATAGTTTTGGTCCTTCAGTTTTTTTTCTAATCAGAGGTATTGTATATTTGTCCGAAAATAGTTTAATTCCACTATCATATTTTTTTTCTTCTTTATGCCACCAAACACTTTGCTTTAAAATCAGTATAAAAGTTGTTGTGGTATAGTAACAAAAGAGGCTAGAATCAGGAAAGATTGCCATTAAGTGAGGCTGGGATACAGAGAAGCCGGCCTGGCCCTGGGAGGTCTGCACCTCATCAGTGTCCAGGCTCTGAAACTGCCTTTCAGGCTTAGAAATCTGGTTTTTGAAAATAAACCTGAGAACAGATCTGTGTCTCAGGAGAAGCCTTTCAGAGACCAGCCCCTCAAGAGACGGCTGTGTAAGCCCGAGCGACTGTTCATTTGCAGCAGTGAGATGCAGCGGTCACGTCCCTGTGCGAAACGGTGCGTTTCAGCCTGGCCGGGTCCTTCGTGAAGACGGACTGTCCGCACCTTTCCTGCTCCGTCCACCTGACCCCACCTCGCAAGACACACAGACTTGCGACAGGCCCTGGGCCGTGGGCTCGGGCACCTCCCTCCCTTGGATCCTGCTTTTGTCTCTGGTTTGTTTCCATTCTTCCTTAGCTGTGGGGACCGTGTCTCTGGCCCCTTTCCCCGCACACTTTCTTTTTCTCGGTAGCGTGGAGCCTGTTGTCTTGTGACAGTGACTTCACGTGGATTGTGTAGGTTTCAGAGTGAACCTTAAAAGGGCCCCCGTATTAACCGGTGCTGGGGGCTGAGGTCATTTAGAGCAGTGGGTCTTAAATCTGGTGGCGGTCAAATCCCTTCTTGCGCTTTGTAATACCCCCTTTATTATCCCCTTACTTATACGTAGAGGAGCGTCCCACGATTTAAAACACGTATACACAAGTGTGTACTTGTGTTCACGTGTAAGTACCCCGAAGTGAAATGTAAAGGGGAAAAAAGGGAAAGTGAAGATCACGTATTCGCTACGGAAATACTGGGCACAACCCCCTGGAGGCGGAGGTCACCTGCGGCCGTATGTGGAGGTGCTGTGAAGTGACTCCTGAAATGTAGACCTGTCCCCGTCTCTGCAGGCAGAGTCGCCAGCTGCGAGGCCACGTTTCTGAGTGGCGATCGGTCCCTGCTACAGTTCTGAGATAAAAAAGCAGTCGTCTTCATTTTACACGTCGTATTTCTGGAAGAGTCAGGCCGTAATAAGGCCGCATAAAGTGCCTATTAGCCAGCTTCTGTGACTCTCACCATTTTGCCAGTCCGGCTTAGTACGCCCCTGGCCCACCCGTCCCCTTCTGGCTGTAGTCTGGCACGAGCCCCCAGGCACACCGTTAGCACTCCTGGCGCTCCTGTCTCCAGCGCCCCGGTCTACTTGCAGTTGGTGGCCGCGCCTGTCCTGTCCACGGACTGTGGTGCCACATGACAGGGTGATGGAGCTTGTCAGAGCTGGCCCAGCAGTCTGTGTCCCCCCGCCACGATGACGCCAGTAGACCCTCAAGTTCTTATTCTGAGCTCAGCCGGCTGAGGCAGAGGCCTGGCTCCATAAGCCCAGATCCCTTGGCCTTTAACATACTAAATTTGACAAGTGCATTTTAAAAATGAGGCGTCCTTATACACGGCGACAGATTATCATTTACGTATTTCAATTGCGTAGATCTTTAAAACTTGCATCTTTAGGCACCAAAACTTTTGGAATAATTTTTTTAATGGACATATTTTTATTTTTCTCAGTGGCCTTAGGGCATCATTGGAAATGTTAACTCTGACCAGCAGTGGGCTTATTTTTATACGGCGTTACTTGCCTTTGGGATAAAGAGCTCCTTATTACGATGCTTTTCCGGTTCTCCGTTTCTGCTTTATTGTTACTAGTGTGTCCTAGACTCATGTGAATGAGGGCCTGGGGGTGATCCTGCTCTGCGTGGACTTGATGGTGGCTGGCCCTCAACCCTCAAGTGGGAATACCCATGCTTCCCCCGTCCCCCAGTTCCCCAAGGGACACCGCCCAGGGTGTATGCCGCACGATAGTCGGAAGGGGTACCTGTCCCACTGTCCTTGGGAAGAGTCACACCTTCACCGGCCTAGGTCCTGTCACAGCGCATCGCCCCGGGCTCTGGGAACCCTCCATGCCATGCCAAGGGATGACTAGAAATGCTGCTTTCTCGAAAGCCGCCCTGGTGCGCAGCCGTGCAAAGCAGGGCTCCGCGGGGCTCTGGGTGCTACCGTGGACCGTGTAGCTTGGCTCACGTGACGACGCTCACTATAGAAGAGTCCAAGCCAGTGTTGGCTACCGGCGCTGGCCAGCTCCCTTAAACTGAACTGGAGTTTCCCCGGGATTATCAGAGAATGTGAAGGCCCACTGGGTGAAGTGCTGGGCAGAAGCATACGTGCTCGCTTTCAGCCTGGTGCACTTTGTCCAATAAGAAGTTACTTAAAATGCGTGGTGAAATTGTCACATCATCATGAAATAATTATTCCAAGCGGAGCCAATCTTTATTTTATAAAACGGTCAGTATTCCTACACCCTGTTCACAGAAGACACACTTTTATAAACTTAGGCTGAAAAATTGTTGATGTTACCTGAAAAACGACAGGGGTATTTTGTTTTCTGAAGTTCTTTTTTTTTTTTTTTTTTTTTTTTAATGTTTATTAACTTAGAGAGAGAGAGAGAGACAGCACACGAGCAGGGGAGGGGCAGAGAGAGAGGGAGACACAGAACTTGAAGAGGGCTCCAGGCTCTGACCTGTTGGCACAGAGCCTGACATGGGGCTCGAACCCACGAGCAGTGAGATCATGACCTGAGCCGAAGTCGGATGCTTCCCTGACCGAGACTCCCAGGTGTCCCTCTAAAGATCTTAGTATATGCCAAAACTAGTTTGGAGATCATTAGGTTGGAACATAGGTTGCATGAGAGCAAAGACCGCATACCTGTTCTTTGTTATTATATCCCCAGTGCCTTGTACCATCTCTGGGACAAAATAGATTCTCAATAAGTACTTGATGAATAAATTAATGCACGAATAATAAGTCTGTGTGTATGTTTCAGCTGGTTGAAATTTCTGAAAGTTTCAGCTGGCTAAATGGGGCATTATGTAGGTGAATGTAATGTTAAAAATGTGGAAATACAAATTTTCAAAAATAACAAGTTACCCAAAAAGGTAGTAATTAAACTAAGATTTTATAATTAATCTGAATTTTGGAATTCATAAAAAATTACCAGACAGAAATACTTCTCACGATTTGCCAGCATTTATATCTACTGGAGATTACTTAAAACACTCATGAACTTAGACTTGGTTGGGTTCGGGATTGAAGAGGGAAACCAGGGAGGGCCCAGTGTGCTTGGGATGGGGAGGGGGTAGGCCTGGCTGTCAGACCCCAGCCCTTTGGGTCTGAGGACAGTTCCCAGCTAACCTCAACGCTTAAGCATTAATAGTGTGTGTGCCTAGAATTTACATTTATAGGCATAATAGTTATTAAAATACGTGGTGGTGCTTTGTGCTGTAATTGAGCTTTTTCGCTTGGGCAATAATAACTAATCTTTGATATTTTTACCACTTGAATACTCATAATCTGGGTGCTTTGTGATCAGTTATAACAAAGCCTTTAATTTCTAGGAGCAGGGCTGGTGAAATGTCATTTTGATTGTAAATTGAAAGCATTTTTTGATTTGAGTTCCTATTTTCTTTTTCAGCCGTCTTGGGTGATATTGTCCGTTCAGTGTGGAGCTCTTCTGCCGTATCCTTTTTGGGGAAGGGGCGAGGGAAAGGACAACTCTGGGTTTAAGACTGAAATGGTAACTGAGTGGATTCGTTAGTTTGGGCCTGTGTGTGTGTGTGTGTGTGTGTGTGTGTGTCCTCTGTTCCTTGTGTTTTCCAATCTGATTCGGATTTTCTGTACCTGATCCTTGTCTCACCCCCACCTCCACCCCCACCCCCGGAGGGAGGGCCGCCCGCTGCGGGGACCGGGCTCCAGTTCCAGACCAGGGCTTTCTGATCTCGGGCAGGCCTCCTCTCTAGACCTCAGCTTCTCGTCTCTGGAACAGTTTTTGTGATGTCTAGTTAGGTGGACTATTTCCAAACTCGTAAATCTGCGTGGGCCAAATCATGAGTTACTTGAAGAACGGATAGGGGAAAAGAACATCAGAACGTTTCTAGTTTTCGTTGATATGTGCTGTCTTTTTGATTACATCGGGTAGAAGGTTTCTTTAACACACGTGCTGGCATCTGCTATGGGCCGGGCACCAAAACTAAAGGGGTCGACAAGGTGTCCTTGCTGCCCTCAGGGAGCTCCCTCCCACGCATGGTCCCCTGCTTCTGCATTTCCTGAGTGTGGCTTTAGAGCACGGTCCTCCCCGCCTTGGGTGAGATGTCGGGCTGCCCTCTCGTGTTCTGAGCCTCGTGGCTTCTGTTTCACCCTGGCCGTGTGCAGCTTCCCTGGAGGGTCACTCCACGCGTAACCTAATCGTGGAGGTGCTCCTTTTCAGGGTACCTGGTACCCTGATGCTAAAATTGCAGATGATGATGTCTTTCATCCAGTTTTGTTTTGCAGCTCGGCCAGGTGGGCCCTGGGAATGCATTTTTACTTTATTGAACTGATGTAGACGGAGGGAGTCTTTGTGTATTAAATCCAGGTGGCCTCAAATCAACACAACATCCCTCTATAAGCAGTTCTTGGAGCATGTGCAGAACTCTAGCAACTCCAACTCAAAACTTCTAAGGCTTTTCATCCATAATCTGAAGAGTTAAAGGAAATCAGTTCGTGTTTTGTTTTAGTTTTCATCCCATTTTGCTGTTTTGGGAGTCTTTGTTTTCTAAGTACAGGTGAAAAAAAAAAGACTGGGAGACAGAGGGATAATTTTGAAGATGAGAGGTTAATTCTTCCTGTTGTGGATCATTTATTCTCTGCACCAGATTCCTTAAGAAGCTGTCCTCCCCTTGAGTTCTTATCTGCCTGTCCAAGCGCAGCTCGAAGGGACATAAAAGGATCCCCAAGACTCTTGGACGGCACAATCTAGATTTGCCTTTGTTCATGTTTCCCCAAGGCTTTGGAAGGAGAAAATGCTTGAGCTACAGGTAGGAGCATGGAAACCGATCTTGGATGATGGGGCGGAAGGCATGACGTTGGGGTCTGCAGAGGTTAGTCAGACAGGCAGGCTCCCGTCAATTATGAGATCTCTCAGCAGGGCTGGTGGGAGACTTCCAGATTACAATAGAATTTTCAGTTTGATCTGTTTTTCTTCACTCACTTGCCTCAGTAGCTAGACTTTATTCCTGTTGGGAAAACAGGGCAATACTTTAGTAACCCATGTTGAATTGTGGACACTCCAGATTCTTCAAAAAAAGTCCTCGTGTTGGCTTTGAATAGGCTGTATGTTACTGGCGCCCTGAGGTCATGTCTCCTTGGGTAGAGCCGTATGCCCAATGTCTGGCACACAGCTCTTTTGCATGATTTTTAAAAATCTGAGCGTTAGAGCCGGGAGAGTTGGGAATTATGTATATTCTAACTCTTGTTTTAGTAAAGGAAAACCGAAGCTTAGAGTTGGTCTTGCCCAGCTTCGTAAAGTTAGCAGCGGTAGCAAGACTGGAACCCAAGTTCTTTTATGGAAGATTCTCTCTGTCGTAGCCCAGAAGTTCCGTTAACGTTTCCTTCTAAAATAAACTCTAGACTTTGGGATGTGCTGTTAAAGTAATTGCTGTGCCGTGTGTGTAGATAGATATGTGTGTGTGTGTGTGTGTTTACGTGTGTGTGTGTGTGTGTTTACGTGTGTGTGGAGTGAGCCAGCCCTCGGAGGTCAGATGTTTTCCCCTGCGAGTGTACTGGGCCCGTTTTCTTGATGTTGGCGGAGGTGCTGAGTTAGAAAGCGCTTCACGGAACCTCCCGTTGTCTCTGCTGTCCGCTGTTCCTTCTCGAGGCTCCTCTGCTGTTTGGCCAATCCGAGTCTCTTTGCTCCGTGGACTGAGTGGGAGGGTGGGGGTGGGGTGGATCACGTCCCAGTGGGCAAATAGCACGTCTTCGTGGAATGCAGGTTGCACTAATCTCATTTCAGTGGAATCTTAATAACTATAAAACAGAGTGAATGGTTTTTCTCCAGAGTCGTGTCAGATCTTTTTTGGAATCACTGCCTGCCTCTCCCAGGTAAGCATGGTTACAGTCCGTCTTGTGTTGTTTACACATAGCAGTTCTGAGTTTTTACACTTTCGGATTTATGACCTGTTTGTAAACCAGGTTTAAAGAAGCTCTCTACTAAGCTGCATGTTCAGTGTGACCTTATGATACGTTTGTAATTATTTAAATGTTCCTGCTTAGACTTAAGATTTAAAGTTTTAATGGGCGAAACGGTCTTTCTAACGTAAAGAATTACAAAGGTGTAAGATTTGAATGTGAAAAAATAGTAAAAATGAAATTATTTAAGATGGCAAAAATTCACTCCTAAAGGCAAAGAAAAATAAAACCTCAGTAGATAAGGCAAAAAATGAGTTTACAACTTTTTGTAAAGAGGAATCGCAAATAGCGGGACATAACATCTGACACACTTTGCCATCAGGACACGAACATTTATTAGCACGGGCGTGAGAACCTCAGTTCTCGCGCTTGACCCTGCGTGCCTGGCCGCGTGCACAGGCCTGACTCCGCGTGTGTGCCGTGCCGGTGCACCTGCAGACGCGCTCCCCTCCTCCCCTCGCTGCTGGCGGGGATGCAGTTCAGCGCGGCTGCTTTCTACGCAAGTTGGGTAGTGACGGGAGCCCTAAAATAACTCATTTTGTTTTCCCCTACGGTTCTCTTAGGTTTAGAAACGTATCCCAAGTTGGCAGAAATAAGGGCAGGTTGATAGACAAAGGCGCTGAGCAGAGCATCGTGTAGAATATCTAGGGTAAAATGGGAAAAAAAAATCAGGTCACCCTCTTGTTGGAAATGGCTCAGAAACCTGTTGTGTACAGTTGCACGGCAGCGTAAGTACATAGCCAGTGTCGGTGGTGCTTTATGAAAACACGGAAAGAGGAGGTCAGTGCTTTAAGGGGGGGGGGGGGGGGTGGGGAGGAGGCCATGACGTAGGTATGTGCATGTTCCATCAGCCAAGGAAAATATACGAGAAATGTCTGAAGGGAGGGACCCAACGTTAGCCATGGTAAATTCTAGGTAGTGAGGAAAGTGGATATTCAGTATTTTTAAATTGTGTTCTGTGCCCTCCGCCCCCAGCTAAAAACCCTCAAACTATAAAAAAAAACCATTGTAACAAGTCCAGCTGGTGTTGTTTGAACTCATTTTGAAATTGCGTAGAATAATCTGTTCAGCACGAGCACAGGAAGAGGTGTGGTTGACCGTGACCTCACCCCATGCCCTCGAGGACCCATCGCAATGACTTGGGTGAGGAGCAGGGTGGCGCCCATCCCTGTGGAAGCCTCAAGGAGGGGCCTTCGAAGGCCTGGGTGACCCGGGAGGGCGTCGCTCACAGCCATGCGCCTCTGTGGTCGGGAGTCACCCAGCCAGGCTGGCCAGGCTCCCCCTTCGTTCTGGCGGTCTCCCCGCCACAGTTTGACCCCTTCCCTGTCCGCACAGTAGGCAAGCTCAGTTAGGGTCACTTTTTTGTGTTTGCATCTAGTTAATTCCTGAAGTCCTTCAAAGTTACGAAATTCTCTCTTTTTGTCTTTGCTGCCTTCATTTAATAGGGATCCTTATTAACTACGGGTTTAGCATCAGAGAAGACTTTTAGTCTTAGAAAACACCAGTGGTTACATTTCCCAAAGGTTGAAAAGTGGTTACATTTCACGAAGGTAACAGATTATCAGACCTACAACACTAAGGTTAAGGCACACACAACACCTGCTGTATGATGGACTAGATCAGGTGGCCTGGTGTCGGTGCGTGAGATCACAAGAGCAGTCACCCGTGTGGACGACCTAGTCAGGAAGCCTGGGGGAGGGGAGATGTCAGACCTGAGGGGCCCCAAGGAATGGGCAGAATTAGAGCAAAAGTGGGATAGGGGAGTGTGTTCCTGGCAGAGCAACATGGAGGGACGGACGAGGGCGCCAAGGCGGGCTGCTGACGGAAGGTGTGCGCTCGGGGTGCAGAGGAAAGAGAGCGTTTGGGAGGGTGGGGGCGGAGAGCACGGGAACGGACCCACATGTTGGAGTTTGAGCTTCCGGGAGTGGCCAGTAGGATGCTCCTTCCTTCTTTCTTAAGTATTTAATTTAGGATTACAGATATTTACATGAGGACATTTGAAAAACACAGACAAGCAGAGGAAAATCCTTGCAGTTTGGCAGGTACAGCTGGTCTGGGGGCTGTAGCAGGACACGGGGCCAGGGTGGGGATGGGAATTTGGGCCAGAGGGAGGGCGTGATCTTGGAGTTGAGGCAGAGGTTTGGATTCGGACGGCGCTGTGGATACAAGGCCCGGACGGGAATCGGCAAGGCCTGGTGATGTGGCCACACTTGGGACGAAGGAGGAGAAGGCAGCGCCCCGGGGCGCCCGTGTGGCAGGTCCTGGAGCTGCCTCCGCAGTGAATTGTGGGTCCGAGCAGGCCAGGAGCCTGGGGGAAGTGCCAGCATCACTGCTGGAGAGGGGAAACGGGAGCCTGGTTCCTCAGGGAAACTGGGGAAGCTGGTTTGAAGCACGTTGAGTTTGGGGTGTCGATTAGCTATCCAGATGTGGGGATGTGTGACGGGCAGAGAATTTGCTTCTTCCAGAGGAACGTAGAAGGTAGGTAGCCAGGGGCAGAGCCTTGGGTAGCATGCAGTAAAGGGGCTCTGCAGAGAAGAAATCTGAGCATAGAGATGCTATTGGAGGAGAGGGAATTGTTTTTAGAAACCAGGCATGAAATCAGACTCCGTTTTTATTGCTGGGAAGCAGCAGCACCCCAAGTAAAGGAGGGGAGCGCTGATTTGTAGCAGATGGTTGTGTATGGCTCCGGGTGTCCCCTCAGTCCTGCCTGTGACTCAGGAGAGGTGGAGAATAAGAATGCTGGGCAGGGACACAGGACTGCTGATTGGTCTGGTGGCCATCGTGCAGGCCTAGTGGTCCATGCGGATCTCAGGCTCTGGGCTGAGAAGACAGCGGAGGGGCAGGGAGGGGGAGAGTGGAGAGCCCACGGAAGAAGCCACAACTAGGTGGTAGGGAGCACGGGCAGAGGTGAACAAGGGTCCCTTGGTCATGTGGTCTGGGAAGCGGTCCAGCCCGTGGAGTTTTACCTAGGTGTGAAATACATTGCCGGGGGGCGGCTGGGTCTGTGGTGGGCAGGCAGCTGAATTTAGAAGGACCTTTGACAGTCTTTTTCTATCCTTTTAGCAAACTCATTAGGTAGTAAAACTCAGGATCTGGAGTTAGTTTGATCTTTATGGATCACTTACTACGCCGTCCATCACTTAGGATGATGGATTGGAGTCCCCGGTGTGTGATGGGATCCCATCGTAAAAAGCTCTGCTTTTGAGTGCAGGAAGCTCGATCAAATAACGATGATAGCAGCTCACCTGCTGACACCCCAGTTAAGAAGAGCGCACTGCGGACACTGATGTTTTCTGGTTGCGAAAAAATGTTAATTCAGCTTAAGATGCGTTAACAGACCACGTGCACAGCGTGTAGCTAAGGGACTTTGGTTTAACAAATACCAGATGAGTACTTTTGTGACGGGAGCAATGCCGATGGGGGGTGTAAAATAAACTAAGATAGGATGTCTCCCCTCAGCGAACGCACCGTCCACAAGGGAGGACGCGCTTGTGAACCAGCCGCGTGTCGTAGCACACACAAGCGTGTAAAAGTGGGTGCGAGGTGTGGAAACTGTAGCCGGAGGGAGCCGTCTCGACGGTGGATCCGCACCACGCAGAGACTCTTCGGGCGTCCACACCGTTTGCTGAACTTTGGCACACCTGCCCGCACACGCGCCCACCGGGCAGGACCCCGCCTTTGCGAAAGGACCGTTTGCTCGGTGGCTCTCGGTGACCTTCTGTCTTTTCCCCGTCAGGGTGTTGATACAGGCTGGAGCTCTTTGTTGGAGTCTTCCAGAACTCTCCCAGGGAGAGGTAGGGAAGGCAGCTTGTGCCCGCAGACGTTGAGAAGCACACACACCGTCTGCCTTCTCCTGAGCCGGTATTGACGCAGGCTGGGCCTCCGTTGTGATGTGCTGGGTAGGTTTCGGGGGACAGGCCAAGAGTGCGACGGAGAGCCTGGCCAGGGTTGTGGTTTCAGCCTTGAAGCCTGAAGATAAAAGCCCTTTCGTTCTGTATCTCAATCAACAGGTGTTTCTTGACTGCCTGCCCATGTGCCTTGCGCTGTACTAGGTCCTGTGAGAGAGGGCAGCGAGGTTGAGGGGGCGAGTCCCAGCGAGACCTCCATCTTCAACCGTGCCTTCAGATTGTAGTTCTTTTCGGGAGGGGACAAGGACAGATTTGGGGGCTAGAACCGAGGAGTGTCCTACTTGTACCGAGAAGGGAAGGTGCTCCCGACTGGGGTGAAGGAGGCATTTATTCGGGGGGGGGGTGGGCTGTGGACGAGGTGACCGTCCTCTGCTCCACGTCCTTAGAGGACAGGATAGTGGGGAGGGCGAGCATGTGGTTTCGGAGCGTGGCCAGCACGTGGGTGTGTGTGCAGCCTGCCGTGGGGTCCAGGGCCAGTGGTAGCTGAGTGGGCGTTGAGGCTGGGCAGGACACGGAGCCAGAGCCTCGCGTGTCAGAGGAGTGTCCCTGAGACGCGGCGGTGCTATGGGATGCGCGTGTGGGGGCCGCGCCTGACTCACCACTCAAGCGTTTGGGTTTTGGGTCTTAGGGTATTGAGATCATGTCCGAGCTTCGTTGGCCGAGATGACAAGATCTGTAGTTTACAAAGGTTGCTTTAAAAAAAAAAAAAAAAAAACAAAAAAAACCTTTTCCCCAGTTACAAAATTAATGCTTTCGAAAATCTGGAAAATACAGAAAAGTAGAAAAATGACAACACAAATGTTCCCATAATTGCATCCCCGCTAGGGCACTATTGTTAACATTTTGGTGTGGAAAGAGCATTCTTAGTTGGTGTGCAAAGAGGTTCATTACACACGTGAGCTGGTGTGGCCGTTTGAAGTCGCTTGGCCCAGACGTGCACTGATGCAGGATCTGGTTCGTGGAAGGTCTCCGGGTGGCCCGGAGCTCGTTTTTGGAGACCCTGTGTCAGCTCCAGGCCTCCCTCCTTCCCACCTGATGTTCGTTCCCCAGCAATAGGCTTGTCCCTGTTGAGACCCGGGCCTGTGGCGCCGGCCCGGGGCCTGGCTCGCCGCGGTCGGCACAGCCCGGGCTGCACGTGCTTCCCTGTAGGCACATCTTCCCGAGGAAGGCACAGAGAGGGGCTGGTCTTTTAACTTCGGTTCTAATAGGGATGTAGTGCTGTCTTGGAGCAGTCTGTATTATCACGTGAGTCAGTCTCACCTCTCCAAATGCTGCAGGAGAGCCACGTTTTTGCGAAAGCCTCTAGTAAAAAAATAACGGTTTTCTGGTCCAGTCTTCGGAAATGTGACAGTGGCTAACTACGTTAAAGAGATACAAAGTAGTGATTTTCCAAGGTGATTTTAGGAGACTAGCGTGTTCTTGTTAGTATCCACAGAGTAGTGAGTGTGCAGTGCGGAATAAGTTCTGGAAACATTTGTAAAATGGACGGAAGTAGATGTAAGACAGTGGAGTTCTGGCAAGCTGAATAATGGCGGTTTTTAAAAACGTGCTGTTTGTAACACAGAACTAACTTGAGGACTAACGGAATTCTTAACCATAACTCTCAATTTATAATAAATTATTAAGGAAAAAAATTGACCCGGTTAAATGACTACGTCAGAATTAATTTACACACCTTTATTTTTCTTCCTTCTTTTGTCTTTCAGACTCTAAAATTTTCTTTTTTAGAAATTATTTTGGGGAGTAATTGCCCTTAGAGAAGTTACAGAACAGCAGGAAGATGTAGGCAGGCCTGGGGTTAGACACACCTGTGTTTTAAAAGCGTTTTAAAAGCCAGCTGTTCTGATGATCAGGTATAATTTTGGCAGGTTTGTTTCCTGATTTGGGGGGGGGGGGGCTTCATGATTGCCACTTTGCATGGCGGTCACAGGGGTTAGGAATGCGTGCGAAGCATTTGGCACAGTTCCTGGCACATAGGAGGCAGGCAGTAAATGGGGAGCTGTTTTTGTTGTTCCAGTGAAAGCCTCTTTTCCAACACGAGCCACTCTGCCTGGAGTTGACTTCATCAGTTACGCAAGCATAAGAATGATCCCTTTCACGCTTGCCTTATTTCCTTTGGTGTGTTAGATAATACTTAGGATTTTCGCTGAGCTCCAAGTAACTCTTGTCGTCTCTTGAATTCCTCCATTTCTTAATCAGTATTTAGCCCTCAATGGTGAAGGGGCTCCTTAGTGACTTGGGTGCTGCTGTTGCCCGCAGACATTTTCGAGCCTCTGGTTGTCAGACGCGGTGACGCACTCCCTCCTTCTGCTTGCTTCCCCGTCACTTGAGTTGCAAGAATCCTCCATTCGTTTTTTTGGAGCGTGGATATGTGTTTTCCATTCATTTGGCGACAAGGTGAAAAAAATCACGTGTACGAAGCAGTCACGATAGGCATTGAAAGTTTGTCATGACAAGCAGATACCCGAGCGCTCACGTGTTCCCCCATGAGTCCCCCCACTTGAGTTCCTTTGACGAGGGAGGCCAGTAGGTGCAGCAGAACTGCTAAGATGCCACCTTGTACTTTGACGATGAGCACGCTTGCACGGACTGAAATGTGTGACGGAAGCCCGGTGTCCCTTCCTTTCCCAGGTGTCGTCTGAAGACAGGAGCGCCCTGTGGGCTTTGCTCACTTTCTATGGGGGGAACTGCCAGCTGCACCTCAACAAGAAATGCACGCATCTGGTGGTCCCCGAACCAAAGGGGGTAAGCATTTCACGTACGTTTTCCTCTTCGCGCATCCCTTCAGTACTTCCGGTGCCGAGTGATGGTTGTGAGCTTCTCTTGGATTAATTGCCGGAATCCATGTACAAAAGCCGATTCAGTTCATTTACCTGACTTAGACCTGGCTTCATTCCGCAGACGATGCGAGATGATTATCGTTTCTACTCTGAGCCAGATGTGACCTCTAAATGCGAAGAAATTTGGGTTTATTTTGTGGAGAAAATGGGAAAGTTTTTTGAGTCTCTAGAGTTTCCTTTCAAATTCAGTAAAAGTTTACTTCATTTTTATTTGTGAAAGTTTTAGTCTTTCACAAATAAAAGACTTTGTATTTTTAGTCTTCACAATTTTTAAAAAGGCGTACTGAGTAAAGCTTTGTAAACATGTTTGGCGAAGTTTCCAATGCCATTTCCTTTTTAATGATCTGGAATAGATACGACTACGTTTATCTCGATAATCGTGGGGTTCTTGTCTCTAAGCACTGGTGGGGCCACAGAGTTTTGGTTTCCCAAGTGGGGCCCCCCGGTCAGCAGCACCCGCCTCCCCTGTGGATCTGTGAGAAGCGCGGACTGCGGCCCGCCCCGCACCTCGTGAACCAGGACCCGGTGAGGGCAGGTGCAGAGCCCGGTAACCTGGGTGAGGCCCTCCCGGTGGTGCTGATGCGCACGAGAGTTTGAGGACCATCGCGTTCTGGAAACCAGACTTTGCTCCTCCCAGGAACGATGGTTTATGACTCTGAGAGTCAAGAGGAGTGTGTTTATGGCAAGTTAACTTTCCACGTGCCGGTATCCTGCTTTTTCTTAAGTGCTTCTGAATCTGTGCTGCCATCCCGTTCTTCCCACGGGTACCCTGGCTGGGGGTGGGGGGTGGGGGGCAGGGGTGGCGTGTCAGGTTCCTCTTTCACAGAGGCTTTGACATTGAGCAGAGGCGATCTGGAAACGTGTGCCGTGGCCACGCTGGTTTCCTGACAAGAGCCATGTGGAGCCAGTGGGTGTGGTTGTAACTTAGCCACGCGGTCCGAGAAGAAGCATTTCTGTGAAAATGGGAGATGTGACTCTTAAGTCTCTCGAAGTAAAAAGTCACGTTTTGTATAACACTCTAAGAAATACAGTATGTTTTGGTGAAACAGTATAACGGTTCTTTTCATATTAATGTTTTATAATTTATGGCTAAGAGCAAATCATTTGATTGTAGGTGGCTAGCTTGAAGGGAAACAAAGTATAGCTTTTGTAAAGATGAGCAAATACTTCTGAAGAGTCATTGTCATTGAAGAGGCAATGCGTGAATGTCAGACTCAAAAATAAACGGCATCTCTTCAAATCCTTTTTTTTTTTTTTTTTTTTTTGCATTTTTATGAACAAAGAACATGTTTAAACGGCAGAGCGAAACCACCTTTCATATTCCTGGATTTTTAAAATGTTCAGTCAAGTGGAGAAGAAAGGGATTTAAGAACAGAATCGGCGGAACAACGGGAGCGTGCTTGTTGCTGGGAAGGGCTGGTCTCTGGCAGCTGCAGACCTCGCGGGCGACCGTGCCTGCTGTGGCCGGAGGACCCGCCGGTCCCCCGCCACTGGCCACGACCCGGACCCCGTGGGCCGCACTGTTGGCTCCCGAGTCTGTGCATTTAGATTTTTTTTTTTTAACGTTCGTTTATTTTTGAGAAAGAGAGAGAGAGAGTGTGAGTGGGGGAGAGACAGAGAGAGAGGGAGACAGAATCCGAAACAGGCTCCAGGCTCTGAGTGGTCAGCACAGACCCTGACGCGGGGCTGGAACTCAGGAACCGTGAGATCATGACCTGAGCCGAAGTCGGACGCTCAACCGAGTGAGCCACCCAGGCACCCCTGAGTCCGTGCATTTAGTAACTTGTACGTGTGAGGGTTCGAGAATTGGAATGACTTAGCTGGGACGCCAGCTCAGGCAAAGGCATCTGACATTGCTTTGTTCTTAGGTCACTTTTGTTCAAGCAGTAACTGAGTGTCTTTCAGTGACAAGAACTCCCTGTTGGGGAGAAGGGAGAGGACACGTGAGTGGCAGTGTTGTGCGTAAATTGCCTGGGACACAGTCAGGTCCCTCCTGAAATGAGTGCCGGCCCGGTGTGCAGACGACGACTCCGGCCGACCACGGCGGCTCCCAGCGCGAAGCGTGGAGTTTCTCCGCGGTGTCCGAAATGCTCAGCGACTGCACCGCGTGGCACCAGTGTTACTTCTGCTCTTTGTTAACGATTAAAAAAAAAATGTCACGCTTTATTATTTTCAGCAAACCGTCTTCCTACCTTGGAAAATAACGTAGAAATCTCACATTTGTTACCTGGTCGTATTTGTGTAGCTTCTAAATACTTGGGTGTGTGTCCAGACTTGTTTTCCTGGGACAGCCCTGGGGCTCGTCTGGGACAGGCGGTCAGGAAGTCGCAAGTCTCTAGTCTGCTACAGAGGGTTCTCATCTGTATCGACGTGGGAGGGTTGGTTTCGCATTTCATGGTTAAGTATTTCGGGATGATTTGGGGGATAAAGAAGAGGGTTTTTTAATTCTTTGAAGTTTTTATTTCAGTTCCGTGATTTAGTGAGCAGACGGTGGTGTGTTAGTCTCAGGCGTGCACCGTAGTGATCGGGCACTTCTGCACAGCACCCGGGCTCAGCTTAGTTTCTGTGGTTAGTGCACCATGTGGTGTGACTGAGTTCAGCGTTCCGTATTCCCACGTGCTTCTCGACACATAGGTTTCAAAACGTTTCCATCTTAATAAAACGCATGACTTAAATCATGCTTTACACACAGCGTGGCTTCAAGGAGTTCAAGCACACGGCCAGGAATAAAACAGGGTATTATCAGGCGTGTGGGTCAGTTGATAGAGCCGTTCGTAGTTGGTGGCACAGCCTTTTAGGAAGGGGTGTAGTTAGAGGTCAGGAGCCTAAAAGTGCTTTCCATACTCTGATACCAGAACCCAGGAGTTCATCTCAGACCCCACGATTCAGGATATGTGTGTCGAGAATTAGCTTCAGTTTTTCACGGTAACAAAACCCCAGACGTCAGAGGCTACGAGAATGAACGATGCGAGAAATAACTAAGCGGTGATCCGGGGGACAGGGGATTGCCTGAAATCACTGTGCAACAGAATGGCGTGCTGGGGTTAAAACGAGTTAAGCCTGGGTGTGAGGGGCCCCACAGCTGAGTGGGGGTCACGGTGGCGGGGGTCGTCAGAGATGCAGCGTCACAGAGGAGACAGGTGAAGCGGGATGGCAGACGGTTGCCAGTTACCGGAGCTGGGTGACGGGTGCAGGGGATTTATTACACGGGCGTCTCCGCTTTTGGAGTTTGTCGGAAAGTGTACCCCAGAAAGTTAGGAGCAGAAGGGCCGGCCTAGAAGCACACGTTGACGTGGGAGGTCGTTCGCGACGTATGAAGCGAAAAGCATCCTAGAGTGTTTGTGCCCCGGGACACCGTGGTGCCCCCTCCACCTTTTAAACACACGTACATCTGTATTTATAACAAAGATGGTCGGAGCCGTGCCCTCAGATGGGGACGGTGGAAGGGTCTCGCAGTATGGCGGTGATTACATCCGCTTCTCTTCTGGCCTCACGTGTCATTCACGCGTGTCCTCCCGTGACTGCGTTTTCAGAAGGTTCGAAGTAGAGCGTCCTCAGGAGCAACAGCGTGAACTCCCTGAGGCTCGTGGGGGGTCTCACTCTTTCCCGGGAGGTGGGTCCCGGCTTCCTCTGCCGTTGTGGCCAGCGCCGGCCTGAGGGCAGTCGTCTGCGTGGTCACCCTTGCCCTGACCGTGAGCAGCGAGTGCCACCTTCGGTCTCCTTGCCGGGAAACGCATTTTAATGTGGGGGCTCCAGCATGTTTGCCAGAGACCTGCTGTTACCCTAGGCTTTAGAAGCGGGGGGCTGGGGGGGGAGATTCTGTTAGTTAAGCGAACCATAGTTACAAACTCGCTTATTTATTCTTTTTAGTTTATTTACTTATTTTGAGAGCGGGAGTGGGGAAGGAGGGAGAGAGAGAGAGAGAGAGAGAGAGAGAGAGAGAGAACATCCCAAGCCAACTCCACACTGTCGGCACCGAGCCCAATGAGGGGCTCGAACTCAGGAACCGTGAATGAGATCAGGAGTCGGACGCTTAACTGACTGAGCCACCAAGGCGCCCCTCAGACTTGTTTATTTTAAAGCTCCTGTATCATGTGACTCTTTCATTGATGTCTTTTATCCTTTGCTATCTGTTCCATTCTACACCCTGACTTGCAAGGGGGCCCCTGCCTGTGAGCACACCTTTTCCATGCGCCCTACGTTTTTTGCTCAGTGCCCGTGCCTGCTGTCACGCCCCTGCCCGGCCTCACCTTGCAGCAGAGGCCTTCCCTGAGTCGTGCGGCTCACACTGGTGGGACCCTTCTGTACATGTGCCCGCCTCACTCAGCGGCGGCTGCACGCTGTATTCCTGTTGGTGGTCACGTTCTCTCCAGAGCGAAGTCGTAAATCTCATTAGGTCAGAGACGTGCTGCACCCTCTGTGTCTCCCGTGGAGCGAGCTCGATTAACGCTAGGCGCCTCGTTGAGGAAGCCTCCCCACGGAAAGTCGGCCACCCTCCCTGACCGTGCCCGATGTCCTGAAGGAGCTCTGCCCCCATTACGGCTTTGTACAGATTGTCAGTAAGTAAAAACTAAGCGAGGTGGCGATTATTTATTTCGTTCGTAAGAGAATTTTCCGTGGGATTGCTAGCTGTGCTTTTTTCTAAAATACCACCTGTAGAGGTTAACTTTAAACAAAATCTTGTAAGGGGCGCCTGGGTGGCTCAGTTGGTTAAGCATCCGACTTCGGCTCAGGTCGTGATCTCGCGGTTTGTGAGTTCAAGACCCACATTGGGCTCTGCGCTGACAGTTCAGAGCCCGGAGCTGCTTCGGATTCTGTGTCTCCGTCTCTCTCTGCCCCTCCCCCACTTACGCTTTGTCTTTCTCTGTCTCTCAAAAATAAGTGATCTTGAAAAAAAATTTTTTTAAATAAAATAAAATCTTGTAAGACCACTGTTGCAGGTGAGGCCGTCCCGAGTTCATAGACCGATGGTTCATTTTGGCTCTAGTCGTGCGTCTGGAAGGAGCTTAAGCTTTTCCGTGTCTAAAACGGCAGTCACAGGTGCCGACCGTTTCAGCTGCATCCCTGTCCTGACGTTTTCAGTACACGGCTCTAGGAGATTTGGTAAAACTTACAGCTGTGTTTATGTGTTTGTTCTTTACTTGCAGGAGAAATACGAATGTGCTTTAAAGAGAGCCAGTATTAAAATTGTTACCCCCGACTGGGTCCTGGATTGCATATCTGAAAAAACCAAAAAGGATGAAGCATTTTACCATCCTCGGCTCATTATTTATGAAGAGGAAGAAGAGGAAGAAGAGGAGGAGGAGGAGGAGGTAGAAAATGAGGAGCAGGATTCCCCCAATGAGGGTAGTACCGACGAGAAATCGAGCCCTGCCAGTTCTCGAGAAGGATCCCCTTCAGGTGCCCAGCAGTTCTCACCCAAGTCAAACACCGAAAAACCCAAAGGGGAGTTGATGTTTGACGACTCTTCGGATTCATCGCCTGAGAAACAGGAGCGAAACTTAAACTGGACCCCAGCGGAAGTGCCACAGATAGCCGCGGCCAAACGCAGACTGCCCCCGGGAAAGGAGCCGGGCCTGATTAACTTATGTGCCAGCGTGCCACCCGTTCCGGGCAGCGTCTTACCCCCCGACGTCCGGGGCAGCGTAATGGCTTCGGGACAGAACCTGCAGAGTTCTGAAAGATCAGAAATGATCGCTTCTTGGAGTCCGGCGGTGCGGACGCTGAGAAACATTACGAATAATGCTGATATTCAGCAGATCGGCCGGCCGCCAAATGTGGCACACGTAAGTCACTCTGTAACGAGCGGGAACTTAAGTAACGGATTTTAGGGCTGGATTTTACAGATGGTTTCGATACAGGTTAGTATTTCCCGCTTCTTCAGAACAGTTAACTTACAAGCGGTATTTATTTGTGTGAGAATTGTTCCACAGGGGTGTGTGTGTGTGTGTGTGTGTGTGTGTTGTCGAGCGTCTCTTCAACTCCAGCAGGTACCGGTGACGGGAGTGCTTGCCCCTCAAGGACGTTTCTGCTCTTAATTAGCCTAAAATCAGCAGTGGCTTGAAGTTGACTGCGTGTTTGTATTTGCTTATAATGAACTTCACGGTGGATAAATGATGTAATATGAACTCTTCGTTTACAGAAGTCGTAATCTCAGTTGATAGGATCCCAATTGGAGTTTGTTGATGTGGAACGGACTTGGAAAGTTTCAGCAGATGTCCTTCAATTTAGGACCAAAAGAAAGTAGTCACGGTGGTATATTGGCCACTGTGTACATTTCTCTGGGTCGTGGAGACAAGGTGGCGAAGGAGAAAGACCAGTTTCCCGCCTTCATTTCAGGTGTGGAAGACAGACACGTACAAACAGAAGGGCTCCTGTGGGTTCGGGGTCTGGGTGTTTTGAAGACAGTTCAGTGAGGGGTCCTATAATAGCCGACAGAGGAAGGAGGCCATTTAGAAGAGGTGGTTAGGGAGGGCCTCAAGAAAGAGGCGTGAATGACAGAGGCTGGGGAAGAACAGGGTGGGGGTGGAGGGTTCCCAGAGGAAGGAACAGCGACTGAAGCCCCAGAGGCAGGCGTGAATTCGCTGTGCCGGAAGGGAAGAAAGTCTGTGAGACTGAGGCTGTGGGGAGAGCTGGAGGCCTCTGCAGGGGTCTGTCCCCCAGGGCCTGGACCATTCTCCCTGAGGAACGTGGCCACCTTCTGAGCAAGCCACTGGGGCTCTGGGAAGGGTCTGTTTCTTGTAGATCGCAGTGTCACTGATGAGTCTACTGGTGGTGCTTCAAGTCTTTTGATTTGAGGTGCATGTTAAAAATGTTCTCGTTTTTCTTTTCCTGTCCTCCCTTCCTGACTTAGCAGAGAGTTAGACAGTACATGGTTGAGACACCAGAATAAGGTGGAAGAAAAGAAAACACATTCTGTAGACATCTGAAGGAAGAAAATTAAGGTGGCACGAGGCAGAGTGTGTAGGGTGGAGGGGAAGAGAGACATAATTGGGTTTCAGGAGAATGGAAGATTCTGGAATAGGTGATACAGGGATCCTGGGAAGACAGTATTGTTGGATGTGGTCAGGACCCAGGGTAGGTTGGTGACCACACATTAGGAGCTGAGGAAGAGTGAGTGAGATGCAGTTCACCAAGAGGGGGGCTGTGGAGGCTGAGGAGATGATGGACAGACGGAAGGACAGGCAGACATGGTGGGGGTGGAGGCCGAGGAGATGACGGAAGGACAGGCAGACACGGGGTGCGGGGGTGGAGGCCAAGGAGATGATGGACAGATGGAAGGACAGGCGGACACGGGGGGTAGTGGAGGCCGAGGAGATGACGGACGGACAGAAGGACAGGCGGACGTGAGGGGTGGTGGAGGCTGAGCAGATGACAGATGGACGGAAGGATGGGTGGATGTGGGGGGTGGTGGAGGCTGAGGAGATGACGGACGGACCGAAGGATGAGAGGACGTGGGTGGGTGGTGGTGGCCGAGGAGATGACAGACGGACCGAAGGACAGGCGGACGCGGGGGGTGGTGGTGGCTGAGCAGATGACGGACGGACCGAAGGACAGGCGGACGCGAGGGGTGGTGGAGGCCAAGCAGATGACGGACAGACTGAAGGACAGGTGCAGGCAGTAGAGTGTGGCAGCCGAGTTAGCGATGTCGGAGGGTCGGTGGTTGGGAAGATGAGAGACGGAGGGGGCCCAGGTTACACGCCAGCAACCAGTGCGACCTTCTGCCTGGCGTGTTCATGTTGGGGCAAAGAAGATCGTGGGGTTTTTTGCCAAAATCGTGGGATTGTCCACAAAATCGGGATTTGTGGCATTTCCCGCAAGGTGGGTGAGCCAGTATTTTGCAGCCTGAATGGTGACAGTGCGTGGTGGCCGAGCGGCAGACTCCCCTTTTGCGGCGAGGCGCCTTCCGTGGGCTCCCCCCCACCGCCATACTTGGACTTCCCATCGTGGTCCTGTACCTGCCGGGCCGGGAAGACTTTGAGTCGGCGGGACACCGTTCTGGAGGGTGGTGGCTAGTGAGGAGGACCTGAGGGGGGGTGCCTGAGCGGAGGTTGGGGGGAGAGGAAGGAATGCTCTGTCCGTTGGGGCCCACGCTCACATGGGGTCCCTGCGGGTGGGGGGAGGATGGAACGCAGAGAACGGCTCCGATGGGGAGGGGGTGCTAAAGCCACGAGGTCCTGGGCCCGGCACCAGAGGGCCGTGAGGGGAGCAGAGCCGACGGTCAGAAAGAACCAACCGGAAAGCCAGGGGCTTGAGGCCGGTGGAGAAGGCAGCCGGAGGACAGCCCGGAGGCAGCGGTGGTGTGACCGGGGCGTGCGCAGGGAGGCCCGGCGGCCCCTGGGTGTGCGGCTGGAGTGCGCACGGACCCCTCCTGTGGTCTGGGGCCCGGGGTCCCCCTGCTGTCCCCACTGCTGTCCATCCGTCGGCTCGCCGCTGCCCCTGCCGCCGCCCTGTGCTTCTCCCATGTCCACTTCGATCCCATGCTCCCTGAATTCACATTTGGATGGAATCCGCTCCTGTGGGGTGGAAATGGGTGCCTGCATCAGGGAGTGGGGTGCGCCCCGCAGGAGGGCCGACGGAGAAGCCGGCCCCAGGCTCTGGTGCGCTGCGAGGCCCCGCGAAGCCCCGCCCGGGCCCCAGGGAGAGCGGCTGCCCAGAGGCTTTGCGCGTGGTTTTGGTTTGCAGGGATATTTTGCTGCTAGAAGTGAAGAAAATGAAGTTTTGAAACGTTACAGCTAGAGGACAGATTTAGTTTAAAAATAGATTGGGGATGAGGAGAACACAGCCAATCATCAAAATTTGTATAGGTTGCGAATTGGTAGTGGCTAGAGCCACGTTGTTTGTGTTGAAATTCTTTATATATTGGGGCGCTTGGTAGGAAGTAATTTAAATAAAGAAAGCCATAGCGTCACATGAAGGAAGAATCCAGACTTGACGTTCGTTAAGAACTGTTGTTTGTGGAATGGCAGATTATGCGACCAAGCAGCCAAGAATCCCGCTTGTTTGATTGCTCGAGACTAGCGCGTGTTTTCCACAAGAGGCACATCAGAGGGTTGAAAAGCCCGGCTTTCCAGCCCGGGGTCCGTCTCACCCCAGGCCAGGGCTCTCGTCCTGACCCCTGTCTGCTCCGAGCCACCCTGTGCTCACAGCCTGCACCCACCCCGCCCTCTCCCAGCTTCTCCTTGCTCTTGCTCAGGCCTGGAGCACCGCCCCCCCCCCCCACCGGATGGAAGGGGAACAGCCTCGGGCTCCAGACCTTCAGCCACTCCTGGTCTTTTCACCCTTTGTACGGAGGGTCCTTCAGACCTTCCGGAGCTGCCCTGTGATCTGGGGTTGGGGTGCAGGGGCGGGGGAGGCACCCTGAGGCACACCACTGGTTTGACCTGCCCATCCTGGCGGACAGGCCTTTATTCCTTATTCCCAGTCAAGCTCCTGTGGGTTGTGACTTCTGAGAGTAAAAAAATACATGTGTACAAAACTTTAAAAAATTCCAGTGGCACCAAAGGGTATAAAGTGGTAAACTCCCTCCTGCCCTTAACTCCTGTGTCCTCTCCAGAAGCAGCCACTGTTACTGGCCCGCTGCGCTGACAGGCTCAGGACTGATCCGCAGAAGTCCTAGCAGCTGTCCGCCACCCGCCCCTCGCGGCTTTTGTGGACGTGTGAGCATCCCAGTTGCTGTCCTGCTGTCTGGGTGTGGTACGCGCTGAGGTCCATTTCCCTCCGCTTTACACGGTACTTTTTAGTACTTTTAAGCATAGAGAATAAATCGTTACCCTGCCGGTTATGAGTTTGTTAAAAAAATTTTTTCTGGTTAGAGCTCTACTGAGGAGTTTCTGAAGTGTGGAGAGAACTCCTTATGGAGAGAGAGGTCTTACCTGTAAGTGATTTCAAAGACAGATCGTGCAAGCCTCGAGTTTGGCCTTAGTTTTTTTGTTTTTTGTTTCAATGTTTGCCTATTTTTGAGAGAGAGCGAGCACGAGCCGGGGAGGGGCAGAGAGAGAGGGAGACAGAGTCCCAAGCAAACTCTACGCTGAGAGCAAAGCCCGACGTGGAAGTTGATCTGCTGATCCCTGAGATCATGACCTGAGCCGAAGTTGGATGCTCACCTGACTGAGCCCCCCGGGCACCAGGCCTCCATCAGTTTTAGAGGCAGCTGTTTGGCCACGAAATCCAGAGTCTGTCGCCTTTACGTTCTGGAGTCCGTTTAAGCGGAAGATACGTTTTAAGAACATACTTGAGGTTTTCGATTTAGTCGTGGCTCACGTTGCAACTGGATTTTAGAGTTTTGTTTAAATGGCAAGTGTGTCTTCAACTGGGAAAAAATTCATTGTAGGACATAACATTCAGTGCTGTGCAGGATGATACAGTAACGTGCCGTCTGGTGCTCTGGCCTCTCCCGACTCCTAGCCCTGTCCCCTCCCTCCCCTCAGCTTGCGGGCGGCTCTCCGCTTACGCCTGTCGTCGTGAAGGAGGAACTAGAAGGGAACGGTCTGGGCAGTTGGATTTTCTCTGGCTCGAAACACTTCGCTCCTTCTGAAGAGCCCCCCGTCCTTTTGGGGAAGGTTGACTCAGCAGCTGTGCTGAGGATTTCTCAGTTGAGGGACCGTTTGCCATTAAACAGACCTACCGTTGGTGTCTCTTCCGGCCCCCGTTTACAGAGCTGCCAGGGCGCAGGGCACGGTGACCACAGAAGGGGGGGTGGGGGTGCTTTCACTGGGGGGTGGTCTTCACGTCCGCCTCCTCCGGGGCCCCTTTCGTCGTTGGAAAATGGCAGGTGCGGAGAGGAGCTCGGGCCAGGCCGACTGGCTGCAGGGTCCACTTTTTCCCTGGAGCATCCCTGGGTTAGGAGAAGTCCGGAGCTTGGCAGGGGGACAGGGGGGTGCCGGTGAGGCGCTGTGCCCGCAGCACATTGCGGGGGGGCGCACAGAGCCCTGCGAGGAAGCAGGGCGCCTCTCTTTTCTCCTCCCCCCGCCCCCCCCCTTTTTTTTTTTTTTTTTTTAGCCCCGTGACTGTGCTCCGTCGAACACATCAGCCGTGTGAGTTTACACGTGTGTCAATTTTAAGGCATTAGCTCCTTCCCTGTTACTTACTTCCAAATTCTGAATTCCGGTGAATTCGTTCGCTTTATCGAAGTTGGTGACGCTTGCCGTTTGGTGCCTCCGTGTCGCGCGGTGCTGGAGAGATGGCAGGGTCCGCTCACGTTCTCCCGCTTGGAGGACGTTAGGCCGTTTCCCTGTCGCTAATGACTTCGCCTCGTTTTTGTTTTCTAGATCCTACAGTCCCTTTCAGCGCCCACGAAAACCTTAGAGCATCAGGTGAACCACAGCCAGCAGGGCCACGCGAACGCCGGCGCCGTGCTGTTCGGCCAAGTGAAGGTGGCCCCGGAGCCACACCTGCCGCAGCCGCCGCCCCCGCCCCCGCACCCGGTCCTGCACCTTCCGCCCCAGCAGATCCTGCAGCTGCAGCCGCAGCCGCAGATCCCGCAGCAGCCCTACGCCCCGCCGCAGCCACACCCCTTCCCGCAGCCGCCGCCGCCCCGCCCGCAGCCGCCCCTGCAGCCGCAGCACCCGCAGCCCCCGCAGCACCTGCAGCAGCAGCTACAGCAGCACCTGCAGCAGCAGCAGCAGCTGGCCCAGCTGCAGCGCCTGCACCTGCAGCAGCACATGCACGCGCCCGCCGCGCCCCCGCCGCCCCCGCCGCCCCAGGCCCTGCCGCCCCAGGCCCCGCCCCCGCCGCAGCCGCAGCCGCCGCCGCCCCCGCACCCGCACCAGCACCCGCACCAGCTGTTTGGACACGACCCGGCAGTGGAGAGTTAGTAACGGGCGCGGTCTCTCTCTCCCCTAAAGTCTCGTCGGGAGGCGCGAGGGTGGGGTGAGGGGCTGAGGGTTCCCGTCGGGAGGGTCCTCACGGAGGGGAACGGGTCCGGTGCCCAACGCGGGCCCCACTTGTCACGGTGGGGCGTCCTGGCCCCTGAAGGCAGCACCGGGGCCCCTCACGGGGCTCCACACAGTCGCCCGTGTGCACCATCGAGCCTGCGGACCTGTGTTTTGAACCTACCGCTCAGGCTGCGAGCGTCCGGGTCGAGAGCGACCGGTTTCAGAAATGCAGAATGAATGCGGCGAAGTGAACGCCTCCGTTTTTGCGCACACGTACTCAGGCGGTTTTATTTTCCTCGTGTGATTCCGTTCCAGTTCCCGAAGAAGGGTTCCTCCTGGGCTGTGTGTTCGCAATCGCAGATTATCCTGAGCAGATGTCTGATAAACAGCTCCTGGCCACCTGGAAAAGGGTGAGTTGTGCCTGAAGAAACGCAGCTCGGTCTTGACTTGCAGAATGCGGATTGGCCTTCTGTTTGGCTGCCCTCACTGACCTACACGTTGTTGTGTTGGGAATGTATTATGGGCATTTTATTTTGACACTCTGTGACCTTGGGCAGATAGATCACTTTTCTGGGCTTCAGTGTTTCCTGCTGTAAGGGAAGCATGTTGGACTTCGTGATTCTTGAGGTTCTTCCAGCTCTTAAACTCTCAGGGCCACAGGTTATTTGTGCATAACTGGGGATGTGAGAATGAGATCAGGTGTTTGGTGCCCCGGGATAGGGACCATCAACCTTTGTGTGCCTTAATCCTTTCTGTCTCCAGAGGCGAGTGCCGGACAATCTTAGACTCTCCAGCTGGGAAGGGACCTCAGAGTCTCTAGTCTGTAGTGGAACCGTAGTGCTCGTATTTATTATTTTGTATGTTGGCCTTTAAGGAAAAAGAGAAGTAAACGCTTTTCCCGTTAGTGCCGCAAATCAAAACTGATTCTAATTTAAAGAAAAAAAAGACTGTAAGTATGCTTCGGGCAGATCCTAAACGCGCTTCCCCGAAAGCATTCCTGTTGTTGAAACACTCTCCGTGTGAGACAGAGAATACTGGGAATGCACGAGGGGGGGAAAACCGCACATCAGTCGGAGAAACAGCCACCTGTGATGAGCAGGAGGCAGGACGGCAGGTGCAGCGAGAGCCGTGAGAAAACAGCGCGCTGGGTGGGGGCGAGGGCCTTGAGAGAGGCCTGTGGGGACAGGTGGTTCCTGCACTCAGTCTTAGGACAAACAGGAGGGAGCATGGAGGGTGTCCCAGTGAGAAACCCTCGGTGTAGATGGGGAGGGGGTGGCAGGAAGGCACGGGCTCCTGGCCAGGCCACCCCTTCGAAGACCTTCTTCCTGTGCCACGTGACAGAAGTCGGATTTTCTCCCTGTAGTTATTAAAGCATGGAGAAAAAGGAGAGACGTACATTCCAAACCATGAAACGTTGAGTTGCGGGAGTGCAGGCAGGTGACTAGGCCAGTTGGGAGATGCTGGTAACCTGACCTGGGGCAGGAGGCAGAGAGAGGAGGGGAGAGGCCCGTCTGAGAATCACGGCAGCAGGAAATTCTCTAAAAATCACAGAAGTGTTGGAAGGTGATGTGTAGAAAGCGGCCTCAAAACAAAGATATCTTTGTAACTCAAAGACACAAAAGATAGAGACAAGTCTGCTTCTGTTTGAAGCTCCAGGATTAGTCCAGGAGGGCACGTAGCAAGGGACAGGCATGCCAGCGCAGAGAAAGCACGGGCAGGAGCACGTAGAAAGGGACCGTCGGGCACCGTTGCCGCAAGTTCGGGGTGCAGAGGGAGGGCTGCCCGGAGCTGCGCCCCAGGGACGACTCTAAGAAGCAGCAGTTGGGAGGCCATCTGGTGTCACGGAGCAGCCGGCGGCATCTTCGGAGCCCCGAGGAAGAGTGGCTCCTGGCTTCGAATGTCGCGGCCTGTCTGCCCGTGACGCGCCGCTGTGGTGACAGCGTCCTCAGGCGGCCACGGTTGGGCGCCCCCTCCCGCGGAGATGGGAGAGGAATTCTCTGGGTGAGGGTGGAGGGCAGTCGTGGAGATGAGTGGAGGGAGGCGCCGGCCTCAGTTGGAGAGGGAGGAGCGGTCCCCGAGGGGCAGCTGACACGCGCTCTGATGTGACCTGATGTGCCTTATCTGTCGGGGCGGGAAGAGCTACACCGTGCCCTCCGCCGTGTAACGAGTCCTCTGCAACATGGTGACTCCCAGCAGGGAACACGTGTCACCTGGAGGGTGCTTCGCGAGTGGAGACCCTGCCGTGGCTCAGTAGGGTGGCTGTGGCCGAGGCGCTCTGCTCGCGTGTGGTCGGGGGGAGCCGGGCGACGGGAGCCACGGGGCCTTCCGTGGGGCTGGGGCAGCGCTGGCCTCCGCCGGGGCAGGTGACCTGAGGCGGAGCAGGGAGGAAGCCACAGCGTCTGCTGTCTGGGAAGCCGCATGCGGTCGCCGCACCGTATCCTGTTTGTCCAGCCCGTACCAAGCGAGGAGGCCGAGCTCTGCTGTGAAGGGGGGCGCGTCCAGGATTTGTGGGCACAGTCAGATACCACCACGGACGGTAGTCGTGTGTTGAAGAGTTCGGGAATGACGTAGTGAAAGGTGCATAGAAAACTAAGAAAGGCAGGCGGGAGGGAGGGAATACGGCTCCTAACAACCGCAGGAGAAGCGAGCCAGGGTGAGCCCCGCAGGAGGAGGTCAGGAGGCGTGGATTCGTGAGAACATACCCGGAATTATCGGAACACACGCGAAGAGCTGACTGTGCTTGCTGCAGGGGGGTGAGAACCAGTGGTGTAGAAACCGCCGGTTTGCTCACACGCCTTAGTAAGCCATGTTTGTGCACTGCTGAAACAAAAATCGGTAAATTCTGTTTTTGTTTTTTTCCAGAGAAAGAGCGTGAGTGGGGGAAGGACAGCAGGGGAGAGAGAATCCCCAGGAGGCTCCACACCATCAGTACGGTGCCTGACCCAGGACTTGATCTCACGACTCTTGAGGTCCTGACCTGATCCAAAATCAAGAGTCAGATGCTCGACTGAATGAGCCACCCAGGCGCCCCGATCAAAATCAAATTTAAAAAGTAAATGGCACCTGGGTGGCTCAGTCAGTTGAGCATCCGACTTTGGCTCAGGTCACGATCCTGCGGTCCGTGGGTTTGTGCCCCCCACGTCGGGCTCTGTGCTGACAGCTTGGAGCCTGGAGCCTGCTTCAGACTCTGTGTGTCCCTCTCGCTCTCTCTGCCCCTCCCCTGCTCATGCTGTGTCTCACTCAGGGATAAATAAACATTTAGAAAAAAATTTTTTTTTTAATGTAAGTGAAGCAAGGAGTGCCTGAGTGGTTCAGTCGGTTAAGTGTGCAAATTCAGCTCAGGTCACGATCTCGCAGTTTGTGAGCTCGAGTCCCACGTCGAGCTCTGTGCTGACAGCTCAGAGCCTGGAGCCTGCTTCGGATTCTGTGTCTCCCTCTCTCTCTCTCTCTGCCCCTCCCCTGCTCACTCTTTGTCTCTCAAAAATAAACATGAAAAAAAAGTAAATGAAGCAGAACCATTTTGTGGGGCAGGTGTTTTTTTTAACAGACCGCAAAAGTCCCTCCCTTCTGGTGCGCGGTTCTTTGGACTTTCACAAATGCTGCCAGCACCGTGCAATGCCACAGAATAGTTCCCTCAGCCCTAAGACAGATCTGTTGTGAAAGATAAATTTTGGGGTTTGCTAACTTCCTGCTTTTTAATTTATTTATTTATTATAATGGCTCTTAGCCAGGGTGGCTGTGCCCCCCAGGGGACATTTGGCAATGTCTGAAATGTCATGACACCAGGGCGGGTGCAGGTCAGGGGAGCATGGGACGGCCTCCACCACGCGGTGCTGGCTGGTCTAGAATGTGAGCCGTGCGAGGTGGAGAGAACCGTGTTACAGAAAGAGGACGTTCGTTTCTCTTGTCTTTCCCTCTGGGAATTCAAGTTAAATGAATGTTGGAGCTCATTTTCGCTTAACGGTGCTGAGTGGAGAACCTGTAACTATAACCCACACGTATATCGTATATGTTCTGGTGAAATATACTATAAAAATAGACGATGGGCTCTTTAATAGTCTAATTGGAAACCGTACCCTGTCCTCCTGAGCACACGAGGTTGATTATGACTTTGGCTCTCCTGTGTGTCTAGATAATCCAGGCGCACGGTGGCACCGTGGACCCGACGTTCTCGAGCCGGTGCACACATCTCCTCTGCGAGAGTCAGGTCAGCGGGATGTACGCACAGGTGAGTAGGGCGGCGTCCCCTGTGACTGGAATGAAGTCGGGCCCGTTTTGTGGCCCATCTTAGGACTCTAGCGATTGCTGTGTTTGGAAAGGACCTTTTTCTACCTCTGAAGAGAGCAGAGTCCCTTCTTTTCACCAGTCTTTGCTGAGACAGATAACCTTGTGGACGCCTGGCCTTTACGTCTTTGAGCGCGGTGTGCCAAGGACGCGCCCCTTCTCTCAGTCCAGGGCAGCCCCGTGACCAAGTGGGGGGCGGAAGCGGGACTTGCGCCCTTGGGGGCCTTCGTGCGCGGGGCTGGACGGAGCCTCTGTAAACTCCTGCAGGGCGTGGGCTCGCGTGGTGTCCCCTCATCTGTGGCCTCAAGTTCCGTGTCTTCTCTTCTAACAGCGTTCTTACTTGTGGACAGAACCCTGTTAATACGTGTGTGATAAACAACCTCCCCGAAACTGCTCTTCAACACTGTAGCCTTTTTCTGGATCCACTTTCCAACTAAAACTGTAGAAATGCCTGTGAGGTTTTTGTTCCCTCCATGGCTGATTTTAGGTAGGCGGTGACGTTTTCTCGGAGCCTGTTCTTTTGGGGGCCCTCCATCTTCTTGCAGGGGCATTTTAATTGAATTTTGATGATCATAGATGTGATCTCATTCCGTGATTATTTTTAAGGTGGTTACAAAGCGTGTTGCCTTTGCTCCGGTTGCAGGCTCCCGTTCGCAGGCTCCCGTTCCCGTGTGGGTCGTCACGTTCTCAATCGTGACGTTTGTCCCTTTGATAAATCGAGGGCTAGATGTCGTGACATCCCCGCGAGGGCTTCCTGATCCCGGGAAGGTGTCGTCGTAGCTGTCCAGCCTTGCGGGTTTTGTGCGTGACCCTGCAGCCACAAAGCCCCAAGCACAACAGACCCGTGATTCTGTCTTTGGTAGGCGATCAGGGAGAGGAAGAGATGCGTCACAGCGCACTGGCTAAATACCGTCCTGAAGAAGAGGAAGATGGTGCCGCCCCACCGTGCCCTTCACTTCCCGGTGGCTTTCCCCCCCGGAGGGAAGCCGTGTTCTCAGCACGTAAGGGACTCGGCTTTGTTTTGTGCTCGTCCTCCACCGGCAGGGTAGGTCCTGCGCTGCTTTCTGCCTCCCGCGCGGGCTCCCTCTGGCCCGGCGCCCGAGGGCCCAGGCGGGGTGGACACCTCCCCTCCCGTGCGCCTGGCGGCACAGGCTCCTGCACGTAGGAGAGTCTAACCGGGTCTCTAGCGTCTCGGACGCGACTTAAGGTCCCGGAGTAAAGCGGGGGTCTTGTGCTGGAATGGCCATCACCGGGCAGGCCCCTGTCGGTACCTGTGGGCTCTCTCACTCCGACGACCTCAGAACTGGGACGGGCGGGAGGGTGCAGAACTCGCCCGTTCGTATTTACACGCTTAGTAGGACGGCTCTGTTAAAGTGACGTCAGCAGCGTCCTCCCGACACAGAAGAAGCTTCCCCGGGTCTGGTATCTCGGTCGCCTCCCCCGCCGGCTACAGACGTAGCCTGCGTCCCGTGAACAGGATGCTGCTTTCGACATTGTCGGGAGCGGCGTTCCCAGCTGCCCGCGGGGACGCCACGTGCACAGAACAGGCCCGGAGAAGGAAGTGGCCACGGGTTAAATCGTCACTGCGTTTTGGCCTTATTTGCTCTCTTTGTGCTTAGATTATTTCTGTGACTGGATTTGTCGACAGTGACAGGGACGACCTGAAGCTCATGGCTTACCTGGCAGGCGCCAAGTACACGGGCTACCTGTGCCGCAGCAACACGGTGCTCATCTGTAAAGAGTAAGCACGCCTCTGACGCCACGTGGGCTCCTAAGCCCGCTTACGACTTGGCGGGTGTGTCAGCAGTTCGGTGTTGGGAGCCCGAAAACGGTCTGTGGGAGTAACAGCAGTGAAGTTTTGACGTTCGCAGAGGCGTCCGTAAAGCACTGCGGTGAACTAGAATCTCAAATTCGCGGGCTTTGAGTCAGCTGAGTCGGGTCCGGGGAGTAAGGCAGACGCGGGGCTCGCGGGCGATGTGGGACCGCGGCGTGAGCCTGGACGCACCCTGGGATCGCGATCGCCAGCCAGGGGCTGCGGTCGCCTTGGCTCGGGCAGCCCTGCTGGGTCTCTGATACCAGATGCAAAAGAAACGCTGGTTTGAACGGTAGATGCTTCTAGCATTTAATGAAGTGTGTTTTTCCTCAAAACCAAAAAGGCCTGCCGGTTTGAAGTACGAGAAGGCCAAGGAGTGGAGAATACCGTGCGTGAACGCCCAGTGGCTTGGCGACATTCTCCTGGGGAACTTCGAGGCACTGAGACAGGCCCACTGCGGCCGCTACACGACGTTCAGTCTGCAGGAGCCCTTTGCCCCTACCCCGCACTTGGTTTTCAGTCTCCTGGGTAAGTGCAGTTTCACGGGTCAGATTCATCAGTGCGGGTGCTAGACTGCGTCCACCGCCTCTCGCTTGCCCGAGGCGCCGCTGTGCGCCAGCCTCCTCTTAGTCCCTTCCCCCGACCCTGCCCAGGGGCTCTTGCCGGTTTGGTGTTCTCTCCTGCCTTTTTAGTAGATGCCGGGGATAGAAGGAGCACTCCGCTTTTCCGTCTGGTCTCCCCAGCCTGCCACTGCTGGTCTCCCGTGCCCGCCTGCGCTCCTTCGGCTGTAGGCCGGCACCTGTGGTCTCCCCTCTGTCCTTGCCAGCTGCTCGTCCTGGGCCACACGGACCCCTGCCCTGCGGGACACGCTCTGACACTCAGCTGAATGCGCTCCAGAAAATGCCCGTTCAAGCTCTGCCTTGATAGGCTCCGTTTTCAAAATGCTCATTAAGTCTGGTTTTCCGGTGGCTTTAATCGTGGCTCTTGAGTTTGGTGTTTGGATGGCTCTTCGTTTTAAGCCACAGTCTGCTTCCCTGGGACGTATCTGCCCGTTTGACTTCAGTTCCGGGAGCTTTACCGAGACCTGTGGTCGGTCCTTGAAGCAGTCGGCACGGCCATCGTGTAGGGAGGTGCGCCGGTCCCTCGGCCACCCTGACGTGCCGCGGTCCTCCGTGTGGGCCTCCCGTTGTCACGGGTGGTTGTGGTTCCCGGGAACGGCTTCCGGAGTGACGCCAGGGTGGGCTGGGGGGCGGCTCCGCCCTGGACACCTGTGCTGTGCTGCGTTTCTTCGTGTCCCTCACCTGGAGAACCCTCAGTACGGGACACCCGAGCACGTCCCGCAGCTGCTGGCTGCTCTCCCCTTCCGTTGTACTGAAAACGTTTTTCGGCATAAGCGTGGTGCTTGCATTTATCATTAATGAATGTCCACTGAGCCACCGACGTGTCTGATGTAACGTTACTGGCCCCAGAAAAGGGCTTTACAAAGGGCTTTTCCACTTGAACGGTATGTCGTTGTAAATGCAACTCGTTTCTCTCTAGATGCCTGGAGGGTCCCGCTGAAGGTGTCGGCAGAACTGCTGATGGTACGTCCAGTCAGCGGCCCGGTCACTTGGGCTGTCCCTGTCTTACAGGAACGCGGTAGGCACAGACCCGTGTTTGTACGTTCGAAACTCTTTAAGTGATTTGTCAGCACGACGTCCTAGAACGTTCAGCACGCCCGGGGTCTTCGCTCCCCCCCAGTCGGTGCTTTTGTCATTGCCCGTATGTGTGCACGGGGGAGCACTGCTCGAGGAGCTGCAGCGAGAGGGGAGGCACGAGCACTCACGGGGCAGGAGCCCTGGGACAGCGCTGGCCGCTCTGACTCGCGTCGGGCTGCCCGTGGTACAGGATGGGGACCCCCCGCACTGTGGGCCGGGCCCCGGTGGGTGAGGCCGCCGGCTCGGGACGCGAGGAGGTCGGATGCCGGTGGCTGTTGGCTCGGAAGCAGGGACGGGCGGCCTTCTGGCAGGGGCCGTGCAGCCACATCTCCCTCGTGTGATGCTGGGACGCCGGGTCGTGTTTTCCGTGTCACGCTGCGGTAACCACGCCGTGTGATCCCTGGATGCTGGGTGGCCGTGTGATGTAGGGCTTAGGGTTACGCCCGGGTCACCGTGTGTGTTCACCTGTCTGTTCGTATCAAGGGACTTGAGTCACGTGCCCGCTGATTTTCAGCACATCCCTCAGCACTACAGAGTTAATTGGGGGTTGTGTCCCTGTGAACAATGAACTGAGGGGAACCCTCCGGTCAGGGTCACCCAGTGACACCCCGGCCTGTGTCCTGTGATGACCTGCCCCGCTTGTTTTCCGAATCTAACCTGGGAGCTGCCGAGAATCGTCCGGAGTCTGTCAAGGAGCCCGTAGGCTAGTGATAATGTGGTCCTGTGTTTTTTCTTTGCTTAAGCTAGTAGTTATGATTTGATAAGACACGACTGGCTCTGACACACCAGCAAAAGCAAATATTCTCCTGACTCGCCCGGGTGGCAGAGATGTTCCGTGGCCTTCGGGATGAAGGTGGGGACGCAGTCATGTTCTCCCCCGCACGGCCCCAGGGGCCTGGACGGTGGCTTGTCCCGCGGCTTCGTGTGGTGGTCACAGAGCCGCGGGTCTCAGAGACTCAGGGGCCAGTTTACCTTGTTCCTCATTGCCCCCGACGTGTGGAGTTTGGAGACTAAGGAGCCGAGGGTTGTGTCCTCAGGGCAAAGGTCAGAGAAGGAGAGCCTGGCCCCGTGCCTGACGGGCTAGCGGGTCTCGCGTGTTTTTTGGAGTTGCGCCGACTTTCTTTTCGGTCGTGTGGATACAGCTGGGGTGTTTAGAAAATGTGAAGGTAAATGCCCGAGATGGAGAGGCAGTGGCTTCACGCAGTAAAACGAGTGACCCGCGTAGCCCCTGGCAGCGCGGCGGTCCGTCCGGAGACGGCTTTCGTGAGCCGCCACACGCCAGATTTCTGTTGCGGGAGCAGCTGTGTTTTAGGGGTGTGATTGCAGGGAGTGTGTTTTCCAAATCCCACGTCGGGACAGCAGACGACGCGGGAACGAACGCTGTCGTGTGGCAGCTGGGCTGGGAAGGGCCAGCCGGCAGGCAGGTGCCAGGCACGCGGGCCCCTCCAGAAAGCCCTCTGGCCCCTGGCCGGCGTCCTCCTCGCTGCCATCCAGGCGCGGCTGGCTTCTGTGTGGCGGAGGGACGCTTCTCCGACGCGGGTGTGTGGGCAGCTGCTGTGTTTCGTGCACAGTCGACTGACGTGGACACCGGTGTGATTACAGGGCGTGAGGCTGCCTCCCAAACTGAAGCAGAACGAAGTGACCAACGTCCAGCCTTCTTCCAAAAGAGCCAGGTACGGACAGCCCCTTCCCGCCGCTACGGTTGGGGTTCTCTGCAGGCCTGTGTTAGAAACGCTCACAGTTGGGGAGATTCCGGGACGTTTTCATAGAAAACAGGATCTTCTGACTTCCTCTTGCTTTATAACCTCATTGTGCTGGGTCTCGTTGCCGGGCCCAGAAGGGGGACAGACACATCTTTCTCTTTTGTTTAAAAAAAAAAAAAAAGTTGAATCTTCTTGGTTTTATAAGTTTTATATTTTTTAGTGTATTCATTTTTGAGGGAGAGACAGAGCATGAACAGGGGAGGGACAGAGCGAGAGGGAGACACAGAATCTGAAGTAGGTTCCAGGCTCTGAGCTGTCGGCACAGAGCCCGACACGGGGCTCGAACCTGAGCCGAAGTCGGACACCCAACCGGCTGAGCCACGCAGGCGCCCTGCATCTTTTTATTTTTAAGCAAAACTGTGTCCCGCCGCAGTCGGTGAAGCGGCAGGCGGGAAGGGCTGGCGGGCCGCGCTGCAGGAGCAAGTGTGGGATTGCGTCCCCGAGGTGAGCCCCGCGGCCCAGGCGGGCAGGGGCCGAGAGCCCCGTGGAAGGACGTGTGCGGAGGCAGTGGTCTCGCCTGCCGGAGACCTGGCTGGCCGGTGCGGGCCATGTGATTCGTAAGGCAGGGCAGGTGCAGGGTGAGCGGGGACCTTTCTCCTCCTTTCGTGAGTGTGGAAAAGCCGTTACTTCCAAGGCGGACTCGATGAGGCGGTCCTCCGCAGTCACCAGCTTCCCTCGCCTCTCCCCTGCTCTCCGTCAGGCCCATTGCACCCCCACATCGCAGTCCGTGTTCCAGGAGCGTTCAGGAACGTCGCGGTCGTGCGATGACGCGTTTTCTAAGTTGTCCTCAAAATGCCACCAACAAACCTTAAAAAACTATTTTACCTAAATGGCCTCAAGTGTCAGCTGCGTGAGACTGAGGTTCCATTTGAAATGCGTGCCTAAGTCAGATCGCTTGCTTTGTGCTTCTGGTGTAAGACAGGGCAGCGGACAGGGGCCTGGCGCCTGCCAGAGGTGCGGCTCCGGGGATGCCCCTGTCGCTGCCTGGCCCGTGAGGGACGCTGCCACTGGCACAGCTGGCTAAAGCCCCCACTTTCTTTTTAAAGCCCGTGGAGACCTTTGTGTGTGGGGGGGGGGGGGGGGGCGGGGGGAGGGCGGTGAGGAAGAGACGGCGTGCGCCTGAGCCGGAGCGCGTCGGTCTCGGGGGTGACCGCGTCCAAGGCGGGGAGGCCCTCGCGCTTGCCCCCTACCGAGGAACCCCGCACACTCGGAGCTCTGAAGGCTTGTGCAAGCTGTTAGAATCTGTTGTTTGCTAAACAGCATTTTTATTTTCTTTCACAGAATTGAAGATCTACCCCCTCCCACCAAAAAGTTAACGCCAGAATTGACCCCTTTTGTGCTTTTCACTGGATTTGAGCCTGTGCAAGTTCAACAGTATATTAAGGTGAAATTCCGTTCTACGTTCTGGGAGGAGTTTTAGCACCGTTCCGTTTTGTACACGTTGGCTTTAGGCTAGCAGTGTGTTAAAGGAACATTTAATCAGGAACGTCCTGCTACAACAGTCTTTTTGGCTTGTAAATCAGTTGTAGTCGTTTTTACAGTAAAAGTAGCCATTAAATCGTAAGTGATGTTTCACCTTGTTCTGTGGTTTTTATAGTTTTATACTTAGACCCTTGCTCTCTTAATAGTAGAAAACGTAACTCGGGTGAGTAGACGAGACCCACGTTTATGGTCCTGCGAACGCGAGCAACCTGCTTGAACGTGCTCGTCCCAGAAGCCCCCCCCCCCCCCCCCCCCCCCCCCCCCCCCCCCCCCCCCCCCCCCCCCCCCCCCCCGGTGTCGGGGAAGCCGCAGGCCGGTTCTCCTGGGTGGGGACCAGGGCCGCGTGCTTGTGCTTGGACAGGAAGTGGGAACGCAGCCTTCAGCGTGCTGTGGGAAGTAACAGCACAAGGGAGGGGGCATCTCGCTTGGCTGTTGTTTCGGGGCGGCGGTCAAGAGGGTGTAAGTCGGCCTGTCGTCACGTGGGCTTCGTTCATCGTACCGCTCAGGTTTTGAAGGAGAAGAAACCGCCCTAAGTGCCGTATCAATTTTTTTCACTTTTAAAATTGAGCCTAGTTACTGAGCTCTTTCCTGCTTGTTCACGTCTTCTCAGTCACTTCTCTAATTTTTATGAACAGGGTCTGTCTGTTAATGTGCCTCATCGACACCCATTTCAGCTTAGAAAGTCCGGGCATGTTCGCGCCTTTTCATGAAACGCGCCGCCTCGTTCTCCGGGCATCGTGTCTGTGGGGTGTGATACGGGGGCCCTCGGGGAATCGCTGGTTTTAGCTCAAGGCGCGGGGTCGACTCCGGACACGTGCACGTGCGTTGCTGTGCTCGCCGTCTCCCACCTCTCAGGCCAGCGCGGCGCGCCGTGCCCAGGTGCGGCCCCACGCTCACCTCCGCTCTGTGCCCCTCCCTCCAGAAGCTCTACATCCTTGGGGGCGAGGTCGCCGAGTCTGCACAGAAATGCACACACCTCGTCGCCAGCAAAGTGACGCGCACGGTGAAGTTCCTGACGGCCATCTCCGTGGTGAAGCACATCGTGACGCCAGACTGGCTGGAAGAGTGTTTCAAGTGTCAGACGTTTATCGGTACGTAGCGTCCACAGCTCCGTTGCTAATGTGGAAAACCGACTCGTGTTTTTCTCGACTTTATCTCTGCTTTCGTCCCAGCAAACGCCTCATTTGCTTTCTTACTCTTGATAACGCACCATTAAATTCATAAACGTCTCCCACGTCCCAGTGAGTCATTTGATACTTTTGCCTCGGACCGGGAAATAGGAAGGCTTCGGCGTTTGGACGTTGGGGGGAATAAGGCCTCTGCCTCACCGCTTCCCGATCCCGATGCGTGTGTTCGGTTCGGGTGCTGGCCGTGCAGTGCGATCTCGCGTGCAGCACAGGGTACAGGGATGGCGTCCAGGGGTGTCCGGGCACGGCTCTGATTGCGGGCTCCGTCAGAGGGCTGGTCGTCCGCCCCTCCTCATCTGCCCCGCGTCGTTCAGGGCACCAGGAGCGAAGTCCTTCTAGGTGGTCGTGCTTAGAGACGGCAGAGAAAGCATAGGTTTTGTTACACGGATCAGTGGACCGCAGTGCTTTTAGTGGAAGCAGCGGCAGTGTCACCCCCCACCCCCCGTGTGGTGCTCCCAGCCCACATGCCCCCCCACGTGCACATCCTGAGCCCTCACCTGGCCACTGGTGCAGGTGGAGCGGGAGAGCAGGTGCGTGGCCCGGACAAGCTTCACCGCGATCTCGCAGTGGTGCAGAGTCTTAGCTCCCTTGTGGGCCCCGGCCCCCCCCCCCCCCCCCCCCCCATCATGTGGCATCGACAGCAGTGACCGGCCCCCTGTCAGGACGCACCCACTGTCCTGTTTCTCCGCAGCCACCTGCCCTGGGCCCAGGGCTCTCCTCCCACTATCTCGGCTGTGCCCGCTCGTTCTACCCCTGGGGCAGGGGGAATGCCGTGGATGCCCCAGGCCAGCAGAGACCCTCCCGTCCTCACTGCCCTCACGCTCTAACCTGACTTCTCCCTGACGGGGACATGTTGTCATATTGCAGATCCGTGTCGTTTTCTCAGCCACTCGTGTTTAAATCTGATTCAGTCTTTACTGTAAAAAAATTAATAAAAAGCATGCGTAGTTTGAAGTTCATGTAGTCTAACATACAGATGAGAAAGTATGATCCGGAAAAATAACTTGTTTGCAGACACTTAGGTTTGTTGTTTATAGCAAAGCTAAACCAAACTTAAAATTCTGTGATGTTCTATCCAAGTCAGTCATAGAAAAGAATCATTTACCTGAAAATCAGTAATAATGAAAAAACCTGAATTCTCAACAACAATAATATAGTCGATCCCTGTCATTCCTGGTGTTACGTCCTACAGAGTAGCCACAGACACGGGTTCCTGAGCACTGAACCATCGCTCCCAGAGGAAGCAGGGCTGGGCTCCTGTGAGCCCCTGGTCCTGTGCTCATCAGCCGATCCATACGTACCCTCGTGTGTATCTGGAAAACATCACGTACGTGTGCGCTGTGTCAAAGAGCCCGTGTTAACACCTGCTCTTGGCCCCCTCGCACCGAGCGCCTGGCCAGCCGCACATGACCGACACCGAAGGAGGCCACCGGGTCTCCTGCGGCCTCTTCCCTGGGAGCACGGCCGCGCTCCGTGCTGGCACTTTTGAGACCAGTCACCAGCAGAAAGCATAAACGTGTGGGAAAATTAGCACTAAATAGACCACAGAAAGGAAAGTGTTTGTGGTATAAACCGGATGAAGGCCCAGCATTGCCTTATTCAGCCCCCACTGGGAACGTGCGCGTCTGGTCCTCGGGTTTGTCGCTGCTCTGCGCGTCTCCGCGAGCGATGCGGAAGTTTACAAGTAAATTGTAGCAAGTAGGCAGACTCACAAATGCAGAATCCGCAAGTAACGAGGATAACTGTAGAGACTCTTCCGATTGAAATTAATGTTTTTGTTCTTAAAAGCTATTAATGAAATAAATGCAGGCAAAAGAAGACATTTGTAGAAACAATTACTATAAACATACAGATTAGCTCCCAAGTTTTTGTAACAGTTGTAAACTTTAGAATGATATGGGCTGTTCCTTAATGGAAATTTGACTTAGTTTACCAAGTTTGCCAGTTGGTGACACGTGATTCTTTTATCTTTTTATAAAGTTTACGGCATTTCCTGTGTCACAGAAGTTCTGATTGACTCATTTATTTCTGGTATAACTGTTGATGTCTGAGGGTTAGAAGGTGGTTTAGTTGTAATATAAACGTTTACTATTTAATAGTAACTGTTCAGACGTTTCATATTTAATCCCCTAAATTTCCAGACATAAGAGAGTGTTTCCACTTTATAATCATTGCCTTCTCTAGACGTCCTGCATTTGGACTCCTACAGCACGTATCCTTTCCAGAGTGGCCTTCTTTCACTTTGTGATAGGCATGTAAGCCTCCTCCCTGTCTCCTCACTTCATAGCTCGTTCCTGTTTGGCGCCGAACGGTTCTCCATTGTCTGCACGGACCACAGTTAATCTGTTCACCTGCTGAAGGTCAGAACTTTCAAGTCCCGACCATGACGAATAGAGCCACTGCCGTCATTCGTGTATAGCTTGTGCATGGGTGTAAATTTTCAACTCCTTGAGCCAATACCAAGGGGTGGGGTTGCTGGATTGTATGGTAAAAGTATGTTTAGTTCTGTTAAGAAGCCACCGAGCTGCCTTCCCAGCTGGCCGCCCCGTCTTGCGCTCCCGCCAGCAGGGAGAGTTCCTGTTGCTCCACATCCTTGCTTGCATTTGCTGTTGTCAGTGTTCGCAGTTTCCACCATTTTCACAGCTGTAGAAGGGCGATCTTACGGTTGTTTTAATCTGCGCTTCGGTAATGACACACGATGTGGAGTATCTTTGCCATCACTGTATCTTCTGTGATGCCATGTCTGTTCAGACGTTTTGCCCATTTCTTAACTGGGTAGTCTTCTTACTGAATCTTAAGAGGTCTTGGTATATTTTATATAGCAGTCCTTTATCAAATGTGTTTTTTGCAAATATTTTCTCCAAGTTCATGGCTTGTCTTCTCATTTTTTTGACATTTTCTTTCACAGAGAAGTTTTTATTTTTAAATTTTTTCTAATGTTTATTTTTGAGAGAGAGAGAGAATCCGAAGCAACCTTCAGGCTCTGAGCTGTCAGCACAGAACCCAACGCAGGGCTCAAACCCACGAACCGCGAGATCGTGACCTGAGCCGAAGTTGGATGCTCAACCGACTGAGCCACCCGGGCGCCCCAGAAGTTTTCAGTTTTAACGGAGTCCAGATTATCACATTTCTTCCATGGATCGTGCCTTTGGTGTTGTAGCTAAAGTCATTGCCATATTCAGGGTCATCTAGATTTTTCTTCTGTGTTCTAGAAGATTTATGGTTTGTGTTTTACACTCAGGTCAGTGATGCATTTTGAGTTGAGAAGGATGTACAGTCTGTGTCTGGATTCAGTTTCTTGCGTGTGGACGTCCAGTTGTTAAATGATTTTTGCTCAGATTGCCTTTGCACCTTTGTTAAAAACCAAGGTGATTGTTTCTTGGCTCTGTCTCTGGGCTTCTCTCCATTGATCTGTTTGTTTGGCCAGTGCCACATGGTCTTGTCTGCTGGAGCACTGAGGCCCGTCAGTGGCGGTCCCCATCTTTGTTTCCGTCCTTCAGTGTCGGGCTGGCTGCTTTGCGTCTTTGCTTTCCAGGCGAACTTTAGGGTCAGTTTGTTGGTGTGTGTAAATGGTTGGTTTTTAATACGTATTTAATACGTACATATTTAATACATATTTAAAGACCTTTTGTTTTGCCAAAAGTTTTAAGTTTCTCAAGAATATGGACCTTAGGTTATCTGGAGTCATTAATATCTGAATCGTTGCTGTCAGGTTCACGTCTTTTACTCATCTGTTAGCATTTGATGGGTTTTTAAGGAACACGTTTGGCTTTTGAAATCAAATCTCTCTCACCTTTTTTTAAACAATCCCCAAGTTCGCAAACAGTTGCAGTTAGCAAACAGTACAGATCGCTGCCTTCTCCTGAACCGTGAACGAGTACGTTCCCAAGATGACGCGCCATCATCCCTGATGTCGTGTTACCTACAGAAGAGGATGCTCTGCCAGACGGCCACGGCACAGCCGCCAAAATCAGGATCTGCTGCTACTGTCTGGTTTGCAGACCTCATTCGGCTCTGCCTGGTTGTCCCCGTGATGTCCTTCCTTGAAAGCCACAGGGTAGCTCAGAAGCACACGTGGTCGTCACGTCTCCGTGTGGGTTTGCCCGCCGCTTCCCCCGATGGAGTGCGGCAACTCCGGTGGGCGCCGTGCCCTCGCGCGGCTCCTGCCGGGGTGGCGCGGTTCTGATTTGTCGTGTCACTGGAGGGGGTCACGGGGACCCCTGGGTGCAGGCGATGTCTGCTGGCCGCCTCTGCTGTAGTAAGTCTGTGGGGAAGTACTGGGAAGTGTGCCATTGCCACCGTTCCTTTGATGTACTCGTTTATCTCCTTGTGTGCAGCCCTTTTTCTCTGGCATTCCGTGGGTTGTTACCATGCTGTCCTTGATGCCTAGACTGTCCCGACTGGGACAGTGAGAGCCATTCTGGCTTCAGGGCCCCTCAGGCTGTCCTCTCTGTGTTTGAACACTTCTGGCTTTTGCACAAGAAAGTTCTAGGCTTTTCTGCTCTTGCGTTTGTAAATCCGTTCTCCCACGGTGAGCAGCCTGGCTTCCAGAACGCTACGCGTGTTTACTACCTAGTTCCCGCGCGTGTGACCCATGTCCCAGCATCACCAGCACCACCTTGTGGGTGCAGGGCCCCCTCTCTGCCTGCACCGGCTCCCTCGGCTGGGGTTCTGGCACCCCACGTGGGCCGATAGCTTTCATCGTGTGCTAGGGGTGTGGTTTTGTAATTTTGTGTTTGTCTCTGATTTATAGAGATTGAGACACTACTTTTACAGACTGTCGCTTTCTGGGGTGCTCATTTCCGCTGTGCGGCTGTGAAAAGCTTAACTTTCAGGTTGACTCCTCCCACAGACTCCTCCCAAGGGTGACGCAGCTCTGTTCCTGTCTGAAATCTCCCCGTAACGGGGTCGTCAGAGCCGCTGTTCCTCCGGGGACCGTTCTCTCCATCCAAGCCCCTGACGCCGCGTGGGGCTCTTCACCAGCTCCTGAGAAGGCAGATCAGCCTCGAGTTTTGCCTTAGAACTTACGTGTCAGACATTTTCCGTGTGACTGAACTGCTTGTTTTCACTTCTCCCATTTTCGGACAGTCATACCTTTTCCCACCGAAAACCGCAGAGCCGCTTTCCCGGATTGGCTGATCACTTGACCTCGAATCTCTAGCAGTTCGTCATTCGTCATCTCGGGGTCTCTTTACTGATTGGCTTGCTTTGCTCCGGGTCGGCAAACTCTGGCCCGTGAGCTAGGTAGGACCGGTTTTTACATTTTTAAAGCATCCCTGTTAAGAGAAGGACGTGTGGCTGAAGGAGCACGTGTCCCCGGCCTGAGCCACCGTGTCGGGGAGCAGCGTGCCGTCTGGCTAGAGCGCTGTGATGCTACTGGGTTACTCTTAGAAAACGAGGAAAGGAAGAAATGCTTCTCTGATCGTGAGACATTTATGAGAAGCTTAAGACATTTTGTGATCTTTAACTTTTCTTGTAACTCTGAAAACCAATTAAAATTGCCCAAAGGCTTCTAAGTCGGGTGAAACCGTTCTTTCTAAGGTGCTATACGCCGTCCGGTATTTAAACGGAATGTGTTTTTGTCAGATCTATAAAGATTCATTGGTCATCAGATCATGGAGTCCGAGACTTGTGGTACTTCACACACACGCTGGGTGTGATGCTCGTTCCGAGCTGGTCGTTTGGGGCCTGGGGTTCTTGACCTCCCCATGAGCTCCCTGAAACCGTGCAGAGCGGCGGCCGGGAGGGGCCCTTCCTCTCAGTCCACTGTCTCCCACGAGCTTATAACCTCAGAAGGTGGAGACGCACTGTCCTTCACCTGCTCTGGCTGTTTCCGGGGCAGGGTGAGTGCCGCTGTCAGACATGCGGCTGACATTTCCGGAGTCAGAGCTTTCCCAGGGAAGCGTGAGCCTCGAGCGGCGTGCACTTGACCGGCGGCACGACCTCCGGGGTGCACGGCCCGTGTCCCCTGGGTCTGCACTTTGTTGAGCGGGCGGCTCTTGTCTTCCAGATGAGCAGAACTACCTCCTTCGAGACGCTGAGGCCGAAGTGCTGTTCTCCTTCAGTCTGGAAGAGTCCTTGAAGAGGGCGCACGCTTCTCCACTCTTCAAGGTACACTTCAAAGGGAAAGGTCCCCACGGAGTTACAGATGGCACGGTTGGAGGTGACACACGCCCGGCGGGGGGTGGGGGGGAGCCTGGTGCTCCTCCCGGGACATGTTACTGGAGGTCTTGGCCGGGGAGACCCAGTGCGCCTCCGGAGCCCCGCGCCCTGCCGGCTGCCGGGAGCGCGCGGTGTCCCTGGGCCTTCAGAGCGCGTGGCCAGGGATAACTTAATCGGTGCGAGGCATTTAAGTTGGGTTTTCTGCTTTTAACAAACCTTTGCTGCTTAACGCTCTTCTCATTAGACGCACACGCAGCTGGAGAAAGAAGATTCTTGGCAAAACGTGAATTGAGTGTATGCCTGAGTAACTCAAGACTGAAGATGTTTAAACATTTGTTAGAGAAGCTCCTTGGACACACACAACAAAACGTTCAGGCTGTTCTGTTTTTACACTTAAGGAACCAGCTGAGGCACGAGAATGCCGTTAGGGTGTATCTCCCTCGAAACAGCAGCGTTTTCCAAACGTTAGTTCTTTTCCTGCAAGCAGTTTAACACCGTGCTTTATGGAACACTTGAAAACAAAGGCGTTAGGAAACTGAATCTTAACCGTCAGGATCATTCCCTAGTCGGAGCGCCAACCAGGCCCGGGTAACGAAGAGAACACAGGCGCTGTGCCTGCCTCGCGCTTGACAGACGGAGGGGGATGATCTAATGCCCATTTAGAATTCTATGGAAAGTGTGAAAAATGTTTACACTGTTGCTCCCGATCCCACAGAATTCTTCGTGTCTTTTAGGAACGTCAGTTCCAGTCTCTTGTACTCCTCGCAGCTCACACCTGACACAAGGACAGGCTTGTTTTTTCCACACTTACCTCCCGGCTTCCTCCAGGCCCGTCTCAGGCTGGGGGCTCGCAGCGGGGTGGTACTTCCTTCCGGAACTTCCCGAGACGACACATTTTGTCGAAACTCTCAGGGTAGGATTTATGAAGACTGACGTACCCTGACGATTCAAAGTGCACGTATTTTCGTTTCATTTTTAGGCAAAATATTTTTACATCACGCCTGGAATCTGCCCAAGCCTGTCAACCATGAAGGCGATCGTGGAATGTGCAGGGGGACGAGTACTGTCTAAACAGCCGTCTTTCCGGAAACTTGTGGAGCACAAGCAAAATAAGGTGGATAGAAGGGAAACAGCCGACTCCTCGCCGTCCCCGACGAGATTCACTGTTCGGTGACCGATAAACTCCCTTTCTTTTCCTTAGAGCTTATCAGAGATCATCTTAATATCCTGCGAGAACGACCTTCACTTATGTCGGGAGTATTTCGCACGGGGCATAGGTACGGTGTGTTGCCGTGTTTGTGGGCGCGAGCGCACAGCAGCGCGTCCGTCCTCACGGTCCGCCCCTCTCTTTCAGACGTCCATAACGCAGAGTTCGTGCTCACCGGGGTGCTCACGCAGACACTGGACTATGAATCATATCCTTTTTCTGAAGGCGGCTCGGTGCAGGGCCCCCGCCCCCACTAGGATCGGAACCGCACGCATCCGTGTGGCGCGGGCGGTAAGAGGCCGGCTGGATCGCTGCAGGTGCCCTGCCGTAAGCTAGAAGCATCTGTCTTCATACGGTTCGTACTCTTACGTCTTTCCCGGATTTTTAGACGTTTGTGAATGTCTAGTCTGTGCCACCTTGACTTTCAGAAAGAACGGCTTTAGAAGTCATCTGGGTGATGTGGGGGTGTCCTCTCAGGGGCCTCGTGTCCTGTCTAGAGACGGAACGGAGCCTGCGTGGAGAGCTGCCGGGGTGGGGGGGGGGGGGGGGTCCTGTGCGGGGCCCCAGGGGCGGCTGCCTGGGCTCTGCCTTGTGGCCGAAAGGGGCATCCGCCGTGATGCGGCCTCGGCTTCGCCGCCTCCGCGGGGTGGCCGCGCTGGCTCTTCACGGGCGCTGGTCCCAGGCCCCGCCGCAGAGAGGCTGGGGCACGCGGGCCGTGGCAGTCCGTGCGGGGCACGTGGAAAGCTGCCCCTGATCCGGGTTTCCTGGTTTGAGTGGGTACGAGGAACGCGGTCCAGGGTCTTAGACGGGCCCTGACGCTGGTTAATGAAACTTGGGGTCCCGTAGGGATGTAAGCTTGCCTCGTGTTCGAAGCGTGTTTTCCTCAACAAACCTACGTATAAATTTAACTGATGGCATCCGCACCGCGACTGGAGTCCTGGGCACGGGCCCGGCCTTGGCCGCCGTCGGGTGGACGGACCCGCTTCCTGCAGAGGCCCGCGTTTGCCAGCTGCTTTGGGAGGCAGGCGCTCTAGAGCAGGAAAACCAATAGGATACATATGCTGCATCTTTTTAAGATGTGTAATTTTATTCTGAGGAAACATAAATTATGTTTTGTATTATATGAATTTATGAGCCCACATTAGGTTTTATGATTCATTTGCCAGGTTTTTAAATGTTTTCACAACACTGTTAACAGAACTTCAACTACAAATAAAATGGTGTAAATAAAGACCTTGCTATCTCTAAATTATGATGTTAAAGATTTGAAATGTTTTGTACTTTGATTATTTTTATTTCTTATACTCTTTTCTTTTATATTGATATCTTGCCCACATTTTAAATAAATGTACTTTTGAACTTAGAATTTATTCTGTATTTTTTTTTGGCATCATTTATATGACCTGCATCAAGCTGGATCACATTTTAAGTCATTCCAAGACAAAATATATTCTAAGTTTTCCCCAAAGAAATCATTTCTGGAAGGCAGCCATTCTCTGCCAATGTAATACGCTCCCAAGCAGAGGGGTACCCAGAACGTTCAGCAACCCCTGCGATGCGGACACCGACCAGTCGGAACCTCGGACACCACATATCCATCCTGCTCCCGCCCCACACGTGGCTCTCACACACTTCCTGTTGGATGGTGGGTACCATCAAATAACGAGAGACCACTGTCTTAGCAGGTAGGTCAGTCCTAGCACATTCCTTACGCTGTCCTGTTCAGTACAGGAGCGTATTTAAGCAACTCCACCACAGAGGTGCTCTTACCGTGCTCATCTGGCGTGTTCAGAGTTTGCTTCCATAACGATTCCCGAAATGCCTTCCTAGAAACAGACGTCTTCCTTGAAACAGTTGTGACCCACTTGATGGCTTATTCTTTAACCGCACAGCCTCTACAGTTTAACTCTTGAACTTGGTTTTGACCCACTTGATGGCTTATTCTTTAACCGCACAGCCTCTACAGTTTAACTCTTGAACTTGGTTTAGGCGGAACACCTGCGTTAAAAACATGAACACAGAACAAATTGAATTCCATGTTGGGAATTCTTAGTGTTCCTGTAGGGCTCCGGTGACGATCACACGCTCAGGACACTGTTTCTTCGGGTGTTCAGCTCTGCTGGGGTGGGACACGTGGAGTTCTTTCTACAGGCGGAAGGGACATCACCACACACTTCGTAATTTTAAGGTACGGGTCAGTGTCTTCAAGTGATTCTCCCCTGTCTAACCCTTGACCTTCTGTGTGTTTCCCAGTGACCTGCCCGATTACCGTGTGGGCACACCCTCAGTCTTAGCATGACTGACACGTATTTACTGTTGTCGGCTACTGGGAGTATTTATCTTGAGCTCTTTAAGTATGTGCTACGAACAGTGCATATTCTGGCATTTACTTGTATTTTTAACAAAATGTGCCTGCTTAGAAGCTAATAATTTTGCGCCTAAGCAGACCTAGGAACACTCACCTGCAGAGGCGCCTGGGTGGCCCGGTTGGTCAAGTGTCTGACTTGACTTCGTCTCACGTCGGTTCAGGGACCCAGGCCCCGCCTCGGACTCTGTGCCGACAGTGTGGAGGCTGCTTGGGATTCTCTCTCTCCCCCTCTCAGAATAAACAAACAAAAAAATCCCCTGTAGAGTCGGAATTAGTGTCGCTACCAACGTAGATCCCGCAAGATCCTGAAAGGGAAGCAGAGTTTCCCAACCGGGAACACGATTTCGATTCAGAATGCCACCCCACTGCTTCCGTGCCCGAGCGAAGGCGCGGACGCAGAGCCCCGCATCTGTTCAGTCTGCGGCGGAGACGGGGCGTCTGCTTAACCAACACGCGAGGATGACTGATTTGATTAACCTTTCAATTAGCGTTTTTTTCCAAAAGCTGCCAAGAAATCATCCTTAAGCACTCCGGGAGCTGTCTGCAGCCAGCTGGCTCACGCAGCTGTCGAGCACGGATTTGGCGGCTCCGGGGAAGCTCCAGAGGAACACGTAAGAATAGAGACTTCAGGTAAACGCTTCGCACGGAAGTTGATGAGAGGAGTTCTTTTCTCTTAAGAAAACGAAGTCTTCATCCCGTGTTGTCTGGCTCAGGGCTGTTCAGCAGAAGTAGGCACTCCATGTGCGATTTAAAAATTCCTAGTAGCCACATGAAGATTGAAACAACTTTTAAGTGTTCGCAATTTTATTTAACGCCACGCCAGCGTATCTAAAATACCGTCCCAGTGACAGATCATCAATATTAGATCACCGCGACGGTGGTGGTTTTCTCGGTGCCATCTTTAAATAATCTATTGTGTATTTTACGCTTAGAGCGCATCTCGATTCTGACAATAAATTTTCATTAGAAATGGTTTCTCTGTATTTAGATTTCATGCCTCTTACAGTTTAAAAAGGTGTACGTGCCCAAGCTATTCTAAGCAGGACTGTTTCCCAGCAACAAAGTTCGTGGCCGTTTTTAAGTTAAAGCTAATCCTAAATAAGATGAAAACCAGCTCCTTACCTGCACGAGGCTCACTTCCATGCTCGGGGACCCGGTGTGGCCGCGTCGTGTCTGGAGGGCCGGCGGCCACCCGTGCGGGCTCCCTTTGGCACCGCGAGTGCCGGTGAGGAGGTGGACGGTCCATCTGAGAAGCTCCAAGACCGTAGCCCCCGGAATTCTGTTCCCTGCCACAGACGGGTGGCAAAAGGGGTGTCCATTTACAGCGGGAGGTGCAGCGTGTCGAGAGGAGAGTGGGAGAAATCCTGCGTGTCCCCGCGGTCACCGGGAAAGGTTGGACGTGTTGTAATCCACCTCTGGGGACTGCAGAAGGAACGGTTGAGTGGGATCGGCCACACGGCGCCACGTTCTTCAAACCCTGTGGCTTGCGAGCGAGCAAGGCCCCGGAGACGGCCCGCAGGCAGGAGGCAAAGCCCCTCAACCCAGGCACCCACGCTCTCGGGGAGCCCTCCCGAGTCCCCGATGTCTGCTCGACTAAAAAGCAAGTGTGCAGTTAAGGAAGGTCTGCATCCGCGGGAACCTAGCTGCCTCTGCACACCCACCGGCGACTGCACTCCCACGTCTGTTCCATCAGCCGCCGCACACCCGGCAGGCCCCATCGCCCCGCCCCCGTTCTCGTCACACCCGATGGCCGCCTCCGAGCTGCCGCGGCTGGCACATCCTCCGGCTGTCCCCCGCCTCACCGCCTGTCCACACGTCCCCTCAGCTCACCTGCACAGATGGTCGCATCTGTCCGTCCCCATTCCCGCCGGGCTCATCTTGCCTCCTGTCTCTTCCCCTCCCTGCTGCCCTCCGTACTGTCCCACAGTCCCGCTAAGAAGGTACCCAGGCTGTGTGGCCTGAAGTCCCAATGCCTTGGGACGTCCCCACCCAGCCCCTCGGTCCCGTCAGCCACACGCACCGCTTCCTGCCGCTCCGTCCGGCAGCCTCTCCTGCTCACTGCCCCGGAAAGCCTTTCCTGCTTCCCTCCGATCCTGTGTAAAAAACGCAACAGAGCGAAAACAGGTAAATCGGGCATCAAAATTCAAGCCTGTTACGTATCAACAGACACCACCAGCAGTGAAAAGACAAGCTACTGAATGGGAGAAAACATTTGCCAATCCTGTATCACATAAGGAGCTCAGGTCTGGAGTATATAAAGACTCCAACTCCACCACAAGAAAAAAGCCTGATTTTAAAATGGGCAAAGGACTTCATAGCTGTGTCTCCAAAGAAGGGGAATGGCCAGTAAGGTGCTCAGTATCCTCATCGTCAGGGAAACGGAGATCACAGCCACAGTGAAACACCACCTCCCACCCATCAGGACGGCTGCTGTCAAAAAAAGAAAAACCAGGAGGTAGAGAAACGACCCCTGGTGCACCGCTGGTGGGAATGTCAACCGGGCAGCCGCCCCGGAAAGCGGTGTGGAGGGTCCTCGAAGCGTAAAAGTAAAGCGCCCTAAGACCCAGCGATTCCACTTCTGGGTCTTTACCCAAAAGGTTTGAAAGCAGGCTCTTCGTGAGACATTTACACACCCCCGTTCTTAAGCAGTAGTCGCAGCAGCCAAGCGTGGGGAACAACCCGAGTGTCTATCTGCTAATGAACGGAGAAGCCAAAGGTAGCCTGTGGGACTGACGAGTCTTGAGATCCTGACACCTGCTACAACATGGGTCAACCCCGGGGACGTTGTGCTCAAATAAGGGAGTCACAAGGGATAAATACTGCGTGAGTCAACTTCCGGGGGGGGGGGTCCCTAGAGCCGTCAAATCCATAGAGACCGTGGGCGGTGGGCACCGGGGGCTGGGTAAGGGATGGGGAGTTCGTGTTCCATGGGGACAGAGTCTCAGTTGGGGACAGTGAAGTTCTGGAGAGGATGGGGGTGATGGTTACCGAACGAGGCAGATACGCTCATTGCCACTTAATTGGACACTCAGAAATGACGGACGTCGTCAATTCTGTGTGTTTCGCTGGCTTTTAAGAAAGAAGGAAATGAAGACCAGTTAAACCAGCGAGTAGCAGAGTGGAGGTTGGGGAGAACTTCTTGCGAGTTCACCGCCTGCTCTTCCACAGACTTGAACTGAACCCTCTCGAACCCAGTGGCCAGAACCCCGAATCCACGTGTAGAGTTACACGCAGATGCATCCGTGTGCGTGCGTGCACGTGTCTGCGTATCTTTCTCTGGCGCCCGTCATGTCTGAAAAGGCATCCGACCCAGGAAGGACTAAAGACTCACTGTGTTAGAAACAAGACAAAACCAGCAGACGGGGAGGTACTTCCAGAACGACAGAACAAGGATCCGTGAATATCTCCTTTGCCGCCGTACGGAGAACAGACACAAATGGGCATCGCCACTATGTCAGGCCGTGGGAGGCTGAGCCCTTCTGCCCCCTGAGCCACGCAGGGTTTTGGGTTCAGGTCTCAAAGCTCCCGAGCTGCTAAGTTACGCCGTCCGTGGCATCTTGGCCAGGGTGGCCCTGGAGGTCTTTCTTCGGTGCTGGGGAACCGTGGGCTGGGCAGGCGGAGCAGGGACCGCACCCTTCTGTTCACCAGATCGGGAACGGAAGCCCTGCCTGGCACAGGGCAGGGGCAGGGTGCCCGGGGTTTACAACTGGAAAACCATCCACACAGTTAGGTCCACTGACCCCAGGAAGGGAGGACGTGGGGTCTGGAGGCCAGGGAGTAGAGATGGTATTTTCTCGGCTGAGAAGCAAGAGCAACCCCCTCCCGTGGGAACGTTAGCTTTAAGCGAGCGCCGGATGACGCGGCTCCAGCGGGGAGGCGAGGTGATGTCCGCTCAGGAACACGCACAGCCCAAGCCACGCGACATCGGCCCCGACCCGCCGCCTGCCGGGGAGTCATGCCCAGCGCACATCCACCCCTCACGGCGCGGGCGGGGGCGACGTGGCTTCCCCGGCTGCACACAGGGACGGCTCCCGCCGCAGCACTTGTCCTCCTGGGGCTGGCGTCCCGCCGCAGCCCGTCCGTGCTGGGCTCAGGGACTCCCTTCTGCTGTCAGCCCGAGAGACGGGACTCTACCCGCTGGTCCCGGACAAGGACAGAGAAGGTCACGCCCTTCCCTGAGGACTGCAGCACCTACGGGAGCAGAGGGACTCAGTGCACCGGACGGGGCCGCCCTTCCCGGCGCCTAGGAGGTTACTTTTACCACCGGCAGCCCCACGTAACGGAAACTGCGTCCTGTTAATGCTGCACTTGCCCAGGCTGATGTGACGGGCAGAGGGCTGCCGACCCTGACACCGAGCACAAGTACCGATGGCCACCGGGGCAGAGTCGACTCCTCGCCCGGAATGCGGCGCGCGTCTGGTTTTACGTGGCGAGGGGAAGCAGGGGAAGGCGCGGCCTTCACCCCCTGCTTCTCACCTCAGGGACCTGGTGCCCACCCCCCCCCACCCACGGCAGTGTGCACCGTGCGCCGGGCTCGGCTGCAGCCCCGGGGCGTGAGCCCCGAGCTCCCCAACGGGTCCCATCCCAGAGGCAAGAAGGCGCGGGCAGAGCTGAGCGGAAAGAGCCAGCGCTGGCCAAGCAGGAGGGAGAATTCGGAGAAAATGCGGGCAGCTGCCCTGATGTGTGAGATGCTCGCAAAGACGGGATTTTCAGAGGCCCTGGGTGTGGGTGCCCTTGGACATTTTATAACCTCTTTAACGGAGACTCACGGATCCACTTTGAGAACGGCAGTGAAAAATGGCACCTTGGCTTTGGGCGGCCACCGTGCCGTCGGGAGACAGCGGGTGTACCCCCTGGGTTACAGCTGGAGCGTGACCCTCTAGGAATTTGGACCTAAACTCCCCGTGATCAGCCGCACTGCCCACCAACCCACGATGAACACGACCGTGTGCCTTGTGCTGCCGTGTACCCTGCCTGGCCTCCGTCCCCAGAGGGGCAACACGGCAGGTTTCTGAGCGACCGACCAGCTTCCTAACAGGTGCGCCCGGAGATACGGGGTGCAGTTCACGGTGATACGGATGTACCGCTGTTAAGATTTTAGTTTAGAACTCTCTGTACACTTTCTCCTACACGCTTTCCTGAGCAACATTTTGTATTTTTCAGATGGGATTTCATCGCAGCCCCGACACCAGGACCCGCAGCTGTGAGTGGAGCGCGTAGCACGTGCTCCGAACTTTTCTTCATGATCCCAGTTGTCCTGATTCTTTTTCAGCCATGATTTGTCACTCGTCAGCTTTGTTTTGCAAGTGCACGCGAATGACTTGGTTTTCGTTTCAATTTATGCCTATTTTCAGATTTTCCCTGATACAGAAATGATGTATGTTCATCACCATCGTCATCCTCTGGGATCGTTAGATAACAGAACGATGAGGACTCCAGTTTTGGATTACGTGTGATACTTTGATAAAATAAAGGAAATTTCCGACTTTTAACGTTCGTGGGCCCTGTTCCTAGGCTCCCAGGGAAGCTATCCTTGAACATTTACCAAGGTCAAAAGGATTCAGCAAAACCTCCAAGCGTGGGCTCTATTTCTTTGCCATGCACACACAGTACATCTGCTTTGTTAAATAATAATAATAATAATAACCAAAAAGGAACGTTCCAGACATAAAGAAAAAAACCTCCATGCTTTCCCTAAGATTAAAGTCATACAGTCTCATGCACACTAAAAACAAAAGATAAAGCCTCTCGCATTCTGGAATGCCCTTCCTCTGGATTCTCTCTGTAACTCCGTGTAAATTCTGTGTAAATAAACATATAACCCTGCAGCCCACGTTCCTTCCCCGGAGCAACCTTTGTGAAGACTGTGTATCCTGGGTGGCGGCCCCAACTTGGGCTCGAATAAGATGCCTTTTCTTTCTCTTTATTTTTTGGGGGGAGGGGCAGGGAGAGGGAGAGAGAGAGAATCCCAAGCAGGCTCCACACCGTCAGGGCAGAGCCCGACGTGGGGCTCGAACCCATGAACTGTGAGATCGTGACCTGAGCTGAAATCAAGAATTAGATGCTCAACCTGCTGAGCCACCCAGGAGCCCCTCTCTTTAATATTTTAAGGCAGGTTTGTTCTGCCTCAACCTTTCTTGGGGGAGTCGGCAGTGTGTCCGAGCAACCCCCCTGAACACAGCTGGGGGTCGTCTGGAACTCGGCGCTCCGTCCCAGCACGAGCCCTGTGTGCCCTCCGACTTCTCACGGGTGTACCGGTGACTCCTGCTATCCAACCCCCTCAATTTGAATCGACAGCCCTCGTACTCAAGCTGTTGAGGGCTGCCTGTGACGTTCTCCGGGCGGGAATAACCTACAGGGGTTGGTTGTTTTTGTTGAGCATTATCATCATCGATGCTATTAACATTAACGGAAGGCTGGAGTAAACTTTCTGGCTACAAACACGAGACACTGAATCACTCAGCTTGGAAGAGAAGGGACACTTGCTCCTTCGGGCCAAATGGTGCCTTCGGGTGACCGAGAGCCTCGCGGAAGCGTCTGTGGCTATTCGTGACACGTGGCGGTCCCGGAGGAACTTCCCACCTCATGAGGTAACTAATGCTTGGCTCGTCTGGGGACGCACACATAGGATTGATCATCCGGTGCTCAATGGTCTCAGACCTCACGGGGAGAAACCGAGACGCGTAAGAGAGTGTATCCCAGCTCCCGGGAAGGGATCTGAGCAGCACAGCCTGGCCCGCCACACTTAACACCTTTAGATCTCCTTCGAGCCTTACTCGAAAAATAAAACCACGACAAGAGGAATGGGGAACCATGCTTCGAGAGCTGAAAGCTCCCGGAAAACCACCCACCACCCATGGGAGCTCCGGCAGGCTCTGCGCACAACACGTAGGGACCTCTATTCGCAATGCTGACTTAACTGGGAAGATCGAAGTCTCGGATGGCCCAAATGGGGTTCTTTCCACACGTCTGAATTCGTTTTCTCGTGCACACAGAGAAAGCGACCAGAAACTAGGAAGCCGTTTGGTTCAATCAGTGCTCACGGACGTCCTCTGGGCTACGTTTGGCTTCTGTTTGCTGTTGCAGCTTTTGGTATGTTTGGGCAAAATTGGCTGTGTTCTGACTGGAAAATGGAAAAAAAAAAACAAAACTAATTGATGGACCCATAAATTATAATGCCATCTTGCAGTTAGATTTGTTTTGATAAAAGGGGGATAGTCGGAAATCGGGTCTTTAATGTCTTCTCCACAAATATTAGTGAAACAAAGGCTATGCATTGTTTGCATCTTGTCTATATGTCCATGTGTAATAACGGAGATCTTTTCTCCACTTCCAGATGGTGTTGCTAAAATTAATTTGTAAGAGAGCTCTATTTAATTGGTTTAGGGGCCTTCGCTTCTAAAACTCAGATAAAAACTAACCCAAATGTTTTCCAAGTTTACGTGATCTGGGATGAAATTCCCTACATTCAGGCTTTTGGGGTGACTCTGTAATAAAGATGCCCCATGTCAACCGATGGTCCAGAGAGACAAGGATGGGCACAAATCCAAGACCCCCAACGCCCTTCTCAAAAGTCAGAAAGATGAGGGAGAGGAGGAGGAAAACAGGCACTGGAAATCCTAAATCAACTTCCCCAAACAGAAGCACCACAACTGACGCCCCGTCCACTGCCTCCAGTCCTGCCTCCTCCAGACGGCTGAGAACAGCCAGGGAGAAAGCCCGTCTTGCAGGAGGGAGAGACAGGAGATGGAAATGGAGAGATGTTAGTCCCAACCTTGAATCGGCCTCTGGCCCGGCCGGCAGCACCCCACCCACCTCTACGGTCCCCCTTCCTGTTCCCGCACAGCCACCACTGGGGCACTCGCACAGCCGGCCCCCACACCACCCTCAGCACCTCTGGCACCACCGGCCCCTCCTACCCTCACCTCCGAGGACCGGAAGCTGTCAGGCCACCTCCTGACGAGGTTCAAACCGGAGCATGTCCCAAATCAGCATGAAGGGGCCCAAGGGCTCCCCTGGACTCAAACCGCTCACTTCAGCTTTCCCCCCAGGAGCCCCGGCTAAAGTTGACGGCAGGGAGCAAATTGACTAATGTCGTGATGGACACATGTGCAACACATTCGGTACTAACGCTAGTTCCAAGCCATTGATTTAATGAAAATAGACATGTTTTTGGAACTATCGACGTCAAATATAATACACACAATCAGCTTTTACTCTACCTGAATGTATCAGATTCACGTTGAAACTCTTGTAATCTGTCAGCAAAAATGACTTAAAATGATGGCTGATTTGGTCTCAAGGTTTCATGGGTAATTGTTAAGAGCTAGCCAGTTGTGTTTTTTTTTTTAATTTTTTTAATGTTTAGCTTTGAGAGAGAGAGAAACAGAGCATGAGCAGGGTAGGGGCACAGAGAGACACACACACAGAATCCCTACTAGGCTCCAGACTCTGAGCTGTCAGCACAGAGCCTGATGCGGGGCTCGAACTCATGGACGGCGAGATCATGACCTGAGCCGAAGTCGGACACCTAACCAACTGAGGCACCCAGGTGCCCCAGAGCTAGTCAGTTTTATAGAAAATGTTTGTGAACTTTTAAAAAGCTTCCAAGATCTTTAAACCATAAACCACTGGAGTCTTGCTAGATTGAATGACACATTGGGTTGAATTCACTGGATATCTAACTTTTTTCCAAATAAGATAAAATACTGAAACCTTAATTACTAAACATTAGGTTTATCTGCTTTTGCCTTCTTATTACAGAGAATCTAAAGATACTTGGGTCTCCTGGTAAACATGTTTTGTGCTTTATTGAAAGTTGCACTGTGGAAAAACACACGTGTCTAGAAGTCATAAAATATATTCATAAATTTCCCACTCTAAAGAATTCTGGTGTAATAGTTCACAATTGGTAACTAAGTTTTCACTGGACACTATGGTAGCCAAGAGTTAAAATTCTGCTAAATGTAAAAAAAGAAAATATGCTAAATGTAAAAAGAAAAGAAAAATTCTGCTAAATGTAATTATACTGCTGGAAATGATAAAGAAGCCAACTCTATGCGTGGCCAAAGTAGGAAATATGTAAGAAAGGCATAAAGAATAAGTTTTTGTTGAGAGAAAAGAAAGTAATTTTATCCTGAAACGAGACTAGTGATTTAGAGAGGGAGAATTTACAACAAAGTCTAAATGAAAAAAAAAAAAAGTTGTAGAAAGTTTGTAAAGGGGAATCTTTGGAAAGAATTTTATGTGTGGTCAGGATGGCTAAGATCAGAATAGATGAATTTTAAAGGTACACTTGTATAGGATGTGAGGGGGAAGGTGGCCCCCCACCCCAGCCTAGATACACAGACACCTGTGGGAACCAGGGCAGCACCAACACTCTCCACCTGGCTGGCTAACAGGGTGCCCTGCCCCCACACACTTCTTCGGACCCGCCCCTCCATCCCTGCCTCAGTGGGAGTTTTCCTGGGTTGCTGCAGATCTCTTCCTAAGTACCAGCCACTTTGCTGGCACCGTGAGTGCTCCGCATCCTCCTGTGGACCTGCCCCCTCCAATACCCCTTGGGCCAGAACCTGTCCAAAGTGGTACCACAAGCCTGGCAGTGTGCGAGCAGCCCCAACAGGGGCCGGCACTACTCCAAAGTGACTCCCACTGCAGGGAGAGGGAAAGATAACCACACACACACCAGTCAGACGATGGCCTCAGCAGTGGACTGGGGGCAGAGAGCTGTTCTGACTATAGCCAACCCCCACCCCCCCACCACCAAGGAAAACTTGTCAGGGGACAACAAAGGGAAGGCACCCTGCAGTTCGATGCTACCGCATGATACGAATGCCTGGTCTGACTCAGCTCAAGCCTAAAGCGGCCCCAGACTCACCCACTAACAGCACAGAGACTAAACTCTTCCCACAACAGGCAAAGAGAGCCACTACAGATGGCTGGACTAAGGGACAAAGAGTCTCAGCCACGACAGCAGAGCACGTGCAACATAACAGGAGACACCCCTGAAGCACCGGGTTCCGGTGAACGGGGCGCACGGCACTGCGGGGCACTACAGGGCTTCTTCAGAAGGCCATTGCTGTCAAGAGCAAGAGACACAGCTGACTGTCCTAACACACAGAAACAGACACGGAGAGTTAGATAAAATGAGACAGAGGAATATGTCCCAAATGAAAGAATGGGACAAAAATCACAGCAAGAGACCTAAGCAAAACGGAGATAAGTAATACGGCTGATAGAGAATTTAAAGTAATGGTCATAAAGATACTTGAGAAAAGACTGGAGGACATCAGTGAGATGCTCAGCAAAGAGAGAAAAAATACAAAAAAGAACTAATCTAATCAGAGATGAAGAATACAATAAGTGAACTTAAAAAATTAAAAATACACTAGAGGGAATAAATAGTAGACTAGAGGAAGCAGAAGAATAGATCAGCAACCTGTAGGATAGAGTAATGGAAAGCAATCAAGCTGAACAGGAGAGAGAAAAAAAATAACAAAAGATGAAAATAGACTAAGGGAACACGGGGACACCATCAACTATAATAACATTTGCATTATAGGGATCCCAAAAGGAGAAGAGCAAGAAGGGGGCAGAAAATTTATTTAAAGCAATAATAGCTGAAAACTTCCTGAATCTGGGGAAGGAAACAGAAATCCAGATCTAGGAGGCACAGATAGCCCACAAAAAAATCAATCCAAGGAGGTCCACACCAAGAAACATAGTAATTAAAATGGCAAAAGAAGTGATACAGAGAATTTTAAAAACAGAATGAGACCAAAAAAAAGGTTACCTACAAGGGAAACCCCGTAAGGCTATCAGTTGAGTTTTCAGCAGAAACTTTGCAGGCCAGAAGGGGTGGCATGATGTATTCAAAGTGCTGAAAGAAAAAAAAAAACAAAAACAAAAAAAAAAAAACTTCCAGCCAAGAATACTGTATCCAGCAAAGTTATCATTCAGAATAGAAAGAGAAGGAGTTTCCCACACAAACAAAAGTTAAAGGAATTCATCACCACTAAGCCAGCCTTAAAAGAAATGTTAAAGAAGACTCTTTTGAGTGAAAATGAGAGACCATAAGCAGGAGTAAGAAGAGTAGGAAACACAAAAGCAGCAAAATTAAGTATATCTACAAAAGTTACTCAAGGACTCACAAAATAAAAGAATGTAAAGTGTGACATCATATACTTAAAATGTGTGTATGTGGTGGGGGTGAGGAGTAAAGATTTAGTGCTTCTAGAATGGGTCTAAACCGAAGCATCCATCAAATTAATATGGAATTCTATATGCATAAAATATTATATACAAACCGAATGATAACCACAAATGAAAAACCAGTAATAGATATGCAAAAAAATAAAGAGAAAGGAATATAAGAATATCACTAAAGAAAGCCAACACATCATGAAAGAAGAGACCAAGGAAGGAACAAAAATAACTACTAAAACAAGTAACAAAATGGTAATAAGTACATATCTGTCAATGATTACTTTGAATATAAATGGACTAAACCCTCCAATCAAAAGACACAAGGTGACAGAATGGATTAAAAGCAAGATCCATCTTTATGGTACCCACAAGAGACTCATTTGAGACCTAAAGACATATGCATATTGAAAAAGTATTTATTATGAAAACAGAAGTGAAAAGAAACCTGGGGTGGCAAAAGATTGGACAAAACAGACTTTAAAGCAAGACCACAATAAGAGACAAAGAAGGACACTACATAATCATGAAGAGAACCCAACAAGATAGAACAATTGTATATATTTATGCACCTAACATGGAAACACCCAAATACATAAAGCAGCTAATAACAAACATAAAGGAAATAATCCATAGTAACACAATAATAGGGAAGTTTAACATCCCACTTAGATAAATGGAACAACCATCCAAAAACAAAATCAACAAGGAAAGAGTGCCTTAAAATGACACACTAGACTAGATGGACTTAAGAGATATATTCTGAACATTCCATCCTAAAACAGCAGAATACACATTATTTTCGAGCGCACATGGAACATTCTCCAGAATAGACCATGTATTAGGTCACAAAACAACTGTCAACAAATTTAAAAAGACCAAAGTCATACCATGAATCTTTTCTGACCACAATACTATGAAAGTAGAAATCAAGCACAAGAAAAAAATCTGGAAAGACCCTAAATACATGGAGGTTAAATAGCATCTACTAAACAATAAATGGTTCAACCAAGAAATAAAAGATGAAATCAAAAAATACATGCAGACAAATGAAAATTTAAACACAATGGTCCAAAAATCTTTGGCATGCAGCAAAAGCTGTTCTAAGAGGGAAATTTATAGCAGTACAGGCCTACCTCAGAAAGAAAAAAAATCTCAAAAAACCAACTTAGCCATATGCCTAAAGGAGCTATGGAAAAAAAAGAACAAACAAAACCCTAAATCAGTAGAAGGAAGGAAATAATAAATATTAGAGCAGAAATAATCAAAATAGAAACTAAAAAAAAAAACAAAAAAACAAAATACAAAAACAATAGAACTGGTCCATGAAACCAAGAGCTGGTCCTTTGATAAAACACAAAATTTGATGAATTTTCAGCCAGATTCATCAAAAACAGAGAGGGGGGAGGGAGGGACAGGGAGGCAAGGGGCTCAAATGAACAAAATCAGAAGTGACAGAGGAGAAATAACCACCGACACCACAGAAATACAAAGGAGTGTAAGAGAATATTATGAAAAGTTAAGTGCCAACAAATTGTACAACCTAGCAGAAATGGATAAATTCTTAGAAACTTACAGCCTCCTCCAAAAACTGAACAAGGAAGAGATAGAAAATTTGAACAGGCTGATTAACAGCAATAAAACTGAATTTGTAATAAAAAAAAACTCTCACCAAACAAAAGCCCAGGATGAGATGGCTTCACAGGCAAATTCTATGTAACTTTTAAAGAAGAGTTAATAGCTATTCTTTTCAAACTATTCCAAAAAATAAAAGAGGAAGGAAAGCTTCCAAATTCATTCTATGAGGCCGGCATTACCCTGATACAAAACCAGATAAAGACACCAAAAAAAAAAGAGAACTACAGGCCAATCACCTCTGATGAATACAGATACAAAAATCATCAACAAAATATTAGCAAACCAAATCCAACAATACATTAAAAAAATCATTCACCACGATCAAGTGGGATTTAGTCCTAGGATACAAGAGTGGTTCAATGTTCACAAATCAATCAACATGGTACATCACATCAATAAGAGAAACGATAAAAGCCATGTGATCATTTCAACACATGCGGAAAAATCATCTGACAAAATACAACATCCATTCCAGATAAAAACCCTCAACGAAGTAGGTTTGGAGGGAACATACCTCAACATAGTGAAGGCCATGTATGAAAAACTCACAGCCAATATCATAATCAATGGGGAAAAACCAAGAGCCTCTCCTCTAAGGTCAGGAACAAGACAAGGATGTCCACTCTCACCACTTGTATTCAACACAGTACTGCAAGTCCTAGCCACAGCTGTCAGACAAGAAAAAGAAATAAAAGGCATCTAAATTGGTAAGGAAGAAGCAAAATTTTCGCCATTTTCAGATGACATGATACCGTACGTAGAAAACACAAAAGACGCCACCAAAAACTACCAGAACTGATAAATTAATTCAGCGAAGTCACAGGATACAAAATCAATGCACAGAAATCCATTGCATTTCTACACACTAATAATGAAGCTGCAGAAGAGAAATTAAGAAAACAATCCCATTTACAATAGCACCCAAAATAATAAAATACCTACCCAGGAATTCACTTAACCAAGGAGGTGAAAGACCTGTTCTCTGAAATCCACAAAACACTGATGAAAGAAATCGAAGATGGCACAAAGAAGTGGAAAGATATTCCATGTTCGTGGACTGGGGAGGTGCGGGAAACTCACGGCCACAATGGCTCATGTAGAGGCCCTCTTAGTGTCTGTTGCTCTATGGACCACACACAGGATCACCAGAGACATCTGAACTACGAACCAGAAAAATCCATCAGATTGCTGCTGCCTGCCCCCACTCCGCCTGAGGATGCTTGAAGCCTGTCATACAGATATCTCACTGGCAGCATCCAGGACTCAGACACTGGGTTTATAATTTGCTCCAACCATTACCTGTGTTTTCCTTTTGTTTCCATAGAAATGCCTCTCATTAATTAACCTTATTGCCTGCTGAACAAGGCAGAGTGTGTACAAAAGCCAACACCACTTGCGACACCTAGATGAACTCCTGGGAAGTAAGGACCCAGATAATCAGGCAGCAAGTCACATGGGTACAAGAGGCCCCTGCCCCCCACCTCCTTTTTTAAGGTGGCAGAGACTGGCTTACTGATCCATTCTCTTGGAATACCCACTGGGATCAGATCAACTTTCGAGATTCCCACCCCAGACTACACCGTTACTATTGCTTGGAATACACTTGGGGATGAAATTAACGTCACATAGTGCCAAACTATGTAGAAAAATATAACTATCTCTGATGACCCCTCAATTAGCACAAGGGACCAAAAGTTACAAGTAGGTCAAATCCTTCTGTTTCAAAGCCCCAACCACACCCTAAATCGGCTGAAGCAGTAACAGAAGACAGAGCTCCGCTCACGCTCCATAGAAATGCAACGAAGGACTCACGATGGGAAATTCTAACCGGAAAAGTCTCCACATGTCTGACACCGTGTTGCTTCTGTTTCCCTTGCTGCAGTGACCTACAGGTTAGAACTTTCTGCTTAGCCCTGCGTGTAGGCACGTTACAGCTAAGGTTTACCAAAACTGCTCTTTACCCAACACCTACCTCACCCGAGGAGACAAGGAAGTAGCCAAAGCACCATCACCCCCAATTCTTCAAGATTGAGGAAAAGTCATAACTCAGGGAGGAATTGACTCCATGCCCCATAGGGTTAATGAGGTAGAAATTACCAGAAAACTGAAAGCCTGCTTTTCAGAGAAGTGCTTCTCCCTAACTGGCTATAACTGGCTATTAATGTCTCCCAGTCCCCACCAACAAACCCGCTGGCTGGCCCTGCAGCAGCCTGGACTCATCGGGTTCCTGCCTGGTAACAAGCAAGGCCCCGCTTTCCTTATGTGAGATAAGGAGAGACCCCATCCAGGTTTCCCAGCCCTCAGAGTGCGCCCACAGCCCCCTCTCCTGGTCCTGAGATAACCTCCTAAAGGGGGACTGAATTTCTGAAGTCTCTGCCCCAGAGTCACCATGGAACGTATGTTACGCGTATGTTTCCTCAGTGGGAACTCGCTCTAGCTTCCCTCTTGAATGATCAAGAATTTTCCCACCTTTTAATCAAGACTCTTTGGCTTTTTCTCCTGCCTAAGTCGATTCCAACATCACATTGGTTCCTTCAAGTTGTACTTACTAGAATTCTTTTTCTGTCCACGAGTCATTGTTTTAAATGTTTTACCAAACGCAAAAAACAGACAGTCTAAGCCAAGCACGCGTACTGTTTGCTCACCGGTTGGACTTTATAGAGAACATGTTATCACTTTTAAGCCTCCCACCGGTTCTGTTACAGTAAGTCCCCAACAAGGAACTAGGGGTGAAAAAATACATTATGTTCATACCTAGCAACAGGGACTTGATGGGCCCTGGACAGACAAGCCAGGCACCCTGGCACCGAGGGACCGGAAAACATAAGGTTGATCGTCAATGCTTTCTGAGGAAAGATTACTGATCAAAAAGGGGAAATGATAAAGGAAAATTTCAACTTTTGATGTTTGTGGGTCCTGCTCCTGGGCTCCCAGGGAAGCTAGACTTGAACATTTACCAAGGTCAGAACGACTCAGGAAAACCTCCGAGCGTGGGCTTTATTTCTGTCCCGTGCACACACTGTACATCTGCTTTGTTAAAAAATAAATAAATAACCAAAAGGAGCATTGCAGACATAAAAAAAAAAAAAAATCTCCCTGGTTCCCGTAAGATTAAATTCATACAGCCTTGCACACACTAAAAATATAAAATAGATTAAAAAATAAAAACATAAAACAAAGTCTGTAACTGTTTGGAATGTCCTTTGTCATGACGATTTGTAACTCTTCATGAAAAAGAAAAAACACAAACGTATAACCCTGTACCACATGACCCTTCCCCAGAGGACTCTCTTCTTTGTGAAGACAGGTACCCTGGGCAGCTGTCCTAACTTGGGCTCGAGGAAGACTCTTTTCCTTTCTCTTTAAAATCAAACAAATTTTCTTTTAAATGTATATTTTTTGAGAGAGAGAGAGAGAGAGAGAGCGAGCGCTCAAGCGAGTGAGAGAGAGTAGGGGAGGGGCAGAGAGAGAGAGGGAGACACAGAATCCAAAGCAGGCTCCAGGCTCCGGGCTGTCAGCACAGAGCCCCACACGGGGCTCGAACCCACAGACTGCAAGATCATGACCTGAGCTCAAGTCGGACGCTTAACCGACTAAGCCAGCCCCTCGCTTTAAATTTTTTTTTATTTTTTGTTTAATATAGCGAATTGTCAGATTGGCTTCCATACAACACCCGCTGCTCATCCCAACAAGTGCCTCCTCAGTGGCCGTCACCCATTTTCCCCTCTCCCCCACCCCCATCCACCCTCACTTTGTTCTCTGTATTTAAGGGTCGCTTGTGGTTTGCCTCCCTCCCTCTCTGTTCGTAACTATTTTTCCCCTCCCCCTTCCCCATGGTCTTCTGTTAAGTTTCTCAAGATCCACGTATGAGTGAAAACATATAATATCTGTCCTTCTCTGCCTTTGTTCATTTTGCATTGACAACTTCTCTTCCTTAGAATGACAATTTTGGGGGGGCACCTGGGTGGCTTAGTTGGTGAAGGTCTGACTTCGTGTCAGGTCATGATCTCAGCAGTTCCTGGGTTTGAGCCCCATGTCTCGGGGCCTGGAGCCTGCTTCGGATTCTGTGTCTCCCCCTCTCTCTGTCCCTCCCCTGCACGTGCGAAATCTCTCTCCCAAAAATAAACGTTAAAAAAAAAAAAAAAGAGTGACGACTTTTTGTATGGAATTTAAAGAAGGAATGACAGCAAATTAATTATGCTTGTATCTTTACATACACAGACACACACACGCACAACACAGGGGCACACATTTCCCCAGAAAAACATTTGAATTTTTGAAAAGTCTCTACTTGTATTAATAAGAAACAAAGCTATTTTCTGGGTTTGGATAGAACCGCAGCAGAACTTAAGAGCTGGGTACGAGACTCCATAATTCATAGCTAAACTCCAAATACCTCCTACGGATGCAAAATTGCTCATTTTACCCGCTCATCGGGGCAGCGCTGGAAACCAAAGCCGCCTCTTGGGAATAATACCTTAGCAGGCTGCACGGAGGAGACGGTGCACGGCACCCACGCCCCAAACAATGACGTCACGGAGTCTCAGCACAGATGGACGCACTTACAGGTGCGAGTTAAATGCTCAATTAACAGCCCCAGTTAGACTCCCCGGAGCACCTGTGGGCACACTGCTAGTTCTGGAAGGCAGCGCCCAACTGCAGGGAAGGACAGATGCAAACTATCAGTGAACTTGGAACCAGCAGACCTGGGGTGAGGGCTGCAGGGGTCCTTCCGAATGCCCCAAGTTCAGGGCTTCGCAGAGAAGCCCTCATAGGGGGACAGTCTCCCTGAAGTCCACATTACCTGATGTTTCCGAGATGGCTAATTGGTGGAGGTTGGGCGGTGGTCGGGTGTTCTGGGGATCGACTCTCCAGCAAGGCTGGGATCCGCGTCTAGAAACCCCCCAAGGGGTCTCCGGGACCGTGGGCATTCGCCAGCCGGGTCTAGGAGTGAGTCAAGGCACACCTGAAAACAAGGGACACGCAGCCCGGGCAGGGAGAGCCAGCGTGCCCTTATGCGATCGTGAGCATTCTCCCGAGCGCCGGATTCTGTGTCTCCAAGCAGGCCTATGAGGGGACTCAACCGGTGACCGCGGGGCCGCAGGGTCTCAGCCCCTGCCCGCCGTCCCCGAGCAAGTCCTCGAGGAGTGAGGCATCTCCCCGCCCGGCCTGCCGCACCTGGCGGCCTGTCTGCCTCCCGGGCCTCGCCGGGCCCCCTGCCCTGGCGGGTGGGGGCCCCGAGCACCGCCTCTGGCTGCTTCTGGCCACCGCGTCAGCTTGGGCTCCGGACGCGAGGAGGCCGCTGGAAGGAGCCGGGCGGCACCGGTTCCCAGAGCTGCATTCAGGCCCTGGCCGCCCTGGCCGCAGCTCTCGGATGTGCGGACTCCTGTCCCTTCCGCGGCTGCCGCTGCCCCTGCTCGCCGACAGCCCGCCCTTCTGAGCTGGGCCAGTGCCGCCTGCGCTGGAGGGGGGGTGGGGGGTGGGCGCGGGCTGTGTCACCTCCCGCCGGGGCTCCCGGGCTGCCACCGCGGCCGCCGCGCCGCCTGCCAGGCCCCGGCCCCCCGCGTGCCACTTACCCGAGCGTCGCCGTTGGGCGGGCGGCCCAGCGCCGTGCCTCTGCTGCCCTCTGCGGGCGGCGTCCACGCGCGACCTGAGCCGGCGGGGAGGAGCCCTGCCCCCCGCCTCGTGCCGGCCTGGGGTGGGGGCTGCTGCGGGGGCGAGGGTCGACTGGGGGCGGGGCTGGCGGGGATAAGGGGGTAGGGGAACTGGCGGGGGGGGGGGGGCGGGGAAGAGTGGAGGTTGACTGGGGGGGCGGGGCTGGCAGGGGTAAGGGGGTAGGGGGACTGGCCTGGGGGGGCGGGGAAGAGTGGAGGTCGACTGGGGGGGCGGGGCTGGCGGGGGTAAGGGGGTAGGGGGACTGGCCTGGGGGGGCGGGGAGGAGTGGAGGTCGACTGTGGGGCGGGGCTGGCGGGGGAAGGGGGTAGGGGGACTGGCCGGGGAAGGGGGGGGCGGGGAAGAGTGGAGGTTGGCTGGGGGGGCGGGGCTGGCGGGGGTAAGGGGGTAGGGGGACTGGCCTGGGGGGGCGGGGAAGAGTGGAGGTTGACTGGGGGGGCGGGGCTGGCGGGGGTAAGGGGGTAGGGGGACTGGCCTGGGGGGGGCGGGGAAGAGTGGAGGTTGACTGGGGGGCGGGGCTGAGCGAGGGGGCGGGGCTGGACTGGAGGTCGCGGAAGTCGACTGGGGGCGAGGCCGGCGGGGGGTGGGGGGGGGGCTGGGCTGGGGGGCGGGGGACGGGGGTCGACTGGAGGAGCGGGATCGATTGGTGGGGGCGGGGACCGCCTGCAGGGCCCTTCAGCTGCGGGCCGAGCTGCGGGGGGGCGGGGCTGGCTGAGAGAGCCCTGCCCTCCGCTCCGGGGACGACGGCCCTGGTCCCGCCCCTCGGTGCCCGCGGCTGTGCGCAGGTGGCACCTGCCGCGGGAGACGCTCCCCGAGGCCTGCGGGCTGGACGTGGCCCGGCCGTGCTCGCCTGGCGGGAAGCAGAGAGACCAGCACGATGAGGGGCTCGCACACGTTAACCGAGCGCGCGTTTCACAGGACCGGAGCCCCTGGGGACCCTCAGGCGGCCGTCACGTTGCGCAATGACTGGAGCCCCAAAGTTCACGTGGCCTGTGCGTGGGCACCGAGCCGTTTCCTGTTCTTGCCGGTGCCTGGAAACCCGTTCCCCAAATATTTTTCAGGATGCAGTTCAAATGCGAATTGTCAGGCCTTTTTCATACTGTTTTGGTTAAAGATAAAAAAAAAAACAAACCAATTCTAGACATTCCGAACAATATTAGCTCCACTTTATTGACTGCCGGCCAAGCACGACTTTAGGAATTTCCATCCATAGCTCACATCATTGTCCCCTCTGAGCGCTTGTCTCTGTTCCACCAGGGAGAAAAGTTAGGCTCTGAGAGGTTAGGACGCTTGGCCCAGGACACACAGCGGCAGCAGAGACAGTAGCCCGCTCAGGGACTCCACAGTTTGTGTTCTGCACACCAGCGCCACCTGTTGGTCCTCACGGCCTCTCCTCACTGCAGCTGTCCTTTCTGCGGGGCAGGTGACCGGCCCTCGCACCCGGCCTGGGCCCCCCCCCCCTCCAAACCCTCTAACCGCCCTCCCACCCCCGCGAAGCAGCTCCCGGGACGCCGGGCACAAGCATCGCTCCCGCTCACGGAGGACAGAACTGCATCAGTCCAGCTGTCCTGGCAGCTGGCGGACTGGCCATGAGTGAGTGTGGGGGATGGGAAATCGGGTGGGTAAGCCACCAAACGCAGTGGTTTGCCATCACATTCCTGGCTACCTATCGGTGGCCACCTGGTGCCCGGCGTGGTGAGGCCCTGACGCAACGTGGCACGAAGCCGGCAGCCCCCCCACCCCCCCACCCGTCTTCCCCTTTCTCCGCGGGAACCATAGAAAACCGCAGGCAAAAGAAGCGCCATTACTCGCCGATGTGACAGAGAGCTGAGTGGGGACTCCCTGCAGAGTCAGAGCTGGACAACACGACAGGGAACAGGGCAGCGGCGGGGGGGCTGCGTTTCCCTGGCCGCGTCCGGCTGCCGCGGGCCCAGCCGGTGGCTTCACGTGGCTGGTTGCTCAGACCCAATTGTGTGCTGTCGCTCGCCCTGTCCTGCTTGTCATGAGGGTGCATTTTGCGACTTTCTAAAGTGGAAAGGCCTTCAGTTTCGTGTGTGAAGACCCGGGAGAAGTTGCCCGGGGCAGGAGGGAGGGCGGGGGCCTCCTGCGAGGGGCACTCTGCTAAGGCCTGTCGGAACCTGCGGAAGCATCTGGATTGTCCTGCGCCTGAGCGCACCTTCACGGGCGGGAGGAGTTTTCATTTTAGCAGGGGGCCCGCCTGCCTCACGACCAGCCCCGGGCACTCATGGGGCCAGCGAGGGCTTCCTCGTGTGTCAGGGGCTCAGATGACGAGCGTTTGGGATTGTATGGGCTGCCCATGCTGTGTAACAAATAACCCACCATTTACCGACTAAAACCCACAAGCATCTATCGTCTGGATTCTGAGGGTCGGGCATGCGGCTGCGGTTTGGCTGGACACTCTGGTTCACGTTCACAGCCCAGCTCTCAGCCGGGAAGCAGCCCGCGCGGGGGAATCCGCTGGCCGGTGGGGGGGGGGGGGGCTCCATTCCTCCCCTCCTGCTCCTCCCCTCCTGCCACCCCTTAGGGCTGCCCGAGGGTCCTCACGTGTGGCACCGAGTTCCCCAGACTGTGATGAGATGGGGAGGGGGGAGGGGGGGTCACTGTCAGGCGGTGGTCGAGTTCACGGAGCGCAGTGGCTGAACGTTTGAAGGAATGTTTGTGACGTCTGTGCTCAAGTGCCGACAGCTGTGGTGCGTCGTGACGTTGGTGGGGCCGGTGCTGTGCTGTGAGGCTTATTCCCCGCCGTCCGCTCCTCCCCGGGGCCCCCGGACGGCCCGCTGCTGGCTCCTGAAGGAGGACAATCAGTGCCGCCTCCTTCCGTCCCCCACATCACAGGGAGGTCACCCCCACCTCTTCCCAGCCGCCGCGCGCCCCGTCTCTACCCACTCTGCCTGACACAGAAAAAAGAAAGACTCCCCCTGTCCCCAGACGGCCTGACATCAGGTGGCAAGATGCTGAGTCCATCTGTGGAAGATCACCCCCCCCCCCCCCAAAGCCACTGAGGACACCATGGCCAGGATGGAGGGTGTGGTTTTGTGACCCGGCCAGAAGCTTCTCCCAGTGCTAGCATCCTCCGTCTAGGAGCCCCGCCCCCTCCCTTCCCACGGTGGCCCCAGATGTCAGGGTCCGCGGCCAGAGAAGCTCGCCGCTCCTCACGGAAGGTGTTGCAAGAAGGAATCCTGCCCGTCGCGGTCCAGCTCTGTTTTCAGGGATGTTAGGCTGACCCTCTGAAATTGGCGGCAATAGAAGTATTTACGGCACAGAAATCCGCAAACGCTACAGACGGGCGCTTGTAACGGTTTTCTCCCGGAGACGCGCTTTCCCAGCACACGGCCGGGACGGTCATCTATGTCCAGCTCAACGGGCTGTCTTCTTCCTCTGAGCGCAGGAATATCATTCAACAAATCATTATTCTGACTTGTAGACAATAGCAAGATGCCTGTAAAAAATGGTTATTTAGAAACTATAGATTTCTTAACATAATCGGAGGCATAAAACTCCAACAATCTGCTTGCGTTCAAAAGCAGAATTGGGGGACGTTGTTTGGTGCATTTTTAGTCAATGAGTTTGCTATATATATTTGGTTTTAAGATGCCCCCTCCCCATAAGGAATACGGGCAGCGAAATCTACTTGACCCATGACAGTAGAGACCCCAAGCTCCCCCGGGGTCTCATGGATGGCAGTGATTTATATGTCACTGGCTCCGCCCACTGCTGTCTTAATCTGGGACATTCGCCTTCTGAGAACACCCTTCCAAAAGTGCGTGGGAGAGAGCCCAGCACAGACACCGGCATAGGGCTTCCGTGGGATCGGCAGGACAGATGCCCCGCCCTGCTTGTGTGTGCGGCCTGTCCAGACGTACGGGGCAGCGTGTCCCCTCTGGAGCCCTTCACGACCCTGGGTCCGGCCACGTCGACCAGCAGAGCACGGGCTGCAGACCCTGGGCTGCCAGGGTGGCCCCGGATCCCCCGGAGGAGTCACCGGATGGATGCTCTGTGGGTTCCCGCTGAAGTGGGGAGAACGCCCACCTCCCAAGCTCCTCACCTGCCTCTCTCCCGGGAAATGGGCCCGTCAGCTCTGGCTTGAGCTCCTGTCACAGAGTTAGAGCCTTCCAGTCACTTTCTCTTCAGGCGCCTGGGCAGAAGGCCCCTCCTGTACTCTTTCCCCCCAAAACAAACCAATCGGCACCACCCAAACCAAAACCAAACCTATTATTCAAGTGCTTGGTGGTCACAAGGGGTCACAGGTCACCTGTGCCCAGATAGGGCTAAACTCTGGCTTAGGACCCAGTGAGAGCCCCCTTTGGAGGGGAGCTCAGTGGTGGCAGGGGCCCCATTCTGGCAGCTAGCCATCTTCCTTCACCCGGGCCGGTGCCCGCACCTCTCTGTTCCTTTTCTTTCCTGGTCTGCGAAACGTAGCCAAGAACACAGCCTCACAGGGCGTTGTAGATCGATGTGTGAATTGTGTCAGGATTGTGCGTGGATCCACGTGGAGTGCACAGAACCGTGCCTGGAACCAAGCGAGCTTTCGATAAATGTTCATCACGATGGTTGCCGCGGCCCTTGCTCTGTGCAGAGTGAACGGCTGTGCCGTCATCTGCCTTTGCCCAACACGAGGGCTTTGTTGTCTGGAATAACCAGCCCTTACAAAAACATTCTGCAGCACCCGTTAGAGGTTTCCGGGCCGCTGAAAAGGAGCCGTGCTCGCACCGACGTGTGGGAGCCACCTGACGGACGGGTGTCTGCTTGGCCCTGAGGGAACAGAGAGGACGGCGAGGGGACAGGGTGCTCACCTGCGGCCTCTTAAGGTGGGACGGTGGGAGTCGCCTCTTGGCATTTGCACGTGCATTTCAGCGGCCAGAGGTTAGTCAAAGGAGGCCGGAAGTTGTGTTTCTTTCCTCTGCATGTCCACGGGCCCAGCTAAAACTTGGGGGCCCATTTCTAAGGAAGAGGGAGACAAGAACGAGGGTGCCTAGTAGAAAGTGTCTGCGGGAATTCTGCCACCGGCCTGCTTCCCCCCAGCTGGCAACGTCTCCTGATTGAGCAGGTGTCTGATGCCTGGGGCCACCCCCTTAGCCAGACCGGGGCGGGGCGGGGAGTCTGCTGCATCTATGGGGCATCCCGTGCGTCCCCAGCTTCTTCCATAGCTAACGGGAAGGGGGACGGTCAGGGTTATATTATCGGACACCATGTAACAAATTACTCCAAACTCAGTGGCGGGAACAGTAATGCTCATTTATCAGCTCCGTTTCTAAGGGTCGGAAACTCGAGAGTGGCCTGCCTGGCAGATCCCGGCCACCAGCCTCCGCAGGACTGATGGGGCAGGAGGACGTACTTCCAAAGCGGTGCCCTCGTGCGTCCTGGGTGTTGTGGGGGGAGACCTCAGCTCCTCACCTGGGGCTGCTTGAGCGTCCTCACAGCCTGATCCCAGAGACGAGGCAGAAGCTTCGGTACCTGTAACGGCCCGGCCTGGAGAGGCCCGCGGTCACCTCGGCAGTCTTCTTTGGTCACAGGAGTCAGGCCTCAGGAGCCCCAGCAGAAGCAGAGCCCTCCCAGGGCTTCAGATCTAGCAAACAGACATTTGACGAGTCAGAATAAACTCTCTATGGGCATAGAGCTCTCGACAGCCTCCAGAACAGAAGCGAGGGAAGGCTTTGTGCAGTAAGGCCGGGCCCTAAGGCGAGGCAGGTAAGACACGTAGGCTGTGAGGTCCAAGGCGATGCCGCCTCCCAGGGTCGGGCAAGTGCAGAGTTGTTCAATTAGCCCGTGAACCTGGCCTAGCATCTAAACAGATCTGACTCCCAACTGGGGTGATGTTGTTCCCCACGGGACATGGGGCGATGTTGGGGGACATATTTGACTGTCATGGTAAATAGTGCATCTGGTAAATAGAGGGCAGCGAGCAGCTAAGCTCCCTGCCTGCACAGGACGGCCGCCGCTGAAAGAATGATCCAGGCCGGGCTGTCCGAGTGGCTGGGAATCATCGTTGTGAAAGGGGAAGTCGCGGTAAAGGCAGCTAGCGCGTGTAGGGGCAGCGGCGTGTGGGGTTCGTGCAGGGAGAGGACAGCCTGTCCGCGTGGCCGGGCCGCGTGCGCAGGGCAGTCAGGGGAGGGGAAGTCTGTGAGATAAACTGGGCCTGGGGGTTGGGGGCACCGTAAGGTATGATTCAGGAGTTCGGACACGGGCCCACAGGAAATGGGAAGCCTCTGTGAGGTGGTTGGTTCTGGGTTCAAGGGGACTTGGGGCAGAGAGGCCAGCCGGAGCCGCGGCATTCAGCGTGATGCCTCTCAAGCGCGGACGGGTGCACACGGGCGCGTCGGTGTCCCGGGGCTTCCGGTCTACTTTGCAGAGCGCCGTCGCGGGCTCTGGTCAGCACCACAGCTCGAGGGCCGCGCTGTGGAGGGTGCGGCTGACGGGGCCGTTCCGCTCCCCTGTGTCACTCCAGATCCCAGCCCGGGAAACAAAACGCCAGAACTGCCACCGCTGACGCAACGCGAGACTTCTAGCAAGGAGGCCCGACCTGGGGTTTGCTCGGAACCCAGACGTTGATACCCGTTTCCACCGAGGCTGGCTCCGAGTTGGCCGGGGGCTTGGGCCCCCAGAGCTGGCGAGGCCGAGAGCCCCAGCGGCGCCCGTGAGGCTCGGGAACCTGGCCTCTGGAGCTTGTCCCCACGAGAAAACACAGCGAGGGGAAGAAGCACCTAGTGCTGCTGCCTTCCCGGGTTGGGGGGCAGCCGCCTTGCCTCCCCTGGGCTCTAGCTCCCCGATCCGATCCGTGCAGTGATGGGGCTCGGGGGCCGATGGCAGCGTTGCAGCTTGTGGTTTGCAGGAGGGCCCATCCCGACTCTCCGGGGAGCCCCGCTCGGAGGCAGTGTCCCCGGGGTTGGACCCCCCTCCCTCCCTCCCTCCCCTCGTGTCCCTGTCCCTCTCCCTTCCTCCCCCTCCTTCCCTCCTCCTGACCGCCAGGGCTCCCACCCACTCCTCAGCAACACCTCTCCAACACCTGTTTTCTGCCAGCCGGAAACTAAACAAAGAGCACCTGCCAGGGACGGAATGTTTGTATCCTCCCCAAATTCGTAGGTTGGAATCTTACCCCCAGGGTGGTGGTTTTACAAGGTGGGGTCGTTGGGAGGAAATTAGGCTTAGATGAGGTCATGAGGGTGGGACCCCATGGTGGGGTTAGCCCCCCCCCCACCCGACCCCTCCCTCTCTGCCCTGTGAGGACGCAGCCAGACGGTTCAGCCGTCTATGAACCGGGAGGACGGCTCTCACCAGGCACTGGATCAGCCGGCGCCTTGATCTTGGACTTCCAGCCTCCAGACTGTGAGAAGTACATTCCTATTGTGTGAGTGCCCCGTCTGTGGGGTTTTCTCACGGCAGCCTGAGCGGACGAAGACACCACCAGCGTGAGAGAGAGCAGGGCCGCTAGCTCCCAGGTGGCTGGAGCGCGGAGCCCCGGGGCTCAGTCACCATCCCTCGTGCTGGGGCGGGATGTCAGTGGGGGCGGGGGGGGGACTCCGAGCTGGCAGAGGGGAGCCGCACCGTGGAAAAGGGGGTCAGGTGCGCCCCGCTGGGGGCCGTGGGCGTGGGGAAGTCAGGAGGGCTGACCAGAAGCAGGATCCTACGCGGTTGGTTGGGGGGACGTATTTGGCTTTCCCCGTCAGTCCTAAGTTGGAGGTGGGGGCGAGAGCGAGGGGAGCTGGCGGGTGTTGATCAAGGCCTGGCCGTTTGGGGCTGGTTGCCGCAGGCCGTGGCTTGGCTTCCCCGACCGGTGGCCGCGGGTTGGGGGTCAGAGCTCTGTGTTTACGTATGATCTGGGGACATCCTCCGTCTGCGTATCCAGTATCTTACCAGGCTTCCCGGTGTCTCCTGTGATTATCCTAAGAACTCACACCACCTGCTAATGGAAGACGGCCAGAGGAGGCCTGAAATGCCTCTCCAGTCCCTCTGTGACACTGGGGCTTTAACAGGGCTTCCGGAAGGCAATCAAGCCTTCACAGAATCATCATTCGGATACTGCTAAGTCAGGCAGGAGAGGGAGGGGCGTGTTTTCAGCCCAGTGAGGATAGAGCTCCGCCCCCCACCCCCGCGGGCCCACCTCCGAGAGCGAGGCAGCCCGTGTGCCAGGGAATGCCACCGAGACGGAGGTTTTCCTAGTTTTCTAGCGGGCAATGCTGTGGTCTCGACTGAGAGCCAGGTTTGCTCTTAGTGTTAGGGAATATCTCTGTGTCCTCACCCTAAAACTTTAAAGACGCGACTGAAATTCATTTTCTCTGGTTGGTTTGGGACTTTTGATATATTTGAGTGGTCCTGTCCTTCCGTCCGTACCCCGCTGCCACAGGTGCGGTTTGTATTTGCCGCCCACCAGGCTCTTGGGGACAGGCATCCATGGTCGGGGCTCAGTGAGTACCTTGAGACACTTGACGCTTTGCACACTTCCTAGGCAGAGATGGTGGAGGATAAGCAAGAAAAGAGCTATCCGAGTGGTAAAATAATGTTTTATTCCATGGATGAACAAACGCTAGTATGCCACATGCTCACTCCCCTCCTGCCAGATCTCGCGGCCACAGCTGGCTTCCCCTGTCGGACCTAGTTGGCTTTGCGGTCGGTCAAGCCCGCTGAGAATGGCGAAAGCACGGTCACGGCTCACAGCGGTCCGGCTGCTCACGCGTCGGTCCTTTTCGCAAGTGACGGCGTCTCACCCGAAAAAATCCGGTGACGGAGACCCTCCGATGGCGCTGACTGCAACTGACATTGCAAGCTCACGGAGACGAGACCCACGCCCTCAAACACCGAAAAGCGACGCGGACAGATCTCTGCCGACGGCATGTCAAGGACCCCCCGGCAGGACCGGACGCTGGAGAGATCAGTACTGACGTTCAGGTGGTCGACGAGCTCCGAGGGAAACAACAGCGATCGATGCATTTCCGACTGGCACTGGTGGGGAGTGCGGGTCAGCCACAGAGCGGCGGCATGCAGGCGAAATGAGCTGGTGGGGGGCCAGGGCCCGATCCCGTCTTTATATACAACGAAATGAAAGAGACACCGGGAGCACCGGGGGTTCGTCCCGTCGGAGGGTGTGTGACACGTGGACAGGCTGCTGGCGCACGGTGGCGGGGCCACCGAGCCGTCCCCGGGGCGGGAGGCCACCGCCCGCGCCCACGCTTCCCTGGCCTGTCCCCTGAACACGCGCACAGACCTGGGGATGGAGTCCACCCTTAGTCTTTTTACCTTTTTTTAACCAAATGCCATCTGAAAAGCTTTGACAAGGTATCAGGGGGAAAAAGGACAGGCTTCAAGACATACGTGGATAGCGTGAGTCTGAGCCAAATCCCAATGCAGCTTCGTGGGAAAGAAGTTTTATTTAGGATTTTTTTTTTTTTTTTTTTTTTTTTTTTTTTTTTTAGTATAGTACTGGATGTTCGTTCCCCTCAGGTTTTTGAAATTTCTGCACAAAGTCTCAAGACAATCTTGAGGAGAGAGCAGTTAGTTGCTTCTGATGTGTTTCTTTATCCAAACAAGTGCAAAGCCTACACGGGGACCGAAGAACAGAAAGCAAACAAAGCCAAGAAAGAACGCAAAGAAGGAGAGACACAAAGAAGGAGAGACAGCCCGTGACCCGAGACAGTGCCAGGTAAAAACCATAGAAAAATACGAATTAATTCCATAAGGTTAACCATTAGCGAAGCTATGGGAACACCGGGTTCAGCCCTGACAACGCCGGACCTCCGAATTACAGAAAGGAGCGAGCCGATCTATGAACACGTACTGCTAAAATAATTGTGCTATAGTCGTTTCCATGGCGTGGGTGTATCAGACAGGGTGGAAAACTGCTCATGTGGACGCGGCCGCTGGCCAGGGCGGGTCTTTGCGCTACTGCGGGAGAGCTGGGATTTAAGGGCCGGTTTCTGCATTGCTGTCCGTCCTTCGTTCCTTGGGGAGGGGCCGGGGGATGCACCGGTCACCCTGGGGCCAGGAGGAGGCCATGCTGCTGCGGTGGCCGCTCCAGGCGCGGCGGGGAGGGGCCCTCGGGGGGCGATGACGCGTCTCGGCCTGGGAAGGAGCTGGTTTCTGAAGCAAAACCGCCTTCGGGACACATGCTATGGAAATCACGCTTGCTGCCCCGGCCCCGGCCTCTGCGGGAGAGGGGGGTGGGGTCCCGGCCGCACACTGTTCCAGGGGGAGCCCCCGCCGTGCTCAGGGCTGGCTCTGGCTCCGGCTCCCGGGTCAGTCCTCCTCCTCCTCCTCTTTCGCTGTGGCTGCGGGGACTTTGTCCTGAATCCGGAAGCACTCCACAAAGAAGTTGATGATGGACCGGTACAAGTGCTGGTGCAGGGAGGCGCTGTGGAAGTAATGGCTTTCGTCCGGGTAGATCTGCGGGGAAGGCAGGGACAGGTTACTCACCGCTGGGGTGGTCGCCCCCCACCCCCCGCCCCCCCAAACCCAGCACGGCCCGGGCACCGCATGCGGCTTGGAGTCGGCCCGAGCAATGATTTCCTAAATCCCTCCAGTGCTGGCGTCAGGGCACTCAGGGCACCGGGTGCCTAAATTAGACCACACTTTGGTCACCAGACTCGGTGCCGCCTGTGCCGTCCGTCTGGTTTGCATTTGCAGCAAGGACGGATCTGAGGTCTGGGACCACAGAGGCTCCGGCCCAGGGCCCCAGGGCCCCAGGGCCCAGGATCCCCAAAGACACGGGAAGTGTTCTGTGCTCTCTCTACAACCCTCACAGGCCGAATCCTGCTGCTGTGTTCTGGGGCCCGGCCACCCGCGTTTGGCTCGGACTCTGACCGTGGGCAGGTAACTTTCCTGGGCCTCAGTTTCCAGCTGTGTTACGTGGAGATGATTACCGTGACAGAATCCGGCTCATATCGTTTTGTGAGGATTAAACGTTATGCTCCCTGCAGCATTTAGAACGAGGCCAGGACACGGGGAACGCGAAGAAGACGATGTGAATGGCCGTCCCCGTATCCTAGAGGCGCCACACCATTTCCACGCAAAGGCACCTGTTCTGGCAGGGACTCAAAGCCAAGTCTCGCTGACCTGGAAGCCCACTTTCTTCCCGTGACACCTGCTGCCTCCCGCATTCTGAATCCTGTCTTCCTCTGTGTCTCTGGAGGCGGGCATTCACCGTTACTTTAGAGTAGTTATTACCGATGAGAGTGAGCTATTATGTATATGGTAGAATGTCTGTGGTACAGAAGGACACAGAGCAGGAGGCACGTCTCTTCCTACCCGGGTCCCCTGTCCCTGTGCCCTTTTCTGGAGTTGCTTACTGTTGCAAATTCACTGAGGATCTGTGAAAACCTCTGCTGTGCCTGCAGGCCCGGCGCTGGGCGTGGGTCCCTTTCGCTGTCTCGAGTGTGGTCTACAATGCACATTGCTCAAAAGCTTGCCGATTTCGCCTAGTCTATCTCTTGGGCGAGCGATCCACATCCGCACACGGAGACTGACCCTGTAACCCACCACGGCTGCACTAGGTGCGTAAAATGTATTTACACCACGGCAGCTATCAAACTCACTATGATCTGAACACTTGCAAAGTGAGCTCAAAGGTCACATTAACCAAGTCCTCTCTTCCCCCTTCAGCAGCTCAGGCCAAGCCCCCTCCTTGCAGGGACACACGTGTCCCTCCAAGACAGCGATGCCAGAAGGCCAGGGGCTTGGAGACAGAAGGCAGGCAGCGGTCGGTGCTGGGGCCGGTGCTGTCTGAGGGCTGATGGATGCTTAGGGAAGGAAATCTGCCATTGATCCCTGGACCTGAAAAGACCATCGGGGTCTTTTTTGCCAAAGGGAACCCCTGGTCAAGAAGGAAATGGAAGATGTTTCCAGAAGGAGCACTGTGCATTGCTGGAAAAAGCCCAGCCTTGAGCTGCTGGGCCAGTACTGGATGCCAGGGAAAACGAGGCTGTGAGTACGTTTCATGGGAAGGGTAGCACTCTAACGGCTGCTCAGCCACAGATGATTCTGGAACATTCCTCCAGAATTTAGTTAACGTGTGGTACTGTCCGGCAGGAGGCCAGTGAGACAAGTTTCAGGACCTGCACGTGTAAAGCCCCCCAAGGCCCCCAGGATGCTGCTCTGGTCAACACTGGGACAACAGTCCCACTGTCACCCGCCAGGGACACCACCAGCCTCACCGTGGCGGTGTGGTGGCTGTCCTGACCTTGCTCACCGCGGGACTGGGTGGGGGGGGGTGCTACAGGGGTTTTGCACACAGCTCGAGTGTAGAACCGAGCCATCAGCATCAATTAGTGGAGAAAATAAGCACGCGCTAATTCGTCTGGCCCGACGTGCCCCGGCCCGTCTCTGACAGCCGCGACACGGGTGCGTCTGCAGACACGGGATGAACGGAATACCAATCAGTTCCTTTTCCACGAGAAGAATGTGTCTCTCCAAGCGTGGAACAGAGTGGGTGTGCGAATACTGTACCTGTAAGCTGTAATTAGCCTTCCCCTTAATTAGTTGTGTAATGAGTTCCGCCGTGTGCTGGAAATGGATTTTTTCTGTTAAAGAAAACAAAAAAGAGGACAGTACGGGTTAAACCCAGCACACCATCAGGGGCGATGCAGGGAATGAGCGTCCCCGGTCCTCACCGTCAGCGGTTGCGTGAATGATTAGAAACTGCTGCTCTTCCAGGGCTGACACTCGATGAGCCACCTTGGTCATCTGCATGGGCAGGGCAAGGGGACAGAGTTAGCGGACCTCACCGCAGCCAGCGAGGTGTTCGTCCTGGGAGAAGCGGGGGCTTCGCAGGGGAGGGGAGCGCACGGAGCATCCCAGAAGCCTCCCTGCATGAGCTCCTCTTAGGAGGAGGAAGGGGTGGAAGAGAAGAGGGCACAGGAGAGCTCCCTTCCGCCCACGGCAGGTGGCCCCAGAGGGCCACCATCTCAGCCGGTGCCACTGGGAGATGACAGCCCGGCCAGAGAGTCCCGTGGTCCACGCGCAAATCCCAGCTTTGAAGCCAGGTCCTCCGGGCAACAGAAGTCCGGCCTCCCCCTCACGCCCCCCTCACCCCGCTGAAGAAACACCCAGGTGACACCTGCACTGAGTCACTTCGGTGGCTATGGCCTGGCAGGTGGTATCGGAGAACTTTTCTGTAGCCCAACCAGGGGCTTATCTCCTCAAAGCAGAACCAGCCTTGGATGAAGCGACCGGCAGTCACCCGTGCCAACGACTGTGGATCCCGGGACAGACCCTCTGCCCGTCCGAAGACTTTCCTAACTCTCCTCCTTGCCTCTCGGGTGCCAGAAAGGGAAAGCGGACAGACCCGGGAGAGGCCCCGCTCACCAGGGTTCACGGCCCGGTGGAAGGTTTTCTCAGAGCGAGTTTGGTGGGGGAGAGGGGGAGACCAGCAGGCCCGGGCAGGGAGCGTGGGTCCCAGAACTGGGCGGGGGGCCAGAGGGGTGCGAGAGAGGAATTCCGGAGGGGCGGCCCGAGCTTGCCCGATTCCCCATCCTGCCCACATGTACCTCGTATGCCCTATTGTCAAGTCCGTGGAGGCCCAGGTACCTCTCGGAGAATGCAGATGCTGGAAATGAGAAGAGGGGGGAAGGGTTACCCGAGGGGAGCCGGTGCCGAGCCCCCCGATGCGGGGACGTCCTTGGCAGGGGGCTGGGGCAGGGAGGGTGGGCTCACCCACACTTTCAGGGCAAACGTTTGTTTCTAAAACACCGCCTCAGCCTGCGGGGCTTCACGCAGGTAATCAGACAGCACCCCGGTAACATTCGAGTGTCTTAGAGCTGGTGGCCGGCTTTTAAGCAATACAGCAAAACCTCAACCGTGTGAAACAGTGACTCTGAAACCCCGTGAGCAGGATAAGCCCTCACTTTGTTTCAAATACAGGAAAGGCTACAGATCCTGAAGAGCAGATTGCCATCAGGATTTGCTCTTTTTCTGTTTTTGTTTTGTTTGGTTTTAAACACTAGGCATGTCGGTGTCCGGTCCCGGGTGAGGGTCTGACGTCTGCCTGTCGGCAAAGTCAGGCTGGAGGAAGCACCAAACACTTCTGCCGGGGGCAGGGGGATCTTTCGTTTTCTTTTTAATGTTTACTTGACAGTGTTGTTTCTTTACTGTTGGTTTATTTTTGAGAGAAAGAATGTGTGTGAGCAGCGGCAGGGCAGAGAGAGAAGGAGTCACAGAATCGGAAGCAGGCTCCAGGCTCCGAGCTGTCGGCACAGAGCCCGACGCGGGGCTCGAACCCACAAACAGTGAGATCATGACCTGAGCCGAAGTCGGACGCTTCACCGACTGAGCCACCCAGGCGTCACAGGGACATCCTTAATTAAGTGGAGATGGCACTGGAGGATTCCCCCACCTGGGGCTGTGACCTATCAAGGTGCAGGATGGTACATTTATGTGCATCCAAGTCAGGCACCTTTGAACCCGCATGATTAAAAAAATTAAGAAAGTCTCACTGAGTTGAAAAAAATCTGAAATACGTTACATGTATTCCCATGGGAAAACGAATTTTAAATTACTACGAGTTTGAAGGAGGGGAGTGCTGGGACTACAAGTTCAAGTCGGCATTAGAGCATTTGTCAACGTGTCTTTGGTGAGCCTTTTGGCTGCAGGGGTCAGAGGTCCTCACAGTTCACGGGGTCCTGGGTGCTGAGATGGGGCACCGGGGAGGGGTCGGCCAGGGGACCCTTGGGTGGGTCTCGAGCTCCTGGTCTCGTGTGTCGGGAACGTGACTTACGGGTCTCGGGGGGTTGACCGGTTTCATTCAAACAAGTGACCGGAAGCCCTCCCTCCCCTTCCCAGGCTTCTGTCCAGGTTTCTCATTAGCCCGGGTCGCCTCCCACCCACCGTGGGTGCATGAAGCAAGGGAGGCAGGGGAAGTGTGGCGGGACGGGAGGCATGGGGCCGTGCGGGGGCCTTGTCGCGTCAAGACCATTACCGTAGAGCTTGAAGTCTGTTATTGGAGAGAGAGCAGAGCCACAGGTGAAAAGCTGACCCTGGTTTTCACCCTTCGCTGGGAGTATGTAAGTGCTCAGGTACCCGCCGTAGTCCTGCGAGAGACAGAAAGGGGGACAAGTGGGCAACGTGTCGAGGATTCTGTCACAACAGCCTCCGACGTAGGTCAGCGACTCAGCGGCCACTGTCATGTAGCTTCTGCCAAAAAGTAAAAAAGGATGAGAGGCAAACACCTTGTCGGTTAGATATTGCATGAGGCACGCCTCCCGTCTGTGGGCCTGGGGTCGTGGGAGCCACGTGATGGGAGCTGCGGTCGCGGGTCAGGAGCTGCGCGTGAGGTTCTTGTCAGGCCCCTCCCGAACCAGCATATTCCTGCAGTGCCTCGTGCTGCCTTCCCGACTCCAGCGGACCCAGCCACGTGAGGTGACCGTCAGGGGCCAACAAGGAGCCTGTGTAAAAGGGCCCAGGGGCTGGTCGGCCAGAGTGCCCGGCTCAGGGCTGACAGGGGGCACGGCAGGTCCTTCTCATCCTACAGTCCCTCTACCTTGGGGCTGGCACGCAAGGCCCCTGCTTGAACGTGGGCCTTCCGGGGAGAGTGAAACGTCACATGCTATCTGCCACGGGCACCTTCAAAGCTGCTTGGTTCAGATGTGCTCTGTCTCGAGATCCCAGAGGAGTGGGACACAGATGAGATGCTGTGATGAGCGGCGGTGGGGAGGGACAGGGGCACGGGCTCGAGATAGCCAGGTATGTTAAGGATATGGGGGCTGCTAACGGTGTTGTGTGGGCGTGTGTGTGTGTGTAGGGAGTATGTGTGTGTGAGTCTGTGTATGTGCGTGACTGTGTGTGCATGAGTGTGTGCGTAAGTGTACACGGGGGGGGGGTCTGTGTGTTCTGTATGGGAAGGCGTGTGTGTGGGGGTGTGGGTGTGTGAATGTGTGTGTGTTGGGTGGGAGGATGGAGCGTGAAGGAGCCATACACCTGACGGAGACTGTGCGTGTAGCCCGTGCTGTGCCAAACTCACTGTAGAATTAACCGTTATGACCTATACGCTCGTTACGTTATAACTCAATAGCGTTCCTTCAACACAACACGAGTGTCTTATCTTAATGACAGTAAAAGTGTCTTTTTGGTTTCTGGTTAATAATTTTCATTGTCAGTGGAATCTAGAAGTCCTTAAAGTCATTCTGCCATCTGTTTTCAAAAAAAGTGTGGACTGACAACACCAAATGCTGGTGAGGACGTGGAACAGGGAACCTTCACTCACTGCCGGCTGGGATGCCGCACGGGGCAGCCACTTTAGAAGGCAGCGTGGGGATTTCTTACAAAACTAAACACACTTTTTACCCTGTGACCCAGCAATCGTGCTCCTTGGTATTTATTCAAAGGAGGGGAAAACTTTTATCCGCACAAAAACCTGCACGTGGAGGGTTCCCTCAGCTTCATTCATAATTGCCAAAACTCGCAAGTCGGTGAACGGACCAACGGGCTGTGGTACGTGGCTATTACTCCGTGCAGAGAAGTAACGAGCTATGGAGCCCCGAGAAGAGCCTTAAACGCGTACTGCTCAGTGAAAGAAGTCCGTCTCAAGAGGCTGTGTGAGTGTTTGAGGAGGAGCAAGCACTGAACAGAGACAGGTCCAGGCTGGGGGCCGTGACCCGGCAGGCAGTCCGTAGGGCAGCAACTTTCCCGGGTGGGTGCGGGTGGGTGATAGATGCCGACGCCCAGAGTTACACTTACAGATGATCCGACTGGCTCTGAGCCCCTCTCGGGCAGTGAGTGGGTCTCCGCCAGTATGGAATGAAGCTCCAGAACTCTGTGCCTGAGAGAGAAGCCCCTGGGCCCTCCCCTTTACCGCCTCACCTCTGGTGGTGCCAGCGGGGGTGTGGGAGGGGTGTCTGGGGTCACCCGCCCAGTGGTGCCACGTCTCAACTGTACACTGGCCCCACAGAACGCTGGGCACGGAAGGTCCGGAGGCGATGACATTAGAGGTAGTCCTGTGATTACCGATTACCGTTTGAATCTCCACCTGCACTGCAGTCACTGAGGTGCTTCCCGAGGGCCTGTGCTCTGAGTGTCCCCTTGGAGGGGTGATGGATCTGTGTCTATCCATCTGTGCCTGTGCCTTGTGAAGTCTAAGGCTCACAGATCCAGGCTAAGAATGGGGGGGAGCGTGTGCCCAGGTGGTACTAGGTGGCCCCCCACAGGCCTGCCTTGCAGCCCCGGGGCCTGCACAGCACCAGCTGGGCCACCCTGAGGAATGTGAACTGCCTACTCCTTCCACGTCAGCTAACCTGACTAGTGCACATAAAGATACGCGGAAATAAAGGCTCCTGCGTTCCCTCGTTTCCTGGGGCACCACATCAGCACCATGGTGGGCTTGCATAAGAAAAGTAACTAGGAACCTAATGAATCTGGCTTCTTTTTCTTTCCTTCTAGATAACAGAGAGAGTGAAACTCTAATAAATAAGCTGGCCAAATGGTGGCTCCCCTTGCTGGAATTGCTAAGCGTCCAACCTCTCGCTATTAAAAAAATGTAACTGCTCTCATAGCACCGGCCGAGAGACATTCTGAGCAAATCAGACCGGGCCTGGGTGATGGCAGGGCTCTCGATGGGATGGGTGCTGGGCACAGGCTCACCTTCCCAAACACGGCCACACGCGCCTTATCGATGTACTGTTCCTTCAGCATCATCCTGCAAGGCCAAAGAAGAGAGGGCTGAGTGACTGTGCACCTGCATGGTGGCCCAGAGCCGTGCTTTCCCACCATTTCAGGCACGAAGACTCCCCCCCCCCCCCCATGTAAATCAAAGGAAATATTGGAATTCGAAGGTAATTGTTGCTTTTCTCTATTCAGCGCACAGGTAGCTTGCCCATGTTAGAAACCTCAAAGTGCCCTCACAAGAGCTGTCTAGGTGTGTAAAACTTGCCGACCGAGAGCCAGGAATGCAAAGCAGCTGATGCCGATCCAGAGAACAGGCCCTGTGGGGTCCCTGTCCTCTGCTCCAGTCTGCCCCTCACTTGGACCATGTGGCTTCTAGCCACCCCAGACTCTGGGCGCGTCCTGCAGGGTTGGCCTGGAGAGCAGACACTCCGGTTCTGTGCTTGGAGTCACGGTGCTGGGCTCCCAATCCACCTGCAATGTCCTTTGTCCCCAACTCCCAGGTGGGGGTCCCTGTCTTGCACCTGCTTGGTGGCAGACTCAGCCCTGCCTTGTGCTTCCTGCCTTGCCTGGCACTGTCCGGGTCCTGCCTTGCCCTTGCCAGAGTCTCACTGCTCTCCCCGGTCGCCCCTTTTCCCCACAAAATGACGGGAATCTTTCTGGTTTCCGGGCCCTAATTCAGCAGCGGGAGTCCTGCTACCTGCTGGCACGTGACCGGCTGCTTTCCGGATCTCTGCAAGTTGCTTCCTTCCACGCATACACCCCGCTGCCAGAGCCCCTCCCTGCACTGCTCCTTCTGTTTCTATCTGCTTCTTGGGGATTATTCCTGTGTTTCTGTTTTCTGTGTTCTACTGGCAGGCTGGAGCCACCCCATCCCTGATAACTGCCCTTCTCAGCCTGAAGGGTGTCTAAAACTCTGGGTACCAGCCCTCAGAGACAATTCTTTTTTTTCCTTAAGATGACTCCCCCACCCCGCGTCCCAGGACAAGGCCAGTCCTCCGTGGTCAGCACCGCGCTTCCATGGCCAACGTCCAAGGTAAATGGACACAAGGTCCTGGGGGCTGAGGGCCCAGCTTGAAGCAGCAATGTCCCCGACTTTTCCGACGGAGGAAGGTGGTGAAAACAGCTGAAGCTGGTCCTAGAGAGACCAGCCCCACAGGAGCGGAAAAGAGAAGAAAACCGGAGTGGACAGGTTACGAATGTGTCTCAGCATTTGAACAGAAATACTAACAGCGTGAGCAGGATCCGGAAACAAGGGAGAGATAGGACAAGTAGGTCCACAGAAAGTTACTCAAGTGAGAGAAAAGGCAACACACCTCAACTGTGATGCTCCAGCCCTGGGGACTAACAGCACTTTAATAAACTTGCTTTTGAAAATGTTGTGCGGGTGTCATAGGGTAGCCCCGTAGACCTCCAATCGCCTCTGCCAGACTCGGGATGTGGAGGTCCACATGTGCGCGTGCGTGCACACACACACACACACACACACACACACACACACTGGGTCGTGGGCTGCAGAGTTCTGCCCACGTATCTGGACCCAGCAGGGACATTTCTGCAAGTTCCCTGACTTTCTCCTGGAGACCCAAACCCTGGATTTTCAGACGTGCATTTGGGCACACGTGAGATGCTCTGGCTCAGCCAGCTTTCGCAACCAGCCCGCCGGGGGGCCCCACGAGGATGCTGCCCCACGGCCGGACCTCCAGATCATACTTGCTGGGATCCACGTGGCAGTCTGTGGGGACCACGGAGTGTGGCGTGGGCGATGTGCACCCCAAAGGGCTCCATTCCAAGTTGGAAAACACCTTGGATTTCCTTTCTCAGCTCTGCTTCCAAGTCCGCAGGCGGCCCTGGGTCTGGCAATCCCTTCACCTAATTACCTGGCGACTCACTTCTTGATCTAAATGCCAGAAATCTTGGTAATGATCCTCATTTTTCTGGAGTCTTCCAAGAGTGCTTGTTTTTCCAATACCAAATATTTTTATTATCTTGTGCTTCTATTTTCACTAACCAACCGAGCAAATCCCATGTGATGATTTTTTTTATGGTGACTAGAACTGCAAATTAAGGAGAGCCCGATTTCACATGCAGGTAGCACTTTTTTTATTACTGGGCTTGTCTGAGGCCTCGTGAAAAGCAGAGGCAGAATCCATCAGGGTGCTTTCTTTTTTTAAAAAAAAAAAATTAACATTTATTTATTTCTGAGAGACAGAGAGAGAGACGGAGACACAGAATCCGAAGCAGGCTCCAGGCTCTGAGCTGTCAGCACAGAGTCTGATGCGGGGCTCGAACTCACAAATGGCGAGATCATGACGTGAGCCGAAGTGGGACGCTTAACCGACTGAGCCACCCAGGCGCCCCATGGGTGTCTTTCTTAATGGAGCGTGTTCTGAGTCTGGTTCCTTGCTGATTTGGAGAGGCCCAGGGGGGATGGGCTCCAGCCCTCAAGATGCATCGTCTCCTGGGGGAGGCGGGCTAACACGGTGACAAGGCAGCAGCACTGATGATGTGGCATGATGGGACGTACGTCCGTTGTGTGGCGTGGTCACTGCTGAAGGAGCCTAGCGCAGCGAGGGGGACCCGAGGGGGAGCCGAGCGCTGGTCAGGGTGGGTGGGAACCGTGTGGACGGGAGAACACCTGGGAGATGGCGGCACGGGGTCCTGGGTGAGCGGGGCTGTTTGTGGGGCGGTGTGGAACTTCGGGGGGACAGGGTACAAGTTTGCACCCTGCGTGCCGTCCCTCCTCCCTTGAGAGAACCAGCCGTGAGGGGGCTGCTGACCACCGGCGGTCACATCTTCTGACCCTCCGTGGTGTCCACAGCATCCCAACCCGGGGACTGAGTGCGGCAGGGGCCCTACGACCACGCCCGGCTGCCTGGCATGGGATCCTGCCCTGTCTCGGCGATGGGCTCCCGTCATGCTGGCGGGGACCCTCAGAGCCTCGCTGCCACCGGAAGCCCTCGTACCCACTTTGTCCTCCAAGCCCCTCCCCTTTCCACGGTGTCAGACTCCACTGCAGTCTGGTGGCCACCCGGGCATCCTTCGCAAACAGCCCTGCCGACACCGTCTGCTAAGTCCACGCTGGCACCCTTCTTGGGGACCCCAGCTGACACAGGTGCCACGGTCCACACGGCTGCCTCAGAGTGGGGGAAGCCCCCAGCCAGAGCCTGGATCTGGCAAGAAAGAGGGGGCGACGGTGGCGGAAGGGGGGAGAAACATGCCCAGAGCCTTCTTCCAGCTTGGTGCGACAGGCGGGGGCTCCTGACTCCGGCTCCGAGGCAGGGCGCCCTGCCCGCCTCCGCGTGCACTCGCTGACCAGCCTGGGGACTCTGCCTCGAAACGCCTCCCAGGCGCGCCCCACCTTGCCACCTGGCGGTCCCCAAAGCACCCACTCACGGACGCCGTGGTCCTGCCCAGTCGGCCGGGACCGTGCCCTCCTGGTGGGTCTGTCCTTGGCCACACCTTGGGCACTGATAGCCAGGGGCAGTCGCCCCGCCTGCTGGGCTGGTCTCTGGGGGCCACGAGGCCACTCCCACATAGCAGCCAGGGCTGGGGAAGGTTCCTCGTCTCCCCACCCTCTTCCTTCTTCGTCCCCACGGGCGTCTCCTCCTTTCCGCTTCCCCTCGCTCACTGTCCACGGGGCTCCGCTGCGCTCGGTGCCTCCGAGGATGAGCCCTACGAACAGCCACAATGGCTCCCGTGTCCTCTGGCGTCTAGTGGGTTCTGCCAGTGGGGGGGAGGGCGGGGGGCACGGCCCCCGTCAGGTGCTCCCTCCCCGTGGCCGAGGTTCTCTTCCGGGCCGGTAGTGGCTCCTGCTGTGGCCACCGCAGCCTCACTGGCTCTCCCTGACCCTGCCCGCGCCCCCGCAAACTGCAGGGTGACCCGTCTGCCCCCCGTAACGACTCAGTTTGAGCGCCAGGACGCTGACCCACGCGACTTGCTGCACCGCTGCCACAGTCACGGTTCCGAACAACGAAGCTGACCCTGCCACCTCCTTGCTGAAAACCCCTCTTGTGGAACTGCTCCTACAGGGCAAGCAGCAGTTCCTCAGGACCACGTGGGAGGGATCTCACAATCCAGCCCTGTCCTACCTCCCCCCCCCCCCCCCAAAGGCCCACGCACACTGTGGTGTTCTGGTGCTCAGCGTGCCCCGAACAGCAGTGCCTTTGCATTGCCTCGGGCCTTCGCTCACGATGTGTTCTGCGCTGCGAATGTGTATCTCCCGCGTTCGGCCTGACAGATCCCTAGTAATCCTTTGAGGTCTTGCCCACAGGCCACCTCCTCCCAGAAGCCCCTGAGGCAGGGCTGTTTGTTTCTGTAGCCTGTGCCGCGAGCGTGAGTGTTGGTTCCGCCCTGTGCCGCACGGCTGCCCTCTCCCCTAATGCAGCGGCCGGGCCTGGGAGGGGATCCGCTCGCGTCGGCTGCGAGGACAGCTGCTGACCCAGTGGGGCTCCAGGACAAGACACGAGGTGGACGAAGACGGGAGAACCACGGAAGGGGTGGGCCAGCCTCAGGGTCTCTCAGACTTCTGATACCACGCGGTGATTGCTCTCTGAAATGAAAATACAGACCCGGACCGCACACAGAGCTTGCAGAGTTCTCCCTGGCGTGGGCGAACCCTGGGCCTCGGCTTCCTGCGTGTCTTAAGGTGGCTGTAAGGTTTTCATCAGTTCGTGTATTCTGGTGCTGGGAAGCTTGGTCTGTCGGTTGACATGCTGTCTTTCCGGAATGGGTTCTGCCTTGGTTTTTGAACAGATGGCCGGATCAATTCCTTAGTTTTGAAAACGCCTAGAGTGTGAAACAGCCTTTTTGCTCTCTGGTCCCTGTGCTCAGAGGGGAGAGGCTAGACACGGCCAGGCGCCTGCAGGGGTGCGGGCCGCGGGTACGCCTGAAGGACACTGCGTCCTTCCTTCCGGGGCCCCTGCAGCCAGAGGCCCTGCTACCATCCGAGAGGGCTGCTGACGAAGTCCCACCGCCATATCCAAGTCCAGCCGGAGCCCCTTCCCTTTTCCGGAGAGGCCTCCCTCGGTGGACACCTGCTGGCTGGCTCCGCCCCCACTGCTCCGCCCCTCCCGCACAGAACCCACGTGCGCTGTCCACCCTCCTTCCCCTGCTGGCAGGGATGGGGGGACCCTTTAGGTCTCAGGGTGACGGCCCACACCTCTCACTCGCCGGTGACGGGTTCTGGACCAGGCAGGGGCACGTAAGGAGAGGTTGGCTGGGTGCTTCTGGGGAGGCTCCTCCCTTCCTTTCTGGAAGTTTCTGGAGGTGGCTCGCTCCCCAACCTCTTGGAGGCGAACGGAGAGGCCCGGAATGAGGTGCTCCTGGTAGCCATGCTGTGGGCACGAGGAGAGTCACTCCAGGTGATGCCCTCACGGCCAGCTGAGCAGGGGGACGGGGAGAGCCGGGCTTTGCGTGGCATGGCCGGGTCTGTGTGTCCATCCGTCCCGAGGCCACCATCACTCTAGACTTCAGGGCCAATACAGTTCCTAATTTTTTTTAATTTAATTTTAATTTTTTTTTTTTTTTTTTTTTTACTGTTTATTTTTGAGGGACAGAGCACGAGCAGAGGAGGGGCAGAGAGAAGAAGACGCAGATTCCGAAGTAGGCTCCAGGCTCCGAGCTGTCAGCACAGAGCCCGACGTGTAGCTCGAACCCATGAACTGTGAGATCATGACCTGAGCTGAAGTCCGACCCCACTGAGCCCCCGGGGGCCCCTAATGGCTCTTTATTTTTAAAGCTTGGTGGCCATGGTGCGCCTGCTCCCTGGCAAAAACATCCCGGAGGCATCCTCAGAAGCTTCCCCCTCTCTGCACTTTCCACTGGGCACTTACAGGGCCTTGGACACATCACATCCTCGGCCAGGGGGCGTCCTCACCCGCCCCTAGCAGGGGGCACCACTCACTCATCACTCACGTCCCAGTCACTCAAAAGGGATCCGACTGCCCGCCCGCCACGGGCCACCAGCCTTCTCAGAGCCGAGAGAGATCCGAGATCCATCTGGAAGACTCTGGAAAGTGAACTGTCGAGACCGCGGAGCACGAGGCTGGGAGGTGTGTGGGGGATGGGATGGCACCCCCGGTGAAAGCGTGTCAGCCTGCGCTCTGGACCCTCAACGGGGAGGAGCGCGGTGCCGCCCAAGTCCACGGCCCTCCCATCCACCCTCAGCAGGACTGGCGCACAGGCCCCTGAGTCCTTCCCGGGACAGCAGCGCACGCGGTCGGTCGCTGCGATCGGGCCCTTCCCACTGTCCTTAGGGCGAGGAGGGGAGACGCTCCTGGGTCCTGTTCTCCCCCGCACCTACCGCCCACCTCCCCTGCCCTCCCCTGTCCTCCCCTGCCCTCCGAAAGGTCTCCGCGCACCCCGCCACCCCGGGGGCCTCACCGCACGGCCTCCGTCTGGTCCTTCTCCTCCAGGGCGCCCAGCCGCCGCCCCACCTCGTGCAGGAGCTTGGTCCCCTGGAAGCCGCTGCCGCGGCCGTCGCACTTGAGCACCACGGCCCCGTGGCTGCTCACCATCACCGTCTCCCAGCTCACCTGGAACCGCTCGGCCACACTCTGGCCCCCGGGGGTGCCATCCCTGCAACACAGGCCCTGCCTCGCGCATGCGCTGTGGCCCGACGCTCCTCCCCCTCCGCTGCGCTCCCCCCTCCGCCCCCCTCCCTTCCCCTCCCTGCTCCTGGGCTCCCCCCTCCCCTCCCCTGCGCTCCCCCCTGTGCGTCCCCCTCCCTCCACCTGCGCGTCCCCCTCCCCTGGGCTCCCCCCCTCCTCCCCTACATTCCTCTGAGGAGTGTGTATGCAGGGGCGTGTGTACGTATGAGGTATGTGTCTGGGGAGTGTGTGAGAGAGGCAGGTGTGCGGTGTGGGCGTGTGGGAGAGGGGTGTGTGTGGCCGTGGGCAGCGTGCCAAGGCTGTGCAGATGGTGGGGTAGGTGGGTGACTGCGACACGGCACCAGATCGTGGGGTCCAGGCGGCGGGCACGTGTGCGAAGGCCGAGGCCCGAGGACAGGAGCGGCCGAGGAGCGCAGGGCTGATCAGGTCACTGGACCTGGGTGACCCCGCTCGCTCCTAAAGCACCGCGGACAGCCCCGCTCTCTCCCGGTCTCTTTCCAGTCACCGCGGGGGCAGTGGCTCCAAGAGGCCAGGCCGGAGCCTGGTCAGCGTTTCCCTGGTGCCCTGCCTTGAAGGAACCCCGGAGGGGGGCGTGGGGGTGGGGACAGTGCTTCGTCTGGTGGCGTGTGCCTCACCCCCCGGGGGGCATAGGCCAGCCCCTGTCTAAGCCTCAGGGCAGCTGGGCAGCATCTGAGGTGCCTGTGAAAGCGTGCTGTCCCCGGTCAGGACCCCCTCAGCGGTGGCAACAGCGGCTCTCTTCCAGGCCGTTCTCCAGACCCCGCCAGAGGGCTCATTCACGCACAAACAAAACGTCTGAACTAAGTCCTTGTTGGCAGAGGAGTGGCGTTCAAGGCAGCTTGCTGCTCAGGCCGTGCCACCCTGGTGCCAGCTGGGGAAGCCAGCGGGTCGGCCGTGCCCGCCCCCCCATCCCCTCACTTCTTGGGGGACCTGTGCCCGGGGTGGGGGGCGGTGCTCAGAAGGCCTCTGTCCTCTGACGTGCTGCCCGCCTGCGGGACCAGCTTTGCTGTCCGTCTCTGGGCCTGGTCCCCGAGCAGGAGTGGATCGGGGCTCGGGGCTCGAGCCCCCCTTCCTCTACCAGGCGGCTCCCCGACTTGTGAGTGTGGTCTGCCACCTGCTGGTGGCCAGCCTGCCTTCAGTTTGCAGGTTGCAACCTCCTTTCTCGAGCTCGCCGTCTTCTACGAGTGCGGTGGTTGTTTTCCGGGGTGTTACTGAGCCCCCCCAGCAAGGACCACGAGAAAGAAAGAGGCGACAATACTCACACCACCAGGAGCAAGGGGTAGTGCGCCGTGTCGGTGAAGGTCGCGGGCTTGAGGATCTGAACGGGGAGGTCTAGGCAGGAACAGAGCACAGGGCCGCACGTTAGGGACAGCACAGACAGGGAAGGAAAGAGCCTTGGCCCCAGTGCCAGAAAGGCCCTCTGGAGGGGACACGGTGGGTCCCCACCCCGCCTCCCCGGGGCTGGCCCTGAGTTTTCCCTCCGTGCCTCCGGCCTGCTGAGTGGCCTTGGGCAAATCACCCACAACCATCTTGAGGCTGAGTCTCTCCATCCGAAGCTTAAATTCAACCTCGCAAACAGAGCGAGCTGAAAACCAGAAAAGACCAAAATGCCATAAGCACTTGTTAAGAGCCGAATTCTAGGCTGCGAGAAACGAACCCCCAAGGGTGACGTTCGTCAGTTAAGTGGGGACAGATACGGGGGAGCCATGGGGACGGGGACAAGATGAGCCCAGGGGGCCAGCAGTGAGGCCGGGGGGGGGGCAGCCCAGAGGGACAGGCCGAGAGCCGGGGGATCCCTGCAGAGGCGGGGGCTGGAGGACAGCTGCGCGACTCCCTTCGGACCTTGTCCTGGGCAGCGAGGGACCCAGCGTGGGAGGGGGGAGGGTTTCCTTCCCAGTTTCTTCTGCAACCCCCAAAACAAGCCTTCTTGCCCGTGTTAGAAATTGTTTACTGATGTTAACTATGACCCAGATTAGCGATTACATTGGAATTAGTAGCTTTTTCAGTACAATTACTACGGATACATCCCAGGCTCGGGGGGCGGGGTCGGCTTAGCAGCCTGCTGTGACCGAGGCCTCATTACTGATTCTGGCTGAATGTTAATGGCTTGCAAATTGGATCAATGGCCCAGGGACCGGCCAAAAGGCGTCGGACTTTATCATTGCAATATCCATAAAACATGGTCTGGGCTCCTCTGGGCCGCCAATAAGCCCGCAGGCCGACCTTGGCCACGACAGGCTGCATACAGCGCAGGGAGCCCCTCCCGAAGACGGATCGCTTCCCTCGGGAAAGCCTTCACCTCTGGTGCCATTAGGTGAAAAAAACAAAACATAACGAAACGAGACATGTCGGTAGGGTCACATTTTTCAGATCTTTGAGGGGCCCCAGAGGGGTGACATTTAGGTGCCGGTCCCTGCACACACCTGCTTTTCCAGCACCTGCGTTCCTGTCTGCCACGGAAACTTCACGCTGGAGAGAAATCTCAAGTGGCAAGGGTGGGAGAGTTGATTGTTTCCGAAGGTCTTTTCTCTGCATTTCTGGAGGGGATGGCGTCCACCCATCAGTGGACAAAACTACTGTGGCAGCAGCATGCGGACAGGCTTGAAGAAGGAGGGCGCTGGGCCCAGCAGAGAAGCAAACATGTAAAGGAGCACGGTCTGGCCTCACAGGCTGTGGTAGGAGGCAACGGGTGTGGGGAAACGCGAGGGAGTGTTCCGGAATACTTGCTGACGGGGACGGGGGTTGGGGCAGGAGGCGGAAGTCTGGCCACGGAGGGCCACCGGGCCGGCTTCACAGAGTGTGGCACGTGCCAGGGCCCTGTGCGCGGCTGTCGTCGTGAGCCGCGAACGGACAGCCCCATGTCCCCACGCCGCACTGGGCCTTGCACGTTATGGAGCCCGTCTCGGGGTCTTCAGATATAGACACAGAAGGGAGAGGGGGTCGGAGCAAACCTGGAGATGGCCGGTCCACTTACTCATCCGTCCTCCTACTCCTCCCTCCCTCCATCCAGCATCTGATAGAATCATCTTATCTTCTTGCCCTTTGGATCTTCCTCCCGGAAGGAAACGACAAAACTCTGCTGTTTTCTTAAGGGTTCTCATGAGTTTCAGTGTCCAAGAAACTGGACTCCAGGGCCGGCGTGAAAAACGGAACGAGTCAAGGACGCCATCCGTGTGGGCAGGCCACATTTTCCCTTGACCTACTTCTTTGGAACAGGAGGGGCCACTGACAAGAATCTCTGTTGCAGAATACGCCAAACTGTCCAGAGCGGCTCTCTTTCTAGAACACGCTCCAACAGGGACAGGGGCGGGATTTGCGACAAACAAGCGGTTACTGGTTAGTTACTCGGCTGAATCCACCAGGAGCTCGCGACACTCTCAGGGCACACGCCCCGCTTCAGGAGAGGCGTCCACTGTCGCCCGCGAGGCGCGGGGTTGCTTGATGTCCCAACGGCAGCCCAACAAGAGCTGCTGTGTTACAGGCTCGCCGTGTTCTTCCCACCGGCATCTCGCTGGTTCTTACGCTTGCCATCAGAGCTGGGGTTCCCGTGGCTCTTGTGGGCCCTCATACGCCGCCTGGACCCGGGCCCCTTGTGCTCCCTTCTTTTTAGCTCTACGATTTCCCCTGAGCCTTGATGGAGGCATCTGTGTCCTAGTCTCTCCGCGTCTACGTCTTTTTAATTTACCGCTTCTCTCCCTCTCATGAATAAGCAGGCCTGAGCTCGGCCTGCTGGGCTTTCGGCTCCCTGGGCACCCAACGCTGTCCGTGGTTCCAGGGCTGAGTGTGTCCTGTGGCATCTGAGTGCATCTCATGGACACCCAGGGGAAAACCAACTGGCAGGGAGACGGTGGGAATGACTCTCGGGCCTGTGGGAAGGGACCCCCGCGGCCCTAACCACATTTCTTGGCCAGGGCAAATCGCCACAGCCCCCGTTTGTGCTTTTCCTATTTGTTTCTTCTCCCATCTCTAGACCCTTCCTTATTTACTTCCTTCACCGTCTCCTTCATCAGAGGGATCACCTTTGAGGTGTTTTATAAGGGAAGCCTCTGGACCCAGTGCTGGGGGGCAGGGATTTGAAGTACACCGTATTTCTCGACTCTCAGAGATGAATATGTAACCTCACATGCATCTCTAGCTATGTATAGAAAAGTTCTAATGTCATGTGACCCCACAGGAAAGAATAGGATTGGGATGTTTTGGCACGTGGCCTCTGGATGGACGAAGGTGCTTCCAAGTCAGGGGTCCCTCTGTGCCCACTGACCGCCGGGGCTCTCCCACGGGCTGGGAGTCTGGGTTGGCCTCCTGACTTACCCCACAGCAAGCACCGGCTCAGGCTGCTCCCTGCCCTGGACCGCACGCTCTCCTGTGTGCCAACCTAAAGCCCATTCCAAGGACCCCGTCCAAGCCCCACCTTCCTGGGAAACTTCCCGTGATCCCAGCCCACTCTCATGCTCTGTTCTGAACTCGTGGGCCATTTGCTTTCTGCTCTAAAGGATGCAGCTCGACCACGTGTACTGTTTGGGTCAGGCTGATCTTGTTTCATGGGGGAGAGCCTTGGCTCCTGACCACAGGAGATCAGTCTGTTAGGTAGCTGTGTCTTCGCTAACAAGGGGGTACTTAATAATGCTCCGGGTCCACTGGCCTAGGTGATGAGCCATTGTCCCCCTGTAAGGGACTGGGTAGAGAAAGAGCTTCCAGTGATGGTCTGGACATCACTAATCAATCTCAATACTCTCCCATTGACCATTGGTGACCTTCTACTCCTCTTCAACCAAGAGCTCTAACAGTTACCATCAATCAGTCGCGTTTTCTCAAGAGAGGAGACCCATTTACCAACCTCAGAGGTGATGGGTACATGGACCTGAATGAAGGACTCCGTGATACCTTCAAGGGGGAAATCTCAATCGTTTAAGAGAAGGGTGCCATCTCCCAGAGTAGGCAAGTCTGGAGGGGGATAGAGCTCAGGGGGAAAGACAGACGTATCTGGGGCATTTTGCATGAGGGGTTTCCAAAGGTAAATATCTGGTGGGCAGTTAGGATGCCAGGGCTGGCTGGGTTGACTAGGGAGCCATCCGAAGAGAGGAGGATTGAACCTATGGGGACCCGCGTCCCCCCCTGGAGCTATGAGTGCAACCAGTGCTCTGGGGCTACAGTGCCTGGTGGGTTCCAGCACAGCGTTGGAGCTCATAAAAGCCTATTGGATGCACGAATGGACAGTTCAGGACCAAGAAGGAAACAGAAAAGGCAGAGTTCTGGGTGCTTCTTGGGTGGTTACAACACATCAGTCCTCCATTACATTATTTCCCCCATTCTGAGGATACCCCCTCGGCCCATGATCAGCACTGACAGGTTAGACGATGAAGCAGAAAAATACCAAATGGAACAGGAAAGGAATCTCCACACGGAGGACGTTTTCTCTGGATGGTGTCATGACGTGTCCCCCCCAAAGGAGAGAATTCCAGCCTGGGACCTTATTTAAATTGTCAGCCTCTTGAGGAGAGGCTTTTTTTTTTTTTTTTTTTTTTTTAAATTGCCAGAGAAGCATCTTGGTTCTCAGCACAATAGCTTGGTGCTGGATGCTTTCCCCCTATGAGCCCCGCCTGAATCTCTTCCTTGCTGGCTGGAATGCATTTCTAGCCATGAAGCCCAGCGAGCGTGGTGCAGGGGGGAGCCTCAGATGCACAGTAACCTACTGCTGATGGTTGGGCTGTTTCAGACCAGACGTTTGCTTTCCTTGTAAAGAGGACAATGCAGGGGCGCCTGGGTGGCTCAGTCAGTTGAGTGAATGACTCTTGATTTTGTCTTAGGTCATGACCAAATGGTTCGTGGGATTGAGTCCCACGCTGGGCTCTGTGCTGAAGGTGCAGAGCCTGCTTGGGATTCTCTCTCTCCCTCTCTCTGCCCCTCCCCTGCTTGTGCGCATGCTCTCTTTCAAAATAAATAGTAAACTTAAAAAAATGGGAGACAATGCAGTACTTACTGTAATCGTCAACCTCGATCTTCCTGTATTCTACTTTTGGCATCTGTCGGTCATGTACGGCCTTCTTTACGTGTTCGTTTGTTTCTAGATCATAAATTTCTAAGCGAGAGAAAGGAAAATGACACAGTCAGACTCAGCAGTCATTTATGGAAGCCAAGTGTTGTCATGTGCATCAGACCACTAATTCCTACACTGGGCCTGGAGGTGATGATTACTATTTCTTTTGCACAGACTAGGAAACTGAGACATTAGATAACTTGCTCAAGATACAGGACAAGGTGGAGTGCCCAGTCTCAAGTCAGGAGCTTGGGTAGACGGAAGATTCCTCCCCCGTATTAGGCAACTCCTCCTCCCTCTATAAATCGTCTTTCCGTAAGACATTTCTCACTCACACGTATATCATCTTTCCGCAAGGCATTTCTCACTCACACGCATAGGTCTGGGTATGTTTTATCCCAACACTGCTGGTTTTGGAAAAGCAACATCACATACCTGTTAGGACAGATGAGTTTCCGAATATAGTGGCCACAATAACGGTGGGGAATAAATTTAAGAATTCCCTGAGCTTGCACCAAAACCCAACCTAAGCCTAACCTACCCTAAGCCTGGGTTAACAAGGCTTAGGGCAGAAAGCTGCCACAGGGCGAAAGCGCCCCCAGCATAGAACAAGGGGTCGAGCAGAAAGCCACTTCCACAGGATGAAAGCGTCTGAGAACAGGTAGAAGTGGAAAGCCCCACAGCAGGGCAAAGATGTCCAGAGCTAACTAGCAAGAAAAATGCCTTGTTAATCCTCAGGTAGCATGCTCTATCTGACTTAGTCCCTAGAAAAGTTCAGATAAACAGACACGGTGACTGATGCCTGCAGTAAATGGCCGTCTGCTCAGCGTCAGCATTTTGATTTGTATTGACCCTAACCCCTAACACTGCATACCTTTGAAACCCCCTTTCTCTCACACACAAGTTAATGATCACTGTTTTATTGTTTCTTTCTGCACGTCCATCACATTTGTAAGCCTTCTGATCCTAGTAAATATGGAGCAAGGACCCTTACTTGGGGCTCTTGTCCCTCCCGGACATTAGCCTCTCTCGTATTCAATTCTGCGTCTGCTCTCTTGCTGGACAAGACAGAACTCCAGACTCAAAGTCTGCAACAAATAACCAAGGAAAGAAAAGAGAGTAGAGGCTGGAGTATTCTCTTTATTAAAATTTTACAGGAAAAGTGGATTCAGATCTCTCACCCTACTCGTAATGTGGTCTGGCTTGGCACACCTTAATTTGGATGATCATATTAGCTGGCAGTGATACAGTGCAGCGAGACTGGCCCTTTCCCCTCCAAATTAGAGAGAGAGGGGTCAGTCCTATGCTGGCTCCTTACATGCACGTGCACCCAGTGGTATTTGTCTAGGTGCAAGGATGCTCTCAACAGCCCAGTTCACTAATCTCCTCCTTCCTCCTACTCCACCATCTGCTCTATAATAAAACCACTGGATTTGACTTCCTCCTTCCTCTCTTACTTTGAGCCTATACGTGGGGACACCTTGTGGCTCATTATGAAAGGAAATTTTGTCTGCAAGGAACTCCACCTCTGAAACATTCATGAATATTTTAAAGAGTAAACTCACACCACATGCAATGCTACAAGGAACGGTGAACTGTCCCCATAGAAACTCCTTTTAAGAACAACAGACACCCTAAGTGATACCTTTAGCATGAAGGCACCTGGAGGCCAAATATCGCCCAGAACCAGGAGTCTCCAGCACTGAGCAGTGTTATCTGTGAACAGCACAAGGCTACCAGTGGTGCTCAGGGATCCGGGGGATTCTTTGTGAACAGAAACGGCAAACGCCCTCAGGGGCCAGTGGAAAGGGACAGTTCCAGTTGCTGGACACATATTTGAAAATTCAGCTTTGATGGGGCGCCTGGGTGGCTCAGTCGGTGAAGCGTCCGACTTCGGCTCAGGTCATGATCTCATGGTTCGTGAGTTCGAGCCTCGCGTCGGGCTCCGTGCTGACAGCTCAGAGCCTGGAGCCTGCTTCCGATTCTGTGTCTCCCTCTCTCTCTTCCCCTCTACCACTCACACTCTGTCTCTCTCCCTCTCAAAAATAAATAAGCATTAATTAAAAAAAAGGAAAAAAGAAAATTCAGCTTTGATATAAAGGTGAGGGAGGAAATGGTAAAACTAAATTTTCAAACAGGTAGAGTTAAAGGTAAAAACCTCTTAAGTTGGACCAAGATTGTGAAAGATTCTGAACACCACATGGCAGCCAAGACACGGGGTCCTTCGTAGACAGCAAGTCGGGACACCTGTGTCTGCGAGGGACGTACAGGGAGGTCCAAGCACACTTGGCCTCAACTCGGAGACCCGGAGATGTGGCCGAGAGACGGCACGCTCTACCTTCTGGCCATGCACGCGAGTTAGGGAAGGAGCGCAGCCCCGGGATGGCAGGTGGCCCCGCTGCCCACCCCATGTCCACAGCCCGGACTCCTCAGAGAGCCGATGCAGCACTCAGGGTTTGCTGAGTCTAAATGCCCTCCGCCTGTTAAGAGTGTTGCAGGCACTCAGTGGGGAGAAATTGGTTTGGGAGATATTAACTATTTCCTATCCGTATCCCAATCACACCCATAGGGCGGGAAGTCTAGAAGGTAGTTCTGCAGGATAAGGACAAAAGTAGCGCTTTTCAAGTTCTTGGCTGCCACAGAACCTTTGCACTTGCTGTTCCCTCTGAAGGAAGTTTTTTTTGCCGGCTCCTCCTCCATCAGGTCAAACATCACCTCGTCAAGCAGAAGTCCATCTCAGGTACCCCTCTTCACACCGAGGGTAAGAGTTGTGGTCATTTGTCAGACTCTTTCCCACCCTCCAACTCCCCAGGCATCAGTGTTTGGTCCCATCCCAGGGACAAAACGCGTGAGTTTCCAGTCACCTGAGTAGATGGGGAAATCCAGTTCATACCCCGGAAATGGTGCCTCCCCCCAGGAGCCAAGTCTGGGTTTCTCCCCAGGCTTTCTCCCTGTTCCCTCATGGCCCCTTTCCATGGCCGCAAGAGGGTCTCTGCTGCAGAAGAAGCTGGGAGGGACTGGGAGGTCCTCCTGGGTGCTTTAGAAGCCTGGGGGCTTTCAGGGGTTCCCAGGGTTTCAGGCCTGTCGAGTGGTGACAGTTGACACAATCGAAGCCTCTCCACCATCGTTCCCCGCATGAAACGACGCACAGTGAAACCAAAGCACACTTCCGTTGCACTGACGGGAAAGCGTATGGTATTTGATGGACGCCTGGCAGACACAGGTTAACACTGAGTTAATGCCGGGACCAGGATGGAATTCATGGACGCTGCCCCAGACCTGCACTCCGTGCAAGAGCCAGTGCACAGATCTTCTGGAAGCCTCAATCTTCAGGGAACCTGCGATCTTTCCCTCCCTGTGTGCCCACAAGATAAGCCCAGGTGGAGACAGGTAAGGGACTAGGGGTGTGCAAATGCGGGCCAAGCTGGACGAGGGGAATTAGCAGGCACATGAGTAGACCGTCTTCACCAACAAGAACAAAGGCGGCCCACTGCCACCGAGGGGCAGCAGCACGCGTTTGCTTCCGGGGTGCAGGCGACAGCCTCAGCTGGGGAAATTTGTTGGTGGCAAGGCCAACTGGACCACCAGAGCTCAAAACGCAAGAGGACCGAACGGAGCCTCTCAGTTTATCACGACACGCTCCTCCGTCCGTGGGCACGCGTTTGAATTCGGTCTTTCTGGCATCACTCAGCAATCTCCGATGCTGATCCTGAAGGAGAAATTTCGTGCTTAGGTTTGCAGAGTCGTTTTGCTGCCCACCGAGCTCAGCTCGCCTGGAGCTAGCGAGAACGCAGGCTCGCCTCCGGAACAGCCCGTCCGTTCCTGGACCCCGGAGCGCCGGCTTCGAGTGGGAGTGCGCAATGTTCTCATCGAGCACTGACTCTACAGACCGCGTTTGAATAGCTCGCCCTCTGTATTGAAATCCCACCCTTCACAGAGGCACCAAAGCAACAGACTATTAAATTTAGTTAAATATTAGATTTCTCATTTAATGATTGCCCACACAACTGGTTTTATCAGCAGAGAGCTGGCTGGCCCACAGGGGAGTTGAGTTAAGCCATTTTATTTGTTCCCATAATTGCATTCAAAGAAGGCAGGAGCTCAGCAGAGGAAATAAGAGAAGATTGGCATGTTCCCGGAGGACTCTTCTTTTGACTTCAGGGCCATGGGGACCTCCAGTCTGGAGCATACAAATGGCCACTCCTTAATTAAATGTGAGCCCCCTCTAATATTTGGTGGAATTAGCTATTATCAGATCTGGACACAGTGAGACCGCAGAAGCAAATGCCTGCTCATGGGGGCTGCCTCCCTGCCCGTGCCCTGGCGGGCGGATGGGGCATGGCCCGTGGGCGGTTCGCGGACTCCGTTGGTTCAGGGAAGCAGTGGGGGCATCACCGCTTGGCTGAATTTGGGGAAATGTGACCAGAATCTAACAGAAGCCAACAGGCGACTGACCTGATGACGATGAGAACAGCCCGCTCCCCTCGTGGCATTTCTGTAGGAGGTGGAGCGCAGGAGAGCACGTGCACGGGGAGTCGGCGTCTGCTTCGCCCTGCTGCGTGGTCTCATCGCCCTGCATGGGTTTCCTGTGCCTCTCACCGCCCAGGCCTGTCCTGGCACACTGCCGATGGCTTCCTCGTGTGCACCTGCCCCTGGTCGGCCGCCCCAGGGCCGTGCGGCTCGGACCAGTGCCGGCTGACGCCATGCCAGCACGGGCGCCCCTGTGCTCCCGGAGATCTCCTTTCTCTGAACGCTGAATGTCCGGTCGTTAGAGTCACTGTCACACAGTCGGGTAACAGTTGCTCTTTTTTGCTCTAGGTTTGTCTTCAGTAGGATTTTAAGGAACTTGAAGGCAGAGTCCCTGTGAATGAACTGATCTTTGGCACAACCGCTGGCATCTGGCCAGGCAGGTGAATGGGATTAATCAGGAAGGGCTGTGTGTTGCCTGGGCTGACATGGCCCCCTCCCCACAATGCACTACACTGCCACTTAGTTCTGGGTGCAGCGGTGGGTGGGGTGGCAGCGACCTAGGAGGGAGAGAGGGAGGACGCCAAGGCAGGGCTGGGAGGCTCGCTGTGTGCCGTTCTCTCTGTCGACCACACGCACGCTCGCTCACCGAACGTGCCGTATTTTGGTCTAAAATGACCCATCTGTAAATCTGATCACTCCATCCCCCACAAAGGCTGCCTGTGTGTGGAGTCCTGGGGATCCAGAAGACTTTCCGGATACACAGACAACGAGGGTTTGACAGAATGGGTCATTCCAGGCTTGGGGACACCTGGTCTCTCTGACGTCCGTCTCCCCTCTGACCGGCGGGCCACAGAGGATGTGGTCTGTGGGCGGTTACTCAGGAAAAGATGCAGAGAGGTCAGGGTGGCTCCCAGACAGCGAGGACCATGTGGGCAAGGCCAGGCCACCAGGCAGCTCGCGTCTCGTACGATCTCAGAAAAGGACTGTCTTGATGTCCGCTGCAGGGGGAGTTGCTTTTGCATCTTGATAAAGACCCACGTGAGGAAGAAGAGAATCCTGTCCGTGAGTGTTGGTAAGGCAGTGGGCCTGGGCAGCCAGGTCACCTGGGGTTTGCCAGCACGCACTCAAGAACATGCTGTGCGGGCGCCTGGGTGGCTCAGTCGGTTAGGCGTCCGACTCTTGACTGCGGCTCAGATCATGATCTCACGGTTTGTGAGCTGGAACTCCGTGTCGGGCTTTGTGTTGACAGTGTGGAGCCTGCTTGGGATTCTCTGTTTCCCCTCTCTCTCTGTCCCTCCCTCGCTTGTGCTCTCTCTCACTCTCAAAAATAGATAAACAAACAAAAAAACAATGTAAAGAACACGCTGTGGGGTGCTGCCTGCGAACACACACCATGCCCACCTCCACCGCCCCCTGCACTTCCTCCCGCTGACCAGGGAGCCGACCGGGAGGGTGCCGCGATTGCCGACAGGGCATCCACACAGCTGAGTGGTACTCCCTCTACTACTTACGTTACAACCAGCCACAGATTAACTGTGTTTTGTTGGTTTTTCTATCCCGGTACCTAAGTTGTTTGAATACCCAGGCATCAAATGAGTATACTTTGGTCCCAGGCATAATTACGTTCTTAAGGAAACAGCTTTTAAATAATTCAGAGTCACATCTGTGAACACCCTGCAGGCTCTGCTCGTAGATAAGATTTTCTAAAGGGAAAGAAGTCAAATATTCCCAGGGTGGCTCTGGGGTCATGGGGGAGGAGGAGGAAGGACAAAGAATTCTGAAACAGTAATTTCAAATTTCAGAGCAGGGCTGGAGTGGATGCAACGATCGGCCCAGAGCCAGACCCCTGACCTCGCAGGGCCCGTCTCACCACCTGCCGTGCGGCCTTCCTGCGGCCCCCACCCTCCGTGCCTGTCACGGTCGAAGAGCACAGGCCTCAAGTTAGCTGGCAGTCCAGGCTTCCCACAGTCTGTCCAGAAGCCGCCTTCCGGAGAGCCGGCTGGCCCTCCCACCACTGCCACAGGCACGCGGACCCCCACATCTCCGTCTCCCTCCACACAGCAGGGTGGAACGGCCTTCCTGACGCACGAGGTGGCTGTGTCGCTCTGCTTGCCGTGTCCAAAGCCAGCATGAGGTTCAAATACCGCTAGGGGCTTGGCGCTGAGCCAGACCGGGCCGGGGGTGGTTTTGGGAACTGTGATCAGAGAATCTGCGATTGTCCGCACATTGCTTAGACTATCGTGACGGCACAGCCGTCTCCAGCTGCTGCGTCCTGGGGTCCGGGAGAGAGCCCCCGTGGTCAGGACTACGTGCTTGGGGTCAGTGAGCCATGGTTTTGGTCCTGGACGAGGCGGTGCCATCCGGTAATTTGCTGTAACGAGGCACGTGCAGGATACCGTGCGCAAAGCCCTTGGGCAGGCTGGCCACGGGATGAGATGGCCCCCCGATCACGCTGAAAGTGGTGAATGCCACGACGATGGGGCACTCAGTGGCCAGCACCAGAAGGTGAAGTTTAAGGGCTCGGTCCTTCCAGCCCCCCGAATACTTCCTGGCCCACTCCAGCCCAGAAGCAGCACCTTCTCTTCCTCCGGGGGGTGGGGGTGGGGAAAGGGGCCAGCATGGGCCTCCCGGCCGGCTCACCATGGGCTCCAGATGGAGAACACTAGATCTGCAGAAGCCCCTCAGGCCGCGTTGACAGCAAGGCCAATGGATGGTGGGCCAGAGGCAAAGGCCAGGCTGGAAAGAGGACCCACCGCTTTCTAGCCGTACGTGCATGGGTGCGCATGTGTTTCCTCGATTTTCTTAACTGGAAAATGGGGGTGATAGCAGACTGTCACGTGAGGACAGAACGGGCCCATAGCAAGTGATTCCTAAGTGCTGGCCTAGTCACGTGGACGTCACGGTTACTCTCCGGGCCCCTGGCCAGGTCAAGTTTCCAGAACATATTCCCAGCATAGCATCACTCATAACGAGCCCACGTGGGGTGGGGCTTGGCAGCATCGAGGATGCGGGACCGCAGGCTGGGTTTGTGACTACGGATGAGAGGTGCCTGCCCGCCCTTCACCTTGTGCCGCGCCTGGAAGGAAAGAACTCAGCTCACCTGGAGCGCACCTGCACGTGAGGGCGGTCGGCTGGTCCCGGCCCAGCAGGGGTCACACTCGTGGACCCGCAGCTTCGACCACCGCCCACTCCAGGCAGGGGCCCGGCCCCCCACACGGACTCCTCAACGGAGACGGACCCACCCAGTGTCACAAACACCGAGAACGCTTTGTTCTGTGCCGGTGACGCGGCTGGGGACGAGATGGGGCGAGAAGCTCCGTCAGAGGACACGTCGAAAGTTACATACAGAGAAAAGAGCCTCTCACACATCCCGCCGACAAAACCCGAGGCTGGGACCCCAAGCGCGGGGTCCGATATGCTACCACACCTACAGCTTCTGGTTCTCTCTGTCCAGGAGGACCCAGGCCCGTCTGCGGTGCCACCCTCTGTGACGGAGCAGGAGGAGCTGGGGGTGCCAGGCACGGGGTCTCCTGCTCTGGTACTTATTTTCAAGTCACGTCATCTGCTTGGGCCCCACGCTGGCGGCTGGCACCCAACAGGCTTGCCATCAACGTTCTCACTGAGTGAGCCGAGAAACGGGAACATTTTTCCATTTTACCTCATCTTTAAGAACGCGGCGCAGACTAGAGGGTTCACTGTGGCTTGCTGGTGTTTACCTTTACTCTCCCTTTCCTTTCTTCCTTCTTTGCTCTCTTTTTAAACCCACTTCCCACCGTCTCCTTGAAGAATTCAGATGATTTGCTCTTCGACAGTCAGAACTCCGGAAGAAATAACGCATTAGCTGTTGGGATTCCCGCGATCCGAGCCTCAGTTTTGTCATCTGTGACACAGAGCCGGCCGCCCTTCTCACGGGTTATTGATGAGAAGCAAGGAGAAGAGCCTCATCATGCGCTATGCGACTGTACTGTGACCGTCACAGCCCTTGGGCATCACGTGTCACATCAGACTACCAAAGCCGTGGGGTCTGGCTTCTGCTGAGGACACGGGGGATTCTCAGACCAAGGGAGCCCCGAGGGATGAGCACTGAGGCTGCTGAGTGGGTGGGACCAACACGCCGTCTACATGGGGCGTGAGGAACACTCCTTCCGGAGCTCTGTGGCCCGCAGCTGTCGGGGTCTCCGACCTCCAGCCTTGGAAGTGAAGAAGTTCGAGTAGTTGTTGCCTACCGTCCGTTTCAACTCCCAGATCTGGGATTTCCAGAACGAAACAGCTTTCTTTTCTTCTCCGTGATGAGCCCCCTATGCACGGCCACCTGACGCCCAGTGAGTCAAACAAACCAGCACTCGGCCCTCGTCCTTCCTACCTGTCCAAACGGAGCCCGCTTCTTCTCTGGGAATTCCTACAGCAGAGTTGGGAAAATGAGGACAATTTTTTTTAAAGAAAATCACAAAAACAACCGAAATCTCAAATCCCTACCAAATTTGAAAAGTCCACAAATCTCTACCCTTCATGGAGGTCTCTCGGACCTTGACTCCGGGTCTGACAAAGACCCCAAGATTCGCATCCCTGCTCATGCCAGGCACTGACCAACATGTGCCTCTCTGTTTAGGTCTGTTATTACGTCTTCTGTCTTCTGTGCCCTCAGAAGATTCCAGGCTCACGCGGGTAGGAGCGGGTCCCTGGCCCCACGCCCCCATAACCACCCATCTGTCCCTGGAGCTTCCCCTGCTGGCTCTGTGCTCTCCTCCTGCGTTCCTGCGTCCCCAGGCGGTGCTCACGGCCACAGTCAGAGAACCCTCCCTGGTGTGTGTGGGGTCAGCCCCCTCATAGGGACCCCTCCAGCACGAGCACCTCTGTCACAGTCTGGGGCCTCTGGAGAGCACTCCATGGGCTGGCTCAGGGAAGTATCCGACAAGCAGGCAGAGTGATCTATACAAAAATGGCCCATATTTCTGCACTCAGTCACTTCTCTCAAGGACTGGCAAAGGTTGTCAGTGGCATCCTAGACCCATGCTCCTTCGTCCTGTGACGGTGACAGCAGGCACCATGGGCCTCTCTTCCTCCTTCCTGGGCTTCCCTTGCACCTTGGCGGGCCCACGTGAGGGGGTTCTAGCTGCTGGAAATGTTGCATACCACTGCTAGGCTGTGCAAGGTCTGATGTCCTGACCCACAGCATCTTCCCTTTCTCTTTCTTTCCGTCCACGTGGCTGGAAGCTGGGGTGACGATGACGGGCCACAGTCTGGAAGGAACTTGCAAGCCCAGGTTCCTCCCAGAAGAGCGACAAGGATCACACCATCTGAACTTTGTGTGAGTGAAATATAAACCTTTGTTTTGCTGTGTCGTGTGTTGGACTGTGTCCCCCAAGATGCTGAAGTCCTAACCCCCCCCATATCTTATTTGGGATGAGGGTTTTTGCAGAGGAGACAAGTTTAGTTGAGGCCATCAGGGGCCCTGATCCAATACGACTGGTGTCCTTAGGAAAAGGGGGACATTTGGACACAGGGACGCACACAGGGAGGCCGTGTGAGGAGGCAGACTGGCTCTCACACAAGCCAAGAAACACCCATAATTGCCAGAAGCCACCAGAATCCAGGCAGAGACCTGGACCAGACTCTCCCTTACAGCCTCCGGACAAAGTTGCCTGCTGACACCTCGCTCTTGAACTCGCAGCCTCCAGAGCCGGGACACAATCCAGCGCCCCACGTATGCCGCGCTGGGACGGGAGCCCCGGGAGACTCCCACGTGAAGATTTGGGTGGTGGCACTCCCAGCAGCTGTTAGCGCTCGGCCATGAAACCCCGACTTTCTCTGAGGTGCAAGGAGCCGGGACAAAAGCCATCTCTGTGCGTTCTCCACAGCCAGCGGGACGCGGGACTAAGCTGTGACCGGCAACAGGAACGCGGGCGTGCGGGTGGCCCTTGCAGGAAGCCAGCCTGCAGGGACGGTCGTGCTTTGCCTTCTCTCCATCTTCCGGCCACTTTTCATCACGAAGCCACTCAAGGGTGGAAGTGACGAGCTGGACAAGCGGTGGGGCAGGCAGGAGGGCATGATCACCGTGGAGCTGGCGTGGCAGACGGGGATGCACACAGAGAGCAACGTGTTCCGTCCCGTTGAAGCGACTGCTGTGTTAGGGTTCCATGACACCGCCAGACCCTAACTGACACGCGAGGTTCTTCTACTTTAAAAGAAGCCTTTGGGGCGCCTGGGTGGCTCAGTCGGTTGAGCGTCCGACTTCGGCTTGGGTCATGATCTCGCAATCTGTGAGTTCCAGCCCCGCGTCGGGCTCTGTGCTGATGGCTCAGAGCCTGGAGCCCGCTCCGGATTCTGGGCCTCCCTCTCTCTCTGCCCCTCCCCCACTCATGCTCTGTCTCTCTCAAAAACAAACATTAAAAAAATAAAAAAAAACCAGGGCATAGTTCCACGTGCTCTGTACCCAGCCTCCCCCAGGAGTGACGGCCTCCGTGACCCGGCGTGGCCTCGAGAGCAAGACACCAACACTGGGGCAGAGCCGCTGGCCACGCACCTCATTTAGTTTTCATCAGACTGTAGATTTTTAAGAAGGGAAAAACTTCATGAAATATCGGGAAATTATCTACGTCCTCTTGTATTTTAACAAACCCTCTTAATGGAACAATCCATGTTTTCGTCAGAAAAAAAGGATGCCCCAGCAGAGGCTTTGTGAAATACTTCCATCTTTTCTGGTGAAATCCGTAGCTAAGGAGATTCTGGCATGAACACTCGAGGGCTGTCATGCGGGCCGTGTCTGTCGATCCCACAGACACCTGCCTTGGGGTGGGGGTCCTGGCCCGACCCGCTGGGCAGGCTCCCCAGGACTCTCCAAGCCCTCGTGCCGGGAAGAGCGGGCAGCCTGTGGGCGGGCAGGGGAGGCGGGTGCAGCCCAGGGAATCCTGTGTCAAACCCTGTCCCTACTGGACGTGTGGCCAGACCCCCAAACCTCACAGGCTCCTAGAAACGTTCCCCAGTCATGCTGGAGATGAGGCCTGGGGCCGGGCACCCTTCGCCCTGAACCCCCACCCCCCCAGCACACAGGGAGGCCAACGCAGCCCCCTCCCTCCCTTCTCCCCTTTGAGGGCCACACAAGTGTTTTGAGTGGGTTTTGTAACCATCTGATGTCCCTCTTTTTGCCTTTTTTTTTTTTTTTTACATTTAAGTGATTTTAAAAATCTATTTCTGATTTTTTTTAATTATGCATTTCTAGTCATTATTTGATGAGCTTTGTGGAATACTGTCATTATTTGGGAATACTCTCTAAATGCTGTCTCTTGAAATAAATCTGTTTTACCCACTTTTGAACACTTTGACCACTTTTTAACCAGTGTCTAAACAGATGGCGGGAGACACCCTCTTCCACGCTTTCCCCCTTGCCAGCGCCGTTCGAAGCCCTACCACCGAGACAGGAGTCAGAGTCACTGACGGCCTGCTGTCGTGACACTCGAGGGACGTGCAGGGTCACCCCACCATCGGGGCCTCAGGTCTGACTTGCTGTTCGAGGGTGGGGTACAGAGCGGAGGCGGGTGGTGCCCCGGTGGGAAGGAGTGAGGAGTTGGGAGGAAGGAGGCAGTAGGGCTCCTTGGGGACAGAGGGTCAAGAAGTAAGGCCAAGAAGGGGACAGACCTCTGCATGTGCGTGTCAACCTGCACGGGGTCCCCTCAAGCAAAAATGTGCTGGGAGGTCCTCAAGAGGCTCCGGAAAGTTTCGTCCCTGCAGCAGCATGCACGTGAAGCGCTTCCGTGCTGTGAAGGTGTCCCCTGGCCACAAGGGCAGGTGAGTGTCAAAGCACCCATGGAGCCTTGGCCCCCAGTGGGAGGTTCTAAGAGGAGGGGAGGGTCGGGAGGGCCAGACTGAGGAGCTGGGGGCCATGGGCCCTGTTCAGCGCCCCACGCGGGGCCCTGCATGGTCGTGGTGGCCTCCGGGCCTCAGCACTCGTGGGGCGGGGCACCTTCTGTCTGGGTGGCTCTGACATTTGATCGATACTGCCAGTCGTGGGGGTCACTCTGAACTGCGAGGACATCCCCATCTCTGGCTCTCCAGACAGGACTCCGTGGGCTGGACTCTCTCACAAGGCTCAGCTTCCTCTCTGCCACGGCACGGGAAGGTTCCAGAAAAGAGCAAAAGGCACTTACTTTTCTTATCCGTTGTGTTGTGCACCGTCACCGTGGGGACTCCAGGACCTGGGCAGGTAGGGAGGGGGAGCCAGACAAGAAACAGAAAGAAGGTTGTTAGTGTAGCCGAAGCAGGAGAGAACCCCGGCCTTCCTTACAGCTTGCACACGTGCGGGCCCGGACCGGCCCTGTACTGCAGGCCGTCTGTCTTCCTCTGGGCCCTCGTTCATCACGAGGGGCCCGATGAAAACTCCCTATGTTCCCGCTGCAGAAACGCATTCACATCATTTTACAGAGCCTGATTTGGTTCACCCCCTCCCCGCTCCACGGTCCTTGCACCGACACAAATCACACGCCATGCGCTGAGTTCGAGTGAACGGCTCAAGCGGCCAATCCTGGACGGCTTCCTGCGAGAGAAGCCATCCCCTCCGCTGGCCTCTTGGAACACCTGGTAAACACTCGCGACCACAGCAGGGCTATGTTGTAGACTCCCGCCTGTGCGTCCATCTCCCCCGGAACCGTGCTTGCGGCTTCCCAGCTCCAGGCTGCCAGGAAGCCCGGGGCCCCGCGGTGTGAGGGTAGGCACAGCCTTCCTTGGCTTCAGTCCATGGTCAACAGCCTTATTCTCGTGAGCAAGGAGAGAGTCCAGAAAGCACAAGGGCTTCCCAAATTATTTTTATATCATTTTGAAAGTAGACTATGAGGTGGGCGACCTTTCTGACCTCCTCTCTGCCCGCTCTGCGAATCCACTCTGTTCCAGCCAGCTGGACTTCTGCAGATACTGAAGGACACGTATCATTCTCTGTGCCCCCAGACGCTGGCATGGCTTTTTTCTTCGTTGAAGTCTCTGCTCGAATGCCTTCTCCAGCCACCCAATGGGAAAGAGCACCTCTCATGACCATGCCACCAGCCCCTACCTGTCCCCTGTTTTCTTCCCCTTTAGAGAGGTCACTGTCACATTCTGTAAAGTTGGGTCCTTATAACAGAAATTTTCAGAATTTGCTCACTGTCCGCGTGTTCAACCGCACCAGAGTGTAAGCTCTAGAATTTATAGGGACAAAATGAGATGCTGTCTTCCTGCCGTTATTTCTAGCACCTGGATGGTACTCGGGATATAGTGGGTACTTGACTACATGTTCATGGAGTGAGTGCTGAGTGGTGATCGCAGAGCGTCCAGGAAGGAGCCCTGTGATCCTGGGGGACTGGGGACAATGAAGGCAGGCGGGAAGCAGGTGGGCAGAGAAGGGTCCATCACAGGGACCTGGTAGTCGGGTTGTTTCCTGCTCTCTGCTTCAGGCTGGGGACTCTGGGACGCCATGAGCTCACAGAGATGGGCCACATCTGAGCCACAGGCGAACATGGACTGTTTGGGGAGAGGGATGGCTGGAGTTCAGCTTCCTTGGGGTCATTGTAACTTCTGCGTGCTTCACTGGGGCCATAGACCAGTGGCTCAATTGAGAACCACAAAACCTGGCACAGATCCCACTGTAGTCAGGCTTAAAGACCCCACTGCAGTGGCTAAAGAGTGGTCCCAGTCCAGGGCCCGAAGAGGATGTGCCAGAAAAACAAAGGGGCCAGTTCAGAAAAACAAAGAGGTCCCTGGCTGAGCTGAGACACAGCCTGTGGGTCGCACCAGCCACGGACCTCAGAGCCTGTCCACTGCCCAGGGACTGGACCCAGATACTGTCTAATGCACATCCAAAGTCCGGGAGGCCCTGGGGCCTTATTCCCTCTCCCCCCTATGCCCCCTCCACCACTGACCCACAGATAGGATTGCCCAAACCACATGCAAGATATTCAATTACATGGGCATTTCAGATAAACACTACAGTATATAAATATATATTTATATGCCGTATACAAATATATATGTATATTTGTATAAATATGTCCCATGCAGTATTTGGGACTTACCACTAAAAAAAATTACTTGCTGTTTGCCTGAAATTAAAGGGAACTGCATGTCCTGTATTTTTGTTTGCTAAATCTGACACCATCTCCCCAGGGGCGCAGGCAGCAGTGATCTGAGAGTCTAGGTGTTTAAATCTAAAGAGACAGCCCTCACCGAAAGGGGTTTAAACACTGGCTGTGGGTTTAAATTATTGAATCAAACTAAGTTTCCCGGCTCAAAGATCCATTTTCCCCCATGGGGAGCTCATGTGGAAGAACAGATCAGTTATTGAGAAATAAAGACACTACATCTATTTCCTCTGCACGTTTCAGGGGGAGTAAATTCGCATACAGAGCGTATCCTGCATTTTGATTAATAATGTAAACAACTATGATTTATTTAGTGCCTACTATGTAGAGGCACTCTGCAAGATGTTTAATATGAGTAATTCATAACGCTCACAGTAGCCCTCCAAAGTTGATCTTACAGATGAGAAAACGCAGGTTCTGAGAGTTTGAAGCCTTCCATCTAACCCACACAGTAAGAAACTCATCCCTCCTCAGTTTTTAATTCATTAACTTGATATATGTTGCTAAAAAAAATGCAAACACTGAAGAACAGAATAAAGTGACAAGTGAAATACGCTTCTGACCCCCACTTCCCAGAGGTGACCTAAATGTCTCCAAAATGTCTTAAGATGATTCTCTGTGTATATGTGGTCATATTTGCACACACACAGAGATTTTAAACAGGTTCAAGTAACATAAAAACACCTGCATAGAAACCAGCAGCTTTGTCAAATCTTAAGGCCGAACCCTATTGCCTCAGTGTTTTGTTTTTGTTTTTGTTTTTAAGTAAAACATGGACTTGAGGGCACCTGTCCACCCTTCCCTGATCTCAGCCTGCTCCCTTCCCAGAGGTAACTGTTACCTTGAGGTCACTTATCATCCTCCCGCACCACTTAAAAGATACTTTTGCGGGGCGCCTGCGGGGCTCAGTCGGTTACACGTCAGACTTCGGCTCAGGTCACGGTGTCACAGTTTGTGGGTTCGAGCCCCACATCGGGCTCTGTGCCGACAGCTCGGAGCCTGGAGCCTGCTTCGGATTCTGTGTCTCCCTCTCTCTCTGCTCCTCCCCTGCTGGCACTCTGTCTGTCTCTCTCTCTCAAAGTAACAAATAAGCACTAAAAGAATTAAAAGACATTTTTGTCACATGGTCTGTGTCCACAATCTCATGTTTGTCACATACATCGTGGCCCAGCATCTGGAGATGGGGCCAAACGGGCAGCACGCGAGTGAGCAATTGTTTGGAGTCGGCACAGCCGTGAGAGGTGACGATGCTCGGTGCCGTGCGGCCTACAGCTAGCTCCACGGCGGAGCGTCTTGCAAACACCGTTGCACACACCCCTGCACACACCCGTGAGGAGGCGCGTAGGAGGTCCTTCTCAACAGCACCTGTGCCTGAGCAACAGTGGCCCAGCTAACCCCTAGCGGGAGATGGGGCGGCTTAAACCAGCGCATTCACACGGAGAAGGTTGGAGAGCGCACGAAATGAATGAGTAAATCCACACCTGCTGATGTGGACGAACATGAAAAACGTAAACTTGCCTGAGGACATGAAGTTGCTGAATGGTGAATACTGCAATGTACAATTATGTAAGTAATTTTGAAAAGCTGTAACAGATGTATAGTATTCCATTATATGGATATATATACACATGTATATATAATTTATATATATAAATTATGTATATAAATTGTATATATAATTTATATTATATATTAATATTTATATATAATATATATTATATACATTATAATTAACAATATATACATACTACAATTTATTTGGTGCCTTCCCTGCTGACGGAAATTTAGGCTGTTTCCTTTTGTTCTTCGTTACCATAAACGGCGCTGCAGAAAACTCTCTCGCTCGTATCTTTGCGCGTGGACGAGACCGTCAGTTAAGCTAGCTACCAGCACTGCGACTGCTGTGTTGAAAGGTTTTATGGTCAGCTTTCACTAAACCAGCTTCAGGGTCCAAACACGGAGCCCCTACCCTCAGTGCTTAAAAAAATGAACGCTTATTTCTTGCTAATGTCACGTCCTGGTAAACGCGTGGCTACACTGGGTTCTCTGTGTGGTGTCCTGGTTCTGGGACCCAGGCTGAAGCTCCCAGCCCTCGTCGGGAACGAACTGGGTCACAGCAGGAGGAGGTGAGCAAGGGGGACGCACGGGGGCTCCTAAAGCGTCCGGGCCCTGCTGTCATACTCACCGGCTCTCGTGCCTTTGGCCAACAGAGGGGAAGGAACCTCTCTCGAGGGGGGCTGGGGTCACGTGGCGATGGGGAGGGTCCCGGGGGGTTATGCGTGAGACGTGGGGCAGCCGTCTACCGCCTCAGGCAGAGGCATCTGAGTCCTAGTTGATATAGACTCACACTCTCTAACTTACAGTTTATGGGTGGGGGGGGGGGTCTGCATTACAACAATGGCTCCAGTGGGCAGACACAGTACTTGGCATTGGTTAATGTACATTTCTCAGATTTTGAGTGAAGTGGGCCATCTTTTCGCCTTTCTTTGACATTTGCATTGTGTGTGTGTGTGTGTGACTGCAAACTGCCCTTTCCTGCCCTTCGTCCACCACAACCGTGCTGGGGCCTGTCCCTGTGCTGTTTAGGGATTTATCTCTTTACTGCTGCTGCAGAAGCTTCTCCTGGGTTCTCCCTCATCTGTCACTCAAAAAGGGTCCCTGGTACCAATGGCAGCAATTGCTGTGCCGAATTGAAATGAAAAAAAAAAAAAAATGTAACTGCTCCTACCAGGTTCCCACCACACCCCTAGAGAACAGAAGACAGACAGACACACACACACACAATCTGAAATCCTCATGCTGGAAATCTGGGTCCCCGGTGCCTATTCAGAATCTGGGACTCAGCGCTGTATACAAAATGCTTGCCGAATGGATTAATGGCTAACGAACAAAGACCTTTTCAGCATATACTTGGCCATGACATATCAAGGCAGCACACTGAAATCAGGCTAAGGAAGGATCTCTTAAGCCCATCCCACGTCTCCGTGTTTTATAATCCAGCTTTTTGGCTCTCTGTGGGTACGTGGTCACCCCTCAGCCCCCACCCACCTTTTCTCTAAGTGCCAAGCGTAACTGCCTCCGTCTATAAGGGTTGAACGGTGTTCTTTTCCTTGAGAGCCACACCACAACTGTGCTGTATTCACCACTGTTTTAATATACAAGATTCTTTAGAATAGCCAAACAGAAACAAAACATACAAGAAGTACGTTTAAAGAGGACACAAAAGTTAAAAAGCAGCCCCTGTGTATAATTTAAACCTACCGATTCTAATCTTCCAGATCCTGTCCAAAGGTCAAACCCTCCTCTGGGAGAAAATGCCCTAGGTAGGTTTTAAGATTACCCAAACGGGTTTGAGATTTCTATGGTGGTCAGGCTCCTCAAAATTGGCAGGTAATTTAGAAACCCACCTTGGGGCGCCTGGGTGGCTCAGTCGGTAGACCGTCCGACTTCAGCTCAGGTCATGATCTCACGGTTGCTAAGTTCGAGCCCCGCGTCAGGCTCTGTGCTGACGGCTCGGAGCCTGGAGCCTGCTTCGGACTCTGTGTCTCCCTCTCTCTCTGCCCCACCCCCACTCGTGCTCTGTCTCTGTCTCTCAAAAATAAATAAATTAAAAAAAAAAAGAGAAACACACCTAAACCACAAATAATTTTCTCATAAGAAAGAAAGAAAAAGCAGGGGATTCTCAATTTGGAATAAAATGCTTAGACTTTGTGGGGCGCCTGGGTGGCTCAGTCGGTTAAGCGTCCGACTTCGGCTCAGCTCATGATCTCACGGTCCGTGAGTTCGAGCCCCGCGCCGGGCTCTGTGCTGACCACTCAGAGCCTGGAGCCTGTTTCAGATTCTGTGTCTCCCTCTCTCTCTGACCCTCCCCCATTCATGCTCTGTCTCTCTCTGTCTCAAAAATAAATAAACGTTAAAAAAAAAATTAAAAAAAAAAGATGCTTAGACTTTGTGATACTTTGATCAGACCTGGGCTAGCGTTCACCTACGATTTCTCTCAGAAGAGAAGGGACATTCCCAATACACTAACAGCATACGCAGGATTTGGGGAGAGCTTATCACAAAAAGGGAAATCCCTACACCCACTATAAACAAGAACACTTTTACTAACGAGTCTTAGGAGGGACTCACTGAAGTTTGAAACTGGTTTTCCTTCCTCTTCTTCCAAAAAAATCTAATGCACATACAGCCAACACCTCACTGATTAAACGCATTGTTTTGTACAGTACAAAGGTCTTGGCTATGTTGTCACTTCCTCTCTGTTATCCGTGCACACGTTATTGTGACTGAAACCTGGAAAATCTGGCTTTTTGCTTTACAGACAGCCAGAACCCTACAGGACTCTGCTCAACGGTGATTCTGACAACTCCTGTTCATGGCTTCTTTTCACTTTGCGTGTAATTCAATGCGACAAACATACATAGAGATTCTGTGTGTGCAAGGCACGCTGCCAGGTCCAGGGGAAACGGCCAGAAACAGACAAAGTATTTGCTGTCAGGGACTCACTGTCTAGTACAAAATAGTCCAGGACAAAATACAAAATGCACAAAAATAGGCTTTGATGCCGTGTCGCGAGCAAAATCACCAGAAGGCACACGGTTCAGAGGTGAGCAAGTTGACTCCCGCAGGTGGGGACGTGGTTGGGAGCCTGCCCTGGTTCCAGCTCTGCGCCTTTTCTCCTCTGGGTCTCACATGCAGAAGACAGTCAAGCCTGGATTTTGAGTCACGTGTTCTGTGAGTGTTCCGCAAGACGAGCAAACATTTCTAACAAATCTTAACTTTATAGAGGAGTGATGTTGCGCAACACAAGTCGTATGTGATGCCAGATGCCGTGTGATCACAACTGAGCCAATGGTTCTTCTCTCTTTCTCTCTCTCACTCCCTGCGGGGTTGTGGGTGATCGTCTCCCATGCTCAGATGCTGGTCTCAGGAGGTGGTGTTTGGCAGAAATCCCTGACTTTTCAGAATGTTGGAAGGTGCCCCCAACTGGCACTGGTGTATTTTTTGTCACCTCCAAGCACCTATGGATGGTCCTTTGCTTTTCCAGACAAGAGTAACCTGAAGAAGGCTTTGCTTCATTCTAGGTCAGGCCGCCTGCAGATACAGACCCTTTCCTCGGCTGCCTTATTGCCAGTAACATTAAATACAGTCTATGACAAGAGTTTATTAATACCGTACCGTAGTCAACATCTGTGCGAACATATACAATGGCCCCCGTGCAGAAAAGATTCCATTGAGCCAATCGACAGCAGTGATGGTTAGAGATACTGAAAGTTGTCCTACACAATAGCCCTCCTCTCTCGTCTCCCTCACACCAGCCACGAAGGTTTTCAAAGGTAAGTGCAAGTTAATTCGTTTTTCTCTTTATATTTTGTATTTTCTTTAGTATCTTATATTATATTACGGTATTGTAATCATTTTTTAATGAATATTTTTGGGTTGCGGAACGAATCATCTGAGTTTCCATGATTTCTTCTGGGGAAATTTGCTTTGATATACAAGAGCTTTGGATTTACAAGCATGTTTCCGGAACAAATTGTGCTCACAATCCAAGGTTTTACTGTATGGGCTTGTCGAGGTCTACTCTTAGTAAGAGTGTCAAAGGCTGCTATGACCACTTTTGGGCGCCCACTACTTGCCAGGCCCTGTGCCGGGTGTTGGGGTGACACTGCCTCCGTGTCCCTCTGTGAGGCTGGTGTACCCTACTCCGGAGATAGGAATTGTATGACCGGAGCCTCCCTCTGAAACGCAGACACGGGCAAGAGGCAGAGGCGACAGTCTAGACCTGGACCGAGAAGGAGATTCTACTTGTAGCCTAAAGTGGAAGCCAAGGAGGGCAGAAGAGAGTCAATATCACTGCTCTGCTCCCTCTCAGCCTGGCCTTCTGGGATCTGGACAGTTTTGTCTGGTCTTAGGACAGGGGGCATGCTTTTGAAAGCATATGGTTATACCTCACTGCAAATTCCTCTCTGCAACTGGGTGAAATAGTCCATTTCCCATTCTGTACACGCATGTGTACTGCCATCCCCTTCCGCGTGCAATCTGACATTCACACGGCGCACACGCTTATGAACATGATGGGTAGATGTAAAAACATTTATCACGATTCTCTTCGTCCTGTCCTGATATGTCTGAAGTCCCTGGTGGGTAAGCCTGTGTCATAGCTGGTGGACCCCTGGAACATGCAGTGAGAGCGCTAATATGTTCAAACCCAGATGCAGAGGGGCACCTGAGTGGCTCAGTCGGTCAAGAATCCAACTTCGGCTCAGGTCATGATCTCACGGTTCGTGAGTTCGAGCCCCGCGCCGGGCTCTGCGCTGACAGCTCGGAGCCTGGAGCCCGCTTCGGATTCTGTGTCTCCCTCTGTCTGCCCCTCTGCTGCTTGCACTCTGTCTCTCAGATTGTCTCAAAAATAAATAAACATTAAAAAAAAAGTGTCAAACCCAGGTGCAGAACCGTGCGTTCGCCGACAGAGAAAGCTCGTTCTATTTGCTCGGCCTTTGCTTACGAAGACATATAAACAACATTTGGTTTTCTAAAAACTTTGGTTAGTGACAAGAGACCATTTTGGCTCAAGTGAGATATCTGACTTCCAAATGCATATTGTTCCTGAGGGGAGATAAAAAATAAACCGTAGCGAGCAAATCCACAACCAACGCGTATGGGAGTTTTGACCCACGGAGTCCCTGCGGTCAGAGGCGAAGCATTCAGATTTCACAAAGAAAAGACTGAATTACGCAACAGACGTGCAAACAGAAAAATCTTCACGTTTGCGCTTCTGTTTCTGGTGCCGTTTATGCCAGAACATTCATTTACACTTGCTTGACTGCATGGGGAAAAGTGACAATTACACATGCAAATGAAGTGATTAAAAAGGACACAAAACTGGAAACGAAAAAAAAAAAATCATCACAATAAAAAAAAAAAAAAATTCACCGAGACAGTGTTTGTCTTCCTTCCTCTCCTCTCCATCCTTGGAGGATGTTTACGTGACAGATAATTTCCAAGCAGGGCTAAACCCACGGCGTGTGGACAATGGAGTTCACTGCGCATGGCGGGAGCCCTGATGAATGGTCTCAAAACCAGCTGCTGGGAGTGCGAGAAGAGGCGAAGGCTCTGGTCGAGACAGTCGGCGCGGCTCCTCAGTGCATGGAATCCAGATCTCTTTATTTGCCAGCTCATGCATTATGTATGCCGGCCACGCAGAGTTTATACATGGAGGCGATATTATCATACTGCTAAACAGGGACCTAGCCAAGCTACCCGTGCTATCGTGGATGATTAACATATTTGTCCTAGAGACAGTATTTCCTAGTCGACGCGGCAGACAGATTTTGTTGCTGTTCGATTTCGAGACCTTGTGATCGCCGGCATAAACCCTGGCATTTGGGGGGGTCTGCCTGACACACCCCACAGCACTGGGTTTTGCTTCCGTCTAATTCTGTGCGTCTGGGGACCTTGGATGAAGTCACACTTCCGTCCATGCAGCAGCCTAAGTGAATCACTCGGCGGGGTTTGTAGAAATCGATGGGTTGTTTTACACACTCACAAACGATGGCGAAAAATGTCACGTTGACTTTGTATGGTCACGTGTAACCTCTTGCTCCAGAAACTGTCAGTGACATTCAGGGCTCATGACAATGGCTGAGATTCAGCTGGTGTCTTGGGGTTGTTGACTCGTAAAGCTTTAGGTTTCAAGACTTATGCGTTGAAATCATGGCGTCATTTTTATGCCCTGTATGCATCAACCTGGGGGAAGGTGTGAGGGGTTTGGCAGAATTCACAGAATCCAGAGAAGGAAGGAAGGAGCTCAGCCTGGCTCGTTTTGCCAGATCAGGCAAACCACAGGGGAAATGATGCGTCATGCACTGGGTGTTCCATTTGTGCCGAGTGTGGCCGAGCCCGGACCCCCACCCGGCTCCCAACTCGAGGCTCTTCCCGTGCACTTCCTGCAGCTGCAGGGATTGCCACATCCATCAGACCTGTGACAATGCTTCCCGTCACCTGCCTGCTTGCGACTGCAGAAGTCCCGTGATGAATTTTGGCCAAAGCCAAGTATGTTCCAATCTGAGTTCCAACGATTACTTACGTCTAATCTCTTCTACTCCATTTGGCATTTTGGAAACGCTCTCAGCATAGCTTTAATTCCCACATAGGGACACGTACAGCGTCTTGTTCACAGGAAGCAGCCACCTGGTATTTGCGGATTAAATGGTGGGTAAAGAAATCATTGACGGGGTGCACCCTCAGGAACCTGTGAGGTTGGGCGAAGTCAGTTCAGAGGCTGAGGAGCGTTCTTTTGAATAACCTCGAAGTTGCCAATTACCTGTTACAAAGACTAACCTTGGTTTTTAAAAAGTATGAAAGATAATCGAGAGTTAAGTTTTATCACAGAGGCATTGTAAGTTTGTTGACTGCATCAACCGTCAACAACCAAGTCGACTAACAAGGACCGAGTTGCAGATTTCTTAGGCGTCTGCCACAGAAAAACCATATTCTAAGAGGCATTCTAGAACCTTCCAAGCACCGTTCTCTCATCGGACTAAGGTTAGGATCATTCAGTATCTGAGGCAGGCCAATGCTGCAAGCGTCTTGCATAGAAATACCTCCAAAATCTCCACTTAAATAAGCCAAACGTGTTTCCTGTGCTGTCGCACAAAGGCTCTTGCTACAACGGATTTTTATTTCCTTCAAGTGGACTCTTCTCATGACTTGACCCTTTTGCCCCCACATTTATTTAATCTGCAACATGAGGCAACTGAACTAGACCAGAGGTTTCCAAAGGGAGCTCCTGGGAGCCCTCACGGGCCGCCATTGCCATGCTGGGCGTCCCTTTGAGACGTTTCCTTCTGAAGAAAGGGCTCTGTCACTTAAACCACATTAGAAAATGCTGGGGTTAGACAGTCTGTAAACTTCCTTATGCCCTGGCATTCTATGAATCTAAAAACATTCCCTACACAAGTGTGTCTTAATTTCAGCTAACATTTCTGACCCCCTCCAGCTAGACGTAAGCCCTCGGTTCTCTGAATATTTAATAACTGTTTTACTGCTTTCATTACACTGACTGCTTTCTCCTCGAATTATTGCCTTTGTGAACATGTATCAAGGGCAGGGATCTCGGGAGCATGGCCCGCTGAGCTCCCGACAAACGGAGCACCCTGGTGAAACACTTTTCTAAATAAATGAACAAACTTAAAAATGCTAAGATCTCTTGGGGGATCTTGTGGGAATGTGAATATAAAAGTCTTTCTTTGCTTTGGGATGGACATGGTGGGAAAAGTGAGAAAAATAAACCAACATACAAGTTGGGACGTGGGTCATCATTGTTCTAGAAAACGTCAGCAACACTGGGGAGAGAAGGGAGGGTAAAGAGCAGTGATACTTTTACAAGAATGGAGTACGTGTTGTGTGTGTGTGTGTGTGTGTGTGTGTGTGTGTGTGTGTTTACACTGACCCACAGCATGTTACTAAAACTCATCCTTTAAACACTGTGAAGGGGTGCTGGGTGGCTCGGTCTGTTGAGCATCTGACTCAGTCTGGCTCAGGTCATGCTCTCACAGTCATGAGATCGAGCCCTACGTCCGGTTCTGCACTGAGCACGGAGACTGCTTGGGAGTCTCTACTTCCCTCTGCCCCACTCGTGCTTTCTCTCTCTCTAAAAAAAAATAAAGATAAAAAAATACAAACTCTGTGCAAATAAAATCTCGTCTCCCCAATTTCCTCATTTTTGTTATGTCAGTGAGCAATTTATAATAACTTAAACAAAATTAATGATTCAGGACACCACAACATTTTATAACGTATATGTGAATGCTCCGTGGAGAAGAAGGAGAAATGTAATTTGAACAGCCACATGAGTGACACTTTTAATTAATTTTCTCCTGCTTTAGTAGCCGTGTTGTTAAAGTGTGACAGAACAGATGTTCTGTCTTAAATACCAGCCTCCTAACCGCACACCATTTTTATCTGAGGCTCAGTTTCTGAGTGGGCAGGGACAGGGGGCGGGGGGGGATCTGCAAGCTTCATAGGGAAATGCCTCCAGAAGAGAGGGAAGAAAACAAATCAACCAAATGCATTACTTCCTGCAGTCAAGGGGCCCCTCTCTGAGCAAGTAGTGTATCTTCGAAGTAAAACCTCGAGACCAGAGGCCCTTCGGAAAGGCCAGCAGGAGCGGCGGGAAGGAAGGTCACAGTGATTACATGGGAGTAGGACCCAGAGGGTGGGCCTCAAGCTGACGAACGGAAGCATCAGAGACGATGCATTGGTGCATCAGAGATGAATGGAAGGTTTAAATGCTTCCCAAGAGGCATTTCTGAAGGTCACCCCACGTCTCAAGGTGCCCAGTGCTCTTCCCATGGCCAGGACACAAACTTCTTTAAAATCCCAGAGCACCAGGAATCACTTCTACGGCGGTTGGAGCTTCTTAAACAAGCAACACGAACAGGCATATTGGATGGATGTTGTATGCACTATTTTTCATGGATTCTAAGACACAAATGATGCAAGAGACGCCAGTGATTTCAGATTTTACAGAGACACTGAGATGCCTTTGATTTCAGAAAAACGAAGAGTGTGAGAAGCACATCTTGGAAGCAAGGAAATGCTATTTCATACACCGTCTAAGGCGGCAATGCTCAAACTCTAGCTACACCAGAATGGCCGGGACGGCCTGGACAGGCAGAGTCTGGCGGGTACCACTCCAGCGGTTATGATTCCACAGGTCTGTGGAACCTGCATGTGTCACCACGTCTGTGGGCTGCTCTTTCAGAACCACTGCTCCGAGGTAAGAAATCAGCCCGGGGTTTTAGGCGGTTGGGGAAGGGTTTGGAGGGGCCTGCCCTGGGGCTGCGTCCCTCTCCCAGGGCCGCCGTAACGAGGTTCCAACAACAGGCGGGCTTAACACAACAGAATTTACTGTCTCACAGTCTGGAGGCTGGGAGTCCGAGACTATGGCATCAGCGGGGCCCGGTCCCCTCTGAACCTGCCCGGGACACTCCTTCTTTGCCTCTTCCAGCTTCTGGTGGTGGCCATCGGTCCCGGGGGCTCCTTGGTCTACACACGCATCATTCCAATCTCTGCCTCTATTAGCACGTGGCATCTTCTGCCTAGTGTGTCCGCATCTCTTTTCCTCTTCTTATAAGGACACCAGTCCTTGGATTAAGGGCCACCTTATTCCAGAATGACTTCATCTCAGTTAATTACATACACAACAATCCTACTTCCAAATAAAGTCACATTTGGAAGTTCTTGGGGTTAGGACTTCACCATCTGTGTTTGGGGGAGAGGGTGGGATACAACCCAACCCACAATAGGGACCCAGAGGTAGGTCTTACTTCGTTGTCAGAAAAGCCACACATGATACCTACTGACCCTGTTTGCATAAGACATTCCCTCCTTCCCCTCTCCGCAAAGAAACTTTCCCATATACATGTTACTTAGCTAAATTTTGAGATGCCCCCAGGCCAATGATGTACAACAACCAGCTCCCCATCAGAACAAAGTCCCTCTGTGGCACATAACCCATGCATATTCCCATTAGAATCTTTCTCTGACTATAGACAATGGTTCCAAATCACATAAAACAAAAAACAAACAAAGACAAAAAAACAAAAACAAAAAGAGGCTCTTCAGTTCCCAGGCCTATAACTGATGATCATTTTTGCAATGAATAAATTTAGTTAAGAGCATAAACCCTCATCTTGTCTGAGCTCCTGCCTATGTAAGACCATGTGACCCTGGCTTCTGAGCTGTGGGCCCTTCACGTGTATAATGTGGACAGCTATGGCATTTGGAAGGACTAAATGAAGGAGACATTCTTTGTAGTCCTTGGTCATTGCAAGAGTGAAACAGACAGAAGGTGGTATTAATAATTATTAATAATGGAAACATTCCCCAGTAAGCAGCTGGGGACTCAAGGGAGACGGAAACTTGATGCTTAAGATCTGGGAGGTGCGTGGGGCGGCGGTCTGCCTGCCCAGGCAAGGTAAGATTCATTATCTGTGTGTTTCTTCATTTCGTTTCAATTTGGAAACGGTCAAGGTGGTCTACGTGGGCTCCGTGCTCTGAGGACAGACTCCCTCTTGCCCTCTGCATGAAGATGTACTTTGTCCCGTGCACACTTTCCACACCACCTACAAAGGTCCAGATCCTGGCCCAGATCTTCAACATCCACTTCAGCTAGCCGTGGAGGCCACAACTACTGTTTCTTGTACACAGAAAGGAAATAAAAATCCTTTGTCTACAGACACATTCCATGATAAAGTTTGGTCATCTTGGTCTAATTTTTGCAGGGAATAGAAACATAATAGCTATCATTAACCGATCTCTGTAAATTCACATCACCAGTCATCGGAAACAAGAGGCGAAACTTCTCCCCACTACAGGAGAAAAGTGACCATAATTGAAGGCCCCATCTCTCAGGTATGAGCCAGGGCTGGGGCAACAACAGCAACAACAGTGATACTATCAGCATCATCATCAATAACACTGTCAGCATCATCATGAACAATAACATGATCAATGACGAACAACAGTAACATCCACTGTGAGTGCTTCATAAATAGTCAAAACTTTCATGTTTGCCCCAACCCTACCAGGCAGGTACATTATTATCTCAATTTTATAGATGAGGCAGTCAAGGCACAAAGGGGTCACTTCCTCCCGCTTCCTCCTTGGGAAGGACCATCTGCCCTTCCCCCCGACCCCCCAAGTTTTACCAGTTACCAGATGCTTTCTCTCCCGGCCACCGAGAGCATTTATAGTCTTTCCCAAACAATTCGCTACAGCCTGCCCTTTATTACTCTCCAGTTGGTGGTGTCTGTCTCCTCACCAGTGAAGTCCTAGAGCACAGGGACCGGTTCACACCCATGACGTGGGGGAGGTAGCCCATCCCAGCCGAGGCTCTCGCGGGCTCCCCGCTCCACGCTCGGCCCCTTTGACGCGTTTCACAGTGTTGTGAATTTCACCAGACCCTGGGCTACTCGAGGGCAGGGCCTCTGCGTCTTGCTCATCGCTGCACGCCTGGCCTGCAGTCCGTATCTGGCAGACAGCGAGCATCAGAGAAATGCTTCTCGGTCTGGACGGCTCTGTCCTTTGTAGCCCCACGGGGTGGTGGAAACACTACTGCAGTGCGGGTGGTGGGACTGCCACACTGGAGGGGGCACCAGACACTCGGAGATGATGCTGCACCCACCCCACAGCGGCCCTAGGAAGGCAGGTGTGAATATTCAGGGCTGCAGTGCCCTCTTGTGTCTAAGGCTTCACTAGGGCTCAATTTACACGGCTGTGGAAGAAGCGTTTGAGGAGAACAATCAGCAAAAATGCTCGTTTATCTCCACGCACAAGAGAGAGCAAGAGTGGTGTTCACGGGCACGTGGAGAAGGCAGGTGTGGGACAAATACCGATCCTAGTTCTGACTCTGCCCCTAATTAGCTATGTGCTTTTGGGCAAGATGTAGAAAGTGTCTTAACGTTCTCATCTGTAAAATGGGCGGTCTCTGCTAGTGGGAAGGGAGATGGTGAACTGCTAGGCTTTTAGAGCAGCCTCCATGCCCTAAATATACAAATTTTTGTTAGGCAGACTGTCACCACATGTCTGTGACTTCCCTGAGGTCAAGGGCGATGCCTTATTCATTTCTAAACTTATTTTTATTTATTTAAAAAAAATTAATAATTTTAATTTTATTTTTGAGAGAGAGAGAGGGAGAGAGAGAGAGTGCGCGAGCGACAAGGGAAGGGGCAGAGAGAGAGGGAGACACAGAATCCGAAGCAGACTTCAGGCTCCGAGCTGTCAGCACAGAGCCCAACACGGGGTTTAAACTCACGGACTGCGAGATCAGGACCCGAGCCGAAGTGGGACACTTAACCGACTGAGCCACCCAGGCGCCCCGGACGATGCCTTACTCAAATGCCTATGGTGGTCTCCAGCAAAGTTCCTAGCACACAGAGAATTCCCTCGGTTCTCACGCCCCCCTGAACACATCCCAGTAATAGCACCAACCACATGAAATGCCATTTCTGGGATGGGTGCTCCCCCCTCAACATGAGTCCCTCAAGGCAGGATCTCTCACTGATTCTGTGCTTCCCCAGCACCTAGAGGCATACATTAGCTGCTCAATAGTTGAACTGGATGGAGGAGGGAGGTGGAGGTCAGAAGCTGCCTTAGGGAAATGTCTCCAATGTCTTCATGGTTCTGCTGAGGAACAAACCAGGCAGGAGAGCGGATACTCTGTGTTCATGGAGTCCCTACATTCACATGCATTTTGTCTCGGTTGGTATGGATGCAAAGCTATGAAGTATAAAATAGGGGCTTTTAAAAATGCATTAGGAGTGCTGTATTATCATTCAATAGCTATCTACCATAATCTAATACCTTCTTCTGGGGGAAAAAAAATTAACGGAAGTGGAAGCAGATGTAACATTTAGCCAGATGCCTCTGTTCATCTTCCCTTGAATGTGACTATTTTAAGAACACGGATGATCCCACTTTGTCTCCTTTAGAGAATTGCTGACTTATTTGGCCCCACGTTTCCTGAAGAAGGTGCTTTGTAAGAAGTTTTGCTCCTTTTTCGAGCTCATTTGCAACCCTCCTGGCCCCTGCCCTGCTTTCTGCCGCCATATTGGCTTTTTTGTTGCTGTCGACAACACGGAAGAAGACAACAGTTGTTCACGTTTGACTATTAAAGTCTACGCGGTGCTGGGTGCAGCACATACAGGATTGGGGTCACCCACAATTTACAGGATCACTCATAGCTCCCATTCTTATCAGTAGTATGCATTTCCACGTTGGACATGGGCTGAACTCCTAACTGTAGGTCTCTTGTGGACTCATTTCCTTAACAGTGATTCATTATCAGCATGCAAACCTCCTGGTGGGGGTGGGACAAGTGGCTCAAACCACCATCTTCTGTGTTCTCAGGCAAATGCGAGCCATCCCGTGACTGAAGCTATTGTAACTGGTGTGCGTGAAAGCCATGGAACTTATGAGAGTAAAAATGTGGCTTCTGAGATTTGCCTTTCACCTTCTCCTTAGCACTTCATCCAGGTTGGCCTCTTTGGTTCCTTCTCTGGGTACAATGCACCAAGCACACAAAACTCTCGATGGCCAGCCATGGTGCTTGCTAATCAGGATGCAAAGGAGAAGAACAGTGTTACAGAAACACCAGGAAGGTAGTCAGATGGCGTGGGGTCTGGGGCTCCTACTACTAACCGGCTGTGCGGTTTGCCTGAGTCATTCAACAGTTCTGTGCCTCAGTTTCCTCAACAGCAAAGCAAGGAAAAGGGAGTCAGCCACCACCACAGTCCTTTTTGTGATAACTTTCTTTCTTCCTCACATGGACCAATGGTTCAAGTCAATGATGGAAGGCAACGACAGTGTCAAAGAGCTCCCTGAAGCAGCAAAGATCAATTTACAGCCAGCAGAGTGATAAATATCCTCACCTCTTTGAAGACAATTTATGGATGGTATAATGAGAAGAATTTATTCATATGAAAACTGCCTTACTCAACCATGCTGGATAGCTAGGAATTAAGTACAAGTACCTTCAAAATATTCTTACAGATCAGTTTTAAAAAGTGTTGTGGGTTCATGAGGGTCCAGGGTTGGATCCTTGAGATAGAAACGTATCCACTTCACTTATGGCTCCTTCTGGCTATTTAAACTTTGGCTATTTAGTGACAACCAAGAGGGTAGCTCATAGCTGGGACCGAGAGATTATGAGAAACTCCCCTTGGCAATCCAGTGTGTTGTAGACGTCAGACTGTCACCTGTGGCTGGGATATGGCCTGCAAATGTTTGCTTAGCCAGAAGGAATACGTTTCAAATTTTAGTGGGTTTCCAACATTGAGAAATTTGATTTTTATATAAAAATATGGATTTTGAAGCTCTGTTGAAATACCATAAGATCCAGAAATTAAATAGCTTCTGAGTGGTGACAACTGACTGCAGCGGAATAGCAGGTGTTCTTTTTAGACTTAGGATGTTCCCTCCAGCACCCTCCATGCCCTGCCCCTCCCCGTTATAATCTGTAAAGTGGGGTTCACTCGACCTTCCCTCCTGTCCCCTCAAGCATCTATACTTGCAAATATTTTTAATTTTTTTCATGTTTATTTATTTTTGAGAGAGAGAGAGAGGGAGGGAGAGAGAGAGAGGGAGAGGGAGGGAGGGAGGGAGAGGGGCAGAGAGAGAGGGAAACACAGAATCCAAAGCAGGCTCCAGGCTCCAAGCTGTCAGCACAGAGCCTGACACAGGGCTCGAACTCACAAACCTTGAGATCATGCCTGAGCTGAAGTCGGACACTTAACCGACTGAGCCAGCCAGGAGCCCTGCAAGTGTTCTCTTAAACAGTGAGGGAGGGGAGGAGCCAAAACTCATGGCTAGACAAGCATCTGTTTCCCCTTATTCCTCTTCCTTTCCATTAGCATCAATAATTAATTAAGTTTGGGATCAATTCTTTTTATGTCTTATCAAAAATGGAAACTTTTGTTGAAAGCCAGCTGTACGTTTCCAATCTAATACCTGTAATTCATGTGTGCCAGGCAATTAGATAACATTCCCTGGTTTAAAACAAAATGTCACATACTATTGGAACATGGGTAGAAGTGGATGGATGTTTTACTGGTGGTCAGAATGTGCCAGCACTATTGTTTAAGGTGACAATTCTTTGAGTGTAGTGCCAATGCTTCCTTGCTTCCATCTTTAAAATGTTTTGTTCTTATTTTGCTTTTGGTGTCCTATCCATGAAACACAAGATCAATGGCACAAAACTTTCCCCCGTGGGTTCTTTTAGGGGTTTTACAGTGTCAGGTCTTATGTATAAGTCTTTAATCCATTTTGAGGTGTGAGTGTGTGTGTGTGTGTGTGTGTGTGTGTGTGTGCATGTGTGTGTGTGTGTGTGTGTGTGTGTGTGTGTGTGGTATAAGGTAAGGGTTCACTTAATTCTTTAGCACACAGGCACCCAGGTCTCCCACATCCCCTGCTCCCCACCAGTGGGTCTATACCCCACCTGCTGGAGCATGGCTGCCCTTCCAGAGCTGGCTGAAATCATCTAGAAGCTTCTTCTAGTTTTTTAAGCACTTTTGTTTTAGGAATCCTCATGAACAACTGCAGTACATTTTATCCAATAATTGTTAAAGTTTAGTTCCTTTGCTCATCATATCCCTCTTACTTCTCTTTGGCCAGCCCTTTTCTTTTGTTTAAGCACCTCTGTGTGTAGTTTTGTTTTGTTTTGTTTTTCAGGGCAGATGTGTGAATGGTATATTTTACATATTTGAACATTCCCAAATTCCTTTTCCTGCCCATTGTATTTATTTATTTATTTGATTTTTATTTTATTATTTATTTTTTTAAATGTTTATTTTTGAGAGAGTGGAAGTGGTGGAGGGGCAGGCAGAGGGGGACAGAGGATCTGAAGCGGGCTCTGTGCTGTCAACACAGAGTCCCATGCGGGGCTCACACTCATGAACTGTGAAATCATGACCTGAGCTGAAGTCAAACTCTCAACCAACCGAGCCACCCAGGTACCCCTTCCTGCCCATTTTATGAACAAGAGCTCAGGATGGGCAGGACTGAAACTTAGAAACCGTTTTCCATCAGCAGCAGTTTATGGACTTGTTCTGCTGTTTCCTGAACTGTTGTTTCAAAGTGAGAAGTCCGATACTACTCTGAGTATTTAAAATAATAAGAGAAAAGGAAAGAAAAAAGAAAAGAGAAAACCCTCCACATACCCTTCCTTCTGCCCCATAACCTTATGTAATTTCTAACCTCTGAATCATCAAATTTCATTAGGAGCAATTAACTTCCTGGCTTTCCCCAAATTCTTACAAGGCATTCAATACTTCTTTCCTCTGTAATGACTCAACGCTTGGTGGGATTTTTTTCTATTAGATCTTTGGTTATTTTTTCCCCTTCATCCTTCCCAGTCTCCCCTCGAACCTCCACATGGCAGAATGCATTTCTGGGATCTAGTATTCATGTCTCTCAAGTTTTGCTGGAATGTTCATCTCCATCCAGTTGCGGTCTTCTGGGTAATCCTGCTGGATCTTCCGCATTCCTGTTTGGTGGTATGCTGTCCATAATTTTGCCCAAACAAGGACACTTCTGAGAATGAAGAGAAGGGCACTAAAAATAAAGATCAGGCCTCCATCGATCTTTGTCAGGCATTATCCAGGGCTTTCTTGGAAAACTGGGGCTTATAATTACTGCATCTATTCAGTTTTTCTTTTGAACTAAGAAAAATTAGGGGAGGGTATATATTTTGATGAGTCAATTTACTTTTTCTTCTTTTTTTTATTAAGCTTTTAGTTTTAATTCCAATATAGTTAACATGCAGTGTTTAATGTTAGTTTAGCAGTTCCATATGGCACTCAGTGCTCGTCACAAGTGCCCTCCTTAATCACCATCACCTGCTTCACCCACCCCCACCTGACCCCTCTGGAAACCACCAGTGTGTTCTCTGTAGTTAAGAGTTTGGTTCTTGGTTTGCTTCTCTTTTTTTTCATTTTGTCTCTTTCATTTGTCTCTTAGTTCACTTGTTTTGTTTCTTAAATTCCACCTATAAGTAAAATCATAACGGTATTTGTCTTTCTCTGACTGACTTATTTCACTTAGCATCATACACTCTAGCTGTATGCATGTTGTTGCAAATGGCAAGATTTCATTATTTTTAATGGCTAACATTCCATTGTGTATATATGTCACGTCTTCTTTACCCATTCATCAGTTGAGGTACTCTTGGGCTGCTTTCATAATTTGCCTTTTGTAAATAATGCTGCAATAAAAATAGAGCTACATATATTCCTTCTAATTGATGTTTTCCCCCCTTTTTTGGAAAATACTCAGTAATATGATTACTGGATGGTAGGGTAGTTCTATTTTTAAATTTTTGAGGACCCTCCACACTGTTTTCCACAGCGGATGCACCTGTTTATATTCCCAGCAACAGTGCACGAAGGTTCCTTTTTTGTCCACATCCTTGCCAACACCTGTTGTTTCTTGTGTTTTTTTATTTTAGCCAATCTGGCAGGTGTGGGATGATATCTCATTGTAGTTTTGATTTGCATTTCCCTGATGACGAGTGATGTTGAGCATCTTTTCATGTGTCTAGTGGCCATCTGGATGTCTTATTTGGAGAGATGTCTCTTCATATCTGCTGCACATTTTGTAACTGGGTTGTTTTTGGGTGTTGACTTGTATCAGTTCTCCATATGCTTTGGATACTAATATCTGATCCATTTATCGGATATGCCATTTGCAAACATCTCCCATTCTGTAGGTTGTCTTTTTGTTTTATCGATTGTTTTTTAATTTTTTTTTTTGTAATTACATCCTTCATCACTTATGCTACATACACATCCTAGGCTTTGGACTTTGGAATTAACTCTCAGTGTGATCTATTTCTATTTACTTTTCAAAAATTTTTCAATGTTCTGGTCTGCAGGCAACCCCTTCCTGGTGACTCAGTGGTGCCATTTATTTTTTAATTTTATGTTTCTTCTACTATTTTACATATGTACTCAGGAAGCTGTCCTTAAGGAAAAGATGCTTTAGGAAATGTGATGGTGGTCAGGAGCAAAGTGGCTGGCTGGAGTCGGGGCAGTGGGCATAAAAGGAGAGCGTGTGTCACAGAGGCACCATAGTTGCACCGAATGGTATTATTTATTGTCAACGCACATTTCAAGTAGAATGCTGTCAGGAAAGACTTCTCATTTTGCAGAAGGTACCTTGTCACCTGGTGCTGGAACAGCTCAGACATTTGCCCCGTGATGGGGAAGGTGTCCAGTGGGCAAGTGGGAAGTGTCTTTCTGAGGGAGATGCTTGTTTTGTTGTCACTGAAGAGGAACGAGGCTCCTGCTCAGTGACTTGCTTGGGGTCTGGGAGCTTTTACTGATGAGTTTAGCATCTTCCAAAGTATTCATGTAAATTATACTGATGATACAACCTGCCCCGAGAATCCCTCTCCTTGTTCTTGGTACCCACAGCTCCAGAGGGAGTAGCTCCAAATGTCTGAGAGATTGAAGAGATGTTCTTCCTCACAAACACGCTGGCAACGCTCCAAGGAGTCTCAAACTTGGTTCCAAACATTCGCTTGGACAAACTCAAAATTAAAATAGGGTCGCCCAGGTTAATGGCTTGGAAACTTGGTATAAGAGACGCCTAGAGGATTACGTGCTTTTCCCTTTTCAAATCTTGTTGCACGGCATCAGTATTGCCCCATGTTTGAAGCGAATAATATAGTTTCATCAGTGAGGATGCAGATTATTATTTTTCTAGCTCTGGCACTATCATTTACAGTTATCTGAAATAATTTCAGTAGAAGAGTGTATTTCATGCCTACATTGGGCCGGGATGTAAGAGGGTGCACCTGCTTAGATGTACACTGAAGGACTGGGTGTGAATGGGCATCACCCCGGGGCCACTTTGGAGGGGTCTGGAGCTTTCTTCTCCTCACTTCAAAAGATGTATGACTGGCTGAGTTGTCTTTCAGCCAGAAACCTTAGGCCACAAGCTTCCCTCGGGATACTTTCTGTAGTGATGTCAAGATTAATAGCTTTCCACTCCCTCCAGGAACAGATGTGTGGTAGGTGGGCACCACCTCCTCTCTCACTGCTGCATGTGGCAGACACGACCCATCAATCGCTCATGAGGCTCTTTCTTGCTGAGCCTGGACTTGGCCAAGGCATCCTTCTTATGCACAGCACAGCAGCCAGAGACTTCCAGTGCGGAGGAGTTGATCTTCAAGGCTGAAACCCATTTTTCATCCCTGCCACTCATGGCTTTGTTTTGACTAAAACTCATGGAGAACTAATATAGTGCCTCGGTGTACATTTCCCCCTCTGTTATATTCCTCAAGGTCAGGACATGGCCAGGGCAGCTGAGAGCACTGGGTATCTGATGGAGTAAAGGCAGAGAGGGGAAATGGCACAGGAGGAGGAAATATCCAGCGCTGATGAAAATAAGAAAATTTGGTTCCTTCCTAACTTCCACCAAGAACCAGCTGTGGAGGGCCCTGTAGGCATCTGCCCTTCTGAAGTCACCAGGTACTTCACCTCCATGCCTCACACATGGGTGAGCTAAGGTTCTGTGACTCTGGCAACTACAGTCACTTCTGGAACTTTCTATCCTGCTAGTGTGAGTGCAGACCCAGGGCTTCTGGCACAGCCTGGTGAGGTATGAGGATGGCCACTCACATCTGGAAACACCGAGTAAGGGATTTGCTTCACTAATTTCACAGAAGGTAACCATCTGTCATGTTAGCCCCACCTTCTGGATGCTGAGTCGGTAGCTGGAGGATGGCTAAGACACTCTCCTTTGATCACTGAGGTAACGATGATGACGATGGTGACTGGGGTCACAATATTAGTTATCACTTATTAGGCATTTGCTGTGCCTCGGACATCATGCCAAGCAGTCCACGTGCATTGCCTCCATGAATGCAGACAAGAGCTTTGTGAGACAGCTACTGTTGTGGCCCCAGTTTTCAGGATGAGGAAGTCGAGGGTTTGGCAAGGCCAGCCAACGTGGCCACATCACGAAGCTAGTGAGTGGAGGGGCCCAGCTTCTAGCCAGGTCTGTCCAATTCCATCCTTCATTGCTCTCCATTTCTGTGATTTCTCTTTCTCCGTGGCAGCGATGGTGATGATAGAGCCCCGAGCATTTAGTACTAAGAAAAGCAGTAATCGGGATACAGTCACTCGCTTTATTTTAAGCTTACATATTTTGTTTCAATTTGACTTCAAGATGGAGAAGGCTGTCCTGATAAATCAAGTCGCTGACTCTATGGCCGAATGTCTTAACCATTGGCAAATGGCTCCGTAAATAACAACTTAACAGCAAAGGGGGGTGAAGTCCAGACCGCAGCAGGATTCATAACAAAGGTTCTCCACTCAGAACAGGACGAAAAGCTCGAGTTCCACCATGTTTGGTTCCAAAAAAAGAAGTTTATCTATTAACTTTTAAAAATAGAAAACTGTTTTTGATATAAAACAGCAAATGCCTGATTCATGCACAGGTCCCATTTTCCTGGTGAAGTTTTGGTGTTTCTTAGAAACAGGACTGACTGAGTCCTTTTGACAAACTTGGAGGAAAATGAATCATGTGCTTGGGATTCAGTTTGAAGAGAAAAATCCAATTGTCTAAACAGAGGCTATGATTGTAAAACTCAAATTATGTAAACTGGGTGCTTTGATTCAGTTGCACGGTGGCTCTCCTGGATGAATTCAGCCGGGGAGGAGAAAAATCCTAACAACTTTTCAAAGCTCCATGTGACTCGAGTATTCATTTGACTTTCTGACATGGAGGAAGAATTTCTGGAGAAAACGTACACTTCTTCCGCCAACATGCCAGCGTTATCTTCCAAAAACATGGTTTGGAAACTATCACTCTCTGCAGAGGCCCCTCTCACTCTTTCTAGAATGTGGTAAAGCCATTGGGAACAGTCTCTGTCACAAAGTCTCACGTGGTTGCCCTTAAATTTGTGTCCCTGAGAAAACCAACAACAGTTCCTTTCCTCTCTTTCTTATAGAAGAAGGTGAATGGAGTCACAGAAGGGAGGTCCTGTGGGTCAACTGTATCTCCCCGTGAAAGATATGTTGCAGTTCCCACCCCAGTACCTGTGGATGTGACCTTATCTGGAAATAGGGTCTTTGTAAATGCAATCAAGTTAAGATGAAGTCGACTGGAGTAGGTGGGTCCTCACCTGTGGTTGGTGTCCTTACAAGGAGAGAGAAACTGGGGTCCAGAGACACAGGGCCACGTGCCAGTGGAGGAGGCAGAGGTCGGGGTAGGACATCTACAAGGTGGGGAACACCCAGGATCACTGGCAGCACCAGAAGCTGGAGGGAGGCATGGAGCAGGTTCCCTCTCAGAGCCTCCACGAGGAGTCAGCCCTGCAGACGACTTGCTTTCAGACTTCTGGTCTCCAGAACTGGGAGAGTCTACATTTTTGCTGCGTTAAGCCCACCCAGCTTGTGGTCATTTGCTACAGCAGCCCCGGGGAACTAATACAGGAGGTGAGTAATTTTTCTTTAAACGTGACACTTGGGGTCACCCAAGACTCAAAGTTGGACGTCACAGCTCTGCGGGAGATGCAGTCTGGCTTCTGATCTGGGTGCTCCAGGACAGCTGAGGAACCAGTGACAGTTTCTGTCACACATGCTGGTCCGAGGGTGCCCACGCTGCCTGGGCTTGTTCATCCCAAGGGTTGATAAAAATTGACCCTTGCTTGGGGCGCCTGGGTGGCTCAGTCGGTTAAGCGTCCGACTTCAGTTCAGGTCATGATCTCATGGCTGGTGGGTTCAAACCCTGCGTCGGGCTCTGTGCCGACAGCTCAGAGCCTGGAGCCTGCTTCGGATTCTGTATCTCCCTCTCTCTCTCTGCCCCTTGCCCACTCACACTCTGTCTCTCCATCTCTTAAAAATAAATAAACATTAAAAAAGTTTTTTAAAAAAATCAACCCTTGGCCTGAAAGAAGGTCTGGGGGATGTATCAATCAGGTGTCCATTGATCGATCAAAGACCAAGCGTGCAAGTGTGGAACAGTATGTTCAGTGTAGGGAACTCTAAGATCTCTTTGTGTTAGAGACAGATGGCAAGCAATCAGAAATGGAAACATAAACGTCAAATATTATAAGGAATGTACTTTTCAAACTGTGAAGAGCTGAACAGAGTTTAGGTATTTCTATCACCACCCATCTTACAGGGTCACTGGGGAGACCAGCAAGTGTAGAAACTGAAAGCTTGCTGGGTTTTCTGGAAAATCGCTGTAAGATGTCACATCGTAATGCAGTATTTTGAATGCATCTGGCTTCACTGCTAGACCCTAGAGATCGGAAAAGAAATCTAAACATGTGTGTACTTATTATGTAGGTGAGTTTCTACAAGGTTCCACTGCATCTGGTTTACAGGAACTTTTCATGCAAGCCTTCCGCGGCCATCTGAAACCCATGACTTTTTGCTAGAAATACCGGCACAGGGAGATGGGACCCAGCTAGGTAATGAGTGGATGTAAGCACTGCAAACATTTCGGAGTCTTGCCTTACCTGTGCTATTTTAATCGATGGTGTGCAAAGGTATGAAAATAATTTATGCATTTAAAAGTTTTACATACTTAATAAAAATTAAGAAGTTAAGAATTATAAACAAACACAGAAATGAGAAGCCTTGAGACAGCACAGAATAAATGTTAAGGAAGTGTCACAGGAGAGGGCACCAGATGATAAGACTAAGAGGAAATCTGTGACGATGAGGGTGGAGGTTACGGTCTCACCAGGAGAAGGACAACGCATGGAAGGGCCAGTCACAGACAAGCATTCACTGCAGACAAGTGATGGGCGACGATCAGCTGGGACAGAGGGACAGTGTAAATTAAGGGACAGAACCATCGCAGATAAACTCAGCAAAACCCATCACAGCGGAAGGTCCGCAGGCAAAGCAGGAGGAGTTCAGATGGGGTATCTCAATTTTGTGGTCTTACAGCCGCTTGTGTGGTCCCCAGCCCTGTGGACTCCACCAGCGTGACGGCCTGCGGCCGCTCTGATTAAGCACTTGCTTTGGCCGCTGGGTATCTGCCGTGCCCCGGTTCTAAACCCTTGGTCCAAACCTCCTCCTGCACGATGGGCCGAGCCCTTCTGAGTGTGGGAGCGTTCACAGATTCCCCTTCCCCCAATCACAGAGAATCCTCTACTGTCATTACGTTTTCTTCAGCCTAGAAGGGAAGGACTTGTTGTTCTGGCTACATCTTAGGGGCCATGTTAATCTACCCGAAGTGTCGCAGGAGCCGGGAAGGAGAGCCTCTAGAGCTGGGGGTGGGGACACTGTTTTGGTCAGAGGTTCATAGGAATCTCTGGAGTAGCGAGTAGAGTAGCGTTGGGGTGTGAAAGCAACACAGGGGAGGGAGTTGAATCAATGCGGCTTGGGTCCACTTTAATCTCTGCCGAGAAACATGGGGGAAAATAAAATCACTGAGAATTAATTTTGGTTGTTAAATTGGACTTCTTAAATGCATGCCTCTGCTGGACCGATGGGGGCTCACAGGCCGTGGGGGGGACCCTCCACGCGATCTCAGCGTGCCCAACGCTCCTCCTCACGCTGCCTCCCCCTCCCCCCGCCCTATGACACTGCATTCGACACTCTGAATCCCTCCCTTGCCCACCTCATCTTTCCTTGATTTTTCTTCCCCCACAAAAATCCCAAGCTATCAAACTGGGTGTAATCATCCCCTTCTGAAGTCTTACCCCCATGACAGTCGTCACCACCGCTCACGGGGTTAACCGTCCCTCAGCGCAGGACGGGGATTCGCTTTCACTGCGGCTAAGTCCGTGGTCTCTCATCATTGCATCTGGGTTCTGAAAGTTTGCTGCTATTGGTTTTGTACACTTATGTTTGTTTGTTCGTCTTTTAGAAAGTCCCTTTTTAAAAATGAGGGTTTGGTCAGGCTTTGGGGGAAAGGTCAATTTGGGCATTCAAGTTACTTTCACCAGAAAATAGGTTATCGTACAAAAAATTTATACAGAGAAATTTTGTAGAGAAGAGGGCTAGTTTAAGCTTACCTTACGATAAGGCAACATGTTCAATATTTAAATGGATTTTAAATGATGGATCCTTGTCTGGGATGTTGTTTAAATGCACTTTGATTTTTCTCTTCTGTATTTTATCATGATGTTTCAGTGTTTCCTTCTGGGGACAAGATTCCAGATGCGTGATTGTGTCGCTCTGGTCAGACTCTTGTCTCAGCTCCTAGTGGGTCGGTTTCCTGGCCACATAAACCCTACATTTTCCCAGGCTGTAATTTCCCAAAGATCCTGCCACGGGGCAGCAGGTGTCGCTGGCCTGGTAGCCAGGAGACCTTGATGCTGGTTCCCTGTGCATCACCCAACCTCCTGTCGACGGATGAAGCCAGTGGACTGGTTCTTAGGCTCTCTCCTCTTTCGGCCACTTGCTGTCTGTCTGCTTCCCGGGCAGCACAGGAAAGAGGAGTTTGGTACCACCTTCCTTCCAGGGGACTGGGGGAGGGGGTGGCTACAGTTGTAATTCAGAGGTTCCCCATCGTCTTGGGAGAACGTCTGGGGCTGAGCCTGTGGTGGTCAAGGGGCCGAGTCTTCCTGGCTTTTCACGATTTTGGAAGATACTCACAAAAAGGGGATGAGGTCACGCACTGGTGTGCAGCTGGCGAAGGCCAACGAAGACAGTGCTCTCACAGACATTCCTCCTTCTGCACCCGCGACTCGTGGGCCTGAATTGGTCCTGGTCCCAGTCAGTTCCACCTGCAGCAACGTGGTCTCAGGAGCTCTTGAGACACGCTTTGTAACAACCGTATTTATTTGTGGATCCAGACCTTATCCTTCCCACATACGAGGACAAGATGCAAAGACACTGGCTTTTCCACCGTGGGACATGCCTACTGTTTCGTGTATGCAGACGGGTGTGATCAGGAACTTTCTGGGATAAGTTACCCCCACGTTAGGTCATAGGACGATAATTTCTTTTCTGCCTGAGACTTCTAGATCACCTCGATCCTTAAATATGCTTAAGAAGTTGAGCTTTGAGAAGTTTATTACCTTTATAAATGGCGAAGGTTCATCAACATGTGGGACACTTATCTACTTCCTAGGACTTTTTGTTTGGAGAATGTGGAGGAACTCTGGGATTAAGTGGCACAGCGGGTAAACGCCCTGATAAGCCGTAAACTGCAGAGACGGTCCGGTAACCCTGCCCGAGTGAGCCCACCTGGGCGGGTCCCTGCCTGGTCTGGGACGGGCTCCCACCGCCACCCCCCTGCCGGTGGCCGGGACGCTCGAGGATCTCAGCGCTGACTTAGAGGCGGGTCCAGAGGGCCGCAGCCTACCTTCGCACTTGAGGAGGAAGAAGTCCGCGCTGTGGCTGAAGGATGCACTGAAGTAGGTGCAATTGTCCACCAGGTCACAGGACATGCACCGCCTGTTGAAGCTGCCCACCGTGCTGGCGCTGGAGGAACAAAGACGGCGGGGCGTGAACCCAGGCGGCGAGGAGACCGGCCCAGGGCGCAGGGCCCAAACCCCCAGCTCGGCCTTCAGGGCTGGTGGCTTCTCTCCTTTCAAGGGCGCTCGCGAGTCCCTGACGCTCCACGGTGGGCCTTTCTCCCGCCCGTCCCCCCGGGAAGACCCGAATGCTCTGCTCTGCTCTCCCCTTCCCTGGCGGCCAGGCCCCCCTCGGAAGAGCTCACGGCACGCGTGCTCTCTGGGTGCACACGTGACAGTGCACGCTTGGTCACCTGCGCCTGTGCGTGCCCCCGCTGGGAAGGGGAAGACGCACAGTGCCTGGTGCCGTTATCTAGTACTTTGGACCCACGCCTGTGGTCTGAGGAGACGGCTCGCTCTTTGAGAACAGGAGCTCGTCTTCCGAATCTCCGAATTTCCTAGGAGAACCTAGCACCGGTGCATGACGCGTCAGGAACCCCAGGGACATGGGCCGAACCGGGCTCTGGCTGCTTCGGAGCCACACGGAGACGTGGAGCTTCTCACTTGTTGGGGGGGGCGGAGCAGGAACCCCGGGACCACGCGGAACAAGCACAAGCTCACGTCAGGAAGGCCTGAAATGTGTTCCCCAAAATGAAGATACCGAGGAGGCTTTGCATGTACCTGGAGGGGGTTCCTGCCTGAGCACTTTGCCGGGGGAGGTCCCTTTGCCGGGGGGCTCCTCCTCCCACAGGCCCCCCAGGAGACCTGCCCACAAGGGTGACGGTAGCTTGCGGCCAGGAGAAGACGGCCTTCTAACGGTATTCATAAGGCGGAGGAAAAGGGAGGCGGTCCGCCTCGAACCCCTTCATTCTTGGGGTGACAGGACTGATCTAAGTAACGCTGGCAGACACGCCCAGCTACACGGAGCAGCGGGCCTGTGACCACGTGGGTTTGCCAGAGTTCTCTCCCCTCCAGAGGGACTCCCCCGTGCTGGCCTTCTGTGCCCTCAGCACATGCACCGGTGGGTGGGAGGGGACACGCTGGTCCTCCTGAGAGGGATTCTCCAGCGTCCCCGCGGCAGGGAGGGGAGCCAGGCGTTGGCTCCATCCAGCCTGAGTCACCCCCTCGGGCCCTCGGGTCCCCACGGGGCGGCTGGTGTGCCTGCGGGCTGTGACCAGCACCCACCGACCTTCTAGTCTGGGAAACACGGAGGAGGTAAGAGGTCGTGCTATTTCCACGTCTGGTGATCCCAGTTCAGAACCCAAGGCTTTCCCCGGTGGGAACAGTGACTGGGGCAGGTGACAGGACCTGATTCCAGGGAGAACAGACCCTGGAAGAAGTCGCCTCTCCAGGGTTCAGATGGCACCCTTCCTCTGCCTCGTCTGGGGTTCCGGATCTGACCGCTGTCACAGCAAGACGGTGGCGACGCGGAGCCCGTAGAGGGCCTCCTCCCTACCCGACACGGGCCACGCCCGACCCGACTTGCCTCCCATCAGCACCCCCCCCCATGGGAATGAGCCCGCCACATCACATTTGCATAAAGTTGAGAAGAAAGAGGCCGGTTATCAACACAAGTAAGTACGTCGGGGGTGGGGAGCAAACACCCCCGCGTTGGAGAAACGCAGAAAAATCAAGCTTCAAATTTGGTGGCCTCTGCATTTCTTGTTATTTGTCTCCGGACCTTACAGCTGCCTCTGTGGTGGTCCGCTGCACAGCCCCCTCCCCCCCCCCCGGGGGTACCGCGTCCCCGCAAGAGTCACCAGGCCTTCTGAAGGCGGAGCCCCGCGTGCGGCCAGCCCACATACCTGTAGAGCTGTCGCCTCCGAGGCAGGTCCTCCGTGCTCAGGAAGTAGCTGCAAAGACCGGGGGGGGGGGGGGGGGGGGGGGGGGGGGGGGGGGAACAACAGGGATTAGTGGTCCCAGGGTGGGCTCGCGTCCCCTGCAGGGCTCTGTCTGCAGACGCTCCCCGGGACTCTGCCCGTGCGTGGTGACGGGACCTGCTGTCCCGCTCAGGCCCAGCCCCGGGCACGGGCGGGGAGAGTCGCACACCCAGGGGCCTCACCGGGGCTCCACCGAGGGCCGAGGACGGTGTACAACTGGACTCAGGTGCGGGCATCCCTTTACAAGCCGTTGGCCTCCCGGAGGGCCGGGACCCGAGCACCCTCGACACCAGTCCAGACGTAAAGCCTGGGGCAGTGGTGTTCGTCTGCCACTGGAGCGCGGGCACCCGGGCCCTGGTCCCACCACCGGGGAGGACGAGCGGCATCCCGGGCCTGGCCTCCACCGTCGGAGCTGAATCCTGGCTCCCTGTCACCGTCTGGATAAGCCGCAGTCAACGACTCAACCGCTCTGTGTGTCGGCTTATTTACATTAGGAGCGGGGAAAGCAGTGACCCCCCCCACCCCCGGACTGCTGAGCCGAAGGACAGAATGGTCACAACGCGCCCCGCACGGGGCCTGGAGCTCACAAGGAGTACAGACCCGTCCTGCCACCGCCTGTCCCCCTGTGTCACCCCGCAGGGCCGGCCACTCAGCTTCCTCTGCTCAGTGTCTGGCAACTTTGGAGGTGGGGCCACTGGGAGACAGAACCCAGTGAGTGTCGTCTGACCAGAAGTAAGGGCCGCATTTCGCCAGGGTCTTGCCGGCCCCGCGGCCTGCCCCACTTACATCTTGTTCCGCTTCTCGTCGTAGGACAGGATCTTGGTGACGTCCCAGTCTCCAGATGTGATGGACTGAATGTTGTCGTTGCTGCTGTTGGGCTGGAACACAGACAGGACATGGCAGAGCTGGTGAGCCCGAGTCCCTCCGTGGGGTCCCCCCCGCCAAGTCCTCTCCTCTGACCGGGGCTTGCATCCAGCCCGTCCACAAAGCCTCGGCTGGCACCCCCAGGTCCTAGCCCTCCCCCTCCTCCAGAGTCCACATCCGTGGTACTTGTCACCTGGTGCCATGATGGCCAGGGCCACCAACCATGACACACGGGTGTCACTAGAGGCAGCAATGGCCACTCTGCACATGCATGCTGCTGATGCTGTTTTGTAAAATTTGTGAATCTCATTAGCAGAGTCATTACTACAGGAAGACTGGGAGGGAGGAAAGAGGAATACGGGGGGGTATGAAACAGGACAAGGAAATAGATGGAGGGGAGGGAGGAGGGAGGGAAGGAAGGAGGGAGGGAGGGAGGCGGGAAGGAGGGAGGAAGAGATGAAAGAAGAAAAGAAGGAAGAGAGGAAGGGAGGGGGAAAGAAGGCAAGAAGAGAGGGGGAGGAAGGGAAGGAGGGAAGGAAGGAAGGAAGGAAGGAAGAGGGGAAGGCAGGAAAAGAGCAGGGAAGACAGGAAGGAGAGAGGAAGGGAAGGAGGGAGGGAGGGAGGGAGGAGGGAAAGAGGGAGGAAGAGATGAAAGAAGAAAAGAAGGAAGAGGGGAAGGAAGGGGAAGGAAGTCAGGAAGAGAGGGGGATGAAGGGAGGGAGGGAAGGAAGGAGGGAAGGAAGAGGGGAAGGAAGGCAGGAAAAGAGGGGGGAAGACAGGAAGGAGAGAGGAAGGGAAGGAGGGAGGGAGGGAGGGAGGAGGGAAAGAGGGAGGAAGAGATGAAAGAAGAAAAGAAGGAAGAGGGGAAGGAAGGGGAAGGAAGGCAGGAAGAGAGGGGGGAAGACAGGAAGGAGAGAGGAAGGGAAGGAGGGAGGGAGGAAGGTAGAGAAGGAAGGAAAGAGGAAAGGAGGGAGGGAGGAGACGCGTCTGTCATTCTCTGCCATCATTTACAAGGACGGTTCGAATCCCTCTCTCTCCCCAAGTGCCTCCCAGAGTGGAATAATTCTGACAATAAACCGTAATGGAGGGAGGTGCGGCCATCACGACAGGAACGACGTGATCTGGAATGCGGTGTGCTGGAGGGCAGGTGCTCAGGGAGGCAGGTGGGAATCGGATGGTGACTAAGTCAGGCAGAGCCCACGGGGGTCTCAGGGGAAGGGAGAGCCCGCGGGGAGCAGGGAAGCAGGGGTGCGGGGGATTCTGGATGACGGGGGTGGCCTGAGGGGCTCCTGGCCAGGGGGGTGCTCTCCTGGATGAAGGCGGGCCTGCTTCCTGCAGGGATGTTAACAGGGCACTCTGCATGAATTCAGGGACACGGCCACATGCAAACACATAAACGTTTTCGATCTTGGTTAATGTGATCCAAAATGTGGAAACAGGACTCTGGTGCCACAGTGACCAACGGAAAGTCGGCCAGAGAGCAGTCACCGTCAGTCATGAGGTCACTTGGGCTGGAGACTCAGGCCCCTACAGCCTTGCCTCCGGGAACCAGGCCCCCCACGGTCGCTGCTGGGTCTCCGCTACTGTTCCCTGTGTCACACCTGCCCTTAAGTGGGGTGTCCTCAGCATGTTCTTTTGAAATTGTCTTTTGGCCCAAATCCTAAATAGGAGTCTTCCATTAGTAGCTACAGGATATTTTTGATAACTATTTAAAATCAAATTTTAATTCACCTATCCTGGGCCCCAAATAACTTAAGCTCTCTCAGAAATGGAATCCACACTCGGAAGACGAGGGTCATGTTCACAGAAATGCCACGCCCTCTCTGCACCTTCTTCCTAAAGGCAGCACTCCCCGAACACTCAGTGCCCTGAGCTTCCTGGGGCGACAGGTCTGCAGCAAACAGCGTTCACCAGGATCTCTGCTTCCGGTTCTAAATCCGCATACGTTAAGCTCAGCGATGCCCTGCTCCTAAGCCACCAGACCCCAGAGTCAGGTGAGTGGCAGCAGGCGGGAGCAGAGTAATGGCATAGTGCCTACACCTGGCTCAAAGACAGCATGTCCTAGGACACCGCACTGTGAGGCACTAGACCCGTGTCCCTGGGAGACCCGTGTCCCTGGGAGAGAGGGTCGGGGACAGCACAACAGACAGGGAGGGAGGGTCGAGGGCACAGGATCGTCTACAAAGTAGTAGACCCAAGTCCCAGGGCTCATACCCAACACCGGGTCCCACAGCCCCCTATGCTACTGTCAGAAGTGTTATTTAACGTTTTTTTTTTTGTTTTTTGTTTTTTTTTAATTTATTTTTGAGACAGAGAGAGACAGAGCATGAATGGGGGAGGGGCAGAGAGAGAGGGAGACACAAAATCGGAAGCAGGCTCCAGGCTCTGAGCCATCAGCCCAGAGCCCGACGCGGGGCTCGAACTCACGGACCGTGAGATCGTGACCTGAGCTGAAGTCGGACGCTTAGCCGACTGAGCCACCCAGGCGCCCCCAGAAGTGTTATTTAAAAAAATTTTTTTTAATGTTTATTTTTGAGAGAGAAAGAGCATGAGTGGAGGAGGGGCAGAGAGAGAGGGAGACACAGAATCTGAAATGGGCTCCAGGCTCCGAGCTGTCAGCACAGAGCCGGATGCGAGGCTTGAACCCACGAATTGTGAGATCGTGACCTGAGCTGAAGTCGGACGTTTAACCGACTGAGTCACCCAGGGGCCCCGAAGTGTCATCACATTTTCGAGCCATAACAGAAAGGGCACACGTGAGACCCAGCGTCTCAAGCCCTGGGCTTTGCGAGTGCCCCATTCTGCCCCACCTTGGGGAAACCACCTCCCAGTTCAAGAACCCAGGCTCACTCTGGGGACCTTGCAGATGATCAGGGCACACAGAGTGGTCCCCACTAGGGGCTGTCACCAGCACAGCGGGAAGTTTTAGAAACGGTCGGGATTACCTGGGACGACGAGACGGTGATGTGATAGAATTTCCCTTGTCCCCCCTGTGGGATGGCTCTGACGAAGAAGAACTTCCGGCCGTCCTTGGAGAACACCGGCTCCTCGTTCTACGGACAAAAGCAGAGTGTGAAAAGGCTTCGTTGTGTGTGGAAAAGGTCTACCACAGACGATACATCCTGAGAGCCCCCTCCTCTGCCGTTTGTAATGGGGGGTGCGGTGGAAAGAATCAACAGGGCGTGGGGCCTCTCCTCTCCTTGGGAAGCACGAGTCAAAGCTTCTGTTTCCCGAGGAACAATGAGGAATTCAGCAGAGACTTCAGGAAGGCGCCGAGCGGGGAGTGGGCTTGTCGCAGGCCCCCAGGCGGGGCAGGACCTCAGCAAGGAGAGCGCCCGGGGCACCTGCCCCTCTCACCGCGGCTCCGTGAGAGCAGAGCCCAGGGCAGCACCTGTCCAGGCACACCCGCCTCCACCTTGAAGGACCGAACCCCGAACACTCACAAGTTTGTGCCTGAAAATGAATTCTACCACGTTCGGTCCCGTCTTTTGTTCTTTAATTTAGTAAAGAACACGGAATAGTCCGCCAGGGAGACAAATAAAAAGAGAACAGAACAGCAAACAAGGACACATTTTATTCATTCTAAGGTGCAGGTGCAGGAAACGTTCCTTCCAGGAACCTTGAACCAGAGGAGCGTGCCACACGGGCATTTGCCGGATGGCCCGTTTGCTGGGGTCTCTTGCCACTTCTCCTCGGAGAGGAATGGGCATTCCCAGCTCTCCCCCGGGGAAGGAATTCTCGGCTGGATTCAAAGCCGAGGCCTGAAGTGTGTTGCCCTATCCCTGCCCGGCCCCCCCGCCAGAGCTGAGCGGCCACAGTCCCGGGGTCGGGCCACCTCCCTGATGGGGAAAAGGCATTTTGCTACAGCGGCATCTCAGCATCTCTGCGGCTGCGGCTTGGAAGTTTCCATCCGTGAACACCAATTAGTCGGCGACGATCTATATTTTCTGATTCAAGGAGCCGCACGCTCACGCGGCTGAGAACAAATGGTAAATAGGCCCCAGCTGGTGCCAGGAACGCACATTTCCCCGCAGTGAGCGAGGAGACGCCAGCGTGATGCGCCCGGAGAAATAAACTAACATGTGATTAAAATGACATTTAATCTTCATGAATATTTGCAATAAAATGAAACCTTTAATCTGCAAATATTTATTTTTCTATTTAGAGCTGGCAGCATGGTATTTAGAAGCAGGGGCAATGGGAAAGTGAGTGGGGACTCTGGCTTTTTAAATGTACTTTTATTTGCCAAGCCCCAGGGCGGATACTGCAATATTGCCTCCGTTTTCTGGGGAAGTGTTTGCACTTTTGGCAGAGAAAAATACTCTGAATAAAGGTAATAAATAATTAATTCCGGCCAGACGCTTTGCTTTCATACTGAGGGGGCCCTCATCATTTCGATGTCACCTTTACATTCATCAGGGAGCACTGTGCACCTGCCCTCAGCCTGAGACCCGCTTTCTGGGGCAGTAAATGTATTCCTGGTAGGAGAGTGCAATGGTTTTCGAGGAGGAGACCCGGATATCAGTGCTGACACTCAGGGCTTCTGGGGGAAGCTCTCCGGTCTCTCTCGGTAACAGGGAATCTGCCACACACGGTGCCCCCTCTCCCCACCTCCATGCCACTCTCAGAGGATCCGTGAAGAAGGAGCCCTTTCTACTGGTGAGAGAGTCTTTGTGAAATGTTGGTACCACATCTGCCAATTCTTTCCAGAGAGTGGTTCCGGGACACGCCCCTTGTCCAATCTCCCAGCCTGGAGTTTGAAATCACAAAACCAAGATTCTGGTAAAGGAAGAAAGACTGTCTGATGTCGGCCTACAGGATGCATCTTCAGCCAGAGGATGGGGTCCGGGGCTCTACACCGAATCCCCGTGGATCCACATCAGGACAGACGTTGCAAGGTCACGGGTGGTGGTGATGGAGTGGATGCATCACGGGGGAGCTGCCTATTCTTCTGGAACATTCCTAGGAGAACTGGGTGGTTCCTAACTTGCTCTCCAGGACCTCGTGATATCCTGAAGGGTGTGAAAAACAGGGTCCACGAATCCCTTTGTGAAAAATCTCTTTGAACATCATGAGAAACTGGTGAAGCTAGACCTTCCTACTGGCCCTGGAGCGCTGTGTTCGTGATGCCTGAGCAGTGGTACCCAGAGAAAGCAGGGCCTCCCTACACTCCCCAGTCAGGGCCGCTCGCCGGCCCTGAGCGGGGAAAGCACCACCTTGGAACAGGTCCTCTATAGGACCTGCTGTCTTAAACTCAAGACGGCATGACACATTTCTCAGTGGCTGTTTAAAAAATGTTAGCGGTTTGCTCGGTAAATGCCTTCAAGTCTGCATTGTAAAAGTGATTCTCCACGTGGCTTTGAGTGCCGACTTGCTTTTGCGTGGAGAGAGCCGCTGTCCCAAGGCCATCCAGGCTGTCTGTCTGGAGCGTGGCTGGTGTTCTCAGGTGGGCCACGAGCTGCAAGGCTGATAAATACAGAAAAATCCCGGGGATGATGGCGTCTCCGCGATGAAGAGACCAGCAAAGCGGGCAGCCTCTTGGCCTCCAGACCTCGAGGACCCCCAGCCAGTGCTCCAGCCCTGCCCACAGCCAAACACCTGTCCGCGTCTTCTGAACATATCTTAGGGTTACTTCCATTTACCACACGTGGGATTCCTGCCCGCCTCTCATCAACCTTCCTCCCCCGCGAATCTTTGAGAGCTGCTGTTCTAGAGGATTCATTTCCATTTGGGTTTTTGTTGTTTGTTTTTTTTAAAACTGTACTGGGGTGAAATTCACATAAATTTGCTCCCCAGCGCCCTCCCCTGGCCCGGGGAGCCAGCAAACAGCCGTCCCTTTCTGTGAACTCATTTATTCAGGACATTTTGTGTTAATGGAATCACACAACGGGCGGCCTCTTTGTCTGGCTCTGGGCTCCCCGCAGAAGGTTCTTGCCGCACTGTTCAAGACAGCCAAAGGGCAGAAACAACCCAATGCCCGTCAACAGATACACAAGCCGCGGTCTGTCCGTACAGTGGAATGTCGTTCAGCCACAAGAAAGAAGGTCGTCCCCACACCCGCCGGACAAGGGCTTGGGAGAAGTCGCTGGTTCAGTTTTGAGATCCACTGACCCTAGGCGCTGTCTGGTCTGATCCATAAGGTACTGGCCGATCGACGACCACACAGATGATGGCTTTTCTTTGCTTTCACGTCAAGCTCTCTGACGTTCTCTCTGCTACAAGAGGGGCACCAGCACGTGTGTTTGCTACCTGCGCTCCCGTCACTGATCCAAGGGGGCTTTCGGCAACTTCACAGCATGACCTCCCAGCTCATGTTTCGGGGTCCCCCAAGCACGCTCTCTTTCTTGGAGTTCTCTTAGCTTGGATGTGGCACCCACGCTTACACACAGGAAACAAGATCGGGCATTTGGGCGATTCCTCTTTCGGAAAAGACCGGCGAGGAGGAGTATTTCAAAGTGAGTGTGCTTGTGTGCCCGTGTATGAGGCTGCCGCCTTGGACGTAACCGATGGGAGGCTGGGACGGACAGCTGACTCCGCCGCTAGGGAAGTCCCGCCCGTGGGTCCGCGTCCAGCCACCGTTATTCTGTCCCCGGATTCTGTTGGCACTCGCTTCACCCCGATTCTCGAGACTCCAATCTGGTGTGATTTTCCCCACAAATGTTCAGACTGCTTTCATCCCAGCAGGCTGGATAGGAAGGAAGGAAGCCTCTAAAACTCTCACCTGTTCTTTGCCAGGGTGTGGAGTGAGACAAAACACCAGCCCTGAGAGCTTTGCTTTCTGCGGGAGTTGAATGTTTTTGGCTGCAGAAGTGGGAGTCCCTGTTGGCCTCTCCCGACCTCCTCAAACCTCAAGACCCCGGAGCCTGTTTAACATGCACTTCTTGCCCGAGTAAGGACGGGAAGCCGGGGGTGGCTCCGAAGGCCAGGTTCCCGTGAAAGCTCATGCCGAACCCCAGCACGGTGTGCCTCCAACGGGACAGCCACAGAATCATGAGAAGAGATGTACGGCTACCAGCCTGTTTTAGAGAGTACGTTGAGGCAGCGTTTATGGACTCCTTGTAATTCGCCACAAGGACATCAATCTAGCTGAGAACTGAGTTCTCACCAAGCCCCGTGATTTTCAAACTGTCTTTCTTCCTTGGTTCTGTGACTCTCCAGTCATGTGCAAGGGCCACGGGGAGCAAGGAGGAGCCGGCCGAGCAGCCCCCACCACCCACCAGGGCCGGAAACCTCTGCGGGGCTATTGAGGGACTGAATGCTTGAGAAGCCATCGTGTTGTAAAAACTCGGCTGCCGTGGTGGCGCATCTGGTGGCGGGTGCAGACCAAAGACAAATCAAACGTGGGGTAGCTACCTGTCTGTGGAGCCAGGCTTCGCTTTCGTCCTCGTGTTTCTGAAACGAAATAAGAGCATTAGACAAAGGATGTTTTTGCATGTTTTGTGTCTGTGACCAACAGCGCAGAAACAATTTGATTCCCCTCCACGGTCGCCGCACAGGCACACAGAGCCGTGGCCCGCCCAGAGAGGAGGCATCCCGGCCCGCCGTTGTGGCTCACCGCCAAACACTCGTGTCCCCAAACAAGAAAAATGTCGCCCTCCCCGGCAACGGGGACAAACCCATGGTGGGTGGGAATCCGGTGGAAGATGGCGTACTTCTGCCATTTGGTGGTCGGTCCACACGTGGGCCTGCTCGGGAGTGCTGCCTTGTCGTGGGGCTTTGTGTGTGTGTGTGTGTGTGTGTGCGTGTGCAGGTGCGTGGACATTTCTCAAGTCACAGCCCTGAATAACAACCCCGGGAGCGAAAAGTACATCTCCCAGAACCGTGTGGAAAGACGCATAATGGAAGACCAAACAGAACAAAAAACACCAGCATTCCAGCTACGCCGTGGGCCTGCTCCCGGTGCTGGTCCGGCCTCCGGACGCCCAGGGAGGGGTTCTCTAGACCCAAGTCCTGTACGGTCGGCAGGAGGGAGTCTCATGATGGACTCGCACAGGTCGGGGCGGCGGTGAGAGCAGGTGTAGATCAGCAACCATTCCCGGCTTCCTGGCTCTGCGTCTACTCCTTCCCTCCTTCCTCCCCCTCGATATGCCTACGGGATCACCTGGAGTCTGCTCTCAGGTGACTCACGTGGGGACGTCCGTCTCGGTAACAGATCACTCTGCGCACCTGGAAATGGCGCCTGGTGCGGCGAGATGCTTCCGGGCCTCCCAGGCCACGGTGAACCTGCTCTACAAGCCCTCTCCCTCCCCAGCTGGGGAATAAAAACTTAGGGGTCAAAAGGAGTTTCCGGAAGACCTGCTGGGCCTTATTCGTGGAGTATGATTGACCTTTTCTCACCTAGCGCGAGGGGGTGTGCCTCTTAGGCCTCACGTGGAAGGGTGGAGGCCTTGCGCCCATGGGCTGGAGGGTGTGTCCTCAGCCGCCCCTCGGCTTGGATTTTCATTCTTTGTTCGCTTCCCTCTGATACTTTCCATGGTATCGTCCCTACGTTCACCTCCTCTAACTCCACATTAAGTCAGCCCGAGCCCCTAGGAACACGGCTGGGCTCACCGGTGACCTTCAGGGACGGATGCCGGCCCCCCGGGGGCCGCCGGCCCCAGGTCCACCGAAAGCGGGCAAGGCAAGCCAGGTGGCAGGGCCGGCTCCACCCGTGTCCTAGGGGCTCAGGCTGCCCCTCCCCCTCTCTGGTATCAACTGGAAAATGAAGAGAAGGCTCGTCCCGAGCATGTGGTGGGCACAGATAAAGGGGGTTGACACATCAAGGACTGTGGAGCTCATGCAGGTCTGAGGACGCGACCCCTGCGGTCGCGGAGGGCTCAGCCTTGACTTCTGCGGCAGTACACAATCCATCCACACGGTGGCACCAAAACAGAGGCCGGCAGGCGGGTTCCGGCCAGTCTGTGGACGGTGACCCAGACGCCCCGGAATGCCGCCTCCCTTCCGCCTCTCGTGCTTCCTGCCATCGGCCCCTGTCCCCTCCCTCCCGCGTACCTTTGTGCAGACCCCGGTGGTGGCGTCGCAGAGGGTGAGAAGGGACACGTTCTGCGCCCGGCTCAGCCAGTTCACCGCGACCTTGGTGCTGGTGGCCCACTTCACCATGGTGATGTAGTACTCCCTGCAAACAGGCAAACACACGGGGTTGGCAGCGTTGCGGGGGCCGTGGGAGCCAGGAGACGGGCGCAGCCCAGCCCTGGACGCCGGGGCCGAGGGCCGGGGCCTGTCGGGCTGGACTCGTCCCGGGAGGTCCTGAAATGGGGTTTCTCAAGAAGGTGCTCGGATCGCGAACTGTGGCGGGCACAGCCAAGGCACTGACGTGGCGAAGTAAGCCACACAGTGCGGTTCCTTCTCAGCTGCTCCCTCCAGGGTTGCGGATAAAGTGCGCGCGGCCCAACGACTCCCGGAGGGGGGAAGCGTGTGGCTTCTGCTCCGCGGGTCTTACGCGTCAGGCTGCAGCTAGTGCTGACCTACTGGCTTGGGTTTCGAGCCACAGCCCAGGCCAACGCGCCACTGCAGCTCACGGGACGGAGAAGGAGGTCACACGAGCGGCTGACAGAGCGAGCACCAGGAAGCGTTTGGAGAGAGAGGCGCTCATGGCGCCCCACATGCTATAAAAACCCCGGGCCACGCAGAGGAAGGCTCTGTGTGTCCCTTCCCTTTCCTGGGAAGGCGAAACACCCAGGGGCGGTCGCCAGCTAATTAGGGAAATTGGTTCACGGCCCTGGGCATCAGGCAGATTTGGTTGGATACCCTAGATGTCACGCGCCTGCTTTTACCCAAACCTGAAAACGTCACACTGTTCTAGGTTACCCTGTACTTAGCACAAGGGGTGCTGGGGCTTTCAGCAATTAATTCACTCACCAATTCACCCAGAGTCCTTCAAAACTGGGAGTCTTAGGGGGAAACTATACATTTGAGAAAAAGAAGAAAACAAGTGCAAAGAGACTATCCCTAGGTGAATTCCCAGAATGTTCTAGAGGCCAGCTAACCTTTGTTCTATCACCTACCCCATCTCTATCTATAATGAGATCTATTGTTAGGAATGATTACTTTGTGGCCTCACAAGGTCCTTTATCACTAAAGTCTCCAACACATTCATGAGACAATTCCCGGCAAGCTCAAAAGGGACCTTAGTACCTCCGATGATTATTTTCAACAGAAAGGCTTAAAGAACCAGATGTCTTCATCTAAGCTTTGGTTTAACCAGGAGATTGAATTGCTGTGTCCCCTATTTCTCGAATCCACCTGTCAGTCAAAACTTTTAATAACTTAACCTAAGTCAAGAGCTGGCTCAGGCCGGTACCTTCCGCGTCGGGGAGAGGGGAGGCCCGGGGACTGCCCATCAAAGTCTTGGCCAATCTCCTGGGGACTGGCTGGTGAGGATGTCATTCAGGCATAATCCAACTTTTATGATTTTCAACCTTCTCAATTTGCTGTGGTTTTGGAAATAGGGCTGTATCTGTTCCTACCACCTGCTCAGCAGGCCCACGGGCCTCGGGGACCTGGCTCTGTGTTTTTATAGGATCTGCCCGCTCCCCCGACGTGGTCAGGCTCCTGCTCTGAGGGGGAGCGTGGCCTTTTGGCAAGTCCTCTGTGGATGCCGGAGCCGACTTGCAATGCTAGGTTTGATCGTCTCCCCAGATGTTTGTAGGCATGAAAACATTTATTTAGCTTGGCCCTTAAAAACAACTCAGGGTCGGGGCACTGGGGTGGCTCAGTGGGTTAAGTGTCCAACTTCGGCTCAGGTCACGATCTCACGGTTCGTGGGTTTGAGCCTCATGTCGGGCTCTGTGCTGACAGCTCAGAGCCTAGAGCCTGCTTCGGATTCTGTGTCTCCCTCTCTCCCCTTCCTCCACGTGTGCTCTGTGTCTCTCTCTCTCTCTCAAAAATAAATAAACATTAAACAAATTAAAAAAAAATAACTCAGGGTCTGTGCTCAGCCCTTGCTCTCCATATAATACTTCTTATTTTTAAATTATAACATGAATGATCCTTTGGTCCCTGTTTGACAGAAGGTGGAGAGAGACTGCTAGCTTGAAGGGCCATGGGACGCATGTGGCAAACTCGTGTTTTCCTGGACTGTGGGGCCTTTTGGATGCAGACATTTGCATTGAGGGTGTGTGTGTGACATCACAGTGATGAGCAAACATACTTCATCTGGATGAAATCAAGGAAGAAAAAGTCAGATCTCCTGGAATGACTATTTTTTTTTCCCCACGGCCTCCGTACTAATGAGGGAGGACCCCATTCTTGTTTCCGTTTGTTGGAGACATTCATGCGTCCTATTATGTGTCTTTCTAGGTTTTGTGATGTTCTTTTGCACCAACAATCTTCATACAGGCCAAGTCTGAAAGTCTTTCCCTTTAATTTCCCAGTTTGTAATATGAGACATGTCATAGAAAGGGAGAAATAACTGTACTACAGATGAGGTCAGTTACACGTGGACCCGCTTTGCCTCGTCGTGTGGATCCTCACAGGGGCCCCGACCAATGAGCAGGTGCAGCGTCCCTCAGAGATGCCTGAGGGCTTTGCTCCCACACCTCACTGCACATGGAACTTGAATCCTCAGCTCCTCATTGGTGTGATAGGAATTTCAAACAAACTGAGGGCACCCTTTGAGATTGTATGGTGATGAAACGCAATGAGAAATATTTTTTAGAACTCTTGAAACAATTATTAACGACGCTAGAAAGATGCCATAACATATCTTTCTAGAAGGAAGTGGTGCTCCTTCACGTTTTGGCAATTCCAGGATCTCCCATCGTGTTGCTGTCCATCAAACACTTGGGAGCCTTCCGCCCGAGTGTCCCTCAGAACCACACACAGCAGTCTCATTACTTGTACAGCCACATCTCGTCTCGAACCAACGTTTCCTAATCCCATGAATTGTATCCATGACTAGGCTTCATGCCAGATAAGCTCAGGGTATTTTAAAAAAATCAAGTCAAGTCGTAAAGATAAAGCATTGCTCAGGATGGGCAATTTAAAGGCTGGCAGCATCTGGCGAGGAGATACAGAGCCTCACAAAGAATCAGTACTCTAGAAAGAATGACTATTTGCTTCGTGAGGTTCATAGCGACACCATATGTTAATGGAAAGGAAAACACAATGTTTGCCCATTTCTGAAACTTTCCCTAAGAAGAGACCCATAAGTAGAAAGGTTCTCCTGGTTCCTTATATATTTACCATTTTCCTCTAACTTTAAAGCTGTTTGCCTGACCGTTATATGCAGGAGAAATGGGTAGATTCTGACTGTAGGGCTCGTGTCAAGGTCCAAGGTCATGGCTCTGTCAAGCTGCTGTTGGTTATGAGGGTTGGACCATATGGCACACACATAGGGCCTCGTCAGTGTGGACGGCATGAGCCCATGGAGATTTCCAGCACACAGAGGCATCTGCTTGGCAAGTGTGAGGAGGTCTTTACCAACTTTGTGTCAATGTGCCTGTAAAGACACAAAAAAGATGCAAAATCACAATACTGCCGGAGTGAGTGCTGAAAATCTCCGGCATCCGTAATCGACGGAGGTGTGTGAAACCACACAATGGCTTGTCCACCTTTGCTTCCCTCCATGAGACAGCAGTCGCCGAGCAGAAGGAGGACATAATCCTGCTCCCCAGTGTCTTATCCTTCCTCGGGAACACCACGCTCGTACCAGCCAGAAACGTGGGAAGTCAAACCTTTGCTACTTCGGTGTCGCAGACAATCATGACTTTTCATGGACACCTGTTGACTTAGATGTCAAAAAAAAAAAAATTCGAAAGAAGGCAGAAGAAAGAAGAAAACTCTCAACTCAGCCAGCAGAGAGAGGCACGATGGATTCAGTTTAGATTCTGTCTTCCGATTTCATCGGAGAAGGTTCAAGCAGCACCCAAAAGTTCAGAGTCAAAAATAACCCCCAGCCGCATCTGCTGCCAGATTGCGTGGGTGGATGTCTCCTTCCTGAGGCGGATTCATCAAGCAACACTAAGGAAGGAAAGAGGGGATCACACGGAAAACGTGAAGGCAGAATGGAGCCCTAAAAATACAGGGTGAGATGGAGGGGAGGAGGTGAAAGACTGCAGGGAAACCAAACCTGAAAGTGAGAGAAATCCGACTAGGAGAAACTGAGCAAACCTAGGGAAGCTCTCCCAGAAGGCAGAGGAAGGTGCCACAGAGGCAACAGGAAGGGGCGGGGACTGTCCCTTCCGAGGACATAAGAACTTCTCACAGGGAAACCAGACTGCCGGGACCAGAATGATCTCCAAAACTCACAGAAGAGGCATCTCCGTGGGTAAAACAGGATCTGAACATGCAGGTTAAAAGGATTTTCCACATGCCAGGGAGATTAGTAAAATGCCTAAATATGTTCTGATAGAATCTTTGAGTCCCAAGAAGAAAGGAATCTCACCACAATCTACTAATAAGGAAGTAAGTTTCGACAAAGGGTCAAAATTTAGGCTGATAGCAAATTTCTCTGCTGTTCTAGGGCTAGGGGGTATTTAAATTTCAGTGTGTTTTTAACGACCGATATCTTGTCCTTAAGTACACCCCATAGTGAATCAAAAATTAAAGACTCAAAATTAAAAGCTTAGCATGGGGGTGCCTGCCTGGCTCCAAGGGTGAGCATCTGACTCTTAGTTTTGGCTCAGGTCATGATCTCATGGTTCGTGAGATTGAGCCCTGTGTCGGGCTCTGTGCTAACAGCATGGAGCCTGCTTGGGATTCCCTCTCTCTCCCCCTCTCTCTCAAAATAAATAAACATGTTTTTTTTTTTTAAGTTTAGCATGTAAGAAGATGATCCAGAAAATCAATCATCTGTAACTAGTCCCAAACAACTATCGATTTGATAACCAATTTGAAGTAACAATCAGAAATAATTATTATGTGACAAAACATGGTAAAACAAACAAACAAACAAAAATATTGGGTGACTATTTCCTTAAATTACAAACATTTAGCGTATCTTTTAGAGAAGATTATAAGTTTTTTTTAATGTTTATTTATTTTTGAAAGACAGACAGAGACAGTCAGAGCACAAGCAGGGGAGAGGCAGAGAGAGGGGGAGACACAGAATCTGAAGCAGGCTCCAGGCTCCGAGCTGTCAGCACAGAGCCTGATGTGGGGCTTGAACTCGCCAACCATGAGATCATGACCTGGGCCGAAGTTGGACACTAAACTGACTGAGCTCTCCAGGCGCCTGTTTCAGAGAAGATTATGAACAAAAGTTAAGACACATCATACATGATGAAACAGAGAGAAACATTAAAGGGAAAGGAATATAAACTATGTTTCCAGAAGAGGAAACTAAATGTGGTAAAAAAAACTTTTCAAAATGATAATCCGCTTGGGAAGGCTGGAATTGATTCCACGTAAGCTTCCTGAGGGCAGAGACCACATCTGCCCTGTTCCTTCCTGTATCGTCAGCCCCTGCAAGGTGCATCACACGTGCTGAATGTTGAATGTTTTTTAAAGGAATAAATTCAATTCCAACAGAAAGACCAATAGGTTTTTTTTTTTTTTTTTTTTTTTTTTTTTTGCAGAGAGATCATCTAGTAAAAGAATTCTAAAGTTCACATGGAAGAAGAAATGGAAAAAAATAGCCAAGATGGTTTTGAAAAGGAAGTTTCTCAAGAAGATTTTACACCAAGACTTGTTAATGGGAGACCAGAGCTACAGGTCTTTCCTTGATGGAACAGTCACACTGGTGATCGGACCACAGAAAATCTGGCCTTAAATCACGATGGTTTATATAAGAACAAAATAGTTTATGTAGTAATTTATTTATTTGATTTTTAAAGTTTATTCATTTAGAGAGAGAGAGAGAGAGAGAGAGAGAGAGAGAGAAACCCAAGCAGGCTCCGCACTGTCAGCACAGAGCCCCAGGCAGGGCTCGAACCCACGAACCATGAGATCATGACCTGAGCTGAAGTCAAGAGTCCGACGCTTAACCGACTGAACCACCAGGTGCCCCAGTGTATATAATAATGTAATATTTAATGAAAATGTCATCAGGAACGAAGGTGGCATGTGATCCAGAGAACAGTGGCTCCAACTCGGGACAGCAGTGGAGGTCCCAGGACGTGGTAGAGAATAGTCAGCCCACACTGGGGTGGGCAGCGGGGGTTCTTGCGAGGACAGGTTTAGGGAACAGGGCAATACAGCAGAATACCTAATGCAGTTTGGGAGGACAGGAATGAGAGTAAGAAAAAATCAAACAGTTCATGTTAAAAACAAAGTAATTTAAAACTCCAGGAAAAAACGCTGAACAAAAAGACACACAGCCCCATCACACCTCTAGCATGAAAGACAATTACTTATGATAAAGTCAGTGCTATTTATTGATTTTAACTTCTTAGAATTAACGTACAGAGTAGTAGTAAGATTTAGTTATGGTCACGGGACAGAATGCAAATGCCACCAATCTCAGTGACAGAAACGTTAACAAAAAGATGACAGAGTTTCTAGGGGAGAGACAGGGACAGAGAGGGACCTGGAGGAAAGGACAGGACCCATATCTTCATCTTTCAAACTGGGGAGGTGCGAATTCTTGTCTATAGTCAACGCAATACAGAAGAAACTGGTAAGAATATTATTTAAGTTTCTAAAGGTAACCAACAGGGGTGCCTGGGTGGCTCAGTCGGTTGAGCATCCGACTTCGGCTCAGGTCATGATCTCACAGCTCATGGGTTCGAGCCCCATGTCGGGCTCTGTGCTGACCACTCAGAGCCTGGAGCCTGCTTCGGATTCTATGTTTCCCTCACTCTGCCCCTCCCCCACGCATGCACGCTCTCTCTCTCAGAAACGAATAAACATTAAAAAAATAAAATAAAATAAAGGTAACCAACAGAGGAAATTAAAACGCACATAAATTAGAAGGTGGGAGGGCATGGGGTGGGGTATGCACATTTCTTGTGTATCCTAAGAAATAACGCATAAATAAAAACAAATAATAAAACTGATTAATATAAATTAATAAAAAACAAGTAAATAAAAAATGAAATATATAAGCATATTATTTAACGACGCAAAGGTTACTGTTGGGGAAAATCATACAAGGAGTTAAAGTCATCTCCTTCTGGGGCTGGGTGAGTGGGGAGGGACTGTTATTCCCTGTAACCCCTTCTGCATGGTTTTACTTCTAAGCATTAGTATGGAGCATTTTGATTAAAAGGAAATGGAAAGTTACAACTAAATAAAAATTAAGAAAAGATAACCGCACGGAGTTGTCGACAAACACTGAGTGACCTGGACGAGGCTGGGTCTGTCGACGAGTAACCGTGGGGACGTAGGGAGAGGCGCCTGCCCTCGGGAAGCACGTGGGCACGGCTCCTCTGGGTGCTTCTGGCCACACTGATGTGCAAGAATGAGTGTTTTTTTAAGCTCCTGAAGCAGTGAATCGACATTACAAGAAAAGCGGGCAAGAGGGGGCCTATCAAGGACAGAACACTTCTGCGTGAGGCAGAAACCGTGTCTGCAGAATCCAGAAACCGTTTCTCTCTTTTGTCCAGCGAGGCCAGTGCGGCCGGAGCAGGGAGCTGTCCAGCTCGCGACTCAAACCGGCCCGGCCCGGCGGGGGCAGACACGCTGAGACAGGAGAGGGCTTCACGGCGTTCAAGATCTCAGCCGAATTATTCCCCAAACAGAACAGTTTTAATTAGAACATACATAAACAAACTGAATACATATTTTGTCCCCTGTCCTTCTCAAAAAAAAAAAAAGGACGAAACATCCTGGAGGAAGTTTTCCTTCTTTTGAAACCATACTCAAGAGCTATTGCTCTGATGTGCTGAGTTCTCTTGGGGGCTTTGCTAGGAGAAGCTTCTGTGATTTCTGAATTTTATAGAACAGGGGCCTTTATGAGGCTGTCCACAGGCAGGTGACCCCACGGCTGTGTTTGGGGCCAGCCTGGGGGCCTGGCCGACTTGTGTCCCCGATGTGTCCCCCCTCAAGACCTCTTTTCCCAGGAGAATGGCGCGTCCACTGTGTTTTTGCTGTGCTCCCTCTGCAGAGGTGCTGAGGGCCCTAGGCTGTGTGCTGTTTATGCCGGACAGAGATTTCCGCATTAGGGCTGTGTAGCTCACAGACAATGCACAACAGTAGGAACCCCCACGCCCGTCTTCCCCGGATGAGAAGCCCCAGACTGCCTGCTTCTGCTCACAGTTTATGGGCACCACTGGCCCAACTACAGATGCTGAAAACAGGGGCGGGAAGGGACTCCCCCAGAATCCTCCACGAGGCCACCGTCACCCCTCCCTCCTTGAACCTGTGGTCTGTGCCATCTGATCTCAATTGCTGTGTATTACCAATTCTTCTTGACAACTAGCTGGGCCCGGAGCTCCTTGTGGCACTGCAAAGGGCAGGCCTCATATTAGTTGTGATCCAGTAGCAAGGCTCAGGTACCTACAGAAGAAACCAGTAAAATTCTCACGACTTGAGTCACACTGCCTCACGAGAGGAGAGAGGAGGCACTGACCGAGGAGAATCCAGAAGGACATTATAATGGGAAAGAAAGTCAACGTCAGTGAAGCAACAGTGATGCGACTTGACTGTGTGTGATGGGCTAGCCGTAGGTTACGCAGGCCTGCGTGCCCGGAGAACTCTGAGCCCCCTTGGCCTTGGCCTCTCCACGGGGCCTGTTTGTGTCGGTGCAGGCAATGAATCCGGGTTGCACATCAACATCACCCCATTCCCGCAAATCTCTAGCCAAAGGTGCCTTCAAATCCGTTCCGTTGCGCCTGGAAGGAAGCACAGACAGAGACGGGGAGCCTGTCTCCAGGGTCCTGTGCGCACCGGCTCAGAGTTGCAGAGCACGCCCCCTGCAGCCACCACACTCCCGGGAGGCTGGCCCGCCCAGAGACAGCAGCGGACAGCAATGGCGACACGGGGCTTCTGTGGCAGAAGCAGCCAATGCCTCCGCCGCAGGGGGCAAAGGCAGTAGCAGAAACAGTCTCCGCACCCACGCTTGATTATCCAAGTTAGCGGTCCTCAAAGTGTGATCCCCAGACCAGCAGCACTGGGAAGGCTGGGAATACAAATTCTCAGGCCTCGACCCAGACCCACTGAGTCCAAAACACTGTGGGCGGGGCTGAGCAGTCTATGGCTGAACGAGGCCCCCAGATAATTCCAGTGGTGTTTGAGTTTGAGAACCACGATCTAAGTGAGCCACGTGACATGCTGGTGAGCAGGAGACCACAGAGAACACCTCCGAGAGCCACTGAATGACAGATCTCCATCTCCACATCTGCCTTTACTAAACGTTCTCTGGGTGAATAAACATATTGGCAGGCAGATAAGGTGTTTTGGAATAAAGAGAAGTTGGTTGCAGTAAAAAGAGAGGAGAAAACAGGGTTTAAAGCACAATGATGTAAGCAGACGAGACAGAGCAGGGCTTTGAAAGACACAAGGATTGATCCAGTGCCGAGATGAAGAGAGATACTGAAACATTCTGATAATCACAGAAAGCAGATGATCGTACTTTGAGAATCTTAGACACTGTGTTTTTTAAAAACTTATTTTGAGAGAGAGAGAGAAAGAAAGCACAGGCAGAGAGAGAGGGAGAGAGAAAGAATCCCCAGTAGGTTCCGCATCGTCACTGCAGAGCCTGATGCAAGGTTCAAGCCCACAAACCGCGAGATCATGACCTGAGCTGAAATCAAGAGTCAGACGCTTAGCCGACTGAGCCACCCAGGTGCCCCAGAAATTGCATTTTAAAAAGAACATGACACCAAAACATTAACAGGAAGTAAAGGTTCCTAGAAGAAATGCTACCAGTTTTCTCGTTATTCTAAAGTACTTTATCTGCCAACGAATAACATTTGTTCATTCCAAGAGCATTTAGTTAGGGTTTAGCATTGTGCAGACACGGTCCCAGGTGCTGGCAATACAGAGAGCCAAACCCTCGTCGTAGGGGGGCTCGGTTTGTGGGGAGACAGACAACCCCTCATTTCAGTGAGGGGTAAGGACTGCCCTACTGTAAGGAGGTCATGGGTCTGCCCGGGGGATGGGGGTGGAGGGCGTGGTGAAAAGCACAAGTTCGCTGAGAAGACACGGCCAGCTTCCCAAAAATCTGCAGCCAAAGGTGCCTTCAGATCAAAATACACGGACTCTTCCTGGTGAGAAGTATATGAATTTTTTATTAGTCCATTTGTTTGCCATAAAATATTAACAGGGCACTGTCTCTCTCCCAGGGATTAATGTGCTGTGTCACTTTGTGGTATTCCAAATTCTGGCAAAGGTTCTCACAGTTGTGGGCAACAAAGGGCAAGGGAACAGAAAGTCTGTTTGTCTCGCGAAATAAAGAGCCTGCAATTAACTCTGGCATTTTCTCAGCGATGTTCATTCCATGAATAAAGGCGGAGAAGAAAAAATATTTTGGGAGAAATTTTTAAAAAGTGATGTTTTTAAATAGAAGACATTGTTGAGCAAACGGAAACACCAGATACCAAATGCTGCCTGTGATGAAGGGTCTGGCTCCGTATCTGAGCGGGTCCTCAGAGGAGTCACACGGTTGTATAAAAATATCTGCAGGCAAATTGCATTTTGCAGAATATGAAAGCGATGTGGCTCCAAGCCAGATTACTATTTGATGTAGATTTCCACGATTTCACTTTCAATGGGGGAACCTTTCCCTTCCATCTTAGGGGCTGGTTATAATGTAGGATCACTGTCAGGATAAGGGAGAAGGAGGTGAGAGAGGTGCCAGTTTAGGGACCGTGGAGTCCTTGTTCAAGTCGATATGCTTTGAATGTGAAGGGATTTATAGAATAGGAGACGTAGAGGCAAGTGATGGAGGTGGTGGGGGTGAAGGTTACGGTGACGGCGGTGACAGTGGTGATGGTGACGGGGGTGAGACAATGGTGGTACAGCAGTATAGCTGTTGATGGGGCTGGGGCTGAGGTCACCAGTAACGAGGACCTTGTTATTGTGTGATGTTTGCATTGCTCTGATGACCTCTGTCTTCCCCCTAATTCTCAGTCAAGGTTTATATTGGATTCACTATACCAATCTCCCAACGAGTCCCTATTTTATAGAGATGGAGCAGAAAGAAGGCTCCGTTTCCTAGCTGGTTGGCATGGGCTTATCATGGGTAGTCATGTGTGGAAGAGGCACCTGGTGGCAGAGGAGGCCCTGAGAATGTAAGCCCCGAGGGTTTGCAGAAATCTAGACCACGTGCACAGTTAGAAGCAGAGAGCTGCATGTACACACAGAAATATGCTAGGTCTTTACATACTGCTGAGTGAAAAAGAGGGGAAACGGTCTACACACACACACACACACACACACACACACACACACACACAGAAGTTTATTATGTATCTGTATCTATGTACATCACAATGTCACTTGTGTAAACAGCAACACACGTTTTACTAACATTAATGGAGAGAAGGGGGACTCAAATACGTTTAAATAGGTGCCTATGTAGTAATGTCTCTGACACTGGCCATAGCAGCATCTTCATAGACAGTTCTCCGGAGGCAAGGGAAACAAAAGCAAAAATAAACTACTGGGACTACATCCAAATGAAAATCTTCTGGACAGCAAAGGAACCGACCAAGAAAACTCAATGACAGCCTATGGAATGGGAGAAGATATTTGCAAATGACATAGACAATAAAGGGTTAGTATCCAAAATATATAAAGAACTGATATTACTCAACAACCAAGAAACAAATGATCCCACTAAAAAATGGGCAGAAGACAGGAGCAGACACTTCTCCAAAGAAGACACCCAGATGGCCAGCAGACACATGAAAAGATGCTCAACGTCACTCATCATCAGGGGAATACAAATCAAAACCACACTGAGATACCACCTCACACCTGCCAGAGTGGCTAAAATCAACAACACAAGGAACAACAGGTGTTGGTGAGCATGTGGTGAAAAAGAAACCCTCATGCACTGTTGGTGGGATTGCAAACTGGTGCAGTCACTCTGGAAAACACTATGGAGCTTCCTCAAAAAGTTAAAAATAGAACTACCCTAGGATCCAGTCATTGCACCAGTGGGCATTTGCCCAAAGAATATAAAAACACTAATTCAAAGGGGTACATACACCTCTATGTTTACTGCAGCGTTGTTTGCAATAGCCAAAGTATGGAAAGAGCCCAAAGGTCCACTGACTGATGAGTGGATAAAGAAGATGAGGTATAGATATACAGTGGACGGTCATCCAGCCAAAAAAAGCATGAAATCTTGCCATTTGCAATGATATGGGTGAGCTACAGTATCAATGCTAAGTGAAATAAGTCAGAGAAAGGCAAATACCACAGGAGTTCACACTCACAGGTGGAATTTAAGAAGCAAAACAAATGAGCAAAGGGGAAAAGAGAGACAGAGAAAGAGACAAACCAAGAAACAGCCTCTTAACTATAGAGACCTGGTGGTCACCAGAGGGGAGGTGGGCAGGGTTATGAGTGAAATAGGTCATGGGCATTAAGAGGACACTTCTACTGGGGCGCCTGGGTGGCTCAGTCAGTTAAGCGTCCGCCTCTCGGCTTTGGCTCAGGTCATGATCTCTTGGTTCGTGAGGCTGAGCCCCGCATCCAGCCCTGCACTGGCAGAGCAGAACCTGCTTGGGATTCTCTCTGTCCCCCTCTCTCTCTGCCCCTCCCCATGCGTGCTTTCTCTCTCTCGCTCTCTCAAAATAAATAGATAAACTTAAGAAAAAAAGAGTAACTGATACTGATGAACACCGCGTAATATACAGAAGTGCTGAATCGCCACACTGCACACCCGAAACTGACATAACACTGCATGTTAACTATAGTGGAATTAAGTTAAAAACAATCAGGAAAAAAAACAATTTAAAGAAAAATGCATTGAACAAAGTAGTTGATTTCAGCAAACAAAAAGCCAGAAACTGACCAAGAAACATAGGTGTCTATGCCGCGAGAAGAGCACGGAGTAGGGACTCCCTGAAAAGAACAATGAAATAAAGAGAGTGAGGCCTCGCACAGACCAGCGGTGGGATTCCATGAGCTAAGCCCATCTAAGTCCTTGGAACTGGAGGTCAAAGATGAATGAACGAACGAGCTCAAGTAGAAGAAAACGCAAGGAAAGCAAGACGCCTTTGAGCCTTTTGCGAACCCACGTCCCCGCCCACGTGCGTCAGGGACCCACTGGGCTCTTTCTCACGGTGCAATTGTGTGACAGCCCGCGGCCGTCTGGCAATCAGGAAGAGCGCACAGGCCGCCGCCTGTGCCACGGCCGAATGGATATTCGGAGGAGAATAAAAACACGTATCGGCACAGTGCAACAAGGCTTCGAAAAGGTCCTGCGGGTCTCTGCTGCGTCTTAGCTCAACACCCAGCCCCGCAGCCCTGGGAAGGCCCCAGGAAACCAGCACGACACAGCCGCGTTTGTTGGATCAGAGCAGCTGGGTTTCGGTCGGGGGGGGGGGGGGGGGGGCGGGGAATGGTAAAAACCACGGGGCAGGCGGTGCGTAATGATTTCCATCTAGGTCTCCACCCACAGGACACAGCTCAGCTTGTCAAGGCGCCGCTGCCCTTCCCTTAGCCCTGCCGCCGCGGGGTCATGGTCCCTAATTACCTTTGACGTAAACGTCTTAAAAGACGGCCTCAAATTTGGCCCAGGGAGTCCTGCGCCCGAGGGCCGCGTTGTGGGCTGCTGTCCCTCCCACCTCGCGTGTCGTGGCTCCCACTACACTTCATTTTGGCCGTGGACCACGAGCTGTCCCGCTTCCTGGACTGTGGGTGACACGATGGGAGAGGCCATCCGGGTGCCTAACACAGCGTGCGGCACAAAACCAGGGTCAGTAAGTGTTGGCCAACTGGAAGGATCCGGAAGCCCAGACTCAATCTTCCCTGTATCTGAGAACTGTTGGAGGGGAGGTCAGGCTGGTTAGCAGGCAAACAACAGGAGGAATCTGGAAATGGGTGGTGTAAATGACAGACAGCTGACAGATGAAGTGTCTTGTTTCTTCCTCCTGGTGGCTCCTTGACCAGCCTGCTGAAAGTGACTAGTGGACCTTCCAGAATGTTCCATACCTCTCTGGAGGCTGTTCAGGGAGGTGAGGCTGTCCAGCCCGCCTGGCTTGAGGCCCAGCACCCCCTTCCACACTCTGTGTGGATTCAGACACCTTCCTTAAACTCTGCATTTCTCAGTCTTCACATCTGGGGAACGGGGGCACTAGGAGCTACTTCAGACGTGTACAGCTTGCAAAAGCCTTTAGGGCCGTCCTGGACACAGCCACTGTCCTGTACGTGCTGTAAGCCCACATCCTTGTTCCCGGGGAGACGGGCAGAAGGAAAAGCAAGAGTGAAAACCCACCAGCAAATCCAGAAGTCCGGTTTGGAAGGAGCAAAGAATATACGTAGCCCTGAGGTCACAGCTTTACAGTTCAAACCACAACACATGACTGATGATGCTTCAGGGCTCCCCACTCTATGCTGGGACCCCTGTGCTCCCTTACTTCTCTTGAAGACTGGATCCTGGAATATCCCAAATCCTGCCCACACCTCCGACCCCTCCACCTCTCGACCCTCCTCCCTGGAGAGGATTTCTCCATCCTTTGGCAAAACTCTTAAAAGAATCAACGTCAGGGCGCCTGGGTGGCTCAGTCAATTGAGCAACCGAATCTTGATTTCGGCTCAGGTCATGATCTCATGGTTTGTGGGTTCAAGGCCCACACTGGGTTCTGCACTGACAGCTCAGAGCCTGCTTGGGATTCTCTCTCTCTGCTTCTCTCTCTGCCCCTCCTTCCGCTTGCAGTCTCTCTCTCAAAATAAATAAACTTAAAAAAAAAAAGAATGCCTACACTGTGGCACTTAATTTTTATAATAGGATATATTTCTTTGTTGTCTCTCCCCACCTAGGTCCTTGGAGGATGTGGGTCTCCTTCCTTCCTCCCTAAAACCCTCCACATGGTAGGTTTCTTACTTTTTCCTTTCCTAGACTAGTTGAAGAAAGCCAGAACATGTTGCCTCAAGATATGCCTTTTTGACATACAAATTATTTTGAGCTGAAAGCAATGAAGAAGGAGCAAGCCCAGAAAAAAGGCAGGAGACACGTTCTCCTTGGGCTGGAGACAGACTCTTAGCGCAGAGATGCACCAGCGGAATCTGCAAATAGACCTTCCTCTGGGAGTTGCCTCCCATGATCTGCTGTCCTTGAATACCTAAAACTGCTCCCCTTTGTCCGGCTAATTCCCTGCAAATTTACTGTTCCTGGTTGAAGATGCTACAGGGGTGGCAGTTCTGAATTGCTGCTTTGAGTCACTTTTCGGTGAGATTTTGAAGACGGGCTCCATGCGCATTAATGAACTGATTTCCTTTTGTTAACCCTTCTTTTTGTTAAGGAGTCCCGGCTGAAGTTCTGCCTCCCCAACAGCATCCTATAGTGGAAATGGCACGATGTCACCAATGCCTACACATTTCTAAAGGTTTGGTTCTTAGAAAGGTTCCAGAAAACCAAAGAACTCTCAGTCTTCTAGGATCCTTTCAATGTAGGATTTTACTGGCTACCTGTTCAGCTCGCTGGCCCATTCAACAAAGGTTTCCTGAGCTTGTCCTGTGTTGCAGGCACTACTCTGGAGGGGAGGGCGGGTGTTGCACAAAACAGACCCAAGTCCCTGCTCGCGGACCTTCCTTCCAGCTGTTGGGCAGGGAAAGGACTTGGTGAACACAGCACACAGAATATCCTGCTGGGATGACCCTAGGAAGGAAAGTAAGGCCGGGGGAGGAGGGAGTGGGGCTGTGACTCAGGCTCGGCTGTTAGGGAAGTGCTCAGGAAGGAACGCTTTGATCACGACTGACAGTGCATGGGTGCTCCCCTCAGCCATGCGGGGGAACTTTCCAGGCAGACGGAGCACAGGTGCAAGCACCCTAAGAAGGGGGCGAGCCCAGCATATCTGAGGAGGGGTGCCGAGAGGCGGGATAAAGCTGTGCAGTGGCTCTAGCGTGGGCAGGTAGGGTTGGGTCCTCGGAAGAAGAAAGACGACAGGTGGCTTTCTTGACGTAGAAGCTGTTTTCGGCCCCCGGCCGTCTGGTGAGCTGTACCTGCCTGCCGCTACTCGCCCAGAGCATGTTTCTAGCAGAAGGGCCTGGAATATGTCAACATTGCGGAAGAACAGACCTCAGCAGCTAATGATTTTAAGGGAACAAAAGAATGTAAGCACAGCCAGCCACCAGCAGGCCAGCAGAGGGAACAGGCGGTCTGACATAGCTCACGGCTTTCTGGGCTGGGCAGGAGGGGCGGGGAGGGCCTGGAAGCCTGTGGTCCCGGAGAGCCTCAGCTGGGGTCACCAGGAGATGGGAGGGAGGGGACGCCCTCTGACGCCAGGCCCTCCAGGGGAAGATCCCCCAGGAAAGTCAGAGGCCTGGGCACACGGGGACCCAAGGCGGCCAGACTGCGCGGGCAGTAGGATTTTGGAAGGAGATCGGGGCATCTGTTCTGTGTCCAGTTGGTGATGTCATTTAGAGATTCTCAGAAAATGCATTTGAAACCTGGAAAGAGGGAACAGGATCTAGCAGTATTCTTCCAGCACAACCCCGGGCTCGGCCTCTGAGGCAACTGGGGACTCTGCCCGGGCAGACTTCACTCCTGGGTTTTTGCAGGTGGACCAGCTATCCCCCAAGGTCACAGTTCAGGGCCCTGCTAGACCCGTTACCCAGCAAACCTGCCCCCACACTTCTCTGTTACACCGATCACACAGACCTAGCTTTGCCGATGCCAGCAAGACTGGTCCTAACACCTCACTGGCTCCCTTCTTAGCTAAGGAGTTAAATAATGTCTTCGACACACATTCGTTTACTTTGCCCGGAGAACTGCGACCTGACCAGTTCATGCAGAGACGCGGGGTTGTGGGGACAGGTCAGGCTGAGTTCCGAAGGGGAAGGTTGCCAGCAAGTCCACAGGAAGTACTGACCACGCCACAAGATGGGGTGACCGTATAGCCAGCCCTGTGCCACCTGCACGGTTTCATTTGGTTTTTACAACCACTTCTATCAGCAATGTTTATCTCCATTCTACAGATGGGGAAACTGAGGCAGCGTGTCTGCGTACCTTCCCCAGGGTCCCAGGACTCGGATTTGAATGCAGGCGTTGGCTCGAGATCCTTCACTCTGAACCAGTGGTTCTCCATGTGGGGACATTTGGCAAAGACGGGGGACTGTCGCAACTGAGGGTGGGGTGCTACTGGCGTCTGATGGGTGGGGCTGGGGCCCCACTAAACACTCCGCAGAGCCCCCCACAGCAAAGAGTCACCAGGCCCCACGTGTCGTAGTGCTGAGGTTGGGAGAGACACGGTCACCCCGCACAGTAGCTCGGCCCCTCCTCCACACCCCACGTGTTTGGTGGCCCTTCGCACGCCTGCAGTTATCCACTCGCTTGTGACGATTTGTTCAGTCTACACCCCGGGCCCTACATCATCCGCTCCACGTCTCGTTCCCCACGATGCTTGCGGCGTTCACGCTAACGGCTGGTGAACTAAATGTCCGATAAATATTCGCTCACAATTTATTCTACGATTTCTGATATACCTGTGCTCTCTTTGGAAAAAATCTCAAGGCCGTGTGACAGAGAGAGAGAATGAGACAGCGTGACGTTTGCACATTACAGATTTCTGCTGCACGTGAGGCACGGGATTGCATTTAGCCTAGGAAATCAGAGCAGACAACCTGAAGCCAGCGTCTGAACTTCAAGCCCCGACTGAGGCTAATTTTTCATTGTCCTTGAAGGTAATCAGGCCTATGGAAACAGCATCACCAAATTGACCAAATGAGATTTTCAATTAACTCAAACAGATGGCTTAAATTTTCCAGGTGACTTTCCATATTAATTCAGTGAGTTTGCTGGACCAGGCCCCGGGAGGCTTGGCAGGGATGGGGGCTGAAAGGAAAACAATGAAATATTGGATCTTCAGGAGAGGAGGCAGAGCGATGACCGGAACTTTTCTTCTACCCCAGCAGAAGCACATGAGACAGATCAGTTCAACACCCCCACCCCTCCCCCCTGACCAGCATATACCAAGGGCTCTGGGACTCCAGGCACCGGTGGCTCGGGGGCCAGCTTCATTAGCCTCTGGGGACATTGTGACCCTCTGATATGACTGAGGAGATCAATCCTGGGCAGGGAGAGAGGCCGCGAGGAGCCATTTATAGAGCCCAGAATTCTGTGCTTGGTCTGTGTACCTGAGGACCTCACAGCATTTTATTATCCACGGAGAAGAAAGCGTTAAAAGAATCTCTGTGGAATTTTCCACAGGCTCACGCTTCTGAGGGTCTTGCTAAGGAAGTCACCGCAGGAGAGGACCACACCATCCACAGAACACCAGCAGTACCCAGTGCCAGAGCACCCAGCCCTGGGCAGGGCCTGTGGAGGAGTCGGAGCGGATGGGGCCACAGCTCCTGTCCTTCCAGAAGCTGCCAGAAACGACTAATAATGTGGAGTTCTGTAACTGGATAGTAAAGGCCTGGGCTAGAGGTTATGGAAAATTTGGGGTGGGTGTCCTCTGAGTCTCAGAATGAATCGTTCTTGGCTTCACTGGGCCCATATCTAGACTTACGGAGATCTATCGGCGAGCGGGCCTGGTGTCTGTATGGTGGGCTCCCCTTTTTTTCAGTCTCCCATCAATATCCCCCATAGAGAAGTTTACCGCTGATATGGGGGGTTCCGGAAGTCTATTCAGTCCCCAGGCTGTTCAAACTTTGGTGATACTCAGACCACTTCACTTAGATAGACCCTACTCAGCAGTTTTGATTAAAAGAAAAAAAAAAAATCTACCCAAACCAGACGGTAATGATAACAGGCCAGTTACCTTTGTCAATATGCTCTAACACCTACACAGGTTATCTTACCAACCAGGAGAAGTGGGTTACTAGAGCAGGGTTTACCACCAGCTCCTCGAGCTGCCAAAGTACGCCATCGTTCTAAAGTTATCTCTTAAATGGGGCACCATTTACAGAAAGTCTGATTATGTGGATTTTCTCGGTTAAGGCTACATCCATTCATCCAATGGATGTTCTCCAGCGTCTGCCTGTGTGAGACGTGTCCCTGCTGGAGTCTTGCGGCTGACCTGACAGGCCCCTTCCCGAGGAGCCCAGCCTCCCAGGGAGACCAGTCTGCTCCTGACTAAGGAAAGAAATAGTGGTACTGGTTGGACTCGTATTCCTTTCCAGAAAAGTGAATCATGAAGCAGTAAGCAAAGCTTTGGACAATGTACCTTTTCCTTGGATGTTTAAGAGAGCAGTAAAATAAATCTGGGGAGACCACGTAAATGAACGTTCATCTTATTTTTTTCACATAGTAGAAACAAGGAAGCAAACCTCATCCGTGGGTCATCGGGTGGCATCATCTCCAGATCGTGGGTGGGTCCATTTAAGCCAATGACGTGCAGGGAAATGCTGGGGTTTTCACATCCAGCCTGGGAAGCAAAGAAGACCAGGTGTGAGTAAACCCTGCGGGGACAGCGCCTCAGTTGCTGCACGAAGGCCCAGAGGTAACTGGGGTGCCATTCCTTCTCCAGGAACCCTACCCCCTTCTTGTTCCTCCAAGTGCCTCCCGATTATCAACCTGGGAGGGGCAAGGGATGGGACAAGGAGCAGGACAGAAATTCCTGGAGGCCATGCCAGGAGGCAGCGTGACCAAGGGCAAAGACACGGGTGGGGAAGGCTGATGAATGTTGGCCGTGGCCCAGCGGTGGGGAAAGGGAAGTCCCTGGAAAAGGTGCAGAAAAGGTGCTGGGTGGGTTCTGCTCTGCGTCACTGCTGCTCTGTGCTCCCTCTTCGGGCGGAACAGCACTGCCGGGATGGGATAGGGGAACACGTGGCATTATTTGTCAGCGACACGCCGGGTCTGACGGATACCCTTGCTTCTCTGCTCCCTGCATGAAGACATGTCGGGTTCACCACAATAGGGCGGGAGTCCGGCGGGGTCACCAACTCATGCCTCTGATTTGGGAGACAGTACAACGGGGCAAGGGGTGCCTGAGTTCTGTTGGCTAGAATATGCCGCCTTTCCATCCGAATACAAACCATCCTGGCTTCTGTAATTCCAATTTTACCCACCCCAGAGCTCAGTGTGAACTCCAGATGGCTCTCAGGTCACCCCTCCTAAGGTGGGGAAACGCCCATAACAGGGTTCACAGGGGAAGCCACTGGATCCCTGGCTGTTAGAGGAGTCAGGCAGCCACTGGTCCCACTGTGTGCGTGGGGGGTGGGGCGTTCAGGGGTCAAAAGAGCCCGCATTTAGTTAACCGTTTGCGACTAAAACCCTGGCACCTTCCACAAGATGTAGAGTCCAGTCCAATCAAGCCCAGCTGAAAAGGGAGAATTCTGTCAACAGGCAGGTCCGTGTGGCAGGCTGATATCAAGTGCTGTCGGAGTGGGACGGTGGTGGGGACAATGCTGTGCCTTCACAGAGCTCGTGCCCCTCCACTCAGGGACCTCCTTGGCTACTGGCCACGCCGACCGAAGATCCGCAGGAAAGGCTCAGTATTGGGGCACCTGGGTGGCTCAGGGGGTCAAGCGTCCGGCTGCGGCTCAGGTCATGATCTCACGGCTCGTGGGTTGGGGCCCCGCGTCGGGCTCTGTGCCGACGGCTCGGAGCCCGGAGCCTGCTTTGGATTCTGTGTCTCCTTCTCTCTCTGCCCCTCCCCCTCTTCCTTCTCCCTCTCAAAAAACAAAAGAAAATTAAGAGAATTGTTTTACCAGGTGCTGTGGACGGAATGTCTGTGCCCCCTGCCCCCCAAATTGAGAATTCCTTCCTAGGTCAAAGCCCCGAGCCCCCGTGTGACAGTATGCGGGGGTGAGGCCGTGGGAAGGCCATCGGGGTCAGGTGAGGTCAGGAGGGTGGGGCCCCGTGAAGGGACTGGTGCCCTCATGTGGAGAGAAAGAGGCGCCTGAGCTCCCTCGCTGTGGGAGGACACAGAGAGAAGGCAGGGGGTGGAACAAGAAACACAGTGCTCACCGGACCCGACCTTCCTGGCACCCCGATCTCGGACTCTCAGGCTCCAGGCAGGGCTGAGAGAAACGAATATATGGCACCTGCACCAACTATACACCAGGGGCTTCCTCTCTGTGGCCCGGGACGCCGGGCACCTCGCTGGCCTCACTTGCACACTATCGCCCCTCTTGCTGCCCCCTGCAGGCTGGCGTGTCTCGTCCTTCCGATACACAAGGCGTGTGGCATCAGCCCTCCGATCTGGGAGATGGTCTGAAGGCCTGGGAGCCACGGCTCAGCGCTCATGGGCGCGGGCTCCAGGGGTCCTTCCGAGGCAGCCGCAGGCGGGAAGCGAGTGCTCCGTCACCAGGCAGGTGCAGGCAGTGAACGGCTCACGTCCACCCGGCCGTGGCCTCCACGGGCCCTGGAGCGCTCCAGCGAAGCCGGGGGGCGGGGGGGGGGGGGCGGCAGGGCCGCTGAGCCCACTCTGTCAGACAGACATCAGTGTCTCTGCAGCGGTGCGGGCTGCAGAAATGTGGCACCAGTCCTTGCTTCGTGCCAGGATGCTGTGATTTGCTAACAAAGCAAGGTTCAGACATCTGTACCCCTCCCCCTCCACCGCACCCTTGGTGTCCTGCCAGTCTCTGTGCCAACAACTTGGTCTGGGAAGCAATTAGAGACTACAGGCCAGGATATAACCAAACACAAAAGAGCCCTGCGCAGACCCAGGGGACCAGGGGCAGACAGAGGTCCCTCGGACCTCCCAGAAGCCAAACTCTAAAACAGGGACGTGACGAGAGAGGGCCCCAGGAGCAGGCAGTGTGACTTTGTTGCCATGGACTCACGAGGGGAGGTAAGGTACTTATTTTGGGTCCCATGAAACTCACACAAATGATTAACGGCAGTTCAACTATTTAAGATAGAGGTAACCTGCCAACAAATTCAACTCAGCGGAGATGGGAATTTAATGCAGTGTAATGGGAAATAATTAATCTTGCCTCTGTTCTACTGCATTGCTCAGAACATGTCTGATTCTACAGCTCCACGTCTGGAGTCGCCTGGGTCGGGGGGACCGAGGAACAAGGCGAAGAATTCACTCTACTGTTTCCTGTCGCCTACCTTGGGGTAGTGGTAGGGCTTCACCGTGGGGTAGATGGAGCCAGTGTAGGTTGGGAGCTCCATGACGGGCACGCGGGAGTCGTTGATGGTGGCGTAGGCAAGCCTCGTGCCGTCCGGAGACCACCAGTGGGCGATGTGGGTCTTCAAAATCTCCTCTAAGGGAACACAAAGCGGAGAAATGTGGACACACAGCACATGGAGTGCACACCAACGGTGCGTGGACACATCTGTGAGCTGGCCAGCAAATCACGAACCCCGCCTTGGGGACACTGACCTTCGACAACCTTCGAGTGGTCTTCACCGTGCCCTGGATATGCCTTCCTTCCACGGGGCTCAAGAAAAGCCTGGTGCTGAGCACCAAGCCCCAGAATGAACCCCAATAAATCAAGGTCCAACTGAACAGAAGTTCATTTTCTGGAGAGCTTCTCTCTCTCTCTCTCTCGTTTGCACAAATTTGAACACGATGAGCCCAACGAGTGCTTTCTGAATTGAATTATTGCACCACTGTGAGTTATTATTTTAAGATGCTTTACAAAAGCAAAGCTACAGGAAATCAATCCATGCAGAAGCAGGGCGCATCCAGGCAGAACCGAGTGAGAAAGAAAGCTGTGTTGTAGGTTACATCCCGAAAAATCTCAGATCAGCTTGCGGGAGATGTCTGGGGATTCATGCCCACACACATACTCCCTCACGAACAGCCATGCGAAAGAACAGGTTCAAAGGTCAGCACATTCCTCAGCCTTAAAGGAACGACAGATTTCACTTCCTGTGGCAGAAAAACAAAATGGCCCGATCTCCAATGGGGCTGAAATGCAAATGATAACTCTCATAGGCTTCCCCCAGAAATGCCCATTATTGTGTGTTAGTGCAGCCAAGTGTCTTGGCTAATCAGAGTTGTTACCTGTGGATGATTTTTGTGGGATCTGTGATCTATTCCAGAAAGAACAATTCTATTCTGCTTAAAACTCACCCAGTGTACCAAGTCAGGGTGCTGGGGACCAGAGACCCCATCTGGGTGCTAAACAGCTTTTAGGTCAAAGGATTGTCTCTTGTACACAATCCATATGCATCATAAACAAATTCCCTCCAGATTTGTTTTTAAAGTAATCATCAATAGGGGCACCTGGGTGGCTCACTTGGTTAAGTGTCCAACGCTTGATTTTGGCTCAGGTCATGATCTCGTGGTTCATGAGTTCCAGCCCCGTGTTGGGCTTTGCACTGACAGTGTGGAGACTGCTTGGGATCCTCTCTCCCTCTCTCTGCCCCTCCCCTGCTCACACACTCACTCTCTCTCTCAAGAATAAATAAAAACAGAGGCACCTGGGTGGCTCAGTCGGTTAAGCGGCCGACTTCGGCTCGGGTCATGATCTCACAGTCTGTGAATTCGAGCCCCACATCGGGCTCTGTGCTGACAGCTCAGAGCCTGGAGCCTGTTTCAGATTCTGTGTCTCCCTCTCTCTGACCCTCCCCTGTTCATGCTCTGTCTCTCCCTGTCTCAAAAATAAATAAAACGTTAAAAATTAAAAAAAAAAAGTAAATAAAAACAAAATACAGTAACGATTGAAAAATTCTCCAATCACGTAATACAAGTCCCACTGAGCTGGCTATCATCAGGTGTGTGCCATAAACCAGCCCCACATGCCCGTATGGCAGAAAGCCGATGAGGAAGCTGAAATCATGCTGAAAATGGGTGCACATAACCCAAGGGACAGCATACGCTGGAAGAGAGCCAAGGACAACTGGCTGCAGAAGGAGAGGATCATGGAGGAAGGAACACGGAGATGAGGGAGCTGGGCTAGCCTAGGTGGTGGACAGGTTGGGGGGGGAAGCACTGCGGGGATTGGATGGCCGCAGGGTGGACACGAGGGCTTAGGGCCACGTCCTGGGGGCCACGTCCTGGAGGCGCTCGCAGCCAAGTCCAGGCCTGCGAGTGGGGCAGGCTGCAAACCCTTAGTCCCGGTGCGGGGGTGCCCGAAGGCAGCTGTCCGTCCACCCCCGGGTCACTGGCCTGGTCTCTCAGGGGAGGAGCCCCCAAGTCTGTGGCACCTGCAGCAGCAAGTGTTATTCTCCTTGGAAGCAACTCCTCCTTGCCTTCTGGGCGCTGTCCTCCAGCGGCCAGAAGCTCATGGAGACTCCCGTCAAGGCAACACGGGCTTGCTACTTGGCTGGTCACCAGACGGTAGTCTCACGAAACACCCAACACTCCTGTCCCCAGGGCACTCAGGTCTGAATGCGGGGCTCAGTGGACAACAGATGAAGAGCCACGGAGTCCTTGGTTCTAGCCCCTGGACAAGGTCCCTCTGTCCACTGAGGGCATGGCCATCACCCCTAACAGCACCGCCCCCTCCCTCCCGCATCCTGCCACCTGGGGGTGTCCTACCAGTGGGCTCAGAAGCTTTTCCAGAGCCCACAGAGGCCCAAAGGTCTCCTGAGGTTTAAAAAAAAAAAAGGAAGAAGACCGCCTCTCCAGAGCCTGGAATTTTCCAGCGTCTTCAGCAGCCAGCAAAGTGACTTTCAGGTGTGAGTGTGGAATGAGGTGATTCAGAAGTGGCTGTACCCAGAACCACCTGACTCCTCGGGTTGGCTCTGTGGAGGGTGAGTAATAGGCTCCAGCAGATGGCCTGCTGGAAAAAAATAGGCACCATTTGCAATGCAATTTGTGGGTGATTCTGCTCAATCGCTTCTGTGCTGCAGGGCTGGGACGGGGGGAGCCAATCAAGGCGAGTGGAATCACAGCCAGTGAACGGAATTCAAGGGGCAGGGGGAAGGAAGCAGACCCCCCGTCCCCCTCCCGCCCCCAAAGTCAGTGGCGAGGGGCCTGGCAGCGGTTTCCACAGCACGTGAATTCATGGCCAACTCAGGCTAATCCCAACGGGAAAACGGCTGGCTGACAAAGCCTTCATAAGTGGAGAAGCTCGACAGAAACAAGCCACCACAACCCCTGTGAAGACGAATCATCTGCTTCCGCTCTTTGGACCCAGAGCAATCCCCTAGAACGAGAGGGATGACCTTGTGCCAAGTGGCCCCGCCACGTGTCCGGTGGTCCTGTGTGCGTGGGTGGGGGGTGGCCGGGGGAGCGAGAGACAACTAGCCTCCCACGTCCAGCCGTCTTTGTGTGCAAGCTGCTTCCAGACTCGCCCTCAGGAGAGGGAATGAATGGGGTTGAAGGCCGAGCCTGACTTCGGGCAGAGAGTAATCAGTTTCTGTCAATTCCATCGGCAAATGCCAGCGCGTTTCTGCTAAGCTCAAAGCACTGGGAAACGGGGATGCAAAAAAAGGGTCACTTCAGACTCTCGCTTGTGCCGGGTGGAAAGGGAAGTCAGAGACCATGTAGTTCTGGGATGACAAATTCTGGCGAATGTTATTCTCTTCAGTTCTCTTCCACGGCGAGATGACGGCAAATGGGAAGAAACCCTGCCCTGCGCAGGGTTGGGGGGTGGGGGGAAGGCATACAAAACCAGGGGAACTGTAGCTTACTTTCTCCAGATGCCCTGTAACACAGGGCTCCTCTGCTCTTTTATTTCTCTCTGTGTTAGTTGCTCAATAAAGAGATCATTAAGTATGAGAAACTAAGGGGAGAAGGACCAGGCAGATAAAGCCTTGGCATTTTTTGTGTTAATTATGAACATCCTTATTCTGCAAACGCTTTCTTCAGGATCTCCAGCTTAATGAGGCAGTTGGCTTAAATGCCATGAAGTAAATGTAGCTTAGGAACAGAGTTCTCTAGAGGGAAAAGAACAAAAACAAAAACAAACCCCTATTTTGTCAACTAAATTAACTGCATGAGCCCTCACCTTGGAACAAGACAAGAAGCCCGCCTTTCTGAGCAAGTAAGTACAGGTAACTTGGGAAACCGGATGCTTCGCTTGCCTTCACCTTGCCCGTCCTGCCCAGGGACCACTGCAGAGTCATACGAGAAGAACACATTGGGGGCCATCAACTAGTCATAACTGTCAAGTGGCAGAAAGCTCCATCCATGTGCTTAGTTCATGGTGGGATCTGAATCAATGCTCCTCATTTCTTCTCACCATATCGTCAAGAAGTCGACTCGACTATCTGAATGTTATTTGCTCGTGACAAGCACTGTTGAGGGCTTATCGGGAGGGCAAACTCTCTCTGGGCTCAAGGTGATAAGGGCCGATCCAGCAAAGAGGAGGAATCCTCACGCGCCCCCGAGCGTGTGGCAGATGCAGAAGAGAAGGGACACCCACACCCTTGCGTGGTGGCAGACTGGCGTCACTGGGGGCGGTTCTCCAGAGAGCACGTGGGAACGTGTGTGCCCTTCAGTACTCCACGCAGGACAATCTGCAGGGCACAGGCATCTTCTCCCCCAAATCTCAAGGGGTGGCTTTGGTGTCTACTCTGGTTAAGAATGACCAATGTGAGGGGCGCCTGGGTGGCTCAGTTGGTTAAGCGTCCAACTCTTGGTTTTGGCTCAGGTTTTGTCTCTCACGGTTTGTGACTTCGAGCCCTGCGTCGGGTTCTGCACCGATGATGAGAAGCTTGCGTGGGATTCTCTCTCCCTCTCTCTCTGCTCCTTCCCTGTGCACATGCTCTCTCTCTCTCAAAATAAACAAATAAACATTAAAAAGAGAAAGGATGACCAATTTGAGAAATATGCTATATCGGATCCAATAAGCATTGCATTTTGGAACTGTAGGCATCGACTTTATCAGTATATGCGACCTATGTTTCCAAATTGTTCGTGGGGAGTTACCCTCCTGAACAGAAGAATCACAGGTTCCTCTTAAAGGTGTCCAGTGGGCTCACTTGTGTCCCCCTCACATATGATACAAAGTCATATGCTGTGTCCTAATCCCTGGTGCCCAGGAGTGTGACCTTATTTGGAAGCAAGGTCATTGCAGGTGGAATTAAGGTGAGATCATTCTGGAGCAGGGTGGGCCCCCACCCAACAGGACTGGTCTCCTTATGAGGAGAGGAAAGGAGACACAGAGACAGATGGGGACGATGTTGTGGGAAGGCAAAGGCAGAGGATGGAGGGATGTGTCCAGAAGACACGGGACACCAAGGGGTTGCCAGCCACCAGGAGCTGGGAAGGATAAGAAAGGTACTAACCAGAGTCTCGGAGGGAGAACAGCCCTGTGACCCCTCGACCTCACACTTCCAGCCTATGGAAACTGAACAGTACATTTCTGTTGTTGAAAGCCATCCAGGTGTGGCGGCCTCAGGCGACTTGTGCAGAGTTATGTCTACACCGTGTAGACCGGATATGTCTACACCGGTTGCAGGGAGCCAGCTCCACACTGGTAGGAAATACACTCCTGAGTCAGGGGCCCAGAGGCCGCCAAATTCTTCCCTGAAACCCAGGGGGCGGGATTTCTAAGTCAGACCTGCCCAGCATGGTGGCACATATGGCTGGCCTCTGCCCTCGCAGCAGGTGGGCTGGACCCAGCGCCCATGCACCCCCAGCGCACACACGCGTGCACACAGATGTGACACTGAGTGTGCTGGGCTGAGCCCCGCGCCCCCCTGCCGCTGATGCTTCCAGCCTCTAATGGGCTGACGGGGTTGGCTTGTTTCTGCCTCTGCCCAACACGCTGGGTAATTGTGACTGGGCCCTTCCTGAACCCCGGCCGGACGTAAGAACACACTCTCGCGTTTAACTAACCCCCACACCGTGCTTGGTATGCCGCAGACACTGTTGCAAGTACTTTGCACACAGCAACTCTCTCCGTCCTGCTCGAGCCTCACGTGTAGGTAAATGGCTCCTCGGACTCCGTCGCCTACAGCGCGAAGCCGCGGCCTGGCCCACTCTCCGGACACGGCACGTTTGCCACCAGGCTCTCCCTGCACGATCTCAGGGACAGTTACTCAGCAACAGTGGCCGTCACCGCCGGGACCACCATTTATGAAACACGACCGCGAGCCAGGCTCGGTGCTCACAGCTGCGTGTTTCTGCTCGTTCACTTCTCAGGCAGCTCCCCTCGGGGCCCTGGATCCCTCCCTTGGTCCAGGTGACCGAGGCCCCTGCTCCCAAGCCGGCAGAGAAACCCAACGGCCCCTCCCGTGCCTAGTACTCAACTCAGGGAGTGTGTAACAGAGACCTTTCAACGACAGCATTCAGCGTGGTCACTGTCACCTCTGCTCCCCGGATGCCCGTAACCACCCCGCAGTAACCCCGTCCCGGGCTGAGGACTTGGAGGTTGAGAGAAGTGAACGTTGTTGAACAAAGGCTGAGTGTTCAGCTCCTACCAAAGCCCCCGCTGTGTGTGCTGGAGAGGAAACACACAAGCGTAGATTACAGCGGACAAACGACCAGCAGTCCCAGGGTTAGCGATCGGTGCCAGAATGGGAGACCCGCAGGGGCTAGAAACACAGGAGGTCTCTTCATCGTTGGAGCCAAGTGGGGAAGGCTCTTGTGGGGAGCACTGCTAACTGCTCCCCAACATCCACAGTCTGCTCTTCCTTCAGGACAAGAACCAACGATGGATAACCAACTTCCGGAATAAAGACACCCCCGGGCTCTCAGAGAAGCTCTGAGTAAGTGTCCAGGCCCTCCCTTACGGAAAGGGCGCGAGCACCAAGGCCTCCCTGCCCTTCTCCACCCCGTCCTGTGGGCAGGTGCGGACTGCGCAGGTGACAAACAGCCTAGTGTGGATCCTGCAGGTCTGTGGGAGGTTAGAGAGTTCGCGAGGGCCTCATCGTGAGGCCGAGCTCCTGCAGCAAATCCCGAGTCAGAGCCATGGAGGCCAGAGTGCCCCGGTCGGCGTCTGCAGAGGCCCCATGCCCAGGAAAGGACACCCCCACATCTGCATGCTGCCGGCTCTTCAACGAGGGAGAGACACTTCCAGCCCAGAGCTGAGGCCTGATCTGCAGTCCCCGCGGGGAGGCCGCTGAGCCAGAGGCCGACATCAGACAAGGACCTGGAAGGGTGTGGGGTGGAGGGCTGTGTGGGACTGAAGCGTGCAAGGTGCCTCCCTGACCACTGCATCCGGGGGCTCCCCAGGCAGACAGGCCAACCTGGGACCCAGGACTGGTTAAAAAAGAGATCCAGGGTAGACGAGGGATGTGTAGACATGCAGGGCAGGGGTTGGAGAGCCTCCTGCAGAATGGGCTCCTGAAGACAGAGCCGTCTCCTTTTCCTGGGGGGGCGAGGTGAGGGAGGCCAGGGTCCACACTCATCCGAGCTCGCGGACGGAATGCTTGAATCTGCACCTGCCCCCACAGCCGGCTCTCTGACCTGCGGACAACACAGGGTGCGGGGGGCATGGGGCGCTCTGCTGGTCTCCGCCTTCCCCGCCGCAGCAGGGCCATCTGCGAACGGCCAGAGCCGACAGCTGAGGTGCTGGGCTGGCAAAGGCTAAGAGTTCTCCTTCTTTCGCTCCCAGACCCACCATCTGCCGTGTCTGCACTTTGGTTATTTCCCTTTTTGAAGCTTCGGCTGCCCGCTGGGGCAGGCTGGCCACACCGAGGATGTCCGGCTGCCCGGCTGCTCTGTCAGGACCTCAGTGTTCAGGGGGCAGGCGTGTTGGCTTAGAGACAGGAGGTAAAGTTACAGACTACCTCCAAAAGCAGAAAACACGATGTTCCTGAATGTATACTCGCTGCAGAGATGGCTGGACCATCGCTTAGAGCAACGGGCTCACAGGAGCCCTTCTGTGTCTGTGGGTCCTTAACCCTCAGGTCCCCTGAGCTCAGCCCATCACTATTTTGCTGTTTTCCTGAGGCTCTAGTGAGAGTAATTCTGCGGGCCTCAATCCATGTGTGGTGCACGAATCTAACTACCTGGGTGGACTGATCTGGGGAAGGTCTTAGGGGGTCACACCTGACTGAAGGAGACAACGTCAGAAGTATCTTCCCAAACTGAACTCATAAAACCCTTCCGACGTTATTTTGGGTTACTGACGCTCTTTTATTCCTGGGAAGTCATTCATACTTTAGTATGAGCTTGACACCTTGCTGAGTATGGCAGACTGTATTTTCCAGAATTGGCCCAGGTGATATTTCTGGTCCCACATGCTTTTCCAGGACTCTGCGCTCCCCCGTCAAGAGGCGAGGTCTGTGTGTCTCTCCCTCGAACCTGAGCAGCCCTGTGCAGCAGCCTCAACCACCAGAATGTGATAAAAATGATGCTGTGTAACTAACTACTAAGGCAGCGTGGCTTCTCCCTGGCCCTCTCTTGCTTGAGAAGCTCCCCATTAACACTATCACCGGCCCTGTTGTAGGGAAGCCGAGGCCGAGTGGAGACCCACGTGCCGTGTTCTGGTCTCAGCCGGCAGCCAGCATCAACCATGGGACACACGAGGGGACCAGCCTCCCGGTTGCCCCAGCTGGTGAGAGTAGACAGAAGGGGTACACCTGCCAAGCTCCGCCCAACTTATACGAGTCACTGTTTCAGGCGGTTTATTTGGATCAATGAGATCAACTTTAGTTAAGAGAAGTTTTGGACAGAACGAGGGCCAGGAAGAGGAAATCCGGGCCAGCGCGGTCGGGTCCTGTTCCTACGTGACCCTCTTCCTTTGCATTGCCTCCCACTCTTTGCCCCTCGTTTTGACCATGGGAACTTGAGGGAGCTTCCAGAACTTAGGCCTAAAGCCCTCCATTTACTTGAACCACACCCAGGCAGGTGACCGTCTCCCAGAGGATCTCACTTCTCATTCATTTGTTCATGGATTCATGTGTTCAGCCGTCCACCCACTCATTCACTCAGTGGGGTGAACAAACATCCTGATGAGGCCGACAGAACACAGATTTGGGTAGACACGAGGTCTTACAGTGAATCAGAGGACACAGACGATGTCGGTTCACCTATACTCCAGAACACTCTCGAACAAGGCTGTCGGTGTGTACTCTCGTTTATTCCTGAGGTAGGGGTTTCTAGCTTGGGTCTAAGAGGTGGGTCTTGCAAGGCTCCGGGAGGGGGAAGGCAGCAGAGATATCTGGTCTCTGGTCTTCATTTTGGTCCTGTGGCCTGGCCCTGGGGTCAGCTCCTGGCCTCCTGTGGCCTCCTGGGGACACCCGGCCCCTCCCCCCATGCTGGTTCAGACGGACAAGCCGCTGCTGGAAAGAAGTCTCCATGCTCTTGAGCTGTTGGAGAAAGGCTCGCCAGTTCTCTCTCCTTGTCCCCTCCCTTACCAAATTACCGTGCTGATGTGAAGGAGGCATTTAAACTACAAGAGGGTCCTCATCGGGGAGATAATCAAGTGATAATCAAACATCTGCAGAGTCAGGCAAGCACGGAACTGGAGTGTGCTTTCTGCGGAGGAGCGCCATAAGACGTGGGGACCTGGCTGTGGACCAGGGAGCCGGGCGGCCAGAGGCCGGCGGGGCTAACCTGGGCTGGAGGACCTCCAGTCTCAGGGCCACGAAATCGGCATCTGGCCCAGCAGCCAAAAAAGCGACTTCTGGAGCAAAATCCATAGAAAAATCGTGTCACCTAGGAAAATGCCTGGCGTCCACCTGCTACTTCCAGAGGCCGTGTGCTACAGGGGAGAGCTGGACTCTGCCCCTGACCTGCCCTCCAGGCCCTCTTCCTCTAGAACGAGAGGATCGGCTTCCCTTTCTAAAGGTGAGTGCCCCTTCTCACAGAAATACGAGGCAGGTGTCATATTTTAATTCAGTCCGAAATGCTCAACGTATTTAAAAAAGTAAATCGGTATTTCATTCCTCACAAGGGCATCTGACATACCGGACCGATATTTAACTGTACTGTGACGTACAACGTATTTGGTTCTACGTAAAACCAAGTGTGACCGCGGATTCACGGACTTGCTGACAAGGCTTCATAGCCCGTTTCCCACCTGACCGCTTGGGGCCCTGACTTACGTGTCCACTGAGCTTCCTTTGAGCTGATTCTAGAAGGCCTGTGCCAGACCGGATGCCATGCTGCTTCCTGAGTCTTGGAAAAGTAACCTCTGGGGCACGTGGATGGCTCAGTCTGTTGAGCGACCGACCTCGGCTCAGGTCATGATCTCACGGTTTGCAAATTTGAGCCCCGCGTCGGGCTCTGTGCTGATGGCTCGGAGCCCGGAGCCTGCTTTGGATTCTGTGTCTCCCTCTCTCTCTGCCCCTCCTCCGCTCACGCCCCATCTCTTTCTCTCTCTCCCTCAAAAATAAATAACCACTAGAAAAAAAAGTAACCACCAACTATAAGCAGAGGTTTGTGGAGGCTGCACTGGCTAGAAAACTGTGACTTTAGAGCAGCCTGGAAGTAAGTCCGCCCACGGGGTAGGGCAGCTCCACGGGGTAGAGTACCTCCCTGGGAGGGAGCTCGAGGCAGAGAAGAGTGCGGCACGTTCTAATAGGGACGTGTGTTCAAGTGCTGCTCAGTCACCTGTTCCCGGGCCGCCCCTGATCTGCCCACCGTCTTTCCTCAGAGTGGAGGCTAACTTCGAATGCCATATGGCCTCCAGTGAACTCTGAAGCCCTAAACGAACATCCTGGGGGAATCACGAGCCCCTGTTTAGTGTCAATATTCCTATTTTGCGCGCCCAGGATTTCCCATCCCAGCGACGGTACGGACCACCAACTATCCAGGCGCCATGATGGATGCTCTGGAGGACAGAGAGGACCACTGGCTTCTGCCAGAAGGATCTCACGTGGATCTGGAAGGACAAGCCTTGAGCAAAAATGCCCTCCCACCTCCTCAGTGCAGGTGGCCCCTGCAGGAAGGTGCTCTTATTTCAAAATGACTTCGTACATGTTTAAAAATCATGCAAGACCCTAAGAAATAAGGGGACGGAGGGCTGCAGGCGAGAAGAGGGAACTTGCGTGTGCTGGGCTGGGGGGTGTTAGGAAGGCGCTTTTCCAGACACTCTGTGAATCCCTGCAGGGCGGTCACACTCACACCCAAAGGGGAGAGAGGCTGTGTCCCTGGAGGGATGGGAGGTCGACAGGGAAGGACAATGACATGCGGACAGGCTGCATTCCCTTTCGTTCTTCCCTGAGGAGTAGCACCTGTACCAAATCAGGTGTCACAAAGTGACGGGAAAGTACACGAGGACCATCTTCGAAGGCTTCCCGAAAAGGGACCGAGGAGGAGGCTGACGGCCTTCGGGAACAGTGCCCCATCCTGGTTACCAGGGTGTGGTGCTCAGGAGGACGGATGCTAGAATTGGGCGTGGGAGATCCAAACTCTGGCCCAGCCACTCACCAGCTGTGTGACCTTAGGTAAGAGACGCCTCAGTTTCCTCCATCTGTAAATGGGGATGAAAACAGTCTCTACCTCGTTGGGCTGTTGTTACCCGAGTTCTATTAGTTGTTATACATAAATACACTGGTGCCTGTGCCCTGTGACTGCCATACAATGTCTGTCATCATGGGGACAGATAGTAGGGCCTACTGAGGGAGCAGAAGAAACCCAAATGGAAAATGAGCCTAGGAGCAGTTGGATGAAGTGGTCAAGAGGGAGCTGACCTCGCGCCTGGAGAGCCGGGGCACGTGGTAACGGAACCACCTGGAGAGCGGGGGAATCTCAGTATTGATCCCCCCTCACTGGTCCTGGTGATTGGAGGGTAAGAGAGCAACGGCCACACTTCCCTACGGGGTCCCAGCGGGTTACTGCGGCCTCGTGGGGACAATCTGCAGGGGATACGCCTGAAAATCAGGGCCAAGAAGGGTCGTTGGGATTTCCACTGCACGCTTCGTAAAGCATCTGCAAAAAGGTTATTTCCTCTGTAACAAAACAACCCGAACAAACACCACCAGCCCTCCGCCCAGGTCCTCATGATTTTCTAATAAAAACAACGCAGTGAGGAACAGCGCTGGGAAGGGAGGGCTGAGTCGAGGCAGAAAGACAATGTTCTGCCGTCCCTGTCGCAGAAAGCACGTGACTGTGACCCCTCCTCTAATTGCACGCCCCGACGACACCATTACTCTCCCCTTCTTCCTGCCAAACCTCACGGGCAGAGGGAGGGTGCCTGACGCATCAAGGGCTCATTTAGTCCTCAAGACAAGCACCTCAGGTTCGTGCCGTTGCTACCTTCGTTTTCACCCTTGAGGAAATCCAAGGGGAAAAGTTTAAATAATTTGCTCCAATCCCTGAGCTGGTAAGTGAAAGAGTGGATCCGTGGAAAACACTAAATGCAACTTTTGTCTAAAGTGTCTTCCCGGCTCCAACCCACCCCCCGACCTCTGCCACTGTGGCTTCAGACCCCGTGCACTCCCCCCAAAACGGGATGGAGACGGCACGGCTGGGGCCTCGTGTGCCCTCGCCAAACACTGTTTTAAATTCAGCTCCTGAAATGTGTTCCATTTAATAATGGAGAATGTTCTACCATAATACTCTAACTGACTTTGATACTAATTTAATAATCTATACAGTGATTGGTTTAGTGTCTTAGGTAAAATATATTACCAACCCTATCATGATTTTTAATTTCCTTGGACAGTTACAGTTTTCTTCCTGGTGTTTTGCCAAAGCTGATCATCCTGTTAATATTCACAAGAAAGTTAAAAATGATTGAGATTCTGAAATTGGAATTTTAATTGGATAGTGACTTTGCTACCAACTGAGATTTACCACAGTTTGTATTTATGAAGGGTTTTTTTTTTCCCCCAAGTGCTGACTTTATTTTGTCTTCTCCTGAAAGTTAGAATTTTTCACCACACAACAAAATTATAGCCTTGAAATTATATGTAACATTTCTTTTATGCACTGGCTTTTGCTTTAAAATTGTGTGATGAGAATAATATTTCTTCTTACAATACACCGCAGAAAAGCTCATTATAATACGCGTTTTCAAAGAAAATCCTAACAGAGCATAGTCCCCTTAATCAGTCTGAGATAGTCTGCATAATTATTTCTTAATATCAGTGAAAACATATTTTTAAAATAATGGATATCAGAAACAACGTGTTTGAGACAGAAAATTAGGTCTTAAGTTTCTGCTTTTTGAAAAGCAGAAGGTTAATTAACTGTAGATTATAAACAGCACTCAGAACAGCTTCTGTACCCGACAACATCAAATTATTAATTACTCTTGGTTCTACGGTTCAAAGTACAAGAGCCTGCCTTTTGACTTATGCAGACGCATCCTGAGCACGAGGAAACAGCCCAGGAATCTGGGATGGAGAAGGGACGCTGCCGTGCTGTTCCTAGGAAGTGGACGGAGAAGAGGAGAGGCGGGTGGTCCAGGAGCAAGGCACATCCCCAAGCCCGGGGCCAAGCCGTTCCCCGAAGCCCACCCCTGTCCCCACCTGCTTCCGCCCTCCCCCTGCCCCCCCCCCCCCCCCCGCGTTTTCCGGGAGTGTCGCCCTAGCTCTAAGTGAAGCAGTGCTGTGCTGGGCATCAGGCTGAGGACACGAGGTCACCTGTTCCAGGTGGGCACATGGAGCCCAGACCAGGAGCCTCGGCCAGACGGGTTTCACAGGCAGGGGCTGTGCTTGAGAACAGGAGAGAATGATGAGGGGTGGTGACCATGACTCTGGGACAGTCCCCACCCCTTCCTTTGAAAACAGCTGCCTGAGGGGCATGGCTCCACGGGTTCAACACGGGCCAGGTGTCAGAAGCACCTTCTGGTGTCACACACCCAGTGCCATCCGTGGCCCAGGCAGTGGCCCTGCTTTCCTGGAAATCATAGATCCAGAGGGGACCCCACCTGGGCACACCTAGGTGTGCCGGAGTGTCGTATGATGTTTCATTACCAAACAATGACACGAGGGCCAAGAGCCACACCCTTGTTCTTCTTCAGTAACTTTAACAACCCAGCAAGTTAGGACTGCAGGTATAGTTCCCGTTCTCCAGGTGTTTAGAAGGAGAATCTGTAAGATTTACTGCCTTTTCCTAGCCCATCCCTTCCCCTTCCTCCCAGAGAACCGCCCAGCACAGGGCTCAATAAATGGCGTCAGCTCACAGTACACAGCAGGTGCTCAATAAATGGATTCAGCGGAACTAAACTGAGACAATCCATAGCAAAGGCAGAAGTCCCATTCACCGGGCCACATCTGCCCACCACGTCTTTCCCCTTGCCTTTGATGTGGGACCTGTCCACACCCGAGGTTCACCCAGGGGCCCGCAGAACCCTCTGGATCTCTAGGCCCAGACTGCAGCATCCGTGTCCCGGGACGGCCCTGGAACAGAGCGGTGCCCTTCACAATGCACTTCCCTCCAAAGTGCTCTGCAAACAGGAAGTGCTCAACACACGTCTTTGTAGCAAACAGAAGCGTGAGAACCGTTCACGGTGGTGCAACAGCTCCCAAATGCCCCAGTGGCCACGTTTATGGAGGGTGTTCTAGCCATCCCAGTGCCTGGCTCCACTGGTGATTAGAGTGCCCACTGTGCCCCAGGTGCAGAGCCAGACACAGGGATTTGGTGCAGGTCAGAGAGGAATCAGTTCGCTGGCAGACAGGTCAGGGTGGGAGGCTCTCCAACGGCATGGTGAGCAGAAGCCATTTTGTAGGCGTCGAGGGGTCAGAGCCAAGGTGAACTGCTGTAGACAGCACTCCTTGGTCATCAGTGTCTCTAGCCAAAGCCTGAAGTTAGAGAGGCCCCAGCCGTAGGAAGAGGGAGGCCGTGTGAGTCCCCTGCGGGGCAGTCCTCCACCCACACTCCCTGCACATGGCAGCCTCCTGGCCACTCCCTGGGCTTGGGGGCACTCATACAAGCAACATGCCCACCCTTGGGAGGACCACACAGAAGAGGCCGGCACGTGCCCGAATCCAGCTGGGGCCATTTGGGTAGGGATTTCTGGGGTTTCAAGTACTCAGATATGGTGTAGACGGTGGGGCAGGTGCTGGCTTGGGTGCTCTTGCTTCCGTCAACTCCTTGCCCTATGGGGAGGGGCAGATGAGGGGCAGGGCAGGGCCATTTAGAGCCCAGAGCATGGGGGTTGAGGGGCAAATACTCCTTTCTGGAAGGGAGACTGATTCACAGGCTACTGCAGCAGTCTGAGAGAGCACAGTGGTGGAGAATAGGGGTGTGTGCACCATGTGTGGGAGCAGTGCTGTGGGATCACCCGTGCTGGAAGGTCTACCACACGAGGCCATTGCTCCCATCTCGGCTGACCACCCTGGTGAGACTCGTGGTCCCAAGAGCATCTCTGTTTTAAGTCTCTCTCTTGGGTTCACACCATAGCCATCCTCTGCTAGGATACTTCCAGATATCTGGATTCACCTACGCTCTGGCCCAGACGAAAATCCACCAACTCTAGGTTTTCAAGACAAAAGGATTTCAGAAATCAACTAGCTCGGCATCATGTTTCATAGATGAGAAAACTGAGGGTCAGAGAAGCCCACAAGTACCCCAGGCTCCCAGAGAGCCCACGGCTCTCCATGTCTCTCACTCACAGACTCCTTCGATCTGGATTTGCTCATCATGGTCTTATTTCAATCCAAAGGCTTTACTAAAAAGGTGTCTTCTTCATCCCTTCGCGGCGCCGTGAAATTTGGTAGGTTGACTTGAACAAACCCTTACTGTTCAGCATTTCTCCATTTTGAGAAATCCAGAAATCCAGGCATCTCCTGACCTCATGGACCCCAGAGGATGCTTGGGGAGGTGGGTACTTTAAAAGATGATTTCAAGAAGATACATCCTGTGCAGTGTGTGTGTGTGTGTGTGTGTGTGTGTGTGTCCCTTAGGAAGCTGGGGACACACCGAGCATGGGCCTGATTTAAAGACTGGGCTTTAAATGAAGACCTCCCAGCTCCTGGGATCAGACCTGCCCCAATGGGTAAAAAACATGGCACAGGGGGTGGGGCAGAGGGTGAGAAAGGACCGGAAGGTGCCAGAAACACAGTCCCACCACTCAGCAGCCTTGCCCTGTGCGTGGTTCCCTCCCCTCTACGGCCAGCATCACCCTTCCCGCCGCTCGATGGTTGGTTACGTTTCTTCCCACCCTCACTTGGTTTTTGCAGGTGCCGCTGTTCCGAACGGGGCTGTGGGTCCGGCTGGCACAGAGAAGCGAGGTACTCAGCAGCAGGCAACTCTTGGAGCTGGCTGGGCCCCAGACGTGGTCCCCGCCGAAAGAAATCTGATACTGTGTCCACTCTTCGATAGGCTGCGGGCTCCCGCACCTAGCCTTGGAGAACTCCCAGTGGAGGGACCATGGAACCCCCAGGACCACCTCCCCAAAGGCCGTTCACCTACAGACAAGCTCCCCTTTGCCACCCTACCCTTGGGTGGTGTCCTCCTCGTAATGGTCAGTGACAACAGCTGTCACCATTTTGGACCCTGACCCACTGTTACACACACACCCACCTGGACCAGAAACATTCCTGTTCTGTGTCTTGTCTACTTTCCCTCCTCTACTCTGTCATCCCTTCCAGTAAAGCTTTGGTCCTCTTCAAAAAACTGTTCTCTTCACAAAACTGATTTCATGCCTGAGGCACGACCTGGAGTTTGAAAGCCACGGGCAATCCAGAAAGAAAGCAAACGGCTCTCACGGACCCCACCTGCCGCCAGGAGCCGGATGCTGGTGGGACGAGGCTACAGCAAGAGTCATGGAAAAGGATACGTTCCCACCAGGCCCTGACTGGCAGCCCTAACCGAGCCCTTCAAGTCCCCCTCCTTCGCCCCCCTCCCCCACGGGATGGGAAGAGCAAAGTCGTGAGATGTCTGATGGAGACCAAGTGCAGAAAGGTCCTTGCAAAGCATCAGGGTCACAGGGCTCTCGCCCTCCCCCTTGTGCACGGCCCACTGCACCATGTGCCACGCGGTCATGGTTCTAGTGACAGAGTTTACAAAGACGTTCCCATGACGTGGCCAGTGTTGACGATGTTGGGGACGGGAGCTCCTGGGTCCTCTTAATCTCGAGGAGCATGGTGGGGCAGGGACAGAAGGGAACACTGTCAAGGTGGGGAGGGGATGGGACACTCCCCTTCCTGTTTAATCTGCCTCCCCACGTAGGGCAGACTGGGATCCCCCACTGCCCCTCTCTGTCGGTCCGCACCACCATCAGGTGGGCTCCTCCCTGCTTGAGAAAGTTCCAGGTCTTCCTCTTCCTACAGCACCCAGTACCCAAGTAAACCAGAGAGACACCACTGTCAGCTTGGGGCTCCTACCCTCCATCCGTTCGTTCTCATTATTATAAGTCAATAAATTAGAAAGACTACAACTGACCCAGGCTGGTGCCAGGACACTCAATGAGGCAGCTGCTACCCCTGCTAATATCGATAATACCCAGTTTGTGCGGCCCTTTGCTTTTCGTTATACTCTTTCCCAGACACGACACAGACGTGACCAGAGTGCACCTGATAATTACACCGTCCCCAAATTCCCGAGGCCGTGAGGACAACGGGTTCCCCTTCTGGAGGGTGGTACTAACACACAGATGGAGGCTTGCTTGGACCAGGACCTGGGGCATTTGCTCAGCATCAGAAAAGAGAAATTCTGCCATTTTTTTTACTAACGTACGGCGTTTTCTAACAGCGACCATCCAAGGACTCACAGCCTCGATCTGCTGAGTGCCTGAGAAGGGACCAGTGACACATGGCACTGTGCCTGCTACCATGAGGGTCACCCTGGTCCTCAGGCAGGTGTCACCACTCCCGTCGTGTGGATGGAGACACTGCTGCTCCTGTACAGGGACTGAATCACGGGGCTCAGGCAACCAGCGCGTCGTAGAGGCAGTCAAGGTTGCCAGCCTCCAAGACACCAATTTCCCTGGATGTTCAGCTTCTGCTTCTGTGCAATTGCCACGTTCTAAGAGCCTATGAGTTTTGGCCCAATTTATGGAATAAAATATCCACGCTATAAGGCAGAGAGCCCTGGAATGCCCATAGGGACCAAGTGGGATGGGGCCAGAGTACAGAGGAAGGTGGGTTTGGCTTCCACCCTCAGCGCACAGGCAGCCCAGGGAGCCGATGGCACCGAGAGGCAATTACTCCGGGTGAGCTCGAGACGTGTCCATGTTATTCCTGCAGACAGGGCTCCCTGTGCCTTCCCCGCTGTCTCCTGGAAAACGCTTCCCTTCTAGATAACCTCGTACGGTTCTAATGGATTTATCAGCTATGAATGCAGCAACCACTGCGAGGTCCCGCCGGCCCTGGGGTAAGCGGGGTAGGGCACACAATTCCGGTCACAAGGGAGCTCGCCCTTGAGTCAGGGAAGAGCTCCGATGATTTGTTTCTCATCCTCTTAGGGAGTTTGTTTCCAAGATAAAGACTATATTTTAGCTGTGTTTTATAGCATCAGCTGTATGAATCTTCTGTTCGATTTTGAGCAACAGTTGGCAGAAAATTTTAACTTCTTTTTATAGTGAAGTACAGCCGTCCTGGTGAACTGTCGCTTTGCCCAAATCTCACCAGCTTATAAAAGCCGAACATCTAGCAAACCACGGCTCTGCTCGGTTTTCTCCTAATGCTTTGGGGCTACCTGTGGTCCACAGCAATGGGCAGGAGTCATCCTGGCTGTTACAGTCACTTGGTGAATAAAAGAATCGCGTGTAGAAATTTCCAGATGCCTGAGAAGCATTTACTAGTGCTTCGGTGGGGCTTCTGCAGACAGGAGGGCACAACTGAGCTGGGGGATCTCACGAAGAGGGACTTTGTTAGCAAGCCCCCAACGGGATCAGGCTGGCTTCGTTCTCGCCGCAGGCTGGGAAGCTCCCCTTCTCCCTTTCACGGGGAGGGCGTTATCGTCCTGGACAAAGGACCGGGGGCTTCGTGCTCCCTGGAGATTCCAGTTCCAAAGAGTGGACTGCCTTGGTGATTTTTCTGAGTTGTGCCATTGGGACCCAGAGGGCAGCTGTCTTCCTTAAAGAGAGAACCAGGGGAGCCACGCCCTGCTGGATGCCCCACGACACCGCTGTGTAGAACGTTCTCTGTTTCTCTCACAGACTCTCACTCACCTGTGTCCCGAGCTCATCTTTCCCCCCGTTGGTTTTCCTTCTCTCCTTGATAAACGCTGCCATTTATCAAATACCCACAGCCGGCTGGCAGCCTGACTTGGTACAAAATCTGTCCTACTAGTGACCGGATGCTGGGATCCTTCCACTGGTACCACTGCTTTGGTTCCCCCATTTTACAGAGGAGAAGGTTGAGGCTCGGGGATGTTGACAGCTTGCTGAAAGGAAGCACGGGAAGCTTGATTCAGCTCCAGCCTTGAGGACTTGGCGGAGCAGAGGCTGAGTCACTGACCCAGAATCACAGGACGGGGGCAGAGCCCGGCTTTGTGTCTCTATTCTGGGCCCACTGCTCTTTCCACGACACTGCTGGGCCGGCCAGCCGGAGAACAAAGCTGCAGTCTGGCAGCTTAGGCTTCAGCATTTGGAGAACCCATCTGCCTGAGTCACATCGGTGTCGCAGACGGTCATCTTTGAACGAGGCAAGGCACAGAGGAAAGCGGAGTGTGGACAGAGAGATGGGGCTCGGGTCGTTCCTCAGTAGAATGGCCCCGTGGGTTTAGCCCGTTAACAAGGGCCTGCTCCCCACACCCCCACTTCTATATGTATTGGCGAAAACCAAAGCGCCCCCGAGGAATCTGGGTCCTGGGAAATTGCCAAAGACGTAAATAACATGCCCGACAGATCTGTATTCAGAAATAAATGGCCTCATTTTAAATACAGAAAATCTTATTTATTCTTGCTTGCATCTGCTGCCTTTTTTCTGCCACTAAATATTTTATCCAAGGTGCCGAGGGCAAAATTAAATGGGGGTTAAAAAAGAAATTGGAGAACGTCAAGCCAGGAGGCAAATGGAGCTCTTACCTTGCAAGGCTCACAGCCTCCCTCCCTAATCAGCGCCTGCGATTTGCATATTACACATGGTGAGCATCTCATTATCATCTCCAGCAATCCCCCCCCACCCCCCCCACCCCCCACCACAGTGCTGGGACCGCACTCCTGATGTGCCTGGGACAGCCACCACCAGGGGGCAGCATCCCTCCCACATCCTCACTGAAGAAATGTGAATTTCTGTTCCATGGCAGGATGGGTCAAACAGATTTTCATTATAACATCACTGGCTGCTACTCTGTGACTTCTCCTGCTCTCTTTTTGTTCGTACTGGGGCAGGGGAAAGACAACAACAAAGCTTGTCTCTGTGGCTGGAGTCTTCTAAGTAGGAAAATTTCAAGAAGCTGCTTCTGTGGGGTGGGCCGCCCAAGGCCTTTGTTGGTGCCGTGGGCCCCACACGTGTGGACAAACCAGCTGCTGCACGCCTCGGCCACACCGCACTCTGGCGGGGAGGGGTCCCTTATTCTCCATAGGAAGGGCAGTATTTTAAGTCCCCAGCAATGCCAGAAGAAGACATTCGGGGCAAGTAAACTAGGTCCTCATTCTTTTGTTAAAGTAGGTATTTAAAAAAAATTTTTTTAATGTTTATTTTTGAGACAGAGAGAGAGAGAGAGAGAGAGAATGAGAATGAGCAGAAGAGGAGCAGAGAGAGAGGGAGACACAGAATCCGAAGCAGGCTCCAGGCTCCAAGCTGTCAGCACAGAGCCCCACTCAGGGCTTGAACTCACAAACTGCGTGATCATGACCTGAGCCGAAGTCAGGTGCTTAACTGACCCGGTCACCCAGGTGCCCCAAAGTAGGTATTTAATTAAGCAGCTTACTTGGGATCTTTGTCTCTCTTTCTGTCTCTCACACACATGTACACTCCTCTGTGGCTCATGTCCTCAGTCTAGGTGCCAACCTGCTTTGGAGATCTCAGGGCGGAAAACATCCGTCCCTTTTTCTATTCCTGCGTCGTGTGAACCAGAGTCAACGAAGACTCATGACACTGCAAAGGCTATTTCCCCGGAGCCCCAAAGCTCTCTTTTACATGGTTTTCAGTTCCCCTTTCAGCTTTACTTTCCCTTACTGATGATTCTTCCAGACTCAGTTCAATGCTACAATGAGACAAAAATAATCCTATAAAACCCTGGCCTGTAGAGACAGCCCGCACCCCAGCGTTCTGGAGATGAGACACAGCGGGGGCCGGAGCTAGGAAAGCCACTGGACAGACCGCAGCTGTTAGGAGAACCAGCGCCCCACCCGCATTTCCACGAACTTATGGCCATAACCACCCAGGACGACTTCTCTTTCATTTCGGGCTTTATTTTCTTGTAATGTGCATGGCCATCAAAGTATGACCCCTTATGCTCCCTGAAGAGTCCATGGAAACCTGAATTTGCCTTAGAAGTAATGGAGAATTTCTGGAAGGCTGAGTATTTTGGGGAGGAGATGCCAAGTGCTCAGGTCTGTTTCTCTGTCCTTAAATTCCAGAGCCTCCTGGGATCCCCAACACCCTTTGCCAGTGGCAGGTGGAGAGGCCAGAGGCCGGGAGTGGTGACTGACTGGCCGCCAGGGGGAGCCCCACTGGAGGGTACTGCCGGGTGGGCACCCACCTTCCCCGCCCTGGCACGCGGGAGAGAACGCTCCATCCATGAGAGCTGGAAGGGGAAGCCCGGGCCACCCCTGCCTGTCTACCTTAGGGTATCATCCTCAGGGAGGTGGTGGTGCAGGGAGACGGCCACAAATGTTCTCGTCGCCGGCTTCCCCCTAGCTACTACTCCGTAAGTCTCCCCGGGAGGACGAGCTTATGCTAGGTCACACCTCGCAGGGTCTGGTGAAAGACAGAAATGGGAAAAGAGCCTGGAGACGAGGATGTACTGGTAATCTCTTGACGGGAGGACATTTGGGAAAAAGTTTGAAGAATGAGCTCTTGAATGAACACATTAAATAGCTGCTTGGTTTTCTGATTTTCATGTTTTGCAGTCTTCAATCAGAATACGTTATTCTGCCGAAAGTGTCTACATTGTACGGAAGACTTGCCTCACATAATTAGGATTTGACTAAATACCACCTTGCATTACATAAACGTCTTGCAGGCAGATCCGGATCACAAAGCATCTTTGTTTGCTAAGAGGACCCTGGGGGAGGGGGGATCCGGCGCAGGATAAACGCATGAACGCACACCCGGTGATGCGAATACGGGCTGTTGCACAGGATAGTCCCCGCCTCCCAGGCAGCCGCCATATGTCGATCCCATGAAGGGAGGGTCCGAATCACGCACCTCCCTCCTCTCCTCCTCTCCTTGCGCTTCATAAAGGCCCACGCCACGTTGGGCTCTGTGTTCTCGCAGTGACTAAGCCACGCTGGGGGCATAGCAGAGGCTTGGGGTGCAACTCCTGAATAAATGAGGGGCACGTGTGCCATTACTAAGCCTTGGAACATCCTCCTTAGGGAATGGACTCGTTACGTGCAAATCCCTCACCGTCCTCACACCGGTCTGGAGACACGGGCACGAGGATTAGAGGGGTAACCACCTGGAGCTGGGGACAAGCTGACCTTTAATGGAAACCATGTGATGGGGAGAAAGGGAAACCACGGTGTGATTAAGGCAGCCTGAGCTGAACACATAAAAGGACCCAAAGGGTAACAGTGTGGAGCAGAGAAAGAGTTGATCCCGAACCTTCAGGGGCCAGGCGGTTCTGTCCTGAGGGCTGGGCACAATGTGATTCCTCCAGGAAGTGACATGGCAGCCTCCTGGCTGGGCGCCCTCCCAGGAACATCTATTTAAAATCCCAACATTTCACAGGCTTAGTGTCCACGCAAGGGCTTGGGTTTTCTTTTAACAAAGCAAGTGCCAGATGCCCTTGTTTCTGTAAAAAGAACAACATGCCGAATGCATTATTTTTTCCATTGAGAGCTGGAAGGTCACATCCTCTTTGGGGACAGCCAGCACCCAGTAGTTCCCAGGCTGAGGTGTCCACCTTCCATTGAACGCACAATGCGTGGCCTCGTGTGGAATGTATGCTGATCTACCAGCCTGAGCCGAGAGGGAGCAGACACTGTCTCCCTGAGGACTGCCGGGCCCCGGGGCTCTGGGGTGTGCTTGGGGCTCAGAGTCACAAGCTCGTGCCGTTGGAGACATCAGGCCTGCATGTCTGACCTCTGCCTGACGCAGGAAGCGCTTCAGGACAACCCAACACAATGGCAGTGACCTCCCTCTGCTTGACCTTCCCGGGACACCCTCTTCCAGGGTCAGGAAGATGAACAAGAATGTGAATCAACCTGAACCTGACTCCTTAAGTCCAATGCTTCTGTTCACTCGTCCTAGAACCGGTCTTCTCCACGACTCCGAGTTCAGATTGCCCCCCCGTGGAGAAGCTGAACAGCCATTTCACCCCCCTGTACCTTCCCAAGTGCAGCTCTTAGCAAAGAGCTCTTAGCAGCTCTTATCCAAAAAAGCAAAGCAGCTCTAGAACAAAAAAGTTATACTAATCGTGCAAATTTTATAGAAAGCAAGGAAAACAGGGGTAAAAGAAAGAAAAGCGAGCTGATTCCTTTAGAGCGGATAGTTTCACCAGAGGGTAGGGAGAAGTGGTATCAGAATCACCTGATGACCTTTTCCTACCGCACAAGTTCCCTGCGTGTGTGGGAGAGCGGAAGGGAAAAGGAGACGGAGACGTGCCTGAGCTCTGTCTCCACTGTTGACGACTGGGGATCTTTGCTCCAGCACACCCACTAAGTACCTGGGAGGGCAGGTGAATATTTCATTCGTTCATTCATTGCAGTCATCTGGCTTCAATACAGAGTTTATGCCATCTTATGTGTTTATAGCACTGATATTTAAATATGGAAACGTTAGTGACAGAAGGGAGTGTGGAGTTAACCGTTTCATCCCAACAATATTTTCAGAACAGGGAAAAGAAAATATGGCCCGAAGAGGTTAGGGAAGCAGGTCTGATGGATAGATGGAAAGGCTTGGGTGGGGTGTCTGAGTCTCAGATGAAACTGTTTCAAGTACACACGGCACGGAGCCCAATAGGTCTTCCTTCAAGTTTTCATAGAACTGTGTTAACAAACTCTCAATACTAGGGTAAAGCGTCTAATGTCTTAGCGATGTAAGAACACCAAAAGACTAAAATGAGTTGCAGCTCCCAAGGGCATGAAAGGATTTTAGCCACAAACACTCAAATTTCATTAAGCCTCTGTAACAAAAAGATGGAGGTGTGCTTGTCTTAATCTCGCAATCAATGCATAATTAAAAAGCTTTAAAAATATAACCACTGAACATCGTACATTATTTATCAAAATCTCTCAGGATTTGGTCATTGTCAGCCAGATTTCTCAAGACCAGTGGGAATTCTTCCCCTATCTTGAGAGAACGTTTCCCCCTTCGACTTCTCTTATTTCCCATTTCACAAGTTCAAGCCAATCATGTCCCCATGTGGAATTCAAATCGTCAGTCATCTTTCCACGACGCTAACAAAGCCTATGCTGCCTTTATGAACAAAGTCTTAGCTTCTGGTTCTGAGAACCTGAGGTTTGCAGTTAACTTGTTTCCGTGCCGCACAATGGCCAGGCTTAGACGGGCCCCAACCATCCTGGTCTCTCCCCTGCAGTCAAGAGATGCTCATGGGAACCACCCGCACTAATTCACGGACTCCGCGGAGACACCGGGAGGAACGGAGCTGACCTGCAAGGTGGCGAATGATATTTATCAACCTTCCCATGGAAGCAATCACGCAGGATAGTGATTCTGATCAGTCCTCTCAGCTACCTGCCATTAGTATGCAACGTGGTGAGTTTGCAATGGTAAAAAGCTACAGACCCCAGCTGTTTCTGGGAATATCCTGCCTTAGTGGTATATGGATGGTCCGGTGTGAGGAACGTGGCATTTCTCCTTTTAGCAATTCACTAACATCACGTGTGCTCTGGCAGGCAGGGCACCCCTCCCCACTGCCCTCCCCCCGCGTCCCCCACCTCCCAGCGTCCATTCTAACTCGATTGGCCCTGTGGGATCCCCTTTGCTGCCGTTGATCTCTGGCTGTTTTCTGAATCTGGTCCTCTAACCCTCTCATTGATTCTAAGAGATCCCAACATCCCTGCAGCTAATTCCTCGTCTGCTCTGGTGCCCAGATTTGAGGTCTGCCATTTGCAAGAGCGCAGCCCAGATGTGGAACCTTTAATGTTGCTTTGTCTGGTTCTCCCTGCTCTGAGGTTGCTGGCATGGTACTCCCTGGGCCCTGCTGGCGAGTTATGGACAATAAATTGTGAACAGAGGTGCCCGCTGGTGTCATCTCCAGGCTGGGAAGAGGGCAGCCCCAGCAGCCTGGGACCCTGGTGACTGTGGGGACCAGGGCCCCCACCCCAGTCCCACTCCGATCTAGGGGCATGTGCGATCACGGCGAGAGAGTCTATGTGTTGGTGTGAATTCCAGAGGTGGTATTTGGTTTTCTTTGCTTGTGCGTTTTGTTATTCACAGACTGACTTGGCCTCTCTTGGCTCCTTCCTGCCCCACCTGACAGGGCTTAAGTTTGGGGAGCAGAGAGCTAAGCTTTGGGGAGCAGAGAGAGCTAAGCTGCCAGGCATGAGCCACGAGCTCTGGCTTAGCACAGAATTGCAAGGCACACTCCAGATCAGACTTCTACTGTTCTCTCACACGGACGCTGTGTTCGCCTCACAGGTCCCTGGCCGCCATCCCACATGGCTCGGGCCTCCATCCAGACATTCTAGAAGGAGAGTGTTGTTCCTTCTTCAGTGTGCATTGCTGCCTCACCTCGACTTCGGCCACATAATCAGAAGAAGACTCCCAGACCGTCCAGGGTAACTCCCTCGGTCTGCTGCCCAACTGTCTGTCTACTGCATATTCAGATCGCAGCTCTTGGCTGTGTGTTCCAGGGTACAGGTGTAGTAACCTATTACATTAATTAAACACCAAAGTAACTGGTCACCATGGTGATCGGGAGGGTGGTGAACAACCTATTACGTTAATTAAACACCAAAGTAACCGGTCACCATGGTGATCGGGAGGGTGGTGAACATCCATACGGGAAACAAGGAGTCCAGAAGAGGAAGATTAGGAGCAAGGAGGTCCCCATCTCTCGGGAGAAATCCCCAACCGGGCTGCACAGCCTCGGTGCCCACCTGCGCTCTGCTGTGGGCTGTGGAGACGCTGGGCTTGGAGGTGTGCAGATCTGACTTCTCCATTAAAAATACTTCTGTCCGTGGTAGACACCTTCTACGCTGGGCACATTGGCATCTGAGATTTGCCACACCCGAGACATCAGCAGCCGCAGACAGCAGGACAGGCAGGCAGGGGGTTAATCTTTATGGAGCATCTCACATCCACGTGCTCGTAAATAATAACACGTATTAGGTGTTAGCTTTCTCACGTGGTGCTACCTTATTCTGCCTCTGCTTTCATGGAAACATTCATTTAATAGGCATTCATGATAATCCTTTGAGGAAGGTACAAAGATACGTGACTTACGCAAGGCACCTGGTGGCTGAGGGGGCAGAGTGGGGACTCAAACTCAGGCCCGCTGGGCTGGTAAGTCCGTACTCTGAGGAAGGCCCTGCACAGAGCCAGCTACGCGAAGGGCTGCTGGCTGGAGCAGCTGACACCAAGGTGATGGTCGGCTCATAACCCGAGCAGCGATTCAAGGCTATTTGCATATGCAAAAAATAGAACGTAAAAAGTACCACAAGAGGCACGTGGTTGGGGGGTTGGATTTGGAGCCACTTACTGGCTGTGTGACCTCAGGAGAGTCCCTGCAGGTTGGTAAGGCCAACTTTCCACAGCTGTGACTAATGGAGTGCTTTCTTCACGGGCTTCATACGGGGATTCAGTGAGTTTCTTCATGGGGCACGGCATGCGGGAGGCACCCAGTGGAAGTCAGACATTCCTGTCTTATTCCTTCAGTGGATAACCCCGACTCGCATTGACTGGGGGGGCGGGGGTCTGGACCTGGGCAGCTGCGATCCTGCAGTTTTCCACTCCGGGTAAGAGGGTCGCCCATGTCCCCAGTGTTACCCTCACTTCCTTCATCTCTGGGGATAAACAGTGAAACTTATAATTAAAATGAGGGTCACGGTTACTGTGGTTCTTGGATCATCAGGTTGTCGTATCTGTGGAGAGATGTTTGAAATCCCGATGGCCGACCGTGAAGGAGGGGAGACCAGCTGACTTCCTTGGGAAGCTGACATCCTCCAGACGGTTTCTAGAATGCCTGTGTCTGAATTTGCCTGTGTCTAGAATGTCTGTGTCTGAGGCAGCACCATGAGGACAGGGGAGAATCACGTGTATGGGAGACATGCTGGCAGGAGGTAGGATGGGATCTGAGGGGCACAGAGGTGCTCAGACCAGCCCGGTGGGCAAGAAGGCCCTGGACAGCCAGCGGATGTAGACTGGCCGTCTCAGTCTCCCCCACACGCCTGACATCACGGTTCCCTGCTGTGGACCAACATCCAGAATCTGGAAACCTGAAGGCTTCTGTTCACAGATGAGGACAGTGTGGACAGAACGAACCTCATCTGTACCTATGTCACAGTCGAATGAGTAGTGAACAGGTGTAGCTTTTCTCTACTGGTAACACTCACATGCTATCCAAGTCAGGGTCATTAATACTTTATGGGGCTGGAGACTAGGGCTAGGCAGGAAAAATGCTCATTTTTGTTACACTGAACACTGAGTGCATTAAGCTTACATTTTAGATATTTTCCTCATTACTTCCATGCTATATTTTCCCTTAGAAGTCACAGATGAAGTGGAACATAATTTTTTTTAAATATTTAATTTCTACAAGTGTTCATGAGGTGTGATTTTTTTAAAAGTTTGTTTACTTATTTTGAGAGAGACAGAGAGAGTGCAAGCAGGTTAGGAGCAGAGAGAGAGAGAGAGAGAGAGAGAGAGAGAGAGAGAGAGAGAGAGAGAATACCAAGCAGGCTCTGTGCTGTCAGCACAGAGCCCAATGCGGGGCTTGAACTCATGAAACCATGAGATCGTGACCTGAGCTGAAATCAGACGCTTAACCCCCTGAGCCACCCGGGCGCCCCTCATGAAGCGTGATTTTTATCAAGTCAGAAGACTGTGGTGCTGTCTCTGTGGCAGGTGCCAGGGAAGAGTGAGGGATGGGAATCCAGCTTGGGATTCTAAAGGAAGAGAGAAGGTTGCTGAAGACATGTTCATGTCTATACAGATATCCTTTCCAGGTTGATTTGGAACTATGTAAAGATATTATAGATAATAACTTACGAGTGGAGAGTTTCATAGTTTTCAAAACTGATGTTGGGGAAAAGTTAGCTACACATTGATGCTCCTGACTCTTCACAATGCTGGATGAAGAAGTGAGGGGGCACCTGCTGTGTTTCCTGTTTGGGGAAATCACAAGGTAAAGTGACAGTGGGTTTACCAGTGGTACTTCCCGGCGTGGGTGCTGTGCTGAGAACGGCATCAGCTTTTACTCAATTTCCTTTATGACCTTAGGGACCATGGATTGCTGCTGTCCTTGCTTTGCAGACAAGAAAAACAGAGACACAAGGAGTTAAACACTCATCCAGGTTCACGGAGCTTCTAAGTGGTGAAGCCAGTGTTCAAACGCAGGCACAGTCACTGCAAAAAAACCCGCTCTTAACCACAGCTCCGCCACCCTCACGGGACGGCTTTGTAAAGCCGGTCACAAGCATGTGGCAGTTTACAGACGGAGATCTCCTGGTCTAACCAAAGATGTCCCATCATGAAGATCAGAGAAGTAACCGACACTAAGTCCAAAGAACTACACATCTATGGCTTGAAGAATAACACAACAGACTTGAACACAATTCCAAGTCCGTTGAACGAATGGCCACGTAACTTATTTTAAAACGATCAGTCCAGTTGGAATGACGCCTGATGGGTGCATAAATTCACTTCGATCTACTACTGGGGTGGTTTGCTGGCAACTGAAGTGCCCTAACCAGGTACTTCAGAGACAGTTCATAATAAGGAATCTGGTCAAGAATCTGCTCATTGGAGTGGCCCCAGAAGCACTGCAAAATATCATTATCTAAATGTAGGTCAGGAAGTCTAAACAATAGCTTAAGAGGCATTGGAAACACCTTCTTACCGATAAAAAGATGTGTGATACATTCCCCCAGCTACTTTTCACAGTCCAAGGCCAGGGCCATGCGCTAGACTGACTGTCATGGCGGTCCCAATTGGCTCGGTCTGCTTGTCACACACACCGGGCGGGCACTGGACACACTGAACATCGACACAGAATGCAGCAGACATTCTGGCTCACCAGGTATTTAATAAGCCGTGAGTTTCAACTGACATCATGGCACATGCTCCAAGGTAAATATTACTTGATGGCTTTGTTTTGCTTTCATAGAACCGAGAAAGTGAGGCGCGATCTGGATGAACAGGGAAGAGACCGTCTCCTACGGAAAATGCACACCGTCAAAATCACCCCACGGATCTCCATACGTGCCCTCGTCACAATGACGCCTGTTCCCACGAAAGCCATTCCCCTGTTGACATCCTGCCTCTTCGAGTAATAAAAACCGTAAGACATGGAACTACACCAAAAACATGAATCATTAAACTCTGATTTATCCATCTGGGGCCCACATGACCTTTTGTTGATTTCTCTCAGAGCAACTCTATGAGATAAAAAACTGCCAGGACATGAGTGCCGACCCCATAAAGGATGGTCTAGGAAACAGTGTCAAGACCTACAAAACAGGCCTGAGTCTTGTCCTAGATTTGCAGTCTCCGGACACAAATTTGACTATGGCAGGTGAGGACTGCGTGACCAGGCTTGGGCATTAAATGGGCAACACTGAATGAGCCAGCCTAGCAAAGCTCTAGCCTTGTTTCACAGCAAGCCTGACCACAGTGTGAACAGTGTTTCTAGAACATTCCAAGCTCGAACTTGGGATGTACTCTGGGAAGGGGGCCTCTTTGGCCAGCTTGGCCACATGCCCCTCTCCTCGATACCAGCCCCCGTGTGGGCACTAGCCGTCAGCACAGGGCTCAGTGGAGAGGGATCTGAGGGCTCCCCGGTAGGTGGACAGAGGACAGAGTGCCATGAGGACCGTGACTCTGGGGAGGAGGCAGTGCCTGGGAACCACAGAAGCTATAGGAAATGGGAGGACAGGGGACAACAGGGAGCACCGGGCATGGGCACAGGGAAGGTGTGGCTGTCTGCATGGGCTTTTCCCTCTGGTCACTGTTACTTAAGCACTGCCTGGCATGTGAGTCCTAAAACCAAGCAAGAGGAGTGGGCACGAGGGAAGCTGGCTGAGGGCTTATTAAACACTCTTCCCGCTCATTGCACGGGGCCAGGCTGCCCGGCCAAGCAGGGTCCTCGGATCTGACATCTTCCAAGTACCTTTGGGCTCTGGACTAGTTCAGACGAAAACTCAGACCTGGGATTTCATCCATACCAAACCACATGTTAAATAAATACCCTTCGGGCCACTTTCTCAACTCTGCCTACCATTCCAGCCCAGTGATTCCAGCCTGTGCCCCAAGTTCACTGCTCCCTCTCATGCCCACCGCTGTCTCAGAGGGGTTGAGGAGACAAGGACTTCTCCATGGGGGGAAAGACTTGGTTCTCAAATGACCCCAACACATCCTATCTTCCTGATGGGGTATAAGCCATTTCATGATAAGGACATAGCACTGACTGACGGTGTTAGTTTGGGAGTATGCGTATGACCACTGTGGCAGTAGGGGTGTGGATGTCTCGCAGTTCAGGGGAAACGTAATGACTTAAAGTCCCGTTATTGGGAAATCACATGCCCAAAGCTCTGGGCTGCACCACCATACCGCACATGTCTGCTGGTGACGGCAGAAGTGAAGACAGTGTTACCAATAATACGGACTGGCCTGAAAGTGTGACTTCTTCACAGGTCCCTGGACTGGAGTTCTCAGAAAGGTCCAGTGAGATCTTAATTTCCGTTTCTAGATAACCAACGTTACTAAACCTTAAGGCGGCCGTAGGGCACTATCGAGCCGTTTTCAATCTTGTGTTAAAATCAAAATTCTGTGTGACTGCACGGCATTTGCCCAGAACAACAAGACACAGGTTGCATTTCGCTGATCAAAACTAGCCTGTGGCCGCCATGGGCTGAGGACTCCAGTGAGTCAAGGGGGCACACGGTGCCGAGTTCCTAGAGTGAAGGTTGCTTCAGTCAACTGGCCCAGACCTTCCGTGGAGAGAGTGCACACCTTCGGACAAGCAGTGCAGGCTCCCGGCAGCCCTCATGTCTCCCGCCTCGTCTCTCTCCCTCAGCCGTCAATATCCTGAAATGTCCAATGTGTTTAAGACTCCTCTCGGGACACAAAGCGAATCAAATCGATACTGCATTTTGCTGCCAACAAGCCCACAGACTGTAAGGTTGCTTCCCACAGACACAGCCTAGATTCTTCTCAGAGCTAACGTCGCCAGGCACGTCAGGCCCTCTGCAGACACTATTTTAGGGTGTGTCCCCCCCTGCCTGTATATGTTTTTATTTTATTTTTTTTAAAGGAAGCATCCAGAAGTGAAACAGTTAAGTCACAGATTTAGAAAAAGGACAGTCTTGAAAGTTTACCCATTATTCAAACTTGAACCAAGATTCCCCGGGGCTCTCAGGCCCCCACACGTCAGAAACGCAAGCATCAGCACATAGAACCTTCCAGGGAACAACACTAAGTAGCTTAAGCTGCCACATCAGCTGTGATTGATTTAAAATATTTGGGGCTCTGTTATCACACCAACACAATTTCGTGTAAATGCCTTGAAGAAAAATTTCCTTCCAATGGATTTGCTAAAGCAAAAGCTTAACTTGAATTGCCAAGCAATGAGCTTTTTATTTTATTAGGAAGATACTAAAAAAGATATTTTAAATCTTCTGGTTATGGATTTTTTTTAAAGGAGATTAGTCCTGAGCCATGTAGGCTCTTATAGCCAGGACTCCAGGACCTTTTCTTTTTGGGGCACCTCTGGGTTGCTACTGCACTGACCTCTCTGGACCTTGGGGCCTGACACTCATGGGGCAGGTTGTGCACACAAAACATACCTATAGTGGGCACTGGCTCCCTCTTCATTCCAGTGACACCCTCATGTGAGGTGGCCAAGGATGATGTGACAATAAAACCTCAAGGTTTCCTCTCCCGGGGCCCAGGAAGCAACTCAAAAGCCAGAATCTTGAGTGCAATCCGGAACACTCTGAGCCTCACCATCCACATTAGAGTGAACCATCCCAGAGGGATAACTGCACTGGGGAGGACAGCCTCGATGGGCACCCACGTTCTGGCATGCCGGCTGGAAAACAGGCTGCACGGAAATCAGGATGGTCATGGCCTCGAGAAAGGAGACGTGGGTGGAGAGGATGGACCGCTCGGGGGAGAACATTCTGGAAGGATGGAATTCTCCATGTCTTGACCAGGGTGCATAGTACATACATCTGTCAAACTCATCTAAGCGTGTCCTTATGATTGTGCATTTTGTTGTATACAACGTTTATCTCAGCTTATTTTAAAAAATGTTTATTTATTTATTTTGAGAGACAGCGTGGATGTCTGCATGAGTGGGGGAGGGGCAGAGAGAGAATCCCAATCAGGCTCCGTGCTGTCAGCACAGAGCCCTATGTAGGGCTCAATCCCATGACTGTGAGATCATGACCTGAGCTGAAATCAAGAGTCAGACGCTGAACTGGCTGAGCTACTCAGGTGCCCCCTAATTTTTTTTTTTTTAACTTAGAAATCAAGTCTTAGAACTTTATGCTTCAGAGAGCTCAGTGAGATTACGAGGAGTGACATGAAGCTTACATATCCAGCTGCTTTCTGCTCCAGGGTGCGTAAAGCCTCGCAGTGCAGGATCCTGGCTTGAGGAGTGCATAGCACTGAGGAAAAATGGTATTTCCTGGGCTTCGTAATGCCCAGGGCATCCCTTGATCGCCCCTTGACCCGGCCTAGCATGGTGGATTGTCACTGTGACCACATGGTCTCAGGCAGGTAGGCTCAGAACACATAGCTGTTCATCAGCCCAATGCCGGTGCGTAAGCATCCAGATCCATACCTGGATTTGTGGAAAGGGAATTGTCCTGGACTTGAATGGTGATACTCCCCGGTACCTGTTCCTTAACTTCGTGTGAACCTGGGCTGATCACTTAAGCTCTCCTTACATCATGTGGGAAGTGTGAATGATACGGCTCCCATCACAATGTTGTTGTGAGGGCACAATGGGCTGAATGTTTGCGTCCCCTGAAACTCACGTTGAAGCCTAAATCCCCAGCGTGATGGTGTTGGGAGGTGGGGCCTTCGAGAGGTGATGAGGTCATGAGGGGGGAGCCCCCCTGATGGGATTAGGGCCCTTCTTTTTTTTCAACGTTTTTTTTTTTTTTTTTTTTTTTTTAATTTTATTTTTGGGACAGAGAGAGACAGAGCATGAACGGGGGAGGGGCAGAGAGAGAGGGAGACATAGAATCGGAAACAGGCTCCAGGCTCCGAGCCATCAGCCCAGAGCCTGACGCGGGGCTCGAACTCACGGACCGCGAGATCGTGACCTGGCTGAAGTCGGACGCTTAACCGACTGCGCCATCCAGGCGCCCCGTTAGGGCCCTTCTAAGGGGATGAGGAGACCACATCTGTCTGTTCCCCTCTCTCTGCCATGTGTGGGCACAGTGAGAAGACAGCATCTATGAGTGCGGAGGGGGCTCTTCATCAGACACCAGATTGGCCGGCACCCTGATCCTGGACTTCCAGCCTCCAGAACGGTGAGAAACATGCTTGCTGTTCACACCCACCCCCATCCACAGTGTTCTGCAGCCCGAGCTGAGACAGACAGGTGGTTAAGTGAGGTAACAGGTAAGAAAGCGCTCAGAACAGTGACCGGAACGTACTAGCAATCGATACATAATCGTTGTTGTTACGACGAAAGTCTCATTAGCACGGAGACGGACTATAAATGTTTAAGAAGAGCTTCCCGCTCAGATTTTTAGTTATTTAATAATGCATTCAGTCCTCTGGCGCCAGAAGAAAACCAGTGGTGGGAAATGTCCAACAAGGCGGATGCACTCAGAACAGCAAACCACCTGCACTGGCTTCTCTGGAAAGCTTCACCCGTTAACTTCTTTTCCAGCTTTCCCTCCCCAGGCAAGACAAGGCATCCCACCGCTTGGGAGGGGGTCCAGAAACCTTTGCATTTGCACGCCTCCCAGGAGAGTGCCCCCTTCCCCTTCGGCGAGGAGCTTGGGTTCTGGAAAGCCCTCCACACCTGGCTACCAGGTGAGGGCTCAACCCTGACAGCATGATGCTCCCTGAAGCTCCAACACTGTCTTTTTAATTTAGCAGAACTTTAAGAAACTGGAGGCTAATTTTCAGCTGAAGTGGAAGGAAACCACCACCCCCCCACCAGCATAGCAGGAGTGGGACCCCAGACCCCCACGTCTGCCCCACCCGGTGCGACTCACCTTCGTACAGCCAGTCACTGAGACCGTTGTAGATCACGCCTTCCTTCCCAGTAGACACCACACGAATGGCCTGCTTCCCGACATGTGCGCAGTAGTAGATGTTGTTTTCAAAGATAAATATCTAATTGGGAAGAGAGAAAACACAGTGTTAACCAATGAAGTGGCTATAAATAGGGTACTCGTAAGAAATCAGAAGTTGGGGATGTGGCTTGCATCTGCCTGGTGCATTTATTTGATGGGACAAAGGCAGCGTCAGGATCAGGTGGGGCTCACGCATGTATCATGTGCATTTCTGGTTAATCAGAGACTCCAGACTTCACACAGTTCGCCCTATGCCATCTTTAGGTACGTTCATCCTGTGCCATCACTTTCCACGCGTGAACAGTTTGTGGTCTGATACTTTAGGCACTTGCACGTCAAATGTGTTGACTATTTCAGCTATTGTATTTTTCCTAGCAATTAAGATGGGTGAGCTGAAAAACTGGAAATCTGGCATTTATTCATTCGCTATTCATTAAAAATTATTTAGTGGCGCCTTTTCTGTGCCAATCACAGGAGGCGCGGTGATTAATGGGGTGGGACATAGAATGGCTTTTATTCTACTTAGAGTCTGGTAAAGAAGACAAACTTTACCAGGAAAATGTTCTGAGGGTGCAGGTGCAGCTCTGGGGACGTGTAACAGGAATCCCTAACTTAGGCCAAAGGATTCACTGAGAAAGTGATGGGCAAAACATTTTTTATCACAGAAAAATACATCTAACACAAAATTTGCCACCATGACTGTGTTTGAGTGTCCGGTCCTGTGGCATTAAGTACATTCACACTGTCGTGCCTCCATCGCCACCACCATTTCCAGAACTTTCCATCTTCCCAAACTGAAACTCTGTCCCCATGAAACCCTAGTCCCCATCCCTCCCCAGCCCCCCGCACCCCCTTCTACTGTTTGTCTCCACTAATCTGGAGACTCTAAGCACCACACATAAATGGAATCATACAATATCTGTCTTTCACTCAGCATAGAGTCCTCAAGGGCTACGGCAAGTGATAGGGTTTCGAGAAAGTGCTGCTCACGCTGAGGCCTCAGTGAAGACAGCACAGAGATGAGAAGCTGGTTACAGAGAAGAAACAGTGTGAAAGCAGAGACAAAGTGGGCACAGGGTATTGGTGGAGGTGGACAGAGGCTCCTGCAGGCTGTCCTGTCAGGGGCATGGTGGCGGGGGGGGGGGCCAGGGGAGGGCAGGTGCCCCACCAGCAGCAGGAAGCCCTTGATGGTGGCCTGAGAAGGGGAGCATCACAGTCAGATGAGAGTTTTCTGGCGACGAGAAGGAAGCGAGACCATGAACGGGGGACCGTGTGGCTGGCCTGGTCATCTGAGGGTGCTGACAAGGGGACAGTGGGGGACACCAGCCAGGAGACAGCCGCTGACGGCATTGAGTGAACCAAGGTCTAGGCGAAGGGGTGACATGAAGCAAAGTTGTTCCTGACCCGCTGGGTGGTGGTGACCCAGTTGTGGAGAAGAGGATGGTCTGGGTCCATGGTTCTGAATGCTGATGGCCCCCGAGAATGATCCAGAGAACTCTTAGAAACCCCACTGCCTGGTCCATCAGCCCAGCCCACTATCAGTATCGAGGGCTGAGAGCCAGGCATCAGGATTTTTAGAAAACATCCCACTTGATTCCAACCTGCAGCCAAATTTACGACCTGTGACCCCGGAGAAACCTAAGGTCTCTTAAGGTAACGACTTGCAGACAAAGCATTTGCGCTCTCCGAGGTGCTGACCGGCTCTGCCCTGTGTTTCTGTAGGAATCCCCGCTTCTGTGTCCGCAAGGCTTTGGACACACTGGTAGCAGCTGGCCAAGTGCCGACTTCTACATATGGACCAGGAACGGGACTCAAATCTGGTGCTTTTCTTTTCTTTGTTTTATTTTTTCTTTTATATTTTAGAGACGGGGGAGGGGCAGAAAGAGAGGAAAGAATGAATCTAAAGCAGGCTTCGTGCTCGGTGCAGAGCCTGATGCGCGCCTCAATGCCACAACCCTGGGATCATGACCTGAGCTGAAATCAAGAGTTGGATGCTCAACCGACTGAGCCACCCAGGCTCAGGCTTTTAACGAAATTCTAGAAAAACATACTGTCAGTGTCATTTAAGAGACCACAGAGAGAGGGTATTTTGCAGAGTACAGGAAAGGGTGGAAATACTAATTTTTTTTATTGAAAATGCAAAAAAAGGCAATTTCCCCAGATGGTCCTCACTGACGGTAGATCTGAAAGGACCACCAAGTGTTAGTTTTCTGCTCTGGGCTCCTGGCGCTTACAGCATTCACTTCATCCCGAAACGAGTTGGAAAACTTCCAGACACAAGTATACATCCTAATTTAACTTCAGTAGCTGTTCTTATGAGTTTGCCTAAGGGTAAGATGTATTACTAGATTTTAACTTCTTTTATGTATTCTAAGCCTATAGTAAATTTTTGAATTAAATCAGACTGCAGCCAATTAATATTTTGGGTGAGTAAAATTTGCTGTGATAGATGTTAAAACTTTTATCACCTTGGTTTTACTTTTAATGGAAGGAAATGAAAAGAAACAAGTTGTACCTAAGAGTGCGTTTTGCTTGGGAGACGTTTTACCTTTTCCTTCAGATGTTCCAGTGGAGCTCGGCTCAGAGGCGAGGGACGTGGTGTGGCTCTGTGAATGGTGGCACGGGGAGGGTAGGTGTTGGGGAGAGTGGCTGAGTTCTCCACTCTCCATGTTCTGTTCAGCACCCCGGCCATCACCTCGGGTCCTGATGCCCACGGGAGCACCTCACCTTCCTGGCCTGCGACCCCCACAGTCCCTGGCCTGGCCCCCGCGGTGTGAACACAGCCACTCCCCTCTTGCCGGGGGGTTTCTCACAACCTAGCCTGAGGTGGGTGGTGCCTCCCTGGCACATCCACTGGGAACAGGTGTTCCTGCTCCTGTCACCCCCTCCCCAAGTTCACCTCCTACTTGGCCCTCCTGATCAGTCTTTCCTAAAACACCACCTTTATCATGGCATTCTGTTACACAAAACCTGAAATGGCCTTCTGTTAACTATGGAATAGAGTTGAGGCGTCTGGTCTGGGGTTCGAGACCCGACTGTCTCCCTTGGCCTCTCTCCCCTGCAGGATTTATGGTGGTCCGACAACATGCAGGGGCGCGAGGGTGAGAGGCAGTCCATGGGGGCTCCCGTTTGCAGACGGGAGTCCAGATTCTACAGCGCTCAGTCTGCTCCAGGCCCCACAAGGGCGTCCGGAGCACGGGCTGTGGGAGCAGAGGATGTGCCAAGTGACCTGGGCCCATTGCTGGCTTCCGTGTGCCTCAGTTTCTCCTGTCACTAGAGATGGTAACAACCTAGTCTCAGGTGGACAAGAAGAGTGAGTTGGCAAATTGAAAGCAATGCCTGGCACAAAGGATGGGCTCAATAGCACATCCGCTACTGCTGTTGTATAATGTTGTTGTGCGATGATGACCACCGTCATCATTATAAAAACCCATTCTGTCTGGGGGGATGAGGAGAGGCTTCACGGGGGAGGTGACATCTGAGCTAGACCCTCAAGGATAAATGCTTTTAATTTTGATCAAGTCCAATTTACCTATTTTTGTTTCCTCTCATAGCTTGTGCTTTTTGTGCTCCATCTAAGAATCCTTTGCCAAAACCAAGGTCATGAGCATTTACCCCCCTGTTTTCTTCTAAGGTTTTACAGATTTCGCTCTTAGTTTTGGGTCTATGATTCATTTTGAATTGTTTTTTGCAAATGTTGGCCATGCATTTTCAAATGCTTTATAAACATTAATTAGGTTGAAAAAATAATGCTATAGACAGGCATGAGCCTTGTTTTGAGGATGCAAACACGAGCACGGGGAGGGTAAGTAACTTGACCAATGTCTTGTTGGCCAGGGGTCAGCAGGGGTTCAAACCAGGTGGTGTCGGGGTCGCGAAACGCCATGCCCAAGGTCACCAGGGAATCCGAGGAGGAGTCAGGATTGGAACCCAAGCAGGTCTGTGCTCTCAGCAGGTACAGCACACTGCCTCTTTATAGCGACTTGTTAAATAAACAAAAGGTGTGATCTCTAACCAGAAATGAACCAGAGACCACGGACACCTGTCTGAGCCACAGCGTCTCCTCACTCTCCCTCCGGCCACTTCTTCAGGCAGAAGAACATGACTGGATGGCATACAGGTCACAGTGTCACCGTCACCAGGATTTTGCCAGCAGATACAGCAGCCATCACAGGGTGTTCCCTTACCTGGGTTTATTCAGGGGAGCCTGGGTCTAGTGCTGCATGACCCACTGGGCTACGCCAGCCTCAAGGCCCTGCTGGCTCCTAAATCCTATCAGCCAAGGCTCTAGAATCGGTTCCAGTGAAGGGGCCGCCCACCTCTATAGCCTTCCCCGCTGTGGACACCCGGTTGGCGGCCGGGTCTGTACCCCACAGCTGCTCCGGGACCAGAGGCCACTCGAGTTTAGTCAGTGAAAAGGCTGCTGAGCCAGCAAAGCCCGCCCTCACCACCGCAGCCCTGCAATCCCAGGCACGGAACTCTGCCCTTGAGTCTTTCTTCCAGAAAGTGTTAGAAAATATCCTCCAAAGTGGTGCGCCTGGGTGGCTCAGTCGGTTAAGCATCCGACTTCAGCTCAGGTCATGATCTCACAGTCCGTGAGTTCAAGCCCCACGTCAGGCTCTGTGCTGACAGCTCGGAGTCTGGAGCCTGCTTGGGATCCTGTGTCTCCCTCTCTCTCTGCCCCCTGCCCTGCTCACACTCTGTCTCTGTCTCTCAAAAAGTGAATAAACGTTAAACAAAATTTTAGAAAATATCCCCCAAAGTAATGAGATGTACACAAAGCACAGGACGGTGACAAAGCATGTTCTGTGGTCCTTGCATGGTGGTTTCCAAGCACCACAAGTGGCCGCCGGGGACACGGGGTTTTCTGGTGGGACAGAAGACAGTCCCCACGTCCTGCACACTGGTGATCCTGATGCCCTCCTCAATACCTTCTCTGTCCTCCTCACCTGGAGCTGTTTCCTCTGCTGTCTGCCCAAGTCCCAGTCACCCTGGGAGGCTCTGCTGGGCTCCACCCTCCCAGAAGCCCCTGCGTCACCATCCTCACTGTCCTGCCTCTGCTCACCGACACGCACGTGGCTGCATGTGGAGAGGGTTTTAAAGAGGGAGCGTGAAGGTCAGGCAGAGAGGATGAGGGAGGTTAGAAGTGGGGCAGGATGGTCACATCCCACGGGCCAGCGGCAGCGCTTCCAGTGGATGCCGGCACGAGAGGAAGCTCTTTTCAGAAGTGACCAATCAGCAGAGACTTGAGGAGAGTTCGTTTCCTGCTCCTGCCCGGACTTGGCCACAGCAGCTGGTGGAGATGCTGACAGAGGAGCGGCCACAGGCCCTGGGGACACAGGGGAGGCGCCCCCAGAGGGATGCGGCTCTGGCTGTCCCTCCTAAAGACTCGCTGACCTCAGCAGCAGAGGCCGTGAAGAAAGGGCCGTCAGTGCGCGTCTCGGGCGCAAGCTGGTGAGAGCCTCCCTCAATGGCAGGTGCTGCAGCGGAAAGACTGATGTCAAGTTTTCCCTCCTTGTGCACATGACCTGAGCAGACGGGGACAGCGGGCTACACACCCTTCGTACCCCATGTTTCTCCTCTTGGTTCATCAGTCTTCTCAGCTGACAAGACTCCAGTTGACAGAACTGGGCCTGAGTGCTGTCTCCTCAGCACCCCTGCTGCCCTTCCCTCCACTCTGGGGGCCACATTACTCTGTGTGTGATCAAACACGATTATCTTTTTTGATGAAATAAATTTAAATTAATTTCATGAGAACTTGCAGGGTGGAAGTTTTGCTGGCATCCTGGCCCACACAGCTCACCTGGGAGCCCCAGATTCCAAGCGCATCACCGTGCTTCTAGAGAGGGTGGGGAGCGGTCCAGACGACGCCCAACAGACGAGATCTAGCCCGGGGTGGGAGGAGGCCATCACTCCCTAATTCACAACCAAAAAAGGAAACTTTTGGAAAGCAGAATTTGTGGAATATTTCAAGATCAAAGGCAAGGAAACTAAAAAGTCCAGAGATGTTAAAAAAGAAGAAGAAGAAGAAGGAGAAGGTGCCAGGGGATTTTCTGGATGGAGCGGAAACGCAGACAGAAGGCCTTTAACAGAAGAGGCCCGAACTCCGTGGCAGAGGACGAGGGCGGCAGCCTGGGGCACATCCCTGTTTATGGAGGAGGTAGAGGGCAGAGAGGCCTCCGAGCTTTCATGTGATGGGAATACCCACGCTGGGGTCCCCCTATCTCACAGGCTGCAGGGCGCCATCGGGAGGGGCCGTCGGGTCCCAAACGGTCTCGTAATTCACATCAACATCACCCTCCATCCACATCACAGTGGTGAGTGCTCCAAAGAGAAGGCCGAGCAGGTGTACTGGGGCTCTTCCTCCTTGTTGGAAAACCATATTAACACCGGCTTTAACACACATCAGCTGACCAGATCCTTCTTTCCATATGGTGTCGTTCTACTGTTCCTCCCTCCCCCGCGCCTGCAGGATGAAGCATCCAGCATCTCTTCCCATCCAAACCTCCTCTTGCCAGGCCCCCCTCTCTGCTGTTCCCAAATCAGCCCCGCTCATTCCTGCTGGGTAAGGCCCACAGCACCTGCCGGGACCCCCTCCCAGACTGGCCAGATCCCCCTCTATCCCCAGGCGCAGCAGAAGCTTCTCCCCTACGTTCCTGGGCTCACCCCGCCCTCAGGACTTTGCTGGCACTTTCTGGTCCATTTCGCCTCTGCTGCCACACAGAGCTGTCTCCCCTTCAGCATCCATGGGTCCTTCTCCACAGTCCCCGTGAGAGTCCAGTAGGGCAGGGATGCGCGTCCCCAACCCTGCTTCTCCCTCAGCATCCGTAACAGGACCGTGCGTCCAGCCCTACTCCATAAGTACATGGATTCGTTTTCAAACACCTAGTTGGCAAAAGTATTTCTTCTATGGATTTGCTTTCGCTTCATCTTGATTCACGGAGACCAATTCCTTCCCTTGTTTCTGGGCATTTTGGTTCTTTCTGCTATCCTTGCAGTAGAAGGTGCGAGCCATACAGAGATTTTAGCACATCCCTTGCCCCCAAACACACTCTGATTTTAAATAGAGATTTCATGAAATACAAACCAAACAGACTGAAAATATAAGGTATATTTCACTATTCTTTTATAAAACACATATTTTTATTAGTGTGACTTAAAAAGTTTTTTAATATTTATTTTTGAGAGAGAGAGAGAGAGAGAGAGAGAGAGAGAGAGAGAGAATGAGTGGGGAAGTGGCAGACAGAGAGGGAGACACAGAATCCAAAGCAGGCTCCAGCCTCTGAGCTGTCAGCACAGAGCCTGACGCAGGACTCAAACCCACAGACCACGATATCATGACCTGAGCCAAAGGTGGGTGCTTGACCGACTGAGCCACCCTGGTGCCCCTAATCTGAGTTTTTAATAAGCACTTTTGACTTATTATGGTTTATATACTCATGGTTTCAGTAATTGTTTAAGTTTATTTATTTATTTTTGAGAAAGAGAGTGAGTGTGGGGGTGGGGAGGGGCACAGAGAGGGAAAGAGAGAGTATCCCAATCAGGCTCCATGCTGTCAACGCAGAGCCCAACATGGGGCTCAATCTCATGAACCGTGATATCGTGACCTGAGCTGAGATCACGAGTTGGACGCTTAACAGATTGAGCCACCTAGGCATCCTATGGTGACAATAAATTCTTTACGAGTTCAATTAATTGGAAATCTCTGGAGGAATGTGAACTTTCAGTTAAACAAGTTTTCAGGGTGAATTCTCTAATTAAAGATCTTTCTGATTTCAATGTTTAGAGAAATATTTCCATATTTTCCTACTTTTGGGATATATTAGATAGAATGAGGTATACAGCATGGAATTGGTGTTGAGTAGGGACCTTGAGTTGCCTAAGCTCATTGGCATAAATATGTATTCTCATTGCCTAGAACTGTTGCTGTAGTTGTAGATGAACGGATTGGGTTGAACCTATACCTGTCCTCAGAGTTCTTTTCCCTGATGCTGTCGGTACAACCCTTTTCCACGTAAGTAGTACAGAGAAAAACCAATATTTAGTGTATGAGTTAGCTGGGTTTAGACTAATTGAATCTTTGACTTGTTTTGGAATCTGAAAACCTAATAAAACTTCAGCTGACTCGGTAGAAATCAACATTTGTCTGTGTGAGTGTGTGTATTAAGTGCTAATTGATACCCTCAGTATTTCTAAACCGGATTCGCAGGAGAGGACAATACAACACATCTCCACACGTTCGAGGGGTGGTTACAATAAAGCTCAAAGTGACATCCATGGCTAAAGAGGGAGCTAATTATCTCAGGAACCAAGGATGAGATAATTACTGTAATTGGGTGCAACTTAGCTCTTAGTTCTGGAAAATCAAGGCCAATAGGGAAGCATATCGAACAGCTCAGTGCTTGGCAAAAAGATAGCAACACAGGTCAGGGCAGAATGAAGAAGAGGAGGGAACATGGGGCTTGAAGCAGAAATCGAAATTCTAGCTGAGACTGCCATCCGGCCAGCTTCGCATGGGCCACCTGCTGAGCCTCACGTCCTTCACCGTAAATGCGAGGGTCTCTATGATTTCCTCTATCTTCTACATTGTTCAACAATGCTCAACGTTCACAGTGAGGCCAGCATGTTACTATCAAGGGGAACATGGACTCTCCATTTAGCAGTTGAAAAACCTCAATTATGATACTCTCTTAGGTTTCTTTAACTGACATGGCATGGACTTCCTAATCTCAAGAAGCCATCCCGGTAACACTATTTACTGCTTCTTGCCTCGTTTCTAGTTCTCTTGAGTTTTCCTATTTCCTGAACAAACACAATTTTACTCATGTTTCCATAATAAATAAGGATGAAAGATCCCATTATATAGGGCATGAAATTTAATTCCTAGGGTGAAACACAGACCTGTCTGGATGGGGCACGGAGTTACTACCACCTACCACTGGTTCAGCAGTGATCATAAGGATGTTATGTATTTCTAAAGCAAACTAGGTAATCTTCACTGCAGGCCATTCTAACCCCACAGGACATACTGCACACAGTTAACTCACATTACTGGAACTACACACAAATAGAACACATCACCAGAACGTGGAAATTCTGTCTCTAAATCTTGCAGCCCGGTCAACATATCTTTTAGGAGACTCTAGTAAATAAGCAAAATGCCGACCGGAGAGGCCAGTACGTCCCTGGGAGGCTGCCACTGGCCACATGCATGTTTCTATAGGGCTTTAATTTCGAGGTGTACCACAAAAGTAACCTCTGGTCCCTTGAATGTCTTCATCAACAGGTCCCATAACAGCAAGTTAGAATCACCAACTCGTGGATTAAAAAAAACTGTTCTGCATTTAGAACTTAATGGTGGTCCGGTCCACATAGAGCTTGATTTTCTGCTAACTTTGTTTCTATTTCCCTGGACAGCTGGTATGGGTAGACAGGGACTCTAAATGTTTATGATAAGTTGCATCTGGGCGAGGAGAACTGTATATAATGAGTGGAAGCCGTAGCCGTGACTTCCCGGGTGCGTGGCTCCAGAGGGGCATTGGGCAGGGCAGATGCCACACCCGCCTATGGGCTCCTGTCTACCGAGCTGTCCTCTGGCAGGGAGAACGGGGAGGTAGTGGCTGCTTACGGCTGTGGGGGCACTGCCGCACGCGATCCTGCAGGAGAGGAACCCCTAGTACCACCCGCTGGCCAACAGTTCCTGTCCGTAATCCTGAGTGTCAAGTGGATGACTACCACGGCCATTTGTGGACTTCCAAGTGAGAATATTTGCTCCATTGATACAAGACCCCCACAGGGGTCTCAGAGCAGCCCTAAGGCTCCTTGGGCATCCCGTCTTCCCAGGATGGTGGGCATTGCAAGTCTTTCCCGGAGTGAAGTTACTACGGAGTAATTACAAGAAAGGCTATGTGCCAGCACTAAAGGAGGGCACAGTAAAACAGTGCTGGGTTTCTTTGAAGAGCAAACTGGCTGGCCGAGATCAAGCCATTTGTCTATGAGGGCAGCAAACCCCACAACCTCAGACCACACGTGTTCACCATTATCACAGCATATACAGAAAAAAGGAAAAATGTCACAATCCTACAACCCACGTGCATACACAAAATATGACTATTAACATAAGCTTTGTTGTATTCGATTCCCTCCTAGATGTGTGTGCGCATGCACGAAATCTAGTTTTTAATAAAACCAAGGTCATACAGCATGTGCAGTTAAGATTTATATCAATAATGCTTTTGTGTCACAGAGTATCCCTGACACGTGCCTCCTGGAGATTCACTAGGGGCAATGCCTTTATGGTCCTGTTGTCTGGCACAATTCTGTTTTTATTACAATAAAAGTGCTACCACTGCATCTTTGTGGTAAAACCTTTGCTTATATCTCCACTATCTCCCTAGAATAAATTCCTATGAGTGGAAATCATGAATCACACTCACTGTGCAATTAAAAAAAAACAGGTAAAGGACATGAATGGATGCATCACAGAACCACACAAAGTACTGGAAAATACAGAAGCGTTTGTACTCGCTCATAACAAATAGAAATCTTATCGCAGAGGAACTATTTTGTTTATCAAATTGTCAGAGACTGAACAATGATCCCCAACATTGCTAAGTATGCAGGGCGCTCTCTGGATGGGAACAGAGACTGAGAGAACATTTACAAAAAGCAGTCGGCAAAGCTCATCAAAGGAGACTTTTTTGTGTGTAGATTATGTGAGAAAGACTTGGAAATAAAGTATAATTGGCCCGTTCAAACCATATGCACTGGAAACTGATGACGGCAGGAAGCAGCTGCCTCTGAACCAGGATAACAACAAACACACTCACAGGTGCTGATGCGCCTTCCCCCCCACCCCCCTGTCAACGACCCCAGGCTGCGGAGCCCTTCTCAAGGTCAGGAGCTGACCAGTCAGTCTGTAGATTAAATGAATTCTTTACTTGCTCTGGTTTGCTCCTGTCACTTGTATTTTGGCCATTCCTCTGCTCAACTGGGCAAGGAAGTGACCCTCCAGTCTCCTAGTTTATAACCCCCTCTGGAGAGTGGATGGGTGGAGGGATGCCAAGGCTGTTGGCCAATGGGAGGCTTTAAGATTCTTGGTAATTCAACCCTTCTGCGCTGCTGGAGGGATTGCAAGCTGGTGCAGCCGCTCTGGAAAACAGTGTGGAGGTTCCTCAAAAAATTAAAAATAGAATTACCCTACGACCCAGCAATTGCACCATTAGGTATTTATCCAAAGGATATAAAAATGCTGATTCAAAGGGGCACCTGCACCCCAATGATTATAGCAGCGCTATCGACAATAGCCAAAGTATGGAAAGAGCCCAAATGTCCATTGACTGGTGAATGGATAAAGAAGATGTGGTATATACATATACAATGGAATACTACTCAGAGATCGAGAAGAATGAAATCTTGCCATTTGCAATAATGCAGATGGAACCAGAATGTATTATGCTAAGCGAAATAAGTCAGGCAGAGAAAGACAAATACCGTATGCTTTCACTCATATGTGCAATTTAAGAAACAAAAACAGATGAACACGGGAGAAGAGAAGGAAAAATAAAATAAGATAAAAACAGAGAGGGAGGCAACCCATAAGAGACTCTTAAACACAGAGAACAGACTGAGGGTTGCTGGAGGGAGGGGGGGAGGGATGGGCTAGGTGGGTGATGGGCATTGAGGAGGGCACGTGTCGGGATGAGCGCTGGGGGTCGCACGTAAGGGGTGACCTTGGTTCTACTCCTGCAGCCAAGACTACACTGTATGTTAGCTAACCTGAATTTAAACAAATAAACTTAAACATTTTTAAAAAGATTCTAGGTAATTCTTATTCAATTCAGGGGTGTCTCCATCACTTGACAAACACCCACTCAAGCATCTCCCATGCGCCAGGCTGGGCGCTAAACACGTGCGATACAGGACCACAGCTGATCTGTGCGGTGAACACAACTCTGTTTACCTGTGTGACCGCTTCGTATTTCCCAGTTAATTGATCAGCCTGAAATTCAGAGCACCTGGTTCTGGCCCAGGCGGCTGTGGGACATGGCGAGAATCACTTAACTGCTCTGCCTTTGGATTTCCCCACCCGCAAAACCCAGATAACCCCACCGGCCGCACCTGCAGGAGATAATTTAGGGGAGAAAACCTTGAAGGTCATGAAGCACGTTTAAAGGTAATGTATTATCAGTAGAACAAGCATCATAAGCCCAGCTGATCCTTCCTACGGACGGCACCACTCTGATAACAGGGTCTCTGCAGGTTCTTACACACCGTCCCGCAAAAATCAGGGCCACACATTACATCCCACGTCCACTCGAGCAAATTAATACAGGACTTAATGCCACAGGGCAGAGTTCAGTGCCAGGAAAGAAAAAGTCTCGTAGATCGTCTAGGCTACCCTTCTTACGGAAAGTACTCACATTTTTCACCCTTTCAAAATGTCAACCCAAATCAAGACGAAACATCATCAGAAACCCCACCGTAACGACCCTCCCGTCAAGCAGCCTTCAAACATCAAGGAGAAGCTTCCTTTTCAAAGTCACCCACCCAGAAAAATCCCTCAGTGTCTTATCACCTGCAGAAGACACATTTAACCTGGAGAGTTCGGACGTGTTGTTTTTTCAGAGCTGAGGGAGAGGTCTCAAAATCAAACGATGCTCCTGTGCATTTGACAGACCTCATTCAGGGTCCACCGTGACGCTACTGACCTCCACACGGGAACTAAAGTGTTTCACAGCTGACCAAACGGATGCGATGCTCTTAGCTCTCTTAACACAGAGCAGCGGCCGTGAGTCTCTGAGGCTCCAGGGCCGCCCAGCGTGGCCTGGCTGGGCTTCCTGAAATTCCCGAGGCTGGGAAAGGGCAAAGCACCCAACATGGCCTGGGCAGTGGGCTCCTCAGAGGAAGACTGGAGTGGGGAAAGGAAGGGCGAGCGGAGGCTGGCCAGGCAGAGGAGGTGCAGAGCCTTGTGGGAGACAGAGGCATGTGGGGACGTCTGGTGATGCCCCCTAGCGGGAGGCTGGGGTGGCCGGTCAAGACAGACAGTGTGGAGGATGCAGGGAAGGGGCAGGGAGAGCTAATGCAGGTCCTGCCGTCCATGTTAATGCCCACGTGCTTTCCTCTAAGAACAGGGAACCTGGAGGGCTCCGGTGGTCACTGTGGTTGTCGGCTGCCCTGCATTAGGGAGAAGATGGGCAACGTGCCTCCCACGACCACCCACTGCCGTGTAGGAGCAGGGGCGGCGAGTGGACAAGGGCCCCAGTGGGGTCGTCCAGCCGGGGGACAACGGCGGCTCGGGCTGGGTGTTGGCCGTGGGACCGTCGCGCTGCAGGCAAATCCCCAGGTGTGATGGTGCCTGGACACAGACGATGGGAGAGGCAGGGTGACGGACACATGTGAGTGGACGCATGGTGGCACCCACTGGGGACCCCTGCAGCAGGTCGGGTGGGAAACCACGATCCCACCTTAGACGCGGGAAATGGACAGTCCACGTGGATACGCACACTCACCAACGGTCTTCAGAGAGGCTTGTCTCAGGCTGCAGGTGATGTGAGTTGCACTTACACTAACCACGAAAACAGCTCGTCGACCCTGAACGACCTTGAGCCATTGTGGGACCCTGCTTCTTCTTTCCCCTTCCATCTTTCGTGGCACCACAGCCCATGCCTTGGCCCTGTGTGGTCGGCGGGAGCCCCTGGACAGGGACACGCCAGCCAGGGCATTCCCGGTCCCTGGTCCCGGTCGGGGAGGGGGTCCCTTAACACCTCGCCTCGCTGGCCAGCGGGAAATGTCAGGACGTCACCCATCAGAGGTATCAGTGCCAACCGCTCATCAAGCTGTCTTTCTTCAAAGGGTTCCGCATGGGAGGGCCACTTAAAAGCCACACAAAGGACCTCTAACAGGCTTCTAGGGCGTGTGACAAACTGCTGGAGAGAGGGCCTCTGACCCTTCTCCAAGGGAGACGGCCCCCTGTGCTCCAGAGGAGAATGCTCTCAGGTGCGCTGTGATCTCTAGAATGGTTGTAGCTGCTCTGTGGCAAATGCTGATCTCTCAACAAAAGGACAACTGTATTTACTGCCTCAGCCTTAAGAGAATACTCGCTTCTGTTTTACATCTGGATGTCTTGGCTAACCACTTGGTGGCGATCTCCACTTACCATTGGCCTAGACTGAAGCAGTTCCTCCCTGTTCCTGTGACTCTGGGGCTGTCTGTATTCCAAGGACTCTCCCCCCAGCCACAGTGATGCTCAGAGGTGGGTGCGTGTCCCACACAGTGGCCAGCACTTTCCCGATGCAGTTTTGAGCCTCGTGGCTTCTTGCCTCTGGGTCCTGGTGTAGAAGGATGCAGACCTGGAAGTCCTAGGGGTTATTTGTATTCCTGACCCCGCAGAAAGTATCTATTTATGGTAGGAGACAGTGAAATAAACACCCAAAGGGAAACAGGCAGGAGGAGAGATGCAGGAGAAAAAGGGAAAGCAGGAAAGCAAGACAGGTAGAGGGAGAGACAGGTGCACACCCGAGGATTTGCTCCAGCACCTGGATACAGCTATGCCTGATGCCAGTCCTGCCTCTGCCTATCCTTGGCATGTAAGAGACTTTCTTCTTTGTTTACTCCAGTTTAACTTGGAATTCTGTTCCTTATAACGGAAAAATCCTAGGAATATATACACTTCTTTTGCTACAGGTACTCTGTTGGCACGGTCTGCCTCTCTCCCTCCTCTGCTAAGCCCTTCCTGTCTAGGCACTGTGGACAATGACAGGTCTTTGTCCTCCAGGAGCTCGTGTCCGGTCCAGGCACATTCTCGCCCCTGCTTAGGAAGATATATACAAAAGTACGTCAGACAACTAATGCCTCGTGTGCTGCACCAACTCTCAGCATTCTGGATTCTGGATGAGGTCTCATCCCTACAGTTTCCAAGGAATAGCTATGAGGCTTTTATTTTTTCTGGCTCACTGAAGGCGGCATCTGATGCAATGCAGACATCCATAAACCTCGGAGGCTGGCAGTCATAGAGATAAGGGTAAATCCACAGAAGGGATGTTAGGAGGGTGGACGGTCTGGTGGGTAAAGCACTGACGTGGCCGTGAAAGACCACTTTTTAAACAATTTTTTTTTTAACATTTATTTATTTTTGAGACAGAGACAGAGCATGAATGGGGGAGGGTCAGAGAGAGAGGGAGACACAGAATGTGAAACAGGCTCCAGGCTCTGAGCTGTCAGCACAGAGCCCGACGCGGGGCTCGAACTCACGGACCGCGAGATCATGACCTGAGCCGAAGTCGGATGCTTAACCAACTGAGCCACCCAGGCGCCCCGAGACCACTTTTGAATCAACCTGCTTCAGCCCAAGCACAACCAACTCCTGGAGCATCCCTCTCTGGCTCTGTTCAGCCCCCAGAACTCTCAGCTTAGCTTGAGTCCGAATGCCCTCAAGTGTCTACTCTTCATGTATGTCTCCTCTGCCTCGCGCCCATCTCTCCCTCCCCAGGACAAAACTCTCCTTTAACGGTGACTCCCCACTAACTATAATCTCTAAGAACATGGAGACCTGATCTGTGTTTTTTTTTTCATGCCCACATCAGAACCTTGCAGATAGTTGGTGCTAAATATTTGTTGATTAGTAGAATCATACCAATGATTCTAAAAGTAATAACTACTATTTGTCGAGGGCTCACTAGGGTGCCAAGCATTGGCAGATGCTCTGTATATATTTATTTTTATTTCATACTCATATACGATTTGTTAGTCAAACATTGTCCTAAGCACTTTCAAATATTAATTTACTAAGTCCTCTGAGACAGGCATTATTCTGGATTATTTTTTCCTTTTCAGGGATAAGGAAAGCAGGACTCAGAAAGGTCACACCTGCTCAACATGGTGCATCTTGTTGGTTGGAAAGCCAGGGCTTGGGCAACGCAACTCTCACAGCCCATGATCTATGGCCTCTCCTCGTCCAGACATGAGAGACAGAAAGAGAGTGAGCGCACGCGCGGTGAGGGACGGGCAGAGAGAGAGGGAGACCCAGAATCCGAAGCAGGCTCCTGGCTCTGAGCTGTCAGCACAGAGCCCGACGCGGGGCTTGAACCCACAAACCATGAGATCATGACATGACCAAGGGCAGATGGAGCCACCCAGGTGCCCCTTTCCCCTTTCTGGGTCTTTCTGTATGCAGTCCAAATACAAATGACCCCTGGAGGCCAGCAAGGAGAATCAGCTTCCAGGGAAACCTTACCCAGAGTTCTCTGGTTGGAACACCTGAGCCATACCAGGGGTGAACTATAGTGTGCTGGATGTGAGGGTACGTCGAAGCCACAGGCACCCTTCCTGGACACGCCAGCTCATCCCATCCAGACACATTCCCTCTGATGTTTCTGGACGACCCTGCTCGGAACTTACTCTTCTCCAAGGTGATGTGAAAAACAGCCAATCTTCTCTTCAGCATCAAGGGGCTCATTATCTAGTCTGTGGATTATTCAAGGTCTTTGAAGCTTCTATTTCCTCCTCCAGAGCTGCATACTGCTCATTAGCACCTCCCCAGAGTGCGGGCAGGGGAGTGAGAGAGAGTCTGGCTCAGCCTGGCACTTCTCACAAGACCGGGGTGGGGACAGAAGGGGGTGGGGAAGGACTCACGCAAACACTGTCCTGCTGCCTGCACCCTCCACCCCAGATATCTCGTCTTCTAGTATTTACACAGAAATAGGCAATGAAAGATAAATGGACCAGGACCAGGTAACTCACAAGAAAAGATAGCATGAGTATTCATTTATGGAAAACAATCAGTTCACTATGAAATACATGCAAATTCAATCAACCGTGGATATAATTAAATATACGCAGACTTAAATAGCTATGCGATTGGATATTAGCAAAGATTTTTTTGAAATCATAGAATCACCAATATTTTTTTTAAATGGTAAGACCTGATGTTGCCAGTGAATATACAGTAAGAAGGAGTGAGTACCACACATAAGACAATTTGTAATTCTGTGTGGAGACCCTCGGTAGAGGGTTCATATTTTCCGACTCAGTGATTCCACATCAGGAACAGTTCAGGCCCAAAGGTATTCTACGCCATCAATTCTAATACGGAATATTATAAAGACTCTAGATGCCCAACAAGAGATTGGTTACTTAAATTTCTATAAATCCATTCAATGAAATATTATATAACTATTAAAAATTATGTGTACAGGCATTTAATTGCACAAAAGGCTAATTGCATTGTAATAAGCAAAACGGGTGGGTTCTAAAGCTACTTAAAATTGTAGCTTTTTATGGCTGATGGAGCCAGCCAGGCGCCTCAAATTTCCCTGTCTTATGTGTATACACACATCTGCACACAAGCCATCACATGCACGTACACATATAACTATTCCAGTGTCACCGGACAGAGTGTTTCAGGAGAGCCTCGTTTTTGCTCATAAGTCAGAACCTTCCAGGGCCTTCTAGATTCATAGGAGCCCCGTGACTGTGACAAGTGACAGGGAGCTCTATGCCTGGAGCTGGGGAGGAGGGGTGGCCAGGAGAGGCTCTCGTTATCTGATGCCACACATCGGGTTCTCACACCTATGGACAGACTTCTCTTGAGGGCAGACGTGGTGGGAACCTTGCCTACTGGACCCCAGTGCTGTGCCTGGTTCAGAAGGGGCCCCCCAAGTCAGTCGCACATGTCTCCCACAGCCCGGGAGGCTGGCTCGGCTGAATGAGGACATCTTTGAGCTCAGCAGGGAGCGTGTGATGAAATATTTTAATATGCAGTCGACCTTCTGCTGTGAGCTTGGTAATTAGCACTTCTGAAAAATCAGTGCACTCCAAAATTTTAGCAAAATGAAAATGTTAATTAAGAAAGCAAAATTTCAAACTCCTTATCATATCAGGAGACATTCCAGCTGCATGATACCACTTGGTGTTCTGCAGACGGGGCTTGGGGGAGGCTTCACGGAACCACGTCAGCGGAGGTCCTCCTTCACGACATGCCAGCCCTCCCGCCACCTTCCTGAGAGCCAGCGCAGCACTTCTGGCGATGTAACGGCTTCACCACGACTCACATTAAACCTGGAGGCTAGGGCGCCTGGGTGGCTCAGTCGGTTGAGCATCCAACTTTGGCTTGGGTCATGATTTTGCGGTTTGTGGGTTTGAGACCCACATCGGGCTTTGCGCTGATAGTGCGGAACCTGCTTCAGAGTCTCTGTCTGCCCCACCCCACTTGTTCTTTCTTTCGCTCTCTCTCTCTCCCCTCAAAATAAATATGCATTAAAAAAACCCTGGAGGCTATTACCTTCTAAAACCTCCCTTGCGAGGAGCCAAGTGACCCCCCCTTCAATCCTTAAAGCCCTCCTGAGGGGTAGAATGTACTTGTCAGTAGAAAAATAAAGAGTGGCTGGGGCGCCTGGGTGGTTCAGTCGGTTAAGCGTCCGACTTCAGCTCAGGTCATGATCTCATGGTTCAGGAGTTCGAGCGCTGCGTCGGGGGCTCTGTGCTGACAGCTCAGAGCCTGGAGCCTGCTTCCGATTCTGTGTCTCCCTCTCTCTCTGTCCCACCCCTGCCCGTGCTGTCTCTCTCTGTCTCTCAATAATAAATAAATGTTAAAAAAAAAAAAAGAAAAGAAAGAGTGTAAACAACAGTCCCCAAATAAAAGTATGGCGAGCAGAAAAGGACAGTGAGCACATGTGCTTCCAACACCCTGAACCTTTAATTAATGACGTGAGACTCGGCTGCTACCCCTGAAATCATAAGTGATGACAGGGAAACCCAAGTCCTCAAAGCCCCGGAGAATGACCCCTATACATCTTGGTGCCTCTTGACCCCAAAGATTTATGAGATGATTTCCTCCTAAACAGCAGGTGGAGTTTTACGCACACAAGGAGAGGACCTAAAAGGAAGGGGTGCTCACACACAACGGGGGGATGCCATGGTGACTCCCGAACACGCATGGACTCGAACACGTAGCCGTGTTTACTGAGTGCCTACTGTGTACTGAGGGGGTCACCGTGGTGTGATTTAATTACATGCATTTCCTCAGATTCTCCCAATGATTATGCAAAATAGGTATCTTAATCACCCTCACCTTATGGATGAGGATATTGACTCAGAAGTTTCAAGGTCAAAAAAAGCTAATGGGGCGTCTGGCTCCAAAGTCTATGTTTTTTTCATTTTGTAATTTTCTCACCATTTGAGCAAAACTTATTATATCTTTGGCCCAGATTCAAGATTCTATTGGATTTTTCCTTCCACATCAGTGGTCAAGGAAGGGAACAAACATTTACTACATCGACTGGGGTTGCCCATGAGTTATTTTAGTGACCTTTACAGCACTCTTTCAAGGTCTTTCTACCCTGTTTACAGATGCAGAAACCAAGGCTCAGAGAGGTCACAGACATCATTCAGCTCCGTAAGCAGCAGGGCTGGGTTTTGGTCCGGCTCAGGCTGGTGACCCTGGGTCTTTCCGCTGCGGGGATGTTTCCCAGAAGCTGGATAACCACCAAGCACCTTGATGAGTTTTTGCCATTTGGGGGTATCACTGGTTCTATAATTTATTTTTTCCAATCGATTCCCTCTTTACGTAAACAAGTTTCACTTTTTAAAAAAATGTTTATTTATTTATTTTGAGAGAGAGGTAGAGAGCAAGTGGGTGAGGGGCAGAGAGAGAGGGAGAGAGAGAATCCCAAGCACGCCCCGAGCTGTCAGCATGGAGCCCAACGCGGGGCTTGAACTCACAAACCTCGAGATCATGACCTGAGCTGAAATCAAGAGTTGGACACTCAACTGGCTGAGCCACCCAAGCGCCCAAACAAGTTTCATTTTTAAGGGAAATTCTGTATCACTGGTTCCACGGAACGCCAATATGGTTAGTAGTGAAGACGTGATGGGCGTAAAATAAACAGCAAAAAAGCAAAAATTACTACAAGTTCTGTCCAGGATTACTTAACGTTCTGGACCTGAGGCTTGCACTCTCTTTGTTAAAAAGGGAGATTAGCAGGTACTAACTCTGTCAAAGACCGCCCCCCGCCTCCCGACTGTACGGCAAAGTCTGAAGACATATGAAAACGGACTAATTTGCTTGCTATGTACTGTCTTCCCTGACACCCTCGCGTAGCCCCCACAGTCACGTGCCAGACCATCCACTGAATGCGCCATCACATCAGGGGGCTCTGCCTGGGTAGCGCGGGCAGAAACGGTCTTAGGAAAGTGTCAGACTTGCACCAAACACTTTCAAGGTGCTTGTCACAGGGGATCCTAAGGAAGCAATCATTTCTGCCTCACAGTTTATTAGATTTTGAAACAAAGACCTGAAAGTATTCTGGGTCTTACTGGCTTTGCCAATCTGCTTAGCGTAAACGACGCAGGGGGTTAGAGCCCCTGGAAACGGTTGTGGCAGCAGGCGGCCCCCAGGCAGTGGCTTGCCTGGTATACAGAAGGTGCTCAATGCTGCTCAACAAATCTGGCGTATGGCCCTTACCATGAAGGAGAAGAGATCAGAGCTAGTGAAACCAGGAGTTTTCTGTCCGGGACTCCTTCCCTTTTCATGTATGAGAACACAGCCAAGATGATGTCAGCCCCTCGGGGCAATCCCCACAGGACTGCCTGTAGGGGGTGAGCAGGGCAGCCCAGGAGGAGGGTCAGGCTGTGCTCTGGTCCACCTGTGGTGGGGGAGGACCAGGCTTGGCTTGGGGTGGGGGGCACTTCCCTGCTGCCCACGGGCTGCCACAGCTCCATACAGGCACACGGAGCTCGACTGAGTTGTGAGGTCACCGTGACACCACAGACACCATTGTCCTTCTTTCCCACCATGACGAAAACAGTCACTGAGAGTCAGAGGGGGAACTGTGACGTCTACAAGCCGAGTCGTGGGTGGATTCCCCCAGGACAGGAGCAACTTTTCTAAAACATTTCTTTCAGTTCACTGTGGTTCTATTTACAGACTTAGCATCTGTGCTGTTCCTAACGGAAGGCTAATGTTCCTAATGGCACCTCAACAAATCTCACTGATGGTCCCTCCTGGGAGGAAAACTCTAGATGGGTGTTTCTCAAACTGAATGGGATGAACCAAGGAGTCAGAGGACACATGCTCTTTTCAAGAACTTTTAAGTTTGATGTGTTTGTTTTGGTGCAAATCTTAATAAAATTAATATGAAACATTCTAGATCACCTGGATGCCCATCTATGTCCTTTCATTGAATTTAGTCCCTGAGTTTATGTTTATGAGAACATTGCTGCCAAGTGGAACCACTTGGCTGTTGTGGGCCAGTGAGGAAAGAATCCAAGTGAATTTGGTTATGTAAATAAATGATACATTCCCGCCAGGCAATTTGACAATAATTTCAGGCTGTGTTGTTCCAAAGACAATTTCTCAGTAGGTCAAATAAAAATCACGAGAAATTGAGTCCTCAGATGATAACACAGGCATGAGAAATAGAAGGCCTTGCCCGGGGAGAGTCAGGGCTATAGTCAGGTTATAGTCAGCTGCCACATGGTTTCAACACCAGCCCCCAAAACCAATATTATTGCTTGTGATTGGTTGGTTGTGTGGATTTATTGGTGTCAATTAATAAATTATATTTGGCTTTTAAGTTATATAAGTTTATACCTAGTTTTGTGTGTGCCCCTATTTAACAAAGTGATTTACGTCAAATTCAATAATGTAATTTATCATATTAGGACGTCAATTGTATTGATAAATACAGATGCAAAAATTCTAAAAAATAGTAGTTTTTTTTATGCTTATTTATTATTGAGAGACAGAGCACACGTGGGGGAGGGGCAGAGAGAGAGGGAGACACAGAATCCGAAGGCTCTGTCTGAGCAGTCAGCACAGAGCCCGACGCGGGGCTCGAACTCACAAACTGAGAGATCATGACCTGAGCCGAAGTCGGACTCTTAACCGACTGAGCCACCCAGGTGCCCCTAAAAAACAGTAGTTTTAAAAATGCAGCAAAATATGTATGTCTACAAGAAAATCCATCATCACCAATTGGGCTTATCCTAGTAACGTCAGATTGCTTTTCTACGGATCAATACAACATACCCACTGACAGATAAAGGGACAAAACCACATGATCATCTCAACATATGCAGAAAACACATAATCCATTCCAGTCAAGAAAAATAAAACACAAACCACAGTGTCAAGGGCAAAAACAACAACGAAAGAACAAACAAAACTTCAGAGCAATCTAGAAATAGAAAGGACCTTCTTTAAACTGACTCAGGGGGGGCGCCTGGGTGGCGCAGTCGGTTGAGCGTCCGACTTCAGCCAGGTCACGATCTCGCGCTCCGTGAGTTCGAGCCCCGCGTCAGGCTCTGGGCTGACGGCTCGGAGCCTGGAGCCTGTTTCCGATTCTGTGTCTCCCTCTCTCTCTGCCCCTCCCCCGTTCATGCTCTGTCTCTCTCTGTCCCAAAAATAAATAAAAAACGTTGAAAAAAAAAAAAATTAAACTGACTCAGGGCACCCACCAAGTAAGCCTGCAGCAACTTCATGAAAAACAGGGAAAACCCGAGAGCATTAGACATAAGATGCAGATTGAGTCCCCATGATTACGGTTCTACTCCACCTAGCACTGGTGTCCCAGAGAGCACAGTACTCACGACAGGAAACAGAAGCAGAGGGCGGGTGGAAGGTACAAGTAGGGGCACCTGAGCGGCTCAGTCGGTTGAGCATCTATCTGGCCCTTGATTTCAGCTCAGGTCACTATCTCATGGTCTGTGGTGAGATCGAGCCCCAAGTCAGGCTCTGGGCTGACCTCATGGAGCCTGCCTGGGATTTTCTCTCTCCCTCTCCCTCCCCGCCTCCCCCTGCCTCTGCTCTCTCTCTCAAAATAAATAAATGAATATTTAAAACAAACAAAAAAAAGAGGAACAAGTAAATTGGTGGTCATGTGGAGAGGATACGATTGTCCACATCCACAGTCTGAAAGCAACCATAGATAAATGATAGATAAGCCATCGATAAAGAAACCATACACACAAAATCAATGTAAGAAGTGAATTGCGATTCTATTCACCAGCAAATATAAATTAGAAAAGTTACATGTGAGGGGCGCCTGGGGGGCTCAGTCGGCTGAGCGGCTGACTTCAGCTCGGGTCATGATCTCACAGTGCGTGAGTTTCAAGCCCCACGTTGGGCTCTCTGCTGTCGGTGCAGAGCCCGCTTCACATCTTCTGTCCCCCCACTCTCTCTCTGCCCCTCGTGTGCACTCTCTCTTTCAAAAATAACATGAACATTAAAAAATAAAGAAAACTTACATTTGAAAAAATGAGACATAAGATAGTTCCAAAAAAATATCCAATACATGGGGATAAATCGAAGCCAAATGTTTAGAAGTAATTTATGGAGAAAATCTTAAAACTTTAGTGAAAGACATTTTTTTTTAAAAAGTAAAAACAGTGGCAACTATAACATGCATTGGAAAATTCAGTAGCTGGAGCTCATAAATTCCCCCTCAGCTGTCCAACTAATCTTCCAAAAGTGTTTTTGAAAGAACGGAACAAACTTATTTATTTTTTTTTTTTAACGTTTATTTATTTTTGAGACAGAGACAGAGCATGAACGGGGGAGGGTCAGAGAGAGGGAGACACAGAATCTGAAACAGGCTCCAGGCTCTGAGCAGTCAGCACAGAGCCCGATGCGGGGCTCGAACTCACAAACCGTGAGATCATGACCTGAGCCGAAGTTGGCCGCTTAACCCACTGAGCCACCCAGGCGCCCCATGGAACAAACTTATTTTAAACTCCGTGTACAGAGACACACACACTTGCACACAAAGTGCCAAAAATAGCCAAGACACTTCTCAAGAACGTGGTCGGGGGACTAGGTACACCAATGCCCGTCTAGTACAACTGACATACTAATAACTGTTGTACAATAGATGCATCATCGTACCTATTATAAAGCTATACTGATAGAAGGCCGGATGGAACATAACAGAGGGTCTGAAAACACACACACACACATACACACACACACACACACACACACACACACACACACACAGCTGATAAATGGCAGAGGCATCCCTGAAGATCAGTAAGGAAGGGAAGAGTTTTTCAGTAAATGGTTCTGGGGAAACTGGTTATTCCTATGGAAAAATGATTCACACCTACGTTTCACACACGACCCCAAAATCAACTTCAAGTGGATTAAAGGTGTAGTTGTGAAGACGAAATTACGAACGTGTCAGGAGAGAATGTAGGAGAATGTCTGCTGGTCCTCAAGGATGGGGAAGAATTTCTTTTAAAAGACATAAGAAAGGCAAGCCGTAAGTGAATAAATTTGATTTTGTTGAAATTACTATCTTTTCCTGCCAAAGAATATCAAAGCGAGGGTGAAAGACAAGCTATAAAATGAGGGAAAATACTGGCAATAATAAAATGGACACTTAGAATTGAAAACATGTACAGGAACTGTACACGACAATAAGAAAGGGCAAAGAGCCCAAAAGGAAAACAGGGGAAAGGCGCACAGAGATGTCTCATGAAAGAGGTTAACATGAATGGTAAATGCACATAGGAGAGACATTAGCCTTGCTAGACGTCAAATATATGCAAATAGAAACCCACAGAAACTTTGATAAGTGTGTGTAACTGTACACAGCCATGCTGAAAATGAATTTAAACACTTACTAGAAATCAGCTGCCTATCTACAGACGGGAAACTGGATAAAGGCGTTGGGATACATGAAATCCGCTGCCTATCCACAGACGGGAAACTGGATAAAGGCGTTGGGATATATATGAAGAACGAAAAAGACTCAGTGAGAGCCCATGTATCAATATCCACAGATAACACAAACAATATTGGGCACAAAACTCACGCAACAGGAGTATAAACAGCATATGGTAACAGTTATGTTGAGTTAAAACATAAGCAATATGCTAGAGATTCATAAATATGCAGCGAAATGTTTTTTGAAAAGCAGCAGGGCAACATAAAGAAAATTCAGTCCTGGTTCATCTGGCAGGAGTGGGGGACACCAAAGGCGGACTCAGTGTCTTGTTTCATGTTGAATGAAAGGTATGAGTGTTCACTTTACTATTCTTTGTATTTCATGTGTATTTTTAAAAAAAAATTTTAATGTTTATTTTTGAGAGAGAGAGAGAGAGAGACAGAGACAGAGCACAAGCAGGGAAGGGGAAGAGAGAGAGGGAGCCACAGAATCTGAAACAGGTTCCAGGCTCTGAGCTGTCAGCACAGAGCCCTACACAGGGCTTGAACCCACGAACTGCGGGATCATGACCTGAGCCGAAGTCAGATGCTTAACCGACTGAGCCACCCAGGCGTCCCTGTATTCTTTTTCTTTAAATGCTTATTTATTTTATTTTTGACAGAGAGAGAGAGAGAGAGAGAGAGAGAGAGAGAGAGGCAGAGAGAGGGGAGATAGAGATCCCAAGCAGGCTCCACGCTGTCAGCACAGAGCCCAAAGTGAGGCTCAAACTCATGAACTGTGAGATCATAACCTGAGCCAAGATCGAGAGTTGTATGCTTAACTGACTGAGCCACCCAGGTGCCTCTCATGTGTATTCTTAATAAACTATTTCATGAACACATAAAAGTGCATTTAAAACAAAAAATAGTTAAATGTAGAAAACTAATAAAAAATGCTGTCACCCCCTGGGGAAGGGGACACACACAGTTTCCTCTATGCTCTTCTAAAAGAGCTGTGTGCACCACTCAGATGTGAGTTATGTCATGTTGGACTGAGAATCTGGTCTCTCTTGGGAGGAATATTTTCTTCTAATTGGGGTTTAGCGTCTGCTCTGGGGTTCTGAAGGCTCATTTGTGGAACCTGCAGAGATTTTGGATGGAAATATCACAGTTGAGCCGATGTTTTGTTTCCTTTTAGGATGGCAGTAGGGGGAAAAAATAAGGGCGTTGGATTCATCACAGGAGAGGCTGTGTCAGGAGACGGTCGGCTTCTAGATGTTGCAAGGAAGGTTCTTATGGGTGTCCTGAATACAAATGTCCTCATTCACGGTAATAATAATACTTTGTATCTGCAGGGCATTTAAAGGATTTTTCAAAGACTTTTCACAGACATGAACTCATTTGCTCTTGACCTAAGTCATCTTGGCTTTTCAACTGAGGACACTGAGCCCGGACGTAGAGTTTGGCGCAAAAAAGGAGCAGGGGCTACAGAACTCGGGGGTCAGTTCTGACACCATCACTCACACGTGACCTTGGGCAAATGATGCACATTATCTGAACTTCTGTTTTCTCACTGCTGAATGGAGACAGGCTGGACAAAAGAGACCATAGGTGCAAAATGCCTGGCCTGGTGACTTGTGTGCATTGGAAGCCCTGAAGAAACGGTGGCTTTATTCTTAGTTCCTATGTCCCAATGGACACAGCCACAGGGTGACAACCTTCCATTGAAAACCCAGCGCTTCTGTTACTTCAGGCTGTCATTTCAGTATACTTCAGTGCTTATAGGTCTGATTAGACAAGATCAGACAAAAATGATTAATATTGTGTAAAACATCTGTCCACGTGGGCAATGACTCCTCACCCAGAGTTAGAAGGAAAAGAAAACAGAACAGTTCGGAGACATCTGGATCTTTTTTTTTTTTTAACGTTTATTTATTTTGGGGACAGAGAGAGACAGAACATGAACGGGGGAGGGGCAGAGAGAGAGGGAGACACAGAATCGGAAACAGGCTCCAGGCTCTGAGCCATCAGCCCAGAGCCCGACGCGGGGCTCGAACTCACGGACCGCGAGATCGTGACCTGGGCTGAAGTCGAACGTCCAACCGACTGAGCCACCCAGGCGCCCCCGGAGACGTCTGGATCTTAACTTTGCACTGACTCGAGTGGCCAGGACCACAGCGAATGGCAAAGCGGTTAGTAACCCCCTGTAAGTGCTGTCGACCCAACGGGGTCCAGCTGCCTCGTGGAAGGGACAGTTTCACTGGAAATGGTTGGCAACGTTAATGTGACACACGCCTTTGTTACAGGCGTGGTGGTTAAAAACAGACTCTCACAGATGCTCTGTTTTGCCACAAAGTTGCAATGTGACCATGAGGTCTCAAAGTTTATGGAAGAGGCCATCTGGTGTCCTCCTGAGTGCCAGCATCTGAACCCATGAGGTTCATGTCTGGCTGCACATGAGAAGCACCTGGAGCTTTTGTGGATCCCAGTGCCCGAGTCCCAACCCGGCGTAAACGCACCAGCACCTGTGGGCACGGGGCCAAGTCTTATAAAGTCAGTGCAGCAGGGCTGAGAACTGTTAGTGTCAACAATCATCTGTACTATAACTCTTTCGCTTCCCTAAACGTCTACCAGGCTGTGAACCCTTGGCCAATAAAGTTTCAGGGTTATCGGAAGAAAGGAGTTACAGACTGCCATGTCATTGGGAAATTACAAATAGGCTGGCACATGTCTTTATGACACAGCTGCGTGACAGGCTGGCTCTGTCCTGTCACTGATGTCCAGCCCAGATATGATTCAATGGGGACTCGGGGACACGGCCGACACTGCGTGTGTGGACTAACGAGACGTGCCGGGGAGAGGCCCCGTGGTGCTCTGTCAGTCTAGAACAGATAGTGTAAATTTCCGTGACTCACTAATTTGTTTTTTTGGTATTCTGTACTTTCTTGGAGGGATATTTTTGGAGTCAGCCAACCTTATAAAGCAAAACACAGGAAATTGGAAAGACAGAATTCACTAAACGACCATGAACCTTGTCCTGGGGTGATCAGATTTACAGGAAATAGCAAGTAGTGACTTCAGGGGCCAGTTCAATCATTCAAGTTCCATTAAAGAATCACATTTTAAAATTTTAAAATAAAAAATTTTAATTAAAATTTTTTAAAAAATATAGGAGCTTGTATAGGCTATGGAGAAAATAAGTTTAACTGCATAAATACATGTATATGCAATTGTAAGTTCTTTGAAAATCTGGAAGTTTACCAGGATTTGGCAGAGTCTGAGCTCGAACGTGATGTCATGAGTAACGTGGGAGGTTGAAAAGGTTCAGAGTTAAGGGAGGTGTGCCACAAGCTGGCAGGCCCAGCTAACTTCTACAACAGGGTGAAAACACAGACAGAAACATGACCAATGGGCCTGGGGAGGATGCTTGTGCTGGGAAAGCTAAGTGATTTGCACCTTGGTAAATAACATGTGTGAACTGATGAGTCCCTCATCCAGCCTCTGAATGGTTACGCAATGCTCACTCATGGTCAAGTCTACTCCACAGGGCTGAGGACACACCAGCGACAGGGAGGAGGTTCGAAGGAGCTTATGGTCTTCTGGGGAAGAAATAAGTGACCAGGACCTAACTGTGTGGGGTGAGACTTGATGACAGTGAAGATGGCACAGGCAGGAGATAAGCAGAGGGTCTCTAGCACGGGCTTGGCTGCAGGGTGAGGGTTTGGGAAAACACAGGTGTGAGCTGGGATCTGAAAGGCAATGTGGCTTTAACCAGGCAAAGGAGGTTGGCCAAGAGGCCTATGAAGAGCGTGTTCCCAGGAAAGCAGTCAAATTACAGGAAACTGGAGTTCACGGTGGCTGTGTTCAGCTGGCGGCATGGAGGCTGATGGGGGAGACGGCAGAGAACGCACCCAGGAAGGGCCAAGGGGTTTGGGCTTTCTCCCTAAAGGCAGCACACCAGTGGAAGGGAAACATGGTCACTCAGCTGCAGAAATGGAGAACATTCTGGAGCAGGGGTAGATTTGGAGGGAGACAGCGTTGTAGAATCCAGGGGTGAGGCGATGGCAGGGATGGAGAAGCTATCACGACAGCTGTCAAAAAAGCAGGACAGCAGAACTCACAGGACTGTGGATGGGTCAAGACAGGGCAGAGGAAGGAGGGGGGTCACAGGACTGTGGATGGGTCAAGACAGGGCAAAGGAAGGGGGGGGTCACAGGACTGTGGATGGCTCAAGACGGGACAGAGGAAGGAGGGGGGAGTCACAGGACTGTGGATGGGTCAAGACAGGGCAGAGGAAGGAGGGGGGGGTCACAGGACTGTGGATGGGTCAAGACAGGGCAGAGGGAGGAGGGGGGGGTCACAGGACTGTGGATGGGTCAAGACAGGGCAGAGGGAGGAGGGGGGGTCACAGGACTATGGATGGGTCAAGACAGGGCAGAGGGAGGAGGGGGGTCACAGGACTGTGGATGGGTCAAGACAGGGCAGAGGGAGGAGGGGGGGGTCACAGGACTATGGATGGGTCAAGACAGGGCAAAGGAAGGGGGGGTCACAGGACTGTGGATGGCTCAAGACGGGACAGAGGAAGGAGGGGGGAGTCACAGGACTGTGGATGGGTCAAGACAGGGCAGAGGAAGGAGGGGGGTGGTCACAGGACTGTGGAATGGTCAAGACAGGGCAGAGGAAGGTGGGGGGGGAGGTCAGAGGACTGTGGATGGGTCAAGACAGGGCAAAGGAAAGGGGGGGGGTCACAGGACTGTGGATGGGTCAAGACAGGGCAGAGGAAGGGGGGGGGTCACAGGACTGTGGAATGGTCAAGACAGGGCAGAGGAAGGCAGGGGGTGTCAGAGGACTGTGGATGGGTCAAGACAGGACAAAGGAAAGGGGGGGGTCACGGGACTGTGGATGGGTCAAGACAGGGCAAAGGAAGGAGGGGGGGCCACAGGACTGTGGATGGGTCAAGACAGGGCAGAGGAAGGAGGGGGGGTCACAGGACTGTGGAATGGTCAAGACAGGGCAGAGGAAGGCGGGGGGGGGTCAGAGGACTGTGGATGGGTCAAGACAGGGCAAAGGAAAGAGGGGGGGTTCACGGGACTGTGGATGGGTCAAGACAGGGCAAAGGAAGGAGGGGGGGTCACAGGACTGTGGATGGGTCAAGACAGGGCAGAGGAAGGTGGGAGGGTCACAGGACTGTGGATGGGTCAAGATAGGGCAAAGGAAGGGGGGGGTCACAGGACTGTGGATGGGTCAAGACAGGGCAGAGGAAGGAGGGGGGTCACAGGACTGTGGAATGGTCAAGACAGGGCAGAGGAAAGTGGGGGGGGGAGTCAGAGGACTGTGGATGGGTCAAGACAGGGCAAAGGAAAGGGGGGGGGTCACGGGACTGTGGATGGGTCAAGACAGGGCAGAGGAAGGAGGGGGGTCACAGGACTGTGGAATGGTCAAGACAGGGCAGAGGAAGGCAGGGGGGGGTCAGAGGACTGTGGATGGGTCAAGACAGGGCAAAGGAAAGGGGGGGTCACGGGACTGTGGATGGGTCAAGACAGGGCAGAGGAAGGGGGGGGGGTCACAGGACTGTGGAATGGTCAAGACAGGGCAGAGGAAGGCAGGGGGGGGGTCACAGGACTGTGGATGGGTCAAGACAGGGCAGAGGAAGGGGGGGGTCACAGGACTGTGGATGGGTCAAGACAGGGCAGAGGAAGGCGGGGGTGGTGGTCAAGAGCGCAGGGTTCTGTTTTGGGCAACAGAAGGGACAGGGGTGCCACCTGCTGAGTAACATGTATCACCATATGACACAGAGGTTTGGCAGAAACCCAGGTGAAGCCAGGTGACAAAGGAGCAGAGCCCAGGGGCAGCCGTGGAGTGTGGAGTTAACTGTAGGTGTGGTGCCTTCGGGAACAGACCCAGTGCAGACCTATGCTCCAGGCACAAAGCCTAGGTGGCAACATCCTATCGAAGTTCTGGGCTGGTCCCGGCTCATCCCCATGTGTAATTTACACTCACAATATCAGGCCCAACCAAGGAAATGAAAACGTAGTTCCAGCTGGTAATAGCCATCGAAGCCATTACAGTAAAAACCAAAAGCATTCAGATAAATGAGTAGGTTTCCAACTTGAACAGCAGATAGAAAAATCAATTCGCTAATTTGCTATGTGCTCTTTATAAGCGTAAGTAGTTGAGCTACGGTTAAGCCATGCTACACATAAAAATAAACACATCCAAAATAAATACATCGGGATCTGTTTTTTTTTTTTTTTTTAACTGACTCATTGCTTATCTATGCTCACTTGTAGCATTGTTCTTTTTAGAATGTGATTTAAGTTTACACTGAAATCACTGTTTTTTGTTTTGTAAGGCAAATTTAAAGGTGAACTATCATGAGTAGACCCAGGATCCCCAGGAGTTAGACAAGTAACATAAATGCCTTGTGGACTGAACACAACCAGCTCAAAGAATGGAAAGACACTGGTGTCAGGAAAGGTTTCTTAAAGAAGCGAGGTACTGTGACTTTCCAGTGTTTGTAATTGATTTGTAATAATCCATGAAGTCTAACAAAATGTCATCAAGGAGGAGTCCCGTGAAGTCTGTTTTGAAGAAAGGGCAGAAGGAGTTATTTGCAAATAACTGACCTAGATGTTGCTAAGATGTCTCCAAAGTTCTCGGAAGCAAGAACTAAGTGAGCTAAGTCTTACCTGTGCTGGTCCCTAAGTATCTCCGCGTCATTCACCAATCCAGATACGACTGGCGGAGAAGTGAGGAACAAGTCTGATGGTTTGCTCTGATATTAAAGAGAACGAAATCACTTTTGGTGCCTTGGTGGGGTAAGCACAGAGAGTATTTAATCCTCTGAAATTCCCGAGGAGAGCCAGCGGGTTCCACCCCTTTGGTCAGAAAGTTCAGCTCAGCCTGTTCTTGACACATTTTAATAGTGAGAACCCACATCTCAGTTTGGAGATGATTCATAGCATAACAAACAGAGGGGAAAAAAAAGTCTGACTCTAAAATCTAGAATTCTTGCCATGGTATTGTTTATCATCTGAACTGCTGAGCTGATTAAGCATCAGACAAGTTGTTACATCTTAAAATGTTGAGGTTATGACACCAGGTTTTTCCAATTTCCATGAATTTGGGATCCATGCCCACAAATCTGACATTTAATTTTACTTTCCCTTCTGGATATCGTCCATTTAACGAGTATTTGTTGAAAACCTGTATTCTGCTAGCTAGGGAGCTATGGGCTATGCAAGAGTGAAATGCAATGAAAAACATTCTTTGTCCTTGATCAGCTTACATTTGATCTGGGAGATAAAGTTATTCAAAATCAAAATGACTGGATAATAAAACAAAGTGGCCCGTGAGGAACTGTTATTATCTGGGGCACTGACGATGTTACAGCCTTTTAGAAGAAGGAGAAGTCATGGTTATTCTCAACGGCCAAAGACATGGGGCCATTCCTTTGATATTTTCCAATTGCAAAGTATTTTAGGAATCATGAGAAAGAGGTGTTCCTTCCACTCACATGGGAGAAGTCCACGAGAGGGTCTAAAAAAGCCCATTACGGACACTAAGGAGAAGTTTTAGCAGCACAAATGGTACAGATCACCTCTTAAGCTACTGGAATTATCTCCAAATGGCCAGAGCCTGCTCTCTCCACCCAATGGGGGATGTCTGCCTGGGGCTGCAAATGTGAACCCGGCTGCCACCCTGGCACCCCCATCGAAGGTCAAAAAAGTTTATTTTAATTTATAACTGCCTTGTTACATTATCTAAGGAACCAATCATTAAAGGCACTCTTTCTTAATGCAGTGTCCTAGTCCTGCTTTTAAACCCTATTTGATAGATTACCCTGAAATTCTCTAACCTAATATTCCCAAGGTTGATGTGGGCACCCTTTTAAATTAGATTTTTTTGTAAGAACAACACACTGTTTCCAGCACAACTGCATCGGGGAAGCTCTGATCAGGAAGAAAACACAGTTTATGCTCACAGACCATCATGTACAACCAGGTCAGGTCTGGCTTTCAACCCAAAATCCGCCCTTTTCTTAATTGCTTGGGCTGACACGTGGGATCTGGAAAATAACCTCTCAAGGGTTTGCAGCGGAGCCAGGAGAAAGGACACATTTGCATAGCACTTTGAAACTAACATAGTTAAAGGCACTGTCCCCCCACCCAGGACTGACTTCCTCACGTCCGTCCCAGCAGAGAGCGCTGTGCTCTACCCTGTGGGATTGTCGGAGCACATGTCTACTGAGCGGAATTCATGAACCTCAGATTTGACGATGGGCTTTCTTTTTTCCCCCATTTCTAGTGCATATATAATGTTGTGTCCGGGAAACCTTTAGAAGTGGGTGAAATGTGCATAGTTCGGCCAGACCAAAATAAGCATCTTTCCTCATATGCAAAACATATACCAAATATCTTATGTTTAGTCCTAATGCTAATTAGTAGATGATACAGTTCCCATGTTCACATGCGACCCACCTGCCACTTTTTAACGCTTGTGGTCGCAGACGAGTTCATCCCGCCAATGTGCCATGCTTTAGCAGATCACTCTCCTATGAACACTTAGGATATTTATAGCCTCTAACAATTATTATTACAGGGGTGCATGGCTGCCTCAGTTAAGCATCTGACTTTTGATTTTGGCTCAGGTCATGATTGCACCGTTTGAGGTTCAAGCCCTGAGTCAGGTTCTGTGTTGACAGTGTGGAGCCTGCTTGGGATCCTCTCTCTCCCTCTCCCCCGCTTGCTGTCTCTGTGTCTCTCTCAAAATAAATAAACTTAAAAAACATTATAGATAACAGTGTTTTGAATGCATTTGTGACCATTGCTTCTGGCTTCTCTTTAGAAGGGACTTCTTTGCTAACGTGGGGACATGTTTTGTGACTCTTACTACATATTTTTTGTATTGTGTCAAGAATGAATTTGCTCTTAAGCCCCTACCCTGTGTTCATACAGCAGGACAAAAAATTTAAAAACTCCACAGTTTACTATTTACATTGTTGCCCTCACTTCCTTTAAAAGCCCACAGTTATAGGGGCGCCTGGGTGGCTCAGTCGGTTAAACGTCCGACTTCAGCTCAGGTCACGATCTCGCGGTCCGTGAGTTCGAGCCCCGCGTCGGGCTCTAGGCTGATGGCTCAGAGCCTGGAGCCTACTTCCGATTCTGTGTCTCCCTCTCTCTCTGCCCCTCCCCCGTTCATGCTCTGTCTCTGTCTCAAAAATAAATAAAACGTTAAAAAAAAAAAACGCCCACAGTTATAAGCTGCTTTTGTGTTTGGAAATCCCCGTGTTTTCAGAGAGCCTATTGGTGGAAGTAAAAAGCACCAACCACCACCTCCTAATTCCCCTCATTCCTTAAATTAAAAAAAAATTGTGTTTATTTATTTATTTTGAGAGGGAGAGACAGAGAGAGCTAGCAGGGGAGGGGCAGAGAGACAGGGAGAGAGAATCCCAAGCAGGCTCCCACACTGTCAGCACAGAGCCCGATGTGGGGCTTGAACTCACAAACCGTGACATCATGACCTGAGCCAAAGATGGACGCTTAACAGATTGAGCCAGTCAGGTGCCCCCTTTTTAAAAAAATGTTTTTTAAGGAATCCGCCTCATTCTTTACCTATGACTGTCAGGTAGTTCCGCCATGTTGCCCCACCCACTCGGGTTAAGTGACAAGAACGTGGCTTGTTTACGTGAGTGCGAATTAAGTGAGGGAGTCCCACAGGGTCACCAAGTGAGAGTGCATTGCGTTAAACTTGAAGGGTACCCTTGGCGAGCTAGTAAATCACTCACTGAACTGGCTCCATCCATTACTTGAGGATACATAAGGCAATTTCCATCCCGGTGATATTAATTTCTTGGCTACTGTCATGGGCTTCAGTGCCCATGATGAATGTTTTTACAACGAATACCAAATTAACCCAAACTGATTAGAGGCTTTTATAAGTTATTAATGGGATGTCACTTCAGTCTGGTCCTCTCCATGTCTACGACATTTCATTAAATAATTTCCTCTTGCTGGAAAGATCCATCTTTCTCCCCTCATTGGACTTGTCAACGTTGATAAAACTCTGCTTTGCCCCCTTAGTGACTCAGAAGCGGGTAAGCAACATGCCCTTGGGCAGACAGCTCACCCGTTTCTGCTCAGGTGGCTGCCTGATCAGGGTCAAGAGAGAGAGTCACCATCCAGCTTGAGGTCCTGGGGTCATGACAGGGTACCTGGGACAGGGAAACAGGAGGTCCTCAGGCCTTCCCCCACCATTACTGAGTTATAACGGACACGTCACATTGTGTTAAGTTTAAGGTGATGTCACGTACTTCTCTATGGGAAGATTACTGCCTCCCTCCTGTCACATAATTACCTGACATAAGTCAGGCAGAGAAAGACAAATACTGTATGATCTCACTTACTGTGGAATCTACAAAGTCTGAACTCACAGAAACCAGGAATAAAACGGTGGTCACCAGGCACTGGGGGGCGGGGGGAGGGGAGACGACAGATGCTGGTCTCAGGGTACAAATTTCCCGTTACAAGATGACTAAGTTCTGGGGATCCAACATCCAGGTTTCTTATGGGAACATATTCCCTCCGTTTGAGGGATCATTTCTGGGGTGACATCGGAGCAGGGGAATTGCCGTCACCTTTAATGGCCTTTTCTAAGGAGACGGACGGTTGCCAACCTACCAGGAGCTACAGGCTTAGAGGGACAGGGACTGATGGGAAGCTTTCTGAGCAGCATCCTTCACCACCTGCAAGCTGGAGAAGAGCCAAAGAAGAGACTGAGCCCTCTGGGCGCCCACCCACACACCCGTGTTATCTCCCTGCGTTACCTGTAGCCTCGCTCACCTTTGGACACATACCAAACGCTCATTTGATGACATTCCTGTTTTTTTCCTATTCTCTACCTTTTGGTTAAGCCAAGTAATAATCCTAATAGCAGCAGCACAACAATCCATCATTTACTGAGTATTTTCATTATATGAGGTTCTACACCATGTACTTCTAATAAATTAACCGAATCTGTACAGTGACCTCTATGAGATACACATTATTATCTCCAGTTTACAGATGAGGAAACTGAGGCTTGGAGAGATTAAGTGCCTTAAGATCACACCTTTGGCAAGTGTCAGAACCCAGATCTGAAAGTGGCCTCCTGACTCTACAGGTTTTGTTTTTAACAGCCTTAAAAAATAGGAGGGCCTGGGTGACTCAGTCGGTTGAACATCTGACTTCAGCTCGGGTCATGGTCTCACGGTCCGTGGGTTCGAGCCCCGCGTTGGGCTCTGTGCTGACAGCTCGGAGCCTGGAGCCTGCTTGGGATTCTGTGTCTCCCCTTCTCTCTACCTTTCCCCTGCTTGTTCTCTCTCTCTCTCAAAAATAAATAAACTTTAAAAAATAGAACAAACTGGGTGGCTCAGTTGGTGGAGGGTCCCACTTGTGATTTTGGCTCAGGTCACGATCTCACAGTTTATGGGTTCGAGCCCTGCGTCAGGCTCTTTGCTGACAGCTCAGCCTGGAACCTGCTTCAGATTCTGTGTCTCCCTCTCTCTCCATACCTCCCCCACTCGTGCTCACTTGCTCTCTCTCTCTCAAAATAAATAAATACATATTAAAAAAAGAGAACAAACTAAAGGTTCTTTTCCTTCTAAGGCTCTAAATGAAGACCTTTAGATTCTGAGACGGAACAGGCAGTTGTGATGTTGCAACGAGGTTTTCAGATGAGGGCTTGTCGTTCAGGGTTGGGTTGTCCCTGGGTTCCTGCCGTCTTGCTCCCGGCATGGTAGCAGGTGTCCTGGCTGCACCTGCCCATCCCTGGGTGAGGTCAGGGCCTTGCGGTGACTGCCACCCACTCGTCCTTCCGTCTGCACTTGGCTGCCACACGGAGAGCAGGGTCCCCGCGTGGATGCCAGTGTGTCTGCAGATGCCCACACCTGCCCGGAGTGAATCCAAAGGTCTATTACCTGTCTGCTCTTTATTCCCTTTAACAGAGCATTTGGGTGTTTCAAGAACAATCTCTCCATCTGGTATCTCATGTTGAACTACTGACATTTTGGTGGCGTGAATTTTTACAACGCTAATCGCTATTTTTTAAAAAAATTTTTAAACATTTATTTATTATTGAGAGACAGAGACAGACGGAGCATGAGCATGGGAGGGGCAGAGAGACAGGGAGACACAGAACCCAAAGCAGGCTCCAGGCTCCAAGCTGTCAGCACAGAGCCCGACGCGGGGCTTGAACTCACAGACCGCGAGATCATGACCTGAGAGGAAGTCGGACGTTTTACTGACTGAGCCACCCAGGCGCCCCATCTAATGGGCTATTTTTAAAGGTTCTTTTCCTTTACAGGAGAAACCTGAGTGCTCTGCAGTGGCCGAGGGTGAGCACAAAAACCCTTCAGCTCTAATTCTTCCGGATCGTCCACTGACTCCCAGAGGCATGGCTTGTTTGCTCTGAGTCCACAGGGAGCACGAGGCGATGCTAATGACCCCGGGAAGTGAGACCCTTGCTCTCTTTTGCTGTTGACATGTTAGAAAGAACCCTTGGTAAAATGGTGCACTAAAAAAAAAAAAAAACAGTGGGCCCAGAGGACTCAGAAGAAGCTGATTTACAGAGCTTGGCTTCTTTAGAACAGACTCAGTCATTTGACCGTGGCAGTTGTTACGTCACAGACCTAAGGACGCGTGCCTCTAACCACTAAGGGGGAGGATGGTCCAGGGCTCCTGCAAAGGTGCTCACAGCAGGCAGCTCAGAGGACGCGGGTGGAAAAGGTTGCACGGGGGAGGGCTGCTGGGACCCTGGAAGGAAAGTCTGACGGAAGGTGGGGCTTGAGAATCCACAATGAAAACGGGGGCCTGGTTGGTCCCCTCAAGGAGGCCCAGGCTTCAGTCTCAGCTGAGACTGTGGCCGGGAGCAGAACTGCTCTGCAGGAAGAACATCAAGCGGCCAGGGAATGACAGCATGTCCTCACCGTCAGGAGGGCTTTGCTGCAGCCGGCATCACTGCACCAAGACCGGGGGCCCAAGAGTCCTGGCTGGAAACTCGGCCAGCACCCACGCAGGGATGCGGGGCAGTCACGTGTCCTGCCATGGACAGACACTGAGCTTGTGCCGAGGGGACGGAGATGCAGCGGGGCGGGCAGGGCAGCACGGAACAGGTGCAGGTGCTGATGGCTAGTAACCGTGGTGACGGGTGCCTTGTCCACGAGGTGGAGACAGCTGTGCCTCGCTTCTGCATCTCCGGCATTTAGTGAAACTCCAGCGTCTAGAGCACAGGAAGTGTTCAGTGGGAATTTACTAAACCGTGAACAAATGCGTGAGCGAATGATGGTCAAAACTGTGTGTACACAAAGGACTGGCCTTCAGGTCCCTCACCGGTCGCTGGCTGACCGACCACAGCAACCGCCGGTCATCCCCGTCAACCCGAGAGCTCTCGGGGCGGGGAGAATGTTCCAGAGTCCAGTCTGCCCTGCGACCTCGTCAGGAGAGCTGCTATCTGAGCCATTTACAAAGAAGCCACTGAAGCAGATTCCTCGACTCTCCTTGGGGAGTCAGTCATTCTGTCCATGACTTTCCCCGGAGAAGTATCCTAGGGTCTATCAAGCCATGTAATCAAGGCAATTTTTCACACAGTGTAGCTGAAGTCCCCCCATCTGGGTAAACATAGTTAATTTTATTCCCTCGTTTCCAGGAAGACACAGAGCAGTCTCTCACTGTCATCCACACCACAGCCTTGCGTGCCTCGAGAGACTATGACGGAGTCGGCTTCCTGTTCGACGCGGGAGAGCGGAGCCTGTGAGCATCCCTCCGTTTTCTTCTGCTGGACTGTCACCTGCATGCCGGGACCGCTCCAGTGGCAGTTCTGGCAGCTTCCCCAGCCGGCTACCCTATCTGCTCGTCATTTGTCAGGTGCTGAAGCCACCTTGGTGTTGAAGAACTCCCAAGAGGCTTATTAGACTTCCCTTTCAAAGCTGTCCATTTGTCACCATCGTGGTAGCAGGCCAACCGAACAGGAGCCCATTTTCTGTCTCTGATCATCCGAGTAGGCCAGCAAAGATGCCAGCCTCCAATCCTTACTGTTGTCTAATGCCGTGCAATCACACTTGTAGAACTTTCCACGGCACTTGGCTCCAAAGGGAAACATGCAACAATTCTCCAAAGTACCCTATGCGTGCGCGCTAACCCGCTAAGACAGGCCGAGGGGGCCTGAGCTCCAGGAGCGTGCCAGAGACGCATAGGAGGCCCCCGCTTCTGACTCTTGATTTCAACTCAGGTCGTGATCTCACGGCTTGTGAGTTTGAACCCCACGTCAGGCCCTGCGCTGACAGTGCAGAGCCTGCTTGGAATTCTCTCTCCTTCTCTCTTTGGCCCTCCCCTGCTTGTGTGCTCTCTTTCTCTCTCTCAAGATAAATAAATAAACAAACATTAAAACGATGTCCTTGCAGAGATTATGTATTAGAAGATGCAAGGCTACGTTCAGACGGACAAACAGTCATATTGAAGGTTAGCAGAGACAGGACTTCACATGAACAGACACACACGTAAGGGGGAGGGCTTCACCAAAGATCAAAGAAGAGATACTCAGAGAAGCACTCCATGGAGGCCAAAGTTTATCTGCAGGGGATAAAGTACGGGGAAAACTTTAGAAATCACGTGTTTTCAATGTGAACGGCTATGTCCACTGACCACATAAAGATGGAGGGGAAGACACTTCCTCAACCCTTTACATATATTTTCTCCCTTAATCTCATTTAATCTAGCCAAATCCATTTTCCTATTTTCAGGCTCAGCAGGCTCCTCTAACAATGGGCCCATCAGGCAGTATTTATTACCTAAGATGTGAGCGGAAGGTCCGACAAAAGTTACCCTAGGAGGCAAGAGTCAGTAACTGGAGGCCGTGTGGAGACATGAGAGAACGCCGTTAGCCTGCTCCCAGGGTGGGGTGCCGTCTCCCTGGGACTTACGGGGTCCCCGAGCCAAAGGGGCTGCTGAAATCACTCCTCACCAGGAGGTGAGGATGCTCAGAAAGCCCTCAGGTGAACTTGAACTCCAGCTGTGTTCTCTGTTCCTGAAGGAGAATCACTCATTTTAGACTCTTTATAATTAGAGTAGATTTCCTTCGGGGAGTAATATTTGCTTTTTCAAGTAAAATGGCAATGAGGGGTTTGTTAGTGTCTTTGCAAAGCCTGCTCACGGGTTGCAGACTTTCTTTGCCGAGAAAGCGAGCCCCGGGAGTACCTGTCACCAGGGTGCTGGTCCCCGGGCCAGGCTTTCCTCATTTGAGGACAGCCGAGAGAGCGTACGATCCCCCCGAAACACGGGTCAGCAACCATAGCCTTCGGGCCAGAACATCTGTGTGTGTAAATAAAGTTTTATCAGAACAAAATACTGTCCATCTCTTTCTGTGTTGCCTATAACTGCTTTCTCTCTACAACAGCACAGTGGAGAGTTGAGACCCAGACGTTCCTGTGTGGGCTTGCAAAGCCTAAAACACCTGCTACCCGGCCTCTTAAGAGGAACAGCGTGCTGACCCCTGCATCCTGTACAGGATGCTCTCCGGGGTGAGTTACATTGCCTACCAACCACACTCGGTACAAGAACTGTATAATAAAAACCAGAAGTTCAAAAATGTTAATAACTCAAAAATTCCCTGAGCACATTAGTACTTTTGGGACTAAGCCCAAATACTAGCAATTATTACTTACCTGAACATTCATTTCCTTGGAGCAGAAAGGAAGGTGAACTTCCCTACTGTTAAGTAATGTCCTGAACATCCACACAGATCGTGGCTGCTTGTCTGCACCCAATCACTTTGTGTTTAAGCGACTGAGGGTCACAAGGATATATTATGTAATAAATCCATTCATGTATCCATTTAAAAACATTTTTTTAATGTTTATTTATTTTTGAGAGAGAGACAGAGTACGAGCAGGGGAGGGACAGAGAGAGAGAGGGAGACACAGAATCCGAAGCAGGCTCCAGGCTCCGAGCTGTCAGCACAGAGCTCAACGCGGGGCTCGAACTCACCAACTGTGAGATCATGACCTGAGCCGAAGTCGGACGCTCAACCGACTGAGCCACCCAGGCGCCTCCATGCATCCATTTTTGACCTCAACAAATATATCCTGAACACTAGGCGCTGGGCTAGGCACTCAGAATACAAGGTGATGGAGCTGGATGCCCAGATGAAGCTGGCGGAAGAGGACAGACCCTAAGTTCACACCAAGAAGTCCAAGTGATGGGAGCCTGCACGGAGACACGGGAGTCCAGAGACGGAGCCAGCGGTGGGGAGCGGAGTCAGGGACGCTTTCTCAGAGAACCTGGCGCCTACTTAGCTTTGCTGCCAGTTCTTTAAGAGGTTGAGCAGGATGACTGTGACCCTTCAGCCCACCCCCAACCCCTAGAAAGCAGGACACAAGCAGCTTCAGATACGGAAGGGGGCTGGCCTAATAGGTAAGTGGCCTAGAGAGGGAACATTCTGCAGCTCCACCTGCCTGCAAATTCCAGACAGAATCCTAAAGTGTGTGTGTTTGCTTGCACGCACGTGCTCACACCCGTCCTTCTTTAGGAACTGTGGGTTAAGTTTACCGTAAACCAGAAGCCCTTTCCAGAAGGCAGGACCAGGTTGTGCGACCTTGGTTCCAGGGTCTGGCCTCTCCTGGGTGCTGATGGGGAAGCGTGAGTCCCTAAGCTTAGTGATAATCACCGGGACACAAGGGAAGAGGCCGCGGGCCGGCCGGGAAGAGACGCTGACCAGTGTGTGAGTCACAATGTCCTTACCCTGACGCCTGTACGGAGGCTGGGCAGTGGCCCCTCAGGAAGGCTGCCCGCCCGTGAGCTCTTCCCCACGTGGGGGAATGAGGCCGGCGTGCAAGGCTGTGGGCAGCGGGCTGCCCGAGGACCGTGGAGACTTGGGAGAGCCTCTGTGGAGGCGACATGTCACTTGTACGGAGTGATGTGACGGATATGGGTGCACTTTGCTCCCAGACACGCCTTCCATCATGACATCAGAGGGACTTAAAGTCAGCTGTTGGAGACTCAGTCACGCGAGTCTCGGGCTTCCACAACCTTCTATGACGTCGCGGCTTCTCCTTGTGGAAGAGTTAGCGACTCTGAGGAAAGGTGAGTGTCGTCTCCTTGTAACTGAGTTGGCGGGGGGTGTTCACCCGCCTCCTGGCCCCCCCTTCCCCCCAAGTTACAAGCTGACTCCCACTGGCTAAACAGGCTTTCCGAATCCTGATCGCTGCGTGTCAGGCACTGGGGACCCTTTAGTCATAGCTAGGACAGTTCTGTGGCCTGTATCTTCCTATTTCCTTAAGTCATTTCAAGGAAATGGAATTAATATGCAACCAGTATAACCATACCATTGGGAAAAATAAGATTATTTCAATTCCTAAGACAACAGACAGACTGTCCAATACGATCTCACCTCAAGCTTTTTAAAATAATCATTTTCTGTGTTATTTTAGGAAAAGTGTTTTTAAAATGCCGCTGTATGTAATCAGCATCAAGACGCAGAAGGACATGATGTGAAGCCATGAGGCAGCGCTGGCCGCATGCTGACGCCGCTCGCAGGGAGGACGGCTCCACGATGGCCAGCAAATCCACCTTCTCCCAAAACCCTCCGAAGAACAGAGCCAGGCTTCCAAGAGCAAAACGAAAGAAACCCGCGACGGCTCCGTGACTCTGCTAATTCCCATTGGTCTTTTCGACAAGGTTTATCTCCTTGACCTCACGGTACCTCTGGAGTCTACACGCAGCTAGCTAAGTGGGGACCACTTCAAGTGTCTCAGATCGGGAAACCAGAGCACCTGCCGTTACATAATTCTCTAATCAAAAAAAGAAATGTCCATTTTACACAGGCGAATATTCTGGTGTACCTTTCCAAAGTTCAACTCATGCAAACACAGACCCTGAACGTAGTGAGCAGATCCCGCCTGCAGTGTGTAAACTTCATCAAATTCAAACCTGGTCACTGAGCTCGATTGGCTTACCAGCTGCTGGCCTTTGGGGCCCCACCCTGCATACTGAAGCTTCGCATTGCTCACTTCCGGTGGGTCCAGACTTTGAGGGTCCCTGAAAGAAAATAAATGAAGAAACAACCAATCAATCAATCAACATGGTGGGAGATAAGAATGGTCTAGGTTTATCCTCCTCCTCTCATTTCTTCCCTTCAGCCACTGTATGAATTTCAGAAGCTCGTGTTATTAAATAGTATGTCTCGGCCTTCCATTAGACTTCTTCAGAATGAAGCTGAGACTGGCCCGTCACTGCTTAACCCAAATAGTAAATATTTATCAAGAGACAACCTGCAGAGGTCTGTAGGTCAGTTATTAAAACGTCCACACCAGTCAACGTTACAAATGGAAATGCATGACTATGCAGTGGTAAGCCCTGTGGCTTCTGTCTCTATCTTGGGTTTTCCTGGCAGATGGCTTTTCTCCTAAGCATACTGCTAGGTCATTCTGACCTTCCAAAACCAGTGGCCTCAGGACAGATTTCACCCTTTGGTTTACACAGGGAGGGAAGGAGGGAGAGAGAGAAGGAAGGAAAGGGAGAGGGGAAGGTTGAGAGAAAGACTGTCTTCCTTTCAGACATCATTGAGGTTCTTTATTTACTGATATGCAAAATACCATGCTAACAAAATCCTGCTAAGGTGCTTAAATAAATGTCATAATGAACATGAAGAAAACCTAACACTTGTATAGGTCTGAAATATTTACTGATATGCAAAATACCATGCTAACAAAATCCTGCTAAGGTGCTTAAATAAATGTCATAATGAACATGAAGAAAACCTAACACTTGTATAGGTCTGAAATATTTTGTAGCTACTATTCTCTGCAACATGTGGAAAAGACTCATTTTCATATGTTTTTCAGATGACGTTATATCTGTGTTCTGCTGGATGGGCCTGACTCTGTCGGGTTTACGCCCTATCACTTGGCTATGATGTGCATCATGCAGAAGGCATAGCTGTGAAGGTGCTCATTCGTCCACTGAGAGGCTGTGGCTGAATGGTCTCTGAAAAAGGAGGAAGGTGAATTTTAGGAGAACAAAGGAGATGAGGCAGAAAGGGAAGGGAGGCAAAGTGAGTAGGTGCCGACTCTGGGCTTGAGTCAGCAGAAACTTCTAAAGTTGCTAATACTTAATAATACTACCAGGACAAAACAGAATTCACTTAAGAGTAAAAAGCACTGGAGAAGGCGAGATAGTCTTCAATACCCCCGCGTAGTTTTAGATGGGGTCCCTGGGTCTAACGAGACCAGGGAAGCTTGAAGATGGGGTGATTAGGTGCTAAGCAGTGGATGACAACTGATAACAGGACTCAGCCGGGAAGGCTGATGGCCAGGCATTTATTTAGAAGAATAAGGGAGGGGTCTTAACATTCCCAGTTGCAAAGGAATCTTAACAAACCCTACCGTGTGTATGTCTTTAATGTTTCAAACTATTTTCATAACATGGGTGATTTCCTCTTTGACCTTACATAGGGAAAGGCTTTCTAAGGAGGATTCAAAATCCAGAAGCAATAAAAGAGTGATAAATTTGACTACATAAACATTTTTAAGTGTTTTTTGCATCAAAAACATCATGAACAAAAGGCAACTGACAAACTGGGATAAATTATTCATAACATGTACCATGGACAAATAGCTAATATCCATAATGTATTTAAAAAACTCTAAAATATCGAGGTGACAAAAGACCAAAAAAGTAGAAACAGGAGAAAAAGACATGAGCGGACAAATCACAAAAAGGATATAAAAGGTCCTCAGATATATTAAAAAGCACCAAACGCATGCCAAATTATAGAAATAGAACCACTGAATTGCCGTTTTTCACCTATGAAACTGCTCCCTGACACCCTCCCAAAAAAGAAAGAAAAGTATGGCACACTGTATTGGTGAGGCTGTGAGGAAAAAGGTGTTCTCATACTTTGCACTGAAAAATAGTGCAATCCTTTTAGAGCAAAATTTGGCAATACCTAATAAAATACACACTTATCCTTTGAACTACATCACTTCCGGGAAGATATACCTCTAACAATACAAAAATAGACATGCAGAAGGTTATGTTCATTGCAGCTCTGTAATGACAAGACATTGGAAACAATACGTGGCTGAAGAAACTATGGTTCATCCATACAATGGTACTATGGTACAGCTGCAAGAAAGAACGAAGACCTCTATAAACTGACTGTTGTGATTTTCATCATGGAGTGTGCGAAGTCCAACAGACCATCTATAGTATGTGACCCACCCTATAAGAAAGGGATCTAAGAAAATATACATACGTACATCCTCATTTGTGAAAAAAAAAAAACAAACACAGGAAGCAGAAACCAGAAACCAGAGGTTGGTTATGTATAGGGGGTGGGTGGGAAGAAGGAGGGATTGGGCATGAGGTGTCTGCATGAGGAAGGAGAAGCGCTTCTCTGGGGTATATTTATTGGTATAACGTCCAGTCTTAGCCCATAGTGGGGTTTCACATACTTTTTGCACACTCCAAAAACAAAACTAACAATAAAAAACAATCAGGACGTGGGGGAACCCAAAAAAGAATAGCAACACCACAACAAAGTAAAACCCTACTTCAGATAAATGACAAAACTACATGGAAGGGTGGGGAAGGAAAGAACCAACATAAGCAATATCAGAAAACAGGATCTTGACTTGGATACCATAAAGCTAAAGACAAAAAGATCACTCTGAACTATGGGTTAGCAATTCTGAAACTACTTAATGTGTGTGCTGGAATTAAACTACTCTGCAAATATATACATACATTGGAGAGAATGAAAACTAGTTTTCTTACTGTTGGAAAAACAAGCTACAAGGAAAAGGGGAAGGCTAAAATGAACTGTGCAGTGTTGGCCTGGAATCAGAGGTATTCGTGTAAACTCGTGGTTTCTAATACATACATAGACGCAAAATGTAGATACATGTGTGTCCAGGGGTTAGTGTGCATGCATATATGTCCTTGCTTTGTTCGTGGAGAGGCTTAGAACTGATGACCCCCAGAAACAATGAGCACACTCAGTGCCCGTATCTTGGTCTCTAAACACCATCATCCAATAAAATAAATAAGGCTCCTCCTTGGAGAAGTAGTTGTACCCAGGCTGGAACAGGGAAATACAGGATGAGTCTGGAACATCTTATGGGGCCAGAAAATGAGGAAATGCTCAAGAAAGACAGAAAGAAAGGAAGCCTTGTTCAAAGAATGCAGAAGCCAACCTAAAGGAGTTTCTCATGGCCAAAGCTGGAAAAATATGAGTGACAAAATAATTAATAATAGTATCAGATTCATCCATGGAATAAAATCAATATCCATGAGTCCATACTAATATAAATAAGTAATCAAATACAGAAACCAGCTTTCTTGTAAGAGAATTCCAATTAATAACTGTGAAAAAGAAAGGAAAGAGTACCACCCTTAGACTTACATTAATGAATGCTGCAGACAAGATCTACTGATGGGTGCTTAGGTTAGTGAACGCAAGTTTGAAGAGAAACAGGATTTGCATAACCTCAAAGTATCTCCCCTCAAGATATTTATCAGTCATAAAGGAGAAGACAGCAACTTTGCAGTGGAGAAACTGGTAGACAGCAACCTAACTAAGAGATTGAGGTCAATGTCACTGGAAATAAGACACATCAACATCATCATGAACACTTTGGTACAATGTGCTGGGAAGGAGAAAAGCGTCATCTATATGTATTTTCACCAAAAATGCATAACCTCACTTCAATCGTGAGAAAACATAAGACAAGCCCAAATTGAGCCTCACTTTACAAAGCAGCTGACCAATAACCTTTGGAAGTGTCAAGATCATGAACAACAAGGAAAGACTGAGGAAATGTTACAGACTGGAGGGGATTAAAAAGAAATAATGTCTAAAGGAACGTGGGATCCCAAGACAGAAAGGAGACACTGGTAGAAAAATTGGTAAAATTCAAATAAGTTGGATTAATAATACTGTGCCAATGTTAATTTCCTGTCCTTGATAATTACACTGTGGTTATAAAATACACTAACAGTATTGCAGGAGTATAGGAGAAGTAGGGATAGGGATATAAGAGAATGATTTGTACTGTTTTCGCAAGTTTTCTTTGTTTAAAATTACTTTAAAATAGAAATCTAAACAAAATTCAAAAAATTGAATAGGTTATATCTCATTGATTATAACAAATATTATAGAAATGAATTAAAATTAGAGAATTTCCTTCCCACGATACTGCAATCTTGATATTGAATTGACGAAAAAGTCTTTAATACTAGCACGGCGTAAGCACTCAATTCATGCATCTGAGGTGACAAACAAATGAGTAGGGATAGATGGGTTATGGTGGTGGCTCTAAGTAAAAGATGTTTTTGCAAGGTTAAAGACAAACCTAACAAATTCATTTGGCCTGGGTTTATCTAGAATTTTCCAAGCATGGAGCACAGCATAGGAAAAAAGAAATGTTAAAATTCCAGAGTCTTAATACTGAAATTCTCTTTGTTGGGTAATGAGTTCCACTGTCTGGGATAATCGAGAACAGCAGGAGATTAGCATCTCTTTCACCTAACAAGTGTAAATTCCTATAAATGCTATCCGGAAGTGGTATCTCCAGGTAGACAGAGTGTCCTAGAAGATTTCAATACCACGACCACATGTGCATCCCTCTTTTGTCACCTTCGCCCCTTCTCCAGGGCTCACACATACCCTCTTCCCCTCATGGCCAACACATCAGACAAGCTTCTACAGCCTGAAGACAGCAGAGGCTAGCAGGAAAAGCCAAGTTCCAGCAGGAGCAGGAGGCTGGGTACAACTCTCAGACCAGCCTTAATGAGGAAGCGGGATAAGAGTGACCCGTTCCCCTAAAGAAGGGCCAGGAAAATCAAGAGAAACAATCACTATTTATAAACTGTAACACAGTCTAAGGACGGGGCTGTCTTTATTTTTCCCAGCTGGTGCATCTCTGTAAGTTAAATGCCCCCACGATGCCTTAGAGCTGCTTCAGTCTGTCTTTAGGAAAATACCATGGTGCAAGCACCTCAGTGCAGGAAGCTGGGATGTGGTGGGAAGAGCTCTAAAAGGCTGTAAATTTAATTCTGAATTCTGCCGCTAACTAGCGGTAGGGTGTGGGGTAATAGGGAAACTTAACCCAAGTTTGTTTCCTCATGTATAAAATGAGAATAAAAATGCTTGCTTTCCAGGGTTGGACTTAATGTTCTACTGAATATGAAAATAGGTAGTGCAGAGCTGACTGAGTAGATATTCAATAAATGCCAGTTTTTTTAATTGGTAAATGGTAAATAATTAAGTTGATCATGCCATCACTATTCATATACAACTTTAACTAAAGGTCCAATAATATACCAGATAGGAGGACAAATTTACTCTATAGAACTCAGCAATAAAACAAACACCTTGATTCTTGTATTATATGGGGGTGGGTTTAGGAACCCCAACCCTCAACCCTGTTTCTATGAAATCAACCTATATTTTGCATTGGAATGTGATGGTGTAAGCTTTGCTTGATTTCAGGGTGGTCTCCTCAACTCCCCCTCGCAAAGGGGGGTCCTTTCTTCAGTGACTCCCTTGATGGTCGCCCATCCTCTGCTCAAACCACCCATGGAATGGCTTTCCTTGCACCATTCTTTCTCTACCCCAGCCTAGCAAATGCCCAGCTTGGGTTTATGCTCAATCCACCCCCTTATACAAACACCTAGGCCACTGGGAACTAGCAGAGAAAGCATGAAGCCGGTGTAATGCATGTCAGCCGGGTACTAACCCTTCCCGCCATGTCTACTCGGTCTTGGTTAGTCACCTTCTTCTCAACCATGATTCCAATCTTTCCTGCTTCCATAACCTCCAGTCCCCGGAAATATGGCTTTATTTGCAAACAGGCTCTTTGCAGATGTCACTGAGTTAAAATAAGGTCATTCTCAATTAGGGTGGGCCCAATCCAACCCCAATCTCCTGTATAAAAGGAGGAGAAGGCACACTGGGAAAAGCCCACGTGACAGGAGAGGCACAGGCTGGACAGACGGCTCCCACCAGAAGCTGGAAGGGTCTTCACTACAGGTTTTGAGGGAACATGGCCCTGGGGACACTCTATTTTGGACTTCTGGCCTCTAGAACCATGAGGAAATGAATTTCTATCGTTTTACGTCACTTGGTTTGTGGTAGTTTGCTACCACAAGCCCACGAAATTAATATACCCTTCACTTTTTAAACTGAGGCCCAAAGTGGAGAAGCCATTAATTAGTTCAATGACACCAAGCTGATTAGTTTCTGTCTAAAGATGAATGTCCTGGTTTGGTCAAAGGAGAAAAAAATATCTCCAACTGACTTAAGGAACAAAGTAGAAAGACATGCAGAGAGCAGAGCAAAAACAGCCCCCGAGGAAGTTTCATCTGCTAAACGCTTGCCGTGTCCACTCAATGGTGGTTCTTTGCGAAGCACATTCTCCCGTCAAAGCAGTACGGATGCCTCCTTCCCACACTGAGGACCGCTGGCAGGGCTCTCTGCATGAAAGCTCATTGCCATCAAATCATTTCCCCTCGTGGACTGGATTATTCTGCAATTCTTAGGGGGGGGGCGTGTGTGTGATGGGGGGACACACGAAAGTATGTTTTTATTTATTTTGTGGTTGGTTGGTGCCCTCCTGCAACTTTTCTGTCTTTTTGAAACTTTATTCATTTATTTTAAAGAACCCATGGAAGGCTCTGTGATAAATCACCTCCAGGAGATGGATTGGTAAAAAAAAAATGATTAAGTTAGAATAAAATTATCTGGACTTGCCGTATCTCAAAATGATCGTGCAGTCCATTCTGATTTTTCTTATTTGAGCAATAAACAACACAGGGCATCAATCATGTTGAATTTGGAAGAGCAGTTACTGCAGCAAAGGTTATGTATTTATCTTTCTAAGATAGTTTAAGGGACTGAAAAGCCTCCCAACAAAAACAGCATTTGGAAAAGTCAAACTAAAAATTGCTTTTCTGGCTCCTAACACTTATTTCATGGCTAAAGACACCAAAAACTAGCATAGCAATGTCAAATGATATGTGTTTTCTGAGGATTCCTAGGTGCGTGGCATGGTGGGTTATATAAAAATATAAGATACACCCCCGGTCAAGAACAGTGTCTGCCCCATTGTGAATGCTCATAAATATTACCTGAATAATGAATAAATGGAGGGGTGCATGGATAAATCAATGGGACCCAGTCTAATCGCCACTTGCTGACTGGTCAGGTTTCGTGATACTTTAAACTCATGCAGAACTTAAAGATTCGTGTTATCAGTTTCTACCCATATCTTAAATTACACGGTTAAATTCTTGGGGGCAGGAATCATCAGAGGCATAAATCCTTCCCGAGTGGCCAACATTCCAGAACACATCCTACCATTCATTTTAAGCGTCTTCGTGTCTCTGGCATATCAGAAGGTGTTTCCTCGGGAGGGATCTGATACAGGAGTCTTGCTGCGGGGTTACTCCAGTCACTGAAAGATGATGGGGTGGCTCACTCTGAAATGTTTGGATGTATCCCCCGTCCGATTCATGGGGACACGCTAACACCGTGATCACAAATACGATACCAAATAAAGTCACATGAAAAGTTTCTTAGGTAAAAGGGAGCTTGGGACTTATTTGTTGTTGCATATTAAGTGTCTAACAGGTGCTCAGAAACTTCCATTAAAGAAGGAAATGAGAGTGTGTCTCGTGTCCATGAAATACAGCCAGACCAACACTAAACCATCCTACACACCTAGAAAACTGCCTGGAGGATTAACACAACAATCTGCACAACCTGAACCACAGAATTCGGCAGGTAACGTGCGCGGAGAGGTGAACTTGGGGAGAGAGAAGGTGCAGGAAGGGAGGTGCTTTTGTGGGCGGAGAGAGGACGGAGACTGGGGGGAGGGGCAGAATACGGGAAAAGCACCGCTCCCCAAAAGCAGCTGGAGAGAAAGTGGAAAATTGGAAACGGCCGCAGGGACTAAACTAAAAAGGGAGAAAGGAGAAAGGAGAGGGTTTAAATTCCATGAAGACTGTAAACAAGGGGAGCGCAGAGTCTGCAACTCCGCAGCTCGATACCTGGCGGCGCTCAAGGGAAGGGCGAATCCCCAGGAACAGAGTGGGGTCCGGGAGGTTCTTGGGCCACACGGGGAAAAGCGGTTCCACTGCTGGAAGGACATTTGGTAGAGGCTGTGAGGCCACCTGGTCCCAGCAGACCCCGGAAGGCGGCCACATTCGCCGGTGCTGGAACAAGGTTGTTAAGGGTGAAGCCTGGTGCCAAATGTGTGTTGTGATTTTCCATAATCCCTGAAACGCTGCTGCTACACCGTCTCGCGAACTTTTTCTGGGGCGGGCTGGCACCTGACCGCAGTCTCGGGGCACCGGCAGCAGCAGGGTCCAGTGGTTGTTCCTGGGTGCAGCCGACATTTGGCCGTTGCTCATTCGGTCATTGGTGAGACCCTCCCGCAGAGGGGCGGAGCGGGTCAAAGCCGAGGTCCTTCGGAAATAAGGGGCCTGGGAAAACAGCCGCATCTGAGACAGAACTCGGGAGCGAGGTACTGCCTGGGGCCTGGTCACGGAGAGCGAAGGAGAGGGGAGTGGACGGGAGCTGAAGACAGAGGACGGGTGCGCGATTGCTGATCCGGGAGAATAGACTGGGTGGCCGGGTGACGCCATTTTTCACCACTGCCGCGCATGCGCACCGAGGAGCACGGAAACAATCCACCCCGGGAGGCTGGCAGCGCCATCTAGGGGAGAGCGGAGCTGTAACACCGAGCCCCGCCCAACTGGGCCAACTTCGCTCTTCAAGAACACAAACCTCACCGCCGGCTTAATTTATGGACTATAAAGAGCTACATGGACTGACTTCCATGGGAAAAGGAAGCAATTTCAGTCCTACTTCAATCTGTTAGCAGGTTCATCTATTCAATTTTATTTCTTTGTTTCTTTTTCTCTTCTACACTTTTCTTTTTCTTGAATACAGAAACAGAAAAAACTCACTTTTATTTTCAATTTTTACTAAAAATATTTTTCTTTAATTTTTATTACTATATTTTTTACTTTTGTGTAAATTTTTTCAAATTCTATTTTACTTCCATCATTTTATTTTAGTCTACTTCAGTGTATTCACCTTTTCAAATTTTCAAACGATTTCCTTTTTTTTCTTTTTCTTTTTTCTTTTTTGTTTCTTTTCTTTTTCTTGAATGCAGAAAGAGAAAAACATCATTTTTACTTTCAATTTCTATTAAAAATATTTTTCTTTAATTTTTTACTATATTTTTTGCTTTTATGTAAATTTTTTCAAATTCTATTTTACTTCCATCATTTTATTTTAGTCTACTACAGTGTATTCACTTTTTCAAATTTTCATACGATTTCCTTTTTTTTCTTTCTTTAAATCTTTTTTCTCTTTCGTTTCTTTTCTTTTTCTGGAATACAGAAAAGGAAAAGATTCATATTTATTTTTAATTTTTATTAATTTTCTTTAATTTTTTAATCTACTTTATTCTTTACTTTTGTGTATACTTTTTCAAATTCTATTTTACTCCCATCATCTCATTTTAGTCTACTTCAATGTATTTATTTTTCAAATCCTCAAACGATTTCCTTTTTAAAAAAAAAATTTTAACTTGTTATTTTTCTCTCCCCCCCTTTATTTTCTCTAATCTGTCAAACTACTTTCAATACCCAGACAAAACACACATAGAATCTGGCATCATTTATTTGATTTGTGTGTGTGTGTTTTTAATTTTAATACATTTTTAATTTTAATATTTTTTTAATTTTAATTTTTCTACCTCATTAATTCCTTTTCCCCCTTCAAAATGACAAAATGAAGGAATTCACCCCAAAAGAAAGAGCATGAAGAAACGACAGCCAGGGATTTAACCAACACAGATACGCGCAAGATGTCAGAGCCAGAATTTAGAATCACGATAATAAGAATACTAGCTGGAGCCGAAAATAGATTAGAATTCCTTTCTGCAGAGATAAAAGAAGTAAAAAATAGCCAGAATGACATTAAAAGTGCTCTAACTAAGCTGCAATCATGGATGGATGCAGCGGCAGCAAGGATGGATGAGGCAGAACAGAGAATCAGCGATACAGAGGACAAACTTATAGAGAATAATGAAGCAGAAAAAAAGAGGGAGATTAAGGCAAAAGAGCATGACTTAAGAATTAGAGAAATCAGAAACTCATTAAAAAGGAACAACATCAGAGTCATAGGGGTCCCAGAAGAGGAAGAGAGAGAAATAGGGGCAGAAGTATTATATGAGTAAATCATAGCGGAAAACTTTCCTAACCTGGGGAAAGACACAGACATCAAAATCCAGGAAGCACAGAGGACCCCCCATTAGACTCAACAGAAACCGACCATCAACAAGGCATATCATAGTCAAATTCACAAAATACTCAGGCAAGGAGAGAATCATGAAAGCAGCAAGGGAAAAAAACTCCCTAACCTACAAGGGGAGACAGATCAGGTTTGCAGCAGACCTATCCACGGAAACCTGGCAGGCCAGAAAGGAGTGTCAGGATATATCCGGTGTGCTGAATCAGAAAAATATGCAGCCAAGAATTCTTTATCCAGCAAGGCTGTCACTCAAAATAGAAGGAGAGATCAAAAGTTTCCCAGAAAAATAAAAATTAAAGGAGTTTGTGACCACTAAACCAGCCCTGCAAGAAATTTTAGGGGGTACTCTCTGAGCGGAGAAAAGATGGAAAAAAATATATATATAAATACATACATACATATATACATACATACCAAAAGCAACAAAGATTAGAAAGGACCAGAGAACACCACCAACTCTACAAGCATCATAATGGCAATAAATTCATATCTTTCAGTACTCACTCTAAACGTCAATGGACTCAATGCTCCAATCAAAAGACATAGCATAACAGAATGGATAAGAAAACAAGATCCATCTACATGCTGTTCACAAGGGACCCACTTTAGACCTAAAGACACCTTCAGATTGAAAATAAGGGGATGGAGAACCATCTATCATGCTAATGGTCAAAAAAAGAAAGCCAGAGTAGCCATACTTATATCAGACAAACTAGACTTTAAAATAAAGACTGTATCAAGAGATCCAGAAAGGCATTATATCACAATCAAGGGGTCTATCCACCAAGAAGACCTAACAATTGTAAACATTTATGCGCCAAATGTGAGAGCACCCAAACATATAAATCAATTAATCATAAACATAAACTCATTGATAGTAATACCATAATAGTAGGAAACTTCAACACCCCACTCACAACAATGGACAGATCACCCAAACAAAAAATCAACAAGGAAACAATGGCTTTGAAAGACACACCGGACCAGATGGACTTAACAGATATATTCAGAACATTTCATACTAAAGCAGCAGAATATACATTCTTCTCCAGTGCACATGGAACATTCTCCAGAATAGACCATATACTGGGACACAAATCAGCCCTCAGTAAGTACAAAAAGATAGAGATCATACTGTGCATATTTTCAGACCACAACAATATAAAACTCAAAATCAACCACAAGAAAAAATTTGGAAAGGTAACAAATACTTAGAGACTGAAGAACATCCCACTAAAGAATGAATGGGCTAACCAAGAAGTTAAAGAGGAAATTAAAAAGTACATGGAAGCCAATGAAAATGATAACACCACAACCCAAAACCTCTGGGACGCAGCAAAGGCGGTCATAAGAGGAAAGTATATAGCAATCCAGGCCTTCCTAAAGAAGGAAGAAAGATATCAGATACACAACCTAACCTTACACCTTAAGGACCTGGAAGAAGAACAGCAAATAAAACCCCAAACCAGCAGAAGACAGGAAATAATAAAGATTAGAGCAGAAATTAATGATATCAAAACCAAAAAAACAGTAGAACAGATCAATGAAACCAGAAGCTGGTTCTTTGAAAGAATTAACAAAATTGATAAACCACTAGCCAGTTTGATCAAAAAGAAAAAGGAAAGGACCCAAATAAATAAAATCAAGAATGAAAGAGGAAAGATCACAACCAACACAGCAGAAATAAAAACAATAATAAGAGACTATTATGAGCAATTATACGCCAATAAAATGGGAAATCTGGAAGAAATGGACAAATTCCTAAAAACATACACACTACCAAAACTGAAACAGGAAGAAATAGAAAATTTGAACAGACCCATAACCAGTAAGGAAATATAGTTAGTAATCAAAAATCTGCCAAAAAACAAGAGTCCAGGGCCAGATGGCTTTCCAGGGGAATTCTACCAAACATTTAAAGAAGAGTTAACACCTATTCTCTTGAAGGTGTTCCAAAAAATAGAAATGGAAGGAAAACTTTCAAACTCTTTCTATGAAGCCAGCATTACCTTGATTCCAAAACCAGACAGAGACCCCACTAAAAAGGAGAACTATAGACCAATTTCCCTGATGAACATGGATGCAAAAATCCTCAACAAGATATTAGCCAACTGGCTCCCACAATACATTAAAAAAATTATTCACCACGACCAAGTGGGATTTATACCTGGGATGCAAGGCTGGTTCAATATCTGCAAAACAATGAACATGATTCATCACATCAATAAAAGAAAGGACAAGAACCATATGATCCACTCAATAGATGCAGAGAAAGCATTTGACAAAATACAGCATCCTTTCTTGATAAAAACCCTCACGAAAGTAGGGATAGAAGGAGCATACCTTGAAATCATAAAAGCCATATATGAACGACCCAACGTCAATATCATCCTCAATGGGGAAAAACTGAGAGCTTTTCCCCTAAGGTCAGGAACGAGACAGGGATGTCCACACTCACCACTGTTATTCAACATAGTATTGGAAATCTTAGCCTCTGCAATCAGACAACACAAAGAAATAAAAGGCATCCAAATAGGCCATGAGGAGGTCAAACTTTAACTCTTAGCAGATGACATGATACTCTATATGGAAAACCCGAAAGATTCCACCAAAAAACCGTGAGAATTGATTCATGAATTCAGCAAAGTTGCAGGATATAAAATCAACACACAGAAATCGGTTGCATTCCTATACACCAACAATGAAGCAACAGAAAGAGAAATCAAGGAATTGATCCCATTTACCTTTGCACAAAAAACCATAAAATACCTAGGAATAAATCTAACCAAAGAGGGGGAAAATCTATACACTGAAAACTATAGAAAGCTTATGAAAGAAATTGAAGAAGACACAAAAAAAATGGAGAAAGATTCCATGCTCCTGGATAGGAAGAACAAACATTGTCAAAATGTCGATACTATCCAAAGCAATCTACATATTCAATGCAATCCCTATCAAAATAACACCAGCATTCTTCACAGAGCTAGAACAAATAATCCTAAAATTTGTATGGAACCAGAAAGGACCCCAAATAGCCAAAGCAATCTTGAAAAAGAAAACCAAAGCAGGAGGCATCATGATCCCAGACTTCAAGCTATACTACAAAGCTGTAATCATCAAGACAGTATGGTACTGGCACAAGAACAGACACTCAGATCAATGGAACAGAACAGAGAACCCAGAAATGGACCCACAAACGTATGGCCGACTAATCTTTGACAAAGCAAGAAAGAACATCCAATGGAATAAAGACAGTCTCTTCAGCAAGTGGTGCTGGGAAAACCGGACAGCAACATGCAGAAAAATGAACCTGGACCACTTTCTTACACCATACACAAAAGTAAACTCAAAATGGATGAAAGACCTCAATGTAAGACAGGAAGCCATCAAAATCCTCAAGGAGAAAGCAGGCAAAAACCTCTTTCATCTTGCCCGCAGCAACTTCTTACTCAACACGTTCTTCGGAGGCAAGGGAAACAAAAGCAAAAATGAACTACTGGGACCTCATCAAAATAAAAAGCTTCTACACAGCGAAGGAAACAATCAGCAAAACTAAAAGGCAACTGACAGAATGGGAGAAGATATTTGCAAATGACATATCAGATAAAGGGTTAGTATCCAAAATCCAAAAAGAACTTATCAAACTCAACACCCAAAAAACAAGTAATCCAGTGAGGAAATGGGTGAAAGACATGAATAGACACTTCTCCAAGAAGACATCCAGATGGCCAACCGACACATGAAAACATGTTCAACATCACTCATCATCAGGGAAATACAAATCAAAACCATAATGAGATACCGCCTTACACCTGTCAGAATGGCTAACATTAACAACTGAAGCAACAACAGATGTTGGTGAGGATACAGAGAAAGAGCATCTCTTTTGCATTGTTGGTGGCAATGCAAGCTGGTGCACCCACTCTGGAAAATACTATGGAGGTTCCTTAAAAAAAACTAAAAATAGAACTACCCTAAGACCCAGCAATTGCACTACTAGGCATTACCCAAGGGACACAGGTGTGTTGTTTTGAAGGGATACATGCACCCCCATGTTTATAGCAGCACTATCAACAATAGCTAAAGTATGGAAAGAGCCCAAACGTCCATCAATGGATGAATGGATAAAGAAGAAGAGGTGGAGATATATATATATATATATATATATATATATATATATATATATATGTATATGTATACACACACACACACACACACACACACACATAATGGAGTATTACTCAGCGATCAAAAGGAATGAAATGTTGCCACTTGCAACTATGTGGATGGAACTGGAGGGTATTATGCTAAGTGAAATTAGTCAGAGAAAGACAAAAAATCATATGACTTCACTCATATGAGGACTTTAAGAGACAAAACAGATGAACATAAGGGAAGGGAAACAAAAATAATATAAAAACAGGGAGGGGGACAAAACAGAAGAGACTCATAAATATGGAGAACAAACTGAGGGCTATGGGAGCGGTTGTGGGAGGGGCGATGGGATAAATGGGTAAGGGGCACTAAGGAATCTACTCTTGAAATCATTGTTGCACTCTATGCTAATTTGGACGTAAATTTAAAAAATTAAAAAATTAAAAAAAAGAAATGAGAGAGGAGTGGGGAGGGACTGGAGCTTCAGCTGAATGACAAAGCATATTGTGTGGGCGATGAAATGTTCAAAAATTGAATGAAGGGGTGGTTGTCCCAATTCTGAGAACACACTAAAAACCTACTGACTTGTACAATTTAAATGGATGAATTGCACGGTGTGTGAATTACATCTCCATAAAGCCAGGGAAGGGAAGAGAAGGAGAGGAAGAAGAAGAGGTAGGAGAGGGAAACAGGGAAAAAGAAGGAGAAGAGGGAGGGAAAGGAAAAGAAAGACTTTGGCCATGGCTGCAGGCTGCCAGGGCGTTAAGCCTCATTTGTAGACTTCAGGTTCAAGGTTATTTCCGTTCTGCCACACCACCTCTTAATGACCAGTGCCAAGCCTTCACGCTCTTGGTGCTTCCTCGGGATGTGCTCCCCGACTTGGAATTCCTGCCCTGCCTATCTGCACAGGGCGAACAGTCCCATGGGAGACAGTAGCAGGTGGCAAGCCTGGGCAGGGCTTGGGAGGGGCCCCCATGCCACCCTAGTGGCCAGAACTGGAGAAAAGTCTGCTGAATTATAAAGTCTTGAAATAAGATGGTGTTCATAAACAATATTAACAATATTTCTTTGGATTTCTGACCTTCAGCAACGAGCCAAACAATAGGAAGACTGACAGACTGCCCAATTTCAATAGCATAAAAAAAGCAGAGCGAGAAGAAGAGATAACGTTTCATCATAAACTTGTGAATCTGCAGGTTCCAAACATTCTGGCTGCCGTGAGCAAGCGTCATGGGGAACATTGGGGAAAGTCACATTTTCAGTTTCCTCTTCCTATACCTAAAACGTCTGCTTCTACTGTGACTTAAAGGGATTCATAAACAATATACATTTTTCTATTCAATCACGTCTTCCAAGAGGAGCCGGGAAGAGCTATTAAGGAAGATACTCATTAGGAATGGTGGGCAGTTTGGAGGTTTGCCATTAAAGGTTGAGGCCGTAAGAAGTTGCACCACTTACGCAGAGGCCATATGGGATGGAGGGCTGTGTGCCTCACGTATTAAGAAGGAACTTTGAACATTCCTTAAATTTAAGCTTGCAGACAGCTGAGATGAGGAAGATCGCCTTCCTCGTTTGCACAGTGAGAATGGGGCTCCGTTAGACAATCCTCTGTGGATATGATCTTCAAGGAGGTCCACATCTGAATGTCGGGACCAAGTGTGTGTGGTGTAGTTGAAAATGCGTATTTAATATCTCTAGTATATTCAAAGTATCAACTGTACAGAGAAAACTCAGCAAAATCTTTTGGCCTGTGGTATAAGTGGGATTTTCCAAACATGGCCATAGCAATATTCCTGGTCCCAAATGCTTCTTCAAAACCCTGGTGCTCGCCACCCAAAGATGGAGTTTATTTCCTTGAAACTGACTGAGGCCGTCTCATCGCATCCGTGAGTAGAATGAAGCAGAATTCCTCTGTGAGACCCCGGGGGTCGAGTCCCAGAGGCAGTAATGTACTCCCTGGTCCCCTTCTTTGGGAAATGTGCCTATGGAACACAGCCACCACGCGGCAAAGGAGCCCAAGCCAATGGAGGGACCACATGGAGGAGTTTAAGCCAACAGACCCAGCTGATGTCTCAGCTGACTTTCCTGATCATCTGCCGGTGTCCTGATGAGCCCGGCCCTGATCCTCCAAGCTGCCCCAGCTGACAGGAGCTGGGATGGGCTGTCCCTGTTGAGCTCCAAGCAAATGGCGGATTTATGAGCGAAATAAATGTTGCCAATTTTAAACCATCCAGTTTTGGGGTAATTTGTTATTCAGTCATAGTGAGTACAACATCTGGCACGAGTACTGTGCGAGGAAAATAAGAAGGAAGCGTTGTGCAGCGTGGCTTAAGATGGCTGGGACACAGTGATCTTCATGGCATCATCAGAAAGGCGCAGACATTGCATTTATATATAAAGGGCAAAGCCACCTTCTCCGTGTCCCCCAACGACTTCCCACCAGCCAGCCAACCCGTCTATGGACAGATGAGATGAGGGAAAGTAAGAACTTACAGAACCCAAGTACTTCCCCCGCCACGGATGAGCCACAATGTATGACGTCAACAGCCTCCCTCTAGAAATGCCTACCCACCCCTCTCAATGGATACGTCTTGCTTTCTTTCATTCTTCCCTCTGTATTATCTCTACCCCACTCTCCTGAAACATTTGCCACTTGTTTTTTACCTCTTACACTTGCACGTTAGTCACGGACACCTGTGTGGTCAAGTATTTGGGAGAAGTTGTTGGAATTATTTGTAGAGGGGATGGTAAAGCCCACCTCTTGGGTGCTTCTCAGGATAAATGCGATGATTTGTGTAAGGTGCTATGAGCATTTTGTTCAGCAGACTACAAGACTGGTGTGCGGGAACATGTGATGCGTGTGGTGAGTGAGCATCTCTAAGCAGTCCAAAGACCGCCTGCATCGTGAGTCCTGAGGAAGTCACTTAAGAAGACAGAGTCCTGGTCTCTGTCCTCCATGCACTGTGCACAGAGAGGAACTCCTTATTGCCCCGTCCCCTCTTTTGCCCTCAATAACGTCCCTCCTGTGCTCCCAAGAGCTGGCCCTGGACTCCTAGCACGTCACGGCTTCCCTGCAGTTGGGGGAGGCCTTGCACTAAATTTGGTCAAGTACATGCAGCTTCTAGGAAGTGTCCTAGAATGGAGTCAGTCTCCTCTTCTTCCCTTTGTTCTCTCCTGCTAGCTGAAAGTTCTGTCCACCAAGGACGGTGAGGCAGAGGCCACCAGGCTGGAAAGCAAGATGGCGGGCCTGGGTCCCCAACTCTGTGGGCATCTGCCTGGGGGCCCGGGATGTGAGTCAGAGAACAAGTTCTACTTTGTAAAAGCCCTTATTATTTTGGGTTTTCTATCTCCCTGGATCTGACCAAATCATTCCTAATACATCTAGTTCCAGAGGCATCTTAGAAATATACACTTTTATAAGCTCTCCAGATGTTTTCAAAATAAACCAAAGACTGAGAAGTGGCCTCGCTAACCACCCAGTGTCTGCATCTCAATGAACCGCACTCTGATCATGTGGGCTGCCCGTGGCTCTCCGAACGAGCACCGGGTTGCTGGCTGACCACGGCACCTCACCTAGCCCCCAGGACCTGATCACACATACACTGCACACACATGTAGCAGGTAGGGGCTCTCGGGCTCTGAGCACTGTGGTCCCTGATGAACGCTCCTTCTGACCAAGAGCTGGGTCTATGATCTGAAGACACTAATGAGGTCCTTTGAGGAATTATTTTGGACCAATTTAACTCTATGTTGATAGCAAAAATTAAAAAAAAAAAAGCACAAACTTCACAATGATAAATCTGACCAACAAACAACCTGGAGAAGCCAGATTGCATTATGTCTCTAACAGCTCAGGGAGGGAATGGAAAACAATAAATTAGAAAGCGCAGAAGTAATGAAGAGTACAGAGGAAAAACATCTTTGGAGTGAAACCGATTCAGATTCTGTACCACATAGCTAAGTGGGGTACGGGTGAAGGCGCTGAGGTCCAGCCCCCCTCTCTCTGCAACTGTCTTGTTATTCAAAGTCCTGTTTTGCAGGGATGCTCTGGGCAAGGGCTCCGACAGGCCAGCTGTGGCCAGGCTGGTGCAGAACGAGGCAGGAGGGAGCCTTCTGGGCTAATCCTCATCAGAGAGGCCCTCTGCCACCTCCCACTCACTCAGAGCGGCCTCTTCCCCAGGGCCACCCATCTGTGCATCACAAAGGCTGAGCCAGAAGCTGAGCTCAAGTTCTGTGCCGAGCAGTTGGAGGGAGACTCAGTCCTCACGGAGAGGAGCCCAGCAGCTTCTCTGCAGCTCCCTGATGTGGCCACACGCACCTGGCTGGGACCTCAGTGCACTGATCTGTCCTGCCTCTGATGGCCCTGCCTTCTCAGGCTGGGCTCCATCGCTAAATGCCAGGGCACCTGTGCCAGGTGAGTCTCGCTGGGAGACAGTGCTGCGGGCACGGGAGCCAGTGTCGAGTGGAGGAGAGCACAGGGGCTCCTTCTCACAGAGACACACTCCTGAGAAGCATCCACATGGCCGGGCTGGTCCTCAAAATCTTCCCTCCTTGTCCGCATCTTGTCTCTCCCTCCCTCCGCCCTCCCCCATCTGTTTCTCTTTTGCATTTCCTGGAAAATGTCCTCACCTTTGTTTTTAAGCCTTTCTGTCCAGTTTTCATTTCTGTCATCTTCTTAATTTCTAGGAGCTTTTTGCTTTGAAATGTACAGAACATTACTGTGTTGTCTCACGAGAGCAATGTATCATCTCTCCAAGGATGCTGGCAGGAGGCTCTGTCCCCATGTTTTCTTCTCCTCGCATGAAGACTTTCACATCCACTCCTGACCAGTCATCCACACTTCACCGGATCAGGGGCTGATGAGCTGATGGGCAGTTCTGAAGAGCGGAAGAAGCATTTCCTGGCCCATCCCTTCCCTGTTCTCAGGGTCTCGTGGGGACGACCCGCGGGCCCCTGCCCTGGGGGGCAAGTGCGGCCGCCGCACGTCTAAGAGGAAGACGGGGGAGAGGGTTCTTGCCGCCCGCCACACACAACACTCCGTCCTCGATCCAGACCTTACACTGCTCCCCGTGTTCCTCTGCCTGAGGCTTCTGTTCTGTCCTCTCCAGGAAAGAAACCCCTCATCTCCTGAGGACCTATGGAGAGGAACTTGGGGTTCTGAGGGCTTCATAATTCCCAATCTTTCTTGTTTCTCTTCCATACCCCCTTCCCCAGCCTCTCATCAGGGGTGATGTTCTAAAGATCGGATCCATCAGAACAGAAGCCACAGCCAACCAGGACAAATGGCCCTGGCGGGGGGGCAAGTTGAACACCACCTGTGCTGCGGGTGCCGAGGGCCTTGGGGTCCTCAGAAGCCAGGTCGGGCCTGGCCTGGGAATTGGCTGCCTTGCGTTGGCTTAGCGTGGTTCCCCCTTCCTCTGCGTTCCAACTCAAAGTTTGGTTTTCCTCCTCATCTTCTCTGCTCCCCAGACCACTTTCTCTTGTATGGGTGGGGGTCTGAGGGCATCTGAAAGTGGTAGAGGCAGCTGTGCTGTCTTTGCCCGGAGCTCCTCACCCCTTCTTCCAGAAACTGCTTGTCAAGTCGTAGTAAGCATCAAGCCTGTGGGAAAGGCTCTGTCACCCAGGGAAGTGACCCGTGCTGTGCTCAAAAGCTTATTCTGAACCCGTTGCGTGCTATGGGCCCAGGGGAGGGCTACAGTGGGGGGAGCTGACCCGCCTGGGAGGTCAGGCAAGGCTTCCTGGGGGAAGCCGCGATCTAGGGGAGATGCAAATGGCGAGTAATGATTCTCAACGCTGTGATCCCTGGAGGTGTGTGGGTGGAGGAGTGGGGTCTGGGAGGACAGTCTTCAAGGCAGAGGGACGAGCCTGTGGAAGGGCCACAGGGTGTGGGGGACTGTGGTCAGCACAAGGCTGAAGGCAGTGCTGTGGGGATGGAGAGGGAAGGGGACAGGGGAGAGTGGGCCTCAGATGAGACTGCTTCCAGTGTGGAGATATGGGCACCTGACGGGCACCCCTCAGCCAGCTGTGCTGCAGCAGCCACGGGGTATGGCGTGCATGCGGGGCCCTTCTGTGCCCTCCACCTTCCTATGTGCCCACCCAGCACGGCGCATCGGAGCCTCCTACCCTCACACCTGATGCCTACAGACCAGGAACCTTTTGCCGCTTGTACCTTTGTATTTATATTTGCACCTGCCTCACCATTGGCTTTTATAAACTGCAGCCTCATGTTTCTGTTCTGTTTGCATTTATATGTGGTCAGATGTAAAGAATAAACTTTTTGCAGGCAAATGCTTATTTATTCTGTGCTCTGTGGTGCCAGGGACAGATGTATAGTAAAAACTGATGCATCTTCAGTGCGGGATGGCTGAAAACACCGCTTCTTAAACTCTGAGAACGGGGCTACACGCGTGCTTACCAGGTTCTTCATCATTACTCTTACTTTAAATATCACACATCTTGATTCGCAGGATTCATAAGGCTTCTCACATGATAACTGGTCTGTCTATGCGGTGGCTTCCCCAACCAAGTAGGAAACGTGACGTTGGAAAGATCGCCCCTTTTTTCTGTAATCCATACGCAGTGCCAAGTATTCTGTGAGCGTACGTACATTGACTGATTAAGGATGCATAATTAACTAGTCACTGTTAATCTCCTAAACCCTTCCCAGGACGTATGATTTCTGTCGTTCGTCTCCACGCGCGCACAAGATCATCATACTTCCGGAGACCACGAGATTGGCTGCTTCCTTTGCTACGTTGTGCAAAACCTCCTTTGAATTCACAAAACAATCTTGAAGGATGATTAAAGAGTGATGTTAGAAACTGGCAAGAACTTAAAATGGCAACAGGGTCACATCGACGCCAGCAAAACTGTTTATCATTTACCTCTGGATCTTGTATGGGAAGTGTTTCTTCAACAGAGACCAGATGGGAATAAAGCACACGGCCTCACAAGGACGGAGAGAAACGGGGCTCACCTGTGCTCAGCGACCCATCATTCCCTATAATTAGTACTGATGTTTCTTAGTTATAACACAACCGAGTCTACGAACGCTACAAATCCCATTACTGAACACCTTTTGTCAGTCCATCTCCCGGAGCATCGTTTTTATTCCTTGAGACCTTAGTCCTATTAGTTCAGATTCTTTGGAGACACTTGCTTTCTCTTCTCATGACTTTAACTCTGAGCTTACTTCTTTAGTATAGCTTTCTTCCTCTTGGCCATCTTGGGGGTGGTGTTGACACGAGTGCTGGTGATGGCGGTCGCTCACCTGCAGAGGGCAGCAGCGAGTCAACCGCAGGACCACACTGCCTGGCTGTGATGCTGGGTCTGCCACTGGCCAGCTGGGCATCTTTCCTTCCCCATACCTGGTTTTTCAAATGTAAAGGGGGCTGTGATAGTCTTTACATCATAGGCAAATTTTAAGCTGTCAAGGAGGGATATACACAAAGTGCTCAGAACAGTGTCTGACAGAAACCTCTATCCAAGGGGTAGCCATTTTTTTGGTTATGATTAAATAAAACTTCTGGGGTCAACAAATGACTTTTTGAAAACATGGCTCCTTAAATAATCCAATTTGTTGGTAGGCAAAAAGAAAAACACCTTGAAAACAATCTGGACAAATCTTTACATCAATTAGCATTTCCCTCATCTAAAAGCACCCTTTTATACATTCTGTGGGTCACTGTCATAGACCTGCAGGGATCGGTTAGAGCCTACGAATTCCTGAGCAGCTCATGTTAAGGCCCTCTGGGGCATTTGTCCCAGAATCTCTATCTGACCCCATTTAGCGAGGAATCCCTTAAGTTGGATGGAGAAGAATGTTTTTGCGACGTTTTCTCTTTATGAAAATATTTCACATATCATTTCACTTGTAGAGACTACTGTATGGATGGCAACAACCTTTCCACAGCTCTGGCTTCTCATGACAAATTTATGACTTGGAAGTATTTTCAGGCTGACTTTAATGGGGTAGAGGTGGACGAGGGGGAGAAAGTGCTAGACTTAAATTAGGAAGTTTTGTTTTTAGGATTCTCCTCCTCCCCCCAAATAAACACACACACAGACACACACACATGCACACACATGCACACACTCATCACTCTTCTCCATGGACTGAAAAAACATTTTTTACCCATAAGCGGGTGCTCTGTCTTGTGACAAAGAGTATCTTTTCCATTGCAATGCTATTTAGTGGCCGGGATTACATTGGTAACAAGTCCCTAGGGGACAATGTGATGTAACTTGTCAATTATTGTTTGGTCTGCATGAAGATGATAAGGGCATCTGGGAACTCAAAATAATGACAAGATCACTTTCACAGAAAACCTTTCTCTGTCTGGGTCCAAATTCATGCCCAAAATAGCAATGGGTGCCACAGAGCCAAGGGACCCGGATTAGCACCATGCTGTGGATGAAATGGGCGTCTTGCCATGAACAAGGAGCTGGTGGTGGTGGAAGGCACCTGAACTCTGGAAATAAACATTTCCCATGACTAAAAACCACATTTTTGGCATCGGTGAAGTGCTGAGGATGAAAAGGTAGAAGTCAGGCCTCATCACTACCCATCACACTGACACCATCATCGACCACGAGGCCTGCACACACTGGTCATCACTGGCAGGGGGGCGGGGGCAATGGTTCTCTGTCAAGGACATCTTGCTTTCCTATTTTTTAGTTGACTTTGGTTATATGAATTTTGTGTAATGTTTATTTATTTTGAGAGAGACAGAGGAGAGAGAGCACAAGCAGGGGAGGGGCAGAGAGAGAGAATCTGAAGAAGGCTGTCGGCACAGAGCCTGCCTCGGGGCTTGATCTCACAAACCGTGAGATCATGACCTGAGCCGACATCAAGGGTCAGATGCTAAATCGACAGAGCCACCCAGGTGCCCCTGGTTATACAAATTTTTACGGCCTTTCTGTAATGCACATATGTTACTGGGTTAATAAGGAAATAATAGGACGTAATACCCTTTCCCATCTCTGTACCCAAACCACTCAGTGTGTTTTACGAAGGCAGCTGAAATAAACCGAGCTAAGCCAGCCAGTGAAGGAAATCAGACAAGGCACCGGTAAGGCTGGAACGTCCTTCAGGACATAGCTGCCTGGACCACCCTTCTTGGAGAGGCTGCTACAGGGTGGGGCCTGGCTGTGTTCAGATGCCTGATGTGTTCAGTGTGTGAATTCATACCGATCTCTTAGGACAAGTTGCACCTTGGCCAAATTCATAAGAATCGAAATAACCAAAGGGAGAATTTGTTAATTTTTGATGAGAAACAGAGCAGGCCAGTTGGCCAGAGGCTCATGTTAATGAATCCGTTGTGTGAGCCTGTAATCAGAAGGTAGCTGGGAAGCCGGACACAGTGGGCAGACAGCTTGAAGTGCCCCCGTATGGTGAGCTTTTCCTCCAGCAGTGTGGGTAGACACTATCTTTTTTTTTTTTTTTTTTTTTTAATGCTTCTCCAGGCTTTTCTGTCTGCATACTGACCTTTCTATTCACCCAGACTTTCTTCAGGAGGTTTCAATACATGCGGTCAGATTTCTTGCCTACAACATCATCCTGACTGAGTTCTCGGCCAGGTCAGGTTCCCCAGCCACATGATTTCAGATGGACACCTAGACTGTGCCCACAGGGACCCCGGCACTCAGAACCACTGGATTTTAGTAACCCTGAAGGGGCAACCTTTCCCCCTTCATCTCGGGGTTCTTGCGGGGGCAATGGAGGATGGTTCCTTTTAAGCTCAACACCGGTAAGTATGAATTTTAATGCAAATATATTTGTGTAACCTCTGTCTTTCCCCAGTCGCATGATGATTCTGACAACCCTCCTGAGCAGCTACCTCTAGCTGTATTTTAGGAACAAGGAGAAGGAGGGCAGTTACACAGGACGGCGGGTTGGCAAGAAAGCCTAGGTCCTCGGCCTTCACCCCGGGTCCAGCAAGAGCACCTCCACCGAGGAGTGCGGCTCTCCACTTCCTCACGGGACAGAGACCCCCAGGGGGAGACTTTCTACCAAGGAGTGGCACCTCACTACTTCCAAACCACCAAGAGCCCCTCCTCCAGCTCTCTTGCCAGTTGACAGGCTGTTTGATTTGCCAAGCCGGGATCGCGCAGGTTGACTGGAGCAAGGATCGCCGGGAGCTGTGGTCCTAAACAGGTGGTCTGAGACCACACAGGGTCCTCTAGGTATCTTCCCGCCTGGCCTCGCAGAATGGCTATATGTACTATATAATGCTGCATAATTTTATTTTGATAGGGGACAATTATCTACTTCAGAGAGCTTTCATTCGTCCTATCCAAACGGGAAAACAGCACCAAGGTTAGCTATTGCTCTCTGATGTCGAACAGAACATAAGCAGTCGCAGTGTTTCATGACATTGCTGTTCATAGGACATGCACACGCACTCCCTGAGCAGTGGCACCGGGTGAAGTCACCAGCTTGGGCTTATCAGATAACACTGGTCGCTGGGTCATCCCCAATCTGACAGTTATTCAATACGGTCCTTACTACAAGTTTCCCATCACACTCCAAGGGAGCAAAAAGAACCTACATAAAACGAGCTCCGTGCCACTCAGTCCATAATTTGGCTGGAGTCTCGCTGGGTTGAAACGCAGGGGAAGGTGGCGTCACAAAGAGAACGCCACGCTTGGAGCCCGGACAACTGAGTTAAAACCACGCCGACCACTAGCTGTGAGGTCCTGAGCAAGTTGCTTCAATGGGGAGTCTCAGGGTTCTCCTCTCGGAAGTGGGGATATGACCGGCACCCCATCATCGTTGAGAGTACAAAACATGCTCTTGTAGGTCTCAGTGTCAAATGTGTAACCAGCGGTCACTAAACACTTGTGTATGTGTTTGTATATGCATTCGTTCATTTATTCCCTCATTCATAAGTGCAATCAAGGAGAAGGAAGCAGGAAGAAATGTGGGCTGATGTGGGACTGTAAAGTCCTGCACAGAGTAAAGAAAGAAGCAGGCAGGTGACAGGAACCCAGAAAGCGCAATGAAGGTGTAACTTCTCCCTGGAGCAAAGGGCATGTCCTGGGAAGAATGGTGTGGAAGAAACGGACTGGGACAGAGTCGATGGAGCCCTGGAGGCTGATGGCGTCTGGACATCATGTAGTAGGTAAGCAGGGATTCCCGTGCTCTGGGACAGGAAGAGGAATGAAGAACAGGTAAGAGGGCTGTCCTCGTGGGCTGTATCAGAAGGAGGCAGACCGGGGGCTGGGGGTGATGCCCGTCTGGCTAAGGACACTCAGACGATGCCCAGGGGAGCGGGCTGGGTCCCCAGCAGGACGCTCACAGATAGCTTCTGTTCTGGGTGAGAAACCCCAGTTCTGATACCAATGACCATTAAATGCATGGCTCGCATCAGCCCTGGATGTGGATTTTTTCCTCTCCTTTTACAAATGGTATCTGGGGTGCCTGGGTGGCTCAGTCGGTTGGGCGTCCGACTTCGGCTCAGGTCATGATCTCGCGGTCTGTGGGTTCAAGCCCCGCGTCGGGCTCTGTGCTGACAGCTCAGAGCCTGAAGCCTGTTTCAGATTCTGTGTCTCCCTCTTTCTCTGACCCTCCCCTGTTCATGCTCTCTCTCTCTCTCTGTCTCAAAATAAATAAATGTTAAAAAAAAAGAAAGAAATGGTACCTTACACTCCATTTTGGCTGATTATGTCGGGAGCTTCGGCGAAGTGTGTGTTCGCCCTGCCCTGAAAGCCGCTCCAAGCATTTCAAAAAGTCAGTAGAAATTCACATTAGGGCCATGATGTGATGACTCTGGGTCAATTTGCTCAGAGATGTAAAAAACTTGACCTTCACATTAGTAATTGGGAGCGGGCTGTCCGAACTCCTGTGTTTATGAAAGAGGTTGACTCTCCAAGTGCTCCAACCTTCCCCTATAGTTTGGGCACCTGCATCCATCTTGCTGGATGCAGAAAACAGAGCTACAGGCTAGGGTTAAATTAAATTCTAGTCCAGACAGGCAATAGCATCTGTTTTGCAAGGCTTCTTCTTAATCTGGGCATTTGGCCCATGGCACCATGTCGACCTTGCTCCTGTGAGCCTGCCAGCTGAGCTGAATCCTGAGCTGAGTCAAATACATGCTCTGGGTTGGGGGCACCTTGCATACCAATCACCCCCCAGGGCAGGCCAGCACTGCCTGCCTGTCTTTTTTGCAGTATTATAGTCAAGATGTAATAAAAGAATGGACAAGAAGGTCTGAAAAAGCCTACAGTGCCCTCTCAGCAGAATGGCCTTTGCTGGTGCTGGATGGGAGCCCTGGTGTCAGAACACAGGTCCCCAACACAGTCACCAGGCTGTCCAGGTGTTAAGGGTCCTATACACTGCTTTTCAGCTGTGAAGCAACAGGCCCACCCAGGACAAGACCAAATCACCAGGACAGTTTTGGATCTCATCCTTCCTTGGTCCTTCCTCTAAGAAGGGTGGTTCTTGAAAAGAAATCCTTTCCCGGAAATCTGTCCAGGAAGTGAGGGATCCCAAGGGCCTGGAACTTTCCCAATGGCTCCTGAGGTTTACGCCCAGGGGCTTATGCACATAACAGCCTCTTCATGAGGGTCTGATCTGCCTCCCACCTCTGACCTCCTACGGTGCCCACCACACACTTCCCCATGGACCTGTCATTCGTAGAGTGCTCCAAAGACAGCAGTTGTGGGGACGAGAAATGTGCAGTCAGGTTGGACAGCCAACCCTGCGGTGCCCGCATCGGGGCAGGGAGAGCTCGGGGACAGGAGCCTATGTAGGCACATCTGGCCAGTCACGTGCAAGGATGGGGTGAAGGACAGGTAATGAACCTAAAAAGGGAGGGTCTAAACCGCACAGCCACTGTGGATAATAATTCAGCGATTTTTTTTTTTATTGAGTTAAACATACATTTACTGTGCAAATCAGCAATTCTCCTTCTAGGTATTTACTCAGGAGAAATGAAAACCTACCTCCATATGCTATTCTGTATGCAAAAATTCACGGCAGCTTTATCCAAAAAAGCCCCAGGCTGGAAACAACTGAAATGTCAAACGGTGAACATGTAAACAAATTACGGTGTATCCATACCGTGGGCCAGGTCTCAGCAATAAAAAGTATGAAACGCAGACACAGGCAATAATGTGGGGGAACTTTGACGGTAGTCATGCTAACAAAGAAGCCAGCCACACAGACGATGTGAGTATGACTCCACTTGCAAGACATTCTAGAAAAGGCAAGACCACGGGGACGGACCCCATGTCACTGGCTGTCGGGGACAACCACAGCGGGTGAAGGTGGTGCACGATGGGATTCCTTCTGTCTTGGTGTTGAGATGCTCCCCTGATGGCACCATTCAGGAAGTCAAAACTTCCTGAAACCTTACAATTAAAACCGTGTGTTTTATGTTTTTTTTTTAATTTTCAAATGTTTTTATTTAATTTTTGAAAGAGAGACAGAGCACGAGCGGGGAAGGGCAGAGAGAGAGGGAGACACAGAATCCGAAGCAGGCTCCCCAGGCTCCGAGCTGTCAGCACAGAGCCTGACGCGGGGCTCGAACTCACAAACCGTGAGATCGTGACCTGAGCCGAAGTTGGACGCTTAACTGACTGAGCCACTCAGGTGCCCCCCCAAACCGTGAGTTTTATTATAGGTCAGTTATGCTGCAACGAGCCTGCGATTATACACATGTGACCGCCGCATGCCCGTCTTTCACAAGCCTGTCCACCCCCATCGTCCCCTCCCGCCATCCACTAGAGCCGCTTTCCTGGTCAAGGGTGCTGTGAAGTTCAACCTGAGTCAATGTCACCAAGGTAAACAGTTGGGGGCTCGGTGTCCAGCCCTCTGTAGGCATAGTCTGGAGCACAGAGACGCAGAAAGGTGACATAAAAACAATACAAAATCAACGAGGCAGCAAGGGGTATGCATGGCCTTTCCATCAACCGCCCCGAGGCTAGCACGGTTTTGGCACACGCTGGCCGCTCCATTACGTCCGCAGCAGAAATGAAGGCACGGTACACGCTACAAGCACCTGGCAGGTCCAGCCGTCCAGGGGTGTCTGCTCGGTGCCCGGCACTTCTCTTCAGGAAAAGGTCCGTGAGCAGGAAGAGGGCTGACCCCGGGGATGTGGACAGCTCCTCAGGTGACCGACCCTCACGCCCGACGGAAAGGGCTCAGCAGGCAAGCCTCTAATTTCACGTGACTTGGACCCCGGGGAGTGTGCACAGCACAGACAAAAATGCATGAATCCGAATGGGCGGCTCACTGCTGATCCCACTCGGTGGAGCCCATGTCAAGCTCCCGCACTGGCAGGACACGGGGCACACAGAAGCACCAGGGACCGTGCCCCTGGCTGGGGACGAACCCAGGCGACCAACAGCAGGCCCTGTGTCACCTCTGTGGTTTGGACCTCCATACTAAGGAGCCTCTCCCGAATATCACTAAACAAATCGCCCCCATCACCATTAATCTGAGGCCGGCTGTGCTCTCTGAGCTTGTCAAGAGGACAAGGAAATGAACGTTTCAGGGGAAACTTCAGTCACTTGTTTCAGCTCCAGCTACGTTTAGTGATGACAGCAAGTGATGGCGGGGCAGGCCTGGCTGATCCCAGAGCCGGGCCCCGTCGTCAGAGACTCATTTGCTTGACGGGGGTGGGGCCCGGCACGCATCTTCTTCCGAGTCAACACTGCTCAATCACTGAATTCACTTCCTCCCACCGTCGGCCAGCATCGAAGGAATGCCTCCCACGACGGGAACAACTCAAGAGACACGAACATGCAGCTTAGAATCAGCAAGGTCACAAGTGTGTTTTTCACTCTTCACTTGGGCTTGTGGCGACAAATGATTTGGTGGGAAAGAGTGGTTGAAACCACCTCCTTCTGCCTGTGACTGATGGCTTTTCTCTGCCAACTGGCCCAGCCCTGGTGTATGAGACCTCTGGCACCGGGGAGAGTAAGGTGTGCGGGGCACCCCCTTCTGCACAGCCATGCTGTCCTGGGGCACCAGCCCCCGTGGGTGCAGACACAGTCAAGCCCCTGCCAGAGAAACCCTTCTCTCTGAGGCCTTAGGGTGAGGGTGAGGAGTGTCAGGCAATGAATGCATATTGAAAACATTTCTGAACATTCCACTCAGAAAAAACACATATTTACAACAAGGTGAGTAGCAGTTTAATGCCAGGATGAACTGTGGTGGGAACTGGGAACTGTGGTGGGAACTCTGGGGGTTCGGGCAGTTGGCGGAGGACTCTTGGAGGAGGGGGTGTGGGCGCTGGGGCATGAAGGGTCAGAGGCTGGGGGTGCAGCCACACAGGGAGCAGGAAGTCTGGAGCACGTGTGCAGGTGAGGACCTCCAGGAGCACGCCGTCTGGGGACAGTGCTTGGACACGCCACTGATGTGACCACTCACGGGAGCATGGCACGTGTCTTCCTCCTCCCTCACTGCAGGGCAGACACATCGATGTCTGCACGCTTTCCCACAGAGCCTGGGCATAGCCCTCGACTACTCAGCTCTACCCTCAGAGCTCTAATAAGCCATTACAAATGATCCGAGTTGACATTGAGGATGACATTTATTTTGTGCCCAAATGCAGGGGGGTTAATTAGACTTGGCCATATCACGGAAGATCTTGGTTCCTCCGTGAATAGAGCGTGTAGTGCTTTCCACACACCAAAGCAGGCATTTAAACGCCCACCTCATTATTTTAGTGTTTCCTATAACCTTTACATGAACCCTATGAGTCAGGCATTTTATTTCCATTGTACATATGGAGTAATTGTGCCTGGAGAAGCAAAGTAACTCTTCCCTGATTACACAGGTAAAGAGGCAGCCTGGGGATTTATTCCCAGATCTCTTTGACTCTAAAGTCATGTTCCCTTGAAAATGCTTGCTAAGAGTTTGTATTCTGGAGGGAGGAAGGCGGTGTGTGGGGGGGTGGGGGGAGGCAAGAGAGCAAGGGAGAAGGGGGCAAAGGACCGAGACCAAGTGCTAGTGTAGACCTTTAGGCTGTCCACAGTTCTGAATATTAGTGCAGACCTCTGAGCTGTCCACGGTCCTGAATGTTAGTGTGGACCTCTGAGCTGTCCACGGTTCTGAAAATATGTGAAAGCCAGTAACGGTGTGGTGGGTTGGGGGGGGGGGGTGCGCGGGGAGATCTCCCCACCCCATGCCATGATAGAGACAAGCAAAGTGGTATTTTAAGGACATCACTTTCTTCTGCCTTTTGGCTTCACACTTGTACATTATACGAACAATCGTATTCATGCAATTCCTGGCAGCTGTGAGGGTAGAGCCAGAGTGTGTCTGCCTGGAAGGGCCAGCGGCAGGGCCCCTGGGGATCCATGAGAAAAGGCCAGGAAGGAAAGGTGGTGAGCCACCGAGGCACTAACATGTGCTGAGAATTCTCATCACTGCCCTTGTGAACTCACTACCTTGAATCTTCTCATGCACCAGGCTCAGCTCACAGCGGGACACAGGCTGCTGAAGATTTAATTAGAGGGACATGGAATAAACACTTGAAATATGTCTTCATTTTCCAGGAGAACACCGGCCACCCATAATCACTAGGAGTGTGGTTTCTCCACCCACTGAGCTCTGCCACGTTCCAAGCCTTCGTTACTCCCCCTGGCCAGCCTCCTGATGGAGTCCACGCCCCAGATCTCCTCTCCCTTCAGTTTTCTCCACACATGCACGAAACTCACCCAAGCCTGCTGTTTTCAGCACATCTGCTCTACATAATCCCTATGTTCTTACTATGAAGACCCATCACACTAGGGTGGCATTAGGTTCCTTACACCTCAGTGCTATCCTAACACCCACCCAACCCTAACTCTACCCATGCAGAGCCTGTGTGAACGTGGCCTGGGCCGGCACCCCACGAATTCCAGAAGATGCTGGCTCAGTGCAAAAGTCAAGTCTGTTTAATGACCGACCAAACCTGGAATATCTCCTCTGTCTCCGGCTACTGAAAACAACAACTCACTCAGCTGTAAGGCTCAGCATAATCCTGATGCCCACAGCTTTCTCTTCTTCTGTGCTCAGTGTTTAAAATACCCCTTTGGGCCACTTAATTACATACTGTTATAAAGTCTGTATCTTTTCTTTTCAACAGGATTTTGAACTTCTTAAGGATATCAACCATGCTTTCATTACTCAACAGAGCGTCTCAATAAATACTTGCTGACTGGGGTGCCTGGGTGGCTCTGTCAGTTGAGCGTCTGACTTCAGCTCAGGTCATGATCTCACAGTTTGTGGGTTCAAGCCCCACGATGGGCTCTATGCTGACAGCTCGGAGCCTGGAGCCTGCTTCGGATTCTGTGTCTCCCTCTCTCTCTGCCCCTCTCCTGCTCACACTCTGTCTCTCTCTCAAAATAAATAAACATTAAAACATTAAAAAAATAAATACTGACTTTTATCATCTTGTTTGTTTCCACTGGAGGCAAAACCTGAATGCCTTACAAATTAATTGTGACAGGTCAGATTTAGATGTTATGGAAAAGAATTTACTGAGCATGGAGAATTATAGATAGCTGAGGCTACAAACATCTCCTTTAAGAGAGAAATTATAATTACCTGAGTGTCACAGAATAAGCCTTAGCTTTGAACAATTATTGAAGGGAATTTTATTCTTTTTTAAAAATGTTTATTTATTTATTTTGAGAGAGAGCAAGAGAGATAACAAGTGGGGAAGGGGCAGAGAGAGAGAGTCCCAAACAGGCTATGCACTGTCACTGCAGAGCCCGACATGGGGCTTGAACTCACGAACCGTGAGGTCCTGACCTGAGCCAAAGTCAAGAGTTGGACACTTGACTAACTGAACCACCAGCTGCCCCAAAGGGAATCTTAACCTTATACGGGTGTATCATTCCTCCCCTTATAACAGAAAGGATTTCAGCTGGCCAGAAAGTAAAGTGTAATAATATTTAATCACAAGACTACAAATATATATAGGTGCATGCTACAATATTAAGAAATCACATTCCCAAATGTTCACCGGAAGCAAAATTCTCTCCTGTGCATTTTGGATATATCGCTCCACTTAATTGTTACAATGTGTCTATGAGAGGAACACTATTATATCATCTTTTTAAAAATATGGAAACAGATCTGTAGAAGTATGACAACGATCAAGGTCAGTGGTGGATTGAGGATTCGGATTCACACCCTTGGGACCACAGAGCTGAAGTTAATTCCCACGTCATGCTGTGGGCAACATACACTGTGTGTAGGTTTTCATCCCAGATGTCCAGTTACTAAATAAACGCAATGCCCTCTGTATCCCAGCCCATGAAGTTAGAGAGTAAGTCTGGGCAGAAAGACCTACATCTCAGTTTACAGTTTTCAGATACAGAATGTGACTTCACAGGTCAATTAGAATTCCAAAGGAGTGCCATTTCTGTATACTTATGTTTGGTGCCTAAAAAATACCAGTCAACGAGCTAACTTTGGGCAACAAAATCCACTGAAGATGGCCTGGCATGTAAACAAAGCTACGTTCACATATTTCTTGGTGTCTTTTCCATTATTACTTTGTTTGCCAGACCCCAAATGCCAAGGCCACCCAATTAAGAGATATGCCGAATTTTTCTTAAAACTGATTTAGGTTATAAAGGGGATACTTTTCACTGGTCCATATGATTTTCAGGATGATGCTAGTAAATATAAGAAATTGTAGTCATACAGAAATAAATTCTTTCTTTTACAAAAGCCCTCAAGCCAAAGAAAAAAACTAATTCAAGAAAAAAGCCATATCAGGAAAATGTCAAGAAGCAACCAAGTCTACAAAAATAAATACTTCTATGAAAACACATGATGGATCCTTAATAGAGAACATTGTGCCAGGGCGATAATCTCTATTACAGAAGATTGTTTTATTTTGCTGACTTTCTGATACACGAACTTAGTGAAACATTTTATGTTAAGAATGACTAGCTTTAAATCTGGGTTAACAAACAAATTTGTGTAAAAGATACCTGTTTAAGAATATGCTTTTTGATCTATCTGTAGATAGGTCCATAGGGTGTGGAAGATGAACAGATTTTCCCTTAGGTTTTAGATCTTTGAGTAGATGAAAATACTGCTGCCCCGGGATTCTCGCTGCAGCTCTAGCCAGTATGTGCAAAGGACCGGACCCAGCTCCCGCTACAGACAGAGGTTCGAACTGTGATGGGGGATGCGGGCGCACGGGACAGGGAGGGCCTCTTTCTGGCTTGTGAGTGACACAGAAAAACAAGTAGACCCTCCCCTAATTCTTCTGCCTCTGGCAAAAAGGAAGGAAACCACAATTCAGAAGGCATTGAAAAATTAATTCGACCCTTCTCTGTGACTGGTTGGCCAGCCTGAAGCCAGGACAAAATTCAAGTTACAAATGACAGGTAATCCCATCCTGCAGACTGCATGGCCTCCGGCTTCCAGTGAAGTGTTTAGAGGAGAAGCAGAGAGAGGGAAGTGAGAATTTGTGGCAAAGTACAGATCTGTGTCTTCAGAAGCACCAAGGAAAAGCTCCTTGTTTTTGTGCATGATGAGTAATGCAAATCTAAATAATTTAATACAAGCTTATTTTTGTTTTATTAAACATTTTTTAATGTTTATTTTTGAGAGAGAGAGAGAGAGAGAGAGCAAGTGGGGGAGGGGTGGGGTGGGATATGCAGAATCCGAAGCAGGCTCCAGGCTCTGAGCTGGAAGCACAGAGCCCGACTCGGGGCTCCAACCCACAAACTGTGAGATCATGACCTGAGCCCAAGTCAGACGCTCAACCGACTGAGTCACCCAGATGCCTGCTTATTTTTGTTTTAAAACCATAATTGTGCTTTCCTTTCTACCCCAAACCCACCTACGGTACAAGCCTTGGAAGGCGGGCTGTATCTTTCCCTGCCACCCGGTGGCCTGGTCGCCTGCACAGGCAGTGGACTTGAGGCATCGCTAAGGTTGCAAAGACTTGAGGCCTGAGGGCTCATCCGGTTCAGAAATCCACTGTCTCACTAATACAAATGAGGTGTCAACACTATTTAGAATTAATTAATTGATTCATTTTCCACAAATGATCTTATGACAAAGAGGAAGAGGTGGGCGGGCAAACAATGCGAGGTTTGGAGATGCTGCAGTTCATCTGGGTGATGGGCTAGACCACCGACTTCCTCATCCACCAGGGTTCTCTTCCGGTAAATGTAACAAGGAATAGGCTACATCTACCAATCATACAGAGGTGCTTAGGGAAAATAAACTAGCACCACTAAAGATCCAATATTTGCAGCTGTAATATAACTCAAGGGGGTTGTCTTGATGGCTTGGGGTCTGGAGTCAGCCAGGCTGGCACTGGATCCCAGCTCAACTGTACGTGAGCTAGGAGATGCTGGGAAGTTACTTGATGTCCCAGGTCTCACTGTAAGTGGGGGTAAGAATGCTTTTCTTGGGGCTCCTGGGTAGCTCTGTAGGTTGATGTCTGACTGTTGCTTTCAGTTTCGGTCATGATCCCAGGGTCATGGGATCAAGCCCCACATTGGGCTCTGTACTGGGCGGGGAGCCTACTTGGGATTCTCTCTCTCTCTCTCTCTCTCTCTCTCTCTCTGCCCTTTTCTCTCCTCTCTCTCCCAAAAAAAGTGCTTTTCTTGCAGGCTGTTGTGCTAGAGTAACGGTGCACAGAAGTCAATCTATAAATGACAGCAATTATTATTACTGTGATTATTTTTAAAATATTGAAGACAGTACACTATGTGTTGACAATCTCTACACATAGAGAGGGGGTATCATCATCATCGACATGAAACAAAGTCACCAACATGAAACAAAGTCATCAACACAGACTATCTCCTCCTCTGGTTTGTCGCTGGTCTGGCAGAACCTTGTACAGACTCCAAATCTATTTCTAAATTCTGACCGATGCAGTAAAGTATTAACACAAAGTGTTAAGCATAAAATGCTTTTCGAGTTTTGAGTCTTACAAATTTATATAAGATGGAATGAAATATTCATCATCTATAATACATTCTATCGTCCTACAAGGGGTACATAAATCTCATGGCATAATTACACCCTTGACTACTGTGACCTTTGAAGATGCACATCTGCTTGGAAAAATGATAGAATAATTCCTCCTCAGTGGAAAACATCCGAGTTTATCTTTAAAATAGGCTTTAAATGAAAAATTCCTACAGACACTTAATTTTTACCACAGTGGTTTGCCTTCAGTTTCTTTGAGCTTGATTTGTCTAACAGCCCACCAGAAACTATGAATCTCACGTTGCCTCGGATCTACACACAACTGTCATTTGTCTGAAGTCCAAATGAAATTATTTTCTCCATGTTTGTTTTCCAAGGAGATGCCCACATTCTACAGAAATGGAGTAGAAAGCAGATTGGAAACATTCATGCTGTTGATTGATGCTCTCTTATGAAACTTTTCAGCAATTCCTGTGTGCTCAAGTCAGGAAAATTAGGATGCCTCCCCTACATATTCAGAGGCAATGCACGCAACATGGGCAGCAGCACAGTTCAATTTCTTTGAACACTTCCTGAGCCCCTCCCCTTTTCCAAGCACAGCAAGAGGAGCCCCGGAGGAGTGAAGGAGAGGCTGAGGCGGGGAACAAGAGTCTGGGGGCAGGGGAGGTGATGACACAGGAGGACGGAGGAAGGGAGAGAAATAAAAAGGCATCCTTGCCTCTTCTTGCTAGCTCTGGAGCTGTTTCGTCATGTGTCTGACTCAACAAATGGCTTCGGCAGACTTTAACCAGTGTCCTTCCTGCCTTTGGACTCTGGAGACGAGCTCCCGATAGGGCACCCCTGTGTTGTGCGTGGGTATCAGGCATGTGCTCATGTCCCTCCTTCCCACACACACTTCAGGGTCGCAAATCATGCATTTTCGAGAGACCAGGTAAGTTTAGGGGTGCCCCTCTATTTTGGATATAACCGGAACTCTTGTGGGAGTCCGAGGGCCATCCACTGTGCCTGGGAGGTTGCAAGGCACAGGGGAAAGTCCGCCCTGCACGACCTTGACACGGACCTCGGGAACCAGAGCAGGAGACAGGTGGAGTTGTCCTACGATGGGGGCTTTACAAACGGCAAGTAACTGGACTCATGTCACCCGAGACCTTTGATGTAGTTAGCCAGGGAGGAGCCACAGAGGCCACACATCAGGATGCTGCACTGTCAAAATCGAGCTGTCCCATCATCTGCCCTTAATTCCATGAATGAAGCTACTATTCAGTGTTCTATGCCTTCTTTGTTCTGAATATTTCTCATTAAAAGAAAATGAAAGAACAATCTTACCCATGAGGAATTTTGCTCAGGACATAGTATCCAGTGTAGGAGTGTTGGTATATCTGAAACAGACAAGACAGAAAAAAAAAAAAGAAAACAAAGCAAGCATTGAGACAAAGGCTGTGACTGTGATATTTTTCAGATCACTGTGAATCCCAAAAAACATTAGGGGGAGGAAAAGGAGTTAATCAGGAGACCCGGAGGCAACATCTTTAATTTACTTAGGAAGTTAATTTGCACATTCTGTTTATTTCACTTTTGTCATTTGCACATTGTTTACAGGGCAGCCAGAGGCTCGATATTATCCCCATAATCAGCTGGTTTTTGTGATTAAATCAGGGGCACAGATATCCAGCTCAACTACGTGCAGTACAGCGTGAATGAGGTCACCAGAGGCAGTCAGTCAGCTGGACCCAACGGGACCGTGAGACCCTTGTAGCGTGGGACTTCCCTGTAAATTACGGCACATTCCATTGTGTATCCTCAGTGAATACAGACGCCAACACAGGCTTCACTGGGCAGCCCTCTGTCCTGCTGTAGAATGTGATGTGCACCTTTCAGCTTCGGACAGGGGTCAGCAAATGAAGAACTCAATGCAAGAGGGAGCATGGCTTTTAAAACTAAGGCAACAAGCAAAACTCTGTCTCCAAAGTCCTATAGGCCCCAACCTGGAGCCTCTCTTAAACTCTTGAGCCAGGAGAGGATTTCCTGACCCATAAATGCAATGAAAGGAATGCAAGGAATGACCAAGAGAAGGGACAACACACAATGCAGGAAGTCTCGGCATTCACCTCCTGCTTTCTGGACAGAGAGCCTCCCCAGCGTTGGGATATGATGGGTTACCCTGCAGGGCTGTAGCAAGGAGGTACTGTAGTCCCTTTCTTCTACCTGTGTACTTTCTGAGAGTCAACACTCTGTGTGGGTAAACGTTCAGCGACCAGCATTTAAAACCACTTCCTAGGGGCGCTGGGCTGGCTCGGTCAGAGGGGCGTGCGACTCTTGATCTTGGGGTTGTGAGTTTGAGCCCCACGTGGGGAGTAGAGATTACTTAAATAAACAAAGTGTAAAAAGAAAAAAGAAACCACTTTTTTTTAATGTTTATTTTCGAGACAGGGAGAGAGAGTGTGAGTGGTAGAGGGGCAGAGAGAGAGGGAGACACAGAATTGGAAGCAGGTTCCAGGCTCCGAGCTGTCAGCACAGAGCCCGATGCAGGGCTTGAACCCATGAACTGCGAGATCATGACCTGAGCTGAAGTCAGACGCTCAACTGACTGAGCCCCCAGGTGCCCCACAAACCACCTTTCTAAAGATAATCGGTGAGGAATGTGCAGGCCAAGGAAGACAGATCCATCATGAAGCACATAGAGTAGAGGAATATATTGGGGTGCTGAGGACAGAGTGAGCCTGCCAAAGAGAACAGGCAGGACTGTGCTAAGCTCACCAACCCCCTGCCTTGTTGGGGCCCCCGGATTAACTTCTGGACAATCATGGTGGATTGCAGTTGCTTGGAGAAAAGGAATCCAGATACAAAAGTAAACAACAGCCTTCGAGCCCAGAAGATCTTTTGCTTCTGAAGATCCCAAGGCTCTGGCACCAGAATGATGGGATGTGGGGTGGCCTGCTGGGGACAGTGGGTGGCATATGACTGGGAAACGTGTCCAAATACTGCTTTGGTTATGAATAAATAGCCAGCAGGCATACAACTGTGCAGGAGAACTTCACGGACCTGCGGGGCGACTGATAAGGAGCAGAGGAACCCAGCTCTGCTATTTCTGAAGTGACGCTGCTTCCCCAGGAGAGAAGGGAGAGCCGTGTCCCAAGGAGATCACTGCCCAGACAGCGCCCACCAAAGGACCCTGTGCTTTGACTACACTGCCTCTGAGCTGGATGAGCTTCCTCAGATGCAAGAACAGAAGCTCAACAGACACAATGCAATTCTCTGCAGTCATGGCACATGGGCCCTGTGCTACACGGCACTCCTAAACTCCGGAGGCAGCTGCTCATTCTGTTTAATCTCACTCTATTGTCATGGTGACCCCAGGCAGGCAAAAGGTAACCTTTGTTTGCTAAGATAGGAAAGTGAGGTAGGCAAGGGCAGGGGAGAGAGGAAAAGGAGGGGGAGGGGAGGAGTGGAGGCAATAAGGAGGACGAGGGGGAAGGAGGGGTGGGGCCTAATTCTGGGAGTCTATCATATAGAAGGCAGCAGAAATGATGGTATGAGACTTCAGAGACCAGGCTGTCAAAGGAATCCTGGCTTCCTGCTGACTCTCTTTCAGGTCATTGCTCTGGGGGAAGACAGCACCATGCCATTAAGAACCTTAAGCAGCCCTAGGGAGAGGTCACGTGGTGAGCAACCAAGGTTCCTCTCCAACAGATCAACAACAGCCAACGAGGAGCTGGGGAGTCTTGCCAACAGCCACATGAGGGAGCTTGGACGTGCAGTCTTCGTCCCCAGTCTAGCCTTCAGATGATGCCGCCCCGGCTGACACTCATGACAGACCATGACCCAGAACCACTCAGAAGAGAAGGTCTTGGATTCCTGACCCACAGTAACTTCAAGATAATAAATGTTTGTTGTCTTAAGCTGCTCAGCTCTTATACAGCCATACAGAAGTGACAGATCTAGTTTAAATCCAGAGGAAAAAGGGTAACTATTCCATCAGATAGGTACAGACTTCTAAGTTACCGGATTCCCTCCTATAAACCTCCAGCAACTTTTAAAACAAACAGAAAAACAAATCCCTTATCAAATCAGTTTCAGTACAGAAGTGAGGGGCTGAGTAAGACCACTCGTAGACCAAACACTTGAAGGACGTCTTTGACATTACTGTACAGGGCAGCCCAAAGTGTCAGAAGTGATGATGAGGGTGAGGCTGAGGAAGTGGAAGGTGAGTGGCTAGTGTTCATGGAGCATGTCCTACCCATCAGGCAGTGTGCCAGCCCCTCGGAATACTGAAGTCACTCAATTTCTGTGAATAGACATTAGCACCCTATCCTGAAGACAGGAAAATCGAATCTTAAAGAATTCAAATCAAGCTCAAGCAAGGTGTGAGCTGAGGTCTGTCTCTCTCTGATCACTGTGTTGGAAACTGTCTGAACAAAGGGCATATCTCTTAACTCTCAAGTTACAAGTCCAAGTTGATGGCTGTCAACTGAAGAATCCAGGATCCCAACTGATACAACGACCATGCAAAACTTCATGGTTGAAGGACTTCCTTTTTTAAAAAAATGTTTATTTTTGAGAGAGAGAGAGAGAATGCCAGCAGAGGAGGGGCAGAGAGAGAGGGAGACAGAGGATCTGAAGAGGGCTCTGTGCTGATGTGGGGCTTGAACCCACAAACAGCGAGATCATAACATTAATCAGGGTCGGACTGTAACTGACTTAACCGACTGAGCCACCCAGCAGCCCCAGGACTATTTCTTTAATCCATCTGGACACGGTGATTTCCATTCACTCCCCGGTTATGCCATTCTCACACAAACACCCAAAGTTGGTCTTCACAAGCCTCTTTAAACACGCCTCTGCCTCTGAAATTCAGCCCTGGGAGTATCTTCTGACTGGGACCAATGAGAAAAAAGGAGACTGAACTGATATAACCTCATAAGGGCAATGGTAAGAAGAAAATGAGAGAATTACCCATTCTCAATTCTATGCCTGTACTGTTGGGTTAAAAGAAAAAAAAAAAAAGCATGTGTGGATAGAAAATGTAGTAAAATATCTGGAATACCGAATTACTAATTAGAAAGACGGAAACAAAAATGGGAGTGTTTGGATGGCTCAGTCAGTTAAGCATCTGACTCTCGATTTCACCTCAGGTAATGATCTCACAGTCTGTGAGTTCGAGCCCTGTGTCTGGCTCTGTGCTGATGGCATGGAGGCTGCTTGGAATTCTCTCCCTCCTTCTCTCTGCCTCTCCCCTGCTCATGCTCTCATGCTCTCATTCTCTCTAAAAATAAATAGATAAAAGCAATTTTTTAAAAGAAAGGCTCTAATTTAAAAAAAATTGGAGAGGATGTAGGAGAGACAGGTAAAATCTGGATGTGCCAAGCATGCACGTGAAAGAAGCTGTCTGGGGTGAACGTTAGCACAAGTGGGATCCTTAGGAAAGAAAGTGCACTTAGGATTGAAGAGCTGCTCTTACAAAAGGATGGACGAGGGAGGGCCATGTCACAACCTTCTAAGATGGAACAATCAAATATCACTCTCTTCCACAAAGTGTTCTCTCAGCCCAGAGCCGAGAGAACCACGGGCACAAAAGAAAACTACTCTTTAAAGAGCAAATGACTGATCTTGAATTAAAAAAAAGCGACATGTCACTGGAAGAATTTGTTCCTTAGAAAGTCTTTCTTTTTCTTTTTTTTTCTGCTCTCTCTGTTGTGTTTATGCTTCTTTCTTTAAAATAGACTCTTAATACTTCTGATCATGGAAAAAAGTACAGGGCTGGAAGTTGTTAAGAACACATCTGGTTATTTTTCTAAGAGCGCACTTTTGGGAGTTCATGGATTTGAGTTATTTTGGTTTCTTCCCACACTATCAAATTCCCCGTGGAAAATGAATACATAAAAACCTGTTACCCAAAATGCGATTCACAAGATGGGAAAGCAATTTCAGCAAATTTTCTTTCTGATATATCATGAAAAATGGTTGATACGGGCATCCAAAAATTGGAATAAATATAACCAGTCGAGGGTTCTTCCTGGGAGAAGTTCACATTTGGTTTGCTTCTTCTAGTTTCGAAACACCTGCCCACAGGTCATCCCCTCTGCCCTCCATCGCTCCCGCGGAGCCATACTTGTTGTCTATGGTCTTCCCTACCTCAGCCTCAGTGCTGACACTCATGACCCATTGTGCACACTCATGCAGACTCACTTTCCATCCTCTTCCTCTATGAAATCATCTACTCCTGTAGTTTTAAACCACACTTCCACCTAGGCATCCCTACCTCATGCCTCACAAGGACCAAAACCTCAATATTCTCCAAAGTAAACTCTTCAATGATCCTTAAAACCTAGTTCTCCTTTGATATGTCCCATCTGAGTTGGTGGTTTCATCATCCACTCAGAAAACTGAGCTAAAAACGTAGTCTTCCTTGACTCCATTCTTGGTCTCCCTTGAACTTCTGCTCCAGTTCAATCCATCCTCAAATGGTGCTGAATGGACTTCTTCAGTCCTTCCCAAATCCACTGCCCATTCTTCACTGTGATGGCCTTACTGCGGACCTCCCCTCCATCTTTCCTCTCCTGCACAAAGAAGCTACCCTTTCCAAGACTAACCTCAGCTCTCAACCCGTTCCCTTCTGCTTCCTGTCGGACTTTAGGGACTCCTGCCTTACAGGTTTCGTAAAAGACCCCACCTTACATGTTTCATCTCTCCCTTTCTGTTGTTTTGTCTCCCAAATCTGCAAACATAACTCGAAATCTCCCCCATTAAAAATAAAAATCCCTGGTCATATCCTCCCCGAACGACTCCTTCTTTTTAACTATCATTGCGCTGCATGAGAAAAGTCTGTGGGGCCTCACCTTCTGTGCACTTGTAACCGGTGCACTTCTAACATTCTCAAACTGCGATCTCTAAGCTCATTTCCAGCTGCCAGACATGATGGTGTCAGCTCAATGTCCAGTCTGCTCCACGTCTGTGCCGTGGGTGATAAAGGTGACAGGAACCGCTTTCTGTTCTTCCTTCTGTGACAGGTCACTGCCTCCAGGACCTTGCCTTTCTCTCCTGCTGCTGCAGACACCTTCAATGGATGCAGGCACCAGACCTGCCCCCCTTTGCTGTTTTTCACCTTGCTGGTCTACACCTCTGGTCTGGTAGATCCCATTCATTCCTTTCTTATGCAGCTTTTTACTGAATTTACATTTTTATGCTTGACCTATCTTTTGAGCTCGAGGCTCCTATTTTTAGCCTGTTTTGGACCTTTCTGCATGGCTATTTTTTCTCCAAAACTTGTCTCCCAAATGTAACAGTTTAGAAGCCAAATAAACCATTTTCTTGCTAAAGAAGTCTCTTTAGAGACTTTACAGCAGAGACCTGCTAAAGATGGTCTCTGACTAGAAAAACATTGGCATTAGCTTCAAGTATTCCTAATTTCTTATTTATTTTATTATTATTGTTATTTTTTACTGTCCACGTACAATGGGTTTCCAAGTGTCACCGGGCTTGGTAACTTTGGAATGTCTCTTAAATTCACACCACACTTTCTACCCTCAGTAACACTGCCCTGGTTTTGGATGTCTGTGTAACCGCAGTGATCTTCCAGTTGGCCGGCCGGCCTCCTGCGCCTCCCCCCTCCGCTTCCCACATTCTATTCATAGAGGGAATTAAATGTACTGGAGGGTGTGGATGAGCTCAGAGTAAGATTCTCCTGAGTTAGGGTCAAGACCACCATGGCTGGGACACATGGTTAAAGAACCAAGATCCGGTAAGGAGTGAATGAAGGCTAAAAGTACTGGGAACCGGGAAAGATGAACACAGGAAAAAGATCGGGCAGGGAAAAGAAAGCGAGATTTGGGAACTGGATGATAAGGGAAAAAAACAGGAGAAAAATTAGCTGCATGTGACATCAGTGATGACGAGTGAAAAACTAAAAACCTGAAGGAGGCGAAAAACTGGAAGCTGGAAAACGTGAGATGTCTTGGTGTTAGGATTGCAGAAAATGAAAGGTTTACCCAGGGGGTCTGTCTCCTCACAATGTTGAGGGTTCTATTACCAAAAGAAGAGGAAATTCCATTTGGTTCCATCTGCCACAGTGATTCCCGGTTCTACTGGGAACCAACACAGTGGTCTGTCCTCTGGGAAAGAGCAAGCAATCTGCCTGCAAACTTCAAGCCAGGGTTTTGTGGACCATGACAAGTACTTCATGAAGCTAATGTCCTGTAAACGTTCCTTTTGTTCCCTCAGAACCCTTTTAAAAACAGCTTTACGGGGGTACAACTGATATACAAAGAACAGCCCATATCTCGTGTGTACAGTTTGATGAGTTCAGACACATGCGAACATCTGTGACACCAAGTTCACAGTCAAGGTAACAGACCTATCCAACGTGTCCTGGTGTCCTGATAACTTTAAAAAAAAATTTTAATATTTATTTTTAGAGAGAGAGACAGAGTATGAGCAAGGGAGGGGCAGAGAGAGAAGGAGACACAGAATCTGAAGCAGGCTCCAGGCTCCAAGCTGTCAGCGCAGAGCCTGGCACGGGGCTCAAACCCGTGAACTATGAGATCATGACCTGAGCCAAAGTCAGACGCTCAACCGACTGAGCCGCCCAGGCGCCCCTTGTGTCCTAATAACCTTTAAGAAGGCAGTAGTGATCAGACACTTAATTCTGAACCTGGGTGGCCCCTCCTTCAGTTGATGTGGGGAGCGGAAGGGATGAGAAACTCATGCCCCATTTTTTCAAAAATACTTCACGAATGGCCACATTTGCACTGTGTGTGCCTAAATCTTGGTCTTGACACATTCTTCCAAAACACCTGCAATCTTGGCTTTTCACACTTATTTCTATCCATTATCACCATCCATTACCACGATCTCCCCACCACATGGCAGCTCCTGGACTTCTGAGAAGCCCTCCAGGACTCTATGGAATGGCTAATTATCAGGTGGCTCATCAGGACAAAGACTCCTGAGGGGCGCCTGGGGGCTAAGTCGGTTAAGCGTCCACTTCGGCTCAGGTCATGATCTTGCGGTTTGTGGGTTCGAGCCCCACGTTGGGCTCTGTGCTGACAGCTTGGAGCCTGGAGCCTGCTTTGGATTCTGTGTCTCCCTCTCTCTCTTCCCCTCCCCTGCACATGTTCTGTCTCTGTCTCTCAAAAAATAAATAAATAAACGTTAAAAAATAAAAAAAACTTAAAAAAAAAAGGACAAAGCCTCCTGAGTATTCCATCCAGGTCCTTCTTTGAAGAAAAAAAAATAAACGAGCACATCTTTAATAATGTGGCTGAGACAAGAACTAATCAGTTTGTAAGGCCTTTCTGGGAAGAAATTACCAGTATCTTGTCTAGAAACTCTTCCCCTTAAATTTGGAGAATGGAATCCAGTGGAGGGTGTCACTTTTTTCTTAGAAGTGAGACAAATAAGCCCAAATATTCTAGAGAAAATGAGAATATGACCAGGTTGGCTGGAGTCTGGCAAGAAAGTCCCCCGGGGCAATAGCAGGTGGTCTGCCCGGATGAGAAACTCAGGAGACGTGGAAGACTGTCTTTAAGGTTTTAAAGAGCTTCATGAAAGTGTGAGCAGATCAGCACAGCGATTCAGCAATTCTGCACAGTACTCAGTGCTTATCACAACAAGTGTTCTCTCTTTTTTTAATGTTTTTTTAAATTTATTTTTGAGACAGAGAGAGACAGAGCATGAGCGGGGGAGGGGCAGAGAGAGAGGGAGACACAGAATCCAAAGCAGGATCCAGGCTCTGAGCTGTCAGCACAGAGCCTGATGTGGGGCTGGAACTCATGGACTGTGAGATCATGACCTGAGCTGAAGTCGGCCGCTCAACCAACTGAGCCCCCCAGGCGCCCCAACAAGTGTTCTCTTAATCCTATTTCCACCCTCACCCCCAAGCCCCTGCTTGATTTCCCATCTCCTGTCTTGTTCACGGATTTTATCAGGCACTACTCCAGTGACCCAGCGTCTTCCCAAAGTATCTAAATTCCTGCCTGGTCTCTGTTCCCACCCGTAAGGCTAATGGTTCAGAGAATTACAAGCCTTGGTGTTGGAGTGAGTGATGACAAAAACTTTTCTGAATGAACCGATCCTTCCCAGAGAGGCAGCTTCTTGTCTCAGGAAGGTCATGATCGCCCCATGTTCACATTCTAATGACTACATTTGGCACACACTTTCATAAACCTTGCCAACTTATTTTATATAATTTCCATGAAGTTAAACCTTTTCTTGTAATAATTTTTAAAAAATGTTTTTTAGAGGACCACAAAGAACTAGGTACGACTGAAATAGTAAAAGTACGGATATCTAGCTTCGATGACGTAAGACAAGTAGTAGGAAATAGGAACTCAATGTTCCTCGTGTTTCCCTGGTTGGGTGCCTTTCCTTCCCCCACGAGATGGAACTTAAGATTTAGCGAGACAATCTAGGCAAGACTTAAAATGGAGGAAACACAGTTGTCAGTTTCAAAATTCAAAAGTAATTAAAAACCCTTAGGATTCACTCCTTACATCTCAACTTCTTTCCTCCAACTCGTCTTCCGCAAAACTTTTTACATTTGCGAGAGCAGAGACGGTGCCGTCCTCCTGAACCTGCAGTCTCTTCAAATGTCTCGTTCTGCTCTCCACACCACGCCGAACCCTGGCTCATTCGCTTGTGACCAATCCCCACCGTCTAACTTATTTAATGGACAGTGTTTCTCTCATCCTGTGCCCTTCACATACGATGCTTGAATTTCAGCGGTGAGTGGGTAGTGAGTATAAAACAATCTGGTTCAAAACGGGGATCCATCGACACAAATGTTTTCTACTTCAGAGACAAATAGTAACGCTGTCAGTTGTGACTCTATGTTTCCAAATATCAATCTCGAGAGTAACTCTGACATCCAGAAATAGCTGTGTAATTCTTTTTTTTTTTTTTTTTTTATCATTTCCTTCTGTCTCCACTTGGACATTTCAATTCGAGTAGCATGCCCATGTGTCTGAGGCTCATCTTGCGGAAACAAATGAAACCCATCCCTGGTGCTGCTATGGAAGGATGCAGAGGAAGTGACTGATAAAGACTTCCTTCCGAACTGATTTCCAAGGGCACACACCTGTGTGCGCTGGCTTCCTCCCCAGCTCTGTCACATCCCCTTTGTCTAATTGGCTGGTCACTGAGAAAAAGGTGTGGGATGTCCATACCAGTCCTGCAAGCCCACGTTCTCCTTCACTGCCTTTCCTATTTTGTTGTTCTGCTAGGACTTTCTGCTGACTCACTCCTGATTTTGCTTGAAAACACAGCATTTCTTTTTTTTCTTGCTCTGTGTAACGCCTCCTTTTCTCATCTGACATGCTACCCATCAGACCAGCCTTGCAGAGAGGCAAGATAAAAAGAGATAAATCTTATTGACGTTGTTGTAAGTCTTTAGAAATTTACAAAACGTTTTTCTATTTTTCTATATCTTTTAACCTGACCTTCCCAACAACTGCTCCTGTGGCTGAACTGGCTTCTCTTTATCTTTTTTTTTTTTTAACTTTTTTTCTTAATGTTTATTTATTTTTTAGAGAGAGACAGAGCATGAGCGGGGGAGGAGCAGAGAGAGAGGGAGACACAGAAACCGAAGCAGGCTCCAAGCCCTGAGCTGTCAGCACAGAGCTGGACACAGGGCTCGAACCCACCAACCGTGAGATCATGAACTGAGCAGAAGTTGGACGCTTAACCAACTGTGCCACCCAGATGCCCCTCTTTATCTTTTAAGTTAAGCAACTGAGGCTCAGAGATGTAAACTGGTGGGTCCCAGGTCACATGTTGTCAAAGGAGGCGAAGTGGGAGGCTCATGTCTTTTCACATTTTGCTTAAAGTTGCTTCCACTACGACATGCTGGTAAGAAAGCTTCTCCCGCCCTATAGCACCTTTTCTTTACCATTCTGGAAGGCTCCCCTCATGAGGGATTGATCCTCAAGATGGGAATTATGTGAGATGGGAATGGTGCGAGAAGATTAACCCCCGAGCCACACTTTGCCAACCTGCTGAAAGGCATCAGTGGTCAGCCAATTGAAATGAAGTCTTGAGAGAACAGCACCGAATCCAAAACAGGTCTTGGGGACAGGGAGAAAATGGAAAGAAAGGAAAGCCCAAGGAGGTGACAAGGGGAAGCCAAGCAAGCTTGCATCCAGCACACCCAGGTGGAACTGTCTGTACCACGTGACGTGCAGCTCCCCCCACAGCGGCTCATGGAGTATTTCAGGACCCTGACCCCCGGTCTCTCATGACACCGAAGGTCAAGTGCCCTGGACTCACTTCCAACAACAGGAACTACAAAGAGTTCCATTCTCCCCTGCCTTGCTTCTCTGGCACGTTTTGTAGTGTTCTCATTTCCTTATCACATCTGTTACTACGATCACGTCGGCACATGTCTTACCACTATGTGCCGGGCGGGAGTTAGTGCCCTGAGAGTCAGTAGCCATTTATAACCTGCCAAGTGCAGCTTCTCACAAAGCCCCTTGCCTGGGTCTCTGCCCCACTGGCTCCCTTCACTCCTGGCTGGGAGATGTCGGGCAGAGTAGGACAACGTTAGTTTCTCAAGAAGCACATGGCAAGAGAAGTTCAACAGAGGCGGCTGTCAGGACAAACTCTTGGTGCCCAGACAAGGTCCCCACCAGGACTCTGCAGCCTGGAGGTAGGCAGTGAAGCACTGAGTCCCACGGCTCCTATGGGAGCTGAGCTGTGAACGGAGACCCAAGGGCTACCGTGTGTGGGCACCGCTGAGGCTGCTTTGTGCTGAGAGGGGTTTAGAGGCTGTGCTGGGGCACTAACAGCAGTGGCAGGGTCTGCAGTAGGTGGTGAAACCACACCATGTGGCTTCGGGAGAAGCTCCAGATACCCAGAAGGCAGGGCACTCCAAGTAGTTTGTATCGAGCTCCCGGGCAGGGCAGTGTTGGTTTCATAAATGGGTGGACAGCATCACAGGAGGTACTGGTTTCGCAAAGATGTTCTTGTTAAAAAGACTCAGCGCCTGGGTGGCTCAGTTGGTTAAGCAGCTGACTCTTGATTTTGGCTCAGATAATGATCTCATAGTTCATCAGATTGAGCCCCACATTGGGCTCTACGCTGACAGCGTGGAGCCCGCTTAGGATTCTCTCTCTCCTCTGTCTCTGCCCCTACCCCTGTTTTCTCTCTCTCAAAACAAAGAGCTAAACATAAAAAAAAAGAAATAGAACAGGAAAAAGAAACCACTGTTTTAGAGTATGTAACAGAGGAAGAGTATTATTTTGCAAAATTTCATTTCAGTTCTGTATGTGCATTTGAACACTAGCTCAAGATGTAAGATGTACCTCTTACTGTCTTACCATGTGTCCTAATCAAAAACTTTTGGGCATGGGGGTTATTTGGCAGGGGGTCCTCCAAGTGTAATGGGTTGAATTATATCCCCCCAAATTCATATGTTGAAGTCCTCATCTTAGATTTTACCTTATATAGAAACCGGGTCTTTACAGAGGTAATCTAGTTAAAACAAGGTCATCAGGAGTGGAGAGCCCATCCAATATGAGTAGTAGCAAAAGAGGAAATTTGGACCAAGAGACGGACACATACAGAGGGAAGACTGTAGAAAGACTTGGGGACAGCACCGTGCAATCAGAGTATTGGGCGATGGGTCTGTCTGTCAGCCGAAGGGTGCCAAGGATAGCCAGCCACCACCAGCAGCCGGAAGAGGGAAGGAAGGATTCTCCTCTGCAGGCTCCGGAGGGTCATGGCCCTGCCCTCACCCCGATTGCAGACTTCTGGCTTCCAGAGCTGTGAGCAATTTCTGCTGTTCTAAGCCACCCAGTTTTTTTACACGTTGTTACAGCAGACCCTAGGATCCCTCTACACCAAGTATGCTCCCTGTCAGCATCAATATCATCCAGGACACCTTGTCAGAAGTACAAATCACCCCACGGAACTGCAGAAGCTGGGAGGGGAACTCTTGCCATGTATGTTTCAACAAGACCACCAGGCGATTCTGATGTGTTTAATGCTGGAGAGCCTTCCAGAGTGTCGGTTCAGCGTTCCTCACTCCTGGAATGTGGCTCCTTCGATTCATGAAAACATAGTGAGGACCACAGGAACAGTGGTCAGAACTCAACTGACGAAAAATCACACTGTCTAGACACATCATCAAATACAAGGAGGCTATGCCAACGCCACCCACCCACAAATGCTACGTAATCAATGCACTCAGAGCATCACGTCCCAAACGTGATAAACCCAGATTTTCACAATCATCGGTCTTTCATTGAAAAAATTCATTGTTTTGGTACCTGATGAAGTAAAAACAAAGCAGAGCAGTTGTGTTTTTTCACATGTCCTTAGTTCTCTCTGGAAGAACAAGCTTGTGGATGGAGGGGTGGGTATTACAACCTCGTCCAGGGGTCTCATCAACCCCTCACAGAGACCTGCCACATAACCTCCCCTCCTATCTGTTTTCTCATTTAGGTCAGAGGGTCTGTCAATTACCAAAACTTTCCTACACCGTCTGCACCAGAGAGAGACCTACCAGCATCCATTCCAACAGCAGTAAATCTAGAGCTGGGTAACTGCTTTCCTTCTGAAAGTCACTGGTAAGAATATGAAGCCAAGCATCCGACTCCCCCAAAGTGATAGAAAGAAAGCCTGGTTCCCTCTGCAGGCCAGCCTCATGATAGACATCTCCTGCTGTTTTCTAAATATCTGCCTGATGTCGAGTCCCTCAGCCCCCCCACCCCCACCCCCCACCCCTGCCTGAAGATCTGCCAGGGCGAAGCAAGAGAGCTCCAGGACAGGAAGGAGTTTTCCGAGTTCCTCATTACCTGTGTGTTTTTGTGGCCCTCTTTCCTCTGTGCCTGTGATTCTGGATGACCTCGTTGGCCACTATGCACCTGGAGGCTCAACCACCCACCTACCTTTCTCTACGGCCCACTGGCTGGCATACCTGCCCACCTGTGGGACAGAATGCTCATTATGGCTCCTGCCACATGAAGCCAGCCTTCTTCCTGGTTCTCTTGCCCTGACCATGACTTTTCAGGGATGATCTGAAGACGGCCTTTTCAGTTTCTGACTCACCACTTTCTCTTCCCCTTTAAAGTACTGACCTACCCCTTGGTATTGGTTTGTATTTATCAATGGCCACACTGCACAAGTGTGCATAAGTGTGTCCACTCTGCACAAGTCCCCCCAGCATCCATGCGATAGTGATTTCATTGCTGACTGTGGTGTCCACATTGTTCCATTCATCGAGGTGGAATCTATCTTTACAAAGTAAAATATGGGGCATATATTCAGCCCTGGCTATCTGTGCCTGTCTCTGTCAGATTTTCCAGTGTTTCTCACACATCGTTGATGATGAGGGTGCTTGTATCTATGTGGATTTTGACAGGCTTCTTCTTGGGGCACCCTGATGCCTTGTGTCAGGCTGGGGCCAAGGAATCTGTGTTCCCATCGAGGGGTCTAGTTACCTGTGTGCAGAGCAGTTGGGGACCGAATCATGTCTGAGCACGGTCTTGAGTGACCCTACCATCCTGGGCAGCGCTGGGGGCAGGTGCTGAGTTCTGACACCTCTTCTCTACAACTGTGTTCCTTATACTTTCTTTACTCTGTCTTTTTGAAATAAGCCTTTTTTGGGGGTGCCTGGGTGGCTCAGTCGGTTGAGCCTCTGACTTAGGTTCAAGTCATGATCTCATGGTTCATGGGTTCGAGCCCCGCGTTGGGCTCTGTGCTGGCAGCTCAGAGCCTGGAGGCTGCTTCGGATTCTGTGTCTCCCTCTCTTTGCTCCTTCCCCACTCACGCTCTGTTTCTCTCTCTCAAAAGTATACCATTCAAAAAATTTTAAATATCACATTAAGGTCAAAGAGCATAAACCTCCAGTTATAAGATGAATCAATTTTCTGGGGGTTTAACATCCAGAACAGTGATTATAGTCAATACCGTATTATACACTTAAAAGTTGCCAAGAGAGTAGATCTTAAATGTTCTCACCACAGGAGAGAAGTGGTACTTATGAGACAGGATGAAGGCTGTTAGCTAAAGCCGCCGTGGTAATCGTGTGGCGATATGTAAGTGTATTGAATCAACATGCTGTCCACCTTAGTTACACAATGTTATATGTCAATTATAATTCAGGGAGTCTGGGGGAAAAAACTTAAAAAAAAATGAAACCAAGCATCACGTTAGTGACGTCTTTCAGATTACTTTGGCTGCAGTCAAGAGGCAGCTGCCACGGTGCACATCAGAACGAGAGCACAGCAGTGGCACCCGGTGACAGTTGTCTCCAACATAGTTGCCAGCAAGTTTCAAGGCTCCACAACACAAAGAGAAATACCCCCTTGACTCACTGCAGCAACAGACCTTTGTGTGCAGTGCACTGGCCAGGCCACCGTCCCTCGGGTGTTACTACCGGTCAGTTTGTGCCAAATGAACAGGCAGGGGCTGGAGACTTTCTGCAAATGGTTGTGAGACTCCCCAGTGTGAAAGCCACATCTCGGTGGAGACAGCATGAGAGCAGAGCAGGGTGGCCCATGCTGAAGCAGCCCAGTGCCATCGAGGTGGAGTGTCAGGGGACCAACCCGACTGGCCCACAAAAGTGTGTTCTCCCAGTTGCACCCGATCCAGGGGCTTCTACGGCAGCTGAAATCCGTCCCTCTGTAGCAGAAACCCAGGATTCTGTACCCAAAGTTGTTTGAGCTGAACATTTATGATTCTTAACCCGCAGAACCCCTTGCGGCAAATCCCTTTGTGGGTAAGACAGGCAATTAACTAAAAGGGATAAAAGCGACCTGAGAAGACTCTGGAATCCAACGAGCAAACAGCAGCTGAGCGCGACGTCTTGCGGGCGCTGCCCCAGCTGAAACCGCACAGTCTGTATGGTGCTCCTGAAGCCTGCTGCATGATCCCCTGACAGCCTGCTTCCTCACGTCCACGACCGCTTCTGAAGGTTTTGTTCTCTCGTTCACGTGGCTGTGTTTTCCACGCATGTCTTGCCAGGTTTTATGGGAGGCCACGTGTGGGCTTCCTCCCTGTTGCCCATCTCAGAGATGGCTCGTGTCTCCTCAGGGCTTCTGCTTCTCGAGAACCCCCATACCCCAGCCTTTCTCCTGTGCTTGTGTGTCAGAGGCCTTTGACGTGCCAGCAGCCAAACCAATGCTCCCAGCCTCTGAGATAGGCAGCTACTGAGGACATGTGCGCTCGCGGCCGGAAGAGAAGGCCACGTCTGGTACTGTCTTCCTGCTCTGGTCGCGGCCCGCTTTCCATCCCCTCGGCTACCCGCATCTGGAAGAATCGAACCTGCGAGCCACAGGCTAGTACCTGTGTCATCACCACTGGGAGTGGTTCCAGGAAGTTCAGTGTCCTGTTCAGTTAGACACCACACACACCTGGAGATCTGGAACATTCTGCAACAATCTCCTGCTGGCACAGAACCTATAGGTAAGCGGAGGTAGTCAGGTCCAACCAGGGGCCTCCCTGCATTTCCAGAATGGCTCAATCTGGCCATGTGATTACCATCATAATCAGTGTGTAATGTCTTCTTGATATGGAATTACCAACTATGAGGCTAGAAGGAGTGGAATGATCGATAGTTGCCCTGGGAAAATAGGCACAAGCTTTGTCTGGAACAATGTGTTCCAGATAAACCAGGATATTCGTTCTTCCTTGTTATCACTCCTTTGCGAATGATCCTACTGGCCGGCAGAATAATAAATTATTTTCTCAGTTCAAGTAGGGGAAGGCATTTATTTAAGAAGGAATTCAACAAGGAACTCATAGGTGAGTCTAAAACCAGACAAAATAAGCAAAATGTGGGGAAACGTGTTGAGCACGTCTCTGAGAAGGAATCAACCACCGGGAATCCGCACACACACACACCGTCTTTGCACAGGTTAGGTCCTTGCATCACACGGCATGTGCCTCTTTCCCAAGCCTCGGGGTGGACGCCACAAGCAATGCTCGTCAGCAGGTGCTCTGTGTCTGGCTCGAGGGGAGCAGAGGGGGCACCAGGGCTGAGGGGGAACAGTGACCACAAGGCAGGAAGAGAAGCTTTGGGCATAATTACGGGGCTGGAGAGACCATTTTTCATCAAGTCAGAGGAGGTAAATGAAGGTCTGGAAAGCACATCCTGAAACAATGTTGAAACAGCCCTGTGATCGACTGGGAACACACAGGGTGAGGACGTGTGATCACTGCAGAGGATTTAATGTTTTAATAGCTGTGAACACAGTACAGACACATTGTCAGCAATCTCCCACAACAGGCTGTAGTCGCTGGGAGAAGCGAAAGAGATCAGACCCTCAACTTCCCCGACAGGGACGAAAAGTAGAGGGAAGTTTTTTTGTTTGTCTTAATTTAGGCGCCTATCCTTGGGAACAAACAAACAAACACAGGGCTACAGATGGGGTGGGATTTCATCTACTTGTTGGTTATAAAAGTAAACTGTATGTTCATCCATGAATGTCCCAATATTCCTTGGTCTTAGACCATCTCATAGTTGAGGACATTCTAAGGAAAAGTACAGGTGATCTTAAAAAAGGCATTCATGTGATTCAGTAAGAGTCATCTGCCACTATGGATGGGGAGGAATTCACCAAAATGATCTGGGATATTACTATCTGGTGTGTGGCTCTATCCTGTGTAGGAAGACAGGTTTGTAAAAAATAATTATTTATTTTTGAGATGGGGTGGGAGGGGAGGGGCAGAGAGAGGAGACAGAATCTGAAGCAGGCTCCAGGCTCTGAGCTATCAGCACAGAGCCTGACGTGGGGCTCGAACCCACGAACTGTGAGATCATGACCTGAGCTGAAGTCGGACGCTTAACCGACTGAGCCACCCAGGCGCCCCTGCACCATTTCTTTAATTTTTTTAAACACTTATTTTTGACAGAGAGACAGAGAGACAGAGCATGAGCAGGGAAGGGGCAGAGAGAAAAGGAGACACAGAATCCGAAACAGGCTCCAGGCTCTGAGCTGTCAGCCCAGAGCCCAACGCAGGGCTCGAACTCACTAACTGAGATCGTGACCTGAGCCAATGTCGGATGCCTAACCGACTGAGCCACCCAGGTGCCCCAGGAAGACAGTTTTATGCCTGCTTTTATAATTATTGATAACTGTACTTTCTCTGTGCCTGCTTGGGTAGTAAATTATAATGTAACAATGGCATCATATTTGGTAATTTCAATCAAGAAGACGTTACAAAGGCTGACTATGGTAATAATCACATATGCCAGATTTAGTCATTCTTGAAATGTAGGGAGGCCCCTACTTGTACCCGATCACCCGTTTACCTATGGGATTGTTGCAAATACAGGTGCGAACTGAACATGAGCGAATGGAAGGGAGTGTGCCTTCCGACTGCCGGTAGACAATAGTTGTTGCTTTTAGCACCGCAGAGAAGACTCTACACGCAGTGTCAAAAGAAAAAAAACCTCGTGCAGAGCAAAGGCATCCTTGAGATGATTCCTGTAGTGCAGAGGGAAAAAGTTCAGCCGCCTTGCGTCATTAAGATTGTTGATGTGCCTCCCATCCTAATTGGCAATTCTGTGTGTACTGAAATTTTGCGTTCTACACAAAAGGGCTCTAAATAGATCTTCTGTTTTTGACAATTCCAAAAACACTGGAGGAATCACAGTGTGTTTTGCCTTTGATGCCAATTTTAAGCCAGGGTTAGAAGAGAGGGAGGTGGCATTTTAACGCCTGGCGCTCAGATGCTGGGTGATTATGATCAGGCTGACATCAAAAAGTGATCAGTCACCACTGACTATGCGTTTGCCATATGCTTCAGGTCCTCTAATGAGCATTTAAGGAAGAATCCTTCCATATTTGGACGGTGTTGCTGAATTCTGTACAGCTTTTCCCTGAGCTAAAAATACTTTAGTTGATTAGCTAGTACAAGTCTTCAGGACTTACCAGATGGCAACTCGAGGCTTCTAAAGAGCTGAGTTCTGCAGCAGAGCTTTTCAAGAGGTGGCCCGCGGACCACTCACTTGCACTGGAATCATCCAGTGTGCTTGTTAAAAATGCAGATTCCTGGGGGCGCCTGGGTGGCGCAGTCGGTTAAGCGTCCGACTTCAGCCAGGTCACGATCTCGCGGTCCGTGAGTTCGAGCCCCGCGTCAGGCTCTGGGCTGATGGCTCGGAGCCTGGAGCCTGTTTCCGATTCTGTGTCTCCCTCTCTCTCTGCCCCTCCCCCCTTCATGCTCTGTCTCTCTCTGTCCCAAAAATAAATAAAAAACGTTGAAAAAAAAAAATTAAAAAAAAAAATGCAGATTCCTGGGTCCACCCCAGATTTACTACGTTAGAACCCTTGGGGCTTTGAACGTGAATGTTGACAAAGTGGTGCAGATACGTGAGCCAGCCAGCCGAGGGGAGCACACCAGTTGAGAACCTGTGTCCAAGGTACTTGGCTTGCAAACCCGGCTCCACTTAGAATTATGTGGGACCTTTGAGTAAGTACTGATGCGCAGGCCCCACCATCAGAGCATCTAATTTATTAGATCACTGCCGAGCGATCCTAACGTGCAGTGGGTACGTGCAACCCCTTCTGAGTATAACGTTCAGTGCTACTGCATATCCACACATCTCTATGCGTGAGCTCGTACAAAATGAAGGTCGCTCGCCGTTGGTTCTCTGCTGTCCATTTCATCGCTGAAGGTTGTCAGGACCTTTCCAGACTTTCCACCCACAGTGCAAAGCTTCTCGGTCCATCACCAGCCACACGTCGAAAATATTCCCTGGCCAGAGAGCGTGGGTCAGGGCGCCCATGGGCATGTTTGCATGTTGCTGGTGGCAGGTGAGGTACTGTGCATACATCCTTCTCATTAGCAGAGCCCTGTTTTCATGTCTAATCAAAGGAGAGAAGTAGCACCTCAAACCTGAACTTCACTGGAACTACTGCTTAGGACAAAGCGGTGATAGGTAACGACGTTAAGCTTAGGTTGACTTAAAGATATAGCAGATGAGTAATAGGTGGCAGATGACAGACTTTGGGGACATGAACCTGGAGGGCACCTGCCCCAGTGTGAGGAATATCGGGGTCAGGATGAACGCCATTGACAGGGGTTAGCCACCAGCTGCATCACTTTTGGTGGGGCAACCTTGGGCAAAGTGCAAACATGCTCTGAGCCTCAGTTTCCTCATCTGTGAAATGGGCAAAATATAACTTAGCTTATATGACTGAAGTTACAAGAAGATAATTCATACAAAGCATTTATTAGGGAGCAGGCATGTGCTGAGTTCTCAATCCCCAAAGAGCAGCCATGGAAATTCCCCACCAGGGGGTCTAGAGGTCCTGCCTTTGGGTGACAGAATGGCTCTGAGCACGTCATAAACTCCTTGGGCTTTAGTTTCCACATCAGCCAAATATAGGATCATACAAGAATATTCTAAGTGCCAACCTAGATGATGTCCAAGGTTCCTCTCGGTACTATGATTTTGAAGTTCTATCTTATCTTATCTTATCATCTTATCTTATCTTAATTGATTTTTGAAAGAGAGAGAGACACACACACAGTAGAGCCAGAGAGGGGCAGAGAGAGAGGGAGACATAGAATCTGAAGCAGGTTCAGGCTCTGAGCTGCCAGCACAGAGCCCAACGTGGGGCTCAAACTGATGAACTGTGAGATCATGACCTGAACTGAAGTCAGACTGAGCCACCCAGGCGCCTCTTGAAATTCTAACATAATCCGTGGAACAGCAAACAGAAGGGGAGGATGAGAAGGACATGAGGAAGCCAGAATCGGATCCAGTCACGGATCACTGGCCGCAAGGAGGCTGTTTTCTCTGAATCCTTGGTCCAAGATCTCCATTCAGCACCCCTGCGAAGCCTTTTCTCATCCCAAGGAATCTTGCTGAGTGCCTCCAGGACAAAGGGCACATGTCCCTGGAAGAGCCCACGGGGGGCCTCTTTGCTTGTGAGGAAAGTTAAGGTGCCCCTTCCCACAGGATACATTTCCAGAGCGATCCAGCTCTGGAAGCTTCCAGCAGTCATCCTATTGTTGTACAAGAGAAAAGAGCTGGAGAATGTAGGCAACACCAAGCCCCAGAGGAGGGAGAGAGAAACCAAGTCCTGGGCCTGTGGTTCTGCCCACCTCACGCTGGACTGCTTCCTCAGGCTGATCCTTCCCTCCTCACGCAAGCCACTTGGGACCAAGTTTTCCTTCCCGGGAAAAGAAAGCGTGGCACGGGTCAGTCTCCTGAGGAGTCTTGTCCTCCTTGCTTTCCAGAACTCTTAAACATCCTCTCTTTCCCCAAACTGTCTTCCATTGGTGTGGACCCTCGAGCGTTTCTTTAGTCTTCTAACCAGAATGGTTCACGATTTCCAGGGGTGGGGGGACAGCTATGGAGGAGGTCTTCATTACTTTAGACACCAGTGACACTCAAGCAACCAATACCTGCCATGTTGGCTCTCTTACTACTGCTGACACCTAAATCTTCCCATCAAGTCAGCAAATGCTCACTGAGCAGTCCCCAACAGGCCAGCGCCGTGGTCGGTGGGGAAGCTCCCTGACACCTGTTCTGGACTGTCAGATAAAATAGAGCCAAGGTCTGATTTCGGTGCTCATCGGGAGGTCTTACCTTAGAGAGCTCGACATTCCCGACTGTCCGATGCAACGTTATGTCCATAATCAGACTGCGTGACCCTAAATGTTCATTTCCATTCATAAGATGGAGGTGGTACCATGATCAGAGCACCCAACACCACAATTCCAGGATCCTTGAACCAACAATGCATTTTGTGTCCCCAAAGAAAACGCCTCCGTTTCCAGTGTGGGCCATGGGGCAAAGTGAGATTCGTGTCGAGATAACGAAGAGCCTGCCTCCTGTCCTCGCAGCTGGGTTGTCCTTTGTGTCAACACCACAGTGCTGGGTCCCCTGTACAAGTCCCCAGTATCTGGTGCCGGGAGCCAGGCTGTGATATCAGCAGCCATGTAGACATGTTTTTCAAAGACGGTCCCAGTATCCCCAACTTGCAGCCATGCTTTCTCTCGGCTAAAAGTTATGGACTTTTGACTGGACGTAATATTTTTAAGACTATAACATTAGGAAATGTATGCATTTGCTTCTTTTGAATGAGATGGAATCTTTAATCTAGAGTCCATTCCAGGATGTTCTCTGTTCATGGATGCATCAAGGTGACACTGCTGCTTCTCAGGTAGGTAGAGACTGAGTTTCATCTATTTGAGCTCATGCTCTTCTTTTGTTTGTATTTACTCCGTTGACTTGGGTTGGACCTAGTTCTAGAGAAGAGAACCAACTTTTGTTTGGAGGAAGTGATTCCCTGGTGTCCTCTGGTGGATTCGCTCACGCTCCAGAATCCCCAGCAAGCAGATTCCCTCCAGCCCATCTTCTTCCCTCCTAAGGCCTCAACCCAGTGTGTTGGCATTTTCAGACTCTTTCTAAGGCTGTTTTGGCCACCCCACCTCTTTCAACTCAAAGATAACGACGAGTTTGGAACTTTCTGGAGCTCACAATTTCATGGACAATACCTAGGAATAAATGTAACCAAGGAGGTGACAGACCTGTACTCAGAAAACTCTAAAACCCTGACAAAAGAAGTTGAAGACAACACGAACAAGTGGAAAGACATTCCATGGTCCTGGATTGGAAAACCAAATACTGTTAAAATGTTGATACTCCCCAAAGCAATGTACAGATACAGTGTAATCCCTATCAAGATACCAACAGCATTTTTCCCAGAATTAGAGCAAATAGTCCTAAAATTTGTGTGGAACCCCAAAAGACCCTGAACAGCCAAAGCAATCTTGAGAAAGAAGAACAAAGCTGGAGGCATCACAATCACAGATTTCAAAGAATACTATAAAGCTATAGTAACCAAAACGGTATGGTAATAGCAGAAAAACAGACACATTGATCAATGGAAAAGAACAGAGTTCAGAAATAAACTCATGCTTTTACGGTCAATAAATCTATGACAGAGGAGGCAAGAATATCCAATGGGAAAAAGACAGTCTCTTCAACAAATGGTGTTGGGAAAACCAGGCAGCTACATGCAAAAGAATGAAACTGGACCACTTTCTTACACCGCACACAAAAATATACTCAAAATTAATTAAAGACCTAGGTGTGAGAACTGAAACCACAAAACTCCTAGAAGAAAATATGAGCTGCCGTTTCTTGGACATTAGCCTTAGCAACATATTTATGGGTATGTCTTCTGAGGCAAGGGAAACAAAAGCAAAAATAAACTATTGGGACTATGTCAAAATAAAAAGCTTCTGCACAGTGAAGGAAACAATCAACAAAAGAAAAAGGCAACCTACTGAATGGGAAAGGATAATTGTGAATGATATATCCAATAAGAGGTTAATATCCAGAATACATAAACAATTTATACAACACCACCAAAAGCAACAACAACAGCAACAACAAACCCCCCACCACACACACACCCGAACCAACTAAAATATGGGCAGAGGACCTGAATAGACATTTTCCTAAAGAAGACATCCGGATGGCCAACAGACACATGAAGAGATGCTCAACATCACTCATCATTAAGGAAATGCAAATCAAAACCACAATGAGATACCACCTCACACCTGTCAGAGTGGCTAATACCAAAACTACAAGACACAACGGGTGTTGGCGAGGACGTGGAGAAGAAGGAACCCTCATACACTGTTGGTGCCCTATGGAAAACGATATGGAGGCTCCTCAAAAAAATTAAAAATATAAATACCATATGATCCAGTGATTTCACTATGGGTATTAGCCAAAGAAAACAAAAACCCTAATTTGAAAAGATATGTGCACTGCTATGCTCATTGCAGCATTGTTTACAAAATCCACGATATGAAAGCAACCTAAGTGTCCATCAGTGGAAGAACTGATTAAAAAAATGTGTGTGCGTATACATATACATGTTATATGTGTGTCTATATACGTATATATGTGTGTGTATATATATATAGGTATTTGTGTGTATACGTATATTTTGTGTGTGTGTGTGTGTGTGTGTGTATACATATATACAAAAATGACATCTTGCCATTTGGGACAACACAGATAGACCTAGAGCATCTTATGCTAAGCGAAATAAGTCAGGCAGAGAAAGACAAATACCTTACCATTTCCCCTACATGTGGAATCTAAAAAACAACACAAATGAACAAAAAACAAACAAAAAACAGACTCTTAAATACAGAGGACAAACTGGTGGTCTGGTGGTTGTCAGAGGGAAGGCAGGTGGGTGTCTGGGCAGAATAGATAAAGAAGATTAAAAGGTACAGACTTCCAGGCATGAAATAAATAAGTCACAGAGATGAAAAGTACACCACAGGAAATGTAGTCAATAATCCTGTAATAATGTTGTACGGTGACAGATGGCGACCACACATATTATGGCGAGCACTGAATCATGTACAGAATTGTCAAATCACTATGTTGTGCACCTGAAACTAATCTAACATTGCATGTCAACTATCCTTCAATATAAAAAAATAAAATAAATATTAAAAATAAAAAAAAGGGGGGTTTGGAACTTCATTTTTTAAATGTCTATTCATTTATTAAAAAAAAATTTTTTTAACATTTATTGATTATTGAGAGACAGAGAGAGACAGAGAATGAGCATGGGAGGGGCAGAGAGAGAAGGAGACACAGAATCTGAAGCAGGCTCCAGGCTCCGAGCTGTCAGCACAGAGCCCGACACGGGGCTCGAACCCACGAGCAGTGAGATTATGACCCGAGCCGAAGTTGGACACCTAACTGACTGAGCCACCCAGGTGCCCCTAAATGTTTACTTATTTTTGAGGGAGAGAGACAACATGAGCAGGGAAGGGGTAGAGAGAGGGGGAGACACAGAATCTCAAGCAGGCTCCAGGCTCTAAGCTGTCAGCACAGAGCCTGACACGGGGCTCGAATTCATGAACCGCAAAATCATGACCTGAGCCAAAGTTGGACGCCTAACCAACTGAGCCCTCCAGGCGCCCCCGGTTTTCCAACTTTCTTAAGCTCCCAATTTCGTGAACGACTGTGAGCTGTTTGTAGCAGACAGTATTCGATTTTGCGAAGTTCCTTGGAGCATTCGATTCAGCTCTTAGAAGTGCAGATGTCTCAGTCGTGGCCCGGACCTGCTTAGTCAGTCTGTAGAGGGTAGGAATGAGAACTGGCTTCTTCAGCAGCCCCCGGGAAGGTTCAGATGTTCACAAATGCTTGAAGCCACCGGCTGACAGGACACCCAGCCAGACAGAGTAACTGGAGGGCGTGTTGAGAGACTGTGGGTCAACTCCCGCGGCCTCCAGATACAGCCGCTTCCGGTGATGGGAACAGCTGGTGTCCCGTGACCTGGGCAAAGCTTTCCACGGCACAGGGACAGGCAGGCTTTCCCAGGGGGTGCTTGGCACCGAGGAAACCAAATCACGGGCTGCTGTGCGGGGCTGTACCTGAGGCATCCCAGGAAATGGGCAGTCTGCTTCTCTGGTTACAAACCTCCCGGGGAAGAAGATTCTCCAAAATCCGGAGGGGAAAACATCACGCTAAGTGCAATAACCCAGGAGCAGAAGCACGAAGAGTCGGTGACCGTGTCTACACGAAGTAGCTAGAACAGGCAGGCTCCCAGAGGCTGCCTGGGGGGCTGTGTAAGGGCACAGGGGCGGTGTTCAGTGCGTGCCCAGTTTCTGTGGGGGATGGTCCCACGTGCTGTCTGCGGGCACAGGCAGTGGCAGGCATCCAGCACCAAGGACGTGCTCAATGGCCACCAGGATCCCACGAAGGGTTGAACTGAGAAATACACATATTTACCACAATAAGAAAAACTGGAAGCCTAAAATGGATTTCATTATTTTAAAATTCATAACGTAACCAATCATGGCCACTGAGAAAGAAGTCTGAGGGCAATCCAGGTTGAATAACAAATGTAAGGAAAGAGGGATTTTTGTTATTTGTAGGGGCAGGTCTATTAGGTCTGACTCGGTGTTCGGCTCTGCTTTCTGGTGCCAGAAATCTGTTTGTGATAAAGAGGGACAAGGATCCAGGCCTCCCTGCAAACTCTGCTGTGCAGAAAAGTCAAAATGCCCCCATGGAGACGCACACTCTCGCTGCTGACCGGCGACCTGTCCGAGTGGGACGTCCAGGGGCCTGTGGTGCCCGACCCGGACCCCGCTGAGTGGAATCCTCTGCCTGTCGGCTCTCCCTGTGTCTGCCCAAGTAAACCTCAGACACAAGGGAGGTGAAGAACCATTACCCTCATGCCACAGATGAGGAACCTGGGTGCTCAGGAGTTTGACTTGTGCCAGGTTTGTCCGTGGACATGAGGGCTGGCAGACGATGCTGGATACGCTCTCCCATGTTGCGATTTTTGATCGAGGGCAAGTCCTTTCAATGAACGTGTACTAGAAAGGCCTTAGTGTTGCTAAGGCCTTCCCTGGTCTCTCCTCTGCTTTGTTGGCTAATAACAGTACCCTGGATGGTTAATGCCAACATCTCAGAATGCTTCAATTAAAGGAAACATTAACATTTTACGTTCACTCCCAGGAGCATTTTACTAGACGTTTCTACTGATTGCTTTGCTGTTGACATTATTTTAAGTACACGCTATTAAGGAACCCCCCGATAGTCCAGAATAACATGTTTGTTTTTTTTCCAGGGAAGGTAGGACAAATTTTGTCCAAGAAAAGAAAGCCGAGCCATAAAATCCAATAAACCATTTAAAAACAAGGCACGGCAATCTGTATGGAGTGTAGACGTGTTTCCCTCGCACGTGAGTTCTGTCTGGAGAAAGAAGTTACATGAGGGCTTGCCAGAGAAGGAAAAACGCAAACGAAATGGAATCCACCTTCCTCCCTGTTTCCCTTCAAGCGCCATAGGCTCATCTCATCACTACTGAGTTCAGAAAGACTCCAACTCCTCCCGTAACTAAACCGACTTGACAAAAGGAAAGTCGCAGCCAGAACACAAGCTAGCCCTGTGTCAGCCCTACTTCTTTCGAGAGGGAAGGGGGAGGTGAGGAGAGCAAAGGACCAATGGCGGTCAGGACGGGGAGCAGGAAAGGAGAGGCCACAGGAAGGGGAAAATGAGGAAGGAGCAGAGCCCAGGAGAGGGAGAGGTGGGGGGACAGCCAGGCGGGAGGACGAGGGAGGCAGAGAGGGCCTCTGCAGCTGGAGAGTGGCCTTGAAGGGGTCAACTGAAAAGAAGGCACATGAAAAGAACAGACGTGGTCCCCGTCCCCCACCCAAGTGCATCACACCAGGAGCCGGCATGTGAGGTGTGGCGGCCCCCAGCTCCGTTCCCTCTGCTGATATCCATCAGATAATAGATGCTAATGCTAATAGATAATTAATGCTAGATGTTCTAGCATTAACTGCGCTTGTCTGATGTTCTAACATTAAGGGAGAAGGGGGCAGGGCTGGCCAGTCCTCAAGGTTTTAGGAATAATAGACTTTGTTATCCGTTAGAAGCTTAGTCAACAGGAGGCACAGCAAACAATGAGTCAGGAACACAGGGTCCTTGACAGACCACTGGTTAGCCTTGTGACCTTGAATAAGCCTCCGACCATTTGAGCCATTTACTTTCTCTGCCGTGTAAGGTTTACGACACCTGCAATCCCCACCTGTCTGGCTTATGGGCAGGGCCAAACAAAACATCCAACTACAATTTCAAAAGCAAGTTATCACCACACACCTCTCGGAACGGCTAAAACACAAAAGAATGACAACACCAAATGCTGGTAAGGATGTGGAGAAACTGAGTCAGTCTCAAAGTGCAGGTGGGAAGATGATACAGCCTGTCTGGAAAATGGAGGCCGCCTCTTAAAAAACGAAAAATCCAATTACTAGATGACCCAGCAACTGAATTCTGGATATCTACGCGAGAGAAACGAAAACTTAAGTTCACCGAAAACCCTGTACATGCATGTGCGGAGCAGTTTCGTTTGGAAGAGCCCAGAACTGGAAACCAGGTGTCTGTCAGTGGGTAAATGATTAAATTGTTAGGTCCACACCACAGACAACTGCTGGGCAGTACAAGGGGCACATGACCTATTGATAACTTGCGTGGATCTGTAGGAAATTAAGCGAAGTAGAAAACACCAACATGGGAAGATCGCGTACTTTCTGATTCTGTTTATACAACATTCTTGGAATGACAGATTATAGAGATGGGCAACAGATAACGGCTGGAGGGTAGGGGAGGCTGGAGGAAAGGAGGAGGGTCCTCATGGAGGAAGTGCTTTGTATCTTAACTGTGGCGACATCGCACAAACCTATACATATGGCAAGACTGCACAGAACCACGCACACACACACACACACACACACACACACACGCGCGAACTGTGGAAATCTGAACAACACCTGTGGAGTGTCTCCATATCAACGTCCTCATTGTAATATTGTACTACACTTTTGCAAGATGTCACCATTCAGGAAAAGTGGGCAAACTGCATAAGGGATTTCTCTGTATCATTTCTTACAAGGGCATGTGAATCAAGTATCTCCAAATAAAAAGCTTAATTTTAAAAAATCACAATGACCCCTGAAATAAAGCACTAGTGGCCTTCCCAGAAGCCGCGCTGCTAAAAACAAAGGCACCTGGTATTTATGAAGAATGGCCGGTTGAGTGCTGGTTAAAAAAAAAAGAATAAAATAAAATAAATAAATAAATAAATAACTTCTCTGGGACATTTATGTGAGACAAGGAGGCAAGAAAGAATTTCTAGAACCAAGAGACAGAGCATTGCTCATGGATACCCAAAGAGGTCCAGGGGGTAATTTTGGGGGGAAGGGAACGACAAAGATTTATGGAGCCCCTATTGTGTGTCAAGTGCTTCTGTTGACAGTGGAAATAATAAGACTCCTTCTGTCTTTATCTAGCTCCCAAGTTAGTGAGGGAAAGAGAGATGTGTGTGTGTGTGTGTGTGTGTGTGTAAAAAGCAACATAATTTATCTGAGCGAACCTGTGTATTTTATCAAAAAGATTCTACCTTATCTAGCCACAGTGGAGGAAGAACTACTAATTGGAGTACCATTTACAAGACACATGTGAGTCACAAGTCATTAGGTAACAGTTTTGGGCACCACATTAGACCCTTTGCATAGTTACCTGCACGAAACCATTTATAATGTGTAATCATGGATACAAATCCGTCTCAGGCAAGTGGCCAGACAGGCTCCAGCACAGTAAATGAATCTAACTGGCCGCCAGCGTGGGTTTAAAATATGCTTTAGATTCAGCGTTTGAAAGAACTGAAGAAAAGATGATTCAGCATCGATTTCTTACAAAGGCGAGTGGCTGGCAGTTGGAAATTACAATCTAGCGAGAAAGGGCCCAGTGTCACCTGAGCCGCTGGGGTGCAAAAGGGCGGTCAGATGGTGGAGAAGAGTGAAAAACCCGTGTGCGCTCTGGAGAAAAGAGGGTCTGACAGAAATCCCAGAAGAGAGATGCAAACAGAAGCGTGTGCACATGCACACGCACGCACACGCACCGCACAGATGCAGATAATGTGATAATGGAAACTGGAACAGCTTTTACTTGGGCTTCAATATGAACCCTGATGTAACATGGATGCAAAATCTTAAGCTCAAAGACCAAATACTGGCCAGAGACGCAATACGCCATCACAGACCTCAAAGAAGAAATTTTCCATTAAATGGGAAACATTTGCTGCAAGAAATGACAAATTTATTGTCAAAAGTCAGGACCTCCGAGTGACAGGGGATTCAATTTTCAGCCCAACTTGTGCACTCCCTCCTCCCTCGAAGCTGTTCTTTCTTTGCACCCCGCAGAACACTGGGTAGATTTTCAGCTCGTTTCCTTCTCCTCACCTGAAATGCCTTCCCATCTGTATTTCTGGACAGGATAAATTCTCTTTTGTCAAGATCCAATTCCAAGTCTGTCTGTTAGGCAAAGCCCTGTGGAATTGCACGAACCACAATGCTTTCTGTTGCCTCTAAGGGGCTGCAGCGACTGCTGCTATCGCTCATTTTACACTCAGTTTAGTTCACAGAAATCTCATCTCTTCGGTTGGACCATGGGGCAGTAAAAACAGGGACAGGACTTTCTTTCTTTCCCTTCCAGGGAGCAGAGTCGATTATGTTCACTAGTGTATATCCAGCATCTAATACCTCACCCGCAACATGACAGGTGCTCAAAGAATACCTACTGAGCAAAGGAATGAATGAATAGATAGGTTGACCTGAGTTCCAGATGGCTATACATGACATGGGACACCAAGGGCAAGACAGACACTTTTGTGTTCCCAAGAGAATGCAAAAGGCAGTAATAATTTCTTTTTTAAAATCTCTTTTGTGATTTTATTTTTGAGGGAGGGAGAGAGAGAGAGAGAGAGAGCAAGTGGGGGAGGAGCACAGAGACAGGGAGAGAGAGAGAGAATCCGAAGCAGGTTCTGCGCTGTGAGGGTGGAGCCCGACAGGGGCCTTGATCCCAGTAATAATTCTAAAACTATGCAGTAATAATGCCTAAAAATATGCCAGGGTTAGAAGGAACCAACGGATCTATTGAAAGGAAAGGCTGGTTCCAGGAAAGGAATCTGTAAGCTACAGCATGTTGCACGGAGATCGCCTCACATGAACCCCAGAGGTAATGTCAGGATGGCGTGGGAAGACAAGGGCAAGAGACAGGCTGTGAGCACATGTCACTAAGACAAGGACGCCTGCTCTGTACTGACTGTGAACAGCCTGCCGTGCCGTGTGCTGATGCGTGTGAGTGCGTGCACATGCGGGTGTGAGTGTGCACACTGAGTGACACGGGAACACTACGAGGTGTGTCCAGGTTACTGGGAACAGCGGAGAATATTACATACACTCCATGTGCAGGAGCGAAAACAAATGCTCTTGTCTAAATAAACAGGAACACCGAACCCAGATCAAAACAAACACGACTAGAAAGTAATTCCCTTAGTGAATTGACTGGTAAGCTTGCCTACCAGAAGCAACGTCTCTCTTGAGATAATGCTCCGTGCAAAATGCAGGAGCCCGAACCAGGGAACAGGGAGTCACACAGTGGGGCTCACTTACGGGGACAGTGCAGAGAATAAAGACGCCAATGGGGTTTTGCAATATGGTATATTAAGTGGACAGAGAACACCCTCCCAGTAAATGCACATGGATACAATATCACGAAAATTTTGGGGAATATACAAAGCTTGGAATATGGGAAATCTCTAGATGCAGAAATGAAGATAAAATTCGCCATGAAAATATCAAGTCCCAGCTTAACCGTGGGCAGCTAATGGGGGTGTGATGACTGAATACAGGCTTAGAGTGGGAATCTGAGGCTTTAATGCCCTCAAGGAGGCAGGGCAGGTATCCTGGGCCTCAGTGGGGTCATGGGCTGAAACCGTGGACTCCTTAAAAAAGCCAGTACCCACATATGAATCAGTCTTCCTTTACAATGGAACTAGAAAATTCTCCCAGCACTGCAAAGGGGCAATGCAGTTTTCTGTCAAGCCAGGGCTATGGGTGGGGTGGGGTGGGGATTGAGTGTTTTCCTACAAGAGTTTGGAACCAAAAGCTGTTGCCCTGTGCATATATGGAGTCTATATCTGTACCATCTGATTGGCAGGGAATTTCCGGGGAGAAATTAACACAAACACAGTCCAGGCAAGTTAGAACCCCACGGCACCAGCAAAGTCACACACAGACCACTTCACAGGGTCACCTTGGTGATGAAGACCACACAGTCAAACTCGGCTCACTTAAGAAGCACTTGCAATATAAAATTATCAACCATAAAAAATAAACCACCCTCAAGTGGGCAGAGTAAATGAAAGAATCTGCACCCTCCGCTTAGAAAGTTTTTTTTTTAAAAAACCAAACAGTATGTCTAGATATTATAAAGCATATATCCACTGAAATAAACACTTAATGGACCCATTTTGCAACAGATTAAGCATAATTGAAAAGAAATTAATGAACTGGAATACAGATTAGAGCAAAGTGTGTACAATATAGCATTAAGAGAAAATGAGATAGAAATAAACATCAACGTTACATAAGATAAAGTAAGAAGGTCCAATACGTGTCGAAGGCATTCTGGAAGGGAAGAAAAGAATACAAGAAGGCATTTTCTTTGAAAAAACAGAATATGATATGGAGTTGTTTAGACCCAGAACATGGTTCCTCAGAGTGGAGAAGTACAAGCAGTCAGGAGCATTATAAACAAAAATGAACCCCTACACATGTAAATCACAGTGAAAACCTAAGACATGGCTAAAAGCAATCAGAAAAAAAAAGATAGCTTTCCTACAACAGAACAAAAGTTAGTTTGTTCGCAGAATTATGTACTCGGCAACAAGGCTAGAGGGAAAGAAATTATCACCTTCAAAAAGGGGAGGAGAAACAACCTAAAATCCTAGCTAAGCTCTTATTTACGTGATGGCCAAGCCAACAGGTGAAGCAGATGATCCATCGGAGACATTCACCGATGCGTCTGCCAGCGGGGACCGAACGCAGGAAGGAGTGAGATGCCCTGCCCACACTGAGCAGAGGCATGACTGAGGGCAGGCAGTGTCCAGCGATGATGATTATTAGGCCCAACTGGAGGGGCGCTAAAGAAGACAGAGTGGGAATACTGGAAATTAACACAGGACATGAGTGCAGGATGGGCCGAGAGAACAACATTTGACCAAAGTCCCAAAGAAGCCAATAAAGAGAACAAGGAGACCAAGTACGCAGGAAAAACAAAGTATCTTAGGGCAGTCAACATTTGTCTGTAATCATAGAAACCAAGCTAGTGAATGAATAGCTTCAGAACTCTATTTCAGTGGTTAGAAACTCATCACTGTTATGAAGCTTGGCCACGCAGGGGGCCTACGGAGTCTTAGGGGGGCACTCACACTGTGTCTCGAACAGCGTCCATTCTCCGCATGCCAATAAATTAGGAACCGACAACAAAAAGCCACCGGGAAAAGTAAGCACGAATTCAGAAATCAAAAATACATGACCAGCAAATTATAATGTAAAATGTGAAATATTTAGCACTGAATAACAATCAAACACGCCATCTCAAGATTTGTGGATGCTGCTCAAATAATCGAGGGAGATTCACACTCATTCTCTCAAGTAAGAAGAGACTGAACACAGTGGTGAAATTTCATCTCCAAGATTTAAAAACAGCAGATGCAAACGAAGATGGTGGAAAGAAGGAAATAGTTACAAAGGAGCAGAAATTAATGAGAGACAAAGCAAGGATGAAAAGAGAAAAAGGAAAACCAAAGCAGAGGTCTTGAAATAGAATGCAAACATGCAAAGTTACGTCAAAATCAATCAAAACCAAAACAGAAAAGAGGCGAACAATATTGGGAATGAAACGCAAGGCATAACTACTTTAGAACAGTATCAGGTGAAAAGGGGTGAATGATTTTATGATGGTTTTGAAAACTCAGATGTAACTGATGGTTTTCTAAACAGATACTGGACTGGACTCAGGAATACTCCTAAATAGAAGTGTAACCATTAAAGACACTGAAAAAATAGTTTAAAAGGAATTAATGAACCCCAACAGTATCAAACCCTGATGGAATCAATATCCTCTTGCTTATATAACTAGTGAAAAATAAAAATAAAAATAAAAATAAAGCCCTCAATGGGGCGCCTGGGTGGCTCAGTCGGTTGAGCGTCCGACTTCGGCTCAGGTCATGATCTCGTGGTCCGTGAGTTCGAGCCCCGCGTCGGGCTCTGTGCTGACAGCTCGGAGCCTGGAGCCTGCTTCGGATTCTGTGTCTCCCTCTCTCTCTGCCCCTCCCCCGTTCATGCTCTGTCTCTCTCTGTCTCAAAAATAAATAAACATTAAAAAAAAATTAGAAAAAAAAATAAAGCCCTCAAAACATAATCAGCAGTAAGTATTTAAAAAATACTTCATATCTAAATAAGGTATCTCAAGAATGCAATGATGGTCGGTCTAACATTGGGAATTCATTTAGTAACCGATTAAAAAGAAAAACAGGATGACCTCTATATGTATAGAATCATAAATCCTTTGAAAATCCAACACTGACTTATAATTCAAAAATAAAGAAATTGAAGCTAGAACTAGAAGGCATCTTTATTAATCTTCTAGACAGCAGCTACCAGAGCACATAGGAAACCATACTCACTGATGAAGAAAACAGAAATATTCCCTTTACATTAAAAAGAGGACTAGAGGGGCGCCTGGATGGCTCAGTCGATTAAGTGCCCGACTCTTGGTTTTGGCTCAGGTCATGATCTTGAAGTTCGTGAGTTCGAACCCCACATTGGGCTCCGTGCTGACAGTGCGGAGCCTGCTTGGGATTCTCTCTCTCCCTCTCTCTCTGCCCTTGATCATGTGCTCTCTTTCTCTCTCTCTCTCTCTCTCAAAATAAATAAATAAACTTAAAAGAGGATGAGAGATCTTGCTCTCCTGGTTTCTAGACCAACACTGGCCCGGAAGTACTAGCTAGTGCAGGAAGGCAAAAAGCAAAAGAACAACAAACAAAGAAAACGTGTCAAGCAAAGAAGAAACAAAGTTGTCACTGTGTGCAGATGTCTGATAAAATACCCAAGAGAATCCATCAGATTGAAGTTAGAAATGACAGACATCGGTGACATCACTCGAAACAAGATTCACATTAAAGAGTCATTAGCATTTCTATTCACTGGTAACAATCAATGGAAAGTGTGACTAAAAAAAATGATTTACACTCTTTAAAAATTATATACAAATAATCATTCTAAAATATTTAAGACATTTAGGGTGAATAGTACGGAATTATATCGGAAGACTTAAGACCTACCTACTTAGGTTTTATATCCTACTGCAGGATGGGATCATTCAATTTTATAAGTTGTCAATTCTCTACAAATTAATAATTCAATAGGATTTCAATAAACATACCGATAGGGATTTTAATGAACTTGAAAGCTGATCCCTGATTCATATTGTAAACAGAACAGAAATGAGAAGACAAACACAAGCCATCATACATGGCATTGGCAAACGACCGTTACTGTAATAAAACCACCAGGAAATGATCCGATTTAATAAATCATGATAGAAAAAAAAGGACCCTTCGTGGAGGAGAAAAATAAAGGTATGTCCTTTCTTCACAATGTAAATAAAAGACACTGGTAAAAGGTTGTACACATAAACAAAATTTACAACTTTTAGAAAAAGGATACATTGGAATGTTTAATTTTAAAATAAAATTTTAAATTGAAGAATATCACATCCAGCAAAAGTGCACAAATCATGTATATCGTTCAGTGAATTTCTGCAGCGAATGCACCCAGTGTAATGAGCGTGGAAATTAAGAAATAGAATTTTACCAGACATGACGAACCCCCTAAGTACTTTTCGACCACCCCATTCCAACCCCAAGACAGCCACTCCTCTCCTGCCTTTTATCCCCATAGATCAGTTTGTGGAATCACGGTGGTATTCTTTTGGGTCTGACTTCTATTCTTTAACATTATTATTATGAGGAAAGATGAAAAAGAAAAATGAAACAAAAGCAGACCAGAGCATCCAGAGCTCCATTAGAATGGGTATGGTCTCACGTACATGGAAGGGTCATCCCAGAAAGAGGACAGAGAATGGGATGGGAGAAATAGGAGGTGAGGGGAGGGTGAATGGAACAGAACTGACAATAAAGCCATAAAACCCACTGAACCCAAGCAGGCCTAACACAAAGAAAATTACGTCTATGCACATAATGTGCAAACTGCCAAAAACAAAGGTAACGATAAAGTCTTGAATGTATCCAGAGAAACACACACAGAGGAACAAGAATTGTGACATGAAATTCTGCCATTTGCAAAAACGTGGATGGAACTGGAAGGTATTATGCTAAGTGAAATATGTCAGTCAGAGAAAGACAGATACTGTATGTTTTCACTTATATGTGGAACCTGAGTAACTTAACAGAAGACCATGGGGGAGGGGAAGGAGAAAAAATAGTTTCAAACAGAGAGGGAGGCAAACCATAAGAGACTCTTAAATAGAGAGAGCAAACTGAGGGTTGATGCAGGGGCGGGGAAAGGGGTGATGGGCATTGAGGAGGGCACTTGTGGGGATGAGCACTGAGTGTTGTATGTAAGCGATGAATCATGGGGATCTACCCCCAAAACCGAGAACACACTGTATACAATGTATGTTAGCTAACTTGACAATAAATTACATTACAAAAAAAAAAAAAAAGAATGGTGATGGAGTTCTCAGAAACTAGGCAATCCTAGTGAAAAAAGTGAAATGTTACAATTTCCCAAAAGAAAAAAAAATCATCCACCTGGATTTTTTTATTCAGAAAAAATATTTTCAAGAAAATTAAAATGACATAAAGACTTTTTCAGATAAACACAAGCTGAGGGAACGTACTGCCTACTGACCAGCTCTCTAATGTTAGAAGAAGTTTACTCAGGCAGAAAAAAAATGATGCCAGGGGAAATCTGTATCTATAAAAAAGATCAAGAACTAATAAAAAGGTGAGTAAACATAAATCTATTTTTTCTTTATTTTTTTTAAAGTTTATTTCTTTTGAGAGAGAGAGTATGTGTGCAAGGCAGGGGCAGAGACAGAGAGAGAGAGAGAGAGAGAGAGAGAGAGAGAGAGAGACAGAGAATCCCAAGCAGGCTCCACCCTGTCCCTGAGAAGCTCAACTCAGGACTCGATCTCATGAACCATGAGATCAGGACCTGAGCTGAAATCAGGAGTCTGATGCTTAACTGACTGAGCCACACAGGTGTCCCAAAAGCTATTTTTTTCTTAATCATTTTTGAAAATACTTCTAAACTGAAAATAAAAATGCGTTGTGGAGTTTATAACAGAGGTACAAACAAAATGTATGACAAAGTATCAGAAAGGTTGGTATAACAGAAATGGAAGAACACTTCTGTAAGATAGAAACATTCATGTAGAGCAGCATGAACTCAATTGAAGATAAACTGTGCTCAGGGAAGATGCTCACGTTAACCCTAGAGCAACCACGGAACAGTGGAACAGAGTTTTAGCCAATAACCCAAGAGTGGAGGAAAAAAAATGGAAGAATAATCTCAAGCAACCAAAAGTGGACAGGAAATATTGAACCAAAAATCAGACGGGATGCAAAATAAACAAAAAACAAAAACAAAACAAAACAAAAAACAAAAACACACCATGAACCCCCCCCCCAAAAAAAAAAAACCCAACAAAAACCCAAAGAGTAAGAAGGTAGGTAGATTTACTTACTTACTTACTTATTTATTTAATATAATTTACTGTCAAATTGGCTAACATACAGTGTATACAGGGTGCTCTTGGTTTTGGGGGTAGATTCCCGTGGTTCATCGCTTCCATACAATACCCAGTGCTCATCCCCACAAGTGCCCTCCTCATTGCCCATCACCCGTTTTCCCCTCTCCCCCACACCCCCATCAACCTTCAGATTGTTCTCTGGAATTAAGAGTCTCTTATGGTTTGCCTCCCTCCCTCCGTCTCTGTAACTATTTTTTTTCCCTTTCCCTTCCCCCATGGTCTTCTGTTAAGTTTCTCAAGATCCACATATGAGTGAAAACATATGAGGTCTGTCTTTCTCTGACTTATTTCGCTCAGCATATGTTTGTAGCAGTGCTTTCAACAATAGCCAAAGTATGGAAAGAGCCTAAATGTCCATCAACTGATGGATGGATAAAGATAGTAGATTTAAACCAAGTCATGTGGATTATTACATGACACTCAACGGTCGAAACGAGGGGTCCACACATATTTTCTCTAAAGGGACAAGTAACAGATGCTTTAGGCTTTCCGGGCCACACAGTCTCCACTGAGACTACTTCTGGTCATGCAAACGGGCCATAGACAATACATAAACAAATGCCCATGGCTAATTTACAAAAGCTTTATTGACAAAAACAGGCCGTGATCGTTCGTCTAAACATTCTGTTTAAAAGGCAGAGATTGTCAAACTGAAAAGAAACACACCCAAGCAAAAAAGTAAGACCTAGCTCTGTGTTATCTGTAAGAAATATACTTGAAATATAAAGATGTGACAAGTGTAGATGTAAAAGGACACAGAAACTCATCACAAGGAGGCAGCACTGGCTGTGTGAGCGTGCTAATATGAAACACAATTGGCCGCAGAACAAGGGATATCGACAGACATAAAGGAATATTCCAGGAGACGTTTCAGAACGATGAAAGAGTCAATTCCTCAGGAAGACTTAAAAGTCTTCAATGTGTACGTGCTTAATGACAGACTTTCAATATTTATTAAGGAAAACTTGACAGACTTGAAAAGAGAACTGGACACATCTACAAATACAGGTGGAGATTTCAATACTCCCCACTCGGGAACTGACTGAAAGAGTAGACAAAACATATCAACAATTAAGTAAGAGACTTTGGGGCGCCTGGGTGGCTCAGTCAGTTAAGCGTCCGACTTCAGCTCAGGTCACGATCTCGCGGTCCGCGAGTTCGAGCCCCGCGTCGGGTTCTGGGCTGATGGCTCAGAGCCTGGAGCCTGCTTCTGATTCTGTGTCTCCCTCTCTCTCTGCCCCTCCCCCGTTCATGCTGTGTCTCTCTCTGTCTCAAAAATAAATAAACGTTAAAAAAAAAATTAAAAAAAAAATAAGTAAGAGACTTAAACCATGCTACCCAGTTTAACCTAACCAGTAGTTTAACCTAATTAGTACTTTAGCCTAACTGACATACTTTGAGCAGGTGACTAGCAGCATCTTTTTCTCGAGCCCAGGCACAATGGCCAAGGTAGACCGTGTCTGTTGAATGTGAGAGTCTTGGACGTGGGTGTTCGTCAATGATGCTCTCTGCCCTTGTCTGTGTGTTTGAAATATTTCATGATTACACGATAACAGCAAACCAAATGTTCGATTGCCTTTTAATAAAATACTGCCATCTTTGAAGATGGATAGACTGGAGTCTGTGACTTGTTTCCCAAGGACGACGGCCGACCCCGCGGAGAGGAGCAGGATGGGATCTGCTGCAGCGGAGGGTGGCTCTGGCCCGAGGGGGAGGGCCAAGGGGGACCAAGGGGAGCACTTTCCTCTGTGTGTGCTCTGCTACGGAAGGTCCCGGCTGAGGGAAGACCTTGCTGGAAAGGAAGGCAAGGGTTCTTGCCTCAGCTCTGCACACATGTTCCTTAACCACCTGAGCCACACTTCCTTTCTTTTTTTTAAACAGACTTACTTTATTTTCTAGAGCAGTTTAACAAAGCTGAGTGCGAGGGACAGAGAGTTCCCATGTACTCTGTGTCCTCACATCTGCACAGTGTCCTCCATTATCAGCACCCCCACCAGCACGGTGCATCTGAACAGTGAATGAGCCCGTCACCATCACCCAGGGACCAGAGTTTACATGAGGGTTCACTCTTGGGGTTGTGCATTCTACGGGTTTGGATCAGTGCATGATGTCATGTATCTATCATTATAGGATCACACAGCATCATTTCACTGCCCTAAAACCCTCTGCGCTCCCCCATTCATCCCTCTCTCCCCAGCCTCTGGCAACCACTGATCCTTCTACTGTCCCTGCAGTACTGTCTTTTCCAGAATGTCACAGAGTTGGGATCCACAGTCTGTAGCCTTTTCCGACCAACTACTTTCACTTAGGGCTCTGTATCTAAGCTTCGTCCATGTTTCTTTGTGGCCTGAAAGCCCATTTCTTTTCAGGGCTCAAGAATATTCCATTATCTAGACCTACCCACACTTTCTTCACACATAAAATGAGAATAAGATCTTCAAGGTCCCCAATTTCAGGAATGTTCTGTGGATTAAAAGAGGTTCACAATATGAGAGCATTTTGTCACCTCCGACAGAACAGCAGTCCTTAGACCCATGGGACTGCCAACTGTATGCATCGCAGGGCCTTCATTTGCCACTGATTTCACACTACAGAGAGCTGAGTTTCCGTTAGAGCATTGCTATGCACTTTCATCGACCTTAGTCATACCTATTTTCAAGTATGCATTTCTCTATAAAGACACCATCAGCAAAATCAACATTGCACACATTCACGGCACTTACTATCACTCAGCTCTGTGGAGGCCCAAACCTACAGCTGCAGCCTCTTCAAGATATAAATGGTCACCTGTTCCCACAGCATCTACACCCCCAGGCTCCTTTCTTCCAGGGTCCACGGTAAGACTAATCATTAGCACCAAGGTGGTGTTTCATGGCGAGGTTCCTAAAGATCCATATTCCAAACGGCGCCTTATAAGGTTAACATTAATAATGACATGATGCCCAGTAAACAATAAAGGCCCTCCAGAATTCTCTGAGCATCCTCACTCACTTAAAGATGTGTGTAGACAGTGTCAGTATGTTTTCTGTTACAGTGTGACGCAGTTGAGCTCCAGAACACTCCAGAACAGAGAAGAGGAAGCATCACATCTCACCTGCTGATAGGGTCCTTCCCTGAGTTACAGAGACTTGGAAAGACTTTCCCGGAATTGTGTTTGATTGTTTCCAGGGCCTTTGTCTTCAGAGTTCCTACAAGCTATTTAATAATGTTGCTAACTTCATGCACCTGCTGGAGTCAGGAACACGGACATGATGGTCTAACTGGGTGGTCCGTGGGGACCGGGTGGTGATTTGGGGACCCACGCCACCATATGCAGGATCTGAGGCAGGCTAAAGGAGGTGTGAACAAATCGCACCCTCTGAAAAATTGTTTGCTCTCCATGGTTTACATCCAGAAGTTCAGTATCAGAATGTTTCGATCAGGACATTTATTTTTTACCTCATAACATGGTTTTTGCCTTATGGGACACTGAGTTATATTTCTTGGTATAAAATTCAGGACTTGAACCTCCATTGTATTTAGGAAATGCAGGCACAGTCTTACAGATTCATAGACAACCTTGGTCTGTAATTTGGTCCTGATTTTGCTAAACAAACATGTCGTTGTTTTAGTAGAGTCTAATTAAAAGGTAATCACCAAATTCGCTGTTTTAACTACTGGCTATGAGTTAAATTGTGTCCTGCCCCCCCAAAAAGATAGGTCCGAGTCCTAACCCCCAGTACCTCACAACGTGAATTTATTTGGAGCCAAGGACCTTACAGAAGTAATCAAGTTGAGGTCATTACTGTGGCCCTAATATAATGTGACTGGTGTCCTTAAAAAAGGGAGAAATTTGGACACAGAGATTTGGGACACAGAGGGAACACCGTGTGAAGATGAAGGTACAGATCAGGGCGATCCTTCTAGAAGCCAAAAATAATAATAATAAAGAGTGCCAGCAAAACCCAGAAACCAGGAAGAGGCCTGGGAAGATCCTTCCTCACAGCCGCAGAGGGAACCAAGTCTGCCGCCATCTTGACTTTGGACCGCCAGCCTCTTGGGCTGACAGACAATATGTTTCCTGTTGTTTGGACCCAGCACACAAATACACCATTCAGGCCGTAGGTCGCGGGGTGGGAGTCGTGTTCAGGCATAGCCTACTTCCCCTGCACCTCACACAGCCTGTGCTCAGTCGGCTCCCAGAGCCTTCCACAGTCCCGCGTTCCTGCTCCAGGGCCCTTCCATAGACTCTTCCCTCTGCCTCTCAGTCCCAAGGAGCTCAGGCTGCCTCTTCACTACTTTTAGAATTTAACGATCGTGGCCAGTTCCTTAGATGACCACCTTGTAGTGGCAATGGGCCCACTGTTAGCAAAAAGCTTCACAAACACTTTTCTCAGGGCCTTTTTCCTGCCTCACGTTTTAAATTTTCCTAAAATAAAGCACCAATAAAAATAACTTCCTGTGTTTCTGGAATCTGAAGAGATAGATTTTTATCTTAAAGAAAGCTGGATGTTGTCATTTTCCGCAAGTTGTTCAGCCGTGCCTCATTTGTCTACCTGTGGAGATTCATCAGTTGGCGCTCTCAGGCTGTCTTTACAAAGCAGCTAATGCTTAGCGGCGACGCAGCTCCTTCCGAATTCTCCACAAGGCACTGCTGGTCTGTCTCCTCCACTCTTCCTTCAAGGCTTGCTCAATATTCACTTTCCTTCTAGAAGTTTCTCTCGCATTAACCCACATCATGCCAGGCCTTCCCTTGCTTTCCGTGTCCTTAACACCTTCATATACAGTGGATATAAAGACACCGTGGCTACGCTTCAAGGTCTTCTCAGAGTTGCGCTGCCATCATAGTGAGGGCAGGACCGCCAACGATGTTCCACGCCACCGGCCAGGTGCAGGTTCCTGCAGGCGGGAGTCAGCGCCTCCCCGCCTCCACTCCCCGGAGCCCTGAGCCCAGCACTCAGCAAGTGGGAGACACTCAAGGCCTTTTTCGCCGACAGCGGGAGGATAAAATGAGCCAGTTTTACTTCAGTGGTTTTTGTAATTTGGGTCAAATACCCTTTTCCTTTTCATGACTAAAATGAATACCTGATCCCGAGAAAAGTAAGTCCCACACCGCTCTAAATGTGAGATAACGGTTTTCATATACAAAGAAAAATGCTCCAAAGTGCAAACTCCACTCGGCTGTCAGAACATATTAGGCATTATATGGAAAAGAAAAATGCAGCGCAGCCCCCTTTGCCGATAAAGGCCGCTCTTGCCTCTGCCGGCCTTGCTCTCCCCTCCACCGAAGGACGGGTAGAGCACATGGCTCTTTACTTGCTCTCCATCTGCTTAGCAATGTTACGGGAAGTGCCACCTGGTAGAGATCTTGTTTAAGTTCACTGTAACAGTGGAAAAGAGTATCTTTAGTCAGCGTAACTATTATGATTTACATGAATGAAAATCATTTTGGTTGATAACCCTAGAATGGGGGGCCTTTAAGAAGTGATCCAATTTACTCCCTGTAGAGGAGAGTTCCAGTAATTTTTCCCTTTACAGGAGAGTTCCAGCAAATAGCACTGCTGGAAGAAACTTGGCTTCAGGTCCAGAACCGTTTGCCTACAGCACAGTAGGGTCTGGGAATGTCAGGAAGGAAGAGTGGACACAAGGTGGCAGGTGGCGAGGGGGAGACGTCCAGGGGAGGGAAGCGCCAAGAGAGAAAAGATGGGGAGGGGAAGGACAGCGAGGAGACAGCAGAGCAAGGGAAGAAGGGAACCCTTCCTTCGTGTCTGTTCTAGGAACATTCCAAATTACACAGTTGTTTTTAAATTCATCAACATCAAGGAAAAACTTGAACATCGACGCAAGGAATCAATTATACAATTGGGGGATGAAAAAAACCACAAAGTCCACCAGAATATGAATACAATGCCCTTCTAAGCACATCCTGTCCTTGACCTGGATCTGGGATCCCTGCCATCTAAGCAATGGATGTGGGCCTGAATCTTTATTCATGTTGCCTGTTCAGGGACTGGGGAAAGACCCAATGTCCAGGCAGACTCTTGACCTGGTCTAGGTCAGCTGGTGAATCGCACTTGAAATCCACAGAGCCGCTTCATCCAATTTCATTAGTCTGAAACTTACCATGGATAGTTTCCTCTCTGCTCAACAGGACAGGAGGTGCTGTGGGCAAGGCCAGAGGGGATAGCCAATAAATTCTATTTCTATTTTTAATTCTATTTCTCTAGGGTACTTGAAGTTGGGAATCAGATTTATATATATATAAAGACAATTAACTAAAAATACAAGAATGGGAATAAGTACACATCAAAGAATCAGAGGTAGCAAACATGATAGGAATTCACTGTGACAATTAGCTTCTTGTCATAGGCCATAGATGACCTGGAGTGAGAAGCACAATTATTGCTACCTAAGGGGAAACTAACTTCCCTTCATTCATTTATTCATTCATTCATTCATTCATTCTTTAGCCTACATGGTGGGGCAAGACTCTAATGAAAAACAAATAAGATATATGCCTACCTTCAAGAATCCTGAGTGTAGCAAAGGATATGGGGACACACACACACACACACACACACACACACACACACACACACACACAGAGTGATCTGTCAAGTGCTCCAGAAACAGCATTAATACCTGCGCATATTACAGAATGGCTGAGCTCTGGTGGAATGCTCTTACAGTGTGAAAATTTCCACCCACAATCCACTGAGATGTCCCTTCTGATGCATGATCTCCCCACCCATAAGGATCACCTAGACTAGGAAACCCATGGGAATAATGCGGCTCCTAGAGTAATCCTTTGGTCAAAGACAGAATCAGAATTCATCAGAACCCACTGCCATAGAAGGTTGCAGGGATATGGCACCATTTCTGTAGTTGCCCCTGGGTGCCTGAATAAATGGCATGTTCTCTTGTCCATAGCCTCTCCTGGTTCTTCCGTCCACAGGAAGGCTGCTTTAAAAGGGCAGATCAGCCTTACCATATAATTAGGATGTTATTAACTACTAACTTTCTCCTAGTTCAATTCCAGCATATGGTATAGTTGTGAACAATGCTGCCTAACTCACCAGCTGAGTCATCTGTGTGTAGGACTCAGGTCCATGATCAAACAGCACGAGGGCTTGCTTTTCCTCTGTTTGAGCTTCCCGTGCCCACCCCAGTGCCTGGAACGGAGTAGCACACACCGAGGGCGCTCAGGTTCTGGTGGACCAAATCCTTGGGTGCACCTAGGAGCACCTGTTGGCTCAGGGCACAGGGCCCATTTTTTTTGTTTTCCATTTACACATCAGTGGCACTCAGGGTCCTAGACAGGATGCATAGTTATTTTACGAGTACATGCCCTATGATCCTGAGCCAACAGCTTGCTAGAGCTGACAATCCCTAGTCTGACAACTAAGTGAGATCAATTCATAATTTAACAGCGAAGGAGCACCATCGAATTTAATAGTAAAACCCCACATAGTTGTTTTTTCAAAGATTCATAAAGAAGAAATTATGCCCTGTGATCACAGGAAGGTAGCGTCCATGCACCAGGAATTATTAACAATGCAAAATGCATCATTATTCAGTCAAAATCTGCACGGCTCTGCTTTCTTCCTGCCAATTAAGTAAGAATTTAGGCAGACCAGAGCTATTAATATCTGATCCTAACAGAGTGCGGTAAACTACGTATGTGCCTGATACATCGGCACAGCCATCGGCACAGGAGTGATGATTAATTTGCAGTATCTGTGCCACCTGTCAGGTGCCCCCGCCCTGCATCACCCCCCCCCACCCTCTCCAACAGTGCATCACATGGTTAACCACGGGGACAGTTAGTTGTGTTAGCTGTTCCCTCCCAGCGCGGCTCAGTCCCACACTTGGGGGGTTTCTCTCAGTTACCGCTTGACCCTGGAGCCTAAATACCGTTTGCGAGGATGGGGGAGATGTGTTTTTTACTCCTGCTGCAATGCCCTCTGGTCAGCCTGCCAAAGGGGGCACTGACTGGGAGGCTAGGTACACCCACCGTGCCTGGAGCGTGAATGACTCCCTCGCCTTCTTGCTCACATCACGAAGCTGTGTTCGGGGTGGTTTCTGGGCGCACAGATCAACAGGGGGGAGGCAGCTGTGTGCATCACCGTGTGTGTGTTTAAAGACGAAGTGCTCAAGTACCATCCAGGGCTCCACCTGGAATGCGTGTCCTGTGGCTGCACGGCCGCCCCGCCCCTCCCAGGGCCGGCACGCTGGCCGCAGCTGTCCTGAGGGCCTCTCCTCAGGTCCCTTCATTGCCTCCTCCTCCTCTGCCTCCATGTGACTCCCTCAAGGGGCCATCGCGTTCTCCTCCCTTGGGAAGCCCCACCTTTGTACCCTACATTTTCCTCTCCAGCTCTTATCCCCACTTGGCATGTTATAAGCATATTGGCTTCTTCCTGGTGTCTGCCCGGTAGAATACAAGACCCATGGGAGCAGGGACCTGGTCTGTTCTGTTTGCTGCTGTATTCCTAGCTCTGCCAAGAGTGCCTGATGACGTATTCCGGACTTCACGAATACTCGTTCAATAATTGAATGGGTGCTGATGAGGATCCCAAGTTGCTCAAATGGGCTAATGTTTTATTTTTTCACCGTGCTATTTTGGGCAACATGTGTTAAACCAATCTTTTTCCAGTATCTTCTTCTGTTCTCTCCCTGCTCCAAGCCATGACAAGCCATGTTTTTAACAGAACGGGTATGTCTGAGGTTCTTGGAGTGCTACTCCCGTCACTGCTGTCTTGGGGGCACCACCGAGTGCGGCCGTCCTCCTGCGGCCACACGGCGGGCCCCTCGGAGCCAGAAGATGAAGTAATGAGCAGATCCTATTTTCAGGCCTGTGAGTCGGTCTGCAGGGGGACTCGGGGGCTCCAGATCCCGGTACCTCCAGAACAGGAGCCGACGTCTGTCCATCCCTGCCAGGATCCTAGTTTCTCCTTGCATAAGGTCACCACCAACTGTGATCTTGACCAGACCTTCCAGTGCCAGCCAAGAGAACCCACGCACTCATCCGACTCCCTCCAGACCTGCTCTGTGGCTCTGGACACCGCAGGCTGGTTAGCACCCCTTGAACCCAGAACTCGACCCCCAGGCTCCCACCTTTTGTAAACTGCTCATCGCAGGATGGTCTTTTCCCCTAAGGAAGTCCAGCCAGGCCAGCCAGTTCTGGATGAGGGCCTGAGGCTGTGTATACTAAGATGGTGGAAACGCCCTATTTCAGACCTTCTTCCCTTCACAGAGAGGCCACTGAGAAACAGTGACGTCAGTCCTCGTCTGCTGTGACTGCTATCGCCACCATCGTGATCTCTGACGTTGGTGCCATCATAATTAGCAGTCTTCATCATTGTCCTTTCTACTGCTTTTTCCACCACCACCAACAACAACACCATCACCAAGACGACTGTCATGGTGGCCATCGTTGCAGCTACACCCAAGATTCCACTCTTAGTCTTAACCCTAATCTCGAGCGACAGCTCCTTTCCTGTACCCAAACCCTTCCTGCGCTTTGAGAACCCACCCTGGGCATATGAGTCGCTGAATCAGCATCAGAGGGGAGACATTGGCTGCCCTTCCAGTCCCCAGCCATTGCCTGGCTCCCCCTTCCCAGTGGTCTCTGTGGTTGTGGTGTTTGCAACTCTGGTCTATGACCTCAATGCCAACATGTGCCGAGAGACCCCAGGGAAGGCACAACAAACCACGTTTTAATTTTGCTTCTGAGCCTAAGCTTGTCTCCCTCACTGCTGTCCTCCAGGGCCCAGCACGTTCCATGTGAACTTTACTTAGCTCACCAGTCCTATCGCTGTGGCCTAATGGGCGACACCGATCATGGTTATCTTCCTCCTGGGGGAGGCCATCACTATGGCCTGGGACTGAGCAAGTAGTCAATAAACACTTATTAGCAGAATGGATGTTCGGGTTCGAGTGAAAAAAAAATGGGGTCTGCCTCATTAGGAAATGAAGGTCTATTTACCAAGCTTGGCTTTTCCATTTTAAGTAAAAACAGACCATGGAATATACTCTTTGTTTACAATAAATGTGGATGCTGTGATACCGAGGGATTCTAAAAAGACACCGAAAAATGATGCTCATGCTTGCATGAGATGTAAAAGCACAAAAAAACGGGAAGCTTTGGAAAGTGGCAAGGATATAATGTTTGATCCATAAAAACAGAATTGAACCTAGAATTCGATTCCCAGGCTCATGTGCTTTGGAATCCGTTCGCCGTGGGACGGTTTTGCCCCCAAGTTGGCTCTGCTGTATCTCCAACCCTGTGTGCTTTCTTTCTTGTTCGAGAAATGGTCGGGGGCACTCTGCTGGACAACACAGACTGTTGTGCCAACAAGTGACAATCCCAGCTTTCACTGCAAGACCACGTGCCCTGCTTGGCACGTCTTATTTTTATAAGCCGTTGATACCTCAGAGCTAAAAAGTCTGTTTTTCCCAATTGCTAGTGGGGGGGGGGGGTAACGGAGGGGGGAGCTGAAGAAAACATGACCCTCTCCGGTTCTGTCTTCCTCCTCTGCACACCCCGTCCCCACCCATGGTCACAACACCAAAACCTCAGTTTCTATAAGAAGAGAATTAGATAGGATGGGATTGGCGTGAAGAAAGAAAACCCAATTATTTCTTCACTAATTCTCTCAATTACTTCATTAATTCAGAAGCATAACAGGTGAACCAAGGGTGCCCAAGATCTTAGCAATCTGGACAACGCTCATTTGGCTGCACAAAGGAAACACTAAGGATACACAACAGCTGTCTGCAAATATTTGAGGGTCATTAAGTGACAGTGGAGGAAAAACTGCATTTGCTGTTGCTCTGAAACTGGACTAATATGGCAGCCAATAGACACATGTGGATATTTAAGCTTAGGGTAATTACAATTAAAAGCCGAGTTCCTCCGTCACACCTGCCACATGTCAAGTGCTCCACCGCCATGTGTGGGCAATGGCTACCATCTTGGACAGCACAGAAACACAGCATTTCCATCAGTGCAGAAAGTGCCACTGGCCACTCCTCTGCCAAAGGCGGAACACGATTCAGGAACATGACGTCCTAAGAGGTAGACTTCAGTCCGTCTAGAGAAGAACTCTGTAACAATCACAACTGTCCAGCTTCAGGAGTGGGTGTTCTACAGGGAAGGAACCTCGTAAAGGGAGAACAGAGAACAGAGCTAAGTAACGAGAGACAGGAACGTTCCCTTCCGGAGAAGTTGTGCCGTACGGTGACCGGATGCCCGTCTACGTCCCTCCAGTCTCACAATTCTACGATCTTATTCATCACAGAATATGACCGATGTGGTACAGGAAGAAGTACATGCTCATGTTGAGAGAGGAAGAGGAGGGCACCTGTTTAACACGCATCAACCAGTAATCACGACCCAAGTAGAAGGACTTCTGGGATGATCGAAATTATTTTTTTTAAGTTTTTTATTTTTCAAGAGAGAGAGAGAGCCCGTGCACGCATGTGATCAAGTCGGGGAGGAGCAGAGAGGGGGGAGAGAGAATCCCAAGCAGGCTCTGTACTGTCAGCGCAGTAGGAAATCAAACCATGAACCTAGAGATCACGACCCGAGCTGAAATCGGACGCTTCACCGACTGAGCCACCCAGGGGCCCCTGGGACAATCAAAATTCTTAAACGACATTTCACAAACAACAAAAGCTGGTGTCTGCATCCCATCCAACCCCGCCATCCCGTGAAAATTAGAGAAAAATTAAGCAAAAGTAACCCATAAGCCTCAGAATGCACACTCCGGTAAACGGCTAAAAGAGAGATTTGGGTAGAGTGGTTCACGGGCAGAGTCTTCCGCATCCAGATCCTGTTTCCCATTGACTAATGGCTTTGTGAGAACTGACCAGCCTGGCAGAGTTTAACAAGCCTCCTGCTCATTAAGAGAATGTGTCCGCCTGGTTACCAGGTAACTGAGTGTGTCAGGGTCCACGCGACAACAAAGAGCGCGGAATACTAGCCACAGACACAAAGATGAAGTCCGTGCAGTTGCCGTAAAGTTACAATTAAAATTTTCTTTAATCTGGGGCGCCTGGGTGGCTCAGTCGGTTGAACGTCCGACTTCACCTCAGGTCACGATCTCACGGTTCGTGAGTTCGAGCCCCGAGTCGGGCTCTGGGCTGATGGCTCAGAGCCTGGAGTCTGCTTCCGATTCTGTGTCTCCCTCTCTCTCTGCCCCTCCCCCATTCATGCTCTGTCTCTGTCTCAAAAATAAATAAACATTAAAAAAAATTTTTTTTAAATAAAATAAAATTTTCTTTAATCTGTAAAAACGTTTTTTAGGAATGCATACGTTATTAATTCGGTCAGGTGCATGGATATTTGGCTTCGAGAGAAAAGCCAGCTCGTTTCTTTAGCTCAACGTGCTGGTAACACCTGCAGAGTCTCAGGTAGACAGTTAAGAACAAGCTGTGGGGTGGCATCCTGGAATGCGTCACAGGCTAAGAAGGACGCAAGCAAGGTCTCCGTAATGAGACACCTAGTGTGCAGATCAGGGCAGATATTCTATTCTGAAGGGAGACATCACACGTCCCCGGAGGAACCGGGGGGCATCCAGGACAATCAGTCTCCCTTCTTGATTAGGAATTAAAGCGTCCACAAGAATTCCACTGACAGCATCTTCTAGAGCAAGCCTTTTTGGCCAGCAGGACCTCTCTTCCTCGGTGGGACACTCCTGGGGACAAGTAGGGATGGGGTGGTGTGTCAAGAGAAGCCACATTCATGGAGCCTGATGAGAACATGTTGCTCTCCACCCGCCCGCCCCGGCCAAGGGCCTAACGAGAGAGCCCGTGCCAGCAGCAGAGGCCCCGAGGGCTCCCACTCTGCGGTCCCTGACCCGGATCTGTCTGCAGCTGCTCTCCATCATTGTCTGGGGGCGCAGATGTGGCTGCAAAAATCACCGACCATAGTCTCGTCCCTCCTACACTCACATTACGACTGATGACAGCTGTCACGGCTGCAGCCGTACGTGTGCAAAGCTTGATTCCGTCTACAATCCTGCTCCTCAGATCCTGCTTCACGCCTCTGGCCGGTTCCACACGCGGACTATCCGGAACAGATCAGCCCCGCACACGAGCAAGCAGGCGATCTTTGTCCCATCCGCTGGCCGCCACGACGTGTCCACACAAAGCAGTGACGGGGGAAGGCACGCAGGTGGGAAAGACAGCCCTGGGGTGCAATGATGATTTCGGTCTTGGCTTTACCACCAGTGGGTGAGCCACAGGACTTGGGGCAGTCAACGTCCACTCTCCAGAATTCACCTTCCTCATCTTTGTGCTTTGGAAGGTCCATTCCAGCCCTGTGATCCCATGATGCCGTCGGGCTACAGACAGGAGACGCCGGGGACTGGGGAATCAAGTCCAGGGTGCTCTCCATGCAGGAGGAGAGCCCTCAGAAGGTGAGTCTGTAGGCACAGGGGACAGGATTTGTGGCACGATTAGAACTGCAGGAGGCAGTGCCACGCCCCCCAACAGCCCCTGGGTGGGAGGTGCACAGGGGAAGGACCAGACGAGGAGCTGCGTGGTGTCGGTCTCGGCCAGAAGCCACAGGAGTCCAGACGAAGGCGACGGCAGTGGGAATGCAGAAAAACAGGATCCCAAGTTACCGGGGCCAATCGCTCAATTTGGTTCGAGTCAGGAACAAGGCAGCCACATGACACACGGGTCACACAAGATCCAGGGACTCACGGGGAGAGGCCATCTGGAAGCACAGGGCAGGACGGGCACATGACGTGCGCTCCCTGACCCTGAGGGCAGAATGCTGGTGCCTGAGAGTCCTCAAGTCCTCAAGTCCTCAACCTCTCGCGTGGCCTTCTGTGGCGGGATAAGGCCGTGATTTCGCAGGAACTTAGAGAACTGTTTCTGTTTTCCCTTTCTTGATCCTATGGCATTCACTGGTCCTTTCATACATTCACCCAATATTTGCCGATCGTTTATTACCTGCCAGGTGTGAATGAACACCGCAGATCGTTTGTGCCTGTGGGGAGCCCACAGCTCAGGGACAGGAGACAGGCATGCTCCGCGGGAGGCCCAGGGCAACTGGGGAGGCCTCCCCGAAGAACTTACATTTCTCGACAGAAGACAACAGCAGCTGGACAAGGTCGCGGAGGACATCCAGCCGGAGGGAAGAGCGTGCGGTCACTTGCGGTTCACTGAATTGCAAGCAGCAGAGTCCCAGGGCAGTGGCTTCGACAGGCAGGTCGGTTCTCCGGCACGCGAGTCTAGAGGACGCGGTCGGGGGGCAGTTCAATGGCGCCGTCCAGGAGGGCCGTCTCCTGCTCTGACGCCCTCCCGCGGGTTTGGTCCCTGCTTGTCCCACGTGCCTGGTGCCCCACGCTTTGCTGGAGGCGGAGCCACGGAGGAGGGAGGGCCACCCCGTCTCTCTTTCAAGAGAGCCACGCTTTCTCAGATGTCCCCGCTACGTGTCCACCACTGTGATGTGACACTGGTGTCCCCGCCACCCTGTGAGCCGGGCAGGGGAGCGTCTGGTGCTTGGAAATGTGTGAGCGGACACCAGCAAGCAGGGAAAGGACTCGGCCGTCCAGAGAAAGAGCCCGGCGCCCCAGGGGCGGCCAACCGCGCATCCACGGCAGGGAGGGGTCAACCCCGCCTCGCGTCAGTCTGCGCCCCCCTCCCCAGTCACCGCCCAGCTCCCTCTCGAAGACAGAGCACGAAGGATCAGTCTGTCTTCACCTGCTTCATGAAGACCTCACCTCCCGGGTTTCTCCCCAGCCCCGGCACTGGCTGCTCCAGGCAGATGACGTGTGACAAAGGTCCTTCCTTCCTCTCCTCCCCGCACCCGCCCCGCCTCCCAGCCCTGCAGGAACTCAGGAACCACATCTTCACAGCTTAACCTGCAGTCCTCCATTTCGATGAAGCAGCAGGTAAATTCCCACAGCAGAATGCGTTACGTGCCCACACGGTGAAGGCAGTAAGATTCCAAAGAAGTCAGAGATTTTCTCCGTATCTGGACGCAAAAAGATTCTCCTCTTTAAAGCTACTTTCAGAAGGTTACATACTGTTTGTCGCCACTTATTTGACATTCTAGGAAAGGTCAAACTGCAGGGACAGAAAACAGGTTATTGGCTGCCAGGGGCTAGGGTAGAGGAGGGCCTGACCTCAAAGGGGGTTTTCTGGGGTGATGAGGGCTCAGTATCCTCATGGGAGCTGACAGTCACACAAGCTTACACGGGCCTTAGAAGTCAGAGAACTGGGGGTGCCCGGGTGGCTCAGTCGGTTAGGAGTCCAACTCTCGATTTCGGCTCAGGTCATGATCTCGCGGTTTGTGAGTTCGAGCCCCGCGTCGAGCTCTGCACTGACAGCACGGGGCCTGCTTGGGATTCTCTCCCTCCCCCCGTCTCTCTGCCCTGCTCCCTCTCTCTCTCTGTCTCAAAACAAAGAAACTTAAAATAAATTTTTTAAAAGTCAGAGAGCTGTCCACCAAAAAAAAAAAAAATGTAAACCTTTAGAGAGAGAAAAATTCAATTTTTAATCGTTTTATGCATAACATGCTTCTACACTAAAACCAAAGAGATCCAAGATGGGTTGAGGACTATCATAGCTGTAATCCACCAACGACAGCATTTCCACATGCATTCTGGGCTGAGTGATTATAAAGATGAGCTGCAGAGCATTCTTACATATTTACGACGTTACAAGTCTCCTTAGAACGAAGGGCTTTAAAAGACACTTCACAGAACATATGTCTATACGCACGGCTTAACAAAAGTGCAGTTAAGAAGCCTGAATCATGGAAGCCGAAATCGCTCACAGTGGGCAAACATTCCACCCACACAAGTGCTCACAGCCCCGAGAGGGCTTGAGCGGCCGCGACAACCGCGTGGAGGGGGAGGGGGTGCGCGTCCGTTTGTGAACTGAGCGTACGCTCGTGGAGGCCTGCCACGGGGCAGCTGGGGCGCGAGGCTACATCCGAGGCCGTTCAAGTCCAGTGGAGACAGAGACTATCTGGCAACTGCGAAGGGCTGAGGACGTACACGGGGGTCACTAACCCACACCTGTGGGGTCAGGGAGGGCTTTGAAGGGTGTGGTAGAACTTTCAGGGGATGGAGGGGGCAGACTCCCCGGGTCCCTTGGGGCTCCCTGGAGGCAGCAGAGCGTGTGACGGGGAGTGAGACCTCTTGGCCAGTCGTGGCTGCACAGGGAAGCAGGTCTCCGGCTGCAATGCAGAGTCAGTCACACCCAGATCTCCTTCAAGTGCAGAGTCTGATTCATTACGTTTTGGGCAGGGGCCTGAGGCTGAGGATTTCTAACACGCTTTGTGGCCATACCCCTGCTGCTGGCCAGTGGATCGCATTTTGGGGATGGCAACGACCGATACAGGAATTGCAGTGAAAGACTGGGTTGCCCAGGGACAGCGTGTTGCAAAAGGAAAAGTGACTGAGTCCAGGACTCAGAATCTGCATGCTGGGCAAACTCCTACCCCGGCAGGCGAAGGAGAAGCAGCCAAAAGAACCTCTGTGGGTGAGGGGTCAGGAGAGTCAAAGGAAAGGGGAGGAGTGAGGGATCTTAGTTCTGCCGGAAGCGCCAGCCTGGTGACGCTGGAGGAGGGAGGTGCTCTGACTGAACATCTGCGTCCCAAAGTCACATACTGCAGCTCTAACCTCCAGTGTGGCCGTATTTGGACATAGGCCGAGGAGGAGTTAATTAAGGTTAAATGGGGTCATAAGGCTGTTCCCTGATTCGATAGGACTTGTGGTCTTACAAGAGGAAGCACCAGAGACTTGCCTCCCTCTCTCTCTCTGCGCACACACCGAGGAAAGGCATGGCCCGCACACAGCAAGATGGCGGCCGTCTACAAGCCGGGAAGAGAGCCCTCATCAGAAACCCAACCTGGACTTCCAGCCTCCCAAACCGTGAGAAAATTAATTTCTATCGTTGGAGGCACCCAGTCTGAGAAATTCTGTCGTGGCGCCTGAGCTGATGACACTGATTTGGGTACCAGGAAGTGGGGGGCTGTTGTAACAGACACGTAAGAATGAGGAAGCAGCCCCGGAAGCGGGTGACGAATGGAGGCTGGAGGAGGGCTGAGCTGCGGCTGGAAAAAGCCCGGGTTGCCATGAAAGAACCGCTGGTCCCTATGTGCATGTAAAGGCCGTTCTGATGAGCTCTCGGCTGGAATGAGGACCCGTCATGGGAAACGAGAAGAAAGAGTCCCCCTGTCATAAAGCAGCAAAGAATTCCGGCTGAATTATAGTCCCTTGGACTGGCGATAGGACTTGCGAGCCTTGGAACTGGACAGGTGGCGAGGAGGCTTCTAAGCGGAACGTGGAAGGTGGGGGCTGGGTCCTCCTGACTGCTCACAGACGGTTTGAGAGGACGGAGATGAATGCAAGAAGGAGTGGTTATGTGGGAAGGACCGGAAACTGGACCACTCGGAACATGCTCCACCTACTCGTATTGAGGAAACGAGGAGGCCTGTCTGGAAGCGTCCCGACAACCCTCTGGTAGAGACCAGCCGGGAGCGAGCCGGAGTTCAACCAGCCCCTCGAGCCGAGGCAGACCCAGAGAGGGATCGTATCGCAGGAACACTGCTATCAGGGACCACAGGGGACAGTAACCTGGTACAGAACGAAAGAGGGCATGCCGATGTCTTGGATGCTACGGGACAGGACCGTAGAGCTCTCTGGCTGCAGACAGGCTTCATTCTCCAAGAAAAGGGAAGAATTCAGAAATCACGAGAATCATCAGGGCAGAGGGCAGCTCTCCAGGGGCAAGGCCCCTGTGAGAGAGCCTCCAGCCAGAGGATGATTCTCGAGACTTAAGACAGACACGACCTTGCTAGATGTGGGGTGTCCTCGGGCCTGTCCCCCCTTCCCCTTTCTGATCTCTCACTCGGAATGGGACGTGTGTCCCTGCCCATCCACCATTCCATTCTGGAAGCACATGACTGGCTTCACGGGCTCCCAGGTGCACAGGAGACAGCCTGAGGCTGAATCTGATCTCGGGCCTCAACCAGAGCAGATTCAGATGATGTTCAGGTGAGATGTGGACTCAGGTTAGAGTGGATGCCAGAATGAAGACCTGGGGGCCATCTGGACGGGAAGAACGTATTCTGCAAGTGACAAGGACATGCACTTCAGGGGGCAGTGGTGAAGTGCCAGGGAATCGACTGTGTCCCCTCAAAATTCACGTGGGAGCGCTAACCCAGCGTGACGGTATTTGGAGATGGGCTTCTATGGAAATAATTAAGGTTAAGTGAGGTCATATGGGTGGTCCCTGATGTGACTAGCTGACTAGCACGGGGGAGCACAAATGAATTCAGTGACGGCCAGAAGACAGCTGGTAAAACCAGGTCCGGCTTCGCCGCAGTGGCAGGGGCAGCACAGTGGAGTCAGGAGGGTGCCTCACAGACAGGACGTTGAGTCAGCCATGACCCCGGGCAAAGCGGGCAGCCTCGTCCAGCCCCAGTCTCCCAATCTGTAGAATGAGAGGACAATGCTTTCACCCCAAGATCCTCTTTCCTCAGGGATTCGGAGGGAATGGACTCACTGGGGACCTGTCTCCTCCTTTCCCATCTGCCTCTCTGCCCCTCATGGCATGCTGGCCCGTCCCACCTTGTCCACTCGGGCTCCCTGGTGACCGTCAGCAGAGGACGTGACCGATACTCCATCTGAGATACTCCATCTGAGAGGACGTGACCGATACTCCGAGGGCAGATTACCAAAGCATCACTTTCCCTGGCTTTTCCGAACACCCTGTGCTCGCGGGCAGCGTCGGAACCCTTGGTCCATTTGGAGCAGAGCAATCGAGTTAGAACTGACGACTGTGACATTATGCAGATTAACCTACGGGATGTTTTTACTAATTCTTCTTTCCTCACCCAAGAAGTGATGAGATCAAAGCCAAGTGTCCGTCAAATCTACCCGGGCATTTCTGTCCGTTCTTATTTCTTCGATCCAGCGTTAGGAAAACAAAAAGGTTTTCCTTCTTTCAGTAATCGTCTCTGGTAGCTGTTGTGGCAGCCAAAAAAAACTGAGAATTCTCGAAGCCCCAGATGAGTCGGTCAGGCGGCACGCTCAGTTATGGAAAGGTGCCTGGCTTGGGCTCCTTCCACGTAAGGGATGACCACCTTTCCAGTTTATAATTTCTTAATTAGGTAACAGGTTGCAGGGCTGCTGGAAGGATGACAGTGCACACTCCTCCTCTCCGTTTCCCACCTTCCGCGGACACAAGGTCTACCCCCTTCACACGCACCCGTACCCACGCGCTCCCAAACACGCCCGCGGGAAATCCTGCAAACACGGGCTCATTGGTGTCGGTCACGCTGCTGCCACCGCCCAGCAGAAGGTGAGACAGACACCAAGAGGCCCAGGGCAGCTCCCAACTTAAGGCTCATTCAAACAACTCATCGCTTCTGCTCGTTAATTTCTACAGGCTCCAAAACTGTGGTTACTGACTTGGCTGGAAGTCCCACCATGGCAGATGCATCAATAAAACCCGCCAAGCCTTGATGTACATGCACGTTATCACACGACCGAGCACTCTGGAGACTTCCTCTCCCATTTTCGGGGTTTTTCTTCCCCCCTTCAGGAGCCGCACAACCCAGTAAGAGGGAAAAAGACTGTTAGGAAATTAAGACCTATTGTTTAATAAAACACACGGTCCCAAGGCATTTGCTGTGTCGTGCGTGGAGCGTGTCATGGGGTTTTTCAAATCACACGGCATCCCTACTGTGGAAAACACCAAGAAAGAAGCGGGGATACAATCAACTCTTAAAAACTACGTTCTGAAAAGTCTATCTGGTATCACACACATGACAGCTACGGCTGCCAGTGGGAAAAGCTGAAGCGTGCCCTGACCTGTTTCCAGCCGCAGGCTGTCTAATTTTACCGCCAAACTAACGTGGCCATATGTGTGATATTGTTGGAAATACTCCGGAAGGCATCTTCACGGAACGTTGTGTTGAAGTGTTTTCCTTAACAGCAGTTGGAACCCAAGACCACAAATGGAACCGGTCCTAACATACAATAGTGATGAATTCCTTCCAGGTTTTAGTAACAGAAAAATGCTTCAGCCACCGAATAGGGATAATAGATGATGATCTCTGGTGAAAGTCTCTAAGCCGTCACTGTTGTTCAGGGGACCCCGTAGCTGGGTCCATATCAATCAGCTTTGCGTCCCTGCATGTAATTGCTGCTAACGAGCTCACCCGCAATAATGGCCTGTTAAATGGGAACTGAGAAACAAATCTTTCAGGAAGAATTTGAGTCATTTTTCCCCTCGCTACGTTACAATGGCGGCCGAGTATAATAAAAGCAATTAAGTGTTCTCTATTTAATACCTCACTATGTCACTCAGCAAACCTCATTTCCCTTTCTTCACCTCTTTTATTACCGACGACACAAACCTCACTCATCAATCTGGCTCGCTCAGAGACCCTCCACGAGCTGGGGGCCCGCAGGAGTGACAGTCATCACGTTACCACCGCTCACCCTCCTCTCGAGGCCCCCGTCCGAGCCGGTCTCTGAGCTGCCCTGGCTCCTCGGACCTTCCACGGCATGGTATCCCCTGACACGCCTGCCCTGTGGCTAGCTGACACGTTGTGTCCCCCATCTCTCAGCAGGTGCTGCCATTCTGCCCCCCGTCGTCACCGACGCCTGGTGCTCAGCGGGTCTCAACGCCCCCTCTGCTGTGGACTCTTCAATGCCAGGCCTGAGAGTAAGTCCTGCCTCCTCTCCCTCAAGCCGCGGGGAGCCCGGGCGGCACCTCGTCCCCCAGCAGCTCTCGCAGATGCCTGGCGGCTCCCCGGCCTTCCCACCTGCCTCATTCCTGCCACGGGGGACTAGCCACGGCATCTCACGTGCACTGGCCCACAGCGGCACACTCCTTCCGCAGCCACCGCTACCCAGACTTCTGACCCAATGGAAGACCCCCCCTTTCCTACTGCTGGTCCCTCCTGGTTTCACTTCCCTCCATGACCCCATGAGTGTCCATGGTTCCTCGAGAAAAGCACTCCTTCAAAAACGCCTTTAAGTCCCAACTTCACTACCTGCCAAATTTGCAGCCCCAGCTGGTACCAAGCACGGGACCCCAACGAGCCCACCGGTCCACCAGCGGCCCACACGGTCTTCGATCATCTCCTGCCTCCTTCCTCCACCACGAGAAGGGCCCTCTCCCAGAAGCCAGAAGGTTCTGGAGGGAGCAGAGTGAGTTCAAAGGCCCTGGGGTCGGCAGGGGCATGCAATGTTAGAGCCACAGAGAAGGCGCTGTGGCCGGACAGAGCAGGTGGAGAAGGCCACGCAGGCCTCAGGCCTCTGTCACATGCCGGTGTCCCGCCAGCCTGCAGGGGGAGCCACGGTGCCAGGAGACGGCCCTTATTTCAGGCTGAAGAGCACCTGGCCGCCTGCAGAGGCCAGTGTGGACAGGGAACAAGAGGGGAAGCATAGAGACCAATCAGCGAGGTTGCTCAGGAAGCGGTCAGCTTGCGGCGCTGGGAGGGGACAGGTTTCCTGGCACCTGTAAACCACAGCACACCGGGCCACTGCTGGCCGCAGCCACTGAAGCTTCAGGCCCCGCCTGCCATGCAGGGCTCCTGAGGACTGTTCTTTCGCCTGTGGGGACGCAGACATAGGCTCTTGGTGCAGCACTCCATGATACAAACGTGTCAAGCACCGTATGGAAACCACGCTCAAAAGTATTCGTCTTTAAACTGGGATCCACGGAGGGTACTTCAGGTAAGCTAGAGCCTCTGTTTCTCCCCCGTTGCTGGAACAGCACGCTTGTGCACCGTGAGCACACACACACACACACACACACACACACACAGAATTACCCGGACGACGTTTGCATTTTGATGAGAAAAGAACCACTCTTTGAACCACATTTTTCCTAGGCTTTGTACTGAGCTTTTAAACTTAGCTCCAAACCTGAACAGAAAGGCACATAAACAAAACAAAATACCCAAATTCTGTGTGTGTGCATGTTTGGAACCAGTTTGGTGTTAAAACGATACAACCACAAAAACCAGTAAACTAGGAGACGCTAAGAACCTGTTACTTCAAAAGCAACAAAAAACGGACGACCGAACTTCCAGACAAGGGAGAATCCACACTTATCCCTGACACCAGGCGGGAGGTTCGTGGGGAGGGGAAATCCACACCCATGGCCACACGCTGGCGTGGCCCTTACGTAGTTTTGCAAGAACTTTGACTCATTGGGTTTTCACGAGCTGGCGGGGGGGTCCGAGGTGTGCTGGGTGAAAACAGGTGTTTCAGACCCCGAATGACAACTTTCCATAATCAAACACAGGACGTGGTGGCTGACGACCAGGCCTTCCACAGGTAAACAGCCAACTGTAAGGTGCTTACAAAACAACGTGGGCTACGTATCTCACAAACTCTGCGAAAGACGGTTGGAACTAAAACACCAGACTGAATCACAGAGTAAAGGGGCTTCTGAGAAATATTGGGCGGGGGCCTGGGGATCAGACAGGGCACCTCTGGGCCCTGAAGAAGACCGGGAGAATTCACTGAAGGCCGGCCTCGCCCCTGCCGCGGAGCACCTTCCGGCTGCAGAAGAAGAAAGAGAGCTCCCTGCAATGCTCTGCAGGTTCCCGGGGCTGGGCCCAGAAAAGGCTGTCAGATAAAGTGGAAAGATCTAGTCCAACAGCCCGAGAATTAAGACACACGTCTCCCTTGGATGCTCCTGGGCAAAGATTTCGTCGGTTCTCAGGAGGAAGGGATGTTAGGAAACATCAGAACCACACTGTAACTACGGCATTACTGGTTGTGGTACAGGAAGTCACATACCCAGAATTACACGAGTCACATGAATTCGTTTGTAATAGAGTCAGCCCGTGAATATGGGGTCAATAATTTATAGCTAACCCCTTCTGTTTACAGAGTCTCAAGCTGGTTTTTAAAAGTCAACTCTCATACCCAGAGGTGACAGGTAACCACGCTGGACAGGTGCACTGAAGACTGAAGGGCAGGGTCACCTCGCCAAATGTGCTTGATCAGGCCTGTCCACATTCGAGTGCTTTTCAGGCTTCACCTGAATTATACGTTCACAGTGGCTCAGACAGCAAGGCGGGCCACAAGCACTCACTCCGAGGACAGGAAGAGGGCAGGAAGTTATCCCACGTGAGACCGCTTCAAATTTCTGCAGTGAAAAGCCCAGCATCACATCCCATTCTCAAGTCGGAGCAGGATCAGCCTACAGGTGCGGGGAAGTGAGCCCCAGGAGGTGGACACGACCCTTCTCTCAGCCGAGGGATGGGGTCCAGAAAGCTCAGGGACCATGACGCTTCCTGTGGTGACACCAGCATTTCCCAACCACCCTGAGAAATACAGACATGAGAGAAGGTCTGGAAGTTTAAATTGCTAGAGACTCCGGAAAAACCCTGCTTTCTGCCCCCTCCGTGCGCTGGGAAATGCCCAGCTCAGCCCTCACAGATCGGTCCCCAAACCTCCCTGTCGTGGACGCAGGCGGGGACCCCAGACACAGCCGGAGACAGAAGACCAGGCCTCTAGGAACCACCATCTGTGCTCAGAATAGCAAATCACTTGATTAACTTCCCCAACTAGTTAATGGTGCCACCATTAACCAAGAATATATAATCCTTAGAAGAACAAAAGAGCATAATAATATTTCTTGGTACACTTTCCTTCTCCAGCACAAAACTTTAAAAATCTCTTTAAGATATGTGCCAGGAAACCACAAGAAATATGTCCACGTTTAATGGCCTAATGATTTCTCTCTGTATTCTAATTTTAGTGCTAAATTTGAGATTCTGGAAGTAGTATAAAAAAAAGAGAAAGTTTTCACTCGGGTTCCTAAGAGGATGATGGTAATACTACGCTTGCATGGACTTAGGCGGTATCTTTAGGCCGCTGGACTTGAAAATATAATACAAATAAAATGATAACGAGCAATTACATGATAGAGAATCCTCTTGTATGTCAAGGTCTGGGTTAGGCGTCTTCCGATATTATCCATTTACTTGTGGTGTAACCCAGACAGGGGGGCTGTTATCCATAATTGGTATCTATAACATCTCTGAGTCACTAATGGGCCACACAGTGGTATCCCCACTTCTCTGGTGAAAAATTAAAGTGGTGTGCCCCCCTCCTCGGTCATCAGCAAGTCACTTGCAGAGGGGTGATGACCGTTTGGTGTTCCTGCTCCCGGCCCAGCCCTCCCGGGGCTTCTCCAACTCCTTAAAACTCTGAAGGCGGGGGAAGAAAGATTATTACTCTCTCCCGGCAGGTGTATTATGTCCTTCAGCAGACTGTGGGGTCACCAAGTGCCACACAGATACAAGGAACCACACTTTCTTACACATGGTATGACAGGCAGCCCCTGAAGTGCTCCCGACGACCCCCCGGGCCCCACATTCACTCCCTGTGGAATCCCCTCGACTCACGCGGGGGCAGAGCCCAGTGACATGTTTCTCACAAGCAGAGCAGGATGGGGAAGGCGTAGCTGTCTTTAGGTCCTGAGGGCTGGGACTGCTGTCTTTCTGTCACTCTCGGCCCAGCCTGCTTGCTGCTCTGATGAGGGAGACTGCCCCCCGAACTGGGTGGAGACGTCCTGTGGACCCAATGTGCAAAGGTGGTCCTGGGCTAGGGCTGGGGGTAGACGGGAGATCAGAGACCTTCCCTTGAGTAGCTGACAATGTAAAAATGGGCAAACAAACCAGTTTATGTCAAACAACTGGGAAATGGAACAACACTGCAGTGAGCCTAAGTAAATGAGAGGAAGGCACACACAATGAATAGTATAAAATTAAACTTAAAGTGTCTCTCCTTCGGCCCTTACTGTCCTCAAGACGCTGCGTTACTATCTGTATCCAAGCTCCTGGACTCTCTCTTCTGGTTGCCCCATTCTCTCCCGGCCCTTATCTACCACTTCTACTCCAGCCACTGAATGCAAGCTTCAACCAACCCCAAGTGGGTGCATTTGGAGAGCCCCCAGACCTGGCCCCGGACGCAGCCAGAGAGCCCCTTTGTGCTCAAAGGCATGCAACCTAGAAGTGTGGTTGCGGGAGCTCGTTGGGTTGGGCTACCCTCCATGGATGGAGGACAGGGGCTGACAGATAATGCGTCCTCTCCGAGCCTCCCAGGCGGACTTCCAAGATGCACAATGCTGCACAGAAGGCCCAAAGGCATCCAGAGCGAGTTGGTCACGATGGTGACCAATCTGGTGGCAGAGCATTCCCCCTGGGGCTTCGAGGAAAGGTGCAGGACAGAAAGTGAACCAGGACTTCAGCATCACGGGCATGGCATCTCACACCAGAAGGAAGAGTGACATCACCGTGAGAGACAGAGGACCTGCCAGGGCGGAGCCCCGTGCTACAATGTTCAGATGTCCAGAGTCCGCAATGGCCAGCTTTCCTCCTCCTTGGAGCATTTCCTTTCTGTTACACACATAATAAGACGCTTTGTGGCCTTTTCTCCCATCGGTTTGGACTCTCTTCTTACTCCTTAGAAGATTTATCCTTTATAACCTTTACAACATATTGAATTTCCTCAGACTCAGTCTTATGCCTTCTTCACTTCCATATAGCTCTTGTAATTGTCCCCATGGGTCATGTCATCTACACCCACGGTTGTATTTCCCTCCTTTAAGTTAATTACTTTTGAAATTTTCTCCATTCCAGACACGGCTTATGGGATTCACACCCGCATATATTTTTTAATGTGTATTTATTTTTGAGAGAGAGAGAGAGAGTGTGAGCAGGGGCAGGGGAGGGGCAGAGAGAGAGGGAGACACAGAATCCGAAGCAGGCTCCAGGCTCCGAGCTGTCAGCACGGAGCCCAACGTGGGGCTCGAACTCCTGAACCTTGAGATCATGACCTGACCTGAAGTCAGATGTCTAACCAACAGAGCCACCCAGGCGCCCCCCAACCCATCTTTCCAGCTATTTTCTTGTAAATTGTAAACTCTTGTTAAACGCCCCAGAGTCGCCTGAAACGCAGTTCCAAAAGCAAGCCCATGAACAGCCCAAGATATCGCCACCCTCTTTGTAACCCTGAACCTGATGGGCGAGCCCCATCTTATCTCTAGCCACACTGGGTTTCTCTGTACCTCTTATTCACCACACACACCCTCCCCACCGGACTCTGTCAGAGTCCAGCTGAAGTTCCGATTCCTTCTGGAAGCCTTTCCGGGTCTACCTAACGGGGTCAAATTTTTGTTTTACGCTCACGAAACTCCTCTTGGCAGTTCTACGCAAGTGGCACTGGTTATGTGCCTACGTGACTGTATTGCAGGCTCCGTGACATAAGGTCGCTTGCCTCTTTTGCACGACTTAGTGCACAAAATGAAACTGAAGATATAAAAGAATAATTGGACGTGTCTCCACAAGACTAGAAGGAGCTTGAATCTTCCTGAGGAAAGAGCCCTGTGTCCAAGCCCTAGAGAAGGACACTTACCTAGGTTTGCCAGGTAAGTGCTTTCCATGGGCTATCCCATCCAGTCCCCACCTGAGCATGGCTAGATGCCCACTGACCCCTTGTTTGAGGCAGGAAGCTGGGCTCCAAAGAGCTGATTGTTCCAGATAAGCACTAGAGCCTGGGGGCTGCTAGATTTGCAAATGCACTGTGGGCGGGGCAGCAGAGAGGAGCAGTTGGAAGAATTGCTGTTTTCCTAATGCAAAGTGCAATATTTGGATATTCTGGGTGGAGCTGTGACCCAATGTATTGAAATTTTATTGCAAATGAAACATTTATGCTATTACACGAGAGATGCCTGGGAATTGGACAGTTGGTTCATACAAAACTATTTTTTATGACAGTCTTTTCAATGAGAAGTTGAGTTAGTGCCTAGAAACAAGGTATCCTGGCTGCCTTTGAAACACACAAATAAGGATGTGATAGACATAAATCCAAAGATAGAATTCCAGTTTCCCCACCATCAGATAGGAATCACATATGGTCATACCAATTTGGGAAACACTGTGTAACCCACATAAGAATATGAAAAGCTTCAACATATCCTCAGTAAAGAAACTTACTTGATTGTGTTTAACTAGAGTTCTTAAATTTATGTGACTATGGAAACTATATATATTTTTTAATATCCAGGGATAATGACACAGACATTAAAAACAAAGTCGAAAGTCCTGGCTTGTGCCATTTCCTCCAGAATTACAGATCTAGACCCTTCCCTTGTAAGCCACCCACTTTTCTAAAAATATCTGCATCTTAAGTTATCCAGTTAGGAAGTTATGTCTAACACCCAACTCCAAGTTGTCCTGCAGAGGGCCAACATTTCCTCCAGAAGAACAGAACCTGTGCTTAGTTGTACGTCTGGTAACTGCTCACTACTTGAAAACCATGCAGGGTTGTTCCTTCGATTCAAGTTTAAAGTATCCATTTGCAGAGAATTTTTACAGAGCACACATTTTCAATACTTCAATTAGTTTTACCATTCACTAAATCCACTCCTGGTGTCTTACACTTTCCTACTCCAACACAGTCCCACCCCAAAGGCCAACGGATGCTGTGTGGTGAGAAACGGTTCCTTCAAGGTTCCTGTGGACAGCCAGTGTTTTTACATGGCAAAGACTCATATTTAGCAAAGTGTTCTTTACCAAAAGAGTCATCGCTTGGAATGGGAGTCCACAGCACTCTTTCAGAAGGAGCATCGGGACAGACAAAGAAGACCGATGGAGAGTTCTACCACGCACAGAACAGAATCATGGATGTGCCCACATCCCCCCGATGAGCAGATAGGAGACTCTCTTCTGTAAGATTTGGGAGAACAAATACAAAGTGTTGTGCTGAAGGCTTCTAGGAGCAGGAAGCTCATGAGGAAACCAGGCAACCCATCCTGGTGTTGAGACCCTCCCACTGAGAAAAGAGGCTCTACTAAGATGACCTAGTATCTGTCTTCCTAAGCTTTTCTCACATGGGTGTTAGCTGTGTCTCTCCCAGACAAACCCACGACAAAGGCATTACCCCATCCCTATGAGAGCCTTCAAGTACCTGCTGAGTTTTTTTCTCTTATTCAAGAGTAGAGATGACATTTTTGGTAGTGTCTGTGAAAGGAGCTGAACCACTCTGCGATCCACGTCCAACACGTCCACGTGCTTGAGTCTTAGAGAGGCAAGCACCGGGGTGGGTATAGGACTCGCGCAGTCCCAAGGCTGAAGGATGCCTTCTACCAGGTCCAGTTCCCTAACCCCCCGCAATCAGATAAAGATGACCAGCTGTTCCAAAGGAGGTGGATGGAAACAATGAAAACTTTTGTGTTATGGACATTAAAACAACAGAAGGTGGAAGAGTGGAGACAGTTTTTCAAAAGATGTACATTTTGAGGAAAAAGATGGAAATCTCCAATAAATAATCCAGCTGTCAAATACCTTTTAAAAGAAATTCTAAAAATTCTAGGATTGGGCTCGGATCTCCATGCAAACCAATCTCCCAGGTACTCCAGCGGGATGTAATTCAACAAGCTAGACTTCTCGTGCAGGGACAAGAGCCTCTCAAACACCCCAAGAAGGTGTTCAGGCTTGACTTAAAATCCAGGTACCCGTAGAGCTCACAGAAGCTTCACAAAACCCTGGACAGAATGGTCTCAGAAGAACAGGAAAGGCAGTGGAATTCTGTATTTTACCTTGCTAGAGAATAAAGTTCCACAAATGCACATTTCTAAAGTTGCTACTCTCTTATAAGCTGAACATCTGCTTCACTGATACAAATAAATTTCACCTTCAAGCTCCTTTAAAATTAAAGAGCCGAGATGAATTTTAAATTACGAGCATGTTAAAAGAATAAAAGGAAAAGAAAGAGCTAGTTTTAGGCAGCCACTAAAGCCCAGAGTGAGATTTTATAGAAACTTCTGGTGCAATTTTATGGGAAGCTCATATATGAAGTGCTAAAAACAGGGATTTATATAATGAAAAGTGATATTTCAAGTCTTGTCTAGAATACTATGATGGCTAAGAGATAATTAACATTTCATTTTAGTTTAGGGAGAACCTGACAGTTGGTTTTTGTTCTCGGGATAAAATTTATGGTATGATTGAGAAAATGGCAAGGAAAAGAACTACACAAAAGGGTAAGATAAATCTTTATAAAAAGACAACTTCTAATCATGTCCCTCAAGAAAATCCTACGAAATTGCCCCTAAAAGGAGTGATTTTTTTTTTTTTTTCTGCCAAAGGGATTTTTATACCTTTCTTCTCTCCTAGGTGGCAGTGTGGCATAAAAAGAGACTAATTCGGGACCCATCAACTGTTTCAGGATTCCAAGATCACGGAGAATGAAGGTTCAAGGGAAAATACTTAATAGGGTCTCAGAAGGGAGAAACAATTTTTTATAGACAGAAAAGAACGGTACTCACTGGCTCCACGTTGTATGAAAACAGAGCATATTCCTTATCTGGAGAGATTTCATATCGGATGGCTCTTAATGATTCCTAAAAGGAAAAAAAAACACAAATAATTTTATTTTTTTTTAACATTTATCTATTTTTGAGACAGAGAGAGACGGAGTGTGAGCAGGGGAGGAGCAGAGAGAGAGAGAGAAGGAGACACAGAATCCGAAGCAGGCTCCAGGTTCTGAGCTGTCAGCACACGAGCCCGACGCGGGGCTCAAACTTGTGAACCGTGAGATCATGACCTGAGCTGAAGTCAGCTGCTTAACTGACTGAGCCACCCAGGCGCCCCTAAACACAAAGAACTTTAATGTGTGACATGTGACATAGCTCAGAATCTTGTAACGAATCTGTGCTTGCTGCTTCTGTTTTCAAAATCTGCTAATAAAATTTGTATGCAATAAATTCGCTGAAGTCTATTAAAGATGGCAATATCTTTTCTTTGCTGAAGAATACTCAGGCAATTGAGACTTTTGCACATTTTGTTCATTTTTTTTTTCAAATTTCAACAAAGCAATACTTATGGTTATCTATGGAAACAAATCAATAGACGAAAGATGAAAACCAATCATCCCTTCCCACAAGACTCTGTCCTCTCTGTACCTTTAAACTTAGAAGCTGACTTTAAGCAGACTGGTCCCCCAATTTTTTTAATGTTTATTTATTTTTGACAGAGAGAGAGAGAGAGAGACAGAGAATGAGCGGGGGAGGGGCAGAGAGAGAGCGAGACACAGAATCCGAAGCAGGCTCCAGGCTCTGAGCTGTCAGCACAGAGCCTGACGTGGGGCTCGAACTCACGGACTGTGAGATCATGACCTGAGCCAAAGTCGGACGCTTAACCGACTGAGCCCCCCAGGAGCTCCAAGAAGATGGTCCCTAAAAGGCAGAATTACATTCTACACATTGTTTTGCAGCTTGCTTTTCCCCCATGATAGACACCGGCCCCCGAGTCGGTCCGTGTGCAGAGGACCAGCTGTGGTTCTTCCTTCAAATATCTTCCTGGTACACAGGTGATCTTACCCACATGAAATCATCAGAAATGCTATTTCCCTTCCACTCCCCTCCCCAACCTTCTCCGCTGTGATCACACTGCTGTGCAGACCCCACGCCCACTCTCTGTCCACAGGCAACCCTACCAACGATCGTACGGCCACGTGCAAACACACAGATGTGTAACCACAACAAAAAGTGACATCACACCATACATCCCTCACCTGGGTTTTCTTGAGCAACAATTGGTTTGGCCTGAAGTGCTGACCTTCAGAGCTTCCACAGACCTACATGGTGTGGATCTCTCTTGATTTACTCAGTCCTTACTAAAGCGTGGTTACAGAAGATTCTTGGTATTCATGGCAGTAATGTTCTAGAAAGTCCCCACAAACTCTGAGTCAGGGAAAACTGCAGCACACTGTTCCTAAGGGAAACGCAGCGCTAGGTTCTGGTGAGGGTCTGGTCACAATACTTTGGTCAGCCAATCTACACATAACCTTGTTTCACATGTGTTTCTGCTTAAAGACATCTTATTTTTTTAAGTTTTTTTTTTAATGTTTATTTTATTTGTGAGAGAGAGACAGAGTATGAGTGGGAGAGGGGCAGAGAGAGAGAGAGAGAGAGAGAGAGAGAGACAGAATCTGAAACAGGCTCCAGGCTCCGAGCTGTCAGCACAGAGCCCAACGTGAGGCTCGAACTCATGAACCGCGAGATCACGACCTGAGCTGAAGTCAGATGCTTAACCAACTGAGCCACCCAGGCGCCCTTCAAGACATCTTACTGACTGTATGCCATTGACTCACTGACACTGAACTTACAGTGAACAACACTACACTCAGCCTGAACAAATCATCTCACAAATGTGTCTTCTCCGCATGGCACATCACAGCCTTCTTGCATTTCGGAACACTACCGCACTCCAGCATTATCCTTGGGGGCCATTTTAAACAGCATAATCACCAAGAAAAAGCACAAAGAACATGGAAAGCATGGCACGACATAGACCACACACACACACACACACACACACACACACACACACACCTGTTCACAGCATGAGGTCTGGAACCCCAATTTTTTGGCCACTATGCACACATCTGGGAATGACTGGAAAAGCACCATGACTGTTCATGTGGACATTACAGACACAGTTTAGCACACGGGTGCGTCTGCAAACACAGAAGCTGTGAGCGGCGAGGATGGGCTGGGATGTGTGTCCAGTGCGGTTATACGACTCACAACGTTGCAATAAAAATCCTCACCCATGTTTGTTTTTTATGGAACACATTTCTAAGGGTGGGGTTGATGATGCACAAGTTTTTAAAAAGTGCAAATAGATATTGCCCAGTTGCTCTTCAAAATGTTTCTGGAATTAACACTCTCATGACTGATGAGCGAATGCATCCTTTCTCCCTTCTCTGGCAGAAGTGCTGCCATACATTCTTCCGTTTGACCCTCTGATGGATGTCAGGTGGCACCTCGCTGAGAGTTTAGTTCCTATTTCCCTGCCTCGGGCACATTTGATCCTCACTGGATATTTTTGGCAATGCGGATTTTATCTTTAGAAAACTGTCCATCCCTGTCTCCTTGAAGGTACCTGTTATGCTGAGTTTTCTATTTTTTCTGAAGCTCACTCCTACCACGTTTTTATCCCCACTTCTCTTCTCAAGGTGACCAGAGACTAACTTGCTTAATGTCGTCATGATGTCTCAATTCTCCTCTTGACACAACTCATCACTTGCTCCTCCTCAAAACCCTGTCTCCACTTGGCTTCTAGGACGCACACCTGGTTTTCTCGTACCTCCTCGATGCTTCTCTTCATGCACGTTCGCTGGTTCCCTTCATTTCTCTGACTTCTGAATGTTGGAGTAACCAACATAAATGACTGGGTTTCCTATCGGAAATCACATCCTAGGTGACACCATCCACACTCGTGGCTATGAAATCCAAGTACCTGCTGACGATTCCAAGCGTCACATGTCCAAGACCCTGTGAACCCAACTGGACTTGACCCTGACCTTCAGATGTGTATGTCCCACTGCTTCCCTGGCACCTCCACTCGAATGTCAAGTGGGAGACTCAAGGTAATGTGAATACAATACAGCCCCTCATATTCTGTCCCTTCTCCCTCCAGCCCCAGCAACCCCACCCCCTCAGCCGCTCAGGGCAAACTCCTGGCTCTCCTCTCCTCTGTCTCACACATCTTAGATCTAGCCGAGCAGAAACCACTGTTGGGCTACCATCAGAGTCTATTCAGAACAGGCTTCCCTTCCCCCCGCCACCACCCTGGTCTCAGCATGAGTCTTCCGCTCGGGCCATGGCAGTAACCTTGCAGCGGTGTCCCCAGGCTCTAACTTTGTCCCCTGCACTCTACTCTAGCTGCAGGGGCCGGGGCCAGCTTTTCAGTATAGGAATCATCACCCTGCCCTCTGCTTGAAGCCACACCACCTTGGCTTCCATCACAGTGGGCTAAAAGTCAAAGTTACCACTGAGCAGTGGGGCTACTCCTTGGTCCCCACCTCCAAGTATGGCCTCTTGACCCTGCTGTAGACCCAGCCACACTGCTGTCTACACCTTCCATGAGCACGCCAGGCACACGCTGGCTTCGTAGTCTTCATGACTGGTCTTTCTCTTGCTTGAAAAGCTCTAGATTGTTACCCGTCAGCTTTCTTCTCAGGAGCCTCCTTCTAAGTGAAGACTTCCCTCTCTTCCGTGGCCATGAGATCTAGAAATCTCAATAGGCTTGCCTCCAATTTTTCATAACCCTCATCCCTTATTTTCCTAGGTGCACTCACTATTAAAATAATGTATATTTAACCTATTTATCTTATTTAGTGCCCTTCCCCTCCCCTAGAATGTAAGCTTCTCGAAACGAGGGCTTCTGAAAGAAATCTTTAACTTCTCTCTGCAATGCTTTGTAGTTTTCAGCGTACAGCTTTTGCCCGTATTTTGTTAGATGTATCCCTAAGTATTTGACATTATTGATGTTTTATATATGTAAAATATACACATCTCAATATTCAGTTGTTTATTGCTAACATATGGAAATAGAATTGATTTCGGTACCTTGACCTTTTGTTCCGCAACTTTGCTAAATTTCATTAATTGTTATAGCAATTTTTTTGTACATTCTTTAGAATTTTCTATCTAATCATATTTTCTGTGGCTGAAGAGTTTTTTTTTCCCACTCCTTTCCTAATTAGATGCATTTTGCTTCTTTTTATAGCCTAATTACACACTAGAGAGATGCCCGTATAATGTCCGGAAATATAATGAGGGTGGACACCTCGCCTTTTTCCTGATCTTAGGGAGAAACATCCAGTCTTCATTAGTAAGTGTATTAATGGCAGGTGCTTTTGTAGATGTCTGTTATCAGGTTGAAGATGCTCCTGTCTATTTCCAGTTTGCTCAGAATTTTTACAACGGATGTTGAGTTTTATAACGAGTGTTGAATTATCTCCAATGCTTCTTCTGCATTTTTGGAGATAATTACGCTGTTTTGCTCTTTTTAGTCTGTCAAAATGGTTAATTACATTGTTTGATGTTCAAATGTTGAAGCAAACTTGCATTCCTTAGATAATCTCTACAGGTCATGATGTATTAACCCTTTTATATACTGCTAGACATGATTTGCTATTTTGTTGAGGATTTTTGCACCTGTGTTCATAAGGGAAATTAGTCTGTGGTTTTCTTTTCCGGTAATAACCTCGTTTGGTTTATACTTGAGGGAAGTGCTGGCCTAATAAATGACTTGGGAAGTATTTCCTCCTCTTCTATTTGTTTTGTAAGTTTGTACAGAACTGGTATAATGTTTTCCTTAAATGTTTGGTAGAATTGACCAGTGAAGCCATTTATTTGCACCTTGAATTTTCTACATGTGGAACTTTTTGACCATTAATTCCTTTTACATCAATATAGGACTATTGAGAGTCCCTATTTCACTTTTAGTGAGCTGTGATAATTTGTATCTTTTAAGGATTTATTTATTTCACTTGTTTATTCTCATTTCATTGTCAAGTTTATTGATCTATGGCTACTACAAATATTTTCGATTACCCTTTCCAAGCCTGTACTGATGGGACTTTCTTCTGTTCCTATTATTGGTTTTCGTCCTTTATCTTTGTTCTTGATCAATTTCATGAATCTTTTTCAAAAACCAGCTCTGGGTTTTGTTTATTTTTTTTCTGCTATTTTTTTCTTTTCCATATGGTTGATTTTTTCCCTTTAGTGCCTTTCTTCTGCATACTTACACATCATTCCTTTTTTTCTAGTTTTGTTTTTTTTAAGGTGCATGCTTAGATCTAATAATAGGAGCACTTAAAGCAATAAATTTCCCTTTAAGTGCTGCCTACCTGCACACCATAAATTTTCATTTTATATGTCTTAATTTCCCTTCATTTCAACACATTACCTAATTCCCATCTGATTTCTTCTTTGGCCGATCCGTCACTTAAAAGCAGGTTGTTTAATCTTCAATCATCAGGCCACATTCCAGATATTTTTCTGCTGTTGATTTCTACTTTAATTACGTATTTGCTAGACACTGGTCTTTGCGTAATTTCCAACCTCCGAGATAAATTGAGACTCGTTTAATGGCCCAGACTTTTATCAGTTTTGGTGAATGTTCCACGTGTGCTCAGAATGAACGTGCTCTCTGTTGGTGAGGGATGTGACCCATCAATGTCAGTTAGGTCAGTTGGCTGACCGTGCTTTCAAGACTTTGGTATCTGTCCTGATCTGTTTTCCTACATGTTCTATCAACTACTCAGAGAGGACCGTTGGAACCTCCCACTACAATTGTGGATTTGTCCACTTCTGGTTTTGGTTCAACCGATTCTGGCTTCAAATCTTATAGCTCTATTGCTAGCTGCATATACCTACAGCATTCTTCTGCCTTCTTAAAGAACTGACCCCTTTATCCTTATGAAATATTTCTTTTTATTTCCAGTAGTAGGGACTCTTCTGTAGTCTACTTTGATATTAACAGGACCATTCAGGCTTTCCCTTGGTTAATGTTTGGATGGTATGTCTGTTTACATTAATTTAATTTTAACCTGTGTCTTTCTATTGAAAGTATATATCATAGAAGGCTTAGAGCTGGGTCTTGCTTTTTAAAACTCACCTTTGAATCCTCTGGGAGTAATAAGGGAAGCTTATGGACATAATGATATAGGAAACCTGTCCTTTATACTATAGTTATCTTCCACCCTGCATTGTATCAGATTTCTGCTCTGGGTGTCCTGCCCAAGAAAATTCTAACATGTTCCAAAGATTTTATGTGTGTATGTTTGCGGTTTTTAGTCAACGTAGAGTGTAGGAGAAAGGAATTAGAAGTCTTACATTAAAAGGAATTGGAGAGGGGCGCCTGGGTGGCTTAGTCGGTTGGGCGGCCGACTTCGGCTCAGGTCATGATCTCGCGGTCCGTGAGTTCGAGCCCCGTGTCGGGCTCTGTGCTGACAGCTCAGAGCCTGGAGCCTGTTTCGGATTCTGTGTCTCCCTCTCTCTGACCCTCCCCTGTTCATGCTCTGTCTCTCTGTCTCAAAAATAAATAAACGTTAAAAAAAAAATTAAAAAAAAAAGGGAATTGGACATCTTCACCACATTTAAAGACCCTTTTATAAAAAAACAGATGCATTTTTTTCAGGACTAGCCAATTCATTTTCTCGAAGTTCCCACCAAATAGCTACATGTTGACCACGTTTACCTCTCCTGACATTGTTCATTCCCTTATGTAGATCCAAACGTTCACCCGGTATAATCTTTCTTACCCCAAAGAACTTCCTTTCACTTTCTCAGAGTGCTAGTGTGTGGCCAGTGAATGCTCTCGGATTTTGTCTCCAGTTTATTTTATCTTTAACTTTGAAAGATATTTTTGTTGCATGTAGAATTCTAATCTTCAATAAGATTTTGTAGTCTGCGTTAAGTCTTATGCTGTTCTTGGATTTATGAGAGAACTTTTGTTTTTGTTCATATAGTGAATGGAATATTCTAGGTACTTAAGTCTGTGAAGAGAGGGCCATGGATTTATTCACATATTTTTTGTATTCAGCCACATGAAATTTTTTCCTTATTAATTACAGCTTAGGTAAACTAACATCTTTTAGATTTTCTAGGGATGGACTTATGTTACCCAGAAAAGAAAGACATTTTTCTTTCGTTTTCTAGTTCCCCATCACTTACTCTGCTTGTATACGGCATTTCCTGCTATCTCCAAGAGCACATTAAATATGAATAGTGATGGTGAGTACTCTGGCCCGACTGCAATTGACATAGTTCTACTGTCTGCCATTGAGAATGGTTTTCGCTGCTAGATGGCTTAGGGTAAATGGTTTTTGTCATATTTAGGCAGGTTTTCCTTTTCATCTCACCCAGAAATTTTATTAGCAGTTATTGATAAGCTTTACCAGTTACGCTTTCAGTGTCTGTGTTGTAATCATCAAGGATTTTGCTGTCATTTTGTAGTTGTAATGGGTTTTGCTGATTGAGTTCTTGATATTTAAATGCTGTCGTCATGAGTACACGATTCAGAGTGAAACACGATTCCGATACATGAGTGGGTTCCACTTGCCAATATTGTGGTTATAACGTCTGCAGCTACACTCGCTGGTGAGACTGGTGCGCAGTTTCCATTTTGCGTTATTTGGGGCTGTTTACTCATACTCAGTAACATAATTTTTAAGAACATTACCCTGATTTTTATTATTTTTTTTAAGTTTTTTTATTTTTATTTTTTTTAATTTTTTTTTTTAATGTTTATTTTTTGAGACAGAGAGAGACAGAGCATGAACGGGGAAGGGGCAGAGAGAGAGGGAGACACAGAATCGGAAGCAGGCTCCAGGCTCTGAGCCATCAGCCCAGAGCCTGACACGGGGCTCGAACTCACAAACCATGAGATCGTGACCTGAGCTGAAGTCGGACGCTCAACCGACTGAGCCACCCAGGCGCCCCTAAGTTTGTTTATTTTTGAGAGAGCAGAGGAGGGGCAGAGACAGAAAGGGAGAGAGAGAATCCCAAGCAGACATCCGTGCTGTCAGCGCAGAGCCTGATGCGGGGCTCAATCCCATGACACGATCATGAGGTCATGGCCTGAGCCGAAATCAAGAGTCAGATGCTCAAGTGACGGAGCCGCCCAGGTGCCCCCATCCTGACTTAGAAAAACATCAATCTACACATATGACAAGCCCATATGTATGGAATTGTCGGCGTGTTGCCGGTGAGACACTTATGCCAAGGGCTGGTGTCTTGTTTTCATGTAACAGATAAATACCGTGTGATCATAAACGCAGAGAAGGAAAGGCGGCCGTGAGTGAAAGAAAAAGATACAGGATGATGGAATGCTCCAAATCATCAAGGAATGGAAAAGAAATGCAGAGCAGGGAGTACAAATACGTCCCTGGGCTGTTTTGTGAAAATCTCCTCAGAAAGGAAAACAAGGAAATAAGTAAGATTGGTAACGATAAAACCAAAGGCAGATGCTGAGAAGATGGCACAAGTTATGGGGACACCCTGTGCACCTCGAAGGGAACACACATCAGCCTTGGCCAGACAGGCGGTGGTGAGCTGCCCGTCCCCGTGCACGAGGAAGGAGGGAGCATGTGCCCCTGGGGGTCCTCCCGGGGAAGGCAGCCACTGTCTGCATCTGGGCCCTTGATGCACCCTAAAAATCATTAAATTTGGAGTCAGATCGAAGCAGGTGCTGCCCCTGCACTGGTGGTGAGAGCCGGAAGAAACCTGAAAATGCAGCTGGACAGAGCAGAGCAGACCCACCACCGAGAAAAGCTCTCACCTCGAAAACAGGTAAATCCGCACGGTCGCGTCGGCAGGTGTTGCATCAGGCTGGCCTGACACAGTGTTTTGCGGGTGTGATCCTTATTTCGGGGCAATGTGCAGTGGCCACGGGGACAGGCAGCGGTGGCCTCACGGTGTGAGCCCCGCACCTGAGGCTGTGGCACCCCCCTGGGCCGCGGGACACTGGCCCCAAGACCCCTTACGCCATCTAGAAATGATGTAGCTCGGGACCAGCCCTGGGGGCTCTCAGCTACCAGCTATGTGGCTCAGAAAAAGACCTCTTGGCCTCCATAAACCTCGGTAGAGTGGGAAGAATATCCTGCCTGCCGCTCACAGGGTTTCAGTTAAATAAGGAAACACGCGTGGTGTTTATGCCGTAAGCACTCACATAGCCTTGCGTGTTGAATGAACCCCGCGTGCACCCTGCAGCGTCCCCCTCCTTCCTCAGTTAGCCCTGGTTTTCTCCTCCACGGCCCTGCCTGCTCCCCACTCCGGGTGTCTGAGACCCACGCCCACGCCCCCGGTGGACGCAGACCATGGCTACAGGCGCAGCCGGACTCGTCAATGTTGCCTCTGTGACGGGACGCAGACTCGTCCCTCCTGGTTTCCCCAGTCACTGCTTTCACCAGGACCTGGTTCAGCCTCACCTGGGCCCGAAGCAGTCCCAGGGGGCCCCTCGCCTCTCATCTTTCCCTCCTGCACCCCCGTCACGTGGCTCTAGCTTTATTTTCCTAGACAGACCCGACCTCAACAGTCCCATCCCTTTCAGTTTCCTGCAGAGTAAAGGCTAGACCCCCGGGGAAGGCGCTCCGTGGCTTGCTCCCTGACCTTTTCCCAGGGCCCTGAGCCACGGCCTTCCAACCGCTCCCACGTGACCTGCACCGGAGCTGGTGACTGGCCACCCTGCCTGCCCACGGGACATTCACTGCTCAGCCCGTTTGCTGTGCAGCAAGGATGTTACTTCCTACTTGCCTTCAAACTGCACTCACCTTTCGGGGGCTGCTGAACGTCCCTCTCTGCGCCCTATCTACTGCTGACATCGACTGTCTTCTCTCCTTCCTGCCTCTGCTGCAGCACAGACGTCACAAATGCCTGCCTCTTCTAGATCTGGGTGGAAAGGTCGCAGAGAGTAAAACTGTTTCATTAATCCTGGTCTCCACCCACCCACCTCGGCCAGCCCAGGGCCCTGCTCAGAGGACACACTTTCATGTCAGATGAGAGCACAGGGGTGACAGAAGGACGACATCAGACCACCTAAAACCTGCCCAGCGTAGCAGGTGCAGGGCCAGGAAAATTAAGCTGCTACTTTATTTCTTCGCAGGTCTTTTAAAGACACAGGTACACAATGTTATACTTCCCGACTTAAAAAAAGAAAAGAGAGCGACAAGCCTAGGAAATAAAAATAAGTAAAAAATATTTTTGTTTTCTGTTCTTTTAATAAGTGGGGGGGAAAAAGAGGAAGAGGGGGAAAGAAAGGGAAGAGGAACAAGAAGAAAATGTGTCTGAGACACGAGGGGGAGGAAGAAAAAAAATGCAGAGGGACGGCGGCTGGACCGAACGCTGCAGGCACAGAAACCAAGCTAGAATAGACACCACGCGTGACGTGGCTTTTGACAACATTCTTGCAAACGACGGTGACTTGTTATGCCACCCCTTTGTTCCTGGACTAAGGGGGTTGGAAACTCAGAGGCCGGTCTGGTTAGAAGTCAGCGAGTGTGGTCGCTGTGGGGACCGGACAGCTGCTACCCCGTTCTGCTCGCCAAATTCTGCTGTCTGAGAAAATGATGTCTCGCTGCTTTTAGCTATTCCTGTATTTCAAGAAAAGACAGAAACCTGGACTTCCAGCTTGCAAGAAACCAGTCTGTGGGCCAAACAAAACAGTTCAGCGGGCGTTCGGGCCGCTGGCTTTTGCCTTCTCAACTGCAGACAAAAACAAGGCTATTTCCCCTTCCTGGTTTTTACTGAGGTGGAAATGCTCGCTGGCCATGCCGGCCTCTGCTGTCCAGCCGCAGGGCTGCTGGCTCGCTGTGTCATGCAGACCAGGAGGATGACACCAAAAGTGGGGACGGGCCCACCAGGCAGGGGCTGGGACCCCTCCCACCTGGGGCGCACCTGCACCTGCGGGAGCCCACCTGGGGCGCACCTGCACCTGCGGGAGCCCACCTGGGACGCACCTGCGGGAGCCCACCTGGGACGCACCTGCACCTGCGGGAGCCCACCTGGGGCGCACCTGCACCTGCGGGAGCCCACCTGGGGCGCACCTGCACCTGCGGGAGCCCACCTGTGGGAGCCAGCCTGCAGGGCTCCGCAGAGGGCAAGCAGGAGAAGCCCCAGCAGTGAGCTTCTTCCTCCTCCAAATGTGAGAACACACACACACACACACACACACACACACACACACACACACACGGAGCCCTTGATGGAAATTAAGCGAAACAGAATAAAGTAAAGTGAATGCTAATTGGGAAAGCTCAGCATACTGGATGAAGGGAAAAAGGAAAAAAAGTGGTCAAATTCTTATCTCAACAGATTCCCGAGTTCCTCTACAACACATGAACCCATTACAGCTCTTGATTCTGGAAAGGGTCTCATAATACTTGTAATCATGTCCCTCTCTGTGAGGAGTCAGAATTCATTAATTTTTAGAGACAGATAAAAATTCAAATCCTACAGTCTAATGACTATATAAAATCAAAGGGGAGCATAAATTAAAGACACAAAAAGACTTTTTATTTAAATGTTAACTTAGTAATTTAAATAAGTAATTAAAACAGGGAAAGACATAAAAAGTGAGAAAACTTGACATAAGCAGAGCAGCAGGACTCTTTTTTTTTAATTTACGTGTTTTCCCTTCCAAGTACTTTCTGAACTGTCTGCGGTGCTCACATATTCATTGATGGAGAGGTCTAATCCCTTTGAAACGTGATACTGAATTTTTAAAAATCTGATTAAAATTATTGAGTAAAACGGCATCGAAACAACAATTATGGAATTCATCACCATGAAAACTAATATACAAAGTCTTCCCCACCCAACAAGATGAATGATTTTCATAGTTCAGTGCTCACTTCCCAGCCTTTTCAATACACAGGGATGATGTTGATGTTGCTAATTGAAGTGTAAAGATGATATTGTATTCTTCTGTTTATTTAAAGATTTTTATAATGTTTATTTTGTGTGTGTGTGTGTGTGTGAGAGAGAGAGAGAGAGAGCGAGCAGGGAAGGGGCAGAAAGTGGGAGACACAGAATCCGAAACAGGCTCCAGGCTCTGAGCTGTGAGCACAGAGCCTGACGCGGGGCTCGAACCCACGAACCGCGAGATCATGACCTGATGTTACTTTAAATAAACACGGAAGAGGGGCACCTGGGTGGCTCAGTCGGTTGGGCGTCCGACTTCGGCTCAGGTCATGATCTCGCGGTTCGTGGGTTCGAGCCCCGCGTCAGGCTCTGTGCTGACAGCTCAGAGCCTGGAGCCTGCTTCGGATGCTGGGTCTCCCTCTCTCTCTGCCCCTCCCCCACTTGCGCTCTGCCTCCCTCTGTCTCAAAAATAAATAAACATTAAAAAAATTTAAATAAGTATTTTCAACTGTACATGAACTCCAAATTTCGATGCTACTTAAATCTCGGGGAAAATGGGTTTTCCCAGATTATGAGGCACTGACTGGCATTCGCATCCACTCAGTACTTATTTTAAAGCCTAAACATCACTTCATGTGTTCAGACGAAGCGCAGTCAGTGTGCCTACATTAATATTCCCTGTGCATGTGGAGATGAGGTGTTTTTTTAAACGAGACTGAGCAAGCCCTCCTGAAGTATTCTCTGTGCATTACTGCAATTTTTCTGTAAACGTCTAAAGCCCTAGGACGTGATCTTCCAATTACATATGATATGCAACACTTGTTTCCAGCACCTGCAGAGAAATGTCCCGCACACGAAAGAAACTGCTTTCATCTTATTAAATTAGTGTGGTTTCAATTTCACATTATCTTTAGCTGCTCAGGCTATAGTGTTACAAGTTTATTGCTTCTGCTAGGCTCCTCCTAAAAGTTGAAACCTAAAGTCATTTTCTGCTTTATTGACTTGCAGGAGGGAAAACTGAAATTATCCCGGTCATTAGAGAGAGTACTTACAATTTTTTTGCCTTCTATTAACACCGTAGAAATATTTGTTTCAACATTCTGTAGTATCACGTTTCCTTTCTGTTCTCTGTAGATGAATTCTTTGTCTACAAGAGAAGAAATACAAAAGAAACAAAACATTAAGGAGCTCAGCAGGCTTCTGACGGACACTTACACAGAACGAATCAACTCTTCCGACAAAAATAGAATCCTGTGATTCATCAAAGGGTCCTTTTAATCTGGTGAAGTATATACAGCTGCTCTCAACATAACCTCATGTGAAGCTTCTCTCCGAATCTTTGCTCCTATGCTACACACTGGCATATAAAACACCAGTGCCCAGGCCCATGAAGTCTTTCGGACATTCTAGAGCTTTCTTGAGCCCAACACACAGTGGACACATGAAGCAGATTAAGAAACTTACTACCAAAAAGCATGGACAGTAATTCGCACTGTGGGTAGTGATTTCCTGTATGTACAGCTTGGGTGAACCGTGTTTATGCACGCATGCTCAGACATCCAAATCCTGCAAGACTGTTTCCAGCTAGTCCACAACCTTCCTTGCTACACCTGGAAGAGTCGGCAGTTTCTTGGTCATGCATACCCCTGAATGCATACATCCTGTCCTCAGAGACAGTGACCGTGGTCCTTTGCACGACTAACCTTTCAACTATTCCCTTAGGAAAGTAATAAAACACACCGATCAGGATGACTGCAGAGGTGTATCTGTAGGCACGTGTGTCTCCACTGCGAGTGAAAGGGCACGTTTTCTGAAGGTTGCTGGTACAGGGCTGGGCACACGACGAGGGGAAGAAATACTGTCTGTCTGAGCGAAGGTGGGAGTACTGAGCCAGCTTGATGGTCAAGGCATTTCACACAATAACCAGTTGCTGATGGGACCACCCTGTGCAGACTGGATTAATCCAAACGGTATTATCATTTCTACTCTTTATCTCATAAATTTACGCTCTTTCCTTTTTCACTCCTTTCTGCTGCTTGCTTTGGTTTTCATTCTCTTCTTTTTCCAGGTTGTTAAGGTGGGAGCTTACATCTTTAGTTTGATTTTCCATCCTTTCTTTCTTTCTTTTTTTTTTTTTCCATTTATTTTTGAGACAGAGAGAGACAGAGCATGAACGGGAGAGGGGCAGAGAGAGAGGGAGACACAGAATCTGAAACAGGCTCCAGGCTCTGAGCTGTCAGCACAGAGCCCGACGCGGGGCTCGAACTCACGGACCGTGAGATCATGACCTGAGCCGAAGTCAGACGCCCAACCGACTGAGCCACCCAGGCGCCCCGACCATCCTTTCTAATAAAACTGATGAACGCTAAAAATTTCCCTCTATGGATGGTGTTAGCTACATCTCACAAATTTTGATATGCTGAGTTACATTATTATTCAGTTCAAATTATTTCTAATCTTCCCTGTAATATCTGCGTGGCCCAATGATTATTCAGAAACATGTTGTTTAATTTGCAAGTATGTAAAGGTATTCTGGCCCTTTTATGTTTTATAGATTTTTTAATTTAAATTCACTGGATCAAAGAAGACTCGGTACATGATTTCAGTCTTTGAAAACTCATTAAGACGTTTTTGTGGTCCATAATATGGTCTAACCTGGTGAATGTCCTGTATGCATATTTAATGAAATGATTGATATGGCTGCATTTGGTCTAACGTGTGTTTATGTGTATGTGTGTGTGTGAGGACGTTGTATGTGTATGGGTGTGTGGGGTGTGTGTGTGTGGAGGTGGGGGTGTGGGGTGGGGGGGTGTAGGGGTGTGTGTGTGTGATTAGTTTCTACTTGTTTCCTCCACTTATTTCTGGCTTTCACTTTATTGTTGCATATTTTTCAGAATTTTAATTTCCCTATTTTAGCTGTATTTTTTTTTTTAAATTAATGTTTTTATTATTTTTGAGACAGAGAGAGACAGAACATGAGCAGGGGAGGGGCAGAGACAGAGAGGGAGACACAGAATCCGAAGCAGGCTCCAGGCTCTGAGCTGTCGACACAGAGCCCGACGCGGGGCTCGAACTCACGGACCGCGAGATCATGACCTGAGCTGAAGTCGGATGCTTAACAGACTGAGCCACCCAAGCGCCCCTTAGCTGTATTTCTTTGCAACTTTTTTGTGCTTATCCTAGGGATTAGAATACATACTCAACTTTCCACAGTCAACAATGAGTTAATAGTGTACCAGCTCTGGTGAAATACAGACACTTATCAAGTTTTCAGCCCACATCCAGCCCCATGCTGTTATAATTGTCATGTGTATTGAATCAAAATACTTTACATACTCCACAAGATGTCATAATTACTGTTTATAACAGTACCTCATTTATAAAGAGAGGAAGAAGAAAAAGTCAGAAAGAAAAAAAAAGTCTGTTGCATTTGCCCATCACTCGCCTTTCTGATGCTTTTTAGACTTGATCCAGGACCTGAGTTTCCACCAGCATCATTTTCCTGCCTCTTGAGAACTTCCTCGAGGTGTGTGTTTGTATGAACCCGCCGGCACCCAATTCCTTGAATTTGCTCGTACCTGAGTGCCTTTGATTTCCTTCACTTCTGAAGGATATTGCCTCTTCATATAGATTTCTAGGTTGATGGTGTTTCCTTTTCCTTTGGAAATTTCATGCCACGTCCTTCTGGTCACCATGGCTTCTAACAACAAGCAGCTCTTAATTGTTCTTTCCCCGACACTGTTTCTATGCATTTTTCTTTCGCTGTTTTCAAGACTGACTTCTTGCTTGTGGTTTCTAACAGCCCAGCTACGATGCATTTTTGATGAGACTTCTTTGTGTTCATTGTTTGGTGTTGGCTGAGCCTCGTGTCTGCAAATGTATGTCTTTGTCAAATCTTCAGCCTTTAATTTGCCGAATATTTTTTTCTATTTGTTTTATCCCTCTCCTCTCCTGGAGTGCCAGCTGCACACATGTTGGGGACCTTGATATTATCTAACACTCTCTGATGCTCTGTTCTTTAAAAAAAAATTTCCCTCTGTTCACCTCGAATAATTTCCATTGAGCTGTCATCACAGCTGTTTTGTCTCTCCTTTGTCATGATTATTTGACTGCCAAGTCCACCCAGTGAATTTTTACATTTCAGAATCTGCGTTCTTATGTTTAGGATTTTCCATGTTGTTCTTTCTTTCCCTGCTGACATTTTCATTCACGGAAAACATACGTACTTCCTTGTGCGTCATGGAAATATATACACTTTTAGGATGTTTGCCCCATCAGTTCCAAAATCTGTTTCATTCTGGAGTCAGACTCAGTTAATTTTCTTTTATACTGAAAGTATGTTCCCCTCTTTTTTGGGGGGGGCATTCTTTGTAAGGAAGGTAATTTTGTGCTATATATATCCTAGACATGACGGTTGTCAGTTTCTGGACATTCTGGACTATGTTAACATTCTTTAATAAATGTGGTTTCCTATGCAACACCAGGTAATTTTCTTCGCTAGACACGGACCACCAACTTTGGGCAGCAGCCTTTTATACTCAATGCCGGGATGTTACCTACAGCTGAACTGCTCTGCCTGTCTTCTGGGCGTGTGTGGCTCACGGGTCAGAGACGCCAGGGCACTGCTGGTTTCTGTGTTAACTAATCTCTGTTCCACCCTGTCTCGTTACCCCCTCCCCTTCTTATCTTTTCAGTTTGACACTTAGCTTGTTAATTTCAGCATTTCCACTTTTCTTATAGAGTCACAACTGGTGCCATAAATTTCCTGAATTGTGTCTTTATCTGAATCCACAAGTTTTAATGGGTAGTTTTCTCATTAGTGCTCTGTTCCGTGCATTTTTTAGTTTCTGTCATGCTTTCCTTTTCAACCTGGGAGTTACTGGGAATTTATAATTTGCAAATGTATGTAAAACACTCTTCTTCGTCTTTTTGTTATTGACTTGTAATTTGCTACATGTGTTAGAAAAACGTGTACCATCCACTCTTTGAAATTTGTTGAGTCTGGTTTATAGCCTGAGGCGGGGTTCGTTTTTGTGGAAGGTTTCTTGACAGAGTGGATATTTTCTAACCGGAAGATGCAGGGTTCTCTATTTGGTCTTTATTTATTTATTTATTGTTAATGTTTATTTATTTTTGAGACAGAGAGAGACAGAGCATGAACAGGGGAGGGGCAGAGAGAGAGGGAGACACAGAATCTGAAACAGGCTTCAGGCTCTGAGCTGTCAGCACAGAGCCTGACGCGGGGCTTGAACTCACGGACCGTGAGATCATGACCTGAGCCGAAGTCGGACGCTTAACCGACCAAGCCACCCAGGCGCCCCTCTATTTGGTCTTTAATTTAACCGTGCTGGTTGTACCATTCATTAACTTGCCTCATTCTCAGCCCATTTTTTTGCATGCTTCACTTTTTCTTAAAAAGCCCCCCACTGTATTGACACATTCTGGTATGATGATGGATCGATTAGTTTTCTCCTGTTCGTCCTCCAGATTTCGAGTTATACGTCTTGTAACTATTTTCTCAGATGAGTGCAAGTTTAGAATTTTCTCACCTTCTTGGTGATTTGCAAGGTTTATTTTTTCACTGTATTTTCCATCCCTCATAATGCTTGTAAAGGCCATTTCTGTTCTGCAGAACGGGAGAAATAATACTATACACCCGATATCGTGCATGTGAAGATTCAGAGACATTATGTGCGGGAGACTCGAGATGAACTTAAAATGACGCCTGGGTCAGGGCAGGCTCTGGGGTGCGTGTCAGCTGCTACTCTTGTCTCAGGAGAAGATCTGGAATCATCTCTGCCTCCTTTTTGTCTCTCGTCTTCAATATCCCATCCCTCGTCTGCGCCTACCCCTTTGAGGGCGTCTTGAATGGCTCAAAGCCATGGGTCCTCGTGGCTTGCGGTGCCCTTGCCCTGGGTCTGCCCACCGCCACCTTCCCCTTGGACGCCTGTGACGGCTCACTCCCTTCGCTCCATGCTCTGTGCACACAAGGACGTGCTTCTGTTTTTTTTTTTTTCTAGGTCCTTTGGCAGCGACCGCTTTGGCCAACTCCTCAGCCTGACATTCAAGGTCCTTCACGTCCAGGCCTGGGTGTCTCTTCCCATTTTAATTTGCTGTTACCCGCCCCCCCCCCCCCCATCAAGCGTCCTGAACCATGTTGTGCCTTCTGTGCCTGGGTGATGCCTCAGACCACTGCCCAGCCTGCAATGCCCTCTCCCACTCCCTCCGGGGGACCTCTGTCCGCTCTTCCCACAAAGGCCTCTCCCCTGCAAAGCTTGCCACGCGTCCGCCAGGCAGGATTAACCCCGCTCTGCTCTGCCCCGCACCCCACTCCTGCTTTACGCTCCTCATTGGCTGTGACAACTCTGTCTCCTCCGCAAAGAGAGCGGGACGCATGGGGAAAAGGCCACACCTTCTGGACTTCCTACCTCTACAACCTAGCATGACGACTGAGGGGAAACCGGGGGCTAAAAACGCGTGATGCGTTCACCAAATTGACACCATCACCCGTCTGTCTGATTCGCCAAACGTGCAACCCGCCTGCGACTCCGTAGGCAGACCCGCTGTGTGAGAGGCTGCCCCCGGCCGACAAGGTCAAAGGAAGCAGGGGTGGGTAGGGCCGCTTCGCAATTCTGCCTTTAGTGCCTCGTGGTGAGATTCTGAGATAGCTCCTTTCTCCCCGTCACGGCAGTGCAGTAAGATACCCCAGAGGGGAGTGTAAGGTGCATTTGGACACTCCGAGGACGGGACGGCGACACTGAAAAGCCAGGCTCACCGGGGATTCTGAGAAACACAGAGGGTGAGGTTGTGAGGAGAAGATCTCCCGGAGAAAGTCTCGCACGGCGTCACCCTCTGCGACTTACTGTTCATGTCAAGTACTCGGCATGTAAAATATGTCATTAATTTAATTGTTCTGGGTGGCTTCGGCAGTTCTCCAAAGCTACATGATTAAAGAAAGCGACGACATTGGTAGCCAACACAAGGGAGGTGATTGCTTTTCATTTTATTCTCTTCCCCTGACTGCGATAGAAAAATATATAGCAATGTAACACGTTGTTTTTCTCACTCTTCCAAAAATAAGATGACGTTCCAGTCATTTCCTCTGAGAATCATATATCAGCTGGCTTCGTACGTTGCTTATTTTTGCCTGACACAGTAATGTATTTCTTAGAAACCTTTCAAAGGTCTTTTCCATGATGAAGAAATTTTAAATGGATGGCATTTTGTGGTACTAGAGATTTCTTAGCCATCGAGATACATGGTTCCCATCGCCAAGGATGACTTAGACCTGCTGGTGGGTCTTTTTTTTTTAATTTTTAAATATTTTTGAGAGAGAAAGAGCGAGAGAGAGAGCGAGCATGAGTGGGGGAGGGGCAGAGAGAGAGGGAGACACAGAATCTGAAGCAGGCTCCAGGCTCTGAGCTGTCAGCACACAGTCTGACGCGGGGCTTGAACTCACAAACCACGAGATCGTGACCTGAGCTGAAGTCAGACGCTTAACTGACTGAGCCACCCAGGTGCCCCTGGCTGGTCTTGATTACATAAATTGACTGACAATTGATTATATAAACATCACAAAGAGTTGCTTCAGAGAAACAGACTTTGAGAAACAAAAGGTGCACTTAAATGAAGCAGATCTGGTTTTTCTTTAATTATCTTCTTTTAATTGTAAATAGCTGCTAATAGAAACAGCGTTCTATCCTACTCATTGCTTATTTTATTTTCTTCTCGGATACAAATTACTTGTATTCACGTATGCTGATAACACATAGCATATAGCATGCTTCCTAAGAAAGTCAACATCCAGGTGATGGCCATAAGCTATAAAAACTGATCTGTAATCCCTAGCATCCACGCTGTGGTCTAGAAATAATACCATTTCTCACTAAACAGAATCAGTATGCACCATGAATCTGCCATGTTCCATGACTTAAGGACAATTACAATTAACATTGCCAATCAGATGACAATTGTCGTGTGTGGGCTATTGTTAAGTTCCACATTCACCACAGCATTGTACTCTAAGACAGGATCCCAAGCTACCGTTCTCAGGAAAAAGCACAAGGGATCTCTAAAGACCTGGGCATTTCTCGATCTGAGGCACAGAACATACAGTATGAACCTGGAATATCTTAGCGGCCAGCCAGCCAGGAAGTGTTCGGTGACCGATGGGGACACAGACCATAAGACCACGGTAGACGGCAAAATGGCCCTAATGCTTCCCTCCCTCCTGCCCACGGCCTTTGTGTCTGGCTTCGCCAGGCTCTTCCTCTTGAACGTGGGCTCAGATGCATGACCTAAACTGGTCACTGGACTGTGAACAAGCAGGCACCTGAGAAGCACTCGTATAGTTTGACTCGCCCCTCCTGGCTTCTGCCATGGCCGTGAAACAAACATGTGTGGCCCTGTCTTTTGGCCCCAGCGCAGAAACAGATGTGGAGCACAGCTGAGCTGCCCGGCACCTGAGAAGACGCCACTCCAGATCCGCTGGCAGCCAGCTGGTTGTCCAGCCCTGGAAGCAAATCAGCCACGGAGAAGCAACCACCGGCTGCCTAACCCACCACCGGCTGACAACCAGCTGCGTGAAAGATAAATGCTTACTCTGCATGTCACCGAGGGTATGTTGTTGTTTGTTACACAACACTCTTGTGTCACTAGACAACCAGTGGGAGGGCTCTCAGGTCCGAAGCTGGTAAAATCTGAACATCAAAAGAACAATACCCGAATTGCTTCAAACATATCAAATGTATAAAACAGTTCAGGAATCCATAATGGAACTCCCAAAAGAGAAAAACAACTCGTTTTCCACGGTTGGAGGGAACTATGACATCAAGTCCTGACTCTGAAACTGGTAATTAAAAATGTCTATAATACCCAAAGGAATCTACACATTTAATGCAATCCCTATCAAAATACCATCAGTATTTTTCACCGAGCCAGAACAAACAATCCTAAAATTTGCATAGAACTGCAAAGACTCCGAACAGACAAAGCAGTCTTGAAAAAGAAAACCAAAGCAGGAGGCGTCACAATCCCGGACTTCAAGCTGTATTACAAAGCTGTCATCATCAAGATAGTATGGTACTGGCACAAAAACAGACACTCAGATCAATGGAAACAGAATAGAAAACCCAGAAATGAACCCACAGCTATATGGTCAATCTTTGACAAAGCAGGAAAGAATATCCAATGGAAAAAAGACAGTCTCTTTAACAAATGCTGCTGGGAAAACTCGACGGTAACATGCAGAATGAACCTGGACCTCTTTCTTACACCACACACAAAAATAAACTCAACATGGATGAAAAACCTAAATGTGAGCAAGGAAAGAATTAAAATCATACAGGAGACCACAGTCAATAACCTCTGTGATATTGGCCGTTATCAACTTCTCACTGGATAGGTCTCCCGAGGCAAGGGAAACAAAAGCAAAAATTAACTATTGGGACCTCATCAAAATAAAAAGCATCTGCACAGCAAAGGAAACAATAAAACTAAAAGGCAACCTACAGAACGGGAGAAGGTATTTGCAAGTGACATATCTTATAAAGGGTTAATGTCCAAAATACATAAAGAACTTATAAAACTCAACACCCAAAAACCAAATAATCCAGTTAAAAAATGGGCAGAAGATGTCAAAGCAGGCATCCAAATGACCAACAGAAACATGAAAAAATGCTCAACATCACTCATCATCAGGGAAATACAAATCAAAACTACAATGAGATATCCTACGCATCTCAGAACGGCTAAAATCAACAACACAAGAACCAAGTGTTGGCGAGGATGTGCACTGCTGGTGGGAATGCAAACTGGGGCAGCCACTCTGGAAAACAGTATGGAGGTGCCTCAAAAAGTTAAAAATAGAACTACCCTACGACCCAAAAATTGCACTACTAGGTATTTACCCAAAGGATACAAAAATACTGATTTGAAGGGATACATGGACCCTGATGTATCCACGATAGCCAAACTATGGAAAGAGCCCAAATACCCATCAACTGATGAATGAAGAAGATGTGGTATTTACACACAATGGAATATTACTTGGTGATCAAAAAGAATGGAATCTTGCCATTTGCAACAACATGGATGGAGCTAGGGAGTATAATGCTAAGCAAAATAAGTCAGTGAGAGAAAGACAAACACCATATGATTTCACTCATATGTGGAATTTAATAAGCAAAGCAAATGAACATAGGGGGGAAAAGAGAAAGACAAACCAGGAAACAGACTCTTAACTCTAGAGAACACACTGCTGGTTACCAGAGGGGAGGTGGGTGGGGGATGGGCTAGACAGGGGATGGGCATTAAGGAAGGCACTTGTTGGGATGAGCACTGGGTGTTGTATGTAAGTGATGAGTCACTGAATTCTACTCCTGAAACCAATATTGCACTGGATGTTAGCTAGCTGGAATTTCATAAATACAAATTTGGAGGGAAAAAATGAATAATCAAGGATTCATCCTCCTTTTCCAGCAGTTCAGGGGGACAACATATAGCCCGCCTGTGAGGGGGAGGCCTTCCTTTCAGAGGACTGCCAGCTGGTGAATGTGTGAGGGATGACGAACTTAGGAAATCACCATTTGCAGCCGCTGCTGAAACACCCGATTCAGGTAAGGACCGTCCATGCGTGCTAAACTCATTCCGAGAAAGCTGATGGGGTATTTTCCTGGTGCCAAAATACGACCTCAGAGAACACACGCCAGTCTCGATGGAAAAATGCATACTTCTTTTTATTTATTTATTTTGAGAGAGTGAGAATGTGTGCGTGAGCAGGGGAGGGGCAGAGAGAGAGAGAGGGAGAGAGAGAATCCCAAGCAGGCTCTGCACTGTCAGGGCAGAACCTGATGCAGGGCTTTCTGTCATGAACTGTGAGATCATAACCTGAGATGAAATCAAGTGTCAGACGCTTGGGGCACCCGGGTGGCTCGGTCGGTTGGGCGTCCAACTTCCGCTCAAGTTCTGATCTCACAGTTCGTGAGTTCGAGCCCCACGTCAGGCTCTGTGCTGACAGTGCAGAGCCTGCATTAGGTCCTCTGTCCCTCTCTCTCTGCCCCTCCCCCCCCCCCAAAATAAATAAACATTAAAAACTAAGAACAGAAAGAGTCGAATGCTTAACTCACTGAGCCACTCAGGCACCCCGGAAAATGCCTGTTTATAGGGGAGGAAGTTGGAGGCCCCAGCTTCACCCGTGAATCTGCCTCTGAGTCCTGTTTTACCAGTGGGACAACCAGATGCTGGAGACGAACGTGTTAAATCATTCCGTGAGGGAACAGACTAAATCCAGGATGTGGAAGATTCTATAACACAACTGGCCTAATATAGGGAAATAGCTCGGAGCTGTTCTACATTGGCAGAAACTTAAGAGACATAATCAAGCATAATTATGATCCTTAATGTGATCTGAGCAGAGAGAAAAAAAGACATAGAATATATTTTGAGAATGAAGGAGGAAATTTGAATATGGCCTAGGAATTCAATGGTATTAGAAAATTACAGCCATGTTTTTCGCCGAGAATGAGGTTGTTGCAGATACAAAGAGGGTATACTTCTGGAGATGTATGTTTAGTCTTCGGCGATGAAAGAAAATGACACATTTAAATATTTTCAGCAAGAAAAATTGATGGAAGACACAAAAAGGCGAAAGTGTTAAGATTAAGTGGTGCTTATATGGGTGTTTGCTGTGCTATCTTTTCCACTTTTCTGTAAGCTTAAAGTTTTTCATAAAAAGGAAGCAGAAGATAAAACGACATAGCCCCTAATTTCTAGGAACATACAGTCAAGTGGGGTGGACATAAGAATGGTGGCCCACGTTTCAGTGGATGGAGAGGCTTTCAGGCAGAAAATCCCAGGGAGAGCAGGAGGCAGGGAGAAGCCAGGACGGAAGGTTAGATGTGTATCCCTTTACGCAACACGCGTTGAGGTGCGGACGCTCTGGTGGTTTCCTTCGCAGAACCTCACAGGTTCTGCAGCATGGCGGAAGCTAATGTGTGTGTTTTGGCCCAAAGGAGCCAAAGAATTCCAAAAAAGTTAAAACATGAAAGTTCTATACAGTGAAAGCTTGGCTTGCGAACATAATTCATTCCGGAAACATGCTTGTAATCCAAAGCACTTGTATACAGAAGCCAATTTCAAGAACCACTGGCTCGGTTGTGATTACGTAACGTCCAGCGTCAGGTACGACTCATATGGCGAGACATCGCTCGTTTATCAAGCTAAAATTTATTAGAAATGTCTGTTCGTCTTGCGGAACATTCGCAGAACGACTTACAATCCAAGCTTTTACTGTACTCGGTTGTTGTTTTTTTCTTTCTAGCTTATCTCACAGAAACTGTGAGCTGGGTTGTCTGGGAATGAAACGGGTGGAAAGGTGGAAGGAGGTGGACTATTAAATTCTGTGGGCTTCAAATTATGAGACAGTGACACCACAACATCCGCTTTCACAACGTGGGTAACTACACAGACAAGTACTGTCAAACAAATATTGATCTCAGCCCGGAAATGACTTGGAAAGTAGCTACAATGCAAGGATGATGTTTAGGGGATTTGAAACCCACTAGTTTGGCTCGTAAGATCTGTGAATGCCCAATTTTATCTTTGATTAATGGACAGCCCAGAGAGCTTTTAAAACCTTTTGAATTTCCACTCTTCGGATGGGGGCCAATTTTTATGTGCTTCAACAGAGTCATGTTTAGACTTTTAAACAGCGTATTATACTGAAGCCCCGCTCAAAATCAACAAATCACTTCTTTCTGTGTTTAACATTGACAACGCTAGCTTATGTGGCTAAGGGAAAAAAACAATTTATCTGTACAATTAGCACTTTTTTTTTTTTGCAATTTATCTTGTTTTCACCTGAATCTATCATAATGGAAAATATACAGGTAAGGCTTTATAAGAAAAGGGTTTAGTGGGTACAGAACAAGGAAAGATTAGCTAAGCAGTCCTGTGCTAATTACACGTATTTAAGGGTATTTATGATTTGTTTTATAAAAATACAAGACTCCTTGATGAGCTTTTTGTAAGTTTAGTTATTTTTGAGAGAGAGTGAGAGAGAGCTGGGGGAGGTCAATGAGAGAGAGAGAGAGAGAGAGAGAGAGAGAGAGAGAGGGAGAGAGAGAGAGGGAGAGAGAATCCCAAGCAGTCTCCATGCTGTCAGGGCAGAGACTAACGTGGGGCTCGAACTCAGGAACCATGAGATCATGACCTGAGTCAAAACCAAGAGTTGGATGCTTTACCAACTGAGCCACCTTGATGCCCCTTCTTGAAGGGTTTTGAAATGATTATAGTATGATGGTTCTAGGGGCTCCTAGGGGAGTTAAGTGTCCAACTTTGGCTCAGGTCATGATCTCACGGTTCATGAGTTCAAGCCCCACATTGGGCTCTGTGCTGATAGCTCAGAGCCTAAAGCCAGCTTCGGATTCTGTGTTTCCCACTCTCTCTGCCCCTCCCCTCTTTGTGCTCTATCTCTCTCTCTCAAAAATAAATAAACATTAAAAAAAAATATATATATAATGTTTCTATTACTTAGTAAACTTCTCTTAAAGCAAATCAATCACAAGTGTTATCGAAAGTGTCAAAAAAAATCTTAAAAAACTCTGAAATGGACAAAAAAGACCATGGAGTATCCTTTCGGTGAATATTAGGCATTGGGTATGTAACCCCTCCTGGGCTGTTTGCCTCTTTAGATGTCTACTCTTATCACTGTCTTTGAGCTATTTTATGACTGTAAGCTCTAGAGAACTGACAGCAATGAGAAGGCTTCTAGCCAGAGAGATGCAAATAAATTCTGCCTGGTGGGCAGGCAGTGGGTCCCTCTGTCCCACCCACCTCCCCAGAAAAAGCCACCACTTTTCCAGCAAACTCATCCCAGCATTTCTGATTGCCTACATGTGTGAGTGCCTCTAACTTTTCTCTTTACACCTTGCCACTTCTCTCCTTCATTCCTGAGACAAATACAATCTTGGATACATGTCTACTTTACATTAACATAAAACCACGAGCCTCATGATTTCTTTAAAAAATTCTTCTTCGGGGCGCCTGGGTGGCTCAGTCGGTTGAGTGGCCGACTTCGGCTCAGGTCACGATCTCGCGGTCCGTGAGTTCGAGCCCCGCGTCGGGCTCTGTGCTGACAGCTCAGAGCCTGGAGCCTGCTTCCGATTCTGTGTCTCCCTCTCTCTGACCCTCCCCCGTTCATGCTCTGTCTCTCTCTGTCTCAAAAAGAAATAAACGTTAAAAAAAATTTTAAAAATTCTTCTTCAAGTGAAGTTCAGCATGTGCAAGAAAGATATGGACAAAATTTCACGGGCGGGATATGAAAACAATCACTAAACTGTGTAAAAAGTGATTTTGGTTACCAGTTTGTCCAGAAATGAAGCACCTTGGAAGATTACACGTGCTGTTTTCTGAGGCCACCAAATTTTATCACCATCGGTGATTTGTCCAAAGTCTTGAACCATTAGCAGATTCTGAAATGCAGCGGTCAGTGAATGATGTTACTTATGTCGTTCCAATGCCATAGCCTTTAGTAAAACAGTAGCTCAGAAAAGCCATAGCACGTGGTTCTGCCGGCTATGGGTTTTTTAAAAATTTTTTTTATGTTTTTATTTTATTTTTGAGAGAGAGACAGAGTGTGAGCCGGGGAGGGGCAGAGAGAGAGAGAGAGAGGGAGACAGAATTTGAAGCAGGCTCCAGGCTCCGAGCGGTCAGCACAGAGCCTGACACGGGGCTCGAACTCACAGACTGCGAGATCATGACCTGAGCCGAAGCCGGACGCCCAACCGACTGAGCCACCCGGGCGCCCCACGTGGGCTATGGCTTTAATCAAAATGCTAAGAGCCGGGTCATTGTTCAATCATGTACAAACTTCATCAACAGGGGTTCTAAGACTTTGCTGTTTTCCAGTACAAACATAGAAGACAGAAGGTATTGAATAACCTTACCGTCTGCTGGCATTACATTAAGGCAGCAGACTACCGCGCAAAGTAAACTCAGGTTTTATGTCAATATTGTTCCCTCTAATGATTATTATGGAACAAATTAGCAAACAGAAGTACCTAGAGGTCTCGCTGAAATGACCGCCTTACTTTAGCTATGCTTCCAAGAGAAAAATCACTTGCTGATAATGACTAATGAATGGGTCGAGACACGGAAACTTGACAGGAATGTTCCTTCAGAAAAACTCTGATGAAAAGTGCCAGCGGTAGTCTACAGGTCATTGGGAAAAGCGTGGTCTAGGAGTCTGGGAATCTGGCTTCTGTTTCAGGCTCTGCCACAGACGGGACATGCCCGGAGTGGGCCGTGAAACTTACAAAGCTGTGTCCGTACGGGCTAGAGCATGCCGTCCTCCTCTCCTTTTTCACCCCTGCTAGCAGGGATGCTTTCTGATGGCTGGAGCTACAGCAGCCATCTTGGACCCTTAGGTAACCTTGCGGATGAACTACAAAAGCAAATTAGAGCAGAGATCCTCCCTCCTGACTTCTAGGTGTACTGACAACCTTTCTGTCTTGTGTAAACCAGTATGATTTTCATTTTTCTCTTGCTCAGTGATGAGTCTAATAAGAGATACAATCATGTTTTTACTCTGGATTTGGAGTCCAGAGAACCAGGTTTAATCCCGTTGCTGGGTTCTGCTAAGTCAGGTTACTTTATCACTCAGTCTTTCATTCTCCATAATAAACCACCTCATTTTTCCAAAAGGGTAACTGGGCAGGGCCACTGAGCCCAGGCACAAGTGGGAAGAGAAGGACGGGAGCATTCAGCTCTCCGCCAAGGGGAGTCCGTGTGGCTTTCGACCAAACATGCACCTACGATTTTATTTGGGAAGGAAAGAGATGTCATGAGCCCTATTCCAGAATTTTGGGCGCGGTCTGCGAAAAGCGCGAGTAAACACAGCTCTCATCTTTCTGACTTAACAGCAAACAAAACAATCCAAAATGCAAGCGGCAGGTGGAGTACAGATACTGTACGGAGGGGAGAAAACCATTACAGGAAACGATTCTACTCGTTGGGGTGGAAGAACAGAGGTACTCTCCCTCTCCTAGGAAAAGCAGGCAGGTGCCCTATGAAGGAGTCCTTCGCTCCTTCAGAGGAGCTCAATTCTGTCAGGCCTCCAAGTGCCCCTCATACGGTAGACACCGGCGGGCTGTTGCTTTCAGAGAAGGTCCAGCACGTGTAACAGATGTGAGAGGTCAAAGGCAGATCTCTCCCCAAGGAGTGTGGCTGCCTGGGTCGCCTGCTCGGGCAGGACGTGAAGCCTCCTGTGACGGCTCTGGGGACTGTTCTTGCCAAGGGGAACAGCTCAGCACGGCACTCCCATCCGCCCAGGCTGCTCCTCCAGGAGAGGGGCCTCAGAAGTCTACACGACGGCGTCGTTATTATAAACCCACCTCTGTCTTCTGACTCCGGCTCTGACCCCAGAGCTCTGCTGGGATGAGACGAGAAAGCCCAGCCAATCAGCCAGCCAGAACCGATGAATGTGAAAGCCGTGGCAACCTGGGTGCTGACGGTGTTCCCAGAGCAGGCGCGGCACCAGTCACACGCTGGCCGCACGGATGCAGTGATTACAGGCAAGGAGGTCCTTGCTCTTATCCCACGGTGAAGTGAGGACCCATCTCTTACGGTAGATCTTTAATCTGAAGTACTAAAAACTTCCCACCTTTCCTACTACGTGGACTTAAGTTATTTGACTTTTCTCTACCTCAATATTCCATTCTGACAGCAACGGGGATGTGAAGGATACCTTGCTTCTGTGACATTAGAACAGCGTCCGGTTCAATATCGAGTAATCCTGAGTATTAAGCACTACAGATACTTTTTGAAGGAAACAACCATCATCTGGGTAATGGAAGCCATTTTATGGAAAGTCACAGGACTTAAAAGGAATGCTTTACATGTGGAATCTGGTAAAATTGTAACCTGAAGACCAAGGATTGCTATAGTCCTTCCATTTCATATATTTCTAGAGTAACTGTGTAGCTTATCGTCTAACCAGAACACTTGAGAGTACACAGGGATGCCTTAATAATCAGGGCAAGTGATATAACCTGAATATCTCAACCCCGGTCTATTCCCAAATTCAGCAAGTATTGTTGCTAATAAATAAGGCTAGCGTTGGTAGAAACAAATTTCTGCATTTACTGTATTTAGTTTTAAAATTAAAAATCTTGGGGCACCTGGATGGCTCAGTCGACCGAGCATCTGACTTCGGCTCCGGTCATGATCCCACAGTTCATGAGTTAGAGCCCTACGTCGGGCTCTGTGCTGACAGCTCGGAGCCTAGAGCCTGCTTTGGAATCTGTGTCTCCCCCTCTCTCTGCCCCTTCCCCCCCACCGTCTCAAAATAAATAAACATTAAAATTACAAATCTCGACTTAATTTCACGGATATATATCTGAAACAAGAGAATGGCTCAACTTGAAGTGCCAGGACTATAAAATCGACAATTCTGTTCCACGTATGCCATTGGTAAAGATCGTAACGTAAGAAGCAACAGATCAACTCTTTCAAAAAAGAACACGTTGCACGGCACTGCTATTTAACATACAATAAGGCTCAGCTCATCCTTCGGTTATGCTACTGTAGTCACCCACAAAAATCAATGCGTGGTGTTTCAGGTCTCCCGTGGTGAGACACTGTCTACACGAGTGAAGCAGCATTCGTTTTAATGGTACCCGTCTCCGTCAAAGGCTACACAGCAATCTTTGGTCAGTAATGAGTTCTGTCTTCTTAGCTGATGGGGATGTTCAGCTCAATTTATAGCTATCGGTAGTGCTGATAAAGGTCATCACTGTGTCTCATTTATTAGAGCCGCCTTCCTCAACAGCGGAAGTACAAGGTAAATGATGTTGAAAATCATAACTTGCGGTGGAAGATGTGTTTACTCTATTAGGGAATGGATTTTTTTAAATGCCTAAGTTCTATTGCTTTCCCTCTCCCTGGTTTTGTTTGTGTGCTTTTGCTTTGAGTCCCTGCAGCGGCTGTGATGTCCACACGTGCACTGTCGTATGTGAAACAGGAACGCTACGGTGATCGGGACCGGCGAGGTTCGCCTGAACGGGCTTTCTTCCCTCCTCTCAACACTATGGAGTTCAAGTACTATTTCCTCCCCAAACAACATCGTTCTACATTATTCGTTCTCTAGAATAGAATCATGGTGACCGATCAACGTTAGCAACTCTCAGGTGAGCATGAACACACCTACCTGACTAGGGCCAAAGTAGCTGATTTCATGAACAACTGACTAACCTTCCGAACCCTGTCGTGCGTTTGCTTATTCAATTCATCCACCACTTTCAAGGCAGCTTCTTTGCGAGACACCACTGGAGTTGGGAAATCTCTTACCTTGTGCTCAGCCCTCCCCCAGTGGGGTGTTGGACACGCCTCCCTGCAGACTCAAGGAAGCACTCTACAGTGTATGTTAGGATTGGGATATGATTGAGTCCCCTCTCCCTTAATGGACCCACACCATTATTCTCACGGAGGTCACCAGTGAGCTGTTGGCTGTGGGGGTGCCTCCCACTCATTTGGCACTGTGGGAGGGGCTAAGGCAAATGAGATCACCTTGGTCCAAACTCAACACTTACTCTACCAGCCCATGGTTCATGTTTTCCCTTCCATGATGCCTTCCTCATGCATCATCCTCCCTTGAGGGGAAAGACCACATTATCTAATGTTTTGATGTGTTTTCATCCAGCCAACACATAATAAATATCAAAAGGAAAGAAATTAAAATCCTGATGGGGTGCCTGGGCGGCTCAGTTGGTAAGACGTCTGACTTCAGCTCAGGTCAGGTTCTCGCGGTTCGTGGGTTCGAGCCCCGTGTTGGGCTCTGTGCTGACAGCTCGGAGCCTGGAGCCTGCTTCGGATTCTGTGTCTCCCTCTCTCTCAGCCCCTCTCCCACTCACACCCTGTCTGTCTGTCTCTCTCTCAAAATTAAACATTAAAAAAATTTTTTTAAATAGTGATAGAGAAGACACTGGGGTGTGAGTGAAACGAAACAATCAGGTGGGATGCTTTGATGCTGTGGGACAGCCAAAGGCACACGGTCACATCCAAAACACCAAAGTGGTAACATAAGCGACACCAAAGGGGCACTGGAGACCCGTGTCCTGTCAGCAATGTCACCAGGGACTGTCCAGGCAGAAGAGCACGTTTTGCAGGGTTGACAGTCCGATTTCTGCTTCTGTTTCTCCTGTATGCTGTGATCCATTTACACGATGCGTGAATCAGCATTCCGTTTCGTTTTTAGTTTTGTATTTCGTGTACCTTACGTTTCTCACGATGTCCGGGTCTGGATCATTGCTCCCTGAGCTGAATCAAAGTCTGGGGTCTTCACAAGTGATCCGACGAGGCTTCTCCCCCAGGGAGGTGCCAGGCTGTTACTCCTTCCTGCAAGACCCAGCCCCTGCGTCCGCCATTCAGGCAGCAGTGCCCGCAAGTCACGTTCCCCTGGACCCGTGCGTGTGGCTCGCATCTCCTAGGAGACCGCCAACACCTCTCTGACTCCCAGTTCCGACTCATTTTCTCCTTGCAGCAGCACACAATGCCCCCCGCGCCTTCCCAGGGTGAGAGGCCCACTCTCACGTCCACTCTCCCGGTTCCACACACCCTGGAATGTTCCCATGTTCCCGTCTGACGGGCAGACCAGCCAGCACTTTGTGCGGGTGTGGACGAAGTAGGTCTTGGCTGTCGGGGAGAGCAGGAAAACCGCTTTATAAGAAACCACAGTATACAGTGGTCTTATGGAGTAAAATTAAACAAAACAGGTGCCACGACAGAGGTGGAAAAACAGACAAAAAGCCCCTAAGGCTCCGTCCCAAGTTCACTGGAGTATCAGCAGGCCCGAGCCAGACAGAGGAGAAAACGGAACAGCCAGCAGGCCTGGTGAGCGCCACAGACCGAACCCGGTCACGTCGCTGGGAGGTGACGACGGTGTGGACGGGGTGGGGAGCTCGGCTCCGCGGGGCCGTGGCGCTGGAGGACGCTGGTGGTGTTCGCGGGCTTCCCGTGCTCAACTTGTTTACTTCCTCCATAAAGAAACTCGAGCACAGAAAGAATAACTGCCTATTTATGGAATAAAGCCCGACTCCCCAGCCGCCACATCGCCCTGCTCATCATTTCCTGGCGATTATGACAGCAGAACACGGAAAGAAGGACAAGCTGGGGGGACTGTCCCGCGAGGAAACAGAACAGACCTCCTTCTCCAATCAGGCAGCCTTCCAGGAGGTGGTGGCCAACCTCTCCAGGGGCCAGCCAGAGTCCCGGGAAGTAAATTTTACAGCGGGCCCTTCTAAAAAGACTTTACACAGGATCGTTTCTGCAGCCACTTGTGCACAATGTAGTAAGAGACAACCAGAAGCCACGCTTATTTGAACTGGAGAAAACTGTGTGTAATCTGTTCGTTGGACATCAACCGATTTCTTTCCTTTGGACTTAACTTCCTGGGCGGTGTTGCCAAATGGCACGGAAACAACATTGTCTCCTTGGGTCATCCGTTGTTTGGAGTCATTTCTGGAAGTCTTAAGGGCTCCTGAGACACATATAACGATTCCTCAAAATATGACATGCTGAATTACCACATGATTTTGCATTTCCTCTTCTGGGCGTGGACCCAGGAGAAGTGACAACAGGGACTCAAACATATCTGTCCACTTATGTTCGCTGCCACACAGCCAACAAATGGAAGCAACCCAAGTTTCCATGGAAAGATGAACAGATTCACAAAATGTCACACACATGCACACGTACGGTGAAAATATTACCCAGCTTGTAAAAAGAAGGACATTTTTTAAAATGTGTATTTGTTTTTGAGAGAGAGAGAGAGAGAGAGAGAGAGAGAGCACGTGAGCTGGGGAGGGGCAGAGAGAGACAGAGAGACAGAAAATCTGAAGCCGGCTCCGTGCTGACAGCACAGAGCCCGACGTGGGGCTTGAACCCACGAACAGCGAGACCGTGACCTGAGCTGAAGTTGGACATTCAACGGACTGAGCACCCAGCTGCCCCAAACGGAAGGACATTTTGGCACAGGCAACAACATGGGTGGACCTTGAAGACATTACGGTAAGTGAAATAAACCCGACACAAAAGGGAAAATATCGTATGGTTCCAATTACATGAGGTCCCTGGAGTAGTCAGACTCATAGAGACAGAAGGTGGGAGGGTGCCAGAGCGTGGGGTGGGGGGCACGCGGAGTTAGTGTTTCATGGGGACAGAGATTCAGTTTGGCAAGAGCAAAAGTTCTGGAGGGTGATGGTGGAAATGGTTGCATAACAATGTGAATGTGCCTGATCTTACTGTGCTGTACTTAAAAATGGCTAAAACGGTACAGGTTATATTATACATATTTTACAATAACTGCAAAGACGGAATTCTTGGGACATAAAAAATAGGTGCGATGTAGAATATGGGAAAAAGAGAGAGGGTCTGAAAAAGTGAGCACCTGTGCAACTGACCTCTGCCTACCTTCATTCAGACCCACGTTCATGACTTTGGAAATCGTTAGAAAAAAAAAAAAGGAAGAAAGAAAACTCAGCAGGAAAGAAATTACGCCCATGTAAGGAAGAGCTGTGGATTCAGGTAACTATTCATTTCATCCGCAAGCCACCTCTCTCCAGCACGCTTTCTGGGTCACTGCTGGGAGGCACGTGCCCAGGCGGGTCACTTGCTCCTGGATGGATGCGGGGTACAGACAGGGAGGAAACTGTCCCTACACAGGGCTACGTGGGTGTGGTGCCTAAGCCAGGCCCAGGTACCACGGAGAGTTTGCGCTGGAATCAGCGCAGGGCTTAGCGTTGTATGAAATTCGTCCCCGACTCCCGGATCCCCGTGGGCCCGGGATGATCCGCGCTGGTGGGAAGTCCCCAAGTCCTTGTTCACTCCTAGCGCTCCCGGCCTGTGTCAGCTGGTACCTCCCCTCCCCAGGAAGGGAAACAGGGTAAGAATTCCATTCACCTGAAATCTTTTTTTGTTCCAACATCTGTCCCACATGGCACCAATAAAATGTTAATTGAGCTCATCAGAAAACCAGAAGAAACAACCCCAAAAAACCGAAGCTCAACTCTTTGCTTCCAAGAGGGAAGTTTGGGGCAGTTAACCTATTTTTCAAAATAATCTTTTAAGGTTTATTTATTTATTTTTGAGAGACACGACACCGCGTGAGATGGGGCAGGGCAGAGAGAGAGGGAGAGAGAGCATCTCAAGCAAGGTCTGCTCTGTCAGCGCAGAGCCCGGCGCGGGGCTCAAACCCATGACGTTGGCATCATGACCTGAGCCGAAATCGAGAGTTGGACGCTTAACAGACTGAGCCACCCAGGCGCCCCGTAATTAACCTATTTTATGGGGTCCTAGTAGAGCCCCCTCCGGCCCCATTGGACTGGCCAGACAGGGCAATGGAGACTCCCCCGCTGTGGTTCTGGAGTGAATTCCTCTAGGCGTGAATCATGAATCATTAACAAAGAGCAGGAGCGTGAAAGAAACAAAAGTTCAATAGCACGGAAGAGAAGACAGAAAATCATTCTATTTACAGTACAAATGGCTCCAGAGGAAACAAAGAACTTCCACGATTGAATGGATTAGGGCCCTCAGACTGGAGAGAAGGAAGAAGAAAGCAGTGAATGAACTAGTGGGGGTGGGGGGTCAACATGGGCGCGGTGTTGGAAGGAGGCTCTAAAGTGCTTCTGATACGTACTCCCTTTCTGTCTTCTGTTTAGATACAGTCACCCCCAAACTGCCGAGCAGGTATGGTTGTTCCTATTCCCACAGGTAAGAAAGTCAACGACTCTAACGGCTGTACATCTCGGAGCGTGTGGCTGTTTCTGTCCTCGCGAAACGTTACCGATGAACAGACGAGACTGCTCAGCCAACGGTCTGCAACCACAGAGCGTCCGGACAAAGTCATTCCTTCTTGGTAAGAACGGGTCATTGGAAAAGGTGAGCCCACTCTCTTCCCATCACGCGCGCTTCCTGTTGTGTAACGTGTGACTGGAGATTCGTCTGTAGGGCAGTGATTGGGCACTGAAGGCCTGGTGGCGCTCGGTCTGTAGAAAGAACTATCCTTCGCCTCCACAGATGGGAATAGCTCACTGCACTGTAACAAGGAGTAAACTCTCATTTTCAGCTTGTGAACTGTCTTTTCTTCACCTGGGAGCAGGGACCTTTACACTCAAATGTTCCCCTTTAGTCATGTGGCATTATGCCTGAAAGCTACCAAGGGTGAAGGGAGAATTACTATTAGAAATATCAGTGATTCTATCGCGAAAAATAATATAACATCCTTTAAAGTGCCTTACGTGACATTGCATGTAGGAGGGCATGGAGACACCCTGGTTCACCAGGAATGGAGAGAAAACGAGGAGTCACTCTGTGATAGGGTATCAACGGACAGCAACACGGATTTCACGTTGCTTTGGTCAGGAATCTGTCTCACAGACTTAAAGCTTTTCCCATTAACTGGGCAACCCATGCCAAAACACAGTCGTGTCTACAAGTATACACAGTTTAGAAGAAGAACGTACATTTAAGAATTGGGTGCAATGATTTCAGGAAAAAACCCCGGCTTTCTGTCAATGTCTCAGTGACTTTTCACTTTTCTGTGTAGTCACTGGACCAACGCTGTAAGTGGATTCCCGTTTCCCCGAAGAAAAATGGAAATGATTACGTGAGACTTTGTGGTAAATGTCAGTCTGGCATCCATTTAGAGGGTTGTGCGGTTAGCAATAATTTAACATTTTTTGACAGTTTAATTTTTATTTATTTTGAGAGAGAGCACATGTGTGCAAGTGGGGAGGGGCGGAGAGAGACACGGAGAGAGAGAGTCCCTAGCAGGCTCCACGCTTCAGCACAGAGCCTGATGTGGGGTTCGATCCCACGCCCCTGGCATCTTGACCGGAGCCGAAATCAAGAGTTGGATGCTCAACCGACTGAGCCACCCAGGCACCCAAATAATTTGAATTTGTCAGCAATTTCTATTAGGATTACATACAGCATGAGGAAAATCAGGTTACCGACTAACGTTTGCAGAAATCAGTTTTCATTTGAAAGCATAAAGCTGAAGTTAAGAATTTTGCCAAATCTGACCCTTCTGTCATCACCCTGATCAGTGCGATGCTTTGCCTTTTGCCCAGTCTCTGAGCTGCTGCCTCCTTTGCCCTCCCGTCCTTACAGATCGTGTACGATGGCTCTGGGATTTGCTTGACAAGGCGGCTGATGTGGATTAGGAAGAGCAGAGTTGAGTCCTGCACAAATCAGGACCGACGCAGACCTGGGGCTCCTTCCCCGGCTCTGAAGCCTCAAGCAGATGGCATAAGGCCTTTTCACTCCACTGCCAGAGCCAGAAAGATGGGTGTTCAAACTGGTTTTGGGCTTGACTACATGCATGGCTTTGAATAAGTTACTAGACCAGTGACAATAATACTGCTGTTTCACTGGGCTATCACAATTAAATGAGATATCACATGCAAGAGCCTTAAGCATGATTATTTTCCTTCCCCGTATATAGCATATGTTTACTGTAGACCAGGATAAGGAAACCCACATGAGCTGCTCTCCCACCCTTTCCTCGGCTGTCTCCCGCCCTTCATTCTGACCCCGGGTTTACACGCAGCGCTGGAACGGTTGGGCAGGCAGTAACTCTGTTTCCAGGTTTCAGGAACCACCACACTGTTTTCCAAAGTGGCCGCACCACTTTGCACTCCCACCAGCGACAGATGAGGGACGACGTCCCTACACCCCCCACCCACACTTGCGATCATCTGACTCTTAGACTGTAGCCAACCTAGCGGGTGTGAATCGGTATCTCATTGGGCTTCCGCTGAGCATCCCCCCGATGGTGCCTTGTTATGTATTCCTTGGCCACTCGTGTGTCTTCCTTAGAGGAATGTCTGTTGACATACTTTGCCCACTTTTAAATTGGGCTAACTGTTGCTTTAGTATCGAACTGTAAGAGTTCTTACATACTCTGGAAACAAGTACCTTCTCAGATACATGATTTGAGAATATTTGCTCTCGTTTGATGGGTGGTCTTTTCATCTTCTCAATGGCATCCTTCGAAGCACAGAAGCTTTCAATTTTGATGAAATCCAATTTGTCTACTTTTCCTTTTGTTGCTTGTGCGTATTTAGGAGTCCTTAGCTAAATCTAATTTTACGAAGATCTACCTCACTGTTTTCTCCTGAGTTTAATGGTTTTAGGTCTCACATTTAGGTCTTGATCCATTTTGAGATAAGTTTTGTATGTAGTGTGAGGTAAGTGTGCGGCTTCATTGTTTTGTCCATGACTGTCTAGTCATCCCAGGATCATTTGTTAAGAAGATACTAGCATTCATTTTTATGCTGCTTTACTACCTTTTAAGCAATCTCACCCTGTAACAGATACCATAAACACAATCACCTACCTCTAAGGTTGACAGGCTTGGAAAGTATAATTACTAAGTCTTCCTTCTAAGCCTTCAACCAGACTCCATTTCCCGGATTCCTCGCAGGCTCTGTGCCTAAAGTCCAGCACAATTTGGGGCAGGAGTGATACACACTACCTTTAGGTTTGGCCTTTTCCCTCCTAGACACACAAGTGGACTAGATGTCTCAGCCTCGTTGGCAGTTAGATGGGGTCATGTGACCGACTCCAATCCAATGGCAAATGTAAGTAGAAGAGAGAGGTATGCCTCTTTCGGGGCCAGCTCCAAACACCTGCTGTGAGAAACTCTCCATCCTCTTCCTGACTCTGTCCTCAATAGACAGAGTATCCAACAGAGGAGCCTGAGCTCTTACCGATGTCCTACCTAGCAGAAGACGGAATCTCGATCCCTGGAGGACCTACGGAACAATGCTTACGGCCAGCCCCATCCACATTAACTGTGATGGGAGGAACAAACACAACCACTCAAACTGTCAAAGTGCCTAGGCTGAAACGGAGAATTCGAGTATAACAAGAGGCAGCTGGGATGCTGCCTTCCTGAGCTTGGAGTCAGGAAATTCATAAAGGGGGTGGTTGTAGAGAAATGTCTCAGACTGGGAAGCAAGAGTTAGGGATGGTTTCCACAGATCTGAGTCCTGGGCAGCCCTGGGCAGAGACAAATGAGCACTTACTATATGCCCATTGAGTAAGTAGCAGCCCAGGCAGGTTGGCTGGCCTTCACTTACAAAGGTAGTAAATATCAAAGTAGTAGGTAGAAACTATCTTCTCAGATTTGTAGGCTCTTTCAAGTAAACTGAATAGGGAAGGGAGATAATAGCTACCTTTTCCAGGATTTTCAGAACTGTCAAAAAAAAAAAAAGAGAATTAGACGGATTCTGAGTTGCTTCAAAAGAAATAATTAGACTTAAAGGCAGAAAATTCTAGGGATAAATTATAGATTGCTATTAAAACAATTAGCTAAGGACCATTGTTAGGTTCCTCGGTGAGCGTATGGAACTACACTGAGTAAACATGTCCTGACACAGATCTGTGGAGCATACAGACCATGGGTTGCTGAGATATTTTTTTTTTTATTTGATGGGTTGCTGATGGCATGACATCACATCCCTTTCCAGTCCTGCTTCTGTTTGCTGTCTCCACACATAGCTGACTAATGTCTGTGGACACATCAGAGTCTTGGTTTCGAATGCCTACAAGTCCCTGCTAATATACGCTCATAAATTCCTTTAATGTCTGATTTAACTGGTTCCTCCACAAAGTCTCTGGAGACTCGTACTTCTCTGTATGTGACAGCTTCACTTTGAGTTTACGTGTATTTTTTTTTGAAACTTTTCATTTGATTATAATTTCTAAATGTTCTCCAGTTGCACCAAGGTTTACTTGTTTACATCTTCCCCATCATTTCATAAGTACCAAGGGCCTTTTTAATCACTCAACCTAAAGTGTGTTTTATTATGAAGGGCATACAGTTGGTACTTAATACACTGCATGGTCATCAAAGAAAGAGTGCCTTAGGAGAGTAGATCATGTATTTTGTTCACTTGAAAGACAATTTCTGTATCCACTGGAGACTCTGGCAGACCCAAAGTGCCCCAGCCGAGAGAAATATGCTATAAAATTTCCAGGCTGTCAGAGGAAATTTCTAGAGAAATCATCTGAATGGATTACACAGATTACCATCTCTGTATTGATTACTATTAGAAAGGGGAAATGTGTGAGTACACATTAATTATCCACATAATTGAAAGTGTAGAACGGAACGTCTGATGATGCTTCTCCACGGTCATCCTGTGACCACACCAAGCAGCTTCTAGGAAGGGGGCAGGGGGAAGAAACATCTTCTATCCTATATGCAGATCTTAACCTCAAGAGAGAGAAGAAACATCATTCTCTTTTAGGTATTACGGCACATCATCTGCTATATGCTTTTGGCATTCTATACAAAAAAGGATGAAAGAAAAATTGCTTTTAAATAGTTAATGGGAGGAATTGAGCTAAATACTGAATATTACGTTAATCTGATACATGAAATAAGAAAACAGCATGCATTTTATTATTCAAAGGATATTCCCTCTCAAACAAAGTATTAGCCACTTCAGTACTGCAGAGTAAACACTTTAATGTCATTCTTTTTCAGGTAATTGTACCGTTAAGGACTAAAAATGTCAGAAATGTGGGTTTCAGTCTACTCAACCCTCACCCCCTCAGAAACACACTGCTCCTAGCAGCACAGAAAATTGTGAACATTTTAAAGCATTCCCTGAAAATTCCTGAAAGCATTGATGAAAACAAGCGTCATTTTGAGTACCATCCAGTATCACATGTGTCAGAGTTGAGAAACAGGTCATTTGAACCCAAACGAGAAAAGAACTACATGTCAAGTCCTATGGAAGGAAGAGCCACTTTCAGAATGGCAGAAAAAAAGGCCTCTGAAAATCTGCTCCCTCATAAAAGAAATGAGATTGCAAAAGTTGTGCGAACTGTGGCACTTCACCAATGGCTTCCAACACTCTGAAGTGCAATTACTCAAGCAAAATGGATCAATTTTGGTCTGAATTGTGGCCTTTTTAACTTGCCTTGTTCTCATCTCCCTCTCCCCAGCTCCCAGGTAGTTGTGAGAAACAACAACCTCACAATCATGACAGTCATTAAAATTAATAGCTTCGAAAATACTGGAGGAAGAACATGTTCATGCCTTTTCAAAAGCCCCATTCCTGGAGGACTGACATTATTTCACCTGTCTGGTAGTTTCCTGAAAACCTGCACTCAGAGTGTGCCTTTATGTGAGGAGACTGGGAGCTTGCTCAATGCAAAAGCCTTTTCCCTGGGGCACTTGTCAAAAACAATCAGTGACAATTGTTTAAAATAGCAGCTGCCCGAGGTGGTGATAACAGTTGGAGAAAATGAGAAGTTTACTAAAAAACTAAGAAGGAAAAGCTAGGGAATGAGTCGTCCATGAGGACTTTGAAAAACCTGAACATACTGCTGGGAATCTAGAAGGCCATCTCCATGCATAGGGTTGTGGGGGTGCTCACGAAATATGTGAGAATGCCCTAACCCCTCAACTCTGGCTGACCTTGCAACTCTGAACAATCAGAAAACAAAGACTATGGCAGGGTTGTAAACTGCTTCGCTGAGTACTGAGGTCATGCCTTAACATATGTACACAGATCTTGGTGGCAAAAGCTGGGAGATTAGTGGTTCAAGGTATTTAAAGAGGTTTCTGTCCAATCATTATCTGACCACCAAGCTAACCTAGCACAGACTTCAGTGGACTTACATGGAAAAAACACAGACTTTATTGAATTAGTTCAAGAAAGCCATTAAACATATAAATAGTGACAAAAAACAGTAGCAGAACCTGGGAAGAAGGGCAATTTGATTTCGAGTTACCATGCCGTATTATTTAAAATATCTAGTATTTAACAAAAATCATGAGGCATACAAGGAAATAGCACGATATGGCCTATACATAGGAAAAAACAGCAGTTAATAACTATTCGTAAGGCAGTTGAGAAATTAGACATATTAGGGAAAAAACCCTTTAAATTAGCTATTAGAGATATGTTCAAAGAACAAAAGGAAACTATGTCTAAAGAACTTAATTTTTTTAATTTTATTTATTTATGAGAGAGAGAGAGAGAGAGAGAGAGAGAGCGAGCACAAGTGGGGGAGGGGCAGAGAGAGAGGGAGACACAGAATCCAAAGCAGGCTCCAGGCTCTGAGCTGTCAGCACAGAGCCCGATGTGGGGCTCGAACTCACATACTGTGAGATCATGACCTGAGCCGAAGTCGGATGCTCAACTGACTGAGCCACCCAGGCGCCCCTAAAGAACTTAAAAGAATGAGAACTCTGTCTCACCAAAGAGAAAATATCAGCAAAAATAAATTATTTTAAATGAACCAAATAGAAGTTCTGAAGTTGAAAAGTATAATAGTGGAACTGAAAAATTCTCTAAAGGGATGAAAAATAATTATTAGATTTGGTAGAAGAGAGAAACAGTGAACTTGATGATAACTGGGAGTATCCAGTAGTAGGAACAGAAAGAAAAAGAAATGAAGAAAAATAAACAGTTTCAGAGGCCTGTGGGATATCATCAAGTGTACCAAAATATACATGATAGGAGTCTAAAAGGAGAGGTGACAGAAAAGGGCAGAAATAATATTTGAAGAGATAATGGCAAAAAGAAAAAAAGACACAGGGACTCTTTAACTCATTCTATGAGGCCAATATTACCTTGATACAAAAAAGCAAAGACACCACAAGAAAACTACAGACCAATATCTCATCACTATAGAGGTGAAAATCCTCAAGGAAATATCAGCAAACCAAGTCCAGCAATATAAAGAGAATTACACACCATGACAAAGTGGATTTTATCCCCCAAATACAAGGTTTGTTCAACACAGGAAATCAATCAATGCAACGCACCATATTAATGGAATGAAAGACAAAGTGCATGATTATTTCAATAGGTACAAAAGTAGCATTTGACAAAATCCGTCCCCTTTACATGATAAGACCCTTGAACATACCAGAACAAAAGGGAACTTCTTCAACCCCACAGAGGGGACCTATGAAAAACCCATAGCTAATGGCATAAGTGATGGTGAATGATTGGTAGCTTTCCCCGTGAGACAAGGGAAAGACAGACATCCACTCTCACTACCACTATTGAACATTTTCCTGGAGGTTCTAGTCAGGGCACTCAGCCACGAGAAAGAAATAAAAAGTGGCCAGATGGGAAAGGAATTTCTACTTGTAAAAGAGATAGGAATACCCAAAAAACACACTGATTTATATATTGGACAAACTAAGAAGTCAAACACAGACTTGTATACCAGGGCTCTAGCAGCATTATTCACAGTGGCCAAAGGTAGAAACAACCCAAAGGTCCATCAGCAGGAAATGGATAAACAAAACGTGGTCTACACACACAGTGGAATAGTATTCAACCTTAAAAAAGGAATGGAGTTCTGACACATATGACAATGTAGACGAATCCTGAAGATGTTATGCCAGTTTTGAAAGAAGCCAGACGCAAGAGGACAAATAGTGTTTCGCTCTACCTCTGTGAGGCACCTGACAGTCAAAGCCACAGAGCAGAAAGGAGGAAAGGGACTGCCAGAGGTGGGGAGGAGAACAGTGAGTCTTGTCTAAAGGAGCAGAGTTGCTGTTCGGGATGGTAAAAAGAAGTTCTCAGAGTGGATGGTGGCCATCGTTGCCAACATTGTGAATACGCTCAATGCCATGGAACTGGATATTACGAAGGGCTAAAGTGGTAAACTTTATGCTACGCATATCTTATCAAAATAAGCAAATATTTTGTAAGGGGGAAAAGCACTTTTAAAAGGGCAAAAATATTGAGGACAAATAAAACAAGTTTGAGTTTTTTTTACATAAAAAATGGAAGTTAGAGGGAAGACTCATGAAAAAAGAAGCTGTACGAAACACTACACTGAGATTGGAAATCTATGTCTCTGAGGGGTGCAGGCTAGCAACCATGCTCGCACATGCCCGAGCGCGACAAGTAAGATACCGGGTGGCAGATGGCGGGAGTCACGTTTCTCGCTGTTAATGAGGGAACTAATTACACAGAAACAACAAGTGACAGCTAGTGTCCCAGGTAGAGGCATCCATAGGAACTCATGTTAGCTTTGTAGAGACATTGTTGGAGCTAAATGATAGATAGATAGGTATACAGACACACAGGTGATAGACCCAGAGCGGTGTATATGCACACAGGTTGGTACACACACATATATTTCCTCACTTGGTCAGCTGTGAAGGCCGAGAAGCAATGATATCCTAGTGCTCATGAGCAGAGCTTTGGTTTCTAATGTTTTTATCCAACAGGAACTTGGAGGAATGGCTAATTCTGGGGCTGGGGAAGGGGAAATATAAGCTAAGCCTGCAGCGCCTTGTAGTATCAGAAAGCAAAACAGTGCTGAAAGAAAGATGGATGGAAGAAGGCGGGAGGAGGGAGGAAGAAGAGAGTAAAGGAAAGAAAACGAAAAACCACAACGATGAAGGAGCCTCAAACAGTGGAGTCAGCCACAGGAGCACCCGATGGGACAGAGCTGGAGCCATCTGAGAAAAAACAAAAACAAAACAAAACAAAACAACAAAGCAGTATTGGATTGTAATACAAAGTATACAGTAAATGTCTATGAGTTGAATATTAACGTAAATAAGTGATTCAGTACAGAAATACATGGTGGAGAATGGACACATCTGCCCATGCAGAAGAATTCTGAATAATTTATACCGAGATTCTGCTCTCAGGAAGTTGGAATATGACCTTCCATTCCTTAACTGTGGGCTGTGCACAGTAACTTCCTCCCAAAAAGCACCACATGGAAAGAGGGGGAAAAGGCATCAGCCGGGTGTCCAAGGGTAACGTCTCGACAGTGACAAGTCGCCGTGACAGCACATGCCCTTGACATGACGTCATGAGAAGGACACCACATGCCTGCGGTCTTCTTCTCCAAACCCTGTAACCCCAGGCTGATGATGAAAGATTGCAATTTAAGAACAATCTACAAGACACCTGACAGTCATCCTCAAAATACCTGCCTGTGACTCCCATCAAGGTCATTGAAAACAAGAAATGTCTGAGAAATGATCATGGCCGGAGGAGCATAAGGAGAAAGGACGCCTGAATGTAATGTGAGAGCCTGATGGGATCTGGAGGCAGGAAAGGACACTAAGGCACCCGAATTAAGTACGAACTGTAGTTAATAATGAGGGATGACTGTCAGTTGACCAATTGCAATAAAGGTACCATCCTAACGTATGATGATAATAACAGGGTAGGTCTGAGCTGGAAGTCTCACATGATGCTTCGACGCTTCGACTTTTCAGATGCTTTGATCCAGAATGAGTGAAAAGACTACGTTCCTGGGAGGCAAGAATATGTTCAAGGTTAACGACAAACGGGAACGGTTTTTCTCGACTCAATTCACCAAGTACTTATAGCCGCTGGTTTCCCAAACTACAAATTCTCTTTCAGTACAGTAACTCTGAGGGCACGTCCCCAGATACGCACGTCCCGTGCCCCGGGTAACGCATGGCTGAGGGGGTAAGACCATGATCCACAAGTTTCAAAAACTCATCCAATTTTAATAGAATTCCACAGCAAGAAAAAAAAATGGTTGTGTAGGTTTTTCATTTGCTGTTTTACCTCTTAACCACATGTGGCATCCATTTTTAAAAGATAAACTTGGATATTTTGGGTCAAAAAGGAGTATTTTTTAAGGTAGTGTTTAATTTTCATTTTCAGGAATATGGTATGGAGTTTGGGTTTGCAATGATCTGTTGGACATAAGAAGGAGGAGACAAGTAATATCTCATATAGATCGGGTCTCTGGGGTGCCTGGGGGGCTCAGTCGGTTGAGCCTCCGACTTCAGCTCAGGTCATGATCTCGCGGTTCATAAGTTCGAGCCCCGCGTTGGGCTCTCTGCTGTCAGGGCAGAGCCCGCTTTGGATCCTCTGTCTCCTTCTCTTCTCTGCCCCTCCTCCCCCCCTCCCCCCCCCCCCGGCCTCGGTCTATCTCAAAAATAAATAAATAAAACTTTAAAATACATATATATTTAAATTAGGTCTCACATGTGGATCTTCTGAGTCCTCTCTTCCTGTACTCGTGTCTCTTCCAAATCACATCTAACTACATGTAAAAAGATAATTATTGAGGTCCCTGGCTTTGGCAGAAAGCAGTGCTCCAGCTCAAATGATCATATGTCACATCGCTAATGTTACTGTAAGTGACAAGCCGCTGAATGTACACTCGAGGTCACGTTATATATTACGACGAGAATGAATAGGTCAGTGATGAAGAAATCATATGCCCAGCTGAGACACCGATCGTCATCTGTCCTCATGCTTATTTGCTACACATATGCAAAATATACATCTGCAGCAAGATCGTCAGTCTCTTTAAATGCTGTCCTTACAATCAATTCTCCAGCGAGACTACAAATAGCACCATTACTGTGCCTGTCACGGGTCCCCATGGCCACTGGAGGGCACTGCTTCATAAAATGCTCTAAGCACTATTGAGGCTTTTGAAACTAATTATAGTAATGGTGCCATACGGGCCGACCAAAGACGTATCTCTGAATGCATCGGTGTTGGTAACCACGGATAATTCAGAAAAATGAGTATTTTGTTGTTCATGTTATTAATCCATAAATCAGGAGCACTGGGGTTTAATCTCAGTCCTGGGGGACCGATGTCTAAACTCAGCAAGTCTTGGAACATCTGCAAGCCTGTTTTGTTACCAAAACATTAGACATTTGTGGAAACTCTTTATAACGTATTTGGAATATTTCCACAAAATAGATGATTCCGATCTCAAGCGTTGTGGCCATTAGTCTCAGAGCTCACTCGAAACGCTCCTTTACTGGGAAGCCATCGCTGCTGGCTTTGACCGAACGCTTTCAGCTGGAGTCTAATCAGACGTCAAAGCCAGGGCTATATTCTTGAATCATCTTTGTAATGGCCAAGGTTGTGTGCTCTTGAACAAGTGATCTACTCTTGCCCCAGACGATTACCTGCAAAAAACGGTATTGTAGATACATTTTACAAATGAAGAGACTGATGGCTGGAAGGCACGGGTCTTAAATGCGTATGGAGCCAGAACTGGACCCTCATCTGCTGCCTCCAGTGTGTGTGTGTGTGTGTGTGTGTGTGTGTGTGTGTGTCTGTGTTTATTCTATTTCACCCTGGTGCTCTTTTTGCTTATCTACCCCCTGGCCTGGCCTGCAGGACATGCTCAGTGAATATGTGCTGAATAAATAAACAAATATAAGGACAAACACAAGAGGACGAGCCTGTAACAGTCTACATGGTCAACGGGTTTCAACGTGCCAGCGAGAGGCTGCACTGCAGAGACAAGTGGACTGTCAGCCATCGACTCTTCACTTTCCCTGATTGAGGAGAGACGCAGAAAGCAAGAATAAACAGAGTTCTCAGAGGATCCAGAATCAAACATGAGCAGAAGAGTCCACGGTAACAGTCGTTCTGCCCCTGACCAGACAGAAACCTTGAAAGACAAGTTCAAGTTTTTCGATTACGAGCATTAAAGCCTGAAGGCCTCTCACACTTCAAGAGACTCTGATGAAAATGTGGCACAAGCCCGTGCCTTAGTTTTGCACTCCTTTTCTTCTCCCCTGCTGCAAAGCTGTAGTCCTCAAACACGGTCTTCATACCTGGTTCCCATGCTCAGATATCCTGCGCGCCCCCGAGTGCTCGCAGCATAAAATTAGAAATCCCGAGCACGCCATTCAAGGCTTCCAGTCAGGGCACAAGGACGTGTAAGGTTAAAGCCTTGCCACCTGCCCTTTCTTCACTCGGTCCCACACGGAGTCACAGAGGGACTTAACATGTCCCGGTTCTTCCCCCGTTCAAGCTGTTCCTGTTGTCTAGAACATTCCTCTTTGACCTGTCACTTCAGGCTCCAGCCCCAGTGTGAAAATGTCCCTGGATCTTCCTTAGTCCGACGCCCTCCATGCTACGGAGAACCTTCCCCACTGCCGGTCACCTCACTCCGCCTACCTGTGTGGGGGCCTGGGGGCCGCTGTCAGCTTCCTGAGTCAAGTGCACCACCCCAGGAAAGATCCTCCTTGAGCTCATGCTGGCTGTCAGGAAGACAGCTTTCCACAAGGTAGCCCGGCTCATTTAAATACCTTTGAGTTTATTTTTAGTTTTTCTTAAAAATGACTTCCAGAATGAAATTCCACAGCTATCACGGGGGGAAGGTGATTAAAGTTCTGTGACATGTTCCCGGGGAACAGGCCTGCGCTGACATCATGTGGGCAGACTCGCATTGGCATCCTTTTTTCTTTTTCTTTTTAATTTGTTTTTAATATTCCATACATTTCAAGCTTGGAGAGTCAAAAGTCTGAGGATGCTGTAAGTGTGTTGTTTTCATCACTGGAAGAAAAGTCCCCCAAGAGCACAGGCGGGATCAGGAATGACGCTATCTCTGATCTCTCTGACCGCCCCCCCCACCCCCACCCCCACCCCCATCTGGCGGTCTTCCTGCGAGTTTGGAAACCAGGGGAGGAGAAACGAATTTGCTCCTTTTTCTAATCTTTTTTTTAAGCACATTTTTTAAATGTTTATTTATTTTTAAGAGACAGAGACAGAGCATGAATGGGAAAGGGGCAGAGAGAGAGGGAAACACAGAACCTGAAGCAGGCTCTGGGTTCCGAGCTGTCAGCACAGAGCCCGACACAGGGCTCGAACCCGTGAACTGCAAGATCATGACCAGAGCCAAAGACGGATGCTTAACCGAGTGAGCCACTCCGGGGCCCCCACTTTTCCTAAATCTTATTTCCCAGGGTGGGGGTGGGGAGGGGGCCTTTGGGTGAGTGTCCCCATGAGGCCTGTCAGCCTCGCAGGAGTCACAGGAGAAGCAGGTCTGTGGCCCTCATCTGAGACAACAACATAAAAGTCATTGGGTTCAGCGCTGTGTGATGTGCTCACAGAGTTGTGCGACGCGGCCTCTGCCCACGTCTGGAACGTTCGCATCCACGCGGAAAGGGCGGCTCCCTGTGCACAGCACGTGCCGTGTGGGTGTTGCTGAACACCTGCTTTCCGTGAGCACCTTTCTTCCAGAATTTGACTTGTGCCAGACGCGCGCCTACACGCCTCGTGTGACCAGCCCGGACTGGACGCAGGGCCACTGGGTCTCCAACGAGGCTCCCGGTGGTCAGAGGTTCAGCCTATTGTGGGGAAGTGGTCGTGTCCTGTGCCATTCTGCTGGGAGGGGGCTCTGGAGGCTGGCGCCGCTCTCCCCTGGATCTCCCCTGTGGTGGCCCTTTCCCTGGGATGGTTTTGGTTTGCATCCCTTGGCTGTGAAAAGTCACGGCTGTAAGTTTCACTATGTGCTGAGTCCTGGGGGTCCCCGTAGCGGATCGGCAACCCCGGGGGCGGTCTTGGGGTCCCCAAGCACACACGCCACACAAAACATCCGCGGCGGAAATGATCAGGCGCGGGGGTTTCTTTCACAAGAGTCGGGGTGGGGGAAGGGCAGACTTCAGACCAGGGCTGTCCAAGGGCTTGTGGACGGCTGAGGCTAAGGGGACACGGGGATCTGCTGTACTGTTCTCGAATACGGGATTGACGGTTTTATTAGAAGAGTAACAATAAGTGGGAGTTGGCGGTGTTCTAAAGGATTGATGGAACATTTAAAAATGAAACCGGAGGGCTTGGGTGGCTCAGCCGGTTAAGTGTCTTCATTTCAGCTCGAGCCATGATCTCATGGTTTGCGGGACTGAGCCCCACAGCGGGGGGGGCTTGACCTTCTCTCTCTCCCTCTCCCTGTGTCCTTCCCCTGCTCTCTTTCTCTCTCTCTCTCTCAACAATAAATAAATAAATAAATAAATAAATAAATAATAAATAAAATACGTCGTTACCTAATAAGATGAAAAATGAATGGAGAACGTCTTAAGTGATGGCAGATCACGCAGTCCAGACGCCCCGAGCTCCTGGCTCCAGCCAGTGATGTGCAGTTGGTGACGGCCTCCCGTACCCGGACGGACACACTACATTCCCCCTGCTTTAAGGCCTCACTGAGCACTAAGGTACACACCAGCTCACGCACACTCGGCGGTCCTGAAAGGCGGGAGGCGGTGCTCCAGCAAGCGCGTATAGCACCCCAAGGGCCCGCTCTGTCTCCAGGAAATGCGTAGTCACGGAGGCCACGGGAGCACACTGTTTGCCCCCCTCTCCTCCAACCCCCGTGGAGGACACCGCCAGATGCCTGCCCAGGCTCCATTCTGCCTCCTCCTCTTTACGATCAGAGTCCCCATGTTGCCGAGGGCTTCAACACATCCAGTTAAAAATTCTCCCCTCCTTCCCCTCTGTGCACGACAATGAGGCAGCCACACAACCAACCCCAGGGAAGAAAGCTACCCGGTCTTCCGTGGAGCTGTTACTTTTCAACACGCTCAACCACCTGCTTTTCTTTTTTAAAGCACCGGAAGGTAAAAGCCACATGTCACAGATGGCGGAGCAGGGAACTAGAACACTGGTGCTCAACTGGGGGTGATGTTGCACCCCAGGTGACGGTATGTAATGTCCGGACACGTTTTTGGTTTCCACGACACAGGCAGTGGGTGCTCCTGGCACCTAGCGGATGGAGGCCGGGGATGTTGTTCAACACCTTTCACGCACAGGGCAGCTCCCACAACACGGTCATCTGGTCTACCCAGGTCTTTGATGACACCGGTCAGTAACGCTAGACGTGAATTGTCTAACTCTGGTGTCTTGCATGTGAGGAAAATTAATTTGTTGGTTGAGCTGCTCATTTGGGGTTGCTGTTACCTTCAGCTGAAGCCTGTTCAAGTGATTTGCCCTGCTTTCATTCTTTTTGGGTTCCCAACTCTTCCGACCATAAGAGTTTTCAGAGGGCTCCGTCTCATCTATAACGACTAGGACAAGCTCACTGGGGCGGCACGTGGTTTGGATAACTTCTATACATGCCCAGAGCTGGCATTTGTCTCTGATGTCATTCCTTTCTGTGCCCACGTCATACATTTCTCTGACCACAGCTCCTTCCAGAATCTTCTCCTTCCTCTTATTGCCATGAGAGGACACAGTGGGGGCTCTCCATCACCCTGCTGAACCGGAGGACCTTGTACAACAGGCTGGCTGGTTTCCACCATAAATAAGACACGGGAGTCCAGCAGTCAGGGTATAACATAAGGAAAAAACAAGCATGCATAACCTCATCCTAGGAGATTAACTGCTATCCCTTTGTTTTAGTTTCTTCCAGATTTCCCCCCCTAAGTATATGTAGGAAACGCAGACTGTTTTCAAGGAAAATGGGCAAAATTTATGCTACTTTCAAAATTTTTCATTCGACACTACAGTGGGAACGTCTTTCTGTGGGCAATGATCTCATCGAGTCAGTCTATTCTCATTCCCCCCTTCTCTCTGTCTCAACTCCAGGCTTAAAAAAGTCTCTCGGATACAGTTCAGATTAGAAGTCAACTCTCAATGGACAGGGTGTCCTCATGTCTTTAGTTTTTATATCCCTAATAGGAGAGGCTGGACTCCCAAGGTCACAGAGGCCCTCACCCTCCCAGGCTTCGAGCTTTGAAAACTACCATCACCCGAACTACAGCGCAAGCTTCGTGATAGAGTGACTGTCTGTACCTCTACATCTCCAGTGCCTAGAACAGTGCCCGGCACACAGTCAGTCCTCCACACAATCCTGAATGAGTGAATGAGTGAAAGCGTGAGTGAATGAATGAATGAATGAATGAGAGAATGAACTAGAACACTATTTCCTTGAAGACAGGGATGCATTTCCTTTTAAATTCTCTAAATGTAATACAGGCTAAACAATACAATCATGGCCAAAGGTCTTCAGCCATAAGCATGGAGGGTTGACTTACACTGGGCATTTGAAGAAAACTGGGTGTCGGGTGTACGTTTCTAAGGGTTGAATCGACACCGAGGAAGATTCGTGACCCGTTCCCCAGCACGCGCTCTCAAGTTCCTCTAAGAGCAGGTGTCAGCCTGCGCAGCAGCACTAGTGTGTGGTAAGGAAGGATAGGATCTAAAACGGGCTCCTTCTCCTTGTTAAAGAGCCTCCCTCAAAAACCTGTAAGAGAGTCAAAGTCTAGTACGGCCGTGGGTTTAAGTGAGTGGCTTTCCGGCCGGGTCTCTCCTTGTGTGCCTATCACTCTCAGGGCTCACATTTACTGCTGAGAATCACCCGCTGGCAAAAGTGCTGAAAATTATGGGATAAATATCTAATATCTGGTAATGGGATATTCTCACATAGTAAAAACCTTAAATCTCTGGGCTCCCGTATCCCTCTTTTGGGTCAAGTTAATTGTATTAAGTAAATTCTCATAGCGCTAACGTTAATGTTCATAACGTCTTTACGCTGCTTTTCAAAAATTAATTCATTCCTTCTGGACAGGAGATTTGTAGGCTCAGATTCTAAGAAAAGGGATTATATTCAGTGCCTTTGAGAGGTCCACTTACATTTGTATTTTTCCTGAAATAAATTAAGTTTGCCCGTGTTTGTTCCTGAGAGAAAAAAAAAATCTTAAAACACATCATGCTTATATCATTAAAAATTAAGATCCAGAGTATCTGTGAAATCCCCGAATCTTCAGAGGTTCTTCCTTATGAAAATTTAAGACTTTGTGCAGTAAACTGTCTGTTACAAATATGTCCTTTGGACTGGGTATTCCCTATTGCTGAATCACAGTAAAGGAGATGCACTATTTACTCTCCAGCAGGAATTGACTTAATGCTCATTAACAAGGTCCTGCAGAACACAGTCCCACGGTCCCCTGATAAATGCACTGTGGCCTCGGTGGTTTTTTTTCTCTCCTTTCCCTTCCTGCACCCAGGTACATACACAGCTACTTGTGCATATGGCTCACCATGAGGCTCGATTCTGAGCTTATTAAAGGGAGCAGCCTTCCTTCTGTGCCTCTCTGTGCCCTGCAAATGACTGTGTATAAATAAAATAATTCATGAAGACATACAGACACGCCCCCTACAGCCTATACTGACACTGCGCCCTCATCATCCAAGAAACACAACAGGGCAGGTCCTACCGCTCGGAGACCACAGGTCCCTCTGCTCAGAGGAAAAGACTGCAGAGACCCCCTGCCAGGTCGGACCCGTCTACACTGTAGCTTCATTTCCTACTTGTCTCGGAATGTTCCCGGCTCAAGCGGAACCAACACTGGGATCGGCGTCTGGATGTGCCACAAACTCTGTTTTTTTCCTGCAGCGTTAACAAAATCCTCTACTCCCGCCTTATACCACCACACGTTTGTATTTGACAACGTCTTGGTTGTGTTCCAGCATCCCTTTGGTTCAAACGACACCCCCACAGACTCTCCCTGAGCTCCACCGGATCCGCGCACCCTCACCCCACTGGGTCTCGGCAAAGTGCTCGCGATTCCTCAGGCCATGTAAACTCTCCCAGTGTCCCTCCAGTCGGGAAGCGCCCGAGGGCAAGGGCCGGGTCTTATTTTTCTTTGCATCTTTTTTTTCGTTTACTGACAAAACGAACAAATAAATGAATGAATGAGTGAAAGCAATTGATTTGGAGGAGGCAGAAGGATAGAAAAAACACGGAACTGGGAATCGTGAGGCTCGACGTACAAATGCGGATGAGTTATCCAGCCTCCCTGGCCCACGCTCTTTCTATCTATGTAATGTAGGAACCCTACCAGGTGGTGTTCACGGCTCTTGGCTTCTCCAATCTTATAATTCCTTGGAGAAGTCCAGCAGCGCCATGTTGGAAGGATCTAGAAAACGGGACGGGTTTGACAGACGTTCCTCACACATAAAACAGCCCTTTGCTTGTACTTAGATGCAGAGGCTTAGCACTCACATATGGCCCATGTGCAACTCCAGAAATGGGACTTCTTATCCTGAATTCTTTTAAAACTTAAAAACCATTACATGGTTCAAGAAAACCTAACAACAAGGCAAGTTGGTATAAATGGACTACTCCAGGCATTTTTATTTCATAAATGAGTAAGATTACGTACCACTGAATTGTGTTTTCCTTATGTAAGATGGTTACCATCGCACTATAACTATTTTAATGTGTCTAGGCATTCAGAAGATAAAGGACATCCGTTTGAGAACAAAATAAATCAGAAATGTGTTTTTGAGGAGAGTGTGCTCATGCTTGCACAAACGGGGTAGGGACAGCGAGGAGAGAGAGAAAGAGAGAGAGAGAGAGAGAGAGAGAGAGAGAGAGAGAGAGAGAGGGGAGTCCCAAGCAGGTTCCATGCCGTCAGCGACGGAGTCCAACATAGGACTCCATCCCACAACCCCGAGACCATGACCTGAGCCAACATCAAGAGTCGGGTGCTCAGATGCCTGAGCCACTCAGGTGCCCTGATAAATCTGAATATTTCAGTTCTTTCTCCTACATCTTAAAATGCAATTATGGGCCACCGAACCTCAACTATTTTGTATCAAGTTAAATAAAATTTCCCTAGAGGCCTTCAGTGGGTGCCCAGCTTCTGGAACCACAGAAAAGTTCTGGGTCTCTGCTTACACATGACTGACTATGGACAGAGAATTCATGTCAACATTTTGTCCTCTCTGGTAAAATGACCCTCACCCAACCTATAATTCATTCACTAAAATCACACTTGACCCCAAAGCACCATGGGCTCTGGGAAACGTCACTGAAGCTGGGCCCTGAGAACATCAGGATCCTACAGCATCCCTGGGGTCACTGTCCTCCTGCAGCATCCCCGACGTCACTGTCCTACATACAATGACTTCCCTGAAAGGTCCCACGCAGATCTCTGTACTGACCTCCAGGCTGCTTCCACTGACCCTGCTGACATTAAAAAGCACTATCTTCTAAAGGAATCTCAGGTTAACCTGCAGACCAGGGCCACCTGGCCTTGATGAAGAAGACAGATATGGCAAGTTCATGGATTTGTAACTGGCTGGTGCAGGCCATTTCTGGGAGTCTTGAATGAGTCTCAACCCCTAAGTGAGATTTTATGGCTTATCTTCAGAACGAAGTCTCAGATCTGGCAGAAGGAACAGAGACAATGAGAGTAAGATCTTCATCCTGCTTAAAGGACCACCTAGGGAAGGGTCCACATCATGGATTTTGGATAAACCTGCAGCCACTTCTCCACTGTGATACTAGCCATGTGACCCAAGTGATGCCCTATGCCTCAGTCTCTTCATATGCAAAATGGAAACACCACCGGCCACAACCCATTTGCATGACTGCCAAATGAGCTGATGTACAAACCACACCTCACCCGATGTCTGGCCAGAATAGGGAACAGGTGGGAGGGGAGGGTGAGGACAAGGACGACAGCAGGAGGAGTTGAGGCAAGAAGAGGGGATCTCGATGGATGTCGCCTTCACGGGGAATTTTTCCTTCCTTTAAAATGTCCGTAAAAGCAAACACATGCTGTGGGCACTTGTCTTTGCTACCTGATGTCCCCAAACCCTCCTCAAAACAAAACGGCGTGAATATTTCATTCTGTGCACGCATTTACTAACACTTTCTGGGCACTGCACTAGGCATAGGGGTGCAGCCCTCAGCAAAATTATCATGAAGCCAATGAAAATAAACCAATGCGTTCTAAGTTAACATTTACAATATGCCCTATGTTATACACACAAGGTACAAACCACCTCTTGTATGTCTCTATAACCCCACATCATTATCTAGCCAACCAGAGTTCTGGGCAGATGCCTCACAATATTTATGAAGCGAAGGAAAGATGCTATACGGATCCTGCCTCACTGATTTACATTGTTTTCAGTAGTGTGGTCCACGCAGAAGTTGTTTTGTGCAATAATGGAATCCTTGAGCTACTGTGGTTGGAGAAATCGCTTCCGGAGATTAAGTTCCCACCCCAGAAGGAAAGTCCTGGAAAGACACGTTAGCAGAAGGTTTGCTAAGGTCATGAGCAAGCAGGGAAGGGGAGCCCCAGGTTACCACCCGCTGCTTACATCCAGGGAGTTCACATGGAACCATCCTTAAACGTGGGAGGGTCACAGTCCGTGGTGGAGGTTTACAACCTGAGCTCCCAAAGGAAAAGCAGAGAATGATCTCCCTTCCCGGTACAATTCACTCTCTCTCTCTCTCGTGCAGGTGGATGGCAAGGAGGGAAGGTGAAGGAGTTCTTGTTCTTTTAAACTGTCTGGTACTCATTCGAAAAAGGGAGGAGGCAGGGGTTCTGGGCCAGTCTGAGGCTCTGTGGCAGAGGAAGGCCGGGAGCAAAGGCACAGCGGAGACCTCTTTTTAGCTGTCGGTACGCGGCATCTTTTCCTGGACACTTACTGGCTGCTTCAAGGGGGCTTCCCGAGGGATTGGGGCCATCCAGGAGCAAGGCTTCCAATAGCTCAAAGCATCACCACAGGGCAGTGCTACTGTGGCCACCGGTTCTGATGCCCCTCAGCCGGCAAATGAGCAGACTAGCTTTATTTGCAATCCGTTTGTTTACTTATTTGGAGATCGTAACCCAAAAGTAAGTTTTAAAAACCCAACAATTTGACTTAAGGATGAACACTCAACCAAGGCACTTTAAGCCTGTTTTAATGTGAGGCGTCACTGGCGGGAGAGATGGGAAAAGAAACATCCTGGTTTGGTGGGGGGAGGGGAGGGGTCCCTGGGTGGCTCAGTTGGTTGAGCTTCTGACTTCGGCTCCGGTCAGGATCTCGGGGATTGTGAGTTCAAGCCCCACGTCGGGCTCGCTCCTGTCAGCACAGAGCCTGTTTGGGATCCTCTGTCCCCTTCTCTCTCTACCCCTCTCCGACTTGCGCTTTCTCAAAATATAAACATTTAAAAAAAAAAAGAAAACATCCCGGGAGACATCCTTTCTGTCCCCGGCTTACCGTGTGCACATTCCCATGCAGATGGCTGGGGTTTACATACCAGGTGGGGCCTCACTTCTGAGGCAATTTAATGAGAGCAGATAAATAAAACGACTTCCTGGCCTCTGCCTACCACTGTAAAGCCTGTTGCCAGAGGTGAGACCCGGGCAGCCACGGGCGGAGTTGGCACAGACTGCCCACTGGAATTCCTGACTTAGACGTCCCAAGCCCCACGTGGCTAGCTCGGGTCTCAGCCCAAATCTACCAGCAGAGTGTGAGATTGGAAACAGACCCGGAAACTCATTTAAATCCTTTTAAAAGGGTTATCCAGCAACCCCACCCTTTTCAGGTTTGTCTGCTTATTTTTTGGGCATTTGTCTTTGCGTATCCGAAGTGCGTTGAGGGAAGCACTTGGTGCCCCGAGGGGTCTGAGGAGCTAAGGGCAAATGCGAGGGGATAGACGCGGGGCTCACACTCGCCGGGCCCGGCCACTCTCAGGGGGCCGACCTTATGCCCTGGCATTTCTGCAGTGACCCCGAGGATGCCAGGCCAGCAGGAGGCCAGCAACAAGGGGCCGGAACTGTGCGCATCAGATGTAGCCGCGGGCCCTGCTGAAGAGCTGGGCTGCTCCCGAGACAGAGCGCCAGAGGAGGATAAACCACCCAGGGGACACCGCCTTGTCCCGGCCAGACGCTTCCAGAATCCCAGTGCACGAGGATTCAACCTCACAATGAGTACCTTAAGGCTCTCGCCAGATGTAAACGTTCCACTGAACTCTGGGCAAGTTCACGGAATCCCCAGAGGATATTTTCAGAGTAGGTCCGCCAGAACTCTTTTTTTTTGTTTTAAATTAAAACACTTTTTTTGAAAGATTTGTTCATTTTTGAGAGACAGAGAGAGACAGAGTGTGAGTGGGGGAGGGGCCCAGAGAGAGGAAGACACAGAATCCGAAGCAGGCTCTGCGCTATCAGCACAGAGCCCGATGTAGGGCTCAAACCCACGAGTCATGAGATCACGACCTGAGCCGAAGTCGGATGCTTAACCGACTGAGCCACCCAGGCGCCCGAAGTCCAACAGAACTCTTAAAGAGACTACTCCTGCCACTTGTTAGCTGTGTGGCCCAAGGCAAGTGACTTACCCTCTCTGATCCTGGGTACCCTTATCTGTAAAGCCGGTATTAAGAGGAAGCATTGGGCTACTTTTTGAATTTCTGGGGTTTGTTCCATTTCCCCCTTCCTCCTGGTGGCGATGGGAGCCTCATGGAAGCATTTGGCCTGGGAGAAGTTAACAATCTCACTCACTTGTTGGTTCCTTGCTTAGCAAAGGGTAGAGGTCCCCTTACATACGTCCTTACTTTGGAAACAGTTATTAATTTGGCTTTTTTGGGGTTTTGTTGCGGAAGGCTACATGGCACCCGGGGCAGGAGGCAGGAGCGGGGCCGGCCGGGCACAGGAAAAGCACTCTGCAGGATAGAGCTCCACTCCTCGCCTATCTTCTCGAGACGGGGGAGGGTGCACGGGGACCCAAAATAGAGAACAGGTGGCTGAGTAAGGGTCTTCACCTCAGAAAGACAGTTTGTGCCGGGCTGGGGGCAGTAGGGGTGAGCTTGGCCCGTGTGTCAGGGCCTTGGATCTGAAAGTCTACAACCTGCTCAAGGTCCAAAAAGCCCAGATGCCAACGTGACTTTCCCATAACGCCCCCTATTTCCACTCCCGTAAGACACGGCGAGAGACTCCAGGAAAGATGGGCTCCGTGTCAACCATGTGTAAACCACCAGGTGTTAGAAAGATCTGCCCCAGCACCCAGAACAGCCTCCTTCCTTCTACACGATACTCAGCTTAGAAACAGAGCACGGCACTCTGGCTACTCGGCCTGCCCAGGCCCCCAAACATTTCCGACGCGAACGTGAGATCCACACAAAGTCTGAAGGCAACCTGACCCCTTTCCAGCCCCTCTGCCCCAGCTCAGGTGATGGGGGTGCCACAGACACGAGCTCAACGGTCCATGACTGAAGCCACAGCATCAACGCAAGGCCACGTGGGTTTGGGAACCCCCCCCCCCTCAGCAAGAGGCAAAGGGTGGCCTTCTGAAGAGGGAGGTGTGCTGCTTAGTTCTAGGTCCTTCATTTTTGGGGTGTGCTGTGCCCCCATCCCCCTTGTCATCAAGCAGCTCAGTGTTCGTGAACCTAGCAGAACGGAGCAGTGGCCGCGTCCACACGAGGAACAGACAGCATGCAGATGAGAGAAAACGGTGACCCTGGGATCATGGCAGGCCACCCCAACGCCGGGGGCGGGGGAGGGGGGTTAGTCTGGGAACAGATCAGGAAACAACGCAAACCACTGAAAAGGCCACTGGGCTTTCCAGAGGACATGGGCTCGCCCTTAGGCTTGTGTTGACCCCACGTGGCTAAAAGCTTTGTGGCTATTTGGGCCACGTGGAGGCGAGGGCATCCACGTCCCTCCTCGGGTGGCTCTGTGCACACAAAGAACTTAGTAGAGTGTTGGGTGCATTTTGCGTATCATCAGTAAGTGGCAAGTATAGAAGATGGGACTGGGTGGACGGTGGCAGAAGCCGTCCCCAGCATTCTCGCCAATGAAGGAGGAAACCAGAATCAGATAGGTATTGTCATTGTAGATGGAGGTGTGATTCCTCAAAACGCCAAGAGTTACAACAAAGAAGCCTGGTTATTTTCCCACCAACCAGAAAGCCTGCTAGTCTAGGAGCTTCTCCAGAATACTCAGCTTGCTCCATCACTGGGTCCGTTGTTGCACTGATTAATATTTATGGAGACTCTGTCACAAGCCAGACTCTGATCCACGAGAGAAATGGAAGTCACTACCGAGCACTGACGGCCCCAAGAAGCTTCCGTCAAGGGCGAAGAAAACAAACACCTGAAGTCACGATTAGACGGGCTGTGGACGGGATGGATGGGTCACGGGGGATTATACTCAATTATGCAAGAGGGCAACTGATTCACTTTTTATTAATTAAGAAGGTGATCAATGTTTGGAAAGACGTCAATGATAATTCATTAGCCTCTAGTAGGCTGACGTGGTTAAGGACTTTGTGGGATAAAGTAATTGAAACACCAAACGGTAACGTCAGGGCTTGTGTGAGGGTCACCGCGTTCACGGATGGGGAGTCTCTCATTAAGGGAACTTCCCGATTTGCTTTAAAAAGACCATTCCAGCACGCAGAGGAATCTCCCCCCTTGGGCTCCGTAGACTGAGACTCAGGTAACTTCACAGGCTCTCTTGGTCTGATGGGAAGTGAAAGAAAACCAGACTTGTGAGTCCTGGTCTGTGGGCGGCCGGGGTGAGAGGGTTCCTACGTCTCCTGGACGGCATCGTCGGGCAGAGCGCCGCCCCACGCTTCGCCCAGCCTCGGAAGGAGATCTGCCGAAGTAACGCCTTGGCCTCGAGCCAGATCACTCCTCTGCACGTGTAGGAAAAGAGGGGCTGTGAAGAATCCTCGGGAAAAGTCCTTAAAAGCCTAGGGGCCCTGAAGCAACCATATCACATCCTGGAACACGTCTGTCAACCTCACCGAGGAGCCACAATTACATCTACATCTCACTCGAGATGCCCCTCTCAGGAGAACACAGTAGATGCACACGTGTGTGCGTGTGTGTGTATGTGTGTGTGTGCACGTACGTGCGTATACATATATATTTCCTAGATCCAAGGGGGAAAAAGCCCCGTCCTCTTGTGATGCAAACACACAGAGTTGGAGCGGACTTCACCCCGGTCAGGTCTGCACCTCACTGCACACAGGCGGAGGGCGTTTAAGCTTCCCAGGGAGGCGAGGGGCACCTGTCAGAGGTGAAGAGCTTACGGGGTTCAGAGTGGGTCTCTCCCCGCTGGAGCAGCGCTGGCCCGGCTGAGCCCGCAGAGATGCGACGCCCCAATCGAGAATTAAGTGATGGGGACAGTGGGGCCCCTGCAGGCAGCAGCCCCGAGCGGTGTGCCCGGCTCTAAGTTGTGTGAGTCCCTCTGGAAGGGAAGCGTGGGTGGGGGGGCACCTCGGCCCCAGAAAATCGCTCCTCCCGATGCTGCCAAGAGGCTGTGTCCCCCGAGGCTGGGGACCCTAAGACGAGGCTCCAGCGGGTGCTGCGATGAAAGTGGTAGAGAGTTCTCTCACAGCCCGAGCAACCAATTCTGCTTGGGAAAATCCAGACAGAACCTGTTTGGGATCAAGTCATAAAAGACGCGGGAGGGTTTCTGAAGCAGAGAAGCACACGTGTTTTTAAATGCAGAGAAGAACAGAGATGAGGGACTGAGCCACCCGGGTCCCTGACAGGGCAAGGACGCGCTGGGACAGAGCAGAGGGCCGGCAAGGAGGCAGGGAAGCCAGCAGGTGAGGAAAGCAGCGAGGCACGGTGAGGCAGAGCATCCCGGACTTTCTGCTGCCTCCTCGGTCACCTTGGCAAAGCGATTTCGTTTCTCTGAGTCGGTGTTTCCTCATTTCTAAAGTAAAGATAAAAACTCCTACCTCCTCCGGTTCCAGAGAAGTTTAAAAGGAAGTAACCGAGGTATTTAATTTGCTACTGTTACTATTTCTGTTAGTGTTGCTACTGTCGCTTCTAGTGGCATCGGCACTCAATGCTACAGTCTTTCCACGGTTTCCCCCAAGCAAATCCCACAGGACACGTTTGAAGGACCTTAGGCAGGTAATAGTTTTAGCTCAGATACTGCAAATGTCGAAGACGCATTAAGAATGGCATGGAACAGGGGCGCCTGGGTGGCTCAGTCAGTTGGGCGTCCGACTTGGGCTCAGGTCACGATCTCGCGGTTTGTGGGTTCGAGCCCCGTGTCGGGCTCTGTGCTGACGGCTCGGAGCCTGGAGCCTGCTTGGGATTCTGTGTCGCCCTCTCTCTCAGCTCCTCCCCCACTCATGCCCTGTCTCTCTCTGTCTCAAAAAAAAAAATGGCATGGAACAATGAAGGCAGGTGGCTACTCCAACAGCCTCAGTCTCAGCTGACGGGAGCAACGGTGTGGACGGGTTTTACTGCTTTCAAAGAGTCTGAGGCATCACTGGCCTCTCGATACGAGACAACTGGCGTTCTCTTCTCCTCAGGAAAAGTGGAATCTTAGAAACCACTACAAAAGAGAGAAAATTGGTGGTTTACACACACGTGCACTCTAATTACATCTCGTCTCTTTCTTATTTTACGTAATGACTTCAACTGATGACTGTTATTATCTTTACCTACTCACTGAGACGCTGAAGAACGCTTTTAGTCTCGGCAGTGTGTCCTTTCTGGGCATTTCCCTGGAGCGACTGCTGGCCAATTGGTATCGGCTGTAGCAAATGACCTCTCGGGAACTTCCACTCCCTACAGCTCTAAGACTCTACGGTCTTGTCTGGGAGACGTGGCTTTTCAAAAAGCAGCAGAAATACTCAAACCATTTTATACTTGAATTCCCCCTCTATCTCACCCCACGAGCTTTAATATAAAAAAAAAACCCATCTGTGTTTTCAGAATAACAAAAGAGAAGAGGAAAAAGGAAATACGGGAATCCAGTTTCTTTGAGCCCTGTGCTCTGTCTCCAATTTCACCTTCTAAAACATATACTTTTCTGGTATCAACCAGCCAGCTGATATTTTCCTTCATTCAAAAGAAGCAATTTTCTCCAATTTTACAGTCTCTCCAGTATTGCATCCGAGAGACACAGAGGGCTCTCTGCTCACAAGTGGCTGGATTAATGGAAATGAGAGTAAACACAGAGATTCTGGAACCAGCCACCGTGGCCTTTCACCACGTTCCAGCTACAGCTGAACGGCCACGCGGAGGAAGAGGAAACCGAGAAGGCTCCCGCCTGGAGCGAACCAGGCCCGCCTGGAGCTTCTGCCCATCAGCCCCGGGCGTGCCTGTGTCCTGAAGCCAGTGGCAGAGAGCGGCAGGTTCCCTGCAGGCTGCAGGTGGCCGTGGCTAGCTCAGAGCACAGGGCATGAGCTCACCAGACCTTTTGCAAGGTTCCGTCCAGACCGCCCTCACAAGAGGCAAACGGGCTTCTCGAGAGTTCGTGTGGCCTCGCGCTATTTGTGCAGGGGGACGATGCCGCGGACACAGAGAAGCCCGTTGCCGTTGTTTCCAAGTGCAAAAGCTGTTTGTATCCAAATATTACACGCTCTTCCTGGCATCAGTCTGGAACAGGATTGGTAGGAGGACACCTGCCAGCAGAAGGGAGCGTGTGGCCACTGTGGGTAATTTCCCACGGACGCATTCTGCACCTGCTGCCACGGCAGGCAGGTAGGCTGGCTCTCCTAACGCGCTTTCTTGGTCTTCCTCGATGTCGCGTCACTGGGGTCTCCTCCTTTCTTCACCTGCCCTGGTCCCTGCCCCCCCCCCAAAAGCCACAGCACCAGGAGACTTGACAGCCCCTCAGCAATGTACACCTCCACATTTCTCCAAGCTAGTGGGGAAACTCTCACCTAGCTTCACGCCTGGTCCTCCATATGTAAAGAGCATTTCCACTTAGTTACCTTTTGTCAACCTCTACTCTGAACTCATCATCTAACCACATCTAACTCCTTGCCAGTGGGACCGCCGTTCCGGTTAACCAGGCTTAAAACCTCTGAGTCATACCTGGCTGTCCTTCCTCCCATCCCTCCGTTCCTACTCAGCTGAACGTCCCACCATTTGTCCTTCGTGAAGGCTGTTTATACCTACCGTTTCCCCTCCGCTCACAATCTAACCTTCCAGCATGTGCAGGTGGGCCAAGTTGAGGCATGTTGATGTCATGGGACCCTATGCAGACATTCAGATGACAACAGAAATACGTATCTACTGCACGGAAATATGTTTAAGATCTGTTATAAACTTTCCCCCACTTAGTACACTTAGTATCATCCCACATATTACGTTACCTTCGAGGGTGAGTATAAAATACACTAGCGGCTATTTCTAGCCGGGAGAGTTACAGGTGAGTTTTAGCATCTTCTGAAGTTGTGTCCAACCCTGTTTTCTAATTTGCTACAAAAAATACATAATACGTATATAATGAAAATAGTTGATACGACCCCTAAGCCTAAGCTGGATTTCACCCTGTCATCCGACTATTCTAAAACCTTTAGTTCTGCCAGCTCAAAGCCGACGCCCCCATTTTTCTAAATTTTACCCCATCTTATTTGCCCCCCCCCCCCAGGCTCCCGCAGACTCTGGCCCCACGTTCTGCTCTGCTGTTTCGTACTCTACTGCCCTTCTCTTCTGGCCTGACCTCGTTCGCGGCTCTCCCAGGCAGGCGCTGTTCCGTGCTGCCCAGGACGCCCTCCCCGCAGAGAGCGTATCTGGGTGACTCTCGCATCCAGGCCTCTGCCTGAAACCACTTCCTCAGAAAAGCCTTCCAACCTTCCACATGAAACACACGCCCACTGTGTTTCCTCATCTTTCAAACCAGGTTCTTTAGCAGACGAGGGCGTGTTGAAGAAGAGCCACAAGGTGGCGCCACACCAGGGCCTGTGCGAGGTGTGGGGGTGCCGTGGGAATAAAAGGGGGTGAGTCCTACCCCCGTGGAGCTGACAGACACAGGGAAAGACAGATGTCGAATACGTAATTCCACGCACGTGCAAAAGGTCGGCCAAGTCCAGGACACAGCAGAGCCTAAATGCAGAAGGCTAAGGCAGGACAGAAAAGACTGCTTGTGGAGTAAGGAGGAGGGCAGCTCTAAAAGAAAATGACCGCTCGCAGGGTGGTGGTGGGAGAGCTGAGACCCAGAGAAGAGGGGGCGTGCTGGGCAGAAGGGGCGGCCGATGGAAGGAAGGACAAGGACTCTGGAAGCAATCAAAAGAAAACTCAAGTCAGCCCCGAGTAGGGAGAGCTGGGGAGACACCAAGGGGTGAAGAAAAACTGAAGACAGTGAGCGGGAAGTAAGCAGGGGCCTGATCTAGCAGGGGCCTGATCTAGCGATGATGTGATATGATGTGATGATGATGGTGGTGACAGTGATGATGATGATGGAGATGATGGTGATGATGATGATGTGATATGTGACGATGATGTTGGTGACGATGATGAATTAGAGAAGAGGAGCAGACAGAGGAGAAAGGAAGAGGAGATGAAGGAGACCGTGGTTGTGATGGTGGGGATAGACAGTGGTCGTGACAGGGGCAACTCCCAAGTCTACCAGTAAGAAACAGTTCCCTGGACCCGGAACTTTGCCTGCTGCACAACAGGCACTCAGTAAACACTAACTGAATGAAGCAGTGCTCTGATAATTTCTAGAGCTCACCCAGCTCCACATCATTCAATAATCCTGTGAATGTCATAATCTTTCCTGGATCTCAACATTTAAACTTGTGATATTAACAAAATGAGGGGCACCTGGTTGGCTCAGTCGGTTAAGTGTCCAACTTGGGCTCGGGTCATGGTCTTGTGGTTTGTGGGTTCGAGCCCTGTGTCAGGCTCTGTGCTGACAGCTTGAAGCCTGGAGCCTGCTTTAGATTCTGTGCCCCGCCCCCTCTCTCTCTCTCTCTCTTTCTCTCTGCCCCTCCCCCACTCACACTCTGTCTCTCTCTCAAAAATAAATAAACATTAAAAAAATTTTTACAAAAGAATGAATTATTTATGGTACTTGTGAAGAATCAATTAAAAAGACTCAATCACTGAAAAGCTACTTCATTCATTTTAAGCTACTGAATTTTAGGGAACAGGAAGAAAGGGAGTGATCAGGAGGAGAAATGAATGAAAGAATAGTGTAGGGGGGACAGCTAAGAGTCACGGGCAGGGAAGAACAATCATGTTCCCTTACACTCTGGATGCTGCCTGGTCTTTGGGGAGACCGGACCGCCTGCTTACTATGCAGCAAGACATCAAGCTCAACGTGCACATTTATAAAGGAAGAGTACTCCTAAGAAAGCTCCTGGACACCAAAGCCATGCTTGTTTAGAACTGTAGGTGGTCTTCATGAACAGAATTAACCTGCCAAATAGGCAGGCGGGGCATTTTCTGCTGGGCATGAGGCCACTTCTCAGTTGCTTGTATTAACGCCCAACTTTGTGGATAAGGAAATGTTGGCTTGTTTCCTCCGGCCAGAGAGCCAGCACACCTCTGGAAGAGCTCCACTCATCTGCAGTGTGAATTCGCTCATGAGATACAAACTCCTTACGACCAACACGGTTCCAGCAGAAACTCACCTGCTCTTGCGGCCCAGATCTCTGCTTATTTATTTTTTATTTTCATTGTTTTGCTTACAGAAAGCTGAGTGAGGACAAGTCGGCAACTATGGGCACCCTAACAAACAGATATAGGTATATTATTTTAGGACTTCACGGAGTCTTTTCAGGGCTCCCTCTGACCTGCTCTGAGCCCCATAACTGGTTCTGTGTTCCTCATCTCCAACTTGTTTTATCCCTAGATTCTGCCTCTCTCCCAACGGTTCTGCCTCTCTCCCTCCCTTCCTTTCTCCCTTCCTTTCTCTCCAGTTGCTTTTCTTCGTGACCCATGGAGACTGTCTCTCAGCTAATCTTTGGTTTTCCCATTCAAGGTTTAGCACATTCTAGACTGACATTATGGAGTCTATTCTCTGCTTTCTGTAGTTAGTTAACTCCTAGCCATTCTTGAAGACTAAGTTTCCTCACCATCTGTGACATGCCTTCTCTGTGCATTTTGTGTCGGAATCACCACTGGTCACTCATTGTTTGTTCTGCTTCTCGAATATGGCTTTACACTCATTAAGAAGAGAGTAAGCACCTTTCATTCCCAAGATTGGGCACGGAGCGTGTTACTTTCCACCTGCCTATGCCACGGGCAAACACAGACTGAAACCATGTGCTAGATCTCCCTCAGAACCAAAGACAAAATTACTTCCTTCATCAAACAAAAAGACCCTGGCTCTGTCCATGTTTGGGATTTCTGTGGTCACCACCCCCCCACACACACACCTGCTATTCCCAGCACGCTGCTGTCATTTCTCCCCAGTTCCTCTGTAGAAAATACATTCCCTCTGGGATGCATCTACTTCTCTCCATTTTAAATAAGCCAATCTGAGGATCAGACACGAATACTAAGGTCACAGTTGACGACAGAAGAAAAGCTATAGCTCTAGTAGGAGACTAATGGCCAAGAGTTGTTGCTAGTTGATTTTTGAGAGTTTGCGAATCATGAGAAGCATCTGAGAGGCAGTGTGACAGCAAGAGAGCACAATAACACGGTGTCACTCAACAAGACAGTGGTGGGAAAGGCACTAAATGGGAAGTCAGGAGACAGGCCTCCAAACACATCTGTGGCAACAGCAAGCTCTGTGACCTCAAAAAAAAAAACCCACTTAACCTCCCTGGGCCTCGTTTATTATAAAAGCCAGATTTGAACTAGACCTCGAGCGTTCCACTGGAAAAGCTCTTTGATCTGAGGATTAATTTTCAAGCACATCCCGTGGAGGCTCCGTCAGTGAAAACATCTGCAGAGATAACGGGAGAGGGGCGCGGACTGGACTGCTTCAGGGGAGGGAAGAAAGCCCACAGCGGATGGTGCAGGTCATTCCCACCTTTCCGCCCATGACTGAGCTCTAAAATTAGCTCAGCCCCAACTAGATGAAATGGATTGTGTCCTGGACCAAAAACTGCATCACGAACGTACTGCCGTTTGCCTCCAATTCTGTTTTGTTGTTTTAAAACTCTCCCCAAGCAAGACACGTAGATTACATCCAGACTGACGTTCCAGAGGAGAATGAATTTAGCTGCAGATGTGCACCAGGCTCCACAGTTCATTGGTGGCACTCGGGAAGAATCCTTGGAGTTCCCTTCGGCCCCTCTATCCAGTGGGGAGTGAAAGCAGGGGCCGTACAACAGGGAATAAAGAACACGGAGAAGGAGGAACGAGCAGCTGTGTCTCTGCCTGTTCCTGTTGCTTAGCAACACCTCCCATCTCCATCTGAGAAATAATGATTCAGGGAGGTGACGCAGAGGACCCATTCCTCATGAAGGCACAGCCCCATTTTACCAGCTACACATTTTCTTAGAATGATAATAAGATGATTATCACAGCAAGATCTCTGCACACCACCTCTACAGCCAGAGAGAGAACGTGACAGGCTAGCTACCAAACCCAAAGTAGGGAAGAGGAGCTTCCCGTGCACACGCAGGGCTCAGGACTCACCGCTTATCCACTTGGCCTCGGGGTCATGAATTTTGAAATCATCACTGAAGAGATCTTCCACTGTGACCTTCTTCTTCTGAGACAGACTATTATCTTCCGCTAGAAAAGAACATGGCAAATAGTTGAGCCTTTTATTTGTTGGTAGAAAGAGAGGACCATAAAGCATTCTGGTTGCCATTCAGAACTAGCACATATGGTAAAACATATACTTTCGACACATAACATAAAGGCTGAACGAAGGCCAGTCACGCTTTTTGTTTTCAATTAAAGTATCAACAGCTGCGGTAAGGAGATCATGATGCAGGAAAATGGCACCCTTTCTCTCCCTCTACTTGAACACACAAATGATCATGTTTCTTAGCAACGGAGGTAAACGTTTCAAGACTGATTTATGAACAACAAGGTGGGAATGGTCAAGAGAGGAAGGAACAAATGTCCAGAATGGATCTCAACTTTATTAAATGCCAACTACTGGGAGCACGTTGGGTGCTGGGGATGAAAAGGCAGGTAACATCTCTTAGGTATTTATTCTCCACATGCCTCGCTTGTCCCTGGCTGTCTCTGGGCTGCGAATCAGTTCCTGTTCAGACAGGCTCACACCTCAAATGTCTGTGTGCACACTACCAGATTCTGCCTTGCTGCATCTCGATCACTTGGCAGTAAGCTCATGAGATGAGCCTTGAAGGTACTAATCTAATATCCATCCCAAGAGGAGATGTTTAGTTAATGGCACCAGTGGGTGAGACTGTAGAAATCTGGCGATGTCTTCGCCAGAGGTCGAAGCCAACAGATTAAACCCACAAGGATAGCACCCCAAACCACTCTCACTTCTGTTATACTGGTAACATTATTAACCATTTCCGATGTACGTCATCCATCGAGAATTAGGCACTTCCGTTCCTGCCTTCCTGAATAGAAGGTGCCAACTTTTGGGGGCACTTCTCTTGAAGACTTAGGGCCCTCATCAATTAGTTCTATGTTGTGCTGGTGGGTGCGGCTGTCCTCAGTGCCAACCAAGGTGTTTGGTGTGTGTGCATCCTATGTGAGGTGGTTCCAGATCCAGGCTGGTTTTACATTTTAATGTCTGGCTGTTATGTCTGCCTTTCTTTCCAACTTCTGCCTGTTGAGCCAGCTTCCACTGTGTGGGCTGTCACAGAACATGCCCTCAACAGTGCCCTCTGCCTCTTTTAATTTTCTGTTTCCAGATCTGTGGCAGGTTGGGAAAACAACAAGAATTTTTGTTAGAGGACATAACATGAATAAATACCCTCTGAATGAAATCCTTGAAGCTTCTTGTAGGATTCTAGTGCACAGATTGTTTTTTTAATTTTTAAATGTTTATTCATTTTATTTTTGAGAGAGAGCACGTGTGTGCGAGCGGGAAGGGAGGGGGAGAGAGAGAGAGAGAGAGAGAGAGAGAGAGAGAGAGAGAGAGAATCTCAAGCAGGCTCTGTGCTGTCAGGGCAGAGCCTGAAGCGGGGCTCAAACCCACGAACCATGACCGAAGCCAAAATCAAGAGTCAGACATTTAACCACCTGAGCCACCCGGGTGCCCTATCTAGCACATAGGTTTTATTACATCTCCTATATGGTTTCTTTCTTTTGGCCTCTTTGGATGGTATCGATTACTGAAGTTGCCAGAAAAGTCATGTGTTACTTTGTGCATTGACTGATTTCTTGAATATCACATAGGACTAATGTGTGTAAAAGTCTTTAGAAAATTACAGAATGATACCTTTCAAAGTGGCCTTCTCATTAAACCTGAGTGTATGTGGAGCTCTCCCCGGTGCTGAACAAAACATGTTAAACTAAACCCAATTCTCCCCTGTAGGACCTTTCTATCTGCAACTGAAGCAGCCCCGGAAAAAGACACAAGTACAATGCATTTCAGTATGAAAAACAAACAATAAACGAACATTTTAAAGACACCAGACATCAATCTAGTGAAGTTACACTTTGGTCCAGTGATTAAGAAACATATTTGCAACTAGTTGATGAATAAGTCCTGGAGATCTAATGCCCAGTATATGGAATATAGACAATAATCCTGTATTAAAAACATTAAAATTGCTAAGGGATTAGATCTTAATTATTCCCACTGAAAAAAATAAACGATAATTTTGTGACCTGACAAAGGTATTAGCTAACTCTGCAAAGGCAATCATATTGCAATATATAAATGTATCAAATCAACAAGTTGCACACTTTAAACTTATACAATGGTACATGTCAACTATATTTCAAAAAAAGATTAAAACAATAAAGCAAAAAGTAAGCATAGAAATTTCTGAAGCATATAGTCAGAAAACAAACAGTCCTATTAAAGCTTAAACTTTATCTGAGTAAACTTCGCTATTGTAGGATGATTCTAGCTCACCTTTTGAAGTAACCACACATCTCATGAGAAGAGACTAGAAGGCTGCAATTTACACAAACTTTGGGAAAAAGATGAAAAAGGTAGACAATTCACTTTCTGAAAAATCCCTCTTTTTACAAACCACTGTTCTATTAATCTAAAAATGCGTTTCACTTTTTTACAAACTATTGCTTTGTTTTTAAATTTTTGTAATGTGTATTTATTTTTGAGAGAGAGAGAGAAACAGAGCGTGAGCAGGGGAGGAGCGGAGAGAGAGGGAGACACAGAATCCGAAGCGGGCTCCAGGCCCTGAGCTGTCAGCACAGAGCCCGACGCGGGGCTCGAATTCACAAACCGCAAGATCACGACCCGAGCCGAAGTCGGACGCCCAACTGACCGAGCCACCCAGGTGCCCCACTATTGCTTTGTTTTTAAAAGGTATTTTAACATCATGACTTTTACCTAGGGACGGTTTGTGGTGAAGGCGTCGTGATGTACGCCATGAAACTGCTCTGGTGACACCAGGACAGTGGAGTCTGTCAGAGATCAGTTCTGACTCCTTAAGATGCTCCCTGCTGGCCTCTCTGGACCGTGATGGCTTGTTCACATATTCGGCTGCTATCTAATGAAATCACTGAGTAGTACTTTGATGCATTTCCAAGATCCTTTGAGGTGGTGACAAGCATGCATGACTGTCACGCCCCAGGAACCAGCCTGGGCCTGAGGAATCACAAGGGAAGACTTTAAGGAACTCAGAGAGCCACAATGTTGCAAGAGCGTCAGTGCTGAGAGCAGGGGGGCTGGCCCTGAGGAGGGAGAATGAAATGGGAGGAACTCTGGAGAGAATTCCCCGAGGGAAGCGCCTGCTAGCCCAGATAAAGACACAAAAGAAGAACTTTCGAGCTAGAAGGAGGGCAAGGGCACGAAGGTATCAGTGAACGCGGCATTCTCAGGAAATCGTGCGTGCTGTTGTTGGTGCAGGAGACAGTGTGACGGAAATATCGAGAGACGAAGGCAGAGTCTCCCATTATATTTGATAATCTGAAATTTCACGAGACAATGTCCACTTGTGGGGAGGCTGGGTGGCTCAGTCGGTTGAGCATCCGGCTCTTGGCTTGGGCTCAGGTCATGATCTCCGGGTTCCTGGGATTAAGCCCCTGGCAGGGCTCTGAGCTGACAATGCGGAGCCTGCTTGGGATTCTCTGTCTCCCTCTCTGTCCCTCCCCCACTCTCTCTCTCTCTCTCTCTCAAAATAAATAAACATTAAAAATAAGATAAAAAACAAATAACAAGAAAAAAAGGAAAGAAAATGTCTACTTGTGGATTTTATTTAAAAATCATGCTTACCACCCAATAACGTTATCAGTCTAAGAATTACTTTCTCCTTATCAGGAAGACTGTAGTGATGATCTCGTTTAATACCATTTCTCCTTCAACCTAACCCTCCCTTCCAGGGTGCGGGTGGACCCTGTGTGAGAGCTGCGGGGTCCCACCACCACCTCCCTGGTGTTTTCTCCGTGTTTCCCACATTTTTATTTCTTTGGGGGCATTTGCATGATTTCTTCCATTCGATTTTTCCACCTTGTTACTGTTTTTAGCATTATTTAGAGAGCTTCATCCTGCAACTGACTTTTAAAATTTCAAACAATTACATTTTAGTTTCTATTATTCCTAAACAGCTCCTTTTCAAGATCATCTACTCCTCTGGTTGTAAGCTCCTCTATCACATTGATAATTTTTTTTAAACCTAAAATGTCATTTTCTGATTGCCCTATTCATTTATATTTCTTTGGACTTAAGTTCTCGTGTGTGTTAAGCTGGTGTTCTGCTTGTAGGGGATAGTTTCTGGGGGTCCTTGTATTTCTCAGTAGTAAGCTTCTGCCCTGCAAGTGTCCTGGGTCACCAGAGACCCTTGGTGGTGTGGTTGTGGTCAATGTCCTGGGCACTTTGAGGCTCTGTCTGGGCCCCGTGTGGCCATTTGGGCTGGACCTGGGCAGCCCTACATGGCTGATGTGATTCAAGAGCCTCTGAACACGAACCCAGTTTTCAGGCAGAATGCACTTGTCCCGTCCCTGGCCCCTCATGAACATCAATATCCTAGCCCCTCCTGTTGGATCGGACGTCATTCTCTGCCCCTTGAGGGTGGCAGGAGTTTGGTCTTACTTGGTACTTTAGGTTTTTGCCTGGTCCTTCTTTCAAAGACACCTTTCTGCTCCAGGTACATACAACACTCTTGTTTTTGAGTGCAGCTATGTTTTTATTTATTTTCTCTCATCCCTACTTGTTTCAACCCAAACGGGAAAGATTTCTGTGCTCAATCTGCCATCGTAAACCAGAAGTCAACATACAAATGGAGATACACAGAGTGGCCCGTGGCTCTTCTGGATTGGCTTTCACCCCTAAGGCAATTTGGGGATGAATTTCAGTTAGCCCTAGAGTCAGATGACCACGTCGCACTTGCAAAGCACGCGGCATCCCAGTCAGCTCACTGGCATGCAAAGGCACGCCATAATCTGTAGTGAGGCTGTTATCTTTATGTAGGTCGGAATATAATGCAAATTTCTCAGGCCCCTTTTCTTTCCTGGTGCTTGTTAAACAGTTATGTTGTTAAGCAGCACAATTACCAGAGAACATTTTGGAATGTTCCTTAGAGATTTTTAAAATTAGAAATAAATTCCACCACCCTACAATGGATTAATGGGAAGCATAACCTCTTGAGGTTTTCAATCACTGCAAGCAGAGGTCGGCTGCTGACAAACCCAATTTAGGAACAAAGAAAATCTATGCGATTAGTCAGAGTCTCTTGTTCCTTCTGCTTGTGTTAGAAACTGGAATAACTAACCACTCGAAAAATGCTTGGCAGTCTGGGGAGGACACTGATGGTTTTAACTCTTGATCCTTTAAGAAAGAGGAGGAAGGAAAGCCAAGTTACAGAAGGCAGACCTGAGCTACTGAGTGGTTACATGGCTTCTCCGAAGATGTGTGGGGAGTTAGCCAAGCTGCATCAACCACATTTGCAGGGAAACGTGCACACTGACATTATTCACAGATTCCGGCTTATGTACACCTATTCCAGAAGCGGGATGCTAATTAAATTATAAAATACAGAAAATCTCAGGCAGGTGATGCTAATGAGAAAACGCTATGTTCTCCAGGTTAAAAAAAAAATTCCATAAATAAAGGAAAAGTTTACAAAGCCATTCTCATGGACGTATTTCCTTCATTGAAAAAACGTAGCCTCCACATCAGAACGACAAGAAGCACAACAACAACGGCCCACGGCGATGTGTGATGTGGCAGGTGTCGAGTGTAGGGTTTTCAAACTCCAAGGAGACAAAGACTGTGGATGGCCGGATACAGCTCCTCAGAGGAGGCAGATCTCAACCTGAGCACAGAGTCAAAGTACCCTGGGTGTTTAGAATAAGTCACTGTGAACACGTGCATGTTATTTCTATAGAAGATGATAATAGTTGTTTCCTTTCACACACACATCGGAAGAACGTGAGGGAATCCTGTCCGTGTTTCAAACTCTGAGCCATTACCTCCCAAGTTCCAATGATACAGGTTTTGCTTCACAGCAAATTCCTGCTGCTTGTTTCATTACTGATGAACCCAATGTGGACAGCTGCTTAGGACAAGGAAAAGACTACGAAAACACAAGCAGCCAGCACGTTAGCTGAGTGGGTGCTCTGTGTCAGGCACTAGTAGATGCTGGAATCAACAGTTCCAGTTAGACTTTTCCTTCTCTTGCGAAGAAGTGTGATCGATGCTATCTACTGGAGATGATACTCCTACTCCCTTGGGATGCTTATCATAATGAAGGAAGAAATGCAGTCATGCTTCACGATCAACATCTTAGAATGATGAAATTTGAACCAGGGAACATGTCTACAGGTTGCGGTATGGATCACGCCCAGAGTCTTAGCGTAACTCGTTGAGGTGGCTTGGATGATGATATTTGGGACTTTGGAGCTGATGAGACTTTGGAACTTGTACTGATGCTGTAAGCATGGGACTTCTGCAGACCTTAGGGTGGAGAGAACGTGCTTTGTATGTGGGACGGATGTGAATCTTTAAGGGCTGGAGGTCAGACTGTATACGCAAAATAATGGTCCCTAACAATATCCATGAGTACTGGTTACGGACTGAATGGCACCCCTCTCCCATTCATATGCTGAAGCCTTAACCCCCAATGTGACTATACCTGGAGACAGAGCCCCAAAAGAGTCATTAAAGTTAGATGAGATCATAAAGATGGGGCTCTATTTCAACAGGACCAGAATCCTTGTAAGGAAAGGGGAAGAGACAGCGGAGGCCTCTCTCCCTCTCTCTCTCTCTCTCTCTGTATGCAGACAAAAAGCAATGTGAGATATAGTGAGAAATTCTGCCAGCCAGAAAGAGAGGTCTCCCTAGAAACCAACTCTGCTTACATTTGGTCTTGGGCTTAAAGACTCAAGAACTATGAGAAAATAAATTTCTGTTGTTTAAGCCACTTGGTGTGGGGTACTTTATTATGCCAGCCTGAGCCTGCTAACACAACTGATATTTTCAAAATTTTAACTTCCAACTTTTTGTTGCTAGCACACAAAAACACAGCATTTATAGATCTGGTATCCTGTACCCTTTCTTTCTTTTTTAAAATGTTTATTCACTTATTTTGAGAGAGAGAGAGAGAGAGAGAGAGAGAGGGAGAGGGAGGGAGGGAGGGAGAGGATGCATGTGGGAGGGGCAGAGAGAAAGGGAGAAAGAGAGAATCCCAAACAGGCTCCACACTGTCAGCACAGAACCTGATGCAGGGCTTGAACCCATGAACCGTGAGATTGTGACCCGAGCTGAAACCAAGAGTCAGACGCTCAACCCACTGAGCCACCCAGGTGCCCCATTCTGCAACCTTTCTAAACTGACCCGTTTGTTTGACGAGCACATCCTATATAGGCATTCATTTTGTCTTCAATGAGAAGAGTTTTACTTGTTCCTTTCAAATAGAAATAATCCATTAGAATTGCCAAGAAACTGGTTTGTTTAAGAAAGTCAAGGTCCAAGTAGCAGTAAGGTAAATTGTAGCTACTGATGGGTTTGGAGGAATGAGAGTTCACTTGGCCTGAACGACTCCAGACAAACTGTGGATGTTTTCAGTGAGTGTTCCATTTTCCAATAAACTTGTTATTGTTTGGTGGGAGATTTAGTAATGTGAGAAAGGAGGCTGCAAACATTGCCCAAAGCTGAGAGGAAGAACGGGAGGTGCCCGGGTGGCCGGGGAGGGGGTGTTCAGGTGTGCAAACTTCCCCAGCTCAGCCAGTGAGAGGTCAAGACATTCCACTTAAGGTCAGAGGAATGAGACACATATACATAAAGACGTTTTCATATCAATTTATGAAAGAACCTTATAAAGGACTTAAAAATAACCTCAAAGGTCTCACAACAGAGTGAAGAGAGGAGGCGGGAGGCACGTAAGTGAACGACATTCTTCACTTTACCAGGAGTCATCTGTCAATATAGATAGATAAACACACAACCAAGAATCACAGGAGTAGGGTGTCCGGGTGGCTCAGTCGGTTGAGTGTCCGACTCTTGGTTTCAGCTCAGGGCATGATCTCACAGTTTGTGAGTTCAAGCCCCGCGTTGGGCTCTGTGCTGTGAGTGCAGAGCCTGCTTGGGGTTCTCTCCCTCCTCTCTCTCTCTCTCTCTGCCCCTCCCCTGCTCCTTCTCTCTCTCTCTCTCTCTGAAAAATCAAAATACATAAACTTAAAAAAAAGAACCACAGGAATAAACATCAGAAACACTAAAATCCGAATTGATAAAATGTAATGAATGGTATCTAGAGACGGGTTGTAGAATCGAGAGTCCAAAAAAGAATATTATTATTAGTTTGATTTCGGTTGAGCATTTACTAGCTTCTCCATTGTCCTTTTTTTCTTAATCATTAATGAAGTCACAATCTGATCATAAGCATCCACTCACACCTGAACCCAGCGTCGACGCTGGTGTGCGTCTTCCCGATGCACCAACCCCACGGCCGGCTAATTTAACCTTCCCAGATGGCGGTACAGTTTGCCCTGTGAGCAAAGATGTGCAGTGCTCCCGACAGAGAGACGGTGGCTGGAGAGAGCCCTCACCGGTGTGGCTAGAGGACAGTTGGGGGACCCCAAGGGCCCATGTCCCAGGAGCAAAATGCCATAGACACATTTGGAGGGACGCTATTCCAGAAATCCTCATCACCTGCCACACGGAATATAGTTTTGCTACTTGAATTTTATTGGCTTCGCTGATTGATCTGTATTTAACTTGGCTCCTGTCAATTTTACGGGAGCTGTAAGTGGGACTCACATCTGTGTAATGCGTGTAAGTAAGATAATAGACATCAGTTAAGCCAATGCAGGGGATGGGTGTTGTCCTTTCCTCTCTACGTTTTAAAAACTGCAATATACGTCCCCAAATGTGAATGCATTTCAGTTCCTTCTCTGGTGGCAGAGAGGATACAGAACTGAAGTTTGAAGCTGAGAGGAGTTGTCAGGAGAGGTGGGGAGGCGGGCAGGATTCTCCTTGAACCGGGGGAAGGGGGTCACCATCACCGTGGCCCCCCGAGTGTCCAGCACACGTCCTCCTCGCTCTTACCCTCCACGGTGCCTGCCTGTAAGCCACGGCCACTGCAAGAATGGCAAAAGCATCTATTTCCCTTTGTGTCACTTTCCCGTGGCTGCTGTAACAAAGCACCACGAATGTGGTGGCTCAGCACAGCGGACGACTGTTCTTTCTCTGCTGTGGAGGCCAGAAGTCTGCAGTCCGTGTCCCTGGACCCAAAACAAGGTGCCTGGTGGCAGGGCACACTTGTGCGGAGCTCTGGGGGGGCATCTCTTCTCTGACTCTGCTGGTGACTGTGGGCGCTTCCCGCCTCCTTACCACATCACTGCAGTCCCCGCCTCCCTGGTCCCGCTGCTGTCTCCTCTCTGTCTGTGTCAAATCCTCTCTGCCTCCTTCTCACACAGATACATGTGGTTACATTTAGGACCTGTGGACAATGGAGGAAACCCCGCCCCCCTCATCTCAGGATGCCTAACGTAACCACCTCTGCATATGGCAAAAACCACCCTTTCTGCCATATAAGGTAACGTTCCCAGCTTCCAGGGATTAGGACACACATGGAACCTTCAGGGAGCCTTTGTCTCACCTACCAGATCCCTCAAGACCTTTTCTGCATTTCCAGCTAACCCACTACTTCAGAAGGCATCCTCTGAAAATACGATAATCAGACATTTACTGAATTTTTTAAAAAAGACATAAAAAGAGGATAGATAAGGACAAAGCAAGGGAGAAAAAGTCTGATTCATCTGAGGCTCTGGAAACTACCTCTTAACCTAATTCCTGGAAATTCTGATACCTTACCTAAAAGCACAGAATTAATTTACAAATAATCTGGAACTTGAGGAATATGCAATAGCCATCTGAGAAAGCATGTATATACACACGTGTATGTGCTGCTTTTGGTGATGTGAGAAACAGCATTCGTTCGAACAGGGTTTAAGGTCAAGAGTTCTGCCTCAAAGAGAAGGTAGGCCACTGCAGCCTGGAACTCAATCCTCCTGGGTCCTCTGAAATGCCTGCTTCGCTGTGGGCAATTTGTCTCCAGTTCCCTGATTTTATTCTAACATCTATTTCTGTGTTCCTAACCTGGACCTGGTAACTCGACTTAAGATTCCTAAATTGCTGCCTTTGGTTCCTGGCTGGCCAGAGTCTTCCCTAAAATAGCAACTCCTAGACTAGCCAGTCCCTTGTAACAGATGGTCCTGAAGGCTCCCAAAATTCACCTGAAATTTACCAAGAGGCTCTCATCCAAACCAGGCAACAGACTAGAGAAAACCAGAGTGCCAGGATAAGACTTATCCTTTTCATTGTTTATATACAACCGTGCCTTTAAAATAGGATGCAAAATGTAGCAATGCTTAGAAAAGTGCCCATTTATGGATAAATATGCAGGCACATTTGCCTTAGAGTTTTAACACAAGCATGAATAATAATCTACTGCCATCCTTTAGATAAATGGCTCTTTAGTGCAAGGATTCAATAAATAAGCAAGATGCACTTCACAATCCTAGAACTGATGATGAAAAGTCAAAGTAGAGGCTGTTAAGATTCTCCCAGGGACCTACTTCTCAGGATTTCGGAACCCTGCCACTAACTATAAGGTTAGTAGCAGTGTAAATTACTTCGCTCTTTTATAAGAATCTGTCAGAACGCCCTCTTTTAAGAGTTGTTTCCATTAAAAACATTTTTTTTACATTTATTTATTTTTGAGAGACAGAGCACAAGTGGGGGAGGGGAAGAGAGAGACAGAGACACAGAATCCGAAGCAGATTCCAGGCTGTCGAGCTGACAGCACAGAGCCTGATGTGGGGCTCGAACCCACAAACTGTGAGATCATGACCTGAGCCGAAGTCAGACGCTTAACCGACTAAGCCACCCGGGCACCCCAGATTTGTTTCCCTTTAAAGAATGGTTCAAACTCACTGTTCAAGTTCAAGGGATGCAGACTGCATTCGTCAAATATTTCCTAAGTCAATGGGTCCTGTTGTGGCAGACAAGGGTCTGCCTTCCCGGGAACCACTGTATCCTTCCAGGTCTTAGGAATACTTGCTTCCCCAAACCTCTTCCAGCTAAGGGAGGCCAAAGGCCATGTAATATATTTCTGGCAACTAAGCTGTCTCCTGGATGGTTGCAGAAAAAGACAGAAGTGCATGAGGCACGTTCTGAGATTTTCCCTTCTTTCCTGTGATGGTAGGAGACGTGTTGTGAGAAGCCGGTGTGGTCACTCTACCAGCACACTCACACTAGCAGCAGAGATCTCTGAGCCAGGGAGCCATCCTGGGACTGGCCATTCCTAGACCTCTTCTATGAAACAGTACAATACCTACGGTTTGAATTATTTTAGTTAGATATTCTGTTGGGGACAGAAGTACTCAGACACACTGTAACTTCTGGGTTCTGGATAAACGCTCAGGCTGATCCCAACGTGGGCCATGGACGGGCTGACCTGGTACATGAGCTTCCTGCGGTGCATCCAAATGTTTATGAGTACCTATACACCCCTTCCCAATGATAAGATCATTTACGGTTTTATCAGATTCTGAAAACAGGTACAACGTATAAGTTGTTACAGATGACAGAAGCCGTTAGAGTACAATCACAAATCCAGAGCCTGGACTTCCAGACCCTCCCAATTTGCCACCACCCCACCCCTTCAGCCTAACTCTTGACATTCCTTATGTCCCTCCATGGCTTCCAAGCCAGACACCCTCTGTCCAGAGAGATGCCCGGCAGGCTTGTTATGGCTCGTGGGGACCTCCCTTCTTAGATTACCATCATTTCTATTGTACCCGTCTTTCAAGTTCCCCATCTTCCAAAAAATCTTCCACGAATGCTTCCTGTCCTCCCCGATCTCCTATACTCTGGACTGTCATAATAAACGTTATCTGCACTATCCCAGTAGAGAACTTAGTTTCACTTGACATTAACAGATTATCTTTAATCCGAAAGGCCAGTAGCACAGCAGCAGCAGCAAAAGCAAGTATCTATTTCATGAGCAGAGCAGACACTATTCTCCCAATCAGCCAGCTGGCAGGTGGGTGTGAACAGACACACAGGAATCTAGAAACAGAACTACAGATGCCCAAGTGCGAGTGAAGGATACTAGATCACATAACTTGGGTGTCCTATGACAGGACCCTTGGTCGTAGTCACACACAACAGATGAGCTCTGACAAGACTGGATTTGGGGGATGAGTTGAATACAGGAAAGAGAAAAGAGAAAATGCCTGGATGGGGCACCTGAGTGGCTCAGTTGGTTAAGCATCTGAGTCTTGATTTTGGCTCACGTTTTGATCTCATGGTTTGTGAGTTCAAGCCCCACACTGGGCTCTGTGCTGACAGTGCGAAGCCTGCTTGGGATTTTCTCTCCCTTCTCTCTCTACCTCTTCTGGTGTTCTCTCTCTTTCTCTCAAAATAAATAAATAAACTTCAAAAAAAAAGAAAAGAAAATGCCTAGAAGACATGACCAAACGACCTATTTCTTTTTTTTTTTTATTTTTTTAATCTTTGTTTTGAGAGAGAGAGAGAGAGAGAGTCAGAGTGCAAGCAGGGGAGGAACAGAGAGAGAGGGAGACACAGAATCCAAAGCAGGTGATGTGGGGCTCAAACCTACAAACCGTGAGATCATGACCTGAGCTGAAGTTGGACACTTAACCACCCGAGCCACCCAGGCGCCCCCGGACCACCTATTTCTATAACAAACTATAAGAAACAATAAGATGTATGTTACTTGTTATGATACATACATAAGTTATTAAATTATTGTTAAGCTACTTTGTGATTGTTGGAGGGATTATATATAGATTATGTATAGATGAAAAATTGAGCATCAATCCATCTTAAAATACAATGATGAATCTCACAAACATTATGCTGAACAAAAGAACCAGTTGTAAAAGAATACATCCTAAACGATTATTTTAATATTGTAAATTCAAAACTTATAAAAGCATGCAAAACCCTTCTATGATGTTAGAAATTGGGTTACCTTTGGGAGGATTAGTGATGAGAAAGCATGAGCGGGGGCTTTTGGGATGCTGGTTACATTCTGGATACTGGCTACAGGAGGCTGTTCAGTTTGAAAATTCATTAAACAATATAATATTGTGAATGTATTTTAAATAAACATTTAAGGGGCACCTGGGTGGCTCAATTGAGTATCCAACTTCGGCTCAGGTCATGATCTCGTGATTCATGGGTTCAAGCCCCACATCGGGTTCTGCGCTGACAGCTCGGCTCAGAGCCTGGAACCTGTTTCCGATTCTGTGTCTCCCTCTCTCTCTGCCCCTCCCCTGCTTGCACTCTGTTTCTCTCTCTCTCTCAAAACTAAACGTTAAAAAAAAATTTAAATACATAAATAAATGTTTAAAAATCAATTGTTCCAGAATTTTTAAAAAGATAAGCTTTCACACACTACACACCTATCAGAAAGGCCAAAATCCAGGACACTGATGACACCAAATGGGGCGGCCTCTTTGGAAGACAGCCTGGCAGTTTCTTACAAAACGAAAGATACCTGTACCATACAGGCCAGCAATCATACTCTTTGGCGTTCACCCACACGGGGTGGCAAATGTATGTCCACATACATAAAAACTGGCACCTGAATGTTTACAGTGGCCCTGTTCATAATTCCAACACGTGGAAGCAACTAAAATGTCCTTCAGCAGGTGAATGGATAATTAGTCTGTGATGCATCCAGAGAATGGAATAGTATTTACCACTACAAAGAAATGAGCTGTCAAGCCATGAAAAGACAGGGGAGAACCTTAAAAGCATACTTCTAAGTAAAGGACGGCTTCATCCCATATGGTTCTGACTATATGACATCCTGGAAAAGCAAAACCACAGAGTCTGTAAAAAGATCATCGCCAGGGGTTATGGGGGAGGGAAGGATGAAAAGACAGACGTCGGAGGATGTTTAGGGCAAGGCAACTCTTTTGTATGACACTGTCATGGGAGAAACATCTGTCTAAGTCCATGGAATGCATAACACCAAGAGTCACATTAATGTAAACTACGGACGTTGAGTGATAATGATGGGTCAGTGCAGGCTCATCAACTGTAAAAATGTACAGTTGGTGGGGATGTTGATAATGGGGCAGGATGTGCAGGCCTGGGGGCAGAGGGGGTCTGGGAAAATCTGTACTTGCTCTGAGTTTTGCTGTGAATCCAAAAGTGCCCTAAAAAAATCCAGTTTTAAAATTCGGTGGAAATTTTATTACAGAACTTTTGTTAACTAGCAGCTACAACTCTGAAGCGGAGGGGCTCTCTCAACTGTTAATCTGAATATAGTTTTTTTCCACACAAAGTCATTTCATCTTATTTTGACTCTGGTATACATTCAGAACACATGACGAGTGTCTGACTTGCCCAAACCTACTCTGTCCTATAGGAGATTCCAATTTATGAGCCATGATGACCAATTTGCTAGATTTCACTCCCTCTCGGTAAAGCCTAGTGGGTCCAATTGAAAACTAAAAAAAAGATAAGCTGAGGGTTAGCAAAGCAGTTACACACATTGGATGTAAACCATGAAATTTCAACTCCACAAAAACCCTCTCTATGTTATGCTCCCGCCGAAAAGACTAGTGAGTCTCATATTCTGATAACCTCTGTTTGGCCTCAGCCCAAAGTCTACCATCACCGTGACTTTCAAATACCCAAGGCTTTTCAGTTACACGCCACCTGAAAGCGTTCTGGTGTTTTCCATCAGAAACTATTGTCCGCATTCTCCAATGTGAAAATCCGTAAGGTCAAATGTCTGGGCTCTTTTAATGCCAACGTGATCCTGCTGGATTTTTCAGCTCCCACAACAGTAACGGTGGCATTGCAGAATGTCAGAGTCTTTGTCATCGGAATGCAAGATGTGTAGCTACCAAAAAAGGCATACACCTTGTGTGACCTAGCGTAGACACATATTTGATATCTGAAAATAAAATTTGAAAAAAAAGGTAACTTTGAGCCTATTACGCCAAAGAGGAATTTAGAAAAGAGCACAGGCTAGCAAGGGAGAAATGAATGACAAAATTGAAAAGGACACATTCTCATTTGGCTCGTCCCTTTGGAAGTAAGATTGCCTTAAACACTTTTAATTTGATTTTTAAAACATAAATTGTGTATAACTGGCGGTAATTAGCCTGCACTACAGAACAAGGTACTTGTCATTCAGAATGATTACCAGGAGCCCCTTCAAGATCCTGGGCCAGAACACGGCCTCCACTGCGACTCCTCCTACCACGCTGGAAAGGGGACCCACGTGTACGTGGGAACATTTCTACCAAAAGGCTAAGTCCAATGAGTTCAGAATGGATTTGGGGGGCAGGCAGAAAGCAAGTGCTGTAACGTGAGTTTCAACAAACCAGAAAACTAGAAACGAGTAGTCCACGAAAAAGGTTATTTATTTTTTAAGTACATACTGCAATGTCTAAGTAAGTCTACCAAAATGGAGGCAAGGCTGGGTGGGAACACACCCAAGATGACCCAAATACGTGCCGGGTGTTATCATCACGAGGACTCTCCTCTCGTCAAGACTACACTTCGTCCCTCACCCACCGGAAGCCACTGCTGCACTTAATTGTGTGCACAGTCTTCTAGGTCAATGACTCAGGGATAGGCACAATTCAACTGGCCTTACCCAAGCCCTGCCCAGGATTTCTGTTCTGTTTTTGCTTCCGGATTGCACTACTGGGGCATTCTTCTGATGGGCGTTCCTTCTGTCTTTTTTAGTGGACGCTAAGCTCTCATGAGGAGCAATTGTGTCTCCCTTTCTCCCATTTTACCCAACAGTGAGCTCAATGCTCTCAGCCCCCAAGAGGGGAATCGTTAGTGTCTGACCAGTGAGCACGCACCATTGGTTAACGCAAGGATGCTCTGTGTGTTCGTGAGTTTGAGAAAGCTCCGGAGATAGGGACAGGTTAAGGGATTTGACATTCTCTTCCACTTGACGGAATTTTGACAGTCAACACAAAAGCCAGTGCTGCAGCCCAGGACAGCGGATGCACAAAGCCTGTGACAGAAGGGAACAGGATGCTATTGAACGGGGACGGCTGATCATCCTAACCGCAGAACACACAATCCCTGAGCACCACGACTTGGAAAAAGACATGCTAGCTATGGAAGCCCAAGAGAACCGAAGGGTTAGTCCCGGCTTCGCCACATTGTTACTTCTACAGAAGAATAAAAGAAATTCTGCTCTTCAAAGCCTTTTCTGGAATTCGGGGATTCACTACAGGCTCCCCACCAGCAGATGCCTCTCGCTCATTGTTGTTGCCCCTGACAACTGGCCTCCAGTGTGCAAAGAGGTAACAGTTTACAGTGACGCTGGTCTCTATCGCCGATGCACAAAAGCTGAATGTCAACGACGCTCAGGGTCAGCGGCTGCATTTGAGAGAAGGGGACACCCTTCCCTGTGCAGCGGAGAAGACTGAGGGACAGTCCTCCGTGTGGCACCGCATGGGCGCAAGGAGAGAAGGCTTCCAGGACCGGTTCGTAACTTATTCAGTCAGGACATTTACTACCCAGCCTCGTGGCTGGACCATTGGTGAGAAAGGAGCTCCAGGCCGCCCTGGTATTTCACTCTGAAGTGACGATTGCAGGAGCCCTTAGACTCTGGGTGACGTGAACACTCGTGTGTGCCTTAGGAGGGCAGATGCAATTGAAACTACCCAAAACGCTGCTGCTTTCTAAGTCCCAAAGCCAGGGCTGGGCCACCACAGAATCAGTCGTTCAATAATGATTTTCTCACATAAAGGATAGTTCTGCTCAAGGAAAAGCAAAGGCATGAATACGCCCTCCACAAACGCTCAGAGAGACCTGATTTCCTCCACAAGAACTAAAAATATGTGGTTGCTGAAGTCCCCAGCTAAGGTGAATCATCATCAGCCAATCACAAAACAGAACGAGGGCTGTTGTCTTTACTAACCCTCTCCTTACTCAGATTTCAGTGATTGAATCAACTTTTTCCTGATTAATCAGATGCACCATATTGAATCCTGAGTCCTGGTGCCCCAGGCAACTCTGGTGTGCCCATAAAGCACGTTCGAGGAGAGAGCAACACTCTCCTTTCCAGAATTGCTACCTGAACCTCTTCAATGGTAGGCAAGTTTTCATGGTACTTTAGTATATATGTGGCCACAGGACACCAGTGTTTTTTAAATAATTTTTCCACCATCATTTCAACGAATAGCTCAAGTGAGATAAAATTCACTTACTGTAAAGTTCTGCTTTTTGATGTGTGCGGCTCAGTAGTTTTTAATGTATGAACAGAGTTGTGAGTCCATCACCACTATCAAATTCCAGAATATTTGCATCACCCTCAAAAGAAATCCCATGATGCATCCGTGTAGGGATGCTGAGAACTAAGGGGGCTATGCACGTGCGGGGACAGAGGGTATATGGGGAAATCTCCATGGTTTCCTCTCAATTATTCTGTGAATCTAAAACTTCTCTAAAAATCATTAAAAAAAAAAAAAGAAATTTCACACTTATTAGCAGTTACCTCTTACTGTCTCCAGCCTCAGCCCCTGGCAAACCACTAATCTACCTCTATTTCTATGGATTCGCCCATTCTGGGACCACACAATATGGGGCCTTTTGTGTCTAACTTCTTTCACTTAGCATAATGTCTTCAAGTTTTGACCATGTTGTAGCATACATCAGTAATTCATTCTTCGTGGCTGAATAATATTCCACTGTATGGACATACCACATTTGTCCATACTTGTTTATCTATTCATTAGGTGATGAACACTGGCTTGTTTCCACCCTTTTGGCTTTTATGGATACTGGTGCTATGGACATCCATGTGAAAGTTTCTATATGAACATATGCTTTCAGTTTTCTTGGATACACTCCTGGGAGTGGAATCACTCAGTCAGTCATACACTAACTCTATGTTTAACTTTTTGAGGAACTACCAGTTTTCCACAGAGTCTACATAATTTCACATTCCTACTTTGAATTGAAGTTTCCGATTTTTCCACATCCTTACCAATACCTGTTATTTTCCTTTTTTTTCTTTTTATAGCCATCCTAGTGGGTATAAAGTGGTATACTGTGAGTCTGATTTGCATTTCCTTGATGACTAACGATGTTGAGCATCTTTTTTTTTTTTAACTTTTTTTAATGTTTATTGATTTTTGACAGAGAGAGAGACAGAGCATGAGCGTGGGAGGGGCAGAGAGAGAAAGTGAGACACAGAATCCGAAGCAGGCTCCAGGCTCTGAGCCATCAGCACAGAGCCTGACGCGGGACTCGAACTCACAAACCGTGAGATCATGACCTGAGCCGAAGTTGGTTGCTCAACCGACTGAGCCTCCCAGGTGCCCCACTGAGCATCTTTTTTTATACTTATTGGCCATTTATATTTCTCTGGATAAATGTTTTTGAAATCCTCTGGTTGTTTTTAATTAAATTATTTCTCTTTTGTTTTGAGTTATAATGATTCTTTATATAATCTGGACATTAGACCTTTACTGAACATATGTCTTGCAAATATTTTCTCACATTCTATGGGCTGTCTTTTCACTTTCTTGATAGTGTCTACTGATGTCAAACATTTTTAAGTTTGACGAAGTCCAATTTACCTATTTTTTTCTTTGGCTGCTTATGCTTTTGGTGTCATAAATCCAAGTTTATAAAAATATGCTCCCAAGTTTTCCTCAAGAATTTTATACTTTCCAGCTTGGAGCCTGGAGCCTGCTTCAGATTCTGTGTCTCCCTCTCTCTCTGCCCCTCCCCTACTAGCACTGTCTCTCTGTCTCTCTCTCAAAAATAAATAACAACATTAAAAAGTTTTCAAAGAATTTTATAGTTTCAGCTCTTATATTAGGTTGTTGATCCACACTGAGTTGATTTTTGTATGTGGTGTGAGGCAGGGCTCCAACTTTGCTCTTTTGCATGTGGATATTCAGTTTTGCAAGCATTATTATTTTTTTAAATTTTTTTAAAGTTTATTCATTTTTTGAGAGAGAGAGAGACAGAATGTGGGCAGGGGAGGGGAGAGAGAGAGGGAGACACAGAATCCGGAGTGGGTTTCCAGGCTCCGAGCTGTCAGCACAGACCAGCATGGGGCTTGAAGTCAAGAACCACGAGATCATGACCTGAGCTGAAGTTGGACGCTCAACTGACTGAACCACCCAGGTGCCCCATACTTCTGCAAGCATTATGGGTTGAAAAGACTATTCTTTCTCCATCGAATGATCTTGGCACCTTTGTCAAAAATCAGTTGACCGTAGATGTATAGGTTTATTTCTGAGCCCTTGATTCTATTCCATTAGTCTATATGTCTACACTTATGCTGCTATCACAATGTTTTCATTACTGTAGCTTTAGAGTAAGTTTTAAAATCAGGAAGTAAAAATACCTTAGCTGTTCTTTTTCAAGGTTGTTTTGGCCATTCTGAGTCCCTTGCATTTTCATATGAATTTTAGAATCAGCTTGTCTATTTCTCCAGTTAAGGCAATTGGGATTTTGATAAAGATCTGATTGAATCTATAAATCTATTTGGGAAGTATTGCCATGTTATCAATATTAGATCTTTTAATCCATAAACATTGGGTATCTTTCCATTTACTTAGGTTTTCTTTAATTTCTTTCACTTATGTTTTCCCATTTTCAGTGCACAAGCCTGTACATCTTTTGTTAAACCTATTCCGAAGTATTTTATTCTTTTTGAAACGATTGCAGCTGGAACCATTTTCTTTTTTTAAAATTAATTAATTAATTAATTAATTCATTAGTTTTTTTTTGAGAGAGAGAGAGAGAGCGAGCAAGCCAGGGAGGACCAAGAGAGAGGGAGAGAGAGAATTCCAAGCAGGCTCTGTGCTGTCAGTGCAGAGCCCGATGTGGGGCTTAAATTCACCAGCCATGAGATCATGACCTGAGCCGAAATCAAGAGTCGGACATTTAACCGATTGAGCCGCCCAGGAGCCTCTTAAGATTTTCTATACACAAATTCACGTCCTCTGTGAATGGAGATAGTTCACTTCTTTCCCATCTGGATTTCTTTTCCACTTGCATTACCTTGGCTAGAATCTCCACTACAACATTCAGTAGGAATGGGGAGACTGAACATCTTGTCTGTTCCTGATCTTAAGGAAAGGCTTTCAGTCTTTCACCATTAGGCATGATATTAGCTGTGGGTTTTTCATACATGGTCTTCATCAGGTTGAGGAAGTTTCTTTTTACTAGCTTGTTGAATGTTTTTCTATGAGAGGATTTTGGACTTTGTCAGATGCCTGCTCTGTATCTACTGAGGCAATCATGTGGATTCCCTCCCCCTTTATTCTATTAATATGTATGTATTGCACTGATTTTCATACATTAAATCAAATTTTCCTTCCTGGGATAAATCACATTTGGGGATGGTATACACTCCTTTTTATATGGGGCTGGATTCAGTTGGCTAGAATTCTATTGAGACTTTTACATCTGTATTCATAAGGGACATTGGTTATAATTTTCCTGTGGTATCTTTACCTAGTTTTGGTTTCAGGGTACAGATTACTTTATGGTTTTCATTTAAGATTTGGAATGGTTTAAATGTGCATGGTAGTTTACTTGAGCTTCTTGCAACAATGTAAAAGTTATCTATCTACCTATCTATCTATCTACCTATCTGCCTATCTATTCATTTCTACATTTCAATGTATCTTAACTTCTCTTCCCACCTTAAGGCCTAATACTTGTGCAGTTTATTTGTTGAGGATTAGAGCTGTGGTTTTTGTTCTCACAACTAGGAAGCTAATATGACAATGAGAACGTGGCCACATGGTTTCCTATAGCTGCCGTGTGGTTACCTTACAGAGAAAGTCTTCCTTCCTTCCTGAACCTCACCCTTCATTACCACCCTCTTCAAATATCGCCTTCTTCCTGAACTTCCTCACAAAAGATCTCTCTCTCCTCCAAGCTCCCACAGCCCTTATTTTTGAGACATTAATTGGGGCAGGTGTATGCACATTTTTGTGGTAGGTTTTTGCTACAGATTTTTGTGTGTTTTTTTCCTTCCTTAGAGAGTTCTGACTCTTTCTTCTACTTTTGTTTTTTTTAATTTTTTTTTCAACATTTATTTGTTTTTGAGACAGAGAGAGACAGAGCATGAACAGGGGAGGGGCAGAGAGAGAGGGAGACACAGAATCTGAAACAGGCTGCAGGCCCTGAGCGGTCAGCACAGAGCCCGACGCGGGGCTCGAACTCACGGACCGCGAGATCATGACCTGAGCCGAGGTCGGACGCTTAACCGACCAAGCCACCCAGGCGCCCCAACATATGTCGTTTTAATAATTTTTAACATTCATCCTTGATATAGCAGCCATGAATTCCATGAGATTTATAGAATGACTACATTTATAATGCCACTGTCTTTAAGCTCAAGAAGCATGAGTAAGAATTATGAATTTTAATATATGCCAAGTATTTCTACCTAGTCAACAATTATATAAATAAATTCAAAGCATCCAAAATGGATTTTTTCATTGAAACATATGGCATCATTTAACAAAATGACACAATGAGAATTAGAACCTGGGAAAAATAAATTATGTAATAGGTAGTTACTTAGAAAAAATTTGCAAAGCAAAACTATGCACTTTCTCCCTTACAGTGACTTGCTTTTCCAAGAATAAATACAGGTACCTGGTGTCAGCAGTATGACCGAGGTGACAATCAAGGAGCAGATGACCAGAATCACAAGGAGTGCAATCGCTATTCCCTTCCAGTTTCTTTGTGGAGGATTACTCCCCACCAGCTCCTGAAAACAACAACAGAAAAGAGAAATCCAGTGAGTGAAAACATGAAATCAACCTAATAAATACATTCCATTTAAATCAAGAACCGAGACACAAAACAGCGAATGAGGCACATCCTCATCCCTGAAGTTATGATTAGTTCTCCTTTCCACCCTTCTGCTTCCTGCTCTCATCCCTGTACCTCGGCAAAACCTTATCTCAAGAATGAATGCGGTATTATACTACGTTTCCAGCATTTCTGTGAACTTAAGGTCTCTCCACAAAGCACACTAGGTCCTACAGCACACAGGAACTGGGGCACATCTCTGCACGCTAGCCAACCTACTAACCCCCATTGAGTCAAACCCAATATGATTAGTACTCCAGCTCCAACTCCTCTCTCATTTTCCTTTTCATTTACATCCACACGGTTACCAGATTCAAACATTTATTCAGCACCTACTGCATGCCACATTTAATTAAACTCTACACACTGCTCACTATCATGAGCCTTTTCTTCCTTCTATAGCATCTCATACAAGGCTTCAACATTCCCCAGGTCTCTTCACTGGGTAACTCACTTATACCTATTCTAGATTTTAGTCCCTCCAGGGAACCATGTTTGCACTGTAGCAGGGTTCGGACAGGAGGAAGAATCTGGAGACATTGCTACAGTGTGCTAAAGGTTAGACAGATCGAGGGAATGAACCAGGCATATTGGCTGCTGAGACCAAGCTTTCAGTTGCTTTCAAATCAGCATGGTCATGTAATTTACATTCCAAGTAGAGATCCTTTGAAAGACAAAGGGGTTAATATCTATAATTAATAAATATAAGAGTTTATATTGATAATAATTATCATTAATGATACAAGAGCACCTGAACCTCCCCAGGACAAATAAAGACGTATGGTCACACTGCAAATGATCTACTGCTCTTTCTGCCCATACACAGATCACAAAATCTTCTTTCTTATAAAGGTCCCCATGATTATAACTCATATTAACGGCAGGTCAAGATGAAGTAGAATAGAGATGGTCTCAAAAAGTAGAGAACACAATACCCAAATACAGCTTCCTCCAAAACGGAAAGTTCATTAGAATATAGCACATTTTTACAAATTGAAATAAAGGTAATACCAAATGTAGGATGGCAAATAATTAATTATTTGGAATGCAAATATTCAATTTTGGCCCTATAGGTTATCAAATTAAGAAAAATTATGAGGGCCATTATGGTCTTAGCAAGAAAGAGTTTTACAGTTGTTTAGAAATTTCTACCAATCTTATTTGCTATCTAGAACCGATCTATTAAGTAGTAGCTTTTTAGCACTTAAAAATGATGAAAAGTTGTACTGAATTGCTCTCATTTCTTATTGGATAGGTTTTCTATGTGAGAAAATCAGTAGCCAATAACAAAAACAAGTGATCAGATTTTGCTGATTCCACAGCTTTTCACTTTGCCCAAGTTTACAAGGAAAATTTGAAAATTCTCCAAATCTGTGAAAAGCATAAATCTTGAAGCAGTACTATTCATTCTATCAATGTAGTGCACATAATCTCTCGCACACCCTTGAACACTGCTCAGATTTCCATTTTTTTAAAATTTTGTGGGGGCGCCTGGGTGGCTCAGTCGGTTGAGCGGCCGACTTCGGCTCGGGTCATGATCTCACGGTCCGTGAGTTCGAGCCCCGCGTCGGGCTCTGTGCTGACAGCTCAGAGCCTGGAGCCTGTTTCGGATTCTGTGTCTCCCTCTCTCTGACCCTCCCCCGTTCATGCTCTGTCTCTCTCTGTCTCAAAAATACATAAACGTTAAAAAAATTAAAAAAAAAAATAAAAAAAATTTTGTTTTACATTTATTTATTTATTTTTGAGAGACAGAGAGAGATAGAGTACAAGTGGGGGATGGGCAGAGACAGAAGGAACAAAGAATCTGAAGCTGGCTCCAGGCTCTGAGCTGTCAGCACAGAGCCCAACGCAGGGCTTGAACTCATGAACTGCAAAATCATGACCTGAGCCGAAGTCAGACGCTCAACCGACTGAGCCACCCAGGTGCCCCGAACACGGCTCAGATTTCTTGAACCCTGCTCAGATGAAATCCCAGGGTAATCGTCAAACCAGAATACTAGAATAGTCAAGACCAAATCCTATTCAAGATACAGAATGACAAAATGTTATTGTCTTCATGAGGTCAGATAATTGATCTCTTTCAAATCTTGTTTTTAATACTGCTCCAGAATTCTAAAATCTGTTTTAAACACATCTATTAGATGCGCTGGTCAAAGTTCATAGGCAGAAAGAAGACTAAGACTTTTGCTTTGTGTCAATTTCTTGACCAGCTAGTAGTGTAGCAGAAGTGTACTTGAACCCATGTTGCAGTGACAGAAGCCCTTCTGGGACTCAGTGGGCCCCTTCCTAGCCCAAACGCATCCCCAATGGGATATCCAGGTCTAGGCTAGATGGGGTCACAGATGAAATAGAGAGTGTCTGCCAAGATGACCAGAGGATGGAAATGTTTGCAAAACATGTCACGTGAAGTAGGCTTGAAAGAATGTTCAGTCTCAAAAGCCAAATACCTAGAGTCTTCACTGGAACTGTCACATGCAAGAGAGAGGAGACTTATTCTGTATAGCTCTGGAAGGTAGAAATTGTTTCAGTACAATTTCAAAATTCCCAAGCACTAATATTGCCTAACAACAGAATGGGTGGCTTTACCAAGAAGTGAGCAAGATGGTGAACACCTAACAGGGATCCTGGAGGTCCACTCCCCCAGAAAGGAAGGTGGAAATAAATGGTCTTAAAAATGCCCAATACAGTAAAAGTCCTATGAACACATATAGGATAGAAAAGAAAGATGCAAAGCTGTGAAGTTGCTCCTCTGGGTGGAAAATGAATGGGAGTCAAGAGACTTCTGGAAAGGGGCAAAGGCTCTGCTTCCTGCATGTTCACCGGACTAAGAAAATATTTTTCACAGAAAACCAACTTAGTATATATTATTGAATGGGAGAATGGACAGTAGATAACCAAACAGGCATTGACAGCATAGCTCACTCAAGTGAAATGATTCTGGATCGCTACATCATTTCTTAAAGACAGGTGCACCATATTGCCTTCCAGGCAGCATTCTTACACGCTGAAAAAAACAGAGCAATTTTACCCACAGGAAAGGAGACATTCTTTATTAAATTCCATTTTCATTTGCCAAATCTCGCTTTTCACAGTACAGTAACTTTTTTTAACTTACATAAAAAATACTGTAACAATAATAATAATAGGAAACAAATTAAGGAGGAAACAAATCATGAATAATCTTGCTAATCCAAGAGAACAGAAATGTTCATTTTCCCCATTTTCCTTTCTAGTCATGGTCTATATGCACATTTAATTTCTACTTGGGTGTAACCAGAATATAGAGACAGTTTTTGAGTTAGAATGCAGATTAATATGCGCTTCCTTGAACGTCTCATTTAGCTCCCCAGATTCAACTGACTTCCTCATCTTAACTTGCAGGAGCTGACTTATTGAAAATTTGAGTAGAGCTGACCCTGCTTCCCATGAAGGACAAGAGAAGTTAATAAATTATCCCCTGAAATGTTAAGCTTCAGTAGTGTATTTCTCAGCAGAATTCTATATTTTTGCCTAGAATGGTGAAAATGAGACTATAATACATTCCCTGTTCTGCTTGGTACCACCACATGCATATCTCAGAGATCCAGTAAAATGGAAGAGCATATTAACAATTAACCATTTGGTGTAACAAGGTGAACAAAGTTTCTATCAGTCCATCTATCCATCCATCCATCCATCCATCCATCCGTCTACCCATCCATCCATCTGTCCATATGTCCATCAATCCATCCATCCACCCACCCACCCATCCTTCTATCCATCCATCTACCCATCTACCCATCCATCCATCCATCCATCCATCCATCCATCCATCCATCCACCCATCCGTCCATCTCTCCATCCATCCACCTACCCACCCACCCACCGACCCATCTATCCATCCATCTACCCACCTACCCATCCATCCATCCATCCATCCATCCATCCATCCATCCACCCATCCGTCCATCTCTCCATCCATCCACCTACCCACCCACCCACCGACCCATCTATCCATCCATCTACCCACCTACCCATCCAGCCAGCCAGCCAGCCAGCCAGCCACCTACCCATCCATCCATCTGTCCATCTGTCCACCCATCCATCCATCCATCCATCCCATCCGTCTGTCCATTCATCCATCCATCCATCCACCCACCCATCCATCCATCCATCCACTCATCCATCCATCCATCCATCCCGTCCGTCTGTCCATTCATCCATCCATTGCCAGAGACCAGCTCCAGCAACCAGGGGTTCCTGAAGGAAGAACGGCGTCGGTGAAAATAAAATAAAACTAAAATAAAAAACTGGAAAATAAAAAACTAAAATAAACTAAAACTAAAATAAAAATGGATACAGACAACAGCAGTGTGTTGAACTGGCCGATTTACTGTAGTAAACGTGGCATTCTATATGCTAGTGATTTCCTTGTAGCATACGTCATCTAAATTTTTCTAACATTATCTGATTTTGAAAATGTTCCTATGTATAAACGACCTTTAAGAAATAATATGGTGATTTCCCCCTAACTTTCCCACATACCCTTTGATTATAGATTAATTTCTTACATTATTCCATTATGCATCTGCGTTTATCTATAATCTACAAAGCATTTGATTTGCTGTTCTCGTGAAAGGCCCTCCATTTCTCAATACCTCAAATGGAACAGTTACAGGGACATGACCTCCTAACCACATGAGGCCAGAAGAACAATGTGTTTGCCTCAGTCTGAGGTGTCAGAAAGGGGCTGAAAAGGCCTTAGAAACCCACGCCTCATATATTCTCAGACAGACAATGCACCTAGCAACCAATGAACCATTCTGTAGCTTAACCAACTCGGTTCAGTCATCATCTGGAATGCCTCCGGGGGGCCAGGTGGGCCTAGGGGTTGAAGTCACCTGTGCCCAGAGATACACTCCTTAGTTGCCGGAGTGGGGCTTTCAAGTCCATGTCTCTCCTTTACGGGCCCTCTTTGCTGGCAAAGGTATGAGGCCATCCTTCCTGTAAGTAGAGGAGTCTCCACAGGGGATGGCAAGGGCTAAACGTAAGGCTGCACAATTTCTTGCAGAGCCTTATCTTCTTCCCTAATGGTTCTTTTCCCAGGGGGTCTGCCGAGGGCAATTCCCCGACAGACAATACCCCAGGTACTTTTAAGGCCAAATTACCTAAAAGCGGGAGTACGAGAAGCTTCACTGTCCGTGGGCTGCCTTGCAGTCACCAATCCATCCACAGCTCGGGCTTTGCCACTCAGGCTGGGATAGCTCGGCTTCCAGCAATCCATCCACCCACCCACCCATCCATCCATCCATCCATCCACCCACCCACCCACCCATCCATCCATCCGTCCATCCACCCACCCACCCATCTATCCATTTGTCCATCTATCCATCCATCCATCCATCCATCCATCCATCCATCCATCCATCCACCCACCCCATCCATTTGTCCATCCATCTATCCGTCCATCCATCTATCTGCCCATCCATCCATCCGTCCATCCAACACATGTTTACCCAGGTCTTACTCTGCCATCCCTGCCCTGAGAATGTTGGGCACAGCAGTGAACAAAACAGACTACACTGTCATCAACCCAGCAAGCTGAATGGCTTTCATTTTTCCGTATTTCCTTTCTTGTTCTCTAGTGCAGGGATGAGGCACAAACAATAAACACATAAACCCAGTAAGAGAAGAAAAAAGCAGGATAAGGGAGTTGGAGGGAGAGTGCCTTGTAAGCTGTTTGTATGTAAGGTCGTCAGAGAGATTTCCTAATAAAGTGACATTTGAACAGAAACTACAAGAAGTGCAGCTGGGAGGAAGGAAGGACATCAGGCTGTTATGGGTGAGCTGTGTCCCTCCTAAATTCACATGTGGAACCTCTACCCCGCCCCCCCCCAGTGTGATGGTATGTGGACAGAGAGCCTCTGGGAGGCAAGGAGGGTTACATGAGGTCAGGAGGGTGCAGCCCTCAGGACAGGATTAGTGTCCTTATAAGAAGAGATACGAGAGAGCTTGCCTTCTCTCTCTGTACCCATTTGCGAAGAAAGACCATGTGAAGACACAGCAGGAAGGCGCCATGAAAGGCCTAAAGAGAAAGGCCTCGTAAGACACTACAGCACCTTGAGCTTGGGTGTCCAGTCTCCAGAACCATGAGACACAAATCTCTGTTGTTCAGCTGCACATCTCTGACATTTTGGGAAGCCATGCCTAGTTTCCCAGGCACAGTTCATCATTCTTCCATCTGGACACAACCGTTGATTCTTTGTAAATGCTCTTCTGTAACATTACTGCACTATTCAATGATGTATTTAATTCCCATGCCATCACCAGGCAGCAAGCTACTTAAGCTTGCCTTGCCTTGCCTTGGTGTGCTCGTGTTCCCGCATTGCCTTGGTGTGCTCGTGTTCCCGATGCCTGGTATAGAACGTGGGACGCCACAGCGTTCCAGGACTGTGTGCTGAATGAAAGAACGGGTACCCGAATACCTTTAGAAGAAGTAACTTTATTATTGGCTGGCACCTCTGGCAGAAAAGCTATTGTCGATTGATGTGGAAAGCAAGGCATTAATACAGGCCCAGCTCCACTGACGATGCCATAAATAGCATTCCGTCTTAACAGACGTAATGCAAACTGACATCTAGAGTTGGCAATTGCCTTGTCCCTAGTGATATAATTGGTGCTCGCATTTGTTCTTAACTCAGGCAAAAAGAAAACAAACAAACCCAACCAAATGAACGAGAAATAAACTCAACCTTTTCCTGGGTTGTTTGGTTTTTCTTAAATATACAATTCATGGTTTCAGAACGTTATTATCTTCACAATCTGTGATTCGAGTTTGATATTTTATGTGCCAGTTGTACAACTGAAATGGGAGACGTACAGATTAAGATAATAATTGAAGACCTACCGTGTTCTGTGGACGGATTAAGCTGGGCCACCTGAGCCACCAGGCCCTGCCCGTCTGTGTCCACACCTGACCCACCTTATCTTGTCCTGAGCTCCCCCTCTCCCACCGCATTCCCCTCGCTGACTTTATCACACCCTATGCCTCATGATAAGGAGCAGAGATTCACATGAAGACGCTGAGGTGATCCTTTAGAAGTTAGAGAAACTGAAAGCTGCCCGGGTGGAAAAAAAGCAACGAAGGGGTGGAAGACAAAGGGAATCCAGGGCGTGAGTGTTGGGACTACACACAAATGTGTGTGGCGGCATACTATAATTTATGCAATGTATAGACACGTAAGGTTTTGCCTTACTATCTATTGCCAATCACTACCAGATGATGCTTCCGTGCCACTTGATTGACAAATAGGGGAAGAACTCAAAAGCACGCCAAATTTCCAATACTATATGAAGAAAGGAAACGCAGAGAAATCACACCCCTTTTGGCCACTTCCCCCGGAGACGGCAAAGCGGCATTTTATCTTCCATTGGGTGCCCGGAGGAGGGTGAGCCGGGTTGCAGCTACCTCACTCTGCGACAAAGCACACATCCCCACGTGGCAAACACCCACCTTGAATGTTTCAGATGGACCTTGCGGCATGTTTGTTTTCTACAACGTAGGTACGGCCACACGCAGCTAGTGAGACAGAAGGAGCCCCCCTTCCGGCTGAAGTGGGGGGAGAAGACGGTTTCTGCCGCACACTAAGGTCTCTCCCTAAAGGAGCCCCGTGACTGTGGGAGATCAGCGTGGGAAGCTGCGGGCGCGGGAGCAACCAGGGTGGTCGCAGGAGAGCAGGGACTGCAGGGACAGTGGAGGTCCGGGCCCTGCCAGCCTTGCTGGGGACAGCTGGCAACCGTGCACTTTATTTCCCTTTGCTAAAGGCGGAGGGGTCGACCAGATGGCCCACTCACTAGGGAGGAAGGAAGCGAATTCAATTATTTTTCTCACAATAGTCCGTCTTTGAGCCAATCAATCTCCTCTTCACCCAGGCAGCTTTCAGAAGTATATTAAGAAGAGAAGACAGTTTCCAGCTCCCAAAACTGAAAAAGGCCTTCCTTGGGATATAACTAGATCCAAGTTTAGGTAATGGATGGTTTAAAATGTTTCCAGAGGATACACACGAAGCAGCAGCTCATTGGACTTCACGGTGTCGGCCAGAGTCGAAGACGCCAGCCAGCGTCTGAGGGGGCAGAACAGAGCTCCCTGTCCAGCAGAGCTCCCTGGACCCTGAGCAGGGACAGTCCTCCTGCTCCCTGAGACACTCCCCTCCTCTGGGACTGCTGTGTAGTGTCTCCTAAGTCCTCGTGATGCTTTTCCTAGTTGTGAGTGTAAGAGGCGGATGAGGGCTGTGGCCACAGGGTACTGATTGATGCTGACTCCCTGTCAGTGACTCTGCTCTTGACTGCAGGGCTGGGGCGGGCTGAGCAGCCATTTCGGAAAGACAGGAGCAACCAAGGCTGTGGGGGGTGAGGGGGGCGGCGCTGGTGGTGACAGATGGAGTCTTACCCTTCAAAAACCTCTGATTTCACGAATTACAAATTAAATCTGGTTGACAGGCCCCACTGCTGCGGTTGGGCAGTTAATTAAGAATCACCATTATCTTACGGGAAAGGAGATGGCATCCCCCCCCACCCCAGTTCTGCCACACGCACTGTCGGGTGCCCCCCCCCCCCTTGCCTTTAACACCCCTCTTGGTCACACCGCCTCCTCTGCGTCTCACAACTCAGGTTCTCTGGGGCTGTCCACCAACCGTTCTGTATTTGCCTCATGGACCTATCTGGAATCCGCTCTCCTTTCCTCCTCTGAATTTGGAAGCCTCGGAGGTGGACTATTTTGCATAACGTGACTCTGTGCGACCGCCTGAGGGCACAGCACTTTGCCGCCCGTCACTGAGGCAGCTGTCAGCCCTGTACCTGCGGTTCAGCAAGACTGTGTGCACAGAGCCAGCTCCCACTCCACTAGCCCTTCTGGGAAATCAAAACAAAACGAAGCAGGCAAATTATTGACTGTAATTATATATCTTCTAAAATTTCTTCATTATTTTTTCTACTTTAAATTCCACACCAGGGCTCCCATTATTTTAGGCTTTTCAGTTTAATTGGCTGTGTTTCATCTCTTCTTTATGAAATTGACTCCAAATGTAAGTTATTCTTACCTTCGGAGCTCAGTCTACCTCGGATCTATTTTGATGTAACGTTTTAAAGGTGTCGTGTTGCATAAATCACCAAAAGCAACGGCCCTGTGACCTGATCACAGTCAGAAGAGATCTCACACGGCATCGTGCCCAAGAGAAGTCCCTCTCAGGGAGAACACTGGATGTGAGTTGCAGAATTTAAAATTGAGCATCTGTAGCTTTCCATGTTGCTGCGAGGGAGAACGCCTTACGATCTTCTTCAGATAACGGCCGACTTTGCACAGACTCCCCGAAACCCACAGGCAGTTTTGAGACCGATTGGTCTACACTGGGCAGCATTTTGGCAAGCTTGACTTCCCAGTGTCAAAAATCCCCTCAGGCTCTCAATAAATATTAAGTATCTAACAAGCCTCAGAGGCAAGAGCTACCAGCAATTTAATGGCGGCAGCAAAAATAATTTGAGCTCAGTTTTTCCAAAGGGCTTGCCCCCTGTTACAATCTTCCAGCACCGCACAGAAGCCTTTTGAAAAGGGCCTTGGTCGAAATGATCGCCACTGCCCTCCTCCTCCACCCATGGGGGCCAGAGCCGCGTTTCTGCACCGTGAGCCCTCCTCTCTCCTCCTCCACCACGGGGGTGGCCCAGCCTGGGTCAGAAGTCCACTCGAGGGTCTCAGGTGGGGGATCCAACTCTTCGGATTTATTCTCTCTGACTGTCACGAAACATGAGATCAGATGAGCGTAGGGGGAGCGCCCATTTCTGCGTGGGATATGGATTCAGAAGGAAATAGAGCAGGTTTATGAGAAGTAGGAATGGGAGAGGTGGAGAAGCAGAGACAAGAGACACATAAAGGGGGTCCCTACTGGTTTTCCATTTCTTTTTATTTTTTAATGTTTACTTATTTTAGAGAGAGAGCGTGTGCGAGCACGAGTGGAAGAGGGGCAGAGAGAGAAGGAGACACAGACTGTGAAGCAGGCTCCAGGTTCCGAGCCGTCAGCACAGAGCCCGACGCGGGGCTCGAACTCACAAACCGCGAGATCATGACCTGAACTGAAGTCGGACGCTTAACCGACTGAGCCACCCAGGCGCCCCTGGTTTTCCATTTCTTGACTTAATTTTCCTCCTGAGGCATGAATGAATTTTTCCCTTAGATTTAATAAGACATTTCTATTTCTTTAGGAGATATTTTATCTAGTTTGAGCCCTTCTCTAAAACTTGGGAACAAAGAAGCTGAACACGCGGCATGCGGCAATGCCCGGTCTGGCGGTGCAAACTCCTGCCAGTGTCCGTTTCCAAGAAGGCACTCGTGCTCACTAATGAAGTCACACGCTCCAGGCTCCAGGGTCTGTGACACGTTCTGGCCAAACCTCCACTCAAAACCCAGGTGAAGGTGAAGATTGTAACTACTCACTGGGTTTATAATTTCAAAATAATCAACTTACTAATTTGACATGTGATTTTATTTGAAAAGCTCCATTTTCCACCACTACAGTTATCTTTACAGCAAAATCCTGAGTGAAATATAGCGATGACCTCGAGCGATCCTCAAGGATCTACGCTTGTCACCGTATGTCAGCAGTGGAGTGCAGCCCCCTCTGTGACAGGAGGGGGCTAGTTCAAGACGCTAGAGCCAATGGTAGCCAAGACAGTTGGTACAACATCATGTTCATGAGAGTCTTGAAGAGGCAGTCGCTATTTTAGGTATCAAATTACTCAAAAACAAAGCTCCGGTATTTTTTAAGTTTTTAAAAAATTTTTTTTTAAGTTTTAATTTTTTAATGTTTATTTATCTTTGAGAGAGAGGCAGAGTGTGAGTGGGGGAGGAGCAGAGAGAGAGGGAAACACAGAATCCGAAGCAGGCTCCAGGCTCCGAGCTGTCAGCACAGAGCCTGACGTAGGGCTCGAACCCATGAACCGGGAGATCATGAGCTGAGCTGAAGCCGGACGCTTAACCGACTGAGTAACCCAGGCGCCCCTAAGGTTTTTTGTTTTGTTTTTGTTTTTTTTTTTTAAGTTTACTTATTTATTTTGACAGAGAGAGAGAACACAAGGAGGGGAGGGGCAGAGAGAAGAAAGAATACCAAGCAGACTCCATGCCATCAGAGCCCAGGGTGGGGTTTGAACTCACAAACCGTGAGATCGTGACCTGAACTGAGATCAAGAGTCAGATGCTTAACTGACTGAGCCATCCAGGCACCCCAAAGCTCTAGTGTTTTTAAACTACAGCTGGCCTAGAATCAGATATATCCAGCAGATCCGTATTTACCAGCTCTTTCTGCCATCAAAAATGGCATTATCACAGGGTGCAGTCTCATGGAAAGACATACAGCATCAGCGAAGGTATTAGCCACAGAAACGTAACCGATTAGCAGTCTCAATAGCACCCGCAAGTTTCATCCCTCTGACGTGTAACCTAACATACGTACAGGTTCTGAAGTTGGGGGTGCAGACATTTTGCGGGAAGTCTTTACGTTGCCACTACGCCATGTAGCGGAACGTTTCACGTCAATAGAAAAACATCCATCCGCACACGTGCACAGCACGACCGAACCTCACAGATACGATTGTTAAGTGTCAGACACCGAAGAATATATCATGATTTATTTCATCCATGTAAAACTGAGGGTCCTAGGTTGTAGAGAGCAGCAAACGCAGGGCCAAAAAAACAAAACAAAACAAAAAAACAAAAACAAAAACAAAAAAACAAACCAAAAAAACTGAACGCAGGGCAAAACTACACTATCAGCACAGGGTTCACGCTGAAGTCTAAGAAGATGAACAACAAAGGAATTTCCGTCAAATGAAGCATGGCGCGGCGCTTAGGGGAGGAGGGGTGCCAACTGGAAGGGAGGGGCAAGGTGCAGGGCAATACGCCCTCTCTCCACCCAGAGAGAGGTTACGGGGCTGTTTCAGGTTACAGGCTTACACGTTATGGGAGTTTCTGCATCGTACTATTTCACAGTGGCGAACGTTGACCATGTGGGGTGCACGGTAACTGCGGCGGCAGGCGCGGGCCAGGAGTGAAGGAAAGGGCTACTTCCCCTGCACTCACTCCAGCAGGAGGGAGAGACGTCAGGCCACTGGAGTGCCACCCTGGGATGAGCTCTGTGCCCAGCCAATCGGGGTGCTACAGAGGGTATAGTGATGCGATGGGTACCAGGCTTGATTGGGGACCAAGGGGGAGGCCCGGGCTCTCTGAGGAAGTGGGATTTACTTTCAGATTCTCAAAGGATGGGCAGGAGCTAGCCAGGTGAACAGCTGGGAAGGGTTTCCATTTGGGGGAGCACCGTGAGGCGGGCGTGAGACCTGGTGCAGAGTCACGTGACGCAGGCGCAGGGAGAGCAGCCCTAACGCCGCACCTGCCTTGTAGACAATGCCGCGTATTTTGTGTTTCGTCCAGAATGCAACGAGACGTCACTGGAGGATGCTGCAGGCCACCTTTAATAACTTCTAGAAGAAGGCAGGTGTTAGTTTTTCAACGTGTTTGTTGACATCAGGGAAAGGGCACAGAGAAAGCCCGGGATCGGTTACTTCTCCCGCTGTACCTTAAAATGTATCAATTACTGGGACAAGGAGGACTCAAGTACCCTAAAAGGTAAAATATTCACATAGCAAGTGTCAAAATTATCAGGAGAAAATAAACTACGCAAACCTGAGCACGGGATCCCCATCCCACTGCTCCAGTCTATTGTCTAAATGTATTTTCTTTCTAATATTTATTCACCGTGAAAAGTTCTGACATAAATTTCTTTTATGTATCATGGACCATTTACTATAAGGAAAAGGTAGCAACAAATTACAAAACCAATGGTGCATATATCTCAGGATGGTAAAACAGCTTTCTAATCATTGTATTTCCATATTCTGGAGGACAACACATGACTTGAAGACGGCGAGAACAAGTTTTAAATAACATTTAGCAACTGACACATGGCCATCGATATTCATCACGTCAGCCCGTTGGGTGCGCATCCCCATTTCTGTTTTCCTGGCTCATTTCCTTAATCTTCCTCATTAGCGGCTCTTGTTTTTTCATAAAGGCACTAAAAACAAAACAAAGATGGCAACTGGCCTAAGAAACCTGAGACTGGACCCAAGCGAAAAGCACCACTCTGCGTGGTCCCTGCCTTATGTAGATGGTCACATGACGAAGCCCCAGCGAAGCCAGCCGCCGCTAGAGAAATTACTGGAAGGGTCGGCCCTGGTGCCATCTGTGGGGGTGACTCATAGGAACACGCAGCACCACTCTGCGTGGTCCCTGCCTTGTGTAGATGGTCACATGACAAAGCCCCAGCGAAGCCAGCCGCCACTAGAGAAATTACCGGAAGGGTCGGCCCTGGTGCCGTCTGTGGGGGTGACTCATAGGAACACGCAGCACCACTCTGCGTGGTCCCTGCCTTGTGTAGATGGTCACATGACAAAGCCCCAGCGAAGCCAGCCGCCGCTAGAGAAATTACCGGAAGGGTCGGCCCTGGTGCCGTCTGTGGGGGTGACTCATAGGAACACGCAGCACCACTCTGCGTGGTCCCTGCCTTGTGTAGATGGTCACATGACAAAGCCCCAGCGAAGCCAGCCGCCGCTAGAGAAATTACCGGAAGGGTCGGCCCTGGTGCCGTCTGTGGGGGTGACTCATAGGAACACGCAGGGGGTTCTCTCTCTCTGCCTCTGTTTCTCTCTCACAAGCTGTTAGTAGCCCCGGAATCCAAGACTTAAATGAAAGCCTCTCCCCTCTGGAACAGCCAAGAGCACAAAGCAACAGCAGACAAGAAGTTTCAGAGTCTACACGAGCGCTGATCAAAAACGCTGGGGACACACAAATATCCGGTGGGGAGTTCATCATTTCTCTGAAGGCTTACTTTGCAGATCAGACGACAGAAGCGCTTTGATTAGCAAATGCTAAGCTCTCAACCACACCCCTGCACAGCCCAGGTGAGCAGCTCCGAATAAAAGGTGGGGGAAGAGAGCAGAAACAGAAAGAAATGAACGTGAAATGCACAGAGGGGAGACCTGGAGAGAAGGTCAGGTACCAGCAGAGTGTGAAGCACACAGACCCCAAAGGCGCAGGAGGAACAATCTACTGGGTGAGGCCAATGGCCTGGACTTTGGGGGTGGGGCGACCTGCCACCACGTCACAGGCCTGCAGGTGCCACACTGCGCGCAGGGTACCTGACCGTCTCTGGAAGGCCCCCTGAGTTGGACTCGTCTCCTGCCATGCCCCTGACTGACACAGCGTCCAGGAAGTTTGCGACACCTACAGTGAGATGATGCAGCATTTATTGACAAGTGTCACCCGAGTAGCCCTTAGCAGAGATCGTGCGCTTTACAATTAAAGAGCAAGTTCCTCCAGGGAATCTTGTCCCAAAGCGCCACATACAGTCTTTCATATAGATCCTAAATGAAGAATTGCTTTACTGATTGATTAAAATGCACTTTTCTTTAATCCCTTAAAATACACAGCCTGAAAGTCTTGCTTACACCGCAGCGGTCTCACATAGTGGCAGCGAACAGTCCGTACGTGACCTTCAACACTCCCGTCACACGTGTGAAGGTTCTCACGTCTGTCATGGGGTCTGTACTTGCTGCTGCAAATACTCAGTGACATCCTTGACAGTTGGACATGGCTTCGTTCGAGACTCCTAAGAGACGTTCGACTTTCCTGACTGGTGCGTCACCCTAGCAGATGAGAAACCTTAATGGTTTTTCGGACGGTTACTGCTAACTGAAGAGGTTTTAAGGAAAGCTGACCTTCCTGCTCAGGACTTTAGCATGTTAAGAGGCGCAAATGGTTAAGAGGCGCAAATGATATTAAAAATATCAGCGGGATCGTCCACACGTGACTGATATCCCATCCGCAAATCTACATTCTCTGCAACACTTTACAACTGCATGAAAATTAAGGGTTTGTGACGGCAGTTTTTCAAATGCAAAACTCTCTTCACGGGCCTATTAGAGAATGGTCTGGAAACACGCCCAAGGGGAATTCTGGCTTGCACTCTTACACGGGGCCAATGCCAAAAGCCTGCCCGTTGACTAGCTCCCTTCACCCTCGGTGTCCACGCACCTTTGGTATGAAGCAGCTCGCACCCGTGGACTTCTCTCCCCCTCGTCACAAATAACCTGCATGACTGAGTGACTCCATTACCAAGCAGAGAACTCGCTCTATCTTATGACAGCCCACTCTTGTGTCTTGTATGCTGCTGCAAACCAAAGTCCAAAACCAAGCTCAGCATACGTAAGCACTACAATCGGCTGGAACCTACTGGTAAATGAAGAACTAAGAACAACGAAACTCAAATGGATTGTCAAATCCATTGCAGCTGCGAAAAGGCTGTTCCTCTAAATACGACCAAGTTCTAGGCTGATGTCAAGAAAGGAGAGTATCTTATAAAAGATTACCGCATCATCCCAACATAGTCCTGTCCCCCCGCCCAAAATGTTGAGCGATACGTCAAGCAAGTTACTCAGAGCCGTAATATCTGTACCAATGAACAGTGGCCGTGGTCAAGTGGGGGCATCAACATTCCCTACCAGGAAGTGTGGACGCTGTGTTCTTGTAAAACACCAACTTTAAGGGGAAATCCAATGACACCTGTTACAAAAAACCAGCCAACTTAGTGCCTGGAATTCACCAGAACCCAATCACTTAAAAGTAGATTTAAGAAATATCATTGCACATTAGCCTGAAAAGATAAACTGCTTTGACTATCATTCTTAATGATTCACTTCTTTGAATTACTTGGACAACAGAAGCCACCACACGTAGACACTTGCCTATTACTACCCCCACTTTTCCTTCCCAGGCAAGTGGCAGGGTGGAGAGGCCAAGTGTCTGTACCGGATGAGATCCAGTTTCTAGCGGGGACGGAGAGCGGGACGCAGGAGCGGACGGGTGTAGCCTGCAAATGCAGAGCACAGAGCTGAGGGGAGCTGGAGCCTGGGTCATCGGGCAGACTCTGGGAGAAACGGAGGGTCCTAAGTACCAACTGCAAGGAACTGATTCTAAAAAGAAGGAAGAAAAACAGAGCCTGATGCCACGTGCCGACTACAGAAACCATGTGAGAACACTGGAGCGAGTGGCATCGAAGAGTTGCCTGAGTGATCTCTGCTGGGTAGGGCTCCTCCTGGGGGGCCCCAGAAGAGGGCAGGAGGGGAGCTGAGGGGCCCCAGGCTTGCTGCAGCAGCCCCGAGTGGAGCGCAGGCTCCCTCCCTCCCACATGTGCTGCCTGCACCCCTGCATATATATGTAGGGTACCCGCACCCGTGCATATATGTTGGGTACCCGCACCCATGCGTATATGTAGGGCACGTGTGGACATTCCCACCTGATGTCCCTGGCCCTAGCAAGCATCCTTGGGAGCTGTTCTCAGAGTGCCCTCCTTTCCTGGGAACGGGTGTGGCTCCTGCAAACCTTGGCAAACTTTCTTTCTCATCTCCACATGGTCAAACCTGCCTCCTCTTCACAGCCCAGTGCAGACGTCCCTGCCCACCTGCCCCCCCCCCCCCCCCGCCATTCTCATCCCTGAAATAACACACTTTCTTTCCTGTTATTTCCCATAGGATTTTGACAGCATTTCCCTCTCGAGGTATGTTTCCCCATCTTGAAATGTGGTGGCTTGTCTCCTCCCAAGTACTACTGAGAGCACACACCTTGGGGACAGGACCGCATTAGGACCCATCATCGCAGGACCAGGGCCCGGGGCGTTTTCACGTGTTTGACACTCAATACTTGTTTCCTGAATGGAAAAGATTTAACTCCATCTTTGGTACTTAAGTGACCACGCTGGTTGTTTGGGCTGCTATAATAAAGTATCATAGACTGGGAGCTCGCACAACAGAAATCTGTTGTGTGGTACTTGTTTTTTGGTACTTGTTGTTTGAGTTATCAAACTCAACACCCAAAAACCAAATAATCCAGTGAAGAAATGGGCAGAAGACATGAATAGACACTTTTCCAAAGCAGACATCCAGATGGCTGACAGACACATGAAAAGGTGCTCAACGCCACTCATCATCAGGGAAACACAAGTCAAAGCCACACTGAGATACCACCTCACGCCTGTCAGAATGGCTAAAATGAACAGCTCAGGCAACAACAGATGTTGACGAGGATGCAGAGAAAGGGGAACACTTCTGCACTGCTGGTGGGAATGCAAACTGGGGCAGCCACTCTGGAAAACAGTATGGAGGTTCCTCAAAAAATTAAAAATAGAACTACCCTACGACCCAGCAATTGCACTACTAGGCATTTATCCAAGGGATACAGGTGTGCTGTTTCGAAGGGACACATGCACCCCCATGTTTATAGCAGCACTATCGACAATAGCCAAAGTATGGAAAGAGCCCAAATGGCCATCAATGGATGAACGGATAAAGACAATGTGTTTTATATACACAATGGAATATTACTCGACGATAAAAAGAATGAAATCTTGGCATTTGCAACATTGTGGATGGGACTAGAATGTATTATGCTAAGCGAAATTAAGTCAGTCAGAGAAAGACAAATGCCATATGATTTCCCTCATATGTGGAATTTAAGAAACAAAAGAGATGACTGTAGTGGAAGGGAAGGAAAAATGAAATAAGATAAAAACAGAGAGGGAGGCAAACATAAGAGGCTCTTAAATACAGAGAACTGAGGGCTGCTGGAGGGGAGGTAGGGGTGGGGGTATGGGCTAGATGGGTGATGGGCACCGAGGAGGGCACTTGTTGGCATGAGCCCTGGATGTCGTATGTAAGAGATGAATCACTGGCTTCTACTCCTGGGACCGATACTACACTGTACGTTAACTAACTTGAATTTAAATAAATTAATTTAAAAACCTGTTGTTGCTGTTTTTTATTTTTGAGAGAGAGAGCGCGCACATGCACGAGCAGGGGAGGGGCAGAGAGGGGGACAGAGGGTCTGCAGTGGGGTCTGTGCTGACAGCAGAGAGCCTGATGCGAGGCTTGAACTCACCAACTGCGAGATCCTGCCCTGAGCTGAAGTCCGATGCTTAACTGAGCCACCCAGGCGCCCAAAGTATTACAGACGGGGGCTTACACACAGACACTTCCTTCTCGAGGTTCTGGAGGCCGTGAGCCTGGGATCACAGCACCAGCACGGCTGGAGTTAAAGCCAGCTTCGCAGCTCACACACAGCCCCTTCCCACTGTGCCCTCACCACGGCAGGGCCTGGGGAAGCCAGCCGCCTGGCCTCTTCTAATAAGGGCACAATCACACACAGAGGGCCCAGCTCCAAATGCTGTCACTGTGGCAGTTAGATCTCAGCACCCCAAACACTCAGATCCTACAGTGATGGCACATTGCATTCAGGGGCTCGGCTTTCTAGGTGGTGCGTGGGGCTGAGACACCTGGCCATACGGAAGTGAGGGTGACAGGCAACACGTAGGGAGGGTCTGGAAGGCCTGCTGCAGGGGAGGTGATCCGTGGGTAGTGCCCATGACACATGTCACCGTATGAGCACAGTACCACAGCGCGCCTCTGTCGTAGACACTAACGTGAACATAGCACGGCCACTCCACAGAGCTGACGCTTCCTGCACGACCTACCTCAGTCACCTGACCCGACAGCGGAGCGCTGTCCGCTCCCAGAAAAGCTCATCGGTCCACAGGGGAGATGCAGCAGGCTGTTTGAGGGTCGGAGGCTGTGGGCACAGCCGGGGCCTGGAGGTGGGCACAGCCCGGGGCAAGAGGTGGGCACAGCCGGGGCCTGGAGGTGGGCACGGCCGGGGCCAGAGGTGGGCAGATGGGGCTGGAGGTGGGCACAGCCGGGGCCTGGAGGTGGGCACAGCCGGGGCCTGGAGGTGGGCAGATGGGGCTGGAGGTGGGCACAGCTGGGGCCAGAGGTGGGCAGATGGGGCTGGAGGTGGGCACAGCCGGGGCCAGAGGTGGGCAGATGGGGCTGGAGGTGGGCACGGCCGGGGCCAGAGGTGGGCACAGCTGGGGCCTGGAGGTGGGCACAGCCGGGGCCAGAGGTGGGCACGGCCGGGGCCAGAGGTGGGCAGATGGGGCTGGAGGTGGGCACAGCCGGGGCCAGAGGTGGGCAGACGGGGCTGGAGGTGGGCACAGCCAGGGCCTGGAGGTGGGCACAGCCGGGGCCTGGAGGTGGGCACAGCCAGGGCCAGAGGTGGGCACAGCTGGGGCCTGGAGGTGGGCACGGCCGGGGCCAGAGGTGGGCATAGCCTGGGGCCTGGAGGTCTAATTTGTTTTAGGGGTGCTCTGCTAAAAAGGGCGTGTTCAGAATCCATAAAAATTTAGGTTGATTTTTCTATGTCTAGAGGCCAACAGTCACAGCTGATTTCTGACTTCAAAGTTTCTTTTCAATAATATTCTAAGTATTTTGTGAAATTCTATGAAGAATTCATACTTTTCCGTCAGAAAGGACGGCCTGAACTCCAGAAACCAGACAGCACTGGCCAGAACCCCTTCCGCGCTGGCGGGGCATTAATAAACGCCAGGTCTGCCGACAGGACAGGCCAAGCCACCCGACGGCCGACAGCAGGCCCTGCCACCGTTCGCACATGTGACGTAAGTTGCCCGTGACGCTCTTCGTCACCTGAGAGAGAGGTAGACGTTCTCCAGACAGCGGGACCTGCCGCCCTACATCGGTGTCCACCTGCTTCCGGGAGGAGCTCTGGGCTGTCGGGTCGACACCGTCTCGTCTGTGACTATGGACTATGGAACTCGTTTCCGCATGTCTATGACAACTCTGCGTCTTCTGATCACATGCACGTAAACAGCATCCACGTTACCACACGGGTGTGAACCCACCTTATCGGCTTCAGCACTTCGTGGCGTGAAGTCTCTTGAACGGGTTACAGAAGGGAGTCGTATCACATGGCCGTCCCTCAGAAAAGACGAGTTAGAGAGGCACCATCTACCGCGGGAACCCTCCAACGTCCGAGCAGCAGAGTCGCTGTGGCTTTTCAACACGCAGAGGTGTGTGCAAACAGCTGGGCCTTGCAGAGCTGGGTGCCAGGCCCAGCTGGCCACTCTATAGCTGTGTGGCTAAATTTTCAGAGAAGGCCTTAATCTGCTCCTGCTTGGATCCTACTGACAGTCTCAAATGGATTTCATAGAACCCATTCCATTTGATCGAAACAAGGGTAAGACAAATTATCCTTATCTTACGGATTCGGAACTTGAAGCTCAGAGAGGTTAAGTGATGTGCTCAAGGTCACACAGATATGAGGCAGCCCAAAGGCAACTGAGGCCACGTCTCTGAGACCTAAATCATGTTTTTTGACTCTGTCATCTGGGGAAACAGGCTAGATATTCTTGAGAATTATTTCTAGCTTTAGAGTGCAACGCTTCTGTGAACACTCACTCACTCTGTATTAGCAAAACGTCTAATTTGTTTTAGGAGTGCTCTGCTAAAAAGGGGGTGTTCAGAATCCACAAAAATTCAGGCTGAGTTTTCTATCTCTAGAGGCCAACAGTCACAGCTGAGTTCTGACTTCAAGGTTTCCTTTCAATATTCTAAGTATTTTGTGAAATTCTATGAAGAATTCATACTCGCCAACTTTCAACAAAATTCTCTCAACAGAAGTTATGCCAAATTCTCCACTGCCTCTGTCATTTGCCAAATCATTCATTCAAACTTGGCAACACAGAGCTATACATTTATCGAGGCTTCTTTTACGTGACTTCACTTGGCCGTACTATTAATATGATACAAAATGCTCATAGTTTAGATTAAAAGATACAGCAACTGATTTAAAGGTTCCATACCACTCACATCTAAGGTCTGCTTTATAAATATTCTGCTTGTTTGATCTTGGGCAATGCAAATCAACTCTTCAAAAAGCCACCCCTGGTTATCCTGTTTATTCCAACACTGAACGAGTGTCTGTATTACAGTCTGCTGTTTGAGGTTCCACAATGGCCACAGAAGCAAGGGACAAGTGATTTCCTTCCTGGGACAGCTTACAATCGAAGACATAAGAGAACCTCATGTAAGAGTCACCCAGAAAAAACAAAAGATGAATTAGCATTGATGTGAATGTGAGCTCGAGAAGAAGAGTAGGTTTTACTTCAATTCTGTTATTGATAAAAACCAATGTCTAACGACCAAATTAAAATACATAGATGTTTGTAATACTTTTGCTAAGACCGATGTGCAGTATTAGGTTAGCATGGGCAACATGCTTCAACCGAGGTCAACCTCTTCTGAAGGCTTGAAGTTGTTTTCAAATCACGGGACCTTTTGAGTACAATATTATTCAGCTTCTAAAAGGGACTTTATTTCTAAGAAGGAGAGAGAGAGAGAGACAGAGAGGAAAGAAGGGAGGATGAATGAACCCCACAGAATAGAGAGGACACATCCATCAATATCTCAACTATACGTAAAACCTAAGAGATAATGCTTAAATTTATCACCCCAAAACTACTGTCGAAAGCATGTGAATTTTAGTTCATCTCCAGACTCTTCAAAACCATTTCAAATAGAAAACAACACAGAACGCACTTCTCCCTCACTTGAGAACATTAACGATAAAGATGATAATGCATGTGTTCATGTCAACACCGCCCACTTAAGGAAGACAGGTAGAGGGGAAAACGAAATGAAAATGAGGCTACAAAATGAAATTGTTTACAATATTAGTAATGACCTTTGTTGCTGTTTTCATGTGCACAGAGACCTTTACCAAAATAATTCCTGATTAAAATAAACCTAGTGTTGAACCACGAATTAAGAGCATTACTAGAAGAATTTTTTGGTCAATCTCACTTATTACTCTCCTAACAAACAAATTCAACTCCTAGTACAGATAACGATTCTGTTGGAATTTTGTGCTCAATGACGATCTATTCGCACATTTTTTTCAGTGTTTATGGCTCTATTTTTCCTTTTTAAAAAATCTTTATTTATTTATTTTGAGACAGAGAGAGGGAGAGAGCACAAGCATGGGGGAGGGGCAGAGAGAGAGGGGGACAGAGGATCCGACGTGGGCTCTGTACTGAAAGCAGAGAGCCCTACGGAGGGCTCAAACTCATGAAACGTGAGATCATGACCTGAGCCGAAGTTGGACGCTTAACCTGAGCCACCCAGGCGCCCCATGGCTCCATTTTTCAAATAACCCACTTAGCTGATGTTTTTCCAAAATCATCTCTCAATTGCTTCACATGTCTCTCCAACACTTCCTCCTGTGACCAAGGAGCCAGAGCGGTATGACCTTGACCCTATGACACTCTTCCTTTGTGTGTCTCTGGACCAAGACAGTGAAGGCTGTGCAGGGACCACACACTGCAGAAGCCCGCCAACCACATGTCCTGACCATAACCTTCCAGAAGGGCTGAGACGTGCCCCCATCAAAAGAAGTATGGTCAGCATGGAATGAGACCGAACACAGGATTTCCTACATTTCGCTGTTTCTACTGCAGAACTGTGCTCTCCTCTGAGGTCATGCCACGCCATCACTGTAACTCATCAGATTCCCACAAAATTGTATTTGGTAGGCCCTCAACCAAGTAAAGAACTAAAAGGTTTTATTGTAAAAGTTCTTTTTTGAACATAGATGCCGGTAGTCCTACAGCTAAGTGGTTGGTTTTCCACCCCCTACTCCATACTGTAATAAAAAAACACATGTTAAACTTCTGGCTTGGATAGTCTCCCACTGGCCAGATTTATGCTGGATGAAGAGCTCAAGTAAGAGGGTGACACCAGTGACTGTCCTGGAAAGATGGCATGGAAAATGGAATCTAGCCTGATACATCCAAGATTTCAGCTCTCTGCAGCAGCACGGCAGCTGAGTCCAACCTAAAATAGCATCTAAGTTTTTTGTAGTAAAATCTCATATTTTGTTTTAGCTTTGTAACACTTAAACTCATTGTCAACCAGTGTTTAAAAATACACACGATTGTTTTCAAACAAACCTAGAGATGAACGAGGAGGAAGAGGTTGTGGCCACTTGAGCCCACCACACTCCTGGATGCACCCACCGCTGGCAAGTCCACATCAGGACAAGACTAATGTCTCCCCAAATTGTGACAGATGTGCCACGGAGCCCAAACCAGGGCAGTGTTCAGAGCTGGGTGGCTGAGCTCCTGAAGGGAAGTGGGTTCAGGATTTCCCAAGTTCGGGAGACTCAGCCTAAGCTAAGCCTAAAATGTTTATGTCTCAATATTGACAGCTCTTTTTACCAGTTCAAATCTATTTTAGGGGTTACCAATTTCTGTTCAGTGTTATCCTCAAGGGGTTTAGGATGAAAAATAAGAACACTTTTCAATCCATTCCTGGAAGGTACCCAACATGTATGACTGCGGTCTGTTAAAATCCATATCTGATCCTTTGGTAATAAGACCACGAATCAACCCCCAGGACAACACAATGACTTGTTTGAGGCAGGGGGCAGGTTTGAGTGAGTGAGTCCATCAATCTGCTTAAGGAAAGAGTAAGTCGTCCATCTGACAACTTAAGCTAGGATTCATCTATATTTAATTACATGATACAGAAATAACTTTAGATGTGCATGAAACTTCATGGGCACCCGAGATAATTACACATCAACGAGAACACAATAACCATGACCAAGAAATTACCCCTCAGGACCTTCACCTCACCCATAGGGAGACCTTGAACTTGGAGGACTCTCAAAGGGACGACAGAGAGGACATAACCCTTACTTTACAAATGAGGAGACCGACAGAAAAAACATTCTTTTAAGTGTCAGTAGATTTGCTTAACATCACACAGTTGTCAAGTGCCAACTACTAGATCCAGAATCCATCCTAATTCCTAATCTAGTTCTCTGTGCACTGATAAGCATCCTACCATCATATATCACGATTATAAAGCAGAACTTGGTGTGAGATGGGTCCCTCCACAGGCTGTCACAGAACTACACTAGAAGAAAATTACTTCATCGTAATTCCCATTTTCTCTGGGGGTAGGCAGACTACTGGTCCCCCAAAGATGTCTGCATTCTACTTCCTGGAACTTGTGAGCTATGTTACATGGCAAAGGGGCAGTGGGGCAATAGGTGGAACTAATGTTTCTAATCAAATGACCTTAACCTAGGAAGGGTATCCTGGACTGTGCTATCCTGGTGGGCCCAATGTAATCCTAGGGTCCATAAATGAGGGAGGAGGGAGGGGTGGAGAGTTGGTGTCAGTGACAGGCTCAATGGCCACTGCTGGCTTTGAGGATGGAAGGGTCACTGGCCAAGGAAGGCAAGTGCCTCCAGAAGCTAGAAAAGACAAGAAAACAGATTCTCCCCTGGAGCCTCCAGAAGGAGCACAGCCCTGCAAACACAAACACATTCTGACTTTCAGAATGTAAGATAATAAATGTGTATTATTTTGAGTCACTAAATCTGTGGTAATTTGTTACAGGTGCAATAGAAAACTAAGGCACCACCTAGGGATTTTCTTTGGAAAACTTCCTCTTTTCATCGGCTGCAACCTTAACCTAAAAAACAGATCTGTGTGAGTTGAGACAAATATTGGGTCTTTAATGCGGAGAGGTTTCTAGGCCAATGGCACACACTCACTGCGTCTTTCCAGTGGTGTGCAAGACAGAAGATCATAGGAGAGAATATCATTATTTTTACAGTCTGGTTGGATGAGCTCTAAAACTTTTATATGTGTCCACACTGGTGGGAAATGTGATTATCTTCCTTCCATATAAAACACACACACACACACACACACACACACACACACACACAGAGAGAGAGAGAGAGAGAGAGAGCGCGCAAAAGACCATAAAATAAATTCTACAATGAGTCTATGGCAATCAGGGACGAGCAAATTCTCCACTTTTCTTGGACTCTATTATTTCCTGGATGTAACTCTCATTTTTCCTACCATTGAAGGCATTTGTGTAAAGTTTGGAAACATTTCATCATCACTTTTGAATAACCTATTTTGCTTCCTGGATTTTTGAACAGAAAATAAACTCACAATCAATAGTTCTTTTCATACTTGGCTTTTAAACAATATAGTCAAAAGCCTCAGCCGGGCTGCAAAATACAACTAATTTGTAAAGGTAAAGATTAAGGGAGGCATCTCACAATTTCCCATTTCATTTACTCATCACCAAGATGCACATTACCGGTAAAATTGTTCTTTGACAACAGTTTTGTTGCATTTTTTTTCTATATTCTTTATTTAGGTATTCAAGTACCTAAATGCTTTCCTAATAAAAAATAGCAGGTGACAAAGACCTCTTGACCAAAGGGTCAAGTCCAGCCAGGCTCCTCTAAGCCTCTTCTCCAGTAGGTGTCAACCTTGGCCGCAAAAGACTTGAACAAATGCTAACACAGTTACCAACACCTGGGGACACAGCCTCTGTCCCCCAGCGTCTGTGGGAGGGCAGGACCGTAACGTGGATAGCTTCCAGTTAGCAAATACAGCTGGCCTGATGGCATTTGCACTGACCAACCCTGTGTGATTTTCCTTACTTCCCTGTCTACTTGTGTCCGGCTCGCCTCCCTCCCCACTTCCTCTTTGTCCCGTGACAAAATGCCCAATCACCTCTGCACAGATCCAAGCTGAGTGCGGTTCACACTGGCCTCCTTTCCCTATTGCAGTAGTTACCGCTGCTTAAAACCTGCCCTTACCACTCTAACTAGGGGCTGGCTTTGTTTACCTTTGACATGAGTTTGTGGAGTGCATGCATTTGTGAAAATCACACTGATGACAATTATACAATCTTAGCAGGTGATCCTTCAACAGGCTGACGACCAGAAGCAGGCAGTGCCTCCCCTGAGATGCTGGGCTTAGAGAAGCTACAAGTCTCCTCCTCATCAAAACCAAGGCATGCTGAGGTCTTGGATGAGACTGCAAAATAGTGGCTCCTCACTGCAAGCCCATGGGGAACTCTGCTCCAGACCCATCCTCTTGGTCTGCTACTCCCTGGCCATCACTCTAGTCTCGCCATCGCTGTGCCCCTGAGGCCAATCCTAACTCAGCCAAAGCCCACCCCCTAGCCATTCTCTTGCCGCCTCCCATGCCCCCTCCATCCCGGGCCTCACCCCCACGATCCAGTCCATCCATCCAAAATGTGCTGATCATGATCAGACCTGACCTGGCATTGATGAGTGAAAATTTGTATCTTGAAGATAATCATTACCTTTACTACCTAACCCCATTAACTTCACTGGAATAGACAAACATAGGCAGTAATTTCTTATGCCTGTGGGAAAGCGTCCCAAAGCAAACAGAATATTCTAGATCCCGCCCACCCCTGCCCCAACCCCCCACGCCATGTACTTTCACGTGCACCTGCAAACCTCTGGTTTGTCACACGTTCTCCCTTTTCTCCTCGGGATCCACTGCACCCTTCCCCTGCCTTTCTGTGCCAGCCCAAGAAGGCTGACCTCAATGGCCAGCCTCAACCTCATTTCCTAGTGCTTTCGGTTTTAGTTGGGTTTGGCCAGTGGGAGGTTCTACCAGGAGACCAGAAAGTTAGGGAGAGAGGTCGGGGTATTTATTCCCTGGCTGCAGGGTGCTAGGTCCCCTCCCTCTATTCTAGCCCCAGAATGCTTCCCCAGTTTTCATTATCGCTTTCTCCTACCCTGCCCGTTCCTAAACGGTCCTTCATTACAGCTCTTCAAACACCCATTTAGAACGTGCCATCTATTTCCTGGGGCTGTGACTGATACAGCTAGTTATTTCAAACATTAAACAAATACTTCCTGAGTGCCAGCTACGTGCGGGGCACTGGGGCCGTTGTACCATGTGTGACGCAGAGCAGTGCTGTAAGTGCAAACTGGATCCATGTTGCTTCTAATGATGTTTGACCGAACTGGCGAGATTGGCCCACAACCTGTGGCCTCCTTTAAATTTAATGTATTAGTTTACAGCCCATACAGAACAAAGTTTTGGACCCCCGATGAATAGATGATTTAGTCCAATTCCCTCTCTTCACAGGTCTAGAAACTGCCATTCAAAGGTGTGAAGTGACTTTTAGAAAGCCATGTTCAGGAGAGCCTGATGGGGACACAGGACAGAAGCTGCGAGGTCTCCTGAGGGCGAGACCCACGGAGGTCTGCATTTTCCCAGCACTGCACTCTCGGCTGTGGGACCTGAGGGCAAGGACCACAGAGTGAGCACCCGAAGTCACATCCCTAGCAACTGGTAGAATCTGACTTCAAATCTGGGTTTCTGTAGCTCCAGGGCCTGCAAACTTTTACACACACGCTGCCCCAGAATTCCAGGGCTCTTCACTCTGCAGCAGGATGGCGTCTGCCGACGGTCCTCCTTCCAGCTGCTGACTCCTGTCACTTCCAGGAGAAGGAAAGAATCAACAGGACAGGGGGATGTGTGTGGGGTAGGCCATGGGGTAGGTGCCCCCCGGCAGCTCTCCCCTCCACCCCCACGCCCCCAGCTGAGGCCCTAAATCCTGCATCTGCAGTGGTGGTGGTGTGGCTGTGGAAGCCTTTCTGTAGGGAGCGGAAGTTTATGCAGAGCCTCAGCGGGGGGCTGACTTCTGCCCTGCACTAACACTATGTGCTCAAAACAAGGGGGACCTCACTGAAGAGTACATATTCCCACATAGTTGGGTCACAGACTGTGGTGAGGATGGTAAGTGGGAAGCCAGCTGCCTTCACGAACAAGGGTGTTGGCCGTGGGAACCTCTCAGGGAGCCTAAACAGGAGAAGCGATACTAACCTATCATCAGGGCATTAGCAAGAGCCAGAGAGCGAAGAGTGATGGGAAAAGGAGCCGCCTTCCGCAAGAGGGGCTGAGGTTGTCCTGGTGTGGACGTGGCAGCGGGGAGGAGGGTGTGCACCTGGCCATCACCCACAGGACAGAAGCCACACGCGGGGAGAGGGCTGGACAGAGGATAAAATGAATGCCGTGTTTAACTATGCAGGGTCGAAAGGTGCTGGAGCCGTTGCCCAAAACAGGGAATAAAGAAGGTGAAATCTGCTTTCTCCTTCTTTGTATCCAGAAGTGGGGTGAGTGGGAGGTGGGGAGGCACAAACCGAAGGGAGAAGTCAGCCACTCGGGTTGTAGCTCAGGGACCGGTCTTGGATCGGTGGTTGGAGCCTGAGGGAGCGGAGACATAATTTTCAAATGGCAAACATCCGGGAATTACTTCTGTAGGGGTTTATGTGTTCTGACACCTGCAGGGATGGGCATCACATGAGGCCTTCACACCAGGTCTACGGAAACAGAATCGGTGCTTTAATAACATCCCTGGGTGAGATATATGCAGAAGAAAGTTGGGAAAGGCTGATAACCACAAAGAAAACAATTAGAATGACGGAAATCTAGGGGTCACTGAGCCAGTCTGGAAGATAACTGGTGGGAGACTATCCCGAAATCCGGTAGCTTGGGCAGCTTGGCTTTGCCTCATTCACATCCGTTCACGAGGCTGTACATTCTGAAGACATATACAGAAAATGATCATTTGGGTCAGCCTCCAGTGGTTTGGACTGTATCAGAACATGACCTGGGTCGTAACTGACTCTTAATCCATAACTGGAAAGGTGCTGGTAGGTGGGAGGACACTGTCAACATGACTTTAAGGGGCCTGTTGGACCCACTTGAGAAATGAACTGCTCAAGACATTTTGCGTATTAATTGTCTGCATACAAAAAGACACAGGAGAACCACATACCTCCCAGAAGCTCCATCTGGAAGCATTTCCTGGGGCCCGTTCAAGTCACTGTCTGCACACGAGAGCAGGAAAATGGCATTTCTATCATCCAGTCTGACTGTTATTTATTCAAATTATTAACTATAAACACAAGCTAACTATGTTGACAAGCTAGAATTTAGCCGCAAAATAACCATGGGGATGTTTCTCCCAAAAGAGTTACAAAACTCCCAAATGAAGCCTTTGAGGGCAGGAGAGAGCCACATGTTTCAGTTCAAGCCCACCAATCCATTCTTGGCCTCGCTTAATCCGAAATCACTGTGGCTTTTGGATGCGGTAGAGATGTCAAACTCAATCCAAAAGATAAAATCTCTAAGCGGCAAAATGGCTCAGCATCTCTAATACTGAAGACGTGCTTCTCTAGCCTTGCCAGCGAAGAGAATGTTCTAGATGACAGAGGGCTGCCCTGTACCACCCCTCATGGATTTATAATTCTAATGATTTGGGGCACCTGGGTGGCTCAATCCTTGAGTGTCCAACTTTGGCTCAGGTCACGATCTCGTGGTTCATGGGTTTGAGCCCCACATCGGGCACTCTGTTGTCAGCACAGAGCCTGCTTCAGATCCTCTGTCCCCCTCTCACTGCCACTCCCCTGCTTGCACACACACACGTATAACAGTTCGACTACTAGACTGACACCGAACACCAAGATCATACTGAGTTTCATGTAGTCTTCTTGTAGTGATTCAGAAGGGAACTGAGATTGCTCAGGGACCTGCAGCACATTGTGAGGGAGCAGGACCTTAATGCGACATCAGCTTCCCATCAACACGCATGCCTGAGATTTCACAACCTAGAGAGTTGGCAGTATCCGACTGGTTCCCCAGATAATTTGGCACAGTTGCAGTATAGTGACTTGTAACACCAAATTTAAAGATGTGTGAGGAATGCAAATTAACCTTAGCCAAGATAAATAGTGTCAAAGGTTTTGAATGTATTGTACACAGCAGATTCACCTTCTTAATTATAGGTAATGAAGATTAAGGAAATCTTTATTAATACCTATCACATGAAGGGTATTCTAAGAGTTAGAACTTTGCCCTTAAGTGATTTACTTACAGTGTAATTCATCTAGAGAGGCGAATCTTCATGTGAAGGCAGCACCCACTGCCTGATTGGTATGCATGGGATGTGCTGGAGGGTTTCATTTGATCCAGGGCGGGTCAGGAAGGTCCAGAGAGGAGGAGGGGAGAGGTGGCACAGGGTGAGTGCAGCCAGATTGAGAATGGCTCTGTGGTGGCCATCATCCAAGATGGCCCCCGTGACCCACCCCTCCTCTGTGTGATCTTCCAAATTCCAGTCTCAAATCACCTCTCTGTGTGGCCTACAGAATATGGTGGAAATGACAGGATGTGACTTCTGAGGCTGATTATAAAGGCCATCGCAGCATGCATCCTGGCCTTTGGAATCACTCCCTATGGAAGAAGGCAGCCAGAGAACTCTCAAGAAGCCCTGTGGAGAGGAACAGAGGCCTCCAGCCAAGAGCTGCCACTAACCTGCTGGCCAAGTGAATGGGCCAGAAGTGTGTCCTCCAGCCCTCAGAGGAGACTGCAGCCCCAGCCAAGGCCAAGGTCAAGTCAGAGCCAAGTAGCCAAGCTACTCCCAATTTCCTGACCCACAGACACTGAGAGATAATGAAGGGCTAATGTCCTAGTAAGCCACCAGGCTTAGAAGTGATTATCTTGCAGCAATAGATAACTAACCCAGGCTCCGAGGAAGGACTGAGTAAGACTTGGTAAATACCATACAGGTTATTTGGAAGAAAGCCTTTGTAAAGGGCGTAGAGAGAGAGATGGAAGGCAGCGCTAGGGAGTGGGGTTCAGCTTAAAGTGCTGTAATATCAAGACAAGGAATTCTGATTTTATCTTACAGGAAGGAGAGAACCAGTAAAGGGTTTATAAAGGTGATTAAGTACAGAAAGGCTTTGGGAAGACTGATTCCAACTACGTATCTCAGAAGGAAGAGTTTCCTTTCTAGTTTTAATTATATTATACCATGTAACTGATATGGGAGGGAAAGTCAAGAGTTGAAAATTCTTTCTTTCTGATGGGAAAGTTCTTCCTTCTACTTTGTCAGGTGCGTCTTGAATTTTGTTAGTCTTGAGTGGTGGCATTCCTAAGCTATATTTGTATTAGCCCGAATTGCCCACTCAAAAAATGGGAAGCTAATATTCAACTGATGGCAAATCAGAGAGAAGTTTTAAAATGGTCCCTTGAGCGGGTGCCTGGGTGGCTCAGTTGGTTGAGTGTCCAACTCTTGATCTTGGCTCAGGTTATGATCTCACGGTTGGTTCATGGGACTGAGCCCTGCCTTGGGCTCTCTGCTGACAGCGTGGAGATTCTCTTTCTCCCTCTCTCTCTTGTCCCTCCCCTGCTCATGCTCATTCTCTCTCTCTCTCAAAAATAAATAAATACACTTTAAAAATAAAATAAAATGGTTCCTTGCAAGCCGTGGGATGCTATCGCACCACGGAGTCCGACAACGTCTGGTAGAAGGTAGCATTTTTCTCTTAATAAAACTGATAGACAAAACGGCTTAAAAAAATGAAATGATTTACAAATTGAAAGCTTCATTTCTCACTGATATCTTTTTTAAAGTTCTGAGCTAGCATAATGCTGAGAAAGTGTGTTTGCAGTGCATCTGCGATTGCTAGAAGAACCTTGCATTCATTTTCCTGAGAAAGTAGGCTCTTTGTATTTGGTTCACCAGCATGCAGTATTAGTGGAAAAAAAAAAGAGAGAGAAAATTTGCTTTATACTCATTTGGATTTTGACCTAGTTTTCCATTATTTTAAATTATTGGTTACTGAATATTTTAAGCAACTGCAAAGAAAGCTTTTGCCTCCCATAACCTTATTCATACTTCTCAAAGTCCAATGGTAAACAATGAAAAAAAAATAAACAGAGGAGGGATTACTATTTGAAGCCCTTATTTATAAAACCATGTGTGTACTGACTATAAAATAAATGTCTAAAACTAAAAATACTTAAAGTGCGAACTCAGGTAACTGGATGCAAATAATACCTTTATTTTTTCTCCAGAAAATCAAAAGAGCAGATAAATAAATGGTAATGCTATTGAACGAAAATTACCACAAACCATGGACTATACACAAGCTTACTCTTTGTATTTCAGGCTTACCATCGGCCACACGTTACCTTACGATCCTACAGAGTCCTGTAATATGCATCAGTCTCCACAGAAACAGACCTGAGATCTCTGAAGAACTGAAGAAAAGGCTAGTAGGTGCAGGAATACCAGATACGCTGTTTAGGGAAATGAGTCCCTTGAGGAAAAGCCGGTGTGACTCTGTGTATTTAAGGAGCACAGATTGAGAGGAAAGTTAATGACAGCACAAGTGACTGGCTGACCCGTGGGTAGCTGTTTTTGATTTATAGCGAGGACCTGTCTACAGCAGCATTGCTCAAACTTTCCTGTTCACGAGGACTCGCGATCTTGTGAAAACAGAGGTTCTTTTTCAGGAAGCCGGGGATGGGGCCTGAGAATCTGCGTTTCTAATAAACTCGCAGGTGACGCTTCTTGGGCTCTCCTTTGAACCTTCTAAAATGGTAACCTGCAGAATTCAGATGAGGAAGGTGTTTGTAGTTTGGAGGATGTGTGAGACATCGAATCAAGTTATGAAAGATTTTAGGGCAGGAAACACAGCAGGAGCACCAAGCAGGCTACACTGGTGAGCACATGTGATGTGCTCACCTGCCCTTAGCAGGGTGGAAGCCAGGACAGAATCAGGCAAAGCCATCGAGTAGGGAAATGAAGCCACCCTGTCTGGGCTGCACTGGATAAGATGAGTACAGAAATGGAAAACTTTATGTATGGGGTGTGAAGTGTCCGGCTCTTGATTTTGGCTCAGGTCAGGAGCTCATGGTCCATGAGTTTGAGGCCCCATCTTGGACTCTGTGCTGATGTGCAGAGCCTGCTTGGGATTATCTCTCTCTCCCTCTCTCTCAGTCCCTCCCTGGCTCTCTCTCTCTTTCTCAAAATAAATAAATAGACATTAAGAAAATAATAAATAAATACAAGATTTCTTAGGTAAGAAAACGTGTTGTTCTCTTTGGAGCTAGGAGTCAGGGGGCGGGGAAGAGGGTGGAAACTGGGAGATAAAGCTTTTACTGAGGTGACTGAACACCGCTTCTTGTGGACCGAACTGTGTCCCTCAAAACTCCTATGCTGAGGAAGGGAGGCAAACCATAAGAGACTCTTAAATACAGAGGACAAACTGAGGGTTGATGCGGGGTGGGGAAGAGGGGAGTGGGTGATAGGTATCGAGGAGGGCACTTGTTGGGATGAGCACTGGGTGTTGTATGGAAGCCAATTTGACAATAAATTATATTTTAAAAAATTCCTACGTTGAAGCCCTAACACCCAGTGAGCCTGTGTTTACAGACTGGGAAGTCTGCATGTAGGAGGTGATGTAGGTTAGATAAGGTCATGAGGGTGGGACCTTGCTCCAATATGACTGGTGTCCTCACAAGAAGAGGAGAGATGCCAGGAGAGCTCAAGCACAAGGAGAAGGCCATGTGAGGACATGGCATGAAGGCAGCCATTAGCAAGCCAGGGAGAGAGGACACACTGGAAGCCAACCCCCTGGCACTTTGACCTTGGACTTCCATACACCACAACTCTGGGAAATAAATTCTCTGGTTTAAGCCATCCAGTCTGTAGCATTCTGTTACGGCAGCCCAAGTGATGAACACACCTGCTCTCCACAATATGAAAAGGATGAATCAGAGGAGTTCTTGAGGCCAGCCTGCGTGAGGATGCACTCGCTCCAAGAGTCTAGCTAATGGTATCATCAGCCCCAGAATTGGAGAGTTACAATAACTCAAATGCAGATGATTCAGAGTCACTGTTTTCTACACAGGCAATAGAACCAGGTGCTTCAAAGCTAAGGATGGCCTATAAAGCAAACGTAAAATGTTTTTTATGTTTTATTTATTTTTTTTTTTACTAAATAGCTAATATGAATGCTGGAGGAAAACAGTATTCATAAATGCCTCCGTCTATAGAGCTGACTTCAACTTGTGTGGCTGAATTTCTGGAGGACTAATTATGATACACAGGTTAGCCACCAATGATCAGAAAGAATCATTTCAGATTTCCTGGAGACCTGAAAAGCCACGCTAACTTTTCAACTGAGGAGAAGGACAGATGTAATGAAAATAATTAAAAACTGGAAAATGCATTGAAGGATCTGTTACATGGCCATCTTTGGATGTTTCTGCTATACTTCCATGAGTGTTCTCTTTATAAAGGTTATAGAGGGGTGGTTTTAACTAAAGCAGAGAGGGGGTGACCTCTGTGACCACTCAGGAATATATCCACTTCTAGAAGTATCTGATTTTAAGGGAACTTTCACGGGATTGGGGCAGAAGACATTCTCAGCTCAAAACCACTTCAGGCAAGTCTTACATACATATATGTCTTAATTCCTAAAAGCCAACTATAAAACTTCGTATCTTCTCGAGGAGCCAAATGCACTTATTTCTTCATAAAAAGAAAGAATTACAACAATTGCTATATTTTCCCCATGTGTTAAACAACTATTTTAAATGCTTTTTAATCTAGCAAAGGAATTAGGCTCTAAGGGAAAACACGAAATAATTTTTTTTAATTTTTTTTAACGTTTATTTATTTTTGAGACAGAGAGAGACAAAGCATGAACGGGGGAGGGTCAGAGAGAGAGACACAGAATCTAAAACAGGCTCCAGGCTCTGAGCTGTCAGCACAGAGCCCGACGCAGGGCTCGAACTCACAGACCATGAGATCATGACCTGAGCTGAAGTCGGCTGCTTAACTGACTGAGCCACCCAGGCGCCCCGAAATAATTTTTTTAAAGGAAAGAAACAAAATATCTCACACTATGGGACTTGGATGCTTATTAGCAGTAATGTTAAAAATCCACTGTAGTAAAAATGCAGAATCCATTTTGCTCTTAATAACTGTTGATTGAAGGTCCTTAAGTGAAAAATAATGTTTGGTTATTTCATTATAACAAGCACTGCCTCCTACCCCATCATCAGATCAAAATATTAGGAAGATAACAGGATAAAAAGGATACTGTGTCACAATATGGGTTACCCAAAGTTTTATACCATCAAGCATGTGTGCACAGAACCAAAAGAAACTCGATCTTTTGCCTGCTTCAATGAAAAAGCATTTATAGCCAATGAAATATTGAATCTGAATTATTTTAAACCCAAGCAGATATTTAAGCCAGATCGCACTTGTTTATTAGCAGAGTTAAAAGGAAGCTCTGTAAACCTCATTACTGGCTTCCACAGAATCCTCTAATCTTACCTGTCACGAAATGCGCATATCTAAACTAAACCCTTCAAACCAGAGCTTTAACACATTTCCTCTTGAACTGTCATCACGAAGACATGGTGTTAGGCAAATCTGAAATCGTGTGATTTTTGTTCACACATAACATTTTGGACAGCGCCTCATCATATTTTCTCTTTCAAGAGGCTCTCTGGACCTCTTCAAGGGATGGATTTGCAAAGAGACAGGCACTACTCGTTAAATTCTAAGACTCCTGAATTTGTTCACCCAAGTGCTATATCTTCCTTCCTTTATTAGCACCAAGAATGTGAACCCAGAATGACTGTTACTGTGCTGAAATGCGATATTCCTACATTTTTTTCCTTGCTCTTCCCCAGCACTAGAAAGCTGTTCACAATCAGGACCTTGGAGAGCGACCATGGTTCCAACAGGGAGAACCTGTTTTTTTATCAGGCGTGAGCCAAGCCTCCTGGCTGGTATTGTTTCAGAACCTTAGTAAGTTGAGGCTAGCGCCACAGGTAAAGGATCCAAACCTGGGCCTGCAGATCTTTATTTCTAAATGCCATTTGCGAATAAAAGGAACCTGTGCTCTTTGGGGAAATGCCTGATTCTAGGGCCAGGGTAAGGAAAACGCATAATGAGCCCAGAGCATCTTGTGGTACGGGAAAAGAAGTGCTCAAATATCAAAAGCATAGGGACCTGCCAAAGGAACACAGGACCCAGCATGAAAGAGCTCCCAGTGACCAAATAGGAGCAATTTGGGACAATCTGAGCAATATACACAACAAAAAGTATAAAATAAACATAACGAGTATCACAGGTTGAGCGGCTTAAAGAACAGAAATGTATTTCCTCTGAGTTTCTGACACAAGAAATCTGAGAACAGGCCGTGGGCAGGGCTCATTCTTTCTGAGGCCTCTCTCCTCAGCAGGTAGACACCATCTTCTCCCTGTGTCCTCACATGGTCGTCCCTCTGTCCGTGTATCTGCACCCTGATCTCCTCTCCCTCTAAAGACACCCGTCATACTGGATTAAGGCCTCTCCCCTTATGACCTTTTTAATTTAATTACTTCTTTAAAGGCCCTATCTCCAAATATAGTCACACTCTGAGGTGCAGGGGATAGGACTCCTACGTATAAATTTGGGGGAATGAGTCAGGCTCTATCAATACTGATATAAACAAATGACTCTGGGTCAGGAAAAACAAGGAAAGACTGAGAAACTGTCAGAGGTCAGAAGACACTGGGGAGGCAGGACAACCAAATGCAATGTGGATTCAGGACTGGATCCTAGAACACAAAGTACTCATTACTGAAAAAGCTGGTAAAGTCTATTGTTTAGTTAATAGTAACTTACTAATCTCAGATTCTTAGTTTTGGCTAATGCGCCATCAAAAAGTAAGCTGTTAACAATGGGAAGATTGGGAGTCAGGTATGCAAGGGTTCTCTGGACTGTCTCTGCAACCTTCCTAAAAATCTAAAATTATCCACAAATTAAAAAAAAAAGATTATATTGAAAAGATCAAACAAACAACTCCCAAACCACACAAACCTAGTACTAGGATTTGGCTCAAGGAAATAAACAACTGACCTGCTTTTCCAACCACCGTCTAACAAAGACCTAAGCAGGGAACTAACTGATGAAATTGGCTAATAGTCCCCTCGACACCAAAACACTCAATGTATACATTAGACGTAAGGAAAATTCTTTACTTTTTAAAAGCAATTTGCTTTGTCCCATTTTTCCTGAAGCACAGGACTTGCTTAATTCACCTTTTACTTTTTCTACTTAGAAAAGGAACCTTGGTAGATACTGTTGGTAGATACCACTGCTATCATGAGTAGCTCTAGGAACAATCGTACACATAACAGCTAACTTCCTGAGCACTCAGTATGTGCCAGGTTTGTTGTAAGTCCTTGGTAGATGCTGACCCATCAATCCTCACAACCTAGGAGTTAGGTACCTTTCCTACCCCCAGATTACAGAAGGGAACCTGAAAGGTTAGATATCTTGTGCATGGTTGCTCAGATACAGGTAGTATGTTGAGAGCCAACAGTAAGAACCGGGCAGTCCTTATGAAGGAACTGTCTTCAACATAAGAAAATCAATAGTGCACATGTGACGATTATCAGATACTCAATAGCCAGGCTGAGAACAGTAAAACATCCTGGGAACTGTCACAGCCTAGAATTCATACAACCCTCAATTCCTATGGAATGAAGGCTTGGGGTCTGCACCTTTAGCTAGCTCAAAGGAAGCCATAACTTTTACTTTGTACATGAAAGTACAAAGCTTAAAAGCTTAAAACCTTTGTACCAGCTTTTAAATTGAGGTTCAGAGGAAAAAACAACCATGTGGGCCAACCAAACCAAGACCACCATTCCCTGACCGGCACATTTGTGGTATGTTGTTAGAGGCACAATGCCGGGAGATGCAGAGAGTGGTCAGGGACCAAGAGTGAATGCATTTAAGCACATTCTGGAAAAATCATGGTTGGGGAAAGCCGTATCTACATCAAAGGCATCAAATAAACACCATAAATGATTATTATTCAATGTTGGCTGGACACTGAAAAGTTACAAAGAAATCTGAGATGTGAGTCTGTCTCAAAACTTTTCCAGATTGGAGCAGTCAAGATATAACATGCGTAGAATGTTGTTGTTGTTTTTAATGAAGGGTGATAGGCCAACTAACTGCTGTACAAGGAAAGAGTTACACGCCATTTAGAAAACGAAATCTTTAGAGAAATATTCTCAAAGGATCTTCACTCAAATCGGAAACTGAAATGTGGGTAGGAATCCTAGTTGGAGGAGAAGTTGGAAGCAAAACTATAATCATCAGAGACCCGAGATGTGTCCGCTGTACGGAGTCTGCTATCTGCCTGGAGTGAGCAGAGAAAATTAATGGTACATAGGACTCCACATAAAGACTAGGGATCTGAGTTCATCTCAAAGATGAGAGGTAGAATAATAATGGCTGATTTGGCACTGATGGGGAAGGTGATGCTTGCCCGGGCTATTAGTGGGTAATCATGCGACATTTATGAGGAGTGTACAGAGGCCTTACGTTTGCCCAGTCCTTCTCTGTCCCAGGAACAGACATGTGTTCACGGCCCAAAGAAACTACAACAGGTGTTCCATGCACCTTACGGCATCCATCTTGCTCTTCCTCTGACTGCGAAAGCTCCAGCAGAACTGTCGTGCAAATAGGTACTAACGGGCAACAATGACTCATTCTGACCCAGGAAGTCTGGCGTGAAACCTGAGAATTCACCTTTCAACAAGGTCCCAGGTGATGCTGAAGGTGCTGGTCTGAAGAGAATGCTTTGAGAACAACCCGCCCGGAGGTCTACTCCAGACCCGTTGTGTCCTTCACGAGGCCGTCCAGTTGACCTGCTCATGTTCAATGCCAAGTCACACTGTGCATGTGTGTGTCCACTCCCCACAGGGTCGTGTGGCAGCCAGCTCTCAGAGCTACGAAATTGTGAAATAACTGAAGAAAAGGTTGGGCCATAAAGCATAACAAAACTGCAAAGTGTGTTTAGTAAAAGAAGATATTTATCTGCTTTTAAAACCTTATGGAAACCTTATCGTTTTGAAATTTAAATATAAAGGCTGATTGGTAAACTTGTGGCTTCCTTCTTCAGGAGAGTGAGAAGACCCAGAATTTTCTCAAAGGGCTTTGCTGTGTTGTGCAGATGTCAGAGCATGCCTCCTGATTTCTCTGTAGCCAGTATTAATATAAGATTTTTTTATACCTATTTCTCAGAAAACTCATATGTACCAGTAGCTAGGTTAACGTCAGCCAAAATGTCACCGACCTCACGCATCAGGTTTCAGGTGCCCCTTCCTTCTGTGAAGCAGTATTCACCAGAGCTTTCCTAAACACCGAGTTCCTCTGTGTGTTAGATGAGTCTGTTCACAAAGTACACGTCTTCACATTACTTTCCAGAAGTATCTCCCTCTGGGAGACAAAGGAAAAACATTTCCATGTTCACTTTGACAAGTAGGGAAGGTGAACTGAGTTATGCAAATCCAGCATGTGGATCCCAGGGTTCCATGGTGTGTCCTACCCCCTGGAGCCTGTTCAGGCCCCTCTCCATGCCCCCCAGAGTCTGTTCAGGCCCCTTCTCCATGCCCCCCAGAGCGTGAGCAGCACTGCTCAGCGCCCTCAGCCTGCCCAACTCGGCACAGACATTGTGACATTTCACCAAGCCTGAGAAGCCCGAGTGGGAACCACACCGCCCACACTCCAGCTTACTCAAAAATTGTCATTTGCATTTAATATATTCCTTTCTCAGCTTGGAAAACGTTCCTGGGTTTTTTTAATGTTTATTTTTGAGACAGAGAGACAGAGCACACGTGCGTGCACAAGCAGGGGAGGGGCAGAGAGAGAAGGAGGGAGAGAGAGGATTCGAAGTGGCCTTAGCCCTGAGAGTAGGTCCACTGTGGGGCTTGAACTCATGAACTATGAGATCATGACTTGAGCTGAAGGCGGACGCTTGACTAACCGAGCCACCCAGGCACCCCAAGCATTCCTGCTTTTTAAGAGATGGCAAACAAGGGGTTAATGCTTCTCCTGAAGGAATATAGAATACTTCTACACTGACAAAGGAAATATCTTTATTTTCATTTGTAGCTAGAAGCAAAAACAAGCAAAAAACCATCCCATGCACTTCACAACATGTTATTTAAAACAGAAAATCTTTACTGAGTTTGGTACACATTTATCCAAAAGCAAGCTATGGGAGCTTCCATTTAATACTGTTTCCTTTTTCTCTGGATCTGGAGTAAGGGCTACAGACAACAAAACGAAATCAGAGGCATCCAAATTGGCAAGGAGGAAGTCAAACTTTCACTTTTTGCAGACGACACGATACTCGTATGTAGAAATCCCGAAAGACTCCACCAAAAAGCTGCTAGAAGTGATACATGAATTCAGCAGTCTCAGGGTACAAAATCAATGCACAGAAATCGGTTGCATTTCTATACACCAATAATGAAGCAACAGAAAGAGAAATTGAGAAATCGATCCCATTTATAATTGTACCAAGAACCATAAAATACCTAGGAATAAACCTAACCAAAGATGTAACGACCTGTATGCTGAAAACTATAAAAAACTTATGAAGAAAACGGAAAAAGACACAAAGAAATGGAAAAACATTCCATGCTCATGCACTGGAAGAACAAATATTGTTAAGATGTCAACACTACCCAAAGCAATCTACATACTCATGGCAATCCCAATCAAAATTGCACCAGCATTCTTCTCGAAGCTAGAACAAGCAATCCTAAAATTTGTATGGAACCACAAAAGATCCCGAATAGCCAAAGTAATTTAAAAAAACATTTTTTTAAAGTTATTTATTTATTTTGAGAGAGAGAGAGAGAGAGAGAGATGGAGAAAAGTGCATGCTTGAACATGAGCGAGGGGAGGCGGGGTAGAGAGAGAGGAGAGAGAGAATCCCAAGTAGGCTCCACATGCTGTCAGTGCAGAGTCTGATGGGGGGCTCGAACTCACGAATTGTGAGGTCATGACCTGAGCCTAAATCAAGAGTCAGATGCTTAACCGACTGAGCTACCCAGGTACCTCAGAGCTACATAATTTAATGGGTGTGTGACCCTGGGCAAGATACGTAACTTTCCAAATCCATTTCCTCATCTGTAAAGACAGGGAACAATGATTCCTAATTTACATGGTTGCTTCTGAAAAGTAAATGAGAACATGTATATATACATGTGCATGGATAAATATATACCTACCCATGCTTCTAAACAATTATCTGCAACTGTATCTCTCTCTGAAGAGGTTTTTTTTCTGTAGGTAGGTGTGATTCCTTGCCTGTCCATCTGGCTGATAGTTGCCTTTTTATTCTAAACTGAACCCATATCACATACTAATGGAAGCCTTAAATTGGACGAAATGATTCCTTGGATGGCTCCAAAGAAAAAGAGTAGTGTAGCCACACATCGGTGTGGGGGAAGCCTCTAGATGGTCCGGGATCCCCCACTACCTGGTACCTACAGCCTCGGTAGTACCCCCCACCCACACACACCATACCTGGCTTGTGTGACCAATAGGATATAACAAAGGCTAACACACTAATTTCAAGATCAAATCATAACATACACTGTGGTTTCTGTTTTAGTTGGACACTCTCTTGTGGATCCCCCTGTGCTGGGGGAAGCCCACCTCGTGAATGAGCCTGGACGCAGGCCCTCCAGCCCCAGTCCACTGATGAGACCACACAGCCCTGGCCCACAGCTTCAGTGTAGCCTCATGAGAATGTCTGAGCTGCCTCCAAATTCCTGGCTCTCGGAAACTGGGAGATACAATGTGTCTGCCCCTCCAAGGAGGCCCTGAGGTTTGGGGTAATTTGTTAGGCAGCAACAGATAACAAATACATGGGGGGAAATGTTTTCAGAATCTGACCAGTTAGAGACTTCCAGTTTAGAACTGTCTTCTCCAGAAGACAAAGTGTGTTTCAGATTTCAGGTCATTGGTCAAGGACAGTTAGAGTTTAAGTGACTTGTGAAGACCTCCAGACTCAACTGGCTACTTCAAGTAACCAAATTTACTAGATTCAGTTGTGATAAAGTCTCACTATATCTGGACATAAAATGTTCAAGATGAATTTTTGGTCTCATAATATTAGGATTTTTTTCCTTCCTTCCCTCCTTCCTTTTTCTTTCTTTCCCTGTCTCCCTCCCTCTATTCCTCCCTCCCTCCCTCTTTCTTCCTCTTCCTCTTTCTTTTCTTTTCTTTCCCTCTCTCCCTCCTTCCTCTTTCCTTCCTTCCTCCCTCTTTCTTCCTCTTTCTTTTCTCTTTCTTTCTCTTCCTCCCTCCCTTCCTTCTCCTCCCTCCCCCCCGCTCTTTTCTTTTTCTTTTTCTTTTTCTTTTTCTCTTTCTCCTTCCTTCCTTCCTTCCTTCCTTCCTTCCTTCCTTCCTTCGTGGTTAATGTTGGGAATTAATTGTGCGTTTACTTCAGCATTCTGGTTCAATCCTCATCCTTGTCATGCTTAGTCACCAGGAGTAGTGATGACCAGGCTACGTGTATGGAATCCTTGGGGTGTTAGCAGGTAATTGTTATCAAACATCAATTAAGATTCAAACTGCGCTAGAGGCTGTAAGGCTCAGGCAAATGAGAACTCCGTCCCTCACCACCTTCCTTTACCTGAGGGTGGGGGGTGCATTTTGCCCTCACTGGAGCACATTTGTCTCAAGTGGATGGTAAATGCAGGGCCGGCAGTCAATTCCCCCCTCTGAGTTTGCTTCCTGATCTTAAAATTGGACAAGAACACCAGAGGATTTCTAAAAGCCTTTCTAGCTCCGGTAGCCTGTGAGTCGATGAAATCTGCTTTCTGTGGATTCTCATTAAGGTATCCCCATCCTTCTCTGGAATTTAGTTATGGGAAGAAATCCCCCTAGTGATGTGCTCTTTGAAGATTCAAACACAAGTCAGCACAGAATGAGTTCTTCAGAGAAGCTTCTCTTTTCTACTTGGATTCTTACACAACAGAGTCAACAGGAAGCAAAATGAATATTCATTTAGCCACTCAGATCAATCAATAAACACAAAGTATAAAACCCCATATCTTCTACCACTTATCCAGCTCTGGACTTGCTTCCCTCGCACAACACCTGCTGGGGCCCCCAGGAAGCACACTGCTCCTCGCCCTGTGGCACAGACATGCTGCAGCCTCAGCAGGGACACCCTGACCCCCAGTTCTCGTCCCCCGCCCCCCATTCTCAAGTATGTGGCCCTGGGCATCTGATCGCTCATCAACTCCGGAGAGCATCTATTTCCAGCAGAGTTCTATCAATATGTAGGAGCAATGAGTTCAGGGAGCTCTTTGCCAGGGAGAAATGCTCAGGAGTGCAGAGGAGGAAATAAATCAAACTCGAGGAAATGAAAGGATCAAAATTGAACCTAAAACCTGGAGCATCACACCTCATTGCAAATGCATCTCAGTCTCCCGTGAAATCCGAGGGAGACTTTGCATTTCTCACTCAGCCTGACCACCTCTCACAGTTGAAAGTGTCACCCACCCAGGGAAGGAGCTGGCTGTATCTCTTCCTCCTCTTTTGCTGGCACTGACCATCCGTTTTCAGCCCTCTTCTCTCTCAAAATTCTTTTTCTATTTGATCTCATTTGGGCTCGTAATTTCGGGGACTATAGAACAAAAACATTCCTTCCAAACACATTTCCAAAGCTTGAACGTCCTCTCCAGCCTCCTTTCTACATGGCTGCCTCATGGATGCTGCAAATACTGGGGTCACACCCTCTTTCAAGGGATGTCCACTTCATCCCCAGGGAGACTCTGAGCAATCTGAGCTGCGTCTCTGATACTTTTCTTCATCAAACCTACCTCTCTCTGCCTTGGCCAGGGCGACCCAGAGGGCATTCACCCCAATGAGGGTGCCTGGGCTTTGGTTTTGCCAGGGCACATATAGCATAACCTGAACTGTTGCTTGTATAATCATGCCACCCCCTGGCTCCTTTTCTTCCTGTTACTTCATGTTTCAACAACATGCACAGCCCTCTGCAGCCCCCCCCCCCACACACCCCCTCCACAGATGCCTTTTTCTAGCAAGACTTGACCCTGTTCCCATATAGATGTCCTACACTCCCTTCAAGCTGAACCATTCGGCCCCCTCCGGACTGGCCCAGCTTCCTTGCATCTTTGCTCTTGGTATCCTCTCTTCCCTGAAGGCCCTTTTCAAGATATAGCACTATGCATAACATATATCTTATAGAACTCATTAAATTATATCTCTCATTCGGGTAATTTAAAATTCAATCTTCTCCACGAAGCACCCCCACCTTCCACCTGGATAGAAGCCATTTAACGCACACACACACCCCAAAGCTTGGCGGAACAGAAGGCAGTCAGCACCTGAGGCCTCCCTTCCTCCGGTCCCCTGGGCCTCCGGGACCTTCAATCCCCCTGCAGCACCCAACATCCTCCCAAGTCGTTTGTGTGCAAACAATTCTACGACAAGACGAAGGCACTTCTTTGCCCAGAGTAAGCCCTCAACAGAAATGCTCATGCAACTCCTCGGTATTTGTTGACTGTAGCAAAAGTATCATTAAAGTAACGCCTGACACTTGGCTTGCGTTTCTCCAAGTTCCAGTACAGCACTGTTTCCTTTTACCTTTCTGACCATTCTGTGAAGTTAATAGGGAAGACTGGATTTTACAGAAATGATAATGGGAGTCCTCGCAAAATTACACAACGTATTCAGTGTAACTATAAAAAACAGTAAGGAAAGTATTCGAGAAATAATCCAAATGTCCGGATTCTGGTGCCATTTTATCACATGGTTGCATCTGCATGCGACAGCTGCATTTAAACTAAATCGATGACACAAATAAAGCCAGAACAGGCATGGTTGTCTGGGAAATAAACTTTCCTTGGGAGAGACAGAGGGTTCCTCCTCCTCTTCTTTCAAAAAGGCAAGGTAATGACTCTTTGGGGCACCTGGGTGGCTCAGTCGGTTAAGCGTCCGACTTCGGCTCAGGTCATGATCTCGCGGTCCGTGAGTTCGAGCCCCACGTCGGGCTCTGTACTGACAGCTCAGAGCCTGGAGCCTGTTTCAGATTCTGTGTCTCCCTCTCTCTCTGACCCTCCCCCGTTCGTGCTCTGTCTCTCTCTGTCTCAAAAATAAATAAATGTTAAAAAAAATTTTAAAAAAACCAAAAAGGCAAGGTAATGACTCTTTAGAAATAGTGCAGTTTCTCTTGAATTTCCAGAACTCAAAGATGTGTTTTGAGTGTTGTTTTTGTTCTCACTCCCCGAAAAGACTTCTGAAAAGAGCAACTCTAGGCTGAAGTCCTAAACATTCCGTTCACCGTTAATTATCAAGGTAGATGCTATTCAATTAACAAAACCCTGTTAGAGCAGCTCCCAACCAAGGTGAGTGGTTCAGAGACAAGCACTCCCAAGGATCTGGTTGAAATATTTCACCCTGGAGTGAAGAGTATCTTTCCTTCTAAAGAAAGTGCTTTTAAACTGTGTCTTCCCAAGCAATCAAGTGTGCCACATAAAAATGACCTGCACGTGAGCCCGAGTCTTGCTGGTTTCAAGAAGGGAACTTACAAGGCAGAAGTGATAAATGAGCGGGCTCTGCAAAACACAATTTTCTCCCCAACAGAGTTATGCCTCTGTGACACCAGAATTTGACACCCGGCAGACAAGTGACACGTGGAGGCACTGATGCACTTAATTTCCTGCTCGCGGTGGGTGTTTCACTCGGCAAAACGAAAGCATCATCACCAGAATAGAGAGAAGATGGGGGAGACGAAGGCTGTCCGTTCACTTGGGATGGAGAGAAAATTATGATGATAAAAGAGAAAGGAGAAAAAAATACGATGATGAGAGACAATGGTTTTCTTCCCGTGATCATGCTGATGCCAAAATATGAGGGTGTTCAGATGGCTCAGAAAGTCTTTGAAGTGCAAAGGAAAACTGGGGATCCGATCATTACATCACCTTATGGACGCATCCACGGGAGAAACTCTGTGTGGGCAGGTGAGCAGGACAGTTTGGGAGCTGGCTTCGCCGGGGATGGAATCCAGTCCACGTTACTAACACACTGAGAGATCTCAGGCGAGCTGTTTAAGCGATCTCACCTCAGTTGCCTTGGATTTTAAGATGAGGTTAATAATGACATTAACTCTAAGGGGCACCTGCGCCCCAATGTTTATAGCCGTGCTATCGACAACAGCCCAACTATGGAAAGGGCCCAACTGTCCATCAACTGGTGACCGGATAAATAAGATGTGGTATAAATACACACAATGGAATATCACTCAGCCATCAGAAAGAATGAAATCTTGCCATTTGCAACAACGTGGATGGAGTTAGAGAGTGTGGTGTTAAGCAAAATAAGAGAAAGACAGAAATCGTATGATTTCACTCATAGGTGGAATTTAAGAAGCAAAACAAGTGATCAAAGGAAAAAAAAAGAGAGAGACAAACCAAGAAACAGACTCTTAACTGCAGAGAACTGGTGATTACCAGAGGGGAGAGAGGTGGGGACATGGGGGAAACAGGTGAAGGAGATTAAGAGCACAGTTACCATGATGAGCACTGAGCAATGTACAAAGTCATGGAATTCATGTATGTCTGAAACTAACCTTACACTGTATGTTAACTATACTGGTATTAAAATAAAAAACTGAAATAAAAATATGAGGGTAATAATGAATACATCATAGCAATGCTGGGAAGATTGACAACTTGGACACTCAAAGTGCCCGATGCTCAACATACCATCCCAATCCATTGTCATTGCCACCCTCGGTGTCATACCTGACACATCACGCAAATCCAGGGCAAACACACTGATTTTTGCTAACAGCTTTGCCCAGAACGGCCCTATGTTTTGTTGCATCACAACAGTTGGATATAAATCTGGAAGTGGACATTCAGGGAAAGATTACATCGAAATAAATGTTCCCTCTAAAACTGTTCTATCTCAAAGTCTGGGTATAATGCCCAAAGGCACCAAGACCCAGAGATAGTTGGAGAGCAGGCGGGGGAAGAAAGAGCGTTGTTTATTGGAGAGGACGTCTCTGCCTCTCTCCTCCCCCACAGACAGCACAAAGCAAATGAATGTATTGTGCACCTGCTGACCAGCTTTTTCTCTGCATCTCAGGAGTGCTTAAAAATAAACAAATACATTAGAACTCACTCGAAACCCAGAAACACCAACATTTCCATCAGAATCTGAGCAGCTTTCCCATCAGAAGAGAATTAATCTTGGTATTAGCAGCATGCGGTGGTGGTGGCATATGATTTATTCTGGGTCATTCGCTTATAATTTCTTCCACTGAAATCACATTGCACACAACATGGGTAAAATTTTATTCAATAATTCAGGTGCTATTTCATAACAAAGACATTACCTTTTGGGGGGGGGGACATCATTTTCCATCAAGTTGATGATTCTAGAATTCTCTTTCTAATGACACTTATGGATGAGGAATTAAAACCGAAATGTGGTTCTTTTTTATTCCTTTCTCAGCAGACTGTCCGCTCTATTACCACTTTCATAAGATGCAGGCTAAAACTTAACATCGTGCAAATTTTCCATCATTCTGGTCAGCCACTCTATTGCTAATGTTCAGTTGATGCACGTGGCTAGAGAGGGAAAAAAATCTTCAGAAGTGGCTTCATTGTGTTTTACAATAAGTCGATTATTCTTTTAATTTTTTTTTCAACTTTTTTTATTTATTTTTGGGACAGAGAGAGACAGAGCATGATCGGGGGAGGGGCAGAGAGACAGGGAGACACAGAATCGGAAACAGGCTCCAGGCTCCGAGCCATCAGCCCAGAGCCTGATGCGGGGCTCGAACTCACGGACCGCGAGATCGTGACCTGGCTGAAGTCGGACGCTTAACCGACTGCGCCACCCAGGCGCCCCATAAGTCGATTATTCTAAAGGTGGGTCCTGTTTCATTCTTGCCTCCTGAACACTTACTCATGTATTATAACATCCTGCCTCTGCACAAATGAGTATTTTTTTGCATGTGCTCTATCAGCAAGTGGAAACTTAGGGTCGTGGAACACGTAGTTGTCACTGTACCCCACAAAGGGCTCACTGTCATCCCTGTTGGAATATGAGCATCTGATAGCATTTCTCTGTTCATAGCAAGGTGCTGGCTAGTCCCCCTTTCTCCCTAAAGGCATAGGAAAAGGGGAATGTCCTTTTTTCCCTCCCTCCCTCCATCCCTCTCTCCCACGGAAGCAGAAGGGCCCTGGATGGTCTGGAATGAGGGTCTCTCCCCTACTGTAGTGCAGCGGTCACAGGGCAGGCTTGTGATTCGACAGACAGAATCTGAATCCCAGTTCTGCTGCTTGTTGGCTTGCTGCTGTGAACAGGTCCCCAAAGCTCTCTGAGACTCAGTCCTCCTCCGCAGAGCGGGGATAATCGCAACTCCTACCCACAAGGTGTTCTGAGTATTAAGAATATAATGCATTTTAAAAAGGCAGGACGTGCCTGGGTGGCTCAGTCAGTTAAGTGGCTGACTCCTGATATTTGGCTCAAGTCATGATCTAGTGGTTTTGAGATCCAGCCCCAAGTAGGGCGCCGCGCTGAGTGTGGAGCGTGCTTGGGATTCTCTCTCTCTGTCCCTCTAGCACTCTTTCTCTTAAATAAACATTAAAAAATAATATAATGCATGTGAGTTGGTTAGCAGAGTGCCATGCGTACAGAGAGTGAACAACATCACGGCATTGTTATTTGCATCTATGCTGTTATTTGACTGGAGACCCAAATCAGGCATATTAAAAAGAATCAGTTCGGCAGCAAATTATATTCTTACCTAAAAGTTACAAGAACTTTTTTTTTTTTTTTTGAGAGAGAGAGAGTGTGTGTGTGAGCAAGCAGGGGAGGGGCAGAGAGAGAGAATCTGAAGCAGGCCCCATGCTCAGTGGGGAGCCCAACGTGGGGCTCGATCCCATGACTCTGGGATCATGACCTGAGATCGAGAGTTGGATGCTTAACTGACTGTGCCACCCAGGCGCCCCTATAAGAACTTTCTACCATAAGAGGCTCTTAAAAACTGAGAATAAACTGAGGGTGGATGGGGGGTGGGGAAGAGGGGAAAGCGGGTGATGGGCATTGAGGAGGGCACCTGTTGGGTTGAACCCTGGGTGTTGTATGGAAACCAATTTGACAATGAATTTCGTATTAAAAAATAAATAATTTTAAAAAAGAACTTTTTAATTTTTTTTAACGTTTTTTTTGAGACAGAGAGAGACAGAGCATGAACAGGGGAGGGTCAGAGAGAGGGAGACACAGAATCCGAAACAGGCTCCAGGCTCTGAGCTGTCAGCACAGAGCCCGACGCGGGGCTCAAACTCACGGACCGCGAGATCATGACCTGAGCCGAAGTGGGTCGCTCAACCGACTGAGCCACCCAGGCGCCCCAAAAAAGAACTTTTTAAAAAGCAATCAGTGTAAAACCTAAAGTTATCAGGTCCTAAAGGAGAAATGAAAATGGAATGGATTCCTGCGCACGAGCCAGCTCCAAGCTGCCCCACGCCTTCGTCCTCCCCTAAAGCCTGGGGTCCACGGACAAGAATAACAAGACTTGGAATGACAACTGCAAGCTCTTTATTTGCCACACACTCCCCATGACTGATCTGTGTTTTCAAGGAGTCATAAACGCTGCTTGGTCCACACACCAGCCTGGGTTCGCACGGGAACCTTCCAAGACAAGTGCAAGCAGGCGAAGTCTAACTGTCCCCCAACACACTCATAGCTGTAGCATGAAGCATTGCGATGATCATCCTCTTCCTGGCAGACGTTCTCCATGTGGGACAGTTAAAGCTTTACCTTACGCCTGAAAATGCCCCATCTAAAGCCATCGGCCCCGGCGGCTTTCAGCCCCTCAGGAGGCTAGTCTGTCCCGCGTTCTGCACACCTGTCATCACGTCCAGTCCACAGACTGGGAGACCACAGAAAATGAAGGAAGAAAAACGTTCACATTTGAGAGGTAGGCTGAAAGCGTGCGAACGAGTGGGGATGATACTTTCACCTCCTGGATCTCCGTAAACAGCTCCTGACCCACAGCTGGGGTCTCCCGAGGCCCGGACCCGCCACTCTTCTGCGAATTGTCTGTGACTCCTTCCCTCGATTCTCTAACTCTGCACAATTATAACCTGTGCCTCCTGGGTCTTCTCTAATCCAAATACAGTGAGACGTCAATTAACCAGAAAGCTCTGGGAGTGAGGGTTGTGGTTAATTTAATTTTCTAATTAACTGAGAACCAACAGGAAGGGCCGTGCAGGTTCAACCCTCCACTGAAAATCTTAAGGTGGATGGGTCCAACCTTTAACCCTTAAAGTCAATAAGACCAGACTCGACCTGGACGACCCAAGACCTCACCAGCTCGAGGCCCAAGACCGCTTCCCAGCGACAGCGAGAACACAGCTGCAGAGTGCATGGCGACAGCGGTCGAGACCCTCCAGCACGTGAAGTCGCTCACAGGGGCGGCTTTATTGTCCCTCCCCCACTTTTTTTTTTTTTTTTTAAGAAGTGGGGTTAATAAAGGAAGGAATAGGTTGATCGATGGAGGGTTTTTTTTTTTGGCTCAGCTGGGTCCTGGTGAAATTACTCACATGAAACCACCTTTTAGTTGAATAGGAAAAAGTACATTTTCTGATGTGGAATCTCGAGCGCTTTAACAAATGGCTGGTCTTCTCTCCTCTGTTAGTGTAACAGTGGCAGGACTGCTGTCAGGAGGCAGAGGCACTGGCTCATCTGGCCCCTGCTCACGGGGATGCCACACCCCAGGGCGGCCTCTGTGCTGGAGGGCAAGGTCAAACCTTGGGCTTCTGGCCACCACCCTACCTTCAGCAGCACCCACGTTGAGCCTCACCACTTTTAAGATCAAACATCTGTGCTTATCAACAGGCTCTGGCTGAGATGTGTGAGTGGGGCCAGTGAGTGCCTAGAGGCAGGGGCTCGGTCTGGGAGCGGGTGAACTTGCGTGGCAGGAGATACTGAAAGTCTGAGGGCCAGGGAGGAATTAGAGGTTTCTCACCTGAAGGACAGATTGATGGAGGCTGTGTTCTGAGAATTAAGAATTCAGGAGAGATCGGCACTAAGAGGAGCCTGTTCTGGGATGACACACATCCAGAGAAGTGTCTGTAGATACTGAGAAACGCCCGGTGGAGGCTTAGAAGAGTCTGGAACTGGGGCATACATCTGGCACACAGGGACCTCTGGTGGTGTCCTGACCTTGCCGGCTGGAGAGGCCGGCACGGAGAAGGCATGAAGGGCCACAGCGGAGGTGACCACACGATCAGCGGACCAGCCAGTGGGGACTGAAGGCCCACACTGCCCAACGCACTGGGAGAAACAGGGGATCATAAGACATGTCTCCTGCTCTCGAGGATTCTATCACGGAGTAGGACCAGCACACGTGATACTGTGTATGAGACAAAAACACACCGATGAATTAGGGTCCAAAACAGGAGAGTTGTAGAAGCAGCCACGGCTTATGGAGCGTCCTTCCCTTCACGGTTGGCACCTGCTAACTGCATCCTGTAAAGCCGTAAAGCATCTTCGTGTTGAATCTGATGAGGTGCCCCCCCACAACCTTACAGGCGAGGATAAGGGGGTAAGTGCACCAGCTAAAGGCCACGTCGTAAGAAGGTGTTGGGATCATCTGTAATTTCGTGACAGGTTGCGTGTTTCAGACACTGGGCCCCACGGGGGAGGAGAAGGTGCAAGGCAGAGCCAGCGTCATGGGAGGAGTCAGGGAGGCCGGGTTTACCATGGGAGTAAAACCTGGAGATGTGCAGGGGGGCCAGGTTCCTCCTGAAACAGAAAGCCACTGGGAGGGTGGGCGTTTCCAGAGAGGAGGAGGATAAAGATAGAGGCAGCCCCGCTCTTGGTTAGCACTTCTCTGAAGTTCACTATTCACCTACTATTTGCTCACGTGATTTCCTAGGCCTCGTCCTGCCCTGCACATGATTCCCTCGTTACATGATCTAGAGGTTTTACAATTTATCGAGACAGGTACATAAAGCTTAGGCAGTTCTTGTTGGCTCCATCATTGAACCTCTTCGATGCCTTCCAGTTTCTCTCAAAATAAACCTTCAGCCTTACTGTGGCCCCGGGTGCTCCAGGAGGTGACCCATGGCCCCTTCCCATCATTCAGGTGAGAGGTCTTTCCTGACGTCCTTGTAGACATGGCACCAGGTCATGCTTTGACCCCCACCCTATTTTTCTTTGTAGTTCTCCTTGATACCTATTCACTTGTCGATTACCACCTTCTCACGTGGATCTAAGTGCCTCTAGGGTGATGGGCACGGGTATGTGTTCCATCAATTATGTGCTGAATTACCGAATAGACAAATGAATAAGTGAAAAACTCTAGCTTCTTTCTACAGTTACATTGTGCGTGCAATTGAATGTGTACCTTCTAGCACGTAGTAAAACAAAAAAAAAAAAAAGAAGACTATTTGAGATCACGCATTGTCAACATATATATTTGCAATAACAGCTATTCTCACAAGGTTCTTGTAACGTCGCTGTTTAGAAATTAAGTCAGCTTCTATTAACCTGGCTCTTGTAATAATCACCCATCCGCTTCAAAGCTTAGGTGTTTAATCCTTTCAGGAAACATTCAGCTGCTACTTTGGAAAGTTACCATGAGAATTTTGATTAAATGGATTTTGTCTAAGAATAAACTTGCCAATTATATTTCGGGAAATGCCCAGAATGCAAGGAAAATCAATGTACTATGTCGTGCGCAGTCAAGATCTTATCTAGTTCATAAATTTGAAAACGAGAAAACCCCTCATGATTTTCCTAAGTAGTTAGGCACTGAAATAAATCATCACGCAAATACTTTAAAATATATTATTTTGGGAGGGGGTGCACCTGGGTGGCTGTTGGTTAAGCATCCAACTTCGGCCGAGGTCGTGATCTCACAGCCTGTGAGTTCAAGCCCCGCGTCAGGCTCTGTGCTGACCGCTCCGAGCCTGGAGCCTGCTTCGGATTCTGTCTCCCTGGCTCTCTGCCCCTCCCCGCTCTCCCTCCAAAAATAAACATTAAAACAATTTTTTTCATATTACTTTTTGACTCAAAACACAAAAGGTTAATTTTCAAGTGCAAAGGGAGTGAAATAACTTCATGAAATTACTAGAACACTGATCTCTGCCGTGCACAAGAATTTAATTAAATTTTCCTGAAATCATAACACATCCTGGGTGGATGAAATCATCTCAATTTCATTAATTCCTAACTTCCTGTTCTGAGCCTGAAATGAAACGATCTAGATGTCAAGGTGTGATCATGTGAGAAGGTAACACCATCCATCTAACCTCTGGGCCTCACGGTGGGGGGAGGTCCCTGGGTAATGAGGTGGAGTAGCCAACATCACCGTGATGTTCGCACTCTTCCCTGTTTCCTGCCCTTTTTCTAGAATTGCTGAAATCCACAAGAATGCCCTCCTAAATATTTTGCCAACACTTCCACGTAAATTAGATCCTAAAGGCGAGGGTGCTGTGACCTTTGTGGAGACTGAGTGCTCACCAAGGAGCAACTATCCATCAGCCTGAACCAGTTTTCCAAACCAGCTTGAATGACACCACGGGCTTCCTGCCCAGAAAGAATCCAAGCTCTCTGGGAACTGAAGCAGGCTCTTGGACTATCACTTGCAGTGGAGAATATGTTTGAGGAGGAAATAAATCACCAAGAAATAAAACGTAAGCCTTTGACCAATGGAAAACTGTATTAAATTATCTGGGTCCTACTATCTTCATTTTACTTAAATGGCAGCAGAGAAATGTTTTCCTCACCTGGAATCAACTTCCTGTTACCGTTACCAGTCATAAGCCTGCATTTTCCTCATGAGCTTATTCAAAACTCAACCGCAAGCCACCCATTGAGGGGACCGCTTGCTCCAGGCTCCTGTGAGACACGGGCAAGGAAGCAGAGTTCACTGGCTTGGGTGTGAGGGAAGGTCTTCCCAGAAGTACTTGCAGGGATGTGAGACTCATTTTCTGTCTCTGTGGCTACTCTGTCCCTTGCAAAATGGGAAAGACAGACTAGAGACCTGTGGTTTCCAAGTGTGAAGTATCATCTGAGTCAAAAATAAAACCCCTGGGTCCCACTTCTAGAAGCAATGACTCCAAGCATCTTGGGGGGAGACTAAGACATTGTTATGTTCTCCAAGTCATTTTGATGTTCATCTAAATTTGGCAACTACTGGGTGTGAAGATAACTGTTGTCTTCAGAGTCTCAAAAGAACTGTTCTGAGGATGTACATATGGCCGGAGAGGGTTTAGGGAATAATTTAGCATTATAACTCATTCACCCCACACATTTTTGAGTGCCCGTGGCAAGCCATGCACTCATGCAGGTGCCAAGCATGTAAGAGTCGGGGGAAATGTAGGCATTTCCTGCCCTCACAGAGCTTAACTGTATCAGGTGGTGACAAGAGTGATGGAAAAAATGAGCATCAGAGAAAGACAGGAAACACACGATGCAAAAAATTCCTGTGCGTTGCTAGTCACGAGCTCCTTGTGGAGCTGATACAGGCCTAAATGTGCCCACACCAAAGGCAATACCACAAGCAATGGGCTCTGTGAGAGCTGGGCTACAAGGGGAGGGAAAAGACTGGAAGGACCACACGCTTCCCTCCTGCCATGACAATGTGGGGGCCGACAAGGGAGCTGTCCTCGCTCATAGGACAAAATAAATGGTAGGTAGAGTCCTGTACCCTAAATGCAAGCTATAAGAACTACATTTTGGGTTGGCCACATCACTTCTCAAGATGCTGCTTCCATAGCTTAGAGCAAAGAAGGTCGTCCTGGGCCTTGACTTGCTCACTTGACTAGCTAGTCTTCTTCTAAACTTTGGCTTAGATGCTTACATTTATTCTTTAAAAAAAAAATTTTAAATATTTATTTTTGAGAGAGAGAGAGAGAGAGAGAGAGAGAGAGTAGGGGAGGGGCAGAGAGAGAGACAGAGGGAGACACAGAATCCCAAGCAGGCTCCTGGCTCCAAGCTGTCAGCACAGAGCCCGACCCAGGGCTCTAACCCACACACGGCGAGATCATGACCCAAGCTGAACGGCGAGATCATGACCCGAGCCGAATTTGGATGCTTAACTGACTGATCCACCCAGGCACCACTAGATGCTTACATTTCTATGGAGAGGCCTCTAGCTCTCTCAAGATTGGGTTAGAAAGCCTCCCCACCCTCATCTTACAGCAACAATCCTGTGATGTTGTGTTAAAACTGTCCCTTCCTTTTAGTTTCTTGGCTCCCTGAGGGCAAGAAGTGTAACACTATGTTCCTGGATTTGGCAGGAGACCCAGCGCATTCTAAGCCTTCTTCTGCCCCCTCCTGAACGATGCAGGTCACTTTCAGAATGTGTCTGGGCTGCAAAGACCAATAATGACCTAGGTCTACAGCTATGGTGTGAAGTCCAAGTCTCTTAGGTTCATTTTCTCTTTTCTTTCCACTCTTTCACCCTCTTGATTGTGTTCTCCTCCAGATCCACATCCTGCCCTCTGTCTCGCTTGCTCAAGCCCCTCACCTAACAGGGCTATTTCTCACCATGATGGTTTCTCCTTCCTGCATGTGTACCCACCTTACCCAAATTCCCATCCTTAGGTCTTCTCCCTTTTTTTTTAAGTTTATTTATTTCTTTTGAGAGAGAGAGAACACAAGTGGGGGAGGGGAGAGAGGGGCAGAGAGAGAATCCCAAGTAGGCTCCACACTCTGAGTGCAGAGCCTGATGTGGGGCTCAATCTCATGAACCACGAGATTGTGACCTGAGCCGAAATCAAGAGTTGGGCTCTCAACCTACTGAGCCACCCAGATGCCCCAAGTCTTCCTGTATTTGGCTGTCTGCTCTTTCCATGGCCCTCTGCTTGCCTCTCTGCATTCTGACATCCAGGGGTCTCTCACAGGGAGGGGCGGCTGCTCTTCTGGTAGGGGCAGCTCTGATCAGTACTGCAGAAGCTCCATGGATGCTCCAACAAATGGCATATATTTTGAGCCAATATTACTTTGATTCTCCAATGATTTCTCTAATTTGGTGACATTTTTACCCCTTTTATCCTGATTTAACCTACCTTGTGCATGACACAGAATGATCTGGTGAAAATCTGGAATTTTAGAAATGTTGCCTGTTGGCATGGAAGGTCTATGTAACATCTATACTCATCTGTAAAGGATCAAGTAATGTCATCATTGCCATAATGCCCAATGAGATCAAGATCTGTTGGGGCCAATGGGTAGGTATTCCCACAGAAAAGACAGACAGAGGCAAACATGATGGGGGAGCACAGTAGAACATGAATTTATTGTGTGATGATGTTCTGGGTCAATAGGGGGCACTGGAAACACCAGAGAATCATAAATTATTGCAATGAAGGAAAAGCTACATATATACATATAAACCCTCAGAGAACCCATTTTAGAGTTAAGATAAGTAATATGATCCTGGTTGTCATATCAGGGAGGACAGAGCCGAGCCAACCCAACCCATTACTTTAAGAATATCTCGGAGGGCCACAGAAACTGAACAAGGAATTTGGAAAGAGCAACGTTTTTCATGAATATATCCTGTTACTCTGCAATAAAGGATTGCTTTGCTGGAAGAATCATACCATGAAGACCAGCCCATGATCAGGGAAAATAATAGAAAATGTGGTTAACATGGTGCTTCCTGCCTTCTACTGGAAAGCATCCAACCCTCTCATCAAAGCTGCTGGTGTTCAAAGGCTGGAGTGTCCAGACCTCTGCCTGCCTATTCCTCAGGGCTCTGGGTATTGGGTAATCAAACACCATTCTTCTTGTTTTCTCTATAAATGCTCGCTGATGGCAGTTCATATGTAAGATTCCATTTCCATTCTAGCGAGTTCGTCTACACACAGGTACCATCAAAGGGGAGCTAAACTCTGTCGATTAATCCCCACTGGGCAGATGATAATGGTGGGTATGTCATGGCCTGTGCCCACCAGGATCTCATCTAAACTTCACATGTGAGTATGTAGCATCTCAAGGGACACATGAGAGATTTTTGTCCCAGAGATGGAACAACTTTCTCAAAGCCACAGCAACTGGTGGCAGAATCCAACCTGGGACTCAGGTCCATGCCTGTCGGCTTTGCCTCCTTCCCCTGCAGAACCTGACAACAACTGGCCAGCTGTGAGAGTGACACCAGAGAATGCATCTCAAGTGTGGAGGGGTGGGGGGTGGGGGGGATCTCCAAAGTAGAAGGCAGAGCTAGCGTGTGATGGACAGTGCCTGGTTAACAATGTGACAACTTAGGCATGAGCCGTGATAACTCAGAATGTCACCACGGTTTTCCATTTTTTGCACATAAAATTTGATTGGCATGCTCATCTGATTCTTACTGGGTTTCCCTAAAAGTGGATGATAAATCAGAGTGGGAGAGGGAGGTGCTGTGATACAGTCTGAGAAGACTTTTCATCTTGCGCTCATTGGCCCTGTGAGCTGGTCTCATTGCCTCATCCGGACGCTGGCCTTCCAGTCTCCATACCTCCACATCCGGCTCCTGGCCACTCTTCCAGACCCCTTCCAGCACTCATACGGCTGCCCAAGGTTAGTCCCCTCCAGCAAATGGTCTCTGAATGCTTCCAGATCCCTGTGGCCGCCTCCTCCAAGAGACACGCATCTATCTGCCGCTCATGCCATTTCACGTTATAAGGCTTTAAATTGCCCGCAATGGTTCAGGTCTTTACGTCTTGCCTCCTGACATAAATTAGGATCTTCCCAAAGGCCAGGGGATGCCACAATCTCTGTCATTACAGGGAATAGTCTTTGCCCTGACAGACATCTGAACTTGAGTCCCAGCATCACATGCCAATGCTCTGTGGTCTCAGCTGTAACATGAAGACAATTACACAATACACGGGACAATTAGAGGAGATATGTGGATAAAGTCCTAAGCGGGAATGTCTGGTGTGAAACGGCTACTTAATGATCATTGAGGGATTATGCCCATGGATGCTGGGTGAAGCCAGGCTCTCACCAGGGAGATTTAAGAATCCTTTCATGGGGGAAAAAAAAAAAAAGAATCCTTTCATGGATCTAAGAAATGGGTATTATTTTAAATAATTCAGTAACATCTTTTTAAACAGCTGAGTCATAAATCATTTGGAGGCAAGAAAGTACCATTGTATCTTTTCATATAATTATTGGTGGTGCATACAAGTTTCGTATATTAAAACAGGCTAGAAGTCTTTATATATGATATGTAGGAATAAACGGCATGCCCTATAAAGCAATCTGCAGGAAATGTTTTAGTACCAAATGATGTTTTAAAAATAGACACAAAGCAAAATGTGAGTGCTTCCATTAATTGGAGAATCCAAAGGAAGCAGAGTGAGGGACAGGAAATTAAGGTATTTTATGACTCTAAGTATTCAGTTCAGAAAGGCAAGGCAACAGTTCAAGCCAATAACATAAGAATTCCAAGTATTTGCTCATTTACCTTTTCAACTTCAGCCTGAGACTGCATTAATAGTTTTCTGATTGTTCACTCTGGGCCTTGCCAGAAACAGTCACATGTTAATAATTATTGTAGCTTGTGAATTATGTGCCGCTTTGTCACCAAGTTCATTTGGATGTACTGAATCTGATGAGCTAATAATTCTCCCTCCTCTACGGTCTGGCAGGTTTGAGATTTTCAAGAGGACTATGGAAATACACGCCACCCACGATGGGTGGAAAAGGAAGGGAAAATGTGAAGAAGGCAGGTGACTACGGAGTCTGCTCTTACCAATGGATAAAGGGAACAATGGACAAAGAGAACTTAGCGCTGAGTTAGTTGCCCCACAGTGAGACTTTGGTCGATATCGTCAGCATCATCACCGCTAGTCACTGTGGTTATCCTATTGACTGGAAAGAGAGATGGGACACAACTCTGAACTTGGAGAATGAAGATCCCTGCAAAAAAGGCCCGTCTGCGTGGTGGCCTCAATGGTTCCTTAAGTTCAGTTGACAGTTTGATAAGGACAGTCTGAACTGGGCACACCTTCCGTTATCCTGTTTCAACAGTGAGGAACTTTCAACTCAGGGAAGCCATTGTTTGCCTGAGGATGCTCGTCAGCACCGCACCTCGATCCAGAATGTGCCTCCGGACATCTGCCCTCTGGCCAGGGACCACCCCACACTCCGCCTCTGCAAACAGCTTCAAGCAGTGGGCGGGGAGGGGGGGGCGGAGAAAGGGGGGGCAGGGGAGGGTGACCCTTGTGAGCTAGCACAGTCCCCTACAGTCATCTACACGTCAAATGTGTACATTCCACTGCTGTTTCAGCAAAGATTAGTGTGTGAAAGACTGGGCTCCCCAAAGAAAAAAGCCCTCACGTTGACATAAAAACCCGGTTTGCTTATACCTGCACGTGTAATTTCCTCCAGATTCCCTTCCTGGATCATCAGACGGGCCACCCTGTCTTACGGGACATGTGAGTAATTGCATTATTACCCGTCTGGAGAAATAAAGCAGAAGCTTAGACGCCAACGACAAACTTCACCCGCCGTTTTTTGTAGGGCCTATATATACACACACAAACTCGTATATATGCATGTGCATGCTAATTGTTATACGAACACATTTGTCATTGGGGGTGTCAAAATTTTGAGACCCTACCACACTGTTAGCTCTCTCACTTCCTTTGGAATACTTATTCACTCAAGGGCAGAAAAGAGAATTCTGCAGGGGGCAGCAGTGTGATTTCTAGGGGCCTTTACCTTCTGCCCGCCTCCACCTCTGGAAGGTGATGGCCACAATACCCACCAAGCCGAGAGAGGAAGCTAAGAAAAACACTTTCTTAGAAAACACAGGGCCACATGGACCCAGATGCTGGAGATGCTGGCACCAGGCAGGGACTGACCCAGGCAACGGCCCCCACGCCTGTGTCTCGCACAGGACACAGCTCCCGAAGACACTACACACAGAGCCTGCCATTCCCCACCAACGTTCTCCCCTGATCACTGGAGATTTATGGCCCAGAAAAAGGAAAACCCACAAATGGATGCTCCCTTCTGCACTCCCCCAAAGCAACAGAACACATACATCACCCAAAAAAGGGGTGTTTTAGAGGAGACAGGTGATATTACCAGAATATCACAGCCGGACATGTCCCACAATCAGCTTCACCCGGGGTGCACAGATACCATCTCCTCCCACCTGCACCAACACTTCTTATTTCGAAGAATCGCCCAGGCTCAGGGAAAACTGAATAGATAAAGCGACGAACACCTGCATATGTAGACATCATGAACTGCTGACAATTTTACCGCATTTATGCCCTCGCTTTCTCTGTATATATGTGCATCTATTTGTACATACGTGTATATGTGCACACACAAACTTGCTTTTGTTAAACCCTCTGAAAGTCGCATACAAACAACACTCCAAATACTCGGCACACATTTCCTTGTAAAGACATTCTTCTAAACCGCCACAGACTGTACCTTCTGCCTACACTAGAACGCCTGCAATAGTTAACATGAATAGAGAGCCCCATTGAAATTTCCTAATTTCCCCCCAGGGTTTTTATAACTATTTCTTTTGATCAAGAAACCAATCAAGGACAATGTTTTGCATTCATTGTTATTTCTATTTTATCTCTTTTAACTTCATATATCCTCCTCCTCGACCTCACCGTCTTCCAGATTGTTTCATTTTTCCTGCTGACACTACTTTTTTTTTGTTTTAGTTTTATAAACGAGCACAGTAGTCTTCTACAAAACCCCACAACCTGGACTCATCTGATTATTTTCTCATGATTAGATTCATGTCAACATTTTTGGCAATGATATTACATAAAGAATGCACTGGGTTGGTTATTCCATGCTATCAAGAAGCATATATTTTGTTCCAACATTGACGGGACTGACTCTGACCAGTTGGTTAGGCAGCATTCATTAGATCTCTCCATCAGAAAGGTAATTTTATTTTATTTTTGTTTTGTTTTGAATTAGTAAGAATTTAAGAGATGACACCTCAAGATTTTGTGGGTATCTTATTCCCTATTAACCTGTCCCAGAGATTTTGGCATTCACTGGTGACTTCTGCCTGGGTCAACTATGATACAGGGAAATGAAAGATCATAATTTCCTGAATCCATAATGATTTCTATATTCATCAGAACACATTCTGCTAAAAGAGAACTTTCCATTATCTTTACACATCATGTATTTTTTTTTAAGGTAAATTCTTAAAGCAAAATTTGGGATCTAAAAATTTACTGTTGCAACCCAGGCAACTCTTCATTCCGGGGTTCTCCGTGACCTCCAGTGGGGTCAGCTCTTCGTTCCGGGGGTCTCCGTGACCTCCGATGAGGTCAGCTCTTCGTTTCGGGGGTCTCTGTGACCTCCGATGGGGTCAGCTCTTGCAGGCAGGTTGTCACATCAACGTATTTTTCAAGGGGGCCTGAAATGCATCTATTTTTTTTTTTTGATGGCAGCTGGATGGTACATCTATTTTTTACAAAACGACCTCCAATTTCTTTACTTCTCCTTCCAAAATGATACAATTTATTCTGCTTTGCTGCTTTCACACACTGAATAAAAACATAGAGAGAGAAAATGTCTAGCAATAGGTAGAAAATGATGTATAAAATTCTGTAGCTTTGAAAAAATGGCTAGCATTCGTTCAAAAATATCTTTGGCTTCATCCCGGGTTAACCCCGGCTGACTCCGGGGGTTAACAGAGGAAAGAAGACTTAGCATCAACCCTCAAAAAGACCTCACCATTCCATATTTCCATATCCAAAGAAGAAGTTATTTAAAATTAAGAGACACTTCCATTATAGCCTGAAGGTACAGTTCTGAAGTTCCCGATCTAGAAGTAAGATGAAGTCCTCCTTTCTGTAACAGCCAATGATGGGGTGGATTTGGGGTCAAAGCTGGTCTCGCTCACCTGGCAATGCAATGCAGGTGCCCAGACGGCTCAGGTGGCCTGGTCTACAAGTGAGTTCATTTCAACGTAAGTTCTAGGAGTTGTATGGATCACCTGGTTGGACTGTGGTCCCAGCTCCGTCACTAAATGAATGAAACAGAATCACTTTGGTGGTTCTACATATGCAAAATGTGGGTAAGAATACCTACCTCATGGGATTCTGGTGAGGACTGTCAGTTAATGTAATGAAACAGCTTATAATTCTTAGCATATAACGCACATTCGGTAACTATTAGCTGTTTTGTTTTGATGATGATTACAAATATTATTATTAATCTGACTATTCTGTCCCCAAAAGTGTTCAACATAAGATAGAGTAGGACTCCCAAAACAATTGAGGAGTCCCTCCCACGGTGAGGAATATAGAAGTATGGACTTGCTCAAAAAGCAAAATGCTGGAAAACAACACTATTCCAAATGCACCACGCAATAAAGAGGAGAAAATGCCCAGTTAGGAGACAAATTACAACATACTAATACAGAGGATTAAAGCCTACTGTATGGGGATAAGTTCTCGGAATTAATGAGGCCCATACTTCAAGTTATTAACCAGAGAGATTAGTGTTATGGGCCGGTGGGCAGGCAGACCAGCTCCAGCGCGGGGCCACCGAGTGGATACCTGAAACTACCGATTGCACGTCAATTAACCACAAGAGGTCATTGGATGCACAGAGAGCTGAACTGAAGTTTCCTCTGTAGGACACAAGTGTATTTCTTACATGCTTCACATATTCACGGGCATCGTGACATGTGCTTTTAGCAGAATTGCCAAATTTCAAGTCCCGTAACGTTTAGTCCATAATGTTCTATCCCATTATGTTGATCCACTAGGAAGAAGAGCCCATCTCACTGTTAACCACGTGATGATTAATGAGAGATTATGTATTTCTAAATATTAAAAATACTTGTCAAATACAGGGGTGGTGAAACTGTTTAATGACAGTCCGATATTTCATGTGCTGGTGCCGCCCCATATATTTATTTCCCACCAGAACAATTTCATGAGTAGGGACAAAGTAGAGAACCAACGGCAGCAGCCTCAGCCTTCCAGCATGGCTACAGCTGGTCACATGTTGGCACCAGTCATGACTGCCGTCTGCTCAAGGCCACGGCCCACCAGCCTTTCACCACACATCGCAATCTCCACATGTCCAGCAAACTGCCTGATGCTGGCAGATTCCCAAAAGCACCATATGAGCAAAAAAGCCGTCCAACACGTACTGGATGGTTGAGTGTAGATGCACATGGCTTCTGAGGCAGCTCCGGTCGGGGCTAGGAATGGGCCACGCACACCTGGGGCTGACCCGGCCAGACTCTTCAAGGTGAGCAGGCAGGCAAACGTACCTGTCCACGGGTAGGGAGGGTGTTGGACCCCCTCATTCTAGTGTGGCACTCATTTACTGAAAGGCAGGTGTTTGTTTACGAAGTCAGTAGGAGTCATGGGAAAAGATGTATGCCTTAGGAAGTGATCCACATCACTCAGGGACAACAGACTTGTCTCTGTCATCTCAGGCTGCCATAAACAAATACCCCAGACTGGGGCTTAGCCAACAGTTACTTCTCCCAGTCTGGAGGGTGGGAAGTCCACAGTCAAGGCTCTGACAGATCAGGTTCCTGATAAGGGGTCTCTTCTTGGCTTGCAGATGGCTCCTAGAGAGAGAAAGAGAGAACGCTGGTCTCTCTTCCTCTCCTTGCAAGGACACTAATCCCATCGTGAAGCCCCATCTTCAAGACCTCATCTAACACTAATCACCTCCCAATGGGCCAGTGCCCAACACTGTCACACTGGGGGTTAGAGCTCCAGCAGGACTCTTGGGGGGACACAAACATTCAGTCCACAACAAGGCTGATACTAAAAGTGTAGTGAATAAGGGCCGACTGATATTAACTGGTGGCACCTACAGCCTTCCTCCGTCCTGCCCGACGCTTTATTCCCTACACCCTGCCCTATTCTCTGTCATCCACGACCGTGTGGTCTGTCTCCTGCCCTCGGGCTGTGCCCAGCTCACAGGGGCTTCTGGAACTGCTCCCACCTCTACTCAGAACACTTCCCTGCACTTTTCATGATTTGCCCCCCCCCCTTCACACCAATCTCTGCTCAGACATCACCTCCTGCAGTAGTGTCCCCTGGACACCCATCCATCTGCTTGCTCCCTTTCTTCCTCTCAGTTCTGCTATTCTGCTCTTGTCTTCTTCCGAGCACCCCGCCACCGCTCCCAGAAAATAGGCTTATTTTTTGCGAGCATATCTGCCTCCTCCCTTCACGTAGGGCCAGGTCTGTGCTGTTCACTGCTGTGCCCCCCAGGACATTCAAGGTCTCCAGCACGTAGTAAGTCCTTTAAAAATGTTTACTGAAAGAATTAATGAAAACTATAATGTTGGCCCCTTCTCTCCAAATGTGCAGGAGGGAGACAGGTTAACCCTATTCAGAGCAGGGATTGGACAGCTCCCGTGTGGTCTGTATATGCGAATGTCTTCATACAGCAACTGCCACAGGAGGCGTTATAGAGAAGACACTCTTCTGTCTCAAATGACTCAGGAGCAAGACTGGCAATGGTGCCAGCACATCACAAGGAGAGCCAGTCCTTAGCAAGCCAACCTCCCCCGCCTGCCCGCTCAGGGCTCTATGAACCTCAGCTCATGGGGTCCACTTAACAACATGATAAGGTGCGTATTACTACCCTAGTCTTATACACATGAGACTACAGATGTAAAATAACTTCTTCAAAGTCATGTAGCTGGTAGCTGTGGGGCTGGGGTTCCAACTACAGTCTCTCTGACTCCCAAACCTGTGGTTTCTTCAAGTGCCCCCATTAGGACCGTGACAGATATAGTCCTATTTCTGGAAGCACGGAGAATGTCCTGCATGAAAATAGGCCAGTTTCCAGGAATTTTGTTTATAAGTCACTCAGTTAAAACATCAGCACATACAGGGGCACCTGGGGGGCTCAGTCAGTTAAGTATCTGACTTCGGCTCAGGTCGCGAGCTTGCGGTTTGTGGGTTTGAGCCCTCTGTGGGGCTCTGTGCTGACAGCCTGGAGCCTGGAGCCTGCTTCGGATTCTGTCTCCCTCTCTCTCTGCCCCTTCACAGCTTACACTCTGTATCTGTCTCTCAAAAACAAATACACGTCAAAAAAAATTTTTTTTAAACATCAGCTTGTACAGCCTTCAAAAGGAAAGAAATTCTGATACACGGGACATGGATGAACGTTGAGGAGTTAATACTGAGTGAGATAAGCCAGTCACAAAAGGGTGAATGCTGTGAGATTTCACTTCCATGAGGCACCCAGGGCACTCAAATTCACAGACACAGAAAGTAGAAGGGTGGGAGCCAGGGGCTGGGGGGTGGGGGTGGGGACTAGTGTGTCACAGGGGCAGAGTTTCAGTTAGGGAAGATGGAAAGTTCTGGAGATGATGGCGGTGATGGGGGCACAACAAGAATGTCCTCAATGCCGCTGAACCGTGCACTTAAGCATGGTCAGAGTGGTAGATTTTATATTATCTATGTTTTATCACCATACATTCTTTTGAATATTACAAGTAAAACACATATTGACCTTGAGAAAGAGTCCTCATATATTTAATATTGCTTCTGGTTTATCACAGGAATTGCTTCCCCAAAATGTTCATCACAGCTGGCCTGAAAGAGGACTTGGGAAATGTATCACAATAAATTAAAACAAAAAACCAGCAGATACCAAAACACTGTTGAACACACTTATGATCTACCTGCAGGCTTCACAGAGCCCCACATTCAGCACAAACAGCACCCTTTGCCAACGAGGAGCCATTGACAAGGTGCTCATCACAAGCTATGCCCTTTATTTATTTTTAATTTATTATTTATTTTTGAGAGATAGAGCATGAGCATAGGGGAGGTGCAGAGAGGGGGGGGGGAGAGAGGGGGGAGGGAGAGAGAGAGAGACAGAGAGAGAGAGAGAGAGAGCTACTAGGGGAGAATCAGAGAGAGAGAGAGGGAGAGAGAGAATCCCAAACAGGCTCTGCACTGTCAGCACGGAACCCAATGTGGGGCTCAAACTCACAAGCCGTGAGATCATGACCTGAGTCGAAAAGCAAGAGTCAGATGCTTAACTGCCTGAGCCCAGATGCCCCCACATGCCACATCCTTAAAACGGCCTCACAAAGGCAACGTGATAGCCTCCCCTTTGTATGAAGAAATGGGGATCTACACCAGTAATTATCAATAAAATAAAAACAAGGAAGTCAAAATAAAGAGTTCGTTTTAAGTTTTCTCCAGGGCTGGCCCCTGAAGAGAATCATCAAGGGGAGGAGCATAGACAATGGGCCCTTCGGTTCTGGATCCCCATTTCCTCAGCCTCCTCCCTGTAGGTGCACAGCTAATCCTGTCCTTAACGTCATCAGTCCCATGGAAGTCATTTTGTGCCCATCCCTGGAGTATGTAAAGGTGACAGGATGCAGGGAGAGGGAAACGAGGCCGTGCATGGTGGGGCCAGGAGGCTTTCCTGGGGGTGATCAGAGCAGAGGTGGGAAGGGCGTTCCACGTAAGTCCAGCCAAATCAGACTTCTGCCAGGAGCACGGGCCGTCACCACATACGGGACACGTCTTGGAATGGTGCGTCCCCCGGTGGTGGCCTGGCCTCGCTTGTGCCTGACTTCCATTGCCACGTGGTCATCTAGAAACACTTCCAAGTAACAGACCCAGTACTGGCAAACCATCACCTATCGGAGGCTTTCTACTCCCCCTACAATCGCTCCCTTTCTAGATTTAGCCATTTCCTTCAGCGTCTGTTTGTAAGTTACATTTTGATCACTTCATCTAATGCACTGATGGCATCTCCTTTTTCTTCCTCCGGAAGTAATGAATTAAAAAGCATCCGTGGACATCCATAGCCTCTTGGCTCAATGTCCCAAGAGGTAAATCAACAGGGTCAACGCCGTCTCTGCCTCCAGGCAGGGGAAGGGGAACAGGCTGGACAAACGGCATATAAGCACCACCATACGTTACGAGCCCGATGTTTTCAGTGACGTGCGGTGGGGCACGGCTGACGTGTGGCCCGTGGTGGGGAGCAGGGAGTGCTGGCCAAGGGAGCGGGTGCCTGCCTTGCCTTTCGGCGAGCATTGCTCTACGATACTCTCGCTGCTCCTAAGGCAGCCTCAGTCCCTTTAAAATCCTCAGAGGAAGGTGTCCCCCGCCGTTGCTCTGTGCATTATGCTTTCACACGCGGCCATGACTGGGGAGTGCCGGCCTTCAAAGTCCAGGATGCTTGAAATGATTTCTGCCCGGCGAGCAGGATCCGGGGACATAAAAGGAAACAGCAGCCTCGGCGTGGGCTGGCCCCGGGCACATCTCAGGTGACTTTGATTCTGGCTCACCCCAACTTCTCTGTGCAGCCCTCGCGAGCCCCTGGGTGGTGTTCTCATCTTGGCCGAGGCCTCCCACATCACTTGGGAGTGTGTTCATCGTCCCGCCCTCTCCTCCCCTCCCTACACGATGTCTGCTCAGAGCCCGGATTCAGGAAAAGGGCCTGATGACCTCATCCACACTGGCGGCCCTACCGGGAGCACCCAGAGCCCCCGGCTTTGGGCGCGTAGGTGCATTCTCCCTGAAGCACCACACTGTACAGCAAAGGAGGAACCGTAGCATCTCAGCCGGGCGGTGGGAGAGGTCTTGATTTTGCAGATTCTTTTTTGGCTCCTTTGTTCTTCTAGCGCCTCCGAAGTCACATGGCATGGGTATTTGCCCGGGGGTACACTGGCTGTCTCCTCCTATACCCGGACAAGCAATCTGTCCCTGCACCCCACTCCCTGGCCCCCTTCTCCCAAACCCCTGGAGGGAATCTGTCTGCCTGGCGTCCAATGTCCACAGGCTCGCCAGTCAGGACACCTGGAACCAGGCCCAAGCCTGTACCTCGCCCAGCACAGGTGAGCACCAGAAAATACTCAGCGTTTCCCACCTTCTCTTCAGAAGCTTGAGCCTCGTCCGGAGAAGGGGCAGGAGGATTACCGTCCCACACCGGCACGAGGTGACCTGTCTTCCTTTCAGCATTTCACGCAAAGTTGGAAGGGGATTTTTTTTTTTTTTTTTTTTTTTTTTTTGGCAGACAGCTGAAATCTGTCGCGAATCAGGAGCGGCACTGTGACTCAGACAAGCAGAGAATTCCGCAAGTGCTTCAGGAGAGCGAGAGCACACTCAGGCAAGCGCACGCAAGCTGCTTCATCATTCGGGTTTGAAAGGTTCCTCAGCACTTGGTGGGATGAGATTCTGGTTGTGTTGAAGTCATCGGGCTTCTTCACTCAATTTCTTCCGCAACAGTTCCCGCTGGAGTGCGCCTACTGACATGAAGCGTAGATGAAACCCTGCCAGGACAATTCTGCAAGTATTTTAGCCGGTTCTGAAGTGAGAGCGTTGGGAAGGATTTACACCTCATACTCCCAGAAAGAGACAGAAGGGCTCTCAGTGAGTCACGTTCGAAGGGTCAAGTGCTTTTTTGTGGGCCATCCCCCAATTTTAATTAATCAGCTCAAGTTGCTGAACTAACAGTTTTCGAAAGACACGAGGGATATGGGAACGAGACAGAGGACACATTTAGATGGACAACGGGTTTGAATTCAGCCAAGAACCTGAATGTCATTAGTCAACCACTCAAGAGTCTACTGCTGGCTCTATCTTGTCACAAAATCTGACCCAGCCTGAGACTGGGCAGAGAAACCCAATTATCTCCCTGGGCTGGTGTGACAAGCATGAGACCATCCTGTACTCCTATCCAAGGCCACCTTGGATGTGGGAGGACAGGGCTACCCCAGTGGTTCATAAACTCCATGCGTTGTCGAGGGCTGATTCAAATCACGGTTGACACAAAACCGATGACAAATTCTAGCTCCAAAAGTGAAAAGAAGGAGAACCCCAAACACTCCGCCAGTGGATTAATTCACACACTACAACCACGCTGGCACTGATGCTGCAGATACGGGTCTTCGGTACGGGGTTAACGACCCTCTGCATACCTGGCCAGCCAGATGTACCCGCCGCAGCCACGTATCAGAAAAGAGCCACCTGGATGACTTGTTAGAACACGGTTTGCTGAGCCTCACACCCAGAGTTTCTAATTCAGTGGGTTTGGGACAGGACCCCTGGGAATCTGCTTTCTGAACCAGTTCCCAACAATGGTGCCACTGTGGGCCGGGGACCACACTTTGAGAACCACTGCCTAGCTGCTCGGCACTGAGTGAGACGAGCAAATCAGGCAGCTCTTTGTTCCTCCCAACTCCTGTCTTTACCAGAGAATACGCGAGCACCTACTGACCACACGCTTGCGGTGTGGGCGGTGGGATTATGTTCACCAACATCACTATCCAAAACCTTTCAAATTGCCACTCATGTTCCACAATATAAAATAAACTTTGCAGGACAACCTAATCACATACTTGCACAATCAGAATCAAGGTTTCAGGAGACAGTATCTACTCGTACTCCTCTGTACTCGGCTCATTTCGATTTTTCCCTCTTCTACTCAGTGCACTCCTCCAACGTCCTTTTGGATGGAATTCTAGCAGTAATTGGAGGGGGGAGGTCAAGAAAACATAAGTGCAAGTAAAAAAACAGACTTGTAGCTTCTAAATTGTTTTTAATGTTTATTTATTTTTGAGGGAGAGAGACAGACAGACAGACAGACAGACAGAGTGTGAGCAGGGGAGGGGCAGAGAGAGAGGGAGACACAGAATCTGAAGCAGCTCCAGGCTCTGAGCTGTCGGCAGAGAGCCCGACACGGGGCTCAAACCACGAGCTGTGAGAATGTGACCTGAGCCCAAGTCGGACACTTAACCTAGTGAGCCACGCAGGCACTCCACGCTTGTGGCTTTTAGATTCCAAAGGAAATTAGTATTTAAGAAGCATGCAACAACCCTTGGTATTTTTACCAATTCATGCTTTTCAAATTGTCAGGGGCAATCCAATTAGAAATGCCAGGAATGTGAAGGCAGAAATCATTTGTCAGAGTCATCTGAGAAAGCCCAACTAGGAGACTTAAAATAAAAAGGATTTCTCCGTGTTGGTAAAGGACGCAGTCCAAAATTACACACGCTATGTATGGACACAACTAATTTTCCTTCTTATCATGACGTGGCTCAGCGTCAGTGAGACTGAACAACCATGGAGCCGGTGGCTGAGGCCAGCCCCCCTTTCAGGGAGGAGCCATCCAGGTCTCCATCTACACGTGTCACTGCCTGTCACCTTGCCAGTAACCCTGGGAAACCACTGATCGGTTCCACTGTGCAAAAACGGTTATTGATTATGTCAGTTCTTGGCTCTCGATTGTTTCCACGGACCTTGGGAAACCTCATCCCTGGAGGTGTCCTGTGCTCACCTAGGAAAGAAGGGTCTCTTGTGACAGGACACGTGCTGGTAACGCACAACCTTCCATCACACAGAAGAGGAGCTCAGGCAAGATAATAAAGTCAGAGAGCTTTCCCTGCACATTCAAACTCTTTGTAAATGAACCTGCCCATCTCATCATGCGACTCTGCTCCGGAAGACAATTCTGAGACACCTTGAAGGCTTCGCAGGGAATAAATTATATTAAGACTCTGGCGAAACTGAGTACCGTGGTGACGAGGGGCTCACATCCGTCTTTCGTGCTTCTGACTTTCTTTTTCCCATCTTTTAACTATTTTAGTAGGTTCCACCCAGCCGGTTCCTCCACCTGACGTTCAAGAAACCTGCTGATCTAAAAGATCCTGATGAGATCATCCACCCAAGGCACCGCCTGCACCTGGGTTGCACATTAGAATCATCCGGAGGTGCTGTTAAGTCACCAGTGCACGAACCCTGCCCCAGACCAATCAAATAAGGGTCCCCGTGGATGGGAACCGGCACCTGCATTTTCAAAAGCTCCCTCCATAATTTTACTGTGCATCCAAAGTTGAGAACCACCACCCTGTCAACGGCCATCCTCTGCCACCAGATGGAATATATTCCAACAGAAACGCGAAGGCGCAGAGTCAGCCTGGGACTGGGGAATGACTCCTCCCATCAGGGAGGTGACAGGAGAGGAGACTCTTCCCCGGCATCCTCCAGTTCTGGTACGTTTGCCACAGCTGCTACCTCCTTGCACTCTGTCTGTCTCTTCCTGATTCACGGTCAGGCACACAGGGTCCGAGTGGCCCTCTGGGAGGACACACTCCTCCCCAGAGCTGCTGACACTTCCGTTTTGCTCAGAGCCAGGCTCTTGATGAGCTCAGGACAAGACAGCAGCCCCGGGTGCTGAATGAGGGTCTATGAAATCGGCCAGGAACACAGCAGGATGCACACTTACCCCAGGAGACAGAGAAAAGCTGTCCTCCCCCACTTCTAAGAGGGGCAGTGAATGAGGGCTGTCAGGCTGGCATAGCAATTAGGGAATCCGAGCTGTGAATTCGGCTCCATCGGTGAACTCCAAGCATAAATGGGCCACGCTCTGCTCCAATTTGAGTCGAACCCCATAGTAACAGGTTCTCATTTTACTAGATCTCGTTGCCCATGAAAGGTGATCTCTCCCTCCCCAGAAAGTATGACACAATACAGTGGTCTCTCCGGGGTCCTTTGTTTCTTAGCTTTGACCAAAGGTATGTGCGGATCATTCCTTGCCCTACGAATTTTACATGCTCCGTTAGACCTGTGTGTCACGGTTCTGTTCCTTCAAATCGGTGCAGGTACTATAGTTTATGTTTGCTTTGTTCCTGTTTTCCTTTTGGGAGAGCCCGCGTGGCTTGGCAAACTCCAGTCATGCTCTGGCATCGGGCGTGCCCTTTAATTCCATGTGGTTCGACAGGAGTCTGGGGCGTACCTAATCCCTGAATTAATCAGCTTCCTGAAACAATGGTGAGTTAAGCTTTCTCTCAGCCTCGCGCTGTGCCAAAGCAACGGGCCACTAATTTAGTCCAGTCGAACCAGATACTTGGTGGTGCAAAGCCAGTGGAATTCGTTGACAGAACGCTCCTGTTTCTGGCCTTGCGCAGGGATCGCGCAGGGAGACCCGGTGAGTGGCCTCTGAGTGAGGACAGCACGCTGGGGTGAAGACATAACAGAAAGGAGCCTGTCCTGCGACCACTTTCATCCTGTCAGAAGGGGGGAAACGCGGCTGACCTTCCACTGTGACCAAGCTCGGGGGAGGGGGCGGGAGCTCCGGAGAGGGCACCCCACCCACACCCTGCTTTTCCCGGGTGCGCTGACACGGCCCGGTGAGCGTGCAGCCGTTTTACGGGGTATGGACCACGAATTTCAGATCTGGTTCCTCTTGCGCTCATAAATAAGCTGGGTAATTCGGGACAGGGGGCTGGCGGTCAGTGTCCGGGAGATGGGCTATGCCACTGTTTCCCCAGAAGTGTGTCGGGCGCCCTGAGTGTGTCTCTGCAGGTGTGCACCTGTCCCTAGAAGATGGGCAGCGAGAGGCTGAGGGTGCCCATGGGAGCGAGAGCAACGTGAGTAGGGCTGAACCTCTAATTACGCTCAGGATCGCTTAGTTTTCTTCAGGTTTACGACCATCAACTTTGCTAAAAGTGTAGACCTAGGATTCATCTGATTATCTGTGTTTTGGGTTATATTGATACTTAGTGATACGTCTTCAAGGCGGGAGAGTGACTCTGAAGCAGGGCTCGGTGTGCAGGGGAGTCCAGCGATCACTCATTTCCCGGACGAAGGGCTCGGGAGATACAGCTGCAACCCCCTTCAGCAACAACTCCCCACTGCCTGCTCGCCAGCTGTTAAAGCGGAGTTGTGTTCTTAAAACAAGTGCATGACCAGGGCGCCTGGGTGGCGCAGTCGGTTGAGTGTCTGACTCTTGATTTTGGCTCAGGTCACGATCCCAGGGTGCTGGGATCGAGCCCCGTGTCAGGCTCCTTGCTGGGTGCGGAGCCTACTTGGGATTCTTCCTCTCCCTCTGTGCCCCCCATCCGTGCTCACGTGCTTGTGCGAGCACTCTCTCTCAAAATTAAACACACACACACACAAATACAGGTACATAACCACAAAATTAAAACCATGTTTAAAAATATTAAAATCAGACAGATAAAAATGGTTCCAGGAAGGTACAAGATAGCTACAACTTAAAACAGGTCATAAACAGACTAAATATGATATAATAATTTGTAGGAACTCAATGGCAAGAACACGTTAGCTAAAGAAAGATGCTCAAAAGTTAAAACGAAGGCATTTACTAAATTTAGCTAACACACAGTTCCATTTAAAAAAATTTTTTAATCTTTTATTTATTTTTGAGAGCGCGAGAGAGAGCGGGGCAGGGGCAGGGGCAGAGAGAGAGGGAGACACAGAACCCAAAGCAGGCTCCAGGCTCTGAGCTGTCAGCACAAAGCCCAACGCAGGGCTCAAACCCACAAACCATGAGATCATGAACCAACCTGAACCAAAGTTGGACGCTCAAATGACTGAGTCGCCCAGGGGCCCCAACTAACATGCAGTTTTAAAAAATAGACAGTTTTTTTTTCAAAATAAAAAACAAATAAGCAAACCAATATACAGACTACAGGTGACAGGCACATGCTCGTATGGGAAACGATCAGTCTAGTGGGGGCACAGACAAGGACTGCTCTGCTCTCCCTTCCTCTCCCTCAAGACTTGCAAGCCTACCATTCAGAGGATCCGAGGTCCTCAACTTGGAGGCTCCCGCAGTCCCAACATTCATTTTTGTATCTCTTTATAAGTAAAGGGTTCAGTCACACAGCCATTTCCTTCAGCCCTGATCTAGGAACCCATGGCTCCCACTTAATATTGAGTAGTTTCATAACAAGCACATTTCTTCTTAATCTAAAACATGTTCAAAAGGCTACACGGGTCCCAGAGAATCAGTTCACAGCCTCAAGAGGTCTGGTTACCCTGGTCAGCTTCTCAACCCTGGCTGCATGTCAGAACCACCCGGAGAGCCCAGAAAACCGCTGCTGCATAGGGCTCCCCCCGGAACAATGTGAAGGAGGAAGGACTCTGGCCTCGGTCTTCTGACAGCTCCCCAGTGATTCTAATGTGCAGCCGGATTGATGACCACAGCCTTGGATCGGGGCCCCCGAACGTCAGGTACACGTGACCCATCCCGCACCTCCTGCAAATATGCAGCACTGACTGGTGCTCGGGGCTGGGGGCCTGGGCTCTGATCTGCACTTCAAACAAGTTCCAGCTGATGCTCGTGGTGTCGGTTAGTGGGTCACGCTGTGTGTATCCATCTGTGGTGCCTCTGACCAGCTGTCTCACCAGAGTAAGTTCTGGCGCAGGGGGAGAGTGAGGCCAGCTCGGGGCACACCTGTCCCTCCCTTCTGCAAGGAGGGACGCTGTAGTATCTTCTTTGCAACAAACACCAAATAATTTGGAAATCACTCCCGCATTGACCCGGCCCAAGTCCCAGTCCAGGAACCCCATCCTCGGGGTCCTTAGAGGTGCTGTCTGGCTTCTTCCCAAACTGAACCTCAGACACTGTTTCGAGGTCTGTGTAACCCGCTGCTCTCAGACTGATGCCAACCGGGGACTGGCTGTTGGCATCAGCTCTTCCCAAAGGACCAAGCAAGGGTAATGCTGAGTTTGCACACTTCTGAAAACCTGTCACATCGCCTCCCGTGACTCCTCTCCTTTAAAAAAAAATTTTAATGTTTATTCATTTTCAAGAGACAGAGAGTGAGTGGGGGAGGCACAGAGAGAGAGACACAGAATCCGAAGCAGCTCCAGGCTCGGAGCTGTCAGCACAGAGCCCGACATGGGGCTTGAACTCACGAACCGCAAGATCATGACCTGAGCCGACATCGGATGTTCAAGTGACCGAGCCCCCCAGGTGCCCCTACTGTGACTCTTCTCTTTATCCTTCAGCTGCTCCCCACTGATCACAGACCAAAGACTCTGCTCCCATGGACCCAATGGCTTCCAGATTACCATGGCTCCCCACCAAATGTAGTATTCCAGATGGGGGATAATCACTGTAGAATGCAGCAAGGCAGGAAACCATGGCACAAAGGGCAGGAGCCCTAGAGAACTGAGTGGGTTCAAAAATCTGACTCTGCAACTGGCACCTTCTACAACGGGGCAAGCTACCTGACCCCCCTTTTATTCAGTTTCCTTATCAGTTAAGCAGGCAAGCGGATGTCCAAGAACCCCCCACATAATGGTCGATAAGTAAGCAGAAATTTAATAACTAATTGAGGAAAGAGTAATTAATTAATATTAATTAATTTGTGGCAATGAAGCAAAACCGGGTATTTGTTGCACCGTCTGCGGTTGTGTCTCAAGACTGACCCATTTGGTGCATGAGGTCAGCTAAGACCCCAGGTCTTCCCACTGGTTTTGTGAGCACAGACTCTCTAGGTCTCTCTGCTTGGGTGTTTTGCGAGTGGTTTCCTTTTTTTAAATCTACCTGAAAGATGGCATTTTTCCTTGGTGAATTATACCTTGTTGATTTTGATATGCATCCTGTGCGCATGTTATAATGCAGGCAAAGCCACACGACTCGACAGGTTTCACAACGAGCTCACAAAGCCAGGTAGCGCGAAACCCACAAAGTCCTTGCACCTCACCCTGACCTTGTGATCCAGCCATTCCGGAAACAAGAAACAAACACACTTCCTTTGCTGTCTGTAGGCACGCAGCACTATTACGTTGCTGGTTATCATTATCAAAAATAAACATTAGATCCTGGGGCACTTTGGTTGCTTAAGCATTCGACTCTTGATTTTGGCTCAGGTGTTGATCCCAGGGTTGTGGGATCGAGTCCCACTCAATCGGCTCTGCACTGAGCAGGCTCCATGGAGCCTGCTTGAGATTCTCTCTCTGCCCCTCCCCCGCGCGCACATGCATGTGCTCTCTCGCGCTCTCTCTCTCTCTCTCAAAAATAAACCTAAATACGTACATACATACATAAGTATTAGATCCTGCGATGGCAACTGGCATCCCGGCAGATAACTCTGTACAAGAGACACAACCAAAGGTTCTCAGTAAGCCACTGGCCCATGGAGTCCAGAGTCTCATACGTACGGACTCTTCTCTCATGCACAGGAAAACTACCATGAACAACAGAAGGCTGATCCAGCCCAGGCCATCAGTGATGAATGCCCGGCAGGGCTGAAAACAGTTATACTGCTCCCTTGTTTCCTTACTGTGATTGTCAAGCCTCCTACTCATTCTACTTGTTTATGTCATATAATTAAATTTTTCGGGAATACAGTCATCAATCACCACGCTGGTCACTTAGACAACGACTCACTGTTCTGCCGGCTAATTTGAAACAAGGCAAGCATCGTCTACGATGCTTTCAGCTTCTTAATATAGAGCTGCACCGCCTGGCGTGTCATGTAAAGACTGAGTGGAAAACACCAAACCGATGTGTTTTCAGAGGTCTTCAAACATCGAGTGACCTTTTCTATTCAGGCCATCCTAGATTGGTTCTCCCTTCTCATGAATCCGTTTCTAAAAGATCATCTTGTCCCGGTTTGGAACGGGTTGGACTCAGAAATAGGACTATGCCTGGGTCTGAATTTGGTGCTGTAAAAAGAAGAAACTAAGGGAAGTCATGGAAGATTCTGGATCAAAGTGCAGCAACTTGAGACATGAAGAGGGCTGGGAACTTGGGGTCTGGAGAGGGCCCCGCGTCCCCAAGAATCCCATGGATAAGAGCCCCGGGAAAGCTCCCTATGCACAGTGTTATCCGGGGCACCCAGGTAATATTTCAAAAATAAGTAAAGTGAACATATTCCACTGTTCCAACTTCTAAATGGCAGCTCCAAGCAGATCCATGCCAGTTTCAATTCTCAAAGACACAGGAAAGACAGGACCATTACTGTCCAAGTACAATGAACCAGAAAGTGTCTGAGGTCTTCATCTTACACCTTGAAGCCAAGCCACATTCAGAAAACCATTGCCCCCTGCACACAGCCCTTCTGTAAGCAGTTGTCACATCATTTCCTCCTGCCCAAGGAAGATGCTTACGTCTTCTCTGCACCTTCTGGCAGCTTTGGGACGTTCTAGGTTTAACCACAGTGCCTATTTATCTGAGTTGCACTGGATGTACTCATTTGTCACAGTTGGGAATACAGGCTCCGGGGCTGGATTTCCTGGGGTCAGATCCGGGTTCCACCACTTACTAGCTACTCGTTATTATCTCTGGGCTTAGCCTTCTGTAAAACCGTTTCTAAAAACAGGTGCTCACTGAATGTTACCTGCCATGAATATGATCAATAACCCGAGTAGTAGGGTCTGTGTATGAAAACATTTTGTTGATTTCCAGAAATATTCCATGGTTGTGAGATTGCGAGGTACAAACGTGCAGGTAATGAATGTCCTTGGTAATTAATGCCATGCAGGAAAAGGTATAATTTGTACTATGTTTATGTATGATTCTGAGTGTGTGACAATTATTTGCCACCACCATTCTTAGTGAAGTTTCTTTGAATTTATCCCAGCCTACCTTCTAGAATCCCCTGGGTTTGGGGACACGCCTGACATACTTTATCCCACAGAGTTCTGTTCTTACCTATATATTAGCACTTCATGTATTTATTTATTCATAAATTCATTCATTCTCTCAAGAAATAGTCCAGGGGCGCCTGGGTGGCTCAGTCGGTTTGAGCGTCCAACTTCGGCTCAGTTCACGATCTCGCAATTTGTTGGTTCGAGCCCCGTGTCAGGCTCTGTGGTGACAGCTCAAAGCCCGGAGCCTGCTTCGGATTCTGTGTCCCCTTCTCTCTCTGTTCCTCTCCTGCTCATGCTCTGCCTCTCTCTCACTCAAAAATGAATAAAGATTTAAAAAAAAAAAAAGATTTAAAAAAGAAATAGTCCAGAAGGCTTCCTATGCCAGGTGTTGTGCAAGGTGCCTGGAATAATTCAGTGGAACAAAGGTGCAGAGAAAGACAAGGTCAGCCCTCTAGGATTTGGGGGCTAGTGAGGGGAGAGAGTGGACGGCAGACTCAGTGTCCAAGGCAGTGAGGAGGGTAGAGGGTCCTAGGGTTGGGGGAGGAGGAGGAGGGCACAGCAGTGATCCTGGTCAGGTAGGGCTCCTAGCAAAGCAATATTCAAGTGCACACACACAGGTGCACACACACGGCATTAACAGTTTACAAACTGAGATGGTGAGACAGATAGGCACGTTCAAGGATAAAGGTCACTGAAAATTTGATCGAGTCCTAAGAACTGTGCCAGGTCCGCAGAATCCACGAGGCGCTGCAAGATCCTGACTGCCCATGGGGTACTTTGCCCTTCGTTACGCTGGCCCAGGATGCGGGAGCCACTGACTCAGCCAGGCTGTACACTTAATACTATCAACAGAGTTGAGCTGATCTGCTAACACTCACTGTTTGTAGAAAACAAAGTTAAGGGAGAAGGGGTATCGAGGTCCAGACTGATTACCATTAACTAAAAATGTCAAAGCTTGGGTGCCTGGTGGCTCAGTAGGTTAAGTGTCCAACTTCAGCACAGGTCATGATCTTGCGGTTCGTGGGTTCGAGCCCCACATCAGGCTCTGTGATGACAAGCTCAGAGCCTGGAGCCTGCTTCAGATTCTGTGTCTCCCTTTCTCTCTGCCCCTCCCTACTCATGCTCTCTCTCTCTCTCTCAAAAAATAAATAAATGTTAAAATTTTTTTTTAAAAAAGTCAAAGCCTACAGCCATTATTGAGTTGTTTGGTAGAAGCCTATCTCTGTCTGAGAGACGACACCGCCATTATTATGAGTAGCAAGGAGCCCTTGGGATAAACGTGTCTTTTCTAAAGCTGCTTTGGTAACTCCAATCCCTCTTACCAGTCCTGAGGAGTGGAACACTTTCAAATCAGGTCATGAAAATCTAATAGTCCACTGCTATGAGTTGCCCCAAACCTGAATGCATTACAGAGAAAAGGAGTTTATTTTCTGCCATTTTCAAGAGAGGATATAAAAGGCAACATTTATTGACCTTACTAAGGCCTTTGATGCAATTAACAGCAATTTGGCTGGAATAAAACTGCATGCAATTGACCTTACTTCATTAGTTTGAAAATTATTTTACAAATGGAGAGCAAAGTGCTGTAATTTAACAGATGAACTACGATAGCTGATTAAATGAATCTTATTTCAATTCCGACAAACGCGGACTACTTTCTAAAGATAACGCATTAATGAAGGAGGCCCTATACATGTTTGGTGTAAGATCAAGGAGAACTAATGTGGCTTTTAAATATTAATTTTAGATGAATTTCTCTTTCTTTTACTTTAACCTCTTGCGTTATGTACTAAGGTCAGATATTCCGCATTCATTGTTCATTTAAAATATAAAAGAATAATAAAATGCAGTATGAATTGCCTTCATTTTAACAATGCTTTTTCCATTAAATAATAGGTTTGAGTGAAACTTTTGCCCAATAAACTTTATTTTTTAACTCTTAAAATACAAGGTGCTAATGCCGTTGCACCAAATTTCAACAAAATTTGCAAATCAACTTCCACTGTGCTTACTGTCTCTAAATTATTTGCATTCTTTATTTTATGCACCCTGAATTTTACATTAATTCAACCACAATGACCTTCAGCAAGATGTGATGTGGTACAAAAGCATCTCCAAGAACATGTGCATATCTTATTAAGACAAGGCTAGTCTTCTGTTTTAGAAGCTGTAATTTACAAAATGATGGAGAAGCCCACGGGATTTAGTTACACTTAACATCTTCGATTTAGCTGGGATGGTCTGACCATTGAACGAAGTGGCCTAATAAGTTCTCATTTGTAAAGTAACCAGAAAAGACTGAATGAAATTCCTTACAAAAACCATCACCAGTCAACAAATCAACAAGTAGTTAAGCATTTTGTTTGTCACTATAGGGTTAAGTACCCTAAGGATAAGGAAACAAATTCAAAGTGTTCTCTACCATAAGGAAAAGTAAAACCACAAAACTGTATAACATTAAGTTTTAACTTCAGACTAAGAAAATGCAAAGTCAGTATAAAATTAGTCTTAATTGTATTTTCATTTTGCTAATATAAACAAGTAGAAAGTGAACAGAATAGATATGAAATGGAAAAAAATTAAAAAAAAAAAACAAAAGAAAAGCATAAAAGCATGTATATTAGCATCATGACCCCCAAATACTTAGGAATCAACTTCACACAAATGTGCAAGTTCTGTACACAGGAATCTTTGAGATGTTATTCACAGAAATTCAAGAGATAGATAATTGGAGAGATATATCACATTCATGGATTGGAAAATTTTATTTTATTTAAAAATTTTTAATGTTTTGTTTATTTTTAAGAGAGACAGAGTATGAGCAAGAGAGGGGCAGAGAGAGAGGGAGTCATAGAATCCGGAGCAGGCTCCAGGCTCCGAGCTGTCAGCACAGAGCCCAACGCGGGGCTCGAACTCACAACCCGTAAGTTCATGACCTGAGCCAAAGTCGGACGCTTAACCGACTGAGCCACCGAGGTGCCCCAGATTGGAAAATTTTACATTGTAAATATGTAAATTCTCATCAGTTTCATCTTCTATAGATACAATGCAACCTCAACCCCAAATCCCAACCATGGCGTGTGTATGTGCACGTGTGCACGCTGTGCGTAATTTGACACGTTGATTCTAAAACTTGTATGAAAGTGTAAAGGGTAAAGGATAACAAATACAATCTTGAAGATGATAACCTTAGCACTTAAACTAGTAGTTCATAAGTCTTATTTTGAAAGTGTAGTAATTCAAACAATACGATTTCAGCCTACGGATAGACAAATAAACCAGTGGAACACATAGTTCAGAAAAAGATCCACGTGTCTCCTCACTTTCAATGAGGGCCCCACAGTGCCGCTCTCGGGCAGTGATGGTGTTTTCATGACCTGGTCTGGAATAACTCAGCACCCACATAGAAATACAGGAACCATGACCCCTACCTCACATCACAGTCCAAAGTACATTCCGGATCGCTCACAGACCTCAGTGTTGAAGGTACTATAGCAAAGCTCCTAGACAATAACCAAGAGAAATAGTTTCATGACCTTGAATAAAGCAAATATTTCATTAAACAAGAACAGAAAGAAAACACTCAACAAAATGCAAAGCGTAACCAATCAGACTGCATCAAATTTTAAAATTCTGTTCTTCAAAAGACACTTGTGGAAAACACTCTGAGAAGGCAGCCTATGAAGAGGAGGAAATCTGCAGTCACACGGCTAATGACGTAAATGTATAAACCACTTCTATAAATCAGCGAGTGGGAGGGAGCGTCAGAAGACCCAATGCAATAAATATAGGCAAAAATGTGCATCGTACCTAGGAAAGAAGGGATCCAAAGAGGCTCCAGGTACATGTCAAGGGGCTGGACCATAGCAGCCAAGACAGAAACGGAAATGAAAATGACAATGAGGTCCCATTACACACGCACCAAAATGTCGAAAACAACAGCAACCACAAGGACAACATGGCCTGAACCGTGCTAAGCATCCGTGAGGACAGGATGTGAGGAACATAGTATTCCCGCACTGCTACTGGGAGCATAAACTGGAATGAGTACTTTGGAAACCTCTGGCAACTTTGTATACATCGCTTGCAAACCTCAGCATAAATGCATGTATGTGTGCGGACACTGAAATAACCTCCAAAGATGTTCAGCCCGGGGCAGAGGAACCCGATCTGGAAACAACAGGAATGTCCACCGACAGGACGTCCGTCGGCCGAAGAAGGAATAAACTGTGTTCAGACAGCGAAGCCCTTCGCAGAGATGCAAGCGGGGGCTGCTGGCACTTGGAGGCGGGCTTTCTCGGAGCTGACTTTGAGCAAATGAAATTTGACACAAAGATTATGTATTTGGTGATTTCATTTGTACAAAGTTCAAAAGCAAGCGAAACCCAACGGACGGTGAAAGATGTCAGAATGGCGATCGCTTTCGGGAGAAGAGGTGCGTGGTGGCGGGCCCGGTTAGGGAGAGCTAGTGGGCCGAGCTGGAAGGGGTGAGGCAGGCAGGTGGGAGGGCTCTGGCACTGGTGCAGCAGTGGGCGGGACGCGGAGCGGGGCTCACGAGGCTCTGGAGTGAACGACCGCATGCATGGAAAACACCTAGCTGGGAAGACGTCTTCTTGGAGGCACCAATAGTTCTCAGCACCTGGATAAGCAAGACGGTGCAGGAGCGGGGCTCGCTCGAACGGCCGGGGGACGCGACGTCCACACTGTGAATGTGGCCCAGTTTATTTCCTCCTGTTTCATTGATTCCACGGAGCCAGGACTGGTGTATGGAGACATACGGGCCCTGGCTCACGTTGCTTTTGGGTCCCCCATGCTTCCCACACAGCTCGACACATGGCTAAGGCTTAATAAATACGTGATAAGGGGAATAAACCCCCTTTCCCCCGTGGACCGCACTGGACATTCCGCTTGGACACCAAAGGACAGAAGAGGGGCGGGCAAGCAAATTTAACGACATTTCTCCTCTCACAAAGGGATTTTCTTTGCAGAGGCCTTGCAACAATAGTGTATTATGTTTGTTCTGGGAAGCAGAGGTTTGCCTGTCATTTCCACATAAAGCTCCACAGCCCTCCAGCTTAATTTTAACTGCAGGCTTCCTGCCCCTAAATCAGTGTTAGTGTCACCACTGTCTTCTGATTGCGGGAGGCCTACTGTCTGTGTGCAGCACGGAAGCATCTTTCGTTTGGCCGCTGTTCAACTCGAACAGGTTACGTGTCCGGTGTGTTTCGTCTCTTCCGTTAAAGACCCTGTAGTCAGACCCAGGGTTGTTGATCAGAAGTCCTGTCCGTCTGCCGGAAGAAGCACGCAGCAAAAGGACGCCAAACTCCCCCCCCCCCCCCCCATCGCTCAGCTGCCACGAAGTCCCTGATCAGATTAGACTAACGGGCTGGCTCCTTGATGCCGAAGAGGAATCCAGGGTGTACATCCTCTCGCATGTGTCTCCGTTTTCCACAGGGTCATCATTCCGGCTCTCGATACACTGGGCACATCCTCGTGCACGCAGATGCAGCTCCCCCTCCGTACCAATCAAGAAATTCGGCAGAAGTCCTGGCCGAACTCTTGTTACAAGGAAACGGATGCAGTTTGACCGGGAGGAAAAAAGAAACCATCCTAAAACGTTCGCCGAATACTAGAAGACAAATCTGGTGTTTCCTTGAATGGTACTTCTGTAAATCACCTCGGGGTCCTGTGAGAACGCAGATCCTGGCTCAGCAAGTTGCTCGGGGGTAGGGGGCTGAGACTCTGCTGGTTTGGAGCCTGCTGGTTTGGGGCTCCCGGTCCAGAGACAGGGACAGGGACAGGGCCTGCAGGACGCACGGCTGAGCACCTCTTTGGGGACTCACGTTGCTGGTGATCATTCATAGATACCTTGCTTTTTTAAAAAATGTTTAAAGTTTATTTACTTATTTTGAGAGAGAGATCAAGAGGGGGAGGGGCAGAGAGAGAGAGAGAGAGAGAGAGAGAGAGAATCCCAAGCAGGCTCCGAACTGTCAGCACAGAGCCTGATGCAGGGCTCAAACTCACCAACCGCGTGTTTGTGACCTGAGCCAAAACCAAGAGTCGGACGCTTAACCGACTGAGCCACCCGGGCGCCCCTCATAGATTTTATTTCTAAAGAAGAAAGCAGTGGATGCAATAAGGAGGCTGTTCAGCCCTCTGGTTCTTAAAACAAAGACAAATAAACAAAAGCACTTCTTACTGTGCAGCCCCTAAACCAGCCCTCGGATTCCAAATGGGAGGCAGATGACAGACATCGTCTCCAATTTTCCCCCACTTGGTTCTGGAGGGCCAGACTGGGGAGGCGGCTCTGGGAGGGGAGGCCAGAGCTGTGGACAGGGGTGCCCAGAGCGCCAGTGCTGACCTTCCAGCAGGCACTGCCTGGAGAGCCCCAGACAGGGGCACCCTGCCGGAGCCCAGCCCGCTTCTCGGGACACACGGTGCCCAGCGAGAGCAAAGACTGTGGACCCGGAGGCTGAGCAAACCCAGGCCCTGCAGTCACAACTGGGTTCCGATCCCAAGGCTGCCGCTTAACATGTGTGTGGGCAGACACCCCTTCCGATTCCAGTCCCGCGATCGGCAGGGGTCTGCTCATGAAAATTGACACCCAGAGGCTAAGAAGCAGGACTCTGAGCTGGAGGCCCAGAGTGGGCTGCCCGTGAGCCCCTCTTCTCTGAAAAGACTTGCTATTCACCTGAATTCTCCATCTTAAAGTGTAGGGTCAGAGCCTGGAAGCAGACATCCCCAGTCCTCAGGAAAGGAGGTGAGGGAAGGAAGTGGAAGGGGGTGAGGGAAGGAGGTGAGGGAAGGGGGTGAGGGAAGGGTGAGGGAAGGAGTTGAAGGAAGGGGTGAGGGAAGGGTGAGAGTAGGGGTGAATGAAGGAGGTGAGAGAAGGAAGTGAGGGAAGGGGGTGAGGGAAGGGGATGAGGGAAAGAGGTGAGGGAAGGGGTGAGGGAAGGAAGTGGAAGGGGTGAGGGAAGGAGGTGAGGGAAGGGGGTGAGGGAAGGGTGAGGGAAGGAGTTGAAGGAAGGGGTGAGGGAAGGGTGAGAGTAGGGGTGAATGAAGGAGGTGAGAGAAGGAAGTGAGGGAAGGGGGTGAGGGAAGGGGATGAGGGAAGGAGGTGAGAGAAGGGGGTGAGGGAAGGAAGTGGAAGGGGTGAGGGAAGCGGGTGTGGGGAGGGCAGGGAGGTGTGACCAGAGGGTAGGAGGTCCGGCCTCCCGCCAGCCCCAGCTACTGGCTCCCAGTGCCATCAGATGGTTCCGGGACGCCCCTGTCGGGAGCCCTCCACCACGGAGCACTGACCCCAGCGCACTCTGCTCACCCCGGGAAGCCTGCCGCCTGTACCCTCGAGCCGAGGCTGGTGGTCCCCCCACAGGGTTCCGCGACCCGACTCCCTGCCAGGTCTGCCCGTCCTCCCGAGGGCAGGGACCGCGTCTCACTCCACCCGGCGGCCCCAGCACCACATTTTTCTCACCAAGTATTCAGTGCCTGCTTGCCGAGCGGCCCTGAACGCAGCTCTTACCAGTTTCCCGACTCGAAGGGCTGTCCGTGTAAAAAGTCCACGAGAAAAGCCTTAACACTTACTTTTGTCTTACTCAACTTGGTGAACAAACGACCAGTGTTCTAATTCCGACCTTTACCGGTACGCGTGTTTTGCAGCTCCCGAGTTCTGCGAGGCAGGGCGCTTTGCAGAGCGCTTTGGAGGCGGCGAAGCCACGCGAGGGAGCACTCACAGGAGCACGCTGACTCAGGGATCCAGCTGGAAGTCACATGTGCCGAACACATTATGAGCAGCTTACTACTTCCTAAAAACCGTATCTTTCACATCCATCTGCTGGAGACTGTCCAGAAACACAATCGCACTTTTACTGTGGTGCTGACAACCCACGGCTCAGCACGCCAAGCCCGTGTTAAGGCAACCTTGTCTGTGAATCGAGTGTGGGCGGCTTGGACTGGAAACTTCAACGTCTACCTGACGTCAGAAAAGGCACAAACGTAAAAACCACCGGGCGTCCTCCTCCCGGTTGGCCTCGACCTCAGGGCAGGTGTCCCATTCCACTGCCCTGCTCTGAGGCCGTGCCCTGCCCTCCCCTCCCAGCTCAGAAGACGGTAACGAACCAGGCGCGCTCTCGCGTGCTGGGCTGAGGACCTGAATCAACACACATGCGGCACATTGTCACCTGTCGCTCGCTAGACAGTGACTTCTTTCCTACCGAGCTGGAAAAATATGGCAGAGAGCAGGCGACCTGCATGTCAATGGCGTCGTCGGAAAGAATCGCATTTGTTGGCTTATTACAACCCCTTTGACTTGTGTGACCTTAGCGCCATCCAGTCAAGGGGTGAAATAAACCGAGTTGGACAGCACACGCGGGCAGGCTAACTGCCAGAGGAAAGGCGTGGGCAGCAGGCAAAGGAATGCTTCCAGAAGCGGCGCCAGAAGCTCTAACTCATCATTAAGGATACTGTCCCTTAATATCTCCGCTCTGCGATTTTTAGAACTGTTGTCAGAAGTCGTTATTTTGGAGGGTTTCCAATTATTCTAGACGATTCCACAAAGGAAGATAGGGTAACGAAATAAAGCGGCCGGGCGCCCCGTCTCCACGGGCTGAAGGCGCTCTGTGTGTCTCTTTCATCTGCCACATCCCGTGAGTCTAAGATGATATTTTATTTGCTTTGGGTTTGTTTCAGTGACACCATCCTTTAAATAATTGGCTATTTCACAGCTTATATTCCACTTTAACCGTACAGGATGTTTGGTGAGAATGAGAAACCGTACTGAAACCTCAGGCCTATGAAGTCGAGCTTCAGATTTAATTAGAACTTTCAATTCTTTGTGGGCTTTGATTAAAACCTGCAATGCCTTTTATAAACAATATTTTAGTCCAATTACGTATACCCGTATCACCAAACTCTTGGTCGGTCTGCCGTTTTAAGTAAGGAAAACCTCCCTGTTTCAAGAAAAGCATTCTACGCCTTTCAGATCACTTACTAGAGGCTTCTTTTACATTTGGTATCTCACAAGGGATGAGGATCTGAGTACAGCCCCATATGCCTCCTGTTTAAGTGGCATCTTCCAGGAGAAGACGGAGGCATCATGACACGTGGGTGCGGATTAGGGGGTGAGGGGGTCCTGGACCCTCCTCTGCCTTCCGCTGTGTTTACTGCCAGTTGTCCAAACCCCAGAAAGGCAACACCTCTGTAGAGTCCTAACCAACAGCTGGTGACTGAGAGGCTTTCAAAGGAGCCTCTGCATCCATCCCAAACCATCCGCCTCAGGGGGCTTAGTTTATTCAGGAACCTTGTTGCCAGGATTGTGGGGGTGGTTCACTTGCAAGTGGGTGCCTCTCGCTGGGGATTAAAAGACGCCCCCGGGGAAAAGAAATCTACTTAGTCACGAACACCCCATCCCCGTGTTACCAAGCTTTCTCCTCCATCAGGCTCATAATCCACAAACACCTGTTACCATTGTTAGTAAAATACCCATTCTTCGAATGTTGTTCTCAGTTTGGCAACATTTGAATGGGACAAAATAAAAATGGTAATTTATTTCTAGCAATGTTCATGTAGAAGAGACGGGCATATTTATGTGTATACAGACTAAACACCAAAACACTAATTAAGTAAACTCAGTTTTCCCTCTAATCAGACTTCCAGGTAATTAACCGTCAGCTAAGATAAATTACAGTTTATTCCATTTTTATATCATGCGTTGGTCAAATAAAGATTATGCTTTAATGGTCAGATTTAGTTGCTAATGTTTCACGCATATGAAAGGATTTGTAAATACTAGCACTGAAATCTTTTAATGTTCTGAAAACTAATTTCTGCCTAAAACATTGCTCTTTAAACAAACAGTTGTATCCGAGGCTAGGGATTATCTGTCAGGTCCTTTTCATTTAATCCACAACCACCCAGATTTTTGACACCCCAGATCAAAAGTTTACAACCTGTGAGCGCGTACTCGACCCAGGCCAAGACTGGAAACACTGTGCTAGCCTCAGGGCACATCCTCTGTACTCCGGCTTAAATAAGAGAAAGGATTCAAATTCACCGGGTTTGGTCAAAAGTAACGATCTGACATTGAGTAACATTACTAGGACAGTTTGCGTGGTATGGATAAATGATTCTGTGACAGTCCTCACTGAGATCAGTTACTTGAAACCCCAGAGTCAATATTTAAGGTGCCGCTGCTGAAGTGTATCCCCAAGGAATACACAAGTTGTTGTTTTGCATTAAAATAAATGACCCCGTGAGGCACGGTGACACATTTAGAGCCTTACGAGGGACTTTCCAGCAAAGCTGGGCGTGAACTCGGTGCTCTGAGTGTTATGATTAATGACACGGTAGCTTGGTTGTATCGCTTCTCAGGGTCCCTCAGGACACGGGACATATCTACTAGAAGTGTGAGAGCAGAAACACCGACAAGTAGGTATGAGATGCTGGGGAGTCCCCTGTTTGGTCTCCACCCGTGTGTGAACCTCCAAATGGTCTTTCCTTTATCCTGGGAGTCTGAGCCACTCTTGGGGAAAGAGCAGGGCCTACTTTCTTGGCAATTATTTTCACCCTGGGAAATGCACAGGAGCTGTTAAAGCAGGAAAGGCACATAGAAGTCTGGTTCTCAACTGTGGTGACTTTTCCAGTACGTCAGGAAGTGGGGAGGAAGGCTTTGTACCTCTCTGCGAAGATAACTTGGTGAGAATATAATGTGCAGAAGCAGCCCTCCCCACTCCCAGGTCAAAGTATTTTTGTTTCAATTAAAACGTCTGTCAGTCTCAACTCACAGAAATTTCTTACGACACCGAGAAGGTATCTTGCACGAAAAGAAATGCTGTGCAGAGACTTGCTCTAGCAATCACCGTGTCTTTCCTCCCTCAGCCGTCGGAAAAGGCAGGAAAAGGAAGCAGGGGCAGGACACAGGGACACCCTGACTTAGGACCCACCGGGAGGGGCTCGTCGAGGAGCTTGGCTGGCGGTGGCTCCCCCGGATGCACGCCGTGGAGTCCACACAGGAAGGCAAACGCAGCTGGGTTCCTTGGGGCAGAGGTAGGGGTGGCTAATCCCAAGCAGTCTGGGAAACGCCGACAGCTCTCAGGAAGGAGAACATGCATGGGAGACCCAGACCCACCTCCACCAGCACAACTGTAGTGGCATAATCCAAAACGCACCGGGGATGCCCGACAAGTGGCAACTTTATAAGATGTCTCCTTTGTTTCCCTACATGCCAGGTATCAAGTCCTTGAAACACATTCTCTTATTTGATCCCTACAATAACCCTTTGAGGTTATTATCCGTCGCTTACAAACGAGAGAAAGGAGAGGCCAAGATAGGCGTGTGAGGTCGGGCATGTCCTGCCCCACGAAGCTGGAGTCTGATGTGAGTCCCTTACCCGCACACCACACTAGCATAGCTGGCAGCCGAATTCAGCGTGAACCCTCCACTCATAGGAAATTACCCCAGGACATTGACAAACTCCATGTGTTACCGAGAGGGGGTAACGAGCGGGTGGGAGGGAGCACACAGACAACGCCATCAGGGGTGGAGACAGTCGCCTTCGTACAAATGACTGGGGTTCAGGGAGAAGGGAAGACAGGACCAAGGACGGAGCGCGTCCCTCCTGTCTGCCTCCCATCAGTCTTACCTCCTTCCAGGGATGTCACGATTCTTTTAAAAGGACATCAGAAAAGGGAAGCACAGCCACGTATTTACCAAACCTTTCCCTGCAGGGAACGGGGCCACTGACACTCGAGATAACAACCCTACACATACCTGACTTCAGACCTGAAACTGAGAGGGCTGGCTGAGGCTCACGTTGTCTCAGCGCCACGGAAGGAAGCTGCCCGGGGACTTCTGAAGGTGCTGTGAGAGGAGATGTGTGTGCTGGGAGGCAGACAGCCTATCTGGAACTTGGATCCACTATTTGTTAGCTCTGCGTCCTCAGGGATTTGCACGCTGAGCCCTGGTTTTCTCGCCGGTACCACGGCAGGCCACCAAGTGCACGGTGCTTTCATGATCACACGTGACACACAAGGTCTTGCCCTCAGGCAACAGGAAGCCTTAGTTCCCTTCCACTTGTTAGGCCGTTCAGACCTGCATCATTTTACCCCTTTACATTCCTTTTGATCCAACGCAAACAGACCTTGAGTCCCTTTCAGCAAAGCTGAACAATCCAGTCGTGCCTCAGTTAATAGCAAGGTGAGTTTTGAACAGCATGCTCCAGTAAAAACATATCAACACTGGCCGCTTCATGCCCTGTGCCCCAGCTTAGTTTCTTTTTTTTTTTTTAACGTTTATTTTGAGAGAGAGAGACAACAAGAGCAAGTGAGCAGGGAAGAGGGAGAGAGAGAGAGAGAGAGACAGAGAGAGAGAGAGAATCCCAAGCAAGCTCTGCACTGACAGCACTGAAACTGACACAGGGCTCGATCTCATGAGCCGTGACCCATGACCCGAGCTGAGATCAAGAGTCAGAAACTCAACCGACCAAGGCACCCAGGCCTGCCTCATCTTAGTTTCTTTCCTAAATGAATTACTAGCTATCCTAAGCACATTGGTCACTTCGATGTCTGGCTTCCCCTAGGACTCCAACTCCGACAGTGAATTTCTTGCCATCTCAGCACCAGCATCGTCACAGAAGTGGCACGGCCCTTAAGTTAGGAGCGGCGGAGGGCAATTACGCTGTCATAGGCACCTCACACGTGGAAGGAAAGAAGCGGTCCAACTCATTTATGGCTCCTTAAATCAAAATATTCAGCATGTGGTTATGGAAGATTGAAAGGTACAGAAGCTGCTGAGCGTTCCCATCGGTTTCTGGGTAAGAAACATCGGCCGTTCTGTCAACTCCTAGATCTACTAAGGTTTGCCTTCAGGAAGGGAGTCCCTAAAGTGAGGAATCTCCTGCTTCCCAAAGACCCTGATCTGAGGGACATCACAGGGGTCGGAGCCACTACATCCCTGCTAGAAGTCCAGTGAGCACCATACCATGCACTGAAATGTTCCCCTTAACTTAGAAGGCTACTTCCTTTCCAGCGCAACAACTGTTCTTGTGTGTTTATATCACCGGAGAAGGCACCAGGAAGAGCCAGTTGCTTGGGCAAGATCTATGAGCCTGGAATATGGAAATGAATGCAACTAAATGTCATTCAGGGGAAAGAGTGAAGCACACACATCTCAAGACTAAACCTAAGGAACAAGGAATCGAGTACGGCACAGAATGTTTCTCTATTTCCATGTGATGCATCTGCTTCCAGGAAAGAACCAAGGTCACACGTGTGCACTCTGTGTGGCAGGCATTGAGAAGACGAGAAGTCAGTCGTGATCTGGGGTCGGTGATCTCTCTCCATACCACTTTCCTCGGGCTTTTTTCGTCCGATCTTTAAAGAGCGAGAAGGGCACCTACAATTGTGGGTTTCATTTCTAAAACCCGAATCAACGGTGTACTCACAAAGATTCATTCCCGAGTCCTCTGTCACTACCTCCTCCATCTGGCCCCGTCACCGAACACAAAGAGGAGGACACAGCCAGACAATGTCCCCCTGAGCTGATGTTGGCGTCCTGATGCAAAGCAAAACGTGTATAAAGACTCAGATTCACCTTGTGACACCTTCGCCGTTTAACCCTGTTATTTCAAAATGCTATTTAACATATTTTTGCTGTTTTCTAAATACCCAAAGGAGGACAGAGGGATTTGTCAAAACTTAAATGGAATAATATTTAAGTGTGATTTATTACTAGGAATAAAAGAGCTTAAAAAAATTAGTGTCTACGCTAACTGCCATGAATTCATTCATGAGAGAATGTATTCTATAGATTTCTATAACAAAAATTGAAAGAAGTCCAAATACTGTAAGGAAAGTGCTGATTAAAAAATTCTAAGCACGTACCCTCAGCTACCAAGACCCACTTTCTGCAGTGGACGTGGGCTGTGAGCCAGATTTCAGGCCTGTGCCCGCCACTCCCTACCTGCGAGACCATAGGCAAGACAGCTAACCACCTGAACTTTGCTTTCCTCGAGGGTAAAGCAGGTGTAATAACAGGAACGGAGTCCACTGTTGTCTTAATTAAGATACTGCATGTAAAACACTTCGTGAACTTCTTGGCATCTCCTGTGTGATAAAGCCATGCCAGCAACATCACCCAAACCTCTACACTCAATACCTAGAAAATGAAGGGAAATATTATTTAAAAGAGTTTTTGCTTTTATTTTTAATTTTTTTACTGTTTTATTTATTTTTGAGAGAGAGGGACAGAGCATGAGTGGGGGGGACGGGGAGAGAGAGAGGGTGACACAGAATCGCAAGCAGGCTCCAGGCTCCGAGCGGTCAGCACGGAGCCCGGCTCGAACTTATCGACTGTGAGATCATGACCTAATTTTACACCAAGAGATCATATGAGAGCAGTTTGGATCTCTAGTGTTACAAAGACAAGAAAATATGTCACATTAAAATCACTTGGGTAAATTATATGCCATAGCTGGTGAGCAGGAAACCTGAATGAAAGTCAAGAGAATTAAGGACATTTGTGCAAGATGGCTGACGAGGACGCACTGACAGCTGGAAAAAGGACAGAACTGCACAGACCCAGATGGGCCTTTGGGGGCTGAGCTGACTGGCAAGGATGTGGGGATTCCTGATTTATTTCATTGCTAAGCAGGTCCATACATCGCAACAGTTCACAGAAGATACATAATGGTGATTATAGAGTGTTAATTTCCATCCCGTTAAAGGCATTAGGAGTTTCTTGCAGCCTTCTATCTAAAATAAATTAAAATCTACAATATGTCCTTTTATAGCTTCCAAATCCAGCATGTGATCTTTGCATATCAATCTTGATCAACTAAGGTGGCTCCAGAGAGAATTCCATGTTGTGCTTAGAATGGCCAACCGCATTAACGGTAGGGCCGGCGTTAACGGGTACATCCGAAGGAATCTAAAGTATACCTCTCTCGCACAAAACGCTGGCTGCTTCTATTTCCACTCACCGAATGTGACATTCCTGATCTACAGCAATGAAAACAAGTAAGAACTGTGTGTCAAAGCAACCGCACACTGCACGAGGATTGGACCTGAGATGGTCTATTCGTGTTACTTGTTCGGCAAATTATTGCCGGATTCCAATGGACTGTTATGCAGAACATGTCAGTTGACTGCAAGGAGAAGCTTCTTGGGTACTTGTGGGAAGTGGGGGTTTTTCTGTCCTGTGGGCTCTTGACGAGAGGCCACTTGGTAGACACCAGTTCTGCTGACAGAGCTGCGAAGTCCCCTCCCCGTCGGGACAGGCAGCCAGCCACCCCCTCTTGCCACTCCACATTCACGCCAACCAAATTACTGTATTAAAAATAAACCAGGCTGCCCCCTCCCCCACCGCTCTGCTGCCCCTGTCCGTGTCATCTGTCCCCACACCCGCCTTCCTTTCCCTGTATGCTTGGAATCAGCGGCGTTTTCCATGCATAACACGTGCTGCTGAACACATCTCAAAGAAGAAAAAGTAGCAGAGGGCTTTATTAAATCACATTTCTGCACAGCCCACACACGTCTATTATGCTGGCAGTGACCACCAAGGACCGACCCCACACAGCCCAGCAATCAGGCGCTTTACTTAAAAGGAAACACATAATCTGGCCTGTTCACACGCAGCCTGGTGCAAGTTGAGAAATCTGGAATTTAAATGGCAACTTTGGAGGCTTAGCGACCCCGGGGGAGACAAGCTGGCATTGGTCGTCTGCTGGAACAGTGAGGCCGGGCTCGGGAAGAAACAGCGATGTGCGGACACTGGAGAGGAAGGGGCAGGGCCATGCCACTGTAGCAAAACAGGCCCCAAACGTTTGCCTTCTGATCATGGTCAGGACAGGAAAAATAAAAAATAAAAAAGGCAAGTTTGAGAGGGTTGCTAAGTGAGTGTTGAAGAGAACACTGTCTGGGTAGCATGACTGTCCCTACTGGGTTCAATGGGCTGTGTGTTCCTTAAAGGGCCTAGGCATTTGCAAGAAGGCTGCAGGGACACCACGGTCCCATCTTCTGACGTCAGAGGAGAAAATAAGAGGATGAGTCCAAAAGCACGCTTACCCGAGAGGATATCCATGAAGGCAGGTACGGACATTGGCACTGGCCCTGTGGGAACTATCCAGACTCTGACACGTTCGTTGTTTCTTCTCTGGTTCCATTTCTTTTTGACTCTGGGCTTGAATCTTTCAGCATCTGTGTCTGCCATTTTCACTCCACTGGGTGTTTGGATTTTCAATTTCTCTGAATTGTGGGGGACTTCTAGGTTTTTCTGAGATCCTTTCTTTCTTCCCGATGCCTCACAAAGTTTCATTGCCCCACTGACAGTTTTGCCCTCATAATAGGGAGGAAGCCCCTTGGACGAAAGCACTCGTCATCTGCCGGAGAAAGCCCTTTCAGATGCAATGTGGGAGGGGCTCTGGGACAGCAAGATTCCCGGGGAGGGGGGGCTTCTCATGCCAGGTGGAGGGTGACAGTTTGTCAAAGTAAAACTATACTTCTGGGGCCCTTTGAAAAATGCAAGCGACTTCAAATTTGCCATCCACCTTTGTGGAATCTTGGCAAGGAATCTCATCTTCCGAAGGAAACAACTTGGATCAGGATAAAAATAAGCAGAATGCCATATGGAAAATTTCTGCCAGAAGGCAAGACAAATACACTCTTGCTAAGCAATGGAGGCGATGGGGGAGCCATGCAGATGCACCTGCCCCGGCCGGGCTGACTTTGCGGGTCAAGGACAGGACAGGTATACAGTCAATAGGACACAATCTCAGGGGCACCAAACAAGGGTCCTCAAACAACAAATCCTTCAGGGCAATAAAAACACCCACCATATGGCTGGTGCTTAAAATTCCACCCTATCTGCTTCCTCCCTGGGCATCAGCCTTTATCCCCACTGAAGTGCAAACATGGCCAAAGCAGGTGACTTCTGCATCCTTTATGCCTCCGGAGGGGTTTCACGGGACCCTTCCCTGAGCACAGGGCTTGATGAGACCTGCCTGGGTGTGGGGCGGTGGGGGGGGGGGGGGCGCGGTGCATGGAGTGTGCCCAGAGAGCTATCAGGACTCAGAAATGCTGGGCCACTGCTGAGCCCACCTACCTAGTTCAGAAGCAGCTATGGAGAGCCTGGTGGGATTCGTCTGCTGTGCGCACAGCACCATGCCGACGTGGGAAGCTTTTAGGTGTTTTCTAAAAGCTCACAGCTTGGGCATCTGAAGTAAAGAACTGGCAGTTTCCTTTTTCTGTCTTGTTACAATATCAAAAACTACTCAATGGCTTGCAATGGAAACTTCTACCTGGGTTTATTTTAACTTTATGTTTGCACAGAGAATATCCTATCCTATCCTATCCTAGGACCAGGGAGGTACTGTTAAGATGCGTGAGAATCCGGGCTCTTGGCCTGGGCCATCTGTGCAAATGGAAGACGGAAACACCAGTGACTCGGCCATGGTCTGGCACTGCTCACAGCCAGCTTTGCCCCCTCTGCCCCACTGCAAAAGTCGGTTCAGGTTCACCTTTGAAAGAAGGGAACTGATGAATGAAGTACTGGGAATGACTGATCTTTCTATGCCCGGGTTGTTTTGGAAGGAGATCTAAGGCCCTCTGACATTTAAATCTTCTTGGCTTCCTGAGCCCTTCTGGCCCCCACTCCGCAGTTAACAGCACTGGACACCCCCCACCCCCCCACCCCGGGAACAAATGACTGCCTTCCCCACCCAATGACATCACTTACCGCATGTGACCCCCTGCTGCTTTCTGCATCTCAGCTCATGGTCCCCCCTCCATCTATCCCATCCTCCAGGCCTCCCTGACTCACCATCAGGCCCACAGGGGGCCATTTCCCCACAGCTCTGAGGGATCTTGGAATTCAGCTTGAATCGCATCCATTCGACTTAACCATACAGTCCATCTTGAACTACACTCCCAAGTGTAGAGCGGGGTGTCATGGTCAACAGCTCTCAGAGCTCCGGTCATCCCCCCAGCCTATGTTAGGGGGTGAGACAGGGTCCCTGCGGCCAAGAGCCACAGCCTTGGTCCCCTGCCCCCCCCCCCCCCCCACTGCCTCAGCATGGCTGTGGCACCTGTCATGTTCTTACTCACGCCACACCTGTCACTGAAGCCACATGGCTACGAGCCCTCCAGCCAGGACTGAAAGGGCATCTAGTCCCAGCACTGCCATCTTGTAATCTTAGACAAGACGCTTCACACGGTCCAAGTGCAATTCCAACTTGCGTCAGGCCAAGGGGCTGGTTTGTACACCATTTTGAATTCTTTCTAGGTCCCTAAGCCTGTGCTGCTAGACAGTTTTATCACGCTAGCTCTCTGTTACACGAGCCTGTCCATCTAAACCAGTGTGGACCAAACAACAACAACAACAGCAAAACAGGTTATGTTTTCTCCTATCCCACAGAGTACCTAACTGAAAGCCATCAACACTGCAGGCTATATACATGTTATTAACATATCCATTGGTACTTTTCCGCAAATACCTGTAGAATTCCAAATCTGAACACAAAATAGGAACGGCTTTCAGGAGGCCTGCATTCCACGACAGCTCCCAATCTCTAAAATGCAGTGTGGTGGGGCGCCTGGGTAGCTCAGTCGGTTGAGCGTCCGACTTCAGCTCAGGTCATGATCTCACTGTTCATAGGTTCGAGCCCCGCGTTGGGCTTTCTGCTGTTAGAGCCCGCTTCAGGTCCTCTGTCTCCCCCTCTCTCTTCCCCTCCCCCACGTAACACTCTCTCTCCCTCTAAATAAATAAATAAATAAATAAACAAACATTTTTAAAAAACCACCTTAAAATACAGTGCAGCAAACAGCACTCAGATTGCTGCAATGTGTTACGGTATCTAATTCCATTTTATTAGCCTCCTGGATTGATTTTGTATTCTTGGTCTCCTACAGTAATTGTTTATTAAGATGTGCAACATTTCCCACCATGGGCACTGCCCGGATTCTGAGTGTCACAGTTTACAGCCTGTATCTGCACATTGTTTATAGGTTAATAATGTCTGTGTGTCCAACAAATCATCTTAATGGTCATTTATACAACCCATAAGTGGCAAAGTATTGATATTTGTTAGGTGAAATGATAAGTACTCACAATTCAGGTGCGTGGCATTGGGTGAATTAAAAAAATTTTTTTTAATGTTTATTTATTTTTGAGAGAGAGAGAGAGCATGAGTGGGGGAGAGGCAGAGAGAGAGGGGACACAGAATCCAAAGCAGGTTCCAGGCTCTGAGCTGTCAGCACAGAGCCTGACGAGGGGCTGGAACCCACAAACTGTGAGATCATGACCTGAGCTGAGGTCGAACGCTCAACCGACTGAGCCACCCAGGCACCCCATGGGGGACTGTTTTAAAGAAATACTTGATGTGCTGAATCAGCAACGTAGGGGATGAGAGAAGCAGGTGTCTTGTATCCTGCATTTACTGGGAAAAGCCACGACAGAAGGGTTACAATGAATACCCACGGCTTCTTACTAACGCAATTAATGTGGTGATAGTACACAGCCAGTGCATGACGTCACCTGCTTATCTCCACCACCTTCTCCTTCCTGTGGTTCTCTGCCTTCCTTTACGCATCATGGATTCTTGCCTCCTTTCAACATTTAAGTATTGAAAAAATACGACCCTTTCAATCTCAAGACCAGGAAGTGCTAGCATATGAAACCTGAAGGAAGAAATACAAGTGTAAAGAAACACTTGCAGGCAGAAGTAAGCTTGGAGCAAATAGAGGGACTCCATAGATCTAGTTACATCCGTCGTTCTGCCGAACGTGGCTGCCGGCGACAGCTGTCGCTGCGGGCACTTCCTGAGCACCCACCGGCCTCCAGACCAGACTCCGGCCAGCGTCCGAGCTGGGATTCTAGTAAAAAGTCTCTGCAACTTTGTGAAATGAATTTCTGCATAGTTGTCCCATCCCATTTCAAAACTAACATGAGTCACCGCAAAGCATCGGCAAAGGCATGAAAAACACAGAGGGAAAAACTAGGTAAGTATCATTTATGGTAATGCTTAAGACACGAAAACCTGGTACGCGTCGATAGATCTCTCCAGCCCTGTTTTTCTAGGTGCTGTGTGTGCATGTCATGTGAATTTAGTAACCTGCAGCCTGGGTGAGGGCCCCCTCCCGTTTAAGATTTAAAGGGAAACTGACCACTGCCTGGGGGCAGTCCAGCAGGCTCACTGCTACTTCAGTAGTTTGTCTCGGTCAGTTCCGGCTGAGGGTTCCATGTCACCAGAGTCCCTTCGAACGTGCGTGTCTGCTGTCCTCAAACATACAGCAGAACGCTGCCCCTTTCCGTAGGTACTAGGCACAGAGGAATGACACTGTCTTAAAACTCTGGGCACACGGGTGGTTACCTCCTAAGCTTAAATAACTAGAAGTGGAATTCTGGTTCATGGCATCTCAATGTTCCCCTGGTCGATAAGAAGTCGATCTGCGTGTAGCTAGGTTCCGATCGATTTTATTGGACTTCTTTTGAAGGTACAGCATCTCTCCGCAAAGCTCACAGTTAATATTACAGACAATGCGCTCCAATGAAGATGCAGGGGATATGTCTCAGGTTAGGAATATTTCACTCCAGGCTCTAAGAAGGTAGGTGCCCATCACTTGCTAGAAATGAAACTACAGAGCCCCTGAAAACAAAGCTCAGAATGAGCAACTAAAGGCAATCATCCAACACTTTTGTGACATCCAAATTCTGGGCGAGAAGACAAAGTAAAACATCACAGATGTGGTCTTTGTTGCTGTTGTGAAAAAACACAGTATCTAGACGTGCAGCTTGGCTTATTTTGACAGTCCCCTGAATTATCGGTAAATGATTTTAATAGGGATTTCTCCATTTTCCACGCACCTTTAACCCAGATCTGCCTCTCAGTGATTCGCCTCAATCGCACATACCTCATTTTCCTCACGTCTGATGCTGCGTTCTGGAATCAGGTGCGTCTGCTCCCGTGTCACCACAATGGGAACAAGGTGACAGCGACATTATGGGCACTGACATCACCTGTCCTTTTTACCTGTGCCTCCCACTCCTTCCCTCTTCGAACTTCCTGCCCTAGACAGTAGAGCACGGGGAAACATCCCTGGAAGGCGCAGAGGAATACCCAGGGCTCAGGAAAAGCTAGCCCTCAAAGGAGACTAGGGTTGACGAGGGTTTCCTCTCTTTCCTCCCTTTCCTTCCTTTGACGAGGGTTTCCTCTCTTTCCATCCCTAACAAGAAACAAAACACCGATGCTGCACAAACTCAGGCGGCCCATCTATAAGATCTCATGAGTTCGAGCCCCGCATGGGGCTCTGTGCTGACAGTGTTCAGCCTGCTTAGGATTCTCTCTCTCTCCCCGCCCCCTCTGACCCTCCTCTGCTTGTGCACGCGGTCTCTCTCTCTCTCTCAAAATAAACTTCAAAAACATAAATAAAAATAGTTCTTGGGTGTTATTTAAAAAAAAGAAATAATTTAGTCACTTCCTCTCAAGAGTGAGCATTAAAAGAGGCTTTCTAGAAATCATTACAAAATATAATGTAGCTTCCAAGACTGACCTTAGCAACTAAAATGATCTAAAGTCTGGTGTTGGAGAAACGGTCAAATCCCAAATTGAATGTGGTTTCGGATCCCAAATTCTTGAGTTTAGTGAGGAAGTTTTGTTCTCACGGATTCCAATTTTCACAATGATTTAAAACACTCCTCATATCGGCGGTGCATCTTACAGTAAAGAAAAAACTAATGTTCTCTATGGCAGGCAAGATATGTGCTATAGACATGAACCAACTTTCCCCCATTTGGGGGCAGCCAGTATCTTAAGAGTTGTCAGAGAGAGAAAAATCAATGCTTTAAACCATCTGAATGCAGCCTGGGAGTTCGGCTTTCAAACTGCATAAAGCATTAATCTATACTACCAGCTGCTTACGATTTAAGCACTCAAATTTTAGAAGGAAACTGTCACTACATTGCTGTACTGACAAGACCAGTCTAGAGGTCTTTCAAGTTGAGAGCATTTTCCAGGAATTGATACAAAATAAATGTGTTTGTCTCTCGAACACCAAAGTCCAACCACACTCAACTAAAAACAAACGAACAAACAAACACCTGAGAAATATGTATATTTCCTTGCAAATTCCAACGTGTCACGTCTCTCCAAACTGGCTTGCATAGTATAAGATAGATTTTCCTCAAAGACGCTGGAAAATAAGGCAACACAAAGATGCTTAAAGCAGAACTATGAAAATAGCCAAAGGGGGACATGTGCCATAATTACATGGAGGCACAGCGCTCTCCTCTCTGATGAGACAGGGCTTGGCTGCAACCACATCCGTCATTGGCTTTCGGAAGTCAGGCACCTCCTCCTGCAGGACCAGAGCAGCTGTTCCTGGGGACGCACCGCCGGCCATCGGGCCACTGCTGCAGCTCGCCAGCGCCCGAGACCAGGTAGCATCCCCCCGCCAAGGCCAGAGTTCCTACTATTTCCAGTTATAGCACTGCCAACGTGCTGTTACAGACCCTGGGAGGGCACCCGGAATGGGGAAGGGCCAAACACACATTCCCCAAAATGTGTTTCAGAGAAACACGTTATTCATGGTGCTAGACCGTGAAAGACTTCGCTGTGCGTCTCTCTGGAGAAACCCAAATCCCAGAACGTCTACATGCTCACTGAGCCTGCACCCCTGCATAAAACAACTGTACCGCTGTAGTTTTCAGATTCTGTTGGTCCCACAGCTTCAAATTCTAAGAGGCTCCCATCCGAAGGTGGGCAACTTACTCACGGTGCGCACAACATGTGCACACACACAACACGTGTGCACGTGCACACACGCCCACACACACGGGCAGAGGCTCAACTCTGGGCCGGCAGCAACCTCCTTGCAAGGAAGCAGGTTAGCAACGCAGAATCTCGGGACTCACTGAATCAGAATCTGCTTTTTGATGAAACCTTCTGGGTGATTTGTATGAATGTAGGAAGTGTCAAGGGCACTAGCTTAAGACATAACAAAGAACGCATTTTTGATCCCTTCATCAGTTACTTTCCATGATCCTGGAACACAGACCCCATCACACAAATGTGGAAATACGGAAGGTGTAATATGTTTAGCCCGTTCCCAAATAAACATACATGCAAGCGTGGGTATTTAAATATGCACACCATAATTTTAAAAAAATCCTGGATTTTGCCAGGCACATGTATAATAACCCTCTTCGGGGAACTCAGAGTATGTTTTTATGGACCCTCAGAAAGTGGTTCTATTCTACAGTAGCTATTAATTTCACCCTAGATCTCTATATTTAACCACACCTACTGAGTTCATGATCGTATCACGGGTGGTACTCTGTCCATCTTGAGAGAGGAGAGGTACAAAATGCTCTGGATACGCTGCAGATTGGTAGAGCCCACGATGATGGGACCTTGGTGGCACCTCCCCGCTGTGGCTAGCTTCCAGAGCTGGATCCTTCTCGTCTAACAGCAACTCCCTCCCATTTCATTTCTTGTAAAATTAGCTTCCCTACAGATTAGTGTGCCCACCCTGGAGGAATAGAGAATTGAAGGACCACAGAATCAAAGGGCTGAGTGGTTCATTTACAAAAATGAGTCTTCCCTTCCCCTTCCTTCCTTCCTTCCTTCCTTCCTTCCTTCCTTCCTCTGTTCTTTCTTTCTTTCTCTCTCTCTTTCTTTCTTCACACACACACACACACACACACACACACACACACACACACACTCTTCTGGTCTACCAGTTATCCATCTGCCTATTGGTACAGCTCAAGTGAGATCCCTCCAGGCTTAGCAGAAACCTTTTGTACCTCGCCAGCAGGTAGGTCCTGGAAAAAAAAAGAAATCTTGTATTCTTCTCACCCCACGTAGCCCCTGTGTACCGAGTGCTGCCTGCCAATTGAGGTAATGGTAGATGAATGAATCTCCAAAATCATACCTCTGTCTGCCAGTTCCTAACACCATTCAGTCTTTATACAGGCTCCACAGAAAGCCATTTATCTCTGGGGTCTGAGATCCCTGAAAGGGAAGGGAATAATGGAACTACAATACAGGCACTCAGAGCAAAAAATGGTTATGTCAGCTGGAGGAGGTCAGCCACCATCAGCATTAAGGCAATCTGTTCCACTTCTCGGGGATCTCTAAGAATCCTTAGTTAACAAGTACTCAGTGCCAAAGACGACACCAAGAATGTTTTCATGTCTTGAAGGAAGGCCATCACAGTGAACACAGAAGCTGCCAATGGCTGACTGGACTTACGCTAATTATCACTAAAGCTATGAATGGGAGGAGCTCACAAAGCCACCTCAGGCTTCAGGTCATAATTCTCACGTCCGGGGAGGACAATGACGTTCTAAACGGTAGACGAAATTGTCCAAGGTCACACAGCACGTTAAGGCAGAACAGTAGCTAACAGGTGAATACTGCAGGTAACTTTTTACCTGAGCCACGTGCTAGCTCACCTCCCATGGGCGGAAAGCACAGATGTGTGTGTGTGTGTGTGTGTGTGTGTGTGTGTGTGTGTCCACATTTATATTGATATCTCTTTATCTCCCAGAATCGCAGAGAATCCCGAGCCTTCCACTCTCTCACAAAACTAGGAACTTGTACTCATCTCACCACTCTTGAAAATTCCTATTTTTACTCACTTCTGATGTGTGCAATAGACTCAGCTCATTCATCAAGATTCAAATGTCCGTTCTTTGTCAAACTTTCCCTGATGCTCACCATCCCCCCAAGGAGAAGTCGTGCTCTCTCTCCTGTTCTGACTTGTAAGGTAACACTAACCCCTCTCCGGCATAGTGATGTGTCCACCTACCCCTTGCCCTTCCCCACCTCTCCAGGCTGTGAGTGTCCGGTCATCAGGGTCGTGACTCACCCCCACCCCCACCCAATATCACTGTCTAGAACTGTGCTGCACAAGAGCCACGAGATGTATGTAGCTATTTCCATTAATTAGAACTAAATAAAATTAAAAATTCTATTTCTCAGTCATATTAGCCACACTCAAGAACCCAAGACCAACATGCATGAGTGGCTGCTATAGTCAACACTGCAGGTGCATAACAACTCTACCGCCGAATCAAGTTCCACTGGACCACGGTGATGGAGAAAATACTGCATTTGACACACAGTAGAGATGTGCTGAAATCGGGAATAAAACAAACGTGTACACAAACTCAGAAACAAAACATCAGTGTCCCACCATCTACGCCCCCGAAGAGATAGGTAAAATTAAAAGATTTCAAGTTAAAAAAAGAGTGGCTTAGACTTCTCATTCAAAAGTATCATAGAAAAAAATTGTAGTAAGTGTCACAAAGAAGCAAGAGCTTATAAGCAGGGCCGTCCATACTGAAAAATATTTATTTTCACTGTTTGTAAACAATGCTGGCCGTGTTACCATAGGAAGTTCTGCTTCTTGATTCGAATCAGGTATAAATAATCTAATGGGTGAATCCAGACCCTTATCATTGTCCATGAAGTGACAGCCTCCTTCCCAAGCTTTTGGGTCTGGCTTGGGAAGCTTGACATTGATTTCACCAAAACGTTCGTTTACAATCCCTTGCTATTTTAGGATGCTAATTCATGGTCAATACCTATGTTGACCCTCTCAGGGTCTCTGTCACACTGTGACCACAGGATCCTCTTCTACCCTCTAGGAAACGGCATTGGTGTCAGGGAGGCAGCGGGTGTGTGAGAAGCCTAGATCCTGCCACTAATTAGTGTACAAACGTGGGAGTGAAGTAAACTATTTCTATGGGCTTGATATTTTCTCTTTTCAAATGAACTTAATGGTTACTAAGGCTTCTTTCTGCTTAACACTTGATACTAACTGGTAATCGAGAGGGTTCCCGGGGCTTCCCCTGCTGTTTTAGACCATACAGGCAGACCAAGACCACTTTCAAGGCCATATCCCGGCCAAATTCATGGATTCCCTATCCTGTTTCTCCCCTCCTTCCAGTTTCCTTTGCACATACATCACCGGTTACATTCATGTCTAAAAAACACTGCAGTGAAGGTTCTCCTGATTGAACAGAAATCTCTTCTGTGCCCTTCACTGCCATGAAAGTTTACTTCTCCTGCTTGGGGATGTGACACGATGACTGTTCCAGATCTCACTTCACCATGAGCCTTTAACTGTGCTGTTCTCATCTCCTCATTTCAACTCCGTGGCCCTCAGGAACTGCTTCCTACCCACTGCTCCCACAGACCGCCTTCCGACCCTGACTGTCTAGAACACTCTGAGTGAGACCAGAGGGGCAGGGACATCTGAGGAAACCATGTTCTCCCTGCCTCTTAGTCTCTGACCATCGGCGCCCTATGGTGCTGAGACCATGACCTCCCTGAGCTCATAGACCTAGTGAAGATTGTTCCAGCAAACGTGAATAATACCCACCTCCACCAGACGGATCCCAGAAAACAAACCCAAACAGCACTCCTGTTTCCCAAGCATGACAGTGTCGGGCCTACCCACTGCTATTTCCACTGAAAGCACAACAGAAACGTAACAGCCTGGGCAAATGAGATTTCTTTTGCAAATCATCACTAGGCTTATGATATCTGTGTTTCTTCTTTGCTGTCCTGGCGAGCGAAATCACTTATCCAGGGTAAATGGTGAGAGTTAGAGGACACGCTCATAACGGAGGAAAGGAATGTGTACAACTCATACCCTATTATTTCTTGGCCTTTTTCTCTTCCCCCCACCATATGGGCTGGATGTTAGTGCAAGCAATGACGTTTTCGAGTTCTGAATTCGCGTTCTACCTCGGAAGGAAAGCTTCAAAACGGCTTGGGCAAAGTTTTGTTATTTTTCCTCTAAGAAATAAGGTCAAACACCGCTCCTCAAATAACAATGGAAATTGGCCCAGATAGCAGATTGCGGTTTCTGGAAAGGGAAACTTGAAATTGATTTCACCAAAACCTTCGTTTCCAATCTCTTGCTATTTTAAGACGCTAATTCATCGTCAATACATACGTCGACCATACAACTTACTGCCAAAACCAGGACATTGTTGGGAATAAAAAGGGACCTACTATTAAAGCTCAAGCCAGCACAGTCAGCAGAAAGCAAGAGCGTCCTAAGCAAACTGGGATATACTGTCATCCTACCTATAAAGCACTTTTCTAAAAACCTAGGAACTGCTTATTATCCTCATAATTCTAATACTTACCAATTTCTCAAGTTTCTCCTGATAGTCATCACAAGTGTCTGCTCTTTTTTTTTAAATGTTTATTTATTATTTTTGAGACAATGCGAGCGACAGAGTGCAAGCAGCAGAGGGGCAGACAGAGGGAGACACGGAATCCAAAGCGGGCTCCAGCCTCTGAGCTGTCAGCCCAGAGCCTGATGTGGCGCTCGAACTCACGAACCGTGGGATCATGACCTGAGCCGAAGTCGGATGCTTAACTGACTGAAGCCACTCAGGCGCCCCCACAAGTGTCTGCTCTTAATTCTCTACACTGCCTAGATGCCAGAAACCTCCTTCCCCAGAAGCATCCATCATCAAACAGACCCCAGCAATGGCCTGCAGTAAACAGACACCAAGCAAAACAGTAAGACTGAACCAAAGAGACCTAGACCCATGTATTTCTTATCTCTCTAAAACCACCATGAACTTCTTGGGAACAGGAATTCTGACACACGTGATTTCCTGCACCCTTAGCTATGCCTACTCTCCTGGGACTCACTGGACGCTGTGTGTAGACCAACTGCCTCCCTTTCTTCATTTCTTCCTTATGGGAATCGACAGAAGATTCTGTTTGCCATATCTTGGGAAAAGATATGAATTAGTGCTGAACAGCTTAGTCTAAAGAAAATCCTGACGGGTAAGCAAAGTGGGATTATTTCTATGCACAGCTACACACATCATACTGTGACGACTATAGTAGCCAGCAAATGCTTTAAAGCGTTTCTACAATTACAGGTCAAAATCAACAATAAAATATAACGTCAGAAGTATGCATTCTTTATCAACACAAAACATGGAGCCAACATGAGCCTTCCTGGACCTAGATGAAGTCTCCTATGAGAATACGAGCTACCAAGTCATCTATAGGTGTTAGGTAGAGCTCTCAAATCTTTTAAATCGTGCCTTTGAGGTCACAGGTTCCAGTTCGTCATATCTTCAACTTTGCTTCATCAAAATATAGATTTTGAGCTCTGACTTTTATCTTCCAGGGATAACTTAAGAATGCAAAAGACGTGGGGCGCCCGGGTGGCTCAGTCGGTTGAGCGTCCGACTTCAGCTCCGGTCATGATCTCAAGGTTCGTGAGTTCAAGCCCTGCGTCGGGCTCTGTGCTGACAGTTCGGAGCCTGGAGCCTGCTTCGGATTCTGTGTCTCCCTCTCTCTCTGCCCCATCCCCACTCATGCTCTGTCTCTTTCTGTCTTAAAAATAAATAAAAACATTTTTAAAAAAGTTAAATAATGCAAAAGACATCGCAGGAATTAGGAGGCCCCAAAGATATGAGCACATCGTGTTTCTGGATAGGGGCCTAAGCCACATAGAGGTGGCCTCACCATGAGCAGAGAGCCCAAGGCTTGAATGGCCAGATGTCTCTGGCACAGGGTCACACACACTTTGACAAGCCACACTGGGCACGATTCATTTTGGTGTATTCCCTGCAGTCATTTCATTACAGGTCTATGGAGAGCTAATTGATCAATTTTTGCCAAATCTCAAGGATACGAGATAGTGAGGCTTTATTTTTCCTTGAAGCATGGAGGTAAGGTCATACATATCTGAGAAAGCCTTCACCAATGAAGCATAGGCTTAGCAGCCTTTATGTATGAAAAATAACTTGAAATCCAGGTTTTTCAATAAAAGTGTCAGCCTTAAGGTTCAATTAAAATGATACATGCTGCTTATCTGGCAGCTCCTGACAATAAAACCTCCAAACAGGTAAGATATTCAGGTAACAGAGAGGCACAATTTAGATTTGTTATTTGAATCCATTAAAAGCGTGCCCTTGGCCTAAACATTTAGGGATGTGTGTATGACAGAAAATATAAGTGTCTTTCTTCTGATTATTAATAATATTTATTGAATATAGACCGTCTTGGTGCAGTTCTCTATGAATCATGAAAACATCATGCAAATCTTTAGCTTATAATGAAAATAAAGTAAACAGGACCAAATGACTCTCTTTCTGGACCACTGGAGTAAACATCTAATTAAGAAACATTGCTCTCTCTCTGGGAATGAAATTTCCAGCACAGAAGACAGACTCCAGCTTACACACCTGTCGATTTTACAAGTGATTCCTAGGGCAGTGTGTAAAGAGATCAGCTATAACGATGAATAATGAGAACCACGTTTGTATCTGAAATACAGCTATGAAGCAAGTCATAGAGGCAATACTGGGCAGTGGGGGCTTGAGACTGTCAAAGCCAAGCATGAATCTTCTGGAAAGAAAAATATTTTTTTGTTGGAAAGAGGTTCCCCGAAAAGTATTATGTGCCCTATAGGCTCTACGTCCCTCCTAAGCAAAACGGCTGGTGATGCAGTGGGCATGAGGCGAGGAGACCCGGCCGGAGCCCCGACCCTGCCGCTTACCAGCAACTTGGTCCTGGCACATTCTCTCACTGAACTTCTATTTCCTCATTGCCAAATGGAGATGGGAAATCCCACCCTCAGAGTTTGGAGGGCCAAATAAATGCCTGCCCAAGAGAGCTGAGCAACCTGTAAAGTTTCACGCAACGTTAGCACATTGTTTCTACATCGTGTCACGATTCAGGATGTTCATAAAAGATACAACTTCCTGCCTGCATGAAACAAGTGCCTGTTGGGCCAGAAAATACTCGCAAAACTGATATGGAATACGGTGGCGTGGAGTTGTAAGACATGGCTGTGACAGAGCAGGAGAGAATGGAGACAAAGGAGTTGTGTTTGGTAGGGCTCACGAGGGAAGAGACACACTAGGATACTGGAAGCTCAGATTTGATAAAGGCTGATGAGAAGTAAAGAAAAAAATCAAATGGAAATACAGCCTGTATTAAGCTGTGCTTATACTGAGGGGGCAGAAGAGAAAAAGACAATTCGTTAGCCAAGTCAAGTTATTTGAAAGATAGTTAAATCAAGCAATGAGGGATTGGAACATTAAAGCTAGGAATAGATCTATTCCCAGGAAACGTGTTATACAACTGGAAGGTAATTATGAACAGGAAGTATTAAGCAAGAGTTATTATAGTGAGCGTAATTTAATCAATCTGTATGCTATCTCCAAATAGAAAAGAGTATATTCCATTTCTTCCATGGAAGCCCACCCACTTGATCCTCCATTAAGGCTCTGTCTTGACTGCAGAAATGGCTTGTGTCCTCAATCCTCCTAACTGTAAATAGAAAACATAAGTGTGTGTGTGTGTGTGTGTGTGTGTGTGTGTGTGTATTTGTTGTGCTAGGGTTTTTGTAAAGTTTTCACCTGTAATTATCTCACTGTACCTCTCAACTTTCACTCATACCCAACCCTTTAGATCTTTGGTATCATTAAATCAAATTGGTTTCATCTACCAGATACTTTAACCAACTCAGATCAAAATGTTACAAACTCACGGGTGTCACCTGAAAAGGAAGATTTACAATGATCATGGAAATGCTACTGAACTTAAAGACAGCATGCCCAATCCTCCTCCCAATGGCCTACCACTCACAGAAAAAGAACAGGCCTAACACTGCAATCTGTAAACACAGGGAAGCTCAAACTGTTCAGAGACGGGTGTGATGTTGGAGTTCTCCTATCAAGAAAGATGATTCCATCCATTTGTACGAGAGATGGTAAATGGGTCAATAAAGCTTCACGGTTGGGGGACCAAAAGCAGCAAGTTATCGACGGAAGTTAGTTGATGATGAAAATAGACATGTACCTTTCATGTGGAGCCTGACAAAATCATCTGTCACCAAGATCAGAGCTTGGCCCAAACACGGGCCCAATGCCAAGTGGCAGCTGGATCCCGAACACGTGCAATCAACCAAGCAAACGCTCTTTACATGCGGCCCTCATTTCCTACAGCCTTTTGTGCAAAATAGCTTCCTTCCCTCCTTTCCTTTTTAATACAAACTCCAGAGCTGTAGGCCAACAGTGCCACTTAAAAGAATTATACTTACACTTTAAGAGACTTTCACATTAGAGCCATCTTGGAAAAGTGCATCTTGGAAAAGGAAACGATCTCCTCATGGTTTATTGTCATGCTTGTGATCGCCTTTTGTACTTAAATGACTTGGTGAACTTTTTTGAGACATGTATGGAATAGCATTTCATTTGATTTTCAATGTCTTCATTTTTTTCTTTTTTTCTTCATTTTCTCTTCATTTTTTCAATGTCTCCATTTATTTTTCCCAAACAGGGCTAATGGGCCTCTTCTTCCCTGCAAGCAGGCCAGCTTCCACAATGAACTATAAACCAGAAGGGATCACAGCACTACCATCTTGGTTTGCACAGTACTACGGTTTACAATGAACTTCTACGCACGTCACCTGATTTGATTTTTGTGCCCGGCTTTTAAAACCAGGTGGGTAATGTCACAGTCATGTGTGGCAAGTACCGGAATTTGAAGTAGGCACCGTTAGCTAATGTGAGCGAGTTTTATGTTTCAGGCATCTTAAAGACCAGAGCATTAATGTTTACTGCCTACAAAAACCCCCTCTCAGGATCTGACGCTTTTCTCTTCATGGCGATAGCCAATAAGGGCTGCTATCTTCCTGAGCACGCCTGGAATTAAGAAGTCTGTTAGAGTCTAGGAAATTTTCTGATCTATTCTGGACTGTTCTAGTTCCATGAATCTACTTTAATTCCCCTACTTAAGCCCTGAAGGCAGAGGCTGCATGCTGCTTAGAATTTTCATGCTGCTTAACACAGCTGAAAAATGCATTATTAAGCATAGTTCTCTACATGGCACAGAATATCACCAGGCACAAAGTTTGGGATCAAATGAAAACTGCCCACTCCTGCTGCTCATCCTTCTGTTCATATAGTTTGCCTGCTAACGTGTCAAAGCCTGGTGTGCGTCCGGGTTAGAAATTAAAGTTTAGCCAGATTATGCTCATGGCGCCCAAAGAACTGAGGGGAAACCCAGTTGTTGGCTTCTCTTCCTTCAAATTCTCTTCCTTCTACAAACACAAATGTGCATAGCATCATAACATGGGATGAGCATCTGATTGTGTTTTCTAATTCACAACGTGGGCTTATCGTACGCTGCCCCCAAATCAGGTGACTGGCCCACAGATGGACTTGTGACTCGGCCAGGCTGGTCAGAGTCCTTCCATGAGCTTTTCCTGGCTGCAGCCAGTTGGGACCTAGCTAGGGGGCATGGGATGGGAAGCTGCTGGCAGCTGGCTTCTCTGTAGGAGGGAAAAGAGAGTCTACAGAAAAAGGCTGCAGCTCTCCCCAAGGTTGGATCTCTCAGCCCTCTGCAATTCCAGACCATCAACCTAGGATCTTTCAAACCAAAGTCCACATGCCAATGTCTGCATGGAAGGGAGAACAATTATTGAACCCTCTGTATATGGTCACCTCCCATTTCTGATCTTCACCAATCCCCAGTGAGCAGCAGTGATAAACACACAAACAAAAATTCTCACTGATTTAAATCCATCTTCTAACTCCCTCCTCAACCAGCTGAGGTTGCTGCCTATTCAAGAGCTAGTATTCAGCTCAAGGAGTGTAGAAAGGGACACAACGAAATGAGGCTTTGCGAAATTGCAGCGCATTTTCTTTGGTAAAAGGTAATCTAAGCTACCAGTGTAATTTCTATCAATGCAGAAAACAATGACTAGCACGCAATCAAAATTTGCTAAATTTAATTTGCCAAACAGAATTCTTGTATTTCCTCTGGATCCTTGTGCTCAGAAGTGTTCTTAACACCTAGTAAGCACTCAGTAAATATTTATACTGAATGAATGCCATCTTTTTCTCAGTTCTCAGTATTTCTATGAAAGAGCACTACCTTTTCTGAAACCTTAGAAGATTACTACATTTGCCAAAATGAGTTCAAAAAGAAGCACAAGTGGTAAATGTTCCCCTTCAAAATATGGACTCAGACACAGTTCCTATTACCAGGAGACGAGACCTCCCTTGCTCGGTAGAACTGAAGATATTAGACGACACGAGGCAATTTGTGTGAAAACCAAGTACGGTACAGAGCTTCTACCCAAAAGCCTGGACAGGAGGCACATATAGAGATCCAGTATTTAACAGGGAGTGAGTGTGAACTGAGATGTGCTGTGTGTGTGTGTGGGGGGGGGGAATGAAATATGTATTTCATACCCAATCACAAAGATTCAGAAGACACACGAAGAATGTACAAGATCTCATTAATTCCTTTTTATATTGGTATAGCATTATATATCAAGTACTATTATGTATTACATTATAATAAAATATACAATATTTTTATATTGGTTTAATGTTGGAATAATAAGATTTTGGATATACTGGGTTAAATAAAATATATTATCAAATCACCCCATACATCTCTTTTCAATTTTTAACCTGGCTACTATAAAAAAACCAAAACAGAACATGTAGCTTGTGTTACATTTTTAGCAGCACTGGTGTTGAGTATTACACAAATATAAAATAGTATTATTACCCTATTCTAGATACTAAAATTATACAGAGAAATGTTTGGAGTTTTATCCTTGTCTTTGGAAGTAAAAATTTCATCTGCATTAGAGCAAAACCAATAGGAGGACAAACACACACACACACACACACACACACACACACACACACACCAAACATGACTGCTTTATTTCCATCCTTACATCAAACCATTCCTTGTATTTTTTCATGCGATAGATAATCATCAAGTATAATTTTTACTTTAAAAAAATCAGTAAGACTGTTGAGGAAATTCATGATGACAGGTGCTCTAGAGGGAAGTCATTTAGGCAATCCTTGGGTGTTTATACTTACTACTTGCCTCTGACATGCCAGCCTCCTTCCCTAGCTGCAGGCCTCAAGAACCAAGTGACAAGCAAAATGCAGCACCAGTGACGTCGATCTAAACCAGAGGGGTGGGGGAACAGGATGGTCGGAAGGGGAGGACATGTGCCCGTGGATGCCCACATCTTCCACATCAATGAGTCAACTGCCCACTAAGAAGCTAAGAGATGACTTCTCCCCAAAGCTGCTTTTTTTTCACACACATATGCTCACGCAAACGGCTGGGGACAAAGGGTATTGGATCGTTGCTACACTCCACCTGCTGAGCCCAGGAAGAAATAAAATAATATATCCTGATGAATAAAGGGGCAGATCTACATCTCTCCTTCCCTACCTCGCTGGCATAACCTGTGTCCATCAGTGATGTCCAGTTCCACGGCAGTAAGCCGGAACCGGGGAGTTCTCATGCTGCTCAACAGAACTCCATCAAGGGGTTTGTCTTTCCACAAATTCTAACAGTGTTAAGGTACTCTGCCTAGGCTTTGGTCTGGTAGTTGGGTAGCTGGGTGTCGGAAGAGATGTGGAGAATACAGGAGAGAGCATAGGTGACACGAGTGTAACTGATTTGTGGCTGGATTGTGAATGTTTCCCCAAAGATGGCTCTTGTTCATTACACCTCTTTGCGGGTAACGTAATTATTGACATTTCCTAAGCATGGAAAGAGTAAGCAAAAGGGGGAGAAATTAAGGAGGCCTACAGCATTAAAATCTCCCACCCACATTTTTTATCTTTTTTTTAAATCATTTATTTATTTTTGAGACAGAGAGAGACAGAACGCAAGTTGGGGAGGGGCAGAGAGAGAGGGAGACACAGAATCTGAAACAGGCTCCAGGCTCTGAGCTGTCAGCACAGAGCCCGATGTGGGGTTCGAATCCACGAACTGTCTCACACACATTTCTAAACAAAACTGTGCAATGCACAATCTCTGTGAATAATTTCAATGCCAACAAATGGGTGATTCGAGGCTAGACGTGAGGGTTCTCCCATAGGCAAAGGTCGGAAGTTTTACTGTTTGAAAGTTTAAAATCTGATGTTTTCTTAAATCCTCTGTACATTTTTTTTTTAACGTTTTATTTATTTTTGAGACAGGGAGAGACAGAGCATGAACAGGGGAGGGTCAGAGAGAGGGAGACACAGAATCTGAAACAGGCTCCAGGCTCTGAGCTGTGAGCACAGAGCCTGACGCGGGACTCGAACTCACGGACCGCGAGATCATGACCTGAGCCGAAGTCGGCCGCTTAACCGACTGAGCCACCCAGGCGCCCAATGTACAGCTCAGATGCGACTACAGAATCAAAAGATATCGTGAGTTTCTTTCGTGAAATTCAGATCTGAGTGAAAGCCACATGTAAGTGTAGTTCTTCCCTCAGTCCTCCTTTGATGACAGCATCTTCTCAAGCCACTACGAGTGTCACAAAAGGCACAAGCCAGCCAGTGCACAGGAATCTTTATTTTCTAGCATTTTTTTCTTGGATTCAATCAGTGTCTGTTACTTTAAGTATCATTTTCTTCATTCGAGCAACGGAAACACAATTATATTAATATGAAATTTTCAACAGACATAGTACAGCACGGAAATAAACCAATACAAAATTCTATTACCACATCCCTTCGTTACAGGACCATAATCCCTCAGAAACCAAATTCAGTAATCTTGGCTCGGCCACACTGTGAAGATTTTAAGAAACTTAAAACACAGGAGTCTGCTTTCCGGGCAAAGCTGCGAGCACCAGGTTCATAATCCGTATCGCTGAACTAGGCAGGTGCCTAGTTCAAGTACGAACCTTTCTGACAACCAATCAACCACAACCAAGTTTCAAGTGCCTTAGTGCAGCTTTTCAGCCACAGGCCTAAGTGAATTAAACAGACTCTGAGGCTTCAGACTCACTGCTTCAAGTGCTAAAATCGCAAAATCTCTTTGTGGTTTCAAGCACAGCGGCAATTAAGAGAAAGTAAACCACTTCATTCAGTGAAGCAAACACGCTACATGAAGGAAACCCGGGCATCCCTCTGGCGACATCTCTCCTGCAGCCAGACTGCTGGGGGCCACAGGGACAGTGAAGATGACGACCAGGCTCATATCACGTCATCGCACCTCTACCTTTTCCCGCGGTACTGGGCTAGACCTGTCACCCAACAACATCCTGAGCCCTCTGTCAGCAGGTGCGCCATACGGAAAAGAGGTTACCCGAAGAGCCCAGTGATGCCTGAGTACTAAGTGCCAGAGCTGGGATTCAAAGCCAGACCCACCTAGACCCAGATCCCGTCGTCCTCTTCTAACACCACGGCCGCCGAGGTCTGGCTTCTAATAGCCACAGGATGCTTTCATTTATTTCTCCTTAAGAAAGCATTTTATCCAGGGTGGTTCAGGCAGTTAAGCGCCTGACTCAGGTCACGTTCTCATAGTTTGTGAGTTCCAGCCCCTCGTCCGGCTCTGCACTGACAGCACGGAGTTTGCTTGGAATTCTCTCTCTCTCCCCCCCTCCCCCATCATGCATGCACGCACACACTCTCCCAAAATAAATACTTAAAAATGTTTTAAAGAAAGCATTTCATCCTGTCACGTGTACCAGAAATCACTCTTGAACCTACACTGCCTCATAAAAAAGTTCAACAATCCAGACCAATCTGGATGGGGCCAATCCAGACCCAGGAGAGGACAAAGAGAGCAAATGTTCTGGACCTTTCCATCGTGTTCATCTTCATCCCCTTTGGCTGTTCTTCCCTCAAAGCATGTCTGCCCCCTGAGTTTTAGAGGGTCGGCCCAAACGTTGGGTCAACCGTGTCTGCACCTGGGAGAAGGTGGCACGCAATGCACATCTCCTGTCTTTCTGTTTCTGCCAGTCACTTATTCACCTACCCACTTGGTAAATGAAAGGATATGTGCTTACTTTACGGACAGGAGTCCCCGCAAGACCGCTGACACTCGGGCTGTGGCAAGTGGCCGATGCTTCTGTGGTAGAGAAATGGTTTCAGGTAGAACAGGTGGGGGCGAAATTTTGGGAAAGAGACGCGCCATGATGTCTCAGGCATCAGGGACGGCAAGGTGAGCTGGCATGCAAGGAGTTGGATCTTAGGGCTCCAAAAGCCTGAGTCCTTTGTTGAGCGAATAAAATCACAGACCCTTTCACTCTGTGCGTGATTCATGGAAGGAGGCTAAGAGAGGAGGACGCAATTCATTCATTCACTGATTCTATGTGCAAACAGTCTGAGGGGATGGGCCTTGGGCTTGGCATTGGAGCTACATAAGCAGCAGGACACGGTCTGTGTCCGTCAGAGGCTCATGGTTGTGTGACAGGAAAGGTACTAAAGTCTTGAGACCTTCAAGTAGAAGGGATCCTAGACAAACCTGCCCTTTCAGAGGAAGAGACCAGGCTGATGGTCATCGGGCATATCCTGGCACTGTCCTGGGGGCGGGACGACGGTGGCTTGAGCTAACGCTGTCCATCTAGGGACTTAAATCCACAGGTCCCTAATCTTTTGCCTGAGATAACCCAGGAAATAAAAAGATCACAATCCTATCATTCCTTCTAAAAATATTGAACAATTCCTTAAACATTAAAGACATACTTTATTTCTCCAGCTATCTAACTGCATTTATTTAAACTTTCCCCACCCACCATGGCTCACAGACCCCTTTCTCCACCACTGCTGGCATATCAGATACCCTTTTCTTCCCTGCCACCCCTCCCCAGTCCCACCCCCCATTCTTTCCTAAGTGTGGTGCCTCCATTGTACCTAGTACAACACCCAGATGTGATAGCTACTTAATATTTGTGTGAGGTTTGAGCAGTGAGCACATCTCTACTGATGTGTCTTAAGATGGCCCTCGCTTGCTGGAAGGCCACACTGAGGGGACACCCACCGGGGGTTTACAGACAGATACGACGGCGTCTATAGGCTTCATGGAACCAAGAGGTTATGGGACTTTTTCTGGCGAGCACATCCGTGGCTGTCATCAGATCCTCAAAAGGGATCTGTAATCCAAGGATAATGATACTCATGCTATTGGTTCAGTTTGAGCTTATGAACTCATACAACTTCCAGATGTTTCAACATCCACCTCCCGTGGGGCCAAGCCCCCAATATGTACAGGTGACAGGCTGGGTCTGCTCTCTCTTTTCCTGCTGTCTTTCCACACCTGTTGTATAACTACTGCCTTTGAAGTTATTCAAGTGTAAGATGAGATTGAAAATTACCTACTGCCTTCTTCCAAAGCATGTAGAATTTACGAAGCGTTGCTTACTTTTTAAAAATCAGGAGAAAAACATTTGTTATAGCCTCATTTTTTCCTCATTTCAAAAGCAACTCATTAAATAACTAATTAAATATGAAAAGTTGCTATGAAAACCCTAATGCCTCCAGGGACAGTGCAATAAAAAGAATAGCTACATCTATCCATAAGACATGAAGACAAAGGACTGCCTTAAGTATATCTATGCCTTTTCTCAACTGATCTCTGGACAAGGTCGTTTTAATTTGCATCTATAATGCTTACTTTATGGGGGTGCCTGGGTGGTTCAGTTGGTTAAGCATAAGACTCTTGATTTCGGCTCAGGTCATGATTTTATGGTTCGGTTCGTGGGATCCAGCCACGTGTTGGGCTCTGTGCTGACAACGCGGACCTGAGGGAGCCCACTTGGGATTCTCTCTCCCTCTCTCTGCCACTCCCCACATCTCTCTCAAAATAATAATTTTTTAAAAACCCTGCTTTATAATGCTTACTTTAGCAGTTTCCAGTTAATATCAGTTTTTGTGTTAATCTTCTTAGTATATTATTTGTACCATGTCTCACCTGAAATTTCCTGATTTGGATCCAAAAAACAGGGGGGAAAGGGGAAGTGGTTCTGTTCTTTGTTTTTAAATTTTTTTAACGTTTATTTATTTTTGACGGGGGGAGAGGGGCAGAGAGGGGCAAGACACAGAATCCGAAGCAGGCTCCAGGCTCCGAGCTGTCAGCACAGAGCCCGATGTGGGGCTCGAACCCACGAACCGTGAGATCATGACCGGAGCCGAAGTTGGATGCTTAACCACCTGAGCCACCCAGGCAACCCTGAAATGGTTCTGTTCTGATTCTGCAATTGCTAGCTGTGTGATTTTGGCTAATTCACTCACCCTCTCTAAGCCTTATTTCCTCCCTTGTAAAATCAGACTGTGAATTAGATACCTGGTTTGTAAGCTGTGCTCCACCCTGCTGGAGAAGGGGAGGGGTGCTCTGCTGACATGTCGGGGACACTAGGGAAGTGCTTTCACCTCCTTCCTGTGTTGGACTTGGCTTGTTTCCTTTGGGGAAAAGGTTTCTCTTACTAAAACAAAAGTCCAAAAATCATGGGGCGAGAGGGTCTGTAAAATGCTTAAAAGTGGAACACTTTATGATTTTATAGACCAACCCATCTTAGAATGGACATACAAACCCTCACCAAATGCTGCAAACAAGACCCACTCAAATATCGTTGTTATGTGAACACACGTGGTTAAGTCCTCACTAAACAGTGGTTTGAAATCTCCATGCCAAGAATAGTATTTTGTGCTTGAATGTTTTCTTCAAAGCACCAGTGTCACGGGCCTTATCCCCAGATGTGGCATCACCCAGATGTGCTCAAGGTCCTTCATCTAGCAGGAGGAAGAGCTGGGTAAGAGTCAGGGGCATCTACACCAAAGCACACTGTTCTCCCACTTTCCAGAAAAGAGAGCTTTGGCAAGGAGGGAAGGTGCCCATCTCACCCTCCTAAGGAGAGGGAGTCGATAAAATGCATTGAGAAAAATCTGAAGCATTAAGGCTTTCTTATTTTTAATGACAGAACAGTCTTTTGTCTACAAAGTTCTCTTATTAATATCATTCTTTACAAGTGTACCCTATATGATGTGGATTTCGGCGGGGGGCGGGGGATGGAGTGTTTATTTTGCTTTTCAACGATCAGAGCCAAGTATTCTAACTGTCTCAAGTCTTTTCAAGAATTTCTCAGGCTACGTCAAGAAATACCACATTTATATACACACGTTACTACCTACATGTGTGTGTGTGCCTTAATGCCTTAAAGTACCTGTTGCTTCTAAGTAAACTTGAATTTTACCCGGGACATCCCAAACCCTTTTAAACTCTTTGAAAACCAGAAGCTTCCAGTACCCTTTTTAGTCCATCAGGGCACACCCAGATTAAGTAATGACACTCACAATGTATAATTTTTATGTCCAAGCCATTCTTCCAGTTTCCTATATGCCCCAAATCCTGTTCTTTTAAGGAGAAATCTGTTGTAAGTTCAAATTTCTCTCCTTTCTTCCAGAATTTCACTCATCCTCTGCTGCTTTCCACTGTAGTACTTTCCATGCCATCATGCTCTGAAACCCTTGCCTATAAGTGTTTCCTGCTTTCCAGAATCATCTCCAGGCTCCCACGGGTCCCGGGAACCCCTCTGCTGTCCCAACCTTAAGCCATCCCAGCTGGCTCCCTGTTCTCCCCTGGCCTCCCCTCTTCCGTATCACCCATTCATCAAAAGAAAAATCTTCCTCTGATCCAACATCTGTCTAATAAAGGGATGGGGTATAAGATGGGCTATTAACATTTAAAAATAAGTGTCCTGCCCTCTCCCATCCAGAGACCTGATTTAGGATAGGTGAGGAGTGTCATAATTCTAGCATCCCCTGAGCGAACACTGTAACAACCCCTCAAATGTTCTACCGCGGAGAATAAAACTTGCCTCTTCAAAATACAGAAGCACATCCTTTCATTAATTTTAAAACATACGTCACCGCCACGCAAGGGGATCTCTGCTGAATATTAATCTCTACAGAGAAAATGTTTCGCATTCTTGCTTGTGATGTTCATCTTGCTGTGGGTAACCTATTTAAAGGGTTGAATCTATCGTTCCCAGACCATGAATCCCCATTACATTCAACAAGAATCCTAGGAGCAAGCTGGAAAACAGACTTTGACCTTTTAAAATGTTTTGAAAGAGCACCCCCTCCCAACCACCAGTTTCCCCATTTTATTCAGCAGATTCTGTCGGTGCCTTCTGGTCGGTCTCCCCCACTCCACACACCCAGCCGCGCCCACGGACAGTTTTTAGAAGCCTGTGTTCCAAATTAACAACTTAGCAGCTGGAGATGATGCTCACAGTTTCCAGCAGTTTCAGATGTAGGGAAGCAGTTTTTCTTGAGTTCTGGCAGGGGACGTTAAATCTCCTAAAACACTGATCAGATACGAGTAAGGGGACAATATATAAATTGTCACGGCAAATTCTATTATCAAGACTTGATTCTATCACTAATGTGCTCTGCAAAGCCATCGGTGGGGGACTGCACTCTGGGTCCTATGGCGTCCCAGCCACCACTGTGAAACAGGGATGGGGGCCCCTACCAAGCGCAGTCTGCGATGATGGCAGTTTGTCCTACGAAGGGACTGCTGCACATTTCTTTCTACTCCAATGCCACAAAATCCTCCTAGGATCGGAAGCCAGAAGCAGCAACAGGGATTGCTATTTGGGACTTGCCTGATACAAGGCCAGCTCTTATATAAATGCAGTGAGAACCGGTACTGCAGGTATGTGTGCAACCTGTCAGTAATTCCAAGGGTGCCAAGACTGTCCTCCCCATGACCGCTACTTAGTTTGTCATTAATGACTATGAGTAAACCGTGTATTTGTTTTGTTTTTGCTGTTGTTCCACTGGCTGTCCTAAACTTTGGGCCCGAAATTCCAACCATTAACAATCCCTTTGGGTTTCATTACCGGTGGCCATTGTTCAGGTTACGGATGCTCTCAAGGCGAGTAATGCATTGCACAGACAGGCTTATACTCTTCGTAGGGATTGGGTTTTGCCCCAGTCGTTTAGCGAGGGCCAGGGGGATCGGCACACATGAAGGTTCTAGCAGAGTCAACTCTGAGCAAACAATGGCCTGTTGCAGGTGCCAGTAGCTGTCGGGGCCCACGCGGGACAGGGCATGAAGAAGGTGATGGAGGAAAAAGGAGGACTCGGAATCGGGATCGCATCACGTCACCTGGGCTACTTTTCCTGGATCCTCCCGCCCCCTCCTTTCCTTTACGTCCCACTTCAAGGGACACACACCAGCCAAGGCAGGAAGGAGATAAGAATGTCAGCCTCCTGCAGAATGACACCAACTAAGGATTAGGGTTCAACCCCAACCCACCGAAGTGGTTCCCACTCCTATGCTTTGAGGCCACAAGGCAACAAGACCTGGAACCTGAAATAAAAACATTTTAGCTTTCCAAACGACCTCTGAACCAAGAATACATGATCTCCACACAACACCTTTTACTTTTTTTGTTGTTGCTGTTAATGTTTATTTTTGGGAGAGAGAGAGAGCGCGAGCAAGTGGGGGAGGAGCAGAGAGAGGGGGACAGAGGATCCAAAGCAGGCTTTGCACTGACAGCACAGAGCCCGACGTGGGGCTTGAACCCACAAACTGTGAGATCATGACCTGAGCTGAAGTCAGATGCTCAACGGACTGAGCCACCAAGGCGCCCCCACGTAACACCTTTTTAAAGCAAGGGCTTCAAACAACCGTCCATCTCCACACGCTTATAGAGACTCGCTTCCTCTGCAAATTTGAGTCTTTCCCTGAACTTTCAGTCTGGATAAACGGACTCCTTCTGCCCTTGCTCACGAGAGCGGGTGAAAGATGTCCATCACGAAACCAAATCAATTAATGCCAAACACAGGCGCAGCTCATCTCCATAAAGGATAATAATGCCACAATCCCGCTGAGACAGACACATGGTAACTGTTCGTGACTATCAGTGACTGGCATCCAACAGGCACGCTGGAGATGACGGTGTTCTGGTGAAAGTTCATGGGAAGCAACCTCCCACCCTCAAAATTCCCCAGATTTTCTCCAGGGAGCGTTTGAAGGTCTTGGCTAAGCATTCCATGGTTAACTCCAGTATTGAAAGGGAGGGACTAAGTTCAATGCAATGTATCACATAATAAAATGTGTTTACTGCCAGGGAAAAAGCCTTTTTCAGAGAGAAATGTCAGCTGCATTCTGTTTGTTTTGAATTTGGGCTTTGCATACAGCCGATCTGGGATTGTTTGGGTTTTCACTAGGCCTCTTGAGTGACACTAGCTTATTGACTTCTTTTAAAAAATTTTTTTAAACATTTATTCATTTTGGAGAGACAGAGTGTGAGCGGGGGAGGGGCAGAGAGAGAAGGAGACACAGAATCCGAAACAGGCTCCAGGCTCTGAGTTGTCAGCACACAGCCCAACGCGGGGCTCGAACTCACGGACCGCAAGATCATGACCTGAGTCGCAGTCGGAGGCATAACCAACGGAGCCACCCAGGTGCCCCTGACTTGTTTTAATACATCATGTAACTTGCATCTCAGGAGATGGGAAATGCCCATAGACGCCCAAGCACGACAGATTATGGCTCCAAGCTAGTCACTGCTTCTTTGCGACCCTGTTCTCTCCGGCGATGAGACTCAGTGTCCCGAGTCCTGAGTCTCCTCTAAGAACAGCACCTACCAGCCCTTTTCCTCTGCACAAAGACTTCACTGCTTCCCCCCCCCCCACCCCACCCGCACCTGGCCACTCCCCCTCCTCGCCAGGACCCACCTGGAGATCCCTATACATCCTGTTCTGCACACACTCCCTCTAGGATGCCCAGGACTTCTGAGTTCTCCCCTTCACCCATCCACCCAACGGGCGGCCAGACTGTTTCTCTCTTTCTTCAGAGTCCTAGATGTATTTCTACACAATCTTAAGAATCTACTGTCCCTGCTCCTGTCCTGTTCCTTCCAGTGTCCTCTTTATCCAGAGTGTCTTAAGTGACTTAGAGCATGAGCAGAAGAGCATTTAACTTACACCAGTAGGACTGCCACAACCATTGTCATTTTTTGAGTCGTGAAAGGACCACCTCGGAAGTAAGTCACGTTCGTACTCCCTAATACTGAATCTTGTTTTTCTGGGTTTCCTTTTACTATTTCTTTCCGATTTACCTTCTCTACAGATGTTTCGTACTGACTGTTCCTTTAACAGAGTTTCATAAAAAATTCTTGTGATGGCCAAAGCCAGTTCCTCCGTTTCAGTATCTGATTTTACTACTGAGATAAACACCAGGATCCAATGCAAAGAGCACCAGGCAGAAGACGTTAGAAGTCCGGCTCCTGGGTCATCGTTGTCTGTGTGCCCCTGGGCAAGTCTGTCCTCTCGCAGAATTCCCAGCTCTGTGCATTTTAACGCCGCGTCACAGAAGGTGTTGTTTATAAAATTTCATTCATTTCCAAAAACTCTCACAGTGGCATTGTTATTACAAATGTCTAGATAAATAATTTAACCTCTCAATCAACACTGGGTCCTGGGGCTCCTAATTTAATAGGAGAATAGACACATCAGGGCCATACATATGGGCTTGTGCAGCTCAGAGAAACGTGAAAAACAACGAAAAAATAGCTGTTACCCAGTTAGTGTTATGAGACAGCTGGTTTCCAGGTCTCCAGAAGACACAGAAGTGATGCAAGTTAACACAGAGCCTAAGATCCAAGTCGCCAAGAGAACGCAGAATATCTCCGTGTGAAAAGGGGTGTTTTGGGGATCTTTTAAGGAAAGGCATATTCTCATTTATTTGTGAGATTCCTGAGCCCAACAGGTGGGCCTGATCATGGGGTGCATTCCTGAGGTCTTTTCCAAATCTGTGACCTTGTGGCACGTGAGGCCGGCAGTGTGTGTGTGTGTGTGTGTGTGCACTTGCGTGCAGTCATATCCACACACAACACAGATACCGAATCTGCCACTAAAAACGTACCCCTGCTCAATATTTTCAGCGAAAATGTTTCCTGGTTCACTGGAAGCATGGAGAATTAACCTTTCTGTCTTTTCTTACTCTCAGCAGTATTACTGATCACTGCCTTTCAATATTAAGTCATTTGAAATGAAGACAGTATACTTTACAATAAATTTGTGCTTTTACTTAAGGGGAAAAAATTCCTTAATTTGGTTCTCTAAGGAAGGATTTAGTTCGTTTGAGAGAATACAGTAAATTGTAGCCAAATCAGCCTCCGCTTTCTCTACCTCACCTGTGAGGTTTCGCTCTGGGCACGTGCTATGGCAGAACGCTGGCCAGCGTGGCTTTGGGTTTTACCGAGAAGCCTCTACCATCTGATTGGCTTCTGAGCCAAAGGGTGAAGTCAGCTCATTCAGCTTTCTGAATATTTTGTTTCCAAACACCTCTAGACTGTTAATACTTTATTCAAAAATAAATACTGGCATATCCAAAGAGAACGGGAAATGGTCTTCTAGAAGTCTATTCTCCATTTTATTCCAATGTGTTTACACAGCATCTTAAAAAAACAACTCCACACATTCCTCTACTCTTAGTACATATTTTAGCAAGAAAAAGGAAGGAGGGAAATGGCAATCTCTAATGAATAGGTCAAATCATTTGGTTTCATATCTTCTCCTAGATTTATCGTTCATTAATTTCTACTTACCCTCAGCATACAAAGTCATTTCCTGCTGCCACCCACATGCCTGGCTTCTGACTACCAAGGCAGGTAAGACACTGTACCATACCTCTGTTAGTCTAAGAACTATTAGTCTATTGTAATAACAAAATTTTATTCTACTATTATTTTTCAATGTTTATTATTTTTGAAAGACAGAGTGCGAGCAGGGGAGGGGCAGAGAGACAGGGAGACACAGAATCCGACGCAGGCTCCAGGCTCTGAGCTGTCAGCATGTAGCCCAACGTGGGGCTCGAACTCATGAACTGCGAGATCGTGACCTGAACCAAAGTCAGGAGCTTAACCGACAGAGCCACCCAGGTGCCCCTAACCGAATTTTAAAGAGTATAGGACATAAATATCAGGCTATAGAAAACCCAAATCCTCAGATGAATGCCTCCCAATATAAGAGGTAAGGTGTCAGGGCCCCAAAGTTTGGCAGGACAATTAAACGACTCCCAACCTAAAACCCAAAGCAAACCAAACCACAAACCAGCATCCATTTCTCTTTCTCTGTCTTGTAAAAAATGTTGTCTGTCTGTCCGGGCCTCCCTATTAACCCCCAGCCACCTGGGGATGGGGCTATCCCCTCAATAAAGAATGGGAGAACTCATCCAGAGCTCTGCAGTCTGAGCACACAGAATAGAGTTTAAATGTCTTTTAAAAATTGACAAACAGTGGGGGAAGAGGAAATAGTCTTCATGACTAAGGATTTTATTTACCTCTTTGTGTTTTGAGCAGTTTGGTAAGATTTAAGCCAACGTCCCCTAAAGGTGCATTAATTTTAGACATGAGATCTTTTCTCCGTCCTGTCTTACTTCTCCCACCCTGGTCCTGCCGCTGACCCTCAATGTGTTCTGCCTCACAGGGTGGGCACTGTGTCCTTCTGAGGGTCAAGAAGATGCCACCGAGAATGGAGGGGGACCTCCTGACCACTCCCTGCGGTCACAGCCGCCTCTGTCCTCAGCACTCTGCCCAACCACGGCTTCCACCATGGCCCCAGGTACAAGGATGGGGGGTTTCCAATGGTCAAAAGGCACAAAATCAAACAAGACCTTGCCCACCCTCCAAAACCCGCACCCCAATTAACTATTTCCACTCTCCCGACATGTGGAGGTATTAGGGAAAATGAGAGTGACATTGTACAGGCGCACATGCCTTCTGCCACGTAACACAGACAGGGCTTCTGAGAGCCCGCCTTTGGGCTCAGCCCTAGGAGCAATGTGCTTTCTCCGTAATTATTACCACAGTCCCATGGTCAGAAAGGCTACCCAAGTCCTCTCTGGAGCCTGCACGCCCAGGGCACATTTGGTTTATGCCTAGTGAGGAACGCGGTAATCAAAGGAAGCCCAGTTAGTCACGGGATGCTAATTGAGGGTGGACAGACTTCTTTCTGGAACAAATATTGTGTAGAATGACTCAAAAGGAGGAGGGGCTGGTTGGGTTGGTGTGAACCTCCTGGCGTTCATGCTACAGTGATCATTAACCTTCACAGGAGCTCTCCCACCGAACGTGCTTCTTACACTTTGGGATTTACACAGTCTTCTTCCCAGAAGAAATAAAATCGTGTTTAAGTTCTCCAGATGACGGTAATGATGATGATACCACTACTGAGGTGGTCTCTTTTTTTTTTTTTTGTAAATCAAAACATGGGTTTTGAGGAAACGACCCCAAAAATATAGATCCGAAGTTATCTCCATACCGCCTCTGAATAGTCCATGATGAGACTATCACACACTGTCCCCAAAGAGGCTCTCTGCTTTCCTGAACTCTAGTGGGGTCTCCTTCCTTGGCCCCAATCCTAGCAAGCAGGAGCTAACAACACCCCTAAAATAAATACGGGAAATCAGCTTATGCTGTTGACTTACCAAGCTTGAGCAAACTGCTCTGTGGATCTACTGGTGTCTCCCAGGATCTATTTTAATGATCTGCCTGAGGAGAACTAAGCAGTGATTAAAAGATAAGAGCCCTCACGATCTTCGAGAAGGGAGTTGCAGTATCTACATGAGTGGCAAGACACAGCGTGCAGGTTCCCCTTTACTCCGGAGACCGGGAGCCTCTGCAGATGGCGAGCCTCTTCAGGGCAGGGGGAGTGGCCATCCTCTGCCATATGGGGACACCAGTGCATTCCTGGCCATCCTTGGCCAGCACTGGGAGCCCTGCTCCTTCTCACCTGGGGGTCCCACTTGGTCCCAGCTGGGCATCCTTCAGCCTCCCTAGCGGGCACAGGCTGCACTCTCTACGTGCCCAGGATGAACAGCAATCTGCTCACTCCCTTCAAGAAATACTTAAGGAGGAAAAGGGACACAGGTCTCAAAAGAAAAGTCCTTTAAACCGAGCTCCTCTGTCCTCTTTTGACTTGTGATGGAACCAAACCAAAGTCCTGCTGGAGGGTCAGAATAAACTGAAATTTGGGGGGGGGGGTCTCACCTCCATCCACCACCCTCCCCATTACAAAGTAGTGACCACTGACAAATGCATAATTAGGCAGCTGTGCAGGAGACAGGCCTTTGTCCAAAGGTCCCCGGGCATCAAGTTTAAGCCGCCAGATGCTTGCTCCCTGTGGCTGTGCATTATTGATAGACCCGGGGATCTTTCAAAAATAGCACTCAGGAGCCGGGGAGGCAGACCCCAGCAAGGCTCACTCGGCGCTGGCTTCACCTCCAGCCTCTTGCTCAGGTGAGGGCGGTCATCTCCAATATAAGCTCATTCAAGAAGCACAGGTTTCCCCCCCTCCCGCGCACGCACACTCCAGAAAGCAGCATTACCTGTTCCTGCTGCTGCACGGATTTCCCTGAAGCATTGGTCTCCTTGGCTGTAGTCATGGTCCCCCGTCCAGGGCGCACACCGGCACAGGGGCAGGTGCGATCTGACGGCGAGTTCCGAGCCACCAGAGTCCAATCGGCGGGGAGGGGTGTGATTTAGTCCATGCTTCCGAAACCACACGGCTATTTTGGGGCGGGTGGGGGAGGGCGAGTGGGTAGACCAGCCTAGTTTTCTCTTTAAATGCAAGGAGCAGAGAGCGGATCCGAACAGGGGAGATGCTGCGGCTCAGCGGGGCTTCTCCAATTAGCAACAGCCTCCGCAATCGCCACAGAAACAATGGTAACTGCTTAGCAACCGGCAAGTGGCGGCGCGGTGCAGGAAGGGGACCCGAGTGATGCGCGCTGCTCCCGCCCGCCTCCCGCCTCCCGCGGCGCACGGCGCATGCTCCGCCACGGCTCGGCTGGGGAGGGGGCCTGGGGGCGGGGAGGGGGCCTGGGGGCGGGGAGGGGGCCGGGACCGAGAGCGCCGGGAGGAGGGGGCTCCGGGGGAGGAAGGGGGAGACTGGGGAGGGGGGCGGGGGGGAGGGGAGCCCGGGGAGGAGCCGGGTGAGTAGATTGGAGAGGGGGCGGCAGGGGTGGGGAGGGGCGCCGGGGAGGGAGCTGGGGGGGGGAGGGGGCGCGGTGGGGGGAGGGAAGAAGGGAGCTCTGGGGAGGAGAGGGAGACTGGGGAGGGGGCGCAGGGTGGGGGAGAGAGGAAGGGAGCCCCGGGAGGAGCGGGGCGAGTAGATTGGAGAGGGAGCTTAGGGGGTGGGGAGGGGGGGCCCCCGGGAGGAGAGGGGCAAGGAAACTGGAGAGGGGGCCCCAGGGGTAAAGGGGCGTCAGGGTGGCAAGAAGGGGCTGGGGAGGGGGACCCAGGCGGGGGCGCGATGCCCTGGCCCCGGGCACTGTCACCGCGCTCACTGCCAGGCCTGGGGGTGGCCGAGCCTGTGCCCAGACAGCAGTGCTCCCAGACAGGCAGGTCACACCCTGACGGGGGAGGGGGGGCACGGAGAGGGCACGAGGGAGAAGGTCTTTGTCCCTCCTTTGTGCCAAGTGCCCGGCGCGTTTGAGGAGGCAGATGGGCAGTGGGCTCCAAGGAGTGGCATCTTTTCTGTTTGCCCAGTGGGTTCTGCTAGAATGCTAGATGTGGAAAGGGGGGGCCTTCATTTTCCTTCACGGTCAGAAAACTTCCTAGGTTTCTCCTTTTTACTTAGTCTCCTGTTTCTCTTTGAAAATCAACCAGAACCTCAAGGGTGTCTGTCAGTTAAAAGAAAAAAAAAAAAAAAAGGAAAAAAAGCATCTGGGGTGACCTTATAGGAGCAAGGCTCCCTGCTGAGTCCTGAGCTCAAGGAGAAGGCAGGACAGAGATGGCCACGGTGTTGGCCCTGCCTGGTTTCTAGGAGCACTGACTGTGGGTCCTGCTGCTGCAGCCCCCTGACCCCTACCCCCGGGGAGGGGAGGGACGAGTTGGCTGGGGGAGGAGAGACACAAGGTGTGCAGAGCTGACGAGCTCTGAGTAAAGCTTGATTAGCCACTAGTTTGCAGGGGGGAGTGCCTCCTGGCCTTCCAGAAACACAGACCGACTCGGTGCACGGGGGCCTTCTGCTGCCCTTGTGTGTGTGAACAGTGCCCTCTGTGAACACTTCCTAACTCCTAGCTTCAGGCTGCCGCAGGCCCCCATGGCACGGGGAAGACACCCCTCCAGGCGGCACCAACAAACACGCCCAAGAAGAAAGTCCTTCTGGCTGGCCGCGCATCCTTCCTTCCAGAGAGAAAGGCAGAGTAGATCCGTTTCCCTTGAAAAGCTGTAAAATGGCAGGCTTTCCCTTGTTCGGGTCCTTCCCAGTGCCCCTGACCACCAGTCATTTTACAAAAGCAAACACACTTGCAAGATCCGATGCACTGGGTCCTTCTTCACAGATGACGGATAAATCTAGATCACGGCGGAGTTGCCTGGCCACCTCTGCCACAGCCTGAACTTCGTTCTGGGGGAAGTGTTTGCTTGGCATCGATTCTAAGACATCGAGCTAGGCAGCTGCAGTTTGCGTGGTTTGTCCGAGAATAAATTAAAAAAAAAAAAAAAAAAAAAAAAGGAAAACCCCACGTAAATCGCTCGTCACACAGTAAGGGTCTGGTTAGTGTGTGTTGCTTTTGCTTCAGGCCTCCCCACGGGACAGGGTGTCTCCAGGGTGGGAGCAGCAAAGTTGTGGATCCGTGGCGTCCTCCTCTGTGTGGCCCCACTACCGGGGGTCTGCACGCGAGTTACTACCACTCCCGGCCGCGAGGATTGTGCCAAGCCACGCAGACTCTCAGGGGGATCTTCATACGGCCCCAGGCTCATCCATGGATGGCCCCGCGCGGTCACACCCCTAGGCCTCAGGGAGTCACTGCAAACCCGCCCTTGGGACCCCAGCCGCGAAGACCCAGGAAGAAGGGCTGAACAGTGAGGCGAGCAGCCGCTACCCACGTTACCCGCCACGTGCCTGGACCACAGGGACCCGGGGGACTCGGGGGCCAGGGAAGCGACTGGCCAGGCCTGGACCACGGCGGCCTCGGCTGCAAAATACCCCGGGCACTATCTCGGTCTTATTCCCGAGTACCTCAGGGCTGGTCTGTCCTCCTGTTTCCTCCCGAATGAAACTCCTGAGGGGGCTCAAATCCTACCCCAGCATCTGAGAGGAGCTGTGGCTAACCCCGGGAGGCCAGGACCACCAGCAGGAGAGGTGGTAGCCCGGGGTGCTGGGTGCTGGTGGTAGGGAAGGGCGGGAGGCCCCTCGGGTGTTTCCTTTGCACTTCTCAGCCAAGACCTTCCGTTTTACCCTACATCTAAAATGAATGTGGCTGTAACGACAGTTCCCCCACGTTTGCGAGATTATACCTGATCCCCGAAAGGGGTCTCCTGCTGACTTCAGATCGTGAGGTCACGTGAGCGCTCGCCTGGCCAGCCCTCCCACCCACCACGACCCCCGTTCATCACCCCTGTTCTCAGGAGCCACCGGGTAGAAAAGTCTGAGAATCACCAGTCGACGGCCAGGCCAGGCCAGGCTGTGCCACTCAGACCCTTTACGTGGATTTTCTGGCGCCACGTCCCCCAGGGGGCTGACTTTTCTGCACACTCGACTTGACTGCTTTTAAAAGAGAAAGGTCGGGTTCTCCCACCAAGCAAACGCGACAACACGGATGAACCTGGACGGCCTTCCTCTTGAGTGAGCCACGCAGGAGAAATACTGCGTGATCCCACTTAGAGGAGATGCCAAACGGTCCAACTCCTGGGAGCAGAGGAGAGGATGGTGATGGCCAGGCCCGAGGCAGGGAAACAGGAGCGGATGTGGATGAAACGTCCGTTAGGAGCGACGGAGAAGTTCCGGAGAGGAGCATACGACATCGGGCCCGTACAGGACAACCCTGCACGGCTCACTCAGTCTGTTAGGAGTCGATCTCCTGTTAAATGTTCTTACCACAAGAGCAATCTTAAAACCAGAGAGGAAGGGCTGCATTTTATCACCATTTAAACATTCATCATTATCCCTCCGGAGCACAAGCACCGTGGTGCCCACGTTAATCCTTCAGCTGCAAGTGGGTGCGTCTCACTCCAGATCTGGGGAGCCATCTCCAGGGGGAATCCAACCAGATTCTCCTGCGCATTATCAGCACTGCCTTCTAAACTCCTCCCTCAGAGGGGCGCCTGGGTGGGTCCATCGGTTAAGCATCCGGCCTCTGCTCAAGTCATGATCTCACGGTTCGTGAACTCGGAGCCCCGCATCCGGCTCTGTGCTGACAGCTCGGAGCCTGGGTCCTGCTTCCAATTCTGTGTCTCCCTCTCTCTCTGCCCCTCCCCTGCTCATGCTCTGTCTCTCTCTCTCTCTCAAAAATAAATAAACATTAAAAATATTAAAAAATAAATTAAAATAAACTGCTCTGTCAGAGAGAAAGCTATCAACCAGCGAATACGGGGGGGGGGGTGCAGACCCCACCCCTCAACATAAGGAATTTACAGACACATTTCTGGAAAGCGCCAGGAATAAATACCATGGCTTCCAAATTCTAGAGACTGTGGAAAGGACACCTCGGAGAAGAGTCAGGGTGACTCAAGCAGGAACAGGGGCGCCCCCCAAAACCGCATCCTCCACACTCCTCCCCTGTGCTTTCCTCGATGAAGGTTTACTTAAGGTCATACATACTCAGCAAGGGGACAGTGCTTACCTGCCCCCGCTAACAACGACAGCAGCACGTGGTACTGTGCTGAACGCGGTATGTCCCCCAAGCAGGGGAACCCCTGCTTCCCCTACTTTATAAAAGGAAATTGAGATTTCGAGAATTGAAATCTGAAACCCACGGTTACCCAGAGAGCAAGGAACCAAGCCAGAATGTGAACCTCAGCAGTTCAGGTTCGGGACCCCCATACTGCACTGCCTTGAATGCCTGAATAGACTATTGAAAACGTTTAAATAGTCTAGGGGCGCCTGGGTGGCTCAGTCGGTTGAGTGTCTGACTTCGGCTCAGGTCATGATCCATGGTTTGTGAGTTCGAGCCCTGCCCCGGGCTCTGTGCTGACAGCTCGGAGCCTGGAGCCTGCTTCGGATTCTGTGTCTCCCTCTCTCTGAGCCCCTCCTCCGCTTGTGCTCTGTCTCTCCCTGTCTCTCAAAAATAAATAAATGTAAAAAAAATATGTAAATAGTCTATGTGCCAGGAATGACCCTGAGAATTATATATATATATATAATCTTCTTCATTAACCCTTAAAAAATCTCTGCTTTAGTTTGCTAGGACCACAACAGAGCACAATGGATGGAGGGCTTCCACAGCAGAGATTTATTCTCTCATTTCTGGAAGCCAGAAGTCCAAGATCAAGGCATTGGTTCCTCCTGAGGCCTCCCTCCTTGGCTTATAGATGACCCTTTGGCCCGTGCCCTCACGTGGTCCCTCTGTGTGTGTGTCTGTGTCCAAATCTCCTCTTCTTATAAGGACACGAGTCAGATTGGCTTCAGGCCCACCCAGTGACCCCACTGTACCTTGCTCACCTCTTCAAAGACCCCACCTCCAAACACGTTCTGAGGTCCTGCCTGTTAGGGATGAACACACGGATGGAGGGGGACACGATTGTAACACTATTAGCTCCCTTTTTACGTATGAGGAAATGGAGGCTTCAAATAATTACTGCGTTCCTCCCAAATCATGTAGGCAGCAGTACGTGGCAGGGTTGGCATTTAGATCCAGTTCTGTGCGATCAAAGCCCGTTGCTGCGCATGCATACCGCGTGCACGCGTGCACGCTCCCCGCGCCTCTTCAAACACCTGCCGAGTGCTCGGGCAGGAGCGGCTTCCCGAAACTCTCCAAAGGAGAGGAAGGCTTCTGATCGCCCCAGCTCCTGCTGAGTCGCTAAATGGGTCTCGCTAAGGCCTTACTCCGGGCGACTCCCCCCCCCTTTGGTGTCAAGAAAGATCCCACTTCAAGCCACGCAAGAGCTTAGGAGGAGGATCTCGGGCTTTGGGAGGTCAGGCTGCACCCAGCAAGGACTAGGCCGGCGCCTGTTCTCGGCCAAGCCGACTCTTCCCTGGAGCCTGGCGGAGCACACGCCAGGCCTGGCAGCCAACGGGGACTCGACCAGCTGCCGGTCCTGCCGTGTTACTGCCTCCGTGCCCACCCACCCTGCTGCCCGGAGCTGTTGGAAATCTCTCGTGTCTGCAATCAGCCTCACCGAACGGACCCGAGCCCGATCAGCCCTTTGCAGGTGCATCTGGAGAGAGGCTGCTTCACGCGGGCGCACGCCAATTTTGCCTCCTCCTCTCCCCGCCCCCGGTGTGTCCGGCTGGGGCGCCGGCACAGGCTCAGCTACTTAAGTTTGTTTGCAGACTCGCAGGCCCGGATCCCCTGCAGCTTGATGTGAGCTCCCGCTCCTCGGATTTCCACTCGCCTTGGCCCAGAGCCCATCAGCCACAACAGCTTTGCGTCAAGAACATCGGATCTGCAAGGCTTTACCGAGCCTCTACTATGTGTGGACGGCAAACCCACCCACTGGAACAGACGCACTGGCCTACACGCTGCCATAAGGTAGGGATCAGGATGTCTTTAGAATCTGGGAAGATTTTGAACTTTGCAGCATTAACCATCTGCAAGAGAAGCTACTTCTAACTTACAGTTCCCTGAAAATAAAAAATACGGGCAGCAAGGCAAGATTCCCTGGAGAGCCAGGCTGAGATCCAAAGAAGCAATTTGAAGGTAAATAAATAAAAAGTAAATACTGAGCATTACCAAGGAGAAGGAGAATGTGGGTAAGTTTCCTAAAGACTGGGTTCTGGGTTTCTCTAGACAAAAAGACCAATAGGGTTTATATACATTATATATATATACACATATATATATATACACATATATATATAACATATTTGTATTATTTATATATAATTAATATATTAATTAATAATATAAATATTTACATTATTTATGTATTAAGGAACTGGCTCACTCAATGTGGGGGCTTGCAAATCTGAAGTTTGCAGAACAGGCCAACAGCTGGAAACCCAGGGAAGAGCAGCCTGAGTCAAAGGCCATCTGGAGGTAGAATTCCCTCTTCCTCGGGGGAGGTCTGTCTTTTTCTTAATGACTTCAACTGATTGGATAAGGCCCACCCACATCATGGAGGGTAATCTGCTTTACTCAAAGTCTACTGCTTTAAATGTTAATCACATTCAGAAAAACAAAAACAAAACCAATTAAAAAAAAAAAAAAAAGGAAAGAAAACAAAAACCATAGCAGTACCTAGTTTGACCAAAAACGGCGTCCCATGACCCAGTCACATTGGTACACAAAATTAACGGTGACAGGCCATAAGTAGAAGTGATAGATAGTAGTATCTTAATATTCTCAATTTACTCTTCTCCTCCTTCCCTTTCCCACCTTTCTACCTGGAATGCTTCCCACAGTCTTGAGCCGTGAGATCGAGACCATTGGTAGGATAAACCCTTGGGAAGGCGCCTAGAGACCCAAGGACCTTGTGAGAAGGAACAGCCATAGTGTCCCTGGCTGCTTACCTCCAAAACTCATATACAGGAAAGACAAATGGACTTCTCTCTTGTGTAAGTCACTGTTACTTTAGGTGTTCTGAATTCAAGTCAACACAGTACAAATTCCTCTTCTGTCTTCTCTGTTTTCCTCCTAATAGTTGCGCTAAGAGTGTCCCCATAGAATTACAGCCAATGCAATAAGGAAGGAACACTTACGGATCTGTCTCATCCGACATAGGAAAGATGGGTACTAGAGGTAGCAAATGGGTGAGCCTCTAAATCGGGGCCCGCATGCTATGGCCCGTGGGCCTGATGCAGTCCACTTCCTGTGCTTTAAGTACAGTTTTATTGGAATGCAGCTGTGCCCATTTGCTTCCATACTAGCAGCTGTTCTTACGACACAGTGGCAGAACGGACACCCGTGACGGAGGCCATGTGGCCGGTAAAGTGTAATACTTACTATCTGGTCCTCTGCAGAAAAAGTTTGTTGATCCCCGGCCCGCAGTAACTCTGTTGCACGTCAACTAAAGGTATGTGGATCCATTCAGAATCCCAAATTCAACAGGAAAAAACCTTCCGGGATCAAAGCAGACCAGCTCCACAACCCCCAGAAAGGAAAGAGGATAGGAGAAGCCTAACGTGTTTCACTGGTGGCCTCAGCTCACCGCCCACCGGCCCGTCAGAGCCCATCTCCTGTGTTGTGGAGCCGACTGTCCCCACCACACCCCCGGTGCACATCCTACAGCACCCTCTCCAGATGCACAACACTTTCACGGGACAGGGTTCGGTGCCCCAGACGCAGGAATCTCCTATGCATGTGAGGAATGCTGAAAGCATTCAAGTGGTCTGCCAAATCCTTACCACCATCGCTTACGGTAAGTGCTCAAAAATATTTGTTGGATAAATTAATAAGGTGGTGGAGTCCAAAGAGTCCAGTGATAACCTCATATCATATCTGAATGATCTTCACTTCTTTTCTCCCTAAAAGACGCTCCCCTCGCTGATCACAAACCTTTACAAGATAAGGTCATGCTAAGCGCTCTTCCTGGGGACTGAGGCCACTGTCTCCAGCTGCCTGGGAAGTCAACAGCTCTGTGTTTACTGAGAAATTATTATGTGCTAAGTCAGGAAATCTGTCTTCATGGCCTCACAGGAGAGGGAAACTTGTAGCAGATAAATGCCTTTTGGTCCTGCCGTAGGAAGTACAAGGAGAAAGGCAGCAGGGAGTAGAGGTGTCCGACTCTGTGTGAGGGGCGATGTAGAATTTACTGGATGCACTGCAGGCAATGCTAAGCAGTGATCAGAAGCAAGATAATGTGTGTACACAGAGTCGCACGGGTGGATGGTAAATGCAGCGCTTAAGGCAAAAAAGTCAGAAATATCCATATTTACACATGTAGACATACATGTGTGAGTATATATTTACATAAACATAGATGTACACAAAACAGATGTATGCATGTATAAATAAACCAAAACCTTATAACAAATAAAAAATGCGTTCCTACAAAACATGTGTTTTGCAAAAACACATACAAACTACGAGTTGCCCATCAAACAAAATCAATGCTTGCTGATGGCAGGGAGGGAAGAGAGTAGATGACAAGCTCAGTTGGGAAAAAGAAAGGGTAGAAGGGAGGCAGAAAGGGGGGGGGGGGGGGGAGGAAGCATGGAGAAAAGGAAAAGAAGGAAGAAGGAAGAAAGAGGGTGGGTTTTGCTTGACCCGCGGATGAAAACGTGCCACAAACTTCCCTCCACACCTCTCAGTCCCCTCACCTGTGAACAAGATGCAGCAAGTCCAAACAAAATGCTCTGTCACCCTGTGTGGTCACCTGTACCATGGGATGTGACCCTCACAACGGTGCCTTCATTCCTTAACGACAGGTAAGGAGCCTGGCTGCAGGGGAAGGACCGTTTGGCCAAGGCCACACAGACCGTGATCTGATTACTGCGCCCGGGGTGAGCCCACACCGGAGCCTCCCCGCCGGGCAGGAGCACCACACTCTCCAAATTACGTGTTCCCGAAGCTACCTGCCAGCTGGAAGGTTCCACGCTGTGAGTGCAGGTAGATGTTCCAAGGTTGGCCATCCAGTTTCTGAAAACCACTATAATGCGAAAGGGCTTTTAAACCAGCTCACATTTATGTCCGCACCCTGGCTCTCATTTATTTACTTTTTTTAAATGCACATAATTTACTTATTATGTACCATATTGTTCTCTAAATCCTTTCAACCTATAGGCTTTGTTTTTCTCCAAGATGGCACGTTTCTTTTCCGTCTCTTCCCTCCCCTGCCCCTTCCTTTCCTCACCCTTATAGGTGCAGCCTCAGTTCAACAATGCACTCAGGGTGTGATGTTTGGGAAACTCTGCTTTAAACTTTCCATGTTTCATCCCAAAGTAGCTTAATTTCATTCAAGTTGCCTTGCCCATCACGTCTCCCCTGAACCATCCCACGGCTTTAAGCTCAGCCGCAGGGGCGCCTGGGTGGCGCAGTCGGTTAAGCGTCCGACTTCAGCCAGGTCACGATCTCGCGGTCCGTGGGTTCGTGCCCCGCGTCGGGCTCTGGGCTGATGGCTCGGAGCCTGGAGCCTGTTTCCGATTCTGTGTCTCCCTCTCTCTCTGCCCCTCCCCCGTTCATGCTCTGTCTCTCTCTGTCCCCAAAATAAATAAAAAACGTTGAAAAAAATAAATAAATAAACTCAGCCGCAGAGCCAGGGCGCTCTGGAACCCGGCAGGTGGGCCACATGCGCTGGCCGGTGACGCTCAGCACGGCCTGCGTCTTCTCAGGCACCTCGTGTGCCAGGATGACCTTGGCAACGGTGGCTCGACAGATGCCTTGTTTATGGTTTCTAATGACCCCCGCTGAAATTTCTGGGGCTGTTCACGCAGCCCTAGTCTGGCGCCAGCTGTGGAACAAGCTATCGTGTTGCTGGGGGAACATATGGCCACTCAGGTATTTCTGCCCGCACACTGTCTTCAGTGTTGTTTCCGGAAAGAGATACCCAAAGGAGGCCCCTGGATGATCCTGGTGTGGGTTTCACATCCTGCCTGGTTTCCCGGAACCTCTGCTCACCTCCCTGCCTTCTGGCCTGGGCCTGGCTCTTTGGGAGGAATGGGAGAACTTGTCTGATGTAAAAATGTCCCCGCTCCCCAGACCTTTCAGGGCTCGTGCTTCATTTCCAACACTAAATAAATAAATTAGGAGATCCGTGCAGAAGGTTTCCAGAAAAGGATGAGCCAATGAAATCCCTGTTGTCCAACACTTTGCAGAAACACCTCTGAGTTGACTTTGGGGATGAGTGTCAGTGACATTCAAGTGGGCCACATAAAATTGGAGAGACATGTCAACAATGGCAAGCTAAGACACCTGGTGCTTTCTCTCGGAAGGCATCATCGAAGCAAGGACATTAACAAAGGACAAAGAAACCACGTCCTCCACCCGGGCACGGGTGCCAGCTCTACCCCTCACCCTCCTCTCCTTAAACGCCAGGCTCAAATGCCACCCCCTACCTCCCCGTGGACTCTGTCCTTTGCCCCACTGCTCTCCCATCACACACATTCCATGTCCCATGTCTGTGTACACCCCTTGCTGCCTCATAGAGTCACCGTCCGCTTCCCTGGCATGCCCAGCCCCACCGTGAGTTTCTCCTCGGCAGGACCAAGGCAATGTGACGTTCCGCTATCAGTTTAAGGGACGGCTTTGAGGCCAGAATTGTGTGTGTGAATCCCACATCTGTTCATTTGCTGGCTTTGTGCAAGCCACTGATTCCAGATTCCAGCTGTGAAAAGGACACGGTGGTCGGTGGCTTGTAGAACGCTGTCAGAATGAAATCAGATAAACTCAAACCAATGGACAGAGTTCGCTCTCAATAAACGGTTCGTCTCATTGCCAGACTGAGAGCTCTGGGAGGTCAAGTCTGTTCCTCCCTGAATTCTCAGTGCTCAGCACACAGAAGATGGCAGAATAATGAGTGTGTTGGGGACAGAACGTGTGTGAAAGCTGAGCAGCACCTCGACCAAAATCAGGGGGACCAGAGTCTCTCTCTGCACGATGCACCGAGAGAGGTCAGAACCAGGTCATTCATTTCCGGAACTCATTACGGACAAAGAAGTGTAGACAGACGTGTGCACTCAGAGTGGAGCCTTAACGGGACAACGTGGTCACAGTAGGAGTAACGGAGGGTTGGAAACACGAGATGGAAACCAGGCATGGAGGCTGCCCGGGGAGCACAGGGCAAACCAAGGAGAGAGTGCAGGAAGGACTGACCAGCCCGAGGAATCCTCCCACATGCCGCTGAGATTCAGGAGCTGCAAGGAGAGCCTTCTAGAAGTCGGGGCTCCGTGCCCATCCCACCCGTGTTCTACATCCGGCCAGAGCGCCTCTGCCTCCCTCTCCTTGGCCAGAGGTGCGTCTCATTGGATGGAGCTGTGCGACTTCAAACACGGGGCCCATGGAGTCCACCCTGCGGACGGCCGCCTTTCAAGAAGGCAGCCTGAAAAGCCGGGCCACTGGCCACTAAAGAGAGGAAAACTTCTGACATTTCAGAAATCAAAGAGGAAACACGCGAGGAAGATATGTTTCATCAATTCACCAGACAGGCATAAAAGGTTGCATGTGCCTTATTATGTCTTTTTTAAGAGTCTCTTTTGCTAAAAATTAGAGCTACGTGAAAGTCCGTAAGAATCGGGGCCCAGCCTGTGTGAGAGAGCACTGGCAGGTCCCACCCGTCCCGGCCTCCATCCTGTTCATGTTCACTCGATGACCTCTCTTGGGGTCATGCGCTCGGGCCCCTCGGAGGTTCACAAATGCACCTTAGAAATGCTCACCGAGGCCAGGATGGGGGCGGGGGGGAGGGAGACCTGTTCTGGGCCCCCGTGAATCCGATAGAGAGAACACATCTTTCCTTTTCCTGACACACGGGTGGTACCACAGGACATGATTACAGGTCAGCTGACAGGTGCCTGTGAACCCTCTGATCTCATGACAGTGACTGCACCCTTCCTCACGTGCCCTCACTCTACACAACCTGGACTTGTGGAGAGGAAGCATGCAGTCACCGTGGACCCCCCCCCCCCGCCCCCCCGTCAGTAAGTTCGCCCGAACAAAACTCTGCGTAAACGCTACAGACTGGCCCCCTTCGTTTTCCAGTCTCAAAGCGCCTTCCCAGTCCGGGGGATACTTTACTGTCCTTCCCCCACCTTCTAACACTATCAAATAACAATAAAAACATCTATGTGAAGTAATAGATAAGGTATGGAAGGGGAAGTCAGGTCGCCACCAACCCCCATGAGAAACGGAAAAGATACCTTGGTGGAAAACCCAAAGCGGCCAGATGAAGACAGTAGCCGTCCTAAGATGAAATTAACTTATTCTACCACTTCCTGTGTCAACCAGCATTAATAGAGCAGAATAAAATTAAAAAAAAAAAAACCCAAGTAGATCGAACTCTTTGTAGGGGTATCATTATTTTATGAAACTTTGGTGAAATATTACAAAGATACCGCCCTAAATTCCATGAAAAGTCTAAAGAGAAATTGTGTGTGTGCACCATTCCGACACGTTTCTCTCCTTCCTGAGAACACACCACACCCTTGCTTCTCCAGAAAGCCTTTGGAAGCTGAGGCCAGAGCGGCTCCTAGGCGGATATAACACTCAGTAACTCCCCATTTTCAACACGTCCATTTATAAAATACACCACAACAGGGTCCTCATGCGATAGAAAAAAGCACACCCGAAATGAATTCGCAGCCACGATTGAATGTGTCTCCTACAAAGGCGCTCAGATGAATACAGGCAAAGAAAGACTGTCCTTGGAAGGATCATAAACAGGACAGGAGTCTGGTTTCAGTCACATCTCAGATGGATGCAAGACCAACCCTACAACATGACTGATGATTTCTCAAAGCCCATCCTGAGTAGGGTAATGGGCAGAAAAAACCACAATGGATACGGTAAAAGTTGTAGGGGGGACCACAAAGGACCCAATTTTGATGTATTTTCTTCATCAAGGCTTCAAAATCATAATTATGTTTTCATCCTTTGAATGGCTGGGATCCTTCCCACTATAACGGATACAGCTGATATAAGACATAAGACAACCCTAGTCTCTCCGTGAACTTTGTACTGATACTCCATCACTGGATCAAATTAACACACCTGCCCTACCAGGAACTTGAAGAAATTCAGGACAATAACTTTTGGATTCAGGGCTACTTCCTCCTTTACCCTCTTCCGCAGCTTTCAGAAATGCTCCTTGCCCCTCAGATGAAGTATGGTCTCCCAGCGTGTATAGAATTTTGCCGGGCCTCTGAAAAGGGATGGGGTCAACGCATCCGCTGATACTGGAGTATGAAGGTTGGAGTATGTCTCCTTTCGTGGAGCGTTTACGTTCTCGTTGAGAACACCTCACCGTCCATCACTAGGTTGGTTCTGGATGGGTATCCCTCTTAGGCTGAGGCAGGAATACCATGGCGTGGGTGACCGGACTGAATCTGTGATCCCGTCAACAGCCAGCCAATCTGTGGCCATCAATTCCATAGCAAGGGGTGAGTCAGGCCGATCCGATTCTCCCTTTCAGCGACCTGAACTCAGAAGAATCAAGGGTCTGCTAGCAGTGAGGGGTCAGCCCGAAGCTGGAGGATGGGGAGCGGACAGAGCCCAGGCTATAGCGACACAGCTGCTGTGAAGCTGCTAGGATGCCTAGCCCAAGGAGAGGTAGGAAGCATAAAGGATGAGCAAGTGTGGAGCACAGCGGGGAACAGGAAAGAAGAAAGCAAGCTCTTATGCCTGGAGCAGCTGGATCCTGGAATGGCCTTGGTTTGTGGCAACTTCCCAGCTCTGGTCCGTAATTTAGAATTTACGCAAAGTCGGAGGCCTCCTCTCAAGACCAGGCTACTCCGCAACCCAGTGTTTGGGGGCAGTGAGGGGCAGGTCAAAGGTGCCAATACAAGATGAACGCCCGAGGCTCCCGAGGTGAGTCTGCATCTCGGTGATCCTATCACTCTGGGGGTGGGGTGGGGGAGGTGGTACTCATACAGGAGGTCTCTGGGGGAAATGACTGCAAACTGGTTCAGGTCCTCAAGCCCAGCACTATTTCCCACTCGCTGAGTTTTGGCTTCACTTAAAAACAGGAGATTGTTGGGGCGCCTGGGAGGCTCAGCTGGTTGAGCATCTGACTCTTGGTTTCGGCTCAGGTCACGATTGCACAGTTTTGAGATCGAGCCCCACATTGGGCTCTGTGCTGATGGCTCAGAGCCTGTCTTGGGATTCTCTCTCTCCCTCTCTCCCTCTCTCTGCCCCACCCCTGCTTGTGTTCTCTGTCTCTCTCTCTCTCTCAAAATAAGTAAATAAACATATGGGGGAAAAAACAAGAAACTGTTACTAGATCCCTGGTTGGGCACCATTTTTTTTGTCTCTCACTTAATTCCCAGACATTTATTGAGCATCACTATATGCTAGGTCCTGTGTAGACACTGGGGGAAGAAAAATCACAACCCTCCAGATGGACGTGGAGGCAAGGGTGTCCGGCAGGAGCAGGGGATCTGTGGTTCTAGAAAGGATTTTGTAAGAAGACTGGGCTGGTGCCAAAGACCTGGCACGGAGGAAGGGTAGTGATGCACAAAAATGTCTCTTGATGGGTTGTAAGCAGTTCAGTGCGCTGGCGTGCAGCATGTGTGAGAGTCACGGAGCGGGAAGGGTCCCGTTCACCAAGGGTCCAGACTCCCCCTGCAGACAACTGAAAAAAAAAAAAAACTTTGGCGATAAGATGTCCTGAGCAGATTTACAGTTAGAAAGGTTTCTTTTCAGAATGTGGAAAATGGCCTAGGATGGAGACTCCAGGCTAGGAAGCTTTTGGAGCACTCAAGCAAAACGTAAGAAGCGCCTGATGTAAAGTGATGGGGGCGAGAAAATAAAATTAAAGTTGCTTCTCAGGGCAGAACTGAAAGAACATGTTGACCAATTAAGATGTGATCCGTTTTCTGTGAGTAAATTTGGCTACAGCAACATACGCTAATTCTCCGGAAGGCCTGGAACAATGCATTGCCAACATCACACACGTTTGTCAGTTTCACCTTCTATCTGTACTTTTTCCAGGCACCGCACCGCTGCCCATGCGGGACTCACTAATGAGCGACACTGTCACGATCAGGATAAATTTCAATGATCACACCTCATTTATTTTCCAGCACCTTCTCCATCTGGACACTCTACCAAGCGTTCTGTGTTCTCCAACTATTACATTTCAACCTCAGGACTCCTTGATTCCTTGTGTTGATTAACCTAGTCGGTGTGGCTCACGGGGTACTCAAGCCTAGCTTAGGATTCAGGAAACCTAGATCCCGTACGTGCTGTAGACTGACTGTTGGGTCCCCCCAAGAACACAACTTGTATGTTAATATCTAACTCCAACATGATGGCGGTGGCAGGCGGAGTGTTTGGGAGGGGACAAGGTCAGGAGGGTGGGGTCCCCATGACTGGCGTCAGCGACCTTATGAAAGGATTCTGAGCGCTCCCTCTCCGCTCCTGCCATATGAAGACACAGCAGGAAGACCACGGTCTGGGAGCCAGGCGGTGGGCTCCCAGCAGACACTGAACGCGCTTCATCTTGGACTTCCGGCCTTCGGAACTGGGAGAAATAAATTCTGGCCGTTTGCAAGCCACCCGCCCTGTGGTCTTTTTGTTACAGCGGCTCCTAAGGACTGAGTACTCTGTGCACCACACTACTCCAGGGGCCCGACTCACAAGCACTCTGTGGACCCTGGAACAGGGTGGTGGTGGGGCAAATGTAAGTACCTCGAATTTCAATGGCCGCTGTCCTCTCTGGAGCTGCACGGAGAGGGTGGTGCTCCCTTGGATGCTGGTGCAGGACATGGTGCATGTGTGGGGCTTGAGGTGGGGCAAGCCACCACCGCCTTCTGGGCTCTGGGCTCTAGTTTCGTGACCCCCCACCCTGGGCCCCTGTTCACCGCTACCCTTGCGGCCCCTTACCTCATTTTCAGCATACAGCAGGCGCTCCCTGAACGCGTGTGGCCGGTGAAGACACAGAGCGCCGAACTACCTCGGTGGCCCCAGTGGGGTGGCGGCTGCGAGCCAGAGGCCGGGGGATGTCGCGCTCGTTCACCTTCCTTTGTGGTGAGCCCCACACCGAGCGTCTTCACGCGGGGAGCCCAAACGTGGCAGTTCATTTAGCCCCGTGCTGTTTCCTGCCTCAGTGGACTGCACCTGTTACCCTGTTACCTGGGACGTCCTCGCCACGATCACTCTGTGCCGCAAGCACCCTTCTCCGGGGCTCACTTCCTCCCCCGGGTGGGTTGTTCTCTTTCTCCCCTCTGCTTCTGTTTAGTTTCATCTTCTTAGCTTTTCCTGTGACTCCGCGGTCCCTTCTCAAACACGTGGGCACTCCTGACACGGGTTATTCGCTGAACTCAACAACAGCGAAGAGCGGCCGGACGACAGCTTGTCAGAGTCGGGGGCGGAGGGGAACCACAGCAACTTTTAAAGTCGTTCCTTCTTGTGTTTGCACTTGTGTCCCTCTGGTGCTTGTGCTTTCCCTCGCCCGGTCACTTCGCCCCATCCGTGTGTCCGCCGGAACACCAACACCACGTGTAAACAGTGCCTGGCATAGCAGGTGCTCAAGAAATACGGGCTGAAGCGTCGACTGTTACAGACACCGTGCTTCCTGCCACCCGCGGGGAGCAGAACGTGGAGGGATTCATCCTACAGGTGAAACCGCTTCTGTGGACCACGAGTTCCACGTGGAACACGCTTAAACCCACCGCCACCCGTGATGTCACTATTCTTCAGACCTGCCTGAAAAAGCGGGCGAGGCATCAACGGTCTCCCCTAGCGTGAGGGATACGTGCCGAAGACGGCGGGTGCCCGGGGCGGGTGGCTTCCTGGTCTCAGGGCCCTCGGCGAGCCGGCGGCAGAGTGTGGGCAGACCCCAACCCCTCCACCGAATCCTCTGGACGCCGCTGCCCTCCCCACAGCGACGGTGGCTTCCCCTGCCAGGTGGGCAGGCGGCGCGCCCCTCTCTCAACGTGCCCTTCCAAGTCCTTCGCCTTGTGCCGAGTTGACCTCCAAGGTCTTTGCTTGCCCACCACCCCTCCTCGCCCCTTCCTCATCTCCGGGCAGAAGGTTCACACGGCAGAACTCAGGGGGCTCAGGTGCTGGATGGCACTGAGGGAAGAGCAGGGGAGGACTCCCCACCACCCCCACCCACGCCCTTGCTAGGTCTCAGCAAAGAAAGCAAACTGTCCGAGTCAGAGGAACGTTCTCGTGGCTCCCCAGGCCATGAGTTCAGGGAGATGCGTGGCCTGGAGGAGGGCCCGATCCTCTTGGATCTGCACACTGGCCACAGCACCGTTCAACAGGTGCATTGGTGAGACCCCAATGCACCCTCCGGGGGGAGTGTCTTGAGACCATTTTTATCAGGCTTAAGCTTTCGGCAGAAGAAAATCTCCACTGTGGTGGTGGTCAAATCCTCTAAGACATTCAGACACCTCGGAGATGGACCCTGCCCTGTCCTCTTTAGTATTCTCAGTTATTTGGGGACAAAAACAGCAGGAACATGTCTGGACAACCTTCCCTACAGAATGCAGTGCTCAACCCTCCTCCCCTGTTCACAGTTGGTCCTCTTTTCTGACTCCGCCAGACGCTGCTGTTTCATTAGGGAAGGTAGGAAGTGACAAGAGTCCCTTCTGCTGGCCCGTCGGGGAGTCTGGTTTTCACAAGTGTGGCCCAGCTGCCGGTCTCAGCCAGCCAAGCAGATGGGCCCCGTGGGAAGGAGACGGTGAGCCCTGCTCCCAGCTCCCTGCATGTCCTCAGCTCCCGGCCTTGTTCTTTTGTCTTCTCCTTAGGACAGAATTCTCTGGAAATAAGTGACAATGGCAAAGGATAGGCCCGTAGGAGATCCGTGCAGCCGCCTAACAACATGACATTTGCCTACAGCAGGTGACATAAACTATTAACTTGCGGGACCTTTTTTTGCACCGAGTAGGATTTGTGTGAGTCTAAGACAATCTACCCGGCCACGAGGAATGCTATTCTTCTCTGCATTTACAAGCTCAAGATCATGCACACTGAAACTTCAAACACTCGAGTGTCAGCAAAGTGCGATTTTGTTCTCCTTCTCTCTGTGGACGTTTTAAACATTTTCACACACTGACCCACTGGGGAGACCCAGCACTCACCAAACACACCTCTCTCTTTCTACATAAGCCTTCACACCTCCTGCATGTGCCAGACCTGTCTTGCTGTTGGGCAATCACAGGCTTTCTCAGAAGACAAGTGTGTACCTGTTTTAGTTCCCCGAAGCAAAGAACCCCAGGAGCAAAGCTGGTGGGGTGTGGCCAATGGGATATTGGCCTTGAGGAGGCCAGGGAGGGCAGGAGAGAAGAGTTGCATCCTGGACACCGGCTGGACAGCTCCAAGGCCACAGTGAGTTCCAGGCTCCAAAGTCAACTGACCACTCACCCTCAGCCACCGGGGAGCTTTGCCTTACAGTTCAGGGTTTCTCGGTAATTCCCTTGTCTGCAGGGGAGCGTGCTTTCCAAAAGTCACTCAGCAGACGAAGGCCTCCTCCTTGCAGGAACATCACATGGATAAATGAGCCTGCTGCCTTTGCTAAGTGAGCATTCTGTTGTACTGTCTGGTCTGACCGCTCCACAGAAGCCCGAGGCACCTGTGACCCGCATGGCTTCAAGCACCCCAACGTTCAGTGTCTGTCTGGAACATGCAGCCTGGGCGTTAAATATCCCAAACCATTTGACTCATGGCTGCATCGAGGTGCACAGAAATGGAGACACGGCCCAAAACTGCTGACACAGCTGGAGGCTGACCTGGGACCAGGACCCCTGGATCACTTCCTCTTCCTCACCACTAGACAGAACCGTCTCCCTTCCCCCGATCTGCCTGCCCCTGCTGCAGAATGTGAGTGCTCGTCTCGGGTCCACGGTCTTGGAAAACCGAATCTGTTCTTTTCCAAAGTACAGCGTACAAACTATACATCTGTTTAGCCCACTGATCAAGAGCACATATGCTTTAAAAACAATACTGAGGAGGGGCGCCTGGGTGGCGCAGTCGGTTAAGCGTCCGACTTCAGCCAGGTCACGATCTCGCGATCCGTGAGCTCGAGCCCCGCGTCAGGCTCTGGGCTGATGGCTCGGAGCCTGGAGCCTGTTTCCGATTCTGTGTCTCCCTCTCTCTCTGCCCCTCCCCCATTCATGCTCTGTCTCTCTCTGTCCCAAAAATAAATAAAAAACGTTGAAAAAAAAAAAAAAACAATACTGAGGAATCAGCCACGTTTTTCTTAGAGGTATATCTCAGCACGATGGGAAAAACAGGTGGCAAAAGGTGCCTGAGGATAAGGACAAACGAGTTGACAAAAGTAACCCCTCATCTTTCTGGTCACCCATTTGTCAGAATGAAAAACACACGAGGGTTTTCTTGCAAAAAGTGAAATCGTTATCACCTTACAGACTCTGTCTTTCGTATATTCTAACTATGCCAGGACTCTGTATATATTTCATAAACACACGGCAGGAATAATCAGTCTTTAGAGTAAAGGAAGATCACTTCCGCATCGTGGTATAAATACTGCTTCTCATGAAAGATATCGGAACCTACCAACCCTCTCGTAATTTATACTATTCTTAGGTTGCCATCTCCCCGCTTGTTTTAAACCGTGTTCTCACTGAAAGTTACGACAGCTGTTTTTTGTAACCGTGGTTGTAAACGTTTCGCGTATCGTCAAATTCGCCATTTTAGCCAGTGCCGCGTGTAGTTAGATGGCGCTGAGCACACGCGTGGTGTGGTGCTGTCACCGTTGTCCGTGCCCACCACTCTGTCACCCCCAGACAGAAACCCTGTAACCATCAAGCAGTGAGCCCCACTGCTCCTCCCTGAGCCCTGGTCCCCTCTAACTACTGTCTCTCTCTACGAATCTGCCCATCCTGGATGTCTTGTATGAGTGGCGTCAAATGGCATTTGTCTTCTCATCTGGCTTATTTCACGTAATACAATTTTTCCAAGGCTCCTCCATGCTGAACAATGAATCGGAACTCCACTCCTTCCTACAGCTCAGCAATGTTCCAGTGTAAGGATGGACTGCATTTTATCCATCCATTCAATTGGCTGACACTGGGGGCTGTTTCGACCTTTTGGCTCCTGTCAATAACACTGCTGTGAACACTGGCATATAAGCCTCTGAGTCCCTGTTTTTCAATTCTTTTGGGTACTTTGCTGTTTTTAATTTCAGAAACAGAACTAATTGGTCAAAATTTGTGTGACTCGTTAAACTTTGGTTTTGCGAATCGTCTCATAGTTCTGGTGGAATCGAGGAACACCTCCTCCATTGGCCTGTGAATCAGCCAAGATGCCCTACAACAGGTGCCTCGTGGTCCCAGGGAGCGTGAGCGGGCCCAGAAGGTAGGGGCCTGGTAGGTTCCAGGCCTTGCTCCCCCCTTTTTTCCATTGACCATGATCAGACATCTTCCCGTGACTGTGACTCAGCTTTCCCAATTGTCAAGCAGGGAAATAATTCTTGCTTATCTAACACCAATGTCCTGAGGATCAAATGAGGCAATGTTTGGAAGGCATTTGGAAATGCAAAAGCTCAACATAGCATAATATATTATTTTTGAATCCTAAAATAGCTGTTTTCGTGCCACACATCTTCAATAGAACTGCAAATGATTTGGGTCCAGAAGCAGCGGTTCCTTGTCCTTGTGGGGTCAGAATAACAAGCGACTAACACACATGCCCTGGGCAGTGCGATATCCAGTTCCCTACATGCACCCGGTGGGCGGGCATCTTCTCATCACGCTCTCGTATACTTGGCGTTTCATGGAGCTCAGTCTGTCTTATGCGACCATACGAGCTTCTATCTGGCAAAGTACCAGGATCATCAAGGATGCTCAAGTTCTGTCTCTACAGGGCTGCTTCCCAGGAATCCTCTATGTTCAAGGAATTCCTGTGGTCCCTTGTGCTACGTGAGCTCTATATCAATGACTCTTTATGCTTCTATTAATATTATTGTTTGCCTCGCATGGAAGGTAAGTTCCCTGAAGAAATGAGCCACGCCTCGCTTATCTTTGCGGACCCCAAGGAGCCTCACATATTGCTTTGCTCTTATAAGAGCTCACTAAGTTCCTGCTGGTGATGATGATGGCGGCAATGGCGGCCAGCTCTTACTAACAAATGCCAGGCACCCGGCATTTTTATAGTTGCTATGTATTAACTCAATTATTCCTAAAATAACCCTATGAGGTGGATTATCATCCTCTGGTAAACCAGAGGCAGCAACAGTTGAACTCACTGGCTCAAGACTACACAACTGTGTCAAGTTCAGGATTCAAAGCAGGTATGTGGTTCCACAGTTCACGCTTGGAACGTCCACTCTATTCTGCCTCTCAGATGAGTGCTCTAGGGCAACGTGAGCCAGATTCTAGCCTTCAGCACGTGAGCAGATGACATTAGTAGGACCGGTGGGGTACACGGAAATGAGCCTGGTTCCAATTGAGAAGCCCACTCTGAAGATCACCACGTACTTCACCACGGGGTGGGAACTGAGGGCAGGATGTAGGTGTTCGGACCCTACAGATGCGTCCGGGTGTTGTCCCCGGCCCGGAGTGAGATGTCAGGTGCGTTCTGATGCTGAGAGACAGAGAGAGAGAACCACCGTCTCTCGGTTAACCTCCTGGTGTAAACTGACCACTTAAGATTGCTTCTGAGCCCTTAGAAAGCACCCTGTCCTTATTGGCCCAAACACACATGAGAGTGGTGTGTTTCGTTTTATTGCCAAAGGCTGGGACAATGGTCTTCATTTCGATGCCTAACTACCATAAGTGAGCCACTGTGTGGGATTCTTTGAAATAAGCATACACCTTGACAGCACCCCCTAGAGACCGGTCCTGAGGAAATGCCTTGCGCAACAGTCTTCCTCACCCTGGTGCCTGGGGCTGCCCATCCCATCCCAGTGTAAAGGCACAGCTGTGCCCAAGGCAAGGTGCACGACAGCTTCTCTCCTGACAGTGTGGAGAACAGAGGGAAGGAAGGGCCCAGAAGGAGGAGATAAGAGTGGTAAAACTTACACACGAGAGACGCACCCCAACACCTGAGGGGTGGCTGCCACTGCCTCATCACCTACGTGGATTGGGAAAGTCCCTTATGCGATGGCTGGGACTACACGGGACAGGTGTGCTGTAAGAATGACCACAGGGACAGCGCAGTTCCTGGGTCGGACAGCTGGGTGAGGATGACCCGGCGAGGGCACCACCGTCAAAGGCAAACCACAGACCTACACCTACCTGATGGGGCCACAGGCACAGGGGATGCAGAGGGAAATAAGGAATATTATGCACGTTTAGAAGATGCCAGACCCTGGACCAGGTTCCTCCAGCAACACATACGTGGAGCCCGCATGAGAACCCTCTTAGGCAAGGAGGCTCTTCAGCTGACAGGTGGGAAACGGAGGCAGAAGGGTTCAGTCACTGAGATATAGTCACAGAGACCCACATGGGACTCCCAACCCCATACCGTACTGTTTCCACCATGCTTGACACGGAAGGTCTGGGAGAAGCTCTTTTCAGGCAAGGAAGGTGATTTGCATTTTTCTCAAGTAGCAAGATGCAGTCTAAGGCACCAGCAAAGTTCAAGAACTCCTAAGTATGTGGAATGACTGTAAAAAAGGGGTCACTGGAGGTGCCTGCGTGGCTCAGTCAGTTGAGTGTCCAACTCTTGATCTCGGCTCAGGTCACAACCCCACGGTTCTGGGATCGAGACCCATGCTCAGTGTGCAGCCTACTTAAGGTTCTCTCTCTTACTCCCCTCCCCCCGCCCTGCTCCTCTCCACTTGTATTCTCTGTTTCCTTCAAATAAAAAAAGGGGGGAGGGTCACTGACGTAAGTTTTGGGGCTAAAATCCATCTTTCTGGCCCATTGCAAGGCAGGTCCTAGCCAAACTGTATATTTATTCCACAGATCTTATGCTGAGACGCAAAGTGCATTTCCACTTAGCATGATATCCTAGGCCCTTCTAGGACATTCTCTTCTCTAAGAGATAAGTCAATGGGGATATCTAAGTCAATGGGGATAACGCTTTGGACTTTGTGGCTATTTTGGTTTTTAGCAAAGTGGTCCCACGTTGTGTAAATTTACAACGAGCAATGGTTATGTTAAGTTATGTAGTACTGTTTGGGTATGATTCGTAAATGAGTCTGAACACAGTTCACGTGGGGGAGCAGTCCCAGCAGAGGGACAGCCTACGGAGTGCCAGGCCTGTTTGCAAGTATAAACCTTGGCACTGAAGACACATCCTGGTCACTTAACGATTATATGTCCACCACTTACCAGCTGTGGGCCTTTAGTCAAGTGTCCCAACCTGCCTCAGTTTCCTCATTCGTAAAAATGGGACAAGAACTGTGCTTACTTCATGGGGTGGCTGGGAGAGTTTCCTATGTTCACATGTAAACGGCTCAGGACAGGCCTGACTCACAGTAAACAATCAGTTACACTGACTCTTAAGTGTAAGAGTATCAGGACAAGGAGACATAAGGAAAAAGAACAAGGTCAATCCCATGATTTTTCTACAAATGTTTTTTGGCCTACAAATATGTTGCTAATAGAGTAATAAACCCACTCAGTACCAGTGTTAATTAAACCAAAATGCAAATTGAGTTAGTAACTCCTTACTTGTTATAGGAGAAATCCTGGCCATCATTTGTTGAACAGCTACCTGAGGCCACACTCTGGGTTGGGTACATCATCCCAGCCCCCGGAGCTGCCCTACAACAGTGTCACAGCTCCTGCAATGAGGGAGCTGAGACTCAGCAGGGACATGACCTGTCTAGGGCCACAGAGTTAGGTGGAGAGCAGAGCACCAGCCCAGGTCCTGTCCTGTCCCCCAAACCATGGGCTTCACGCACTCATGCCTCCCCGGAGGCTTCTATTTCAGTCTTGGAGGTGGAGTGGGTTTTTAAGAAAAGCCTCTCCAGCAACATTCACTTCTCGAGTCCTTAGCTTAAGTCTTTGTGAAGCCCAAAGGAATACATTTACAATTTACCTTTGCATTTAGACTAATACTCAAGAGCTTTGTGACAGGAAGCTTAAAAAAAACCCACTAATGCTAAAATAACAGTAAGAGTGATAAATCTGTCGCTTACAATAATGGCAGGCCTGCTCTATTTTCTGGGATTTAGAGCGATTCTCCCGCTGTTGGCCCATTCAGATGCAGTTATGGGGGATAAACAATTATTTCACTCCTATCTGTGCTAAATGTAATTTTTCCTTCAAAATATCCTACTGACTATTCTTAACATTTATTTTGAGTTATAAAATGTTCTAAGCCTTGAACACGATGCAAGCGTTATTATTCAAAACAATGGCCTCATACGATTGTTATCTCAATAGGAAAAAAAACATCATCTCCTCCAGAGGTTTTTAGAACTGTTTTTTCAAAGGATCAGCCCCTAGGCATGTGGGCTCCTTTACTGAAAGCTAAATCCATCTGAGGATAAATGATTTAAGGGTTAGACCAAGTCAACAAGCCATCCTTTAAACAGGCAACATGTTATGTGTCCACTCAGTATGTTCTCAAAGTTCAGTGGATGCATCAATATCTTTTCCTAAGAGTTTATCTTGGATCCAAAACTCAAACTAATGAGACTCTGCAATCTAAACACCATTACCGTGAGTACCACAGTAAGAAAGCCTCACACTAAATGATACTTCCAAAAGAGCCCAATTTTGGAAAGAGCCCAAATGTCCATCAACCGACGAATGGATAAAGAAGATGTGGCTTCTATATACAACGGAATACTACTTGGCCATGAGAAAGAATGAAATCCGGCCATTTGCAGCAACATGGATGGAGCTGGAAGGTATTATGCTGAGTGAAATAAGTCAGTCAGAGAAAGACAGATATCATATGTTTTCACTCCTACGAGGATCTTGAGAAACTCAACAGAAGACCATGGGGGAGGGGAAGGGGAAAAAATAGTTTCAAACAGAGAGGGAGGGAGGCAAACCACAAGAGACTCTTAAATACAGAGAACAAAATGAGAGTGGATGGGGGGCGGGGGGAGAGGAAAATGGGTGATGGGCACTGAGGAGGGCACTTGTCGGGATGAATACTGGGTGTTGCATGTAAGCGATGAATCAACCCCCAATACCAAGAGCACCCTGTACGCCCTGTATGTTAGCCAACTTGACAATAAATTAGGTTAAGTAAATAAAAATTTAAAAAATTAAAATAAAAATACTGTATGCACGTGGCCCACCACTCTAATCATGGCCATATTCGTATACACCTGACCCATTAAGGGATACCCTTCAAAATCACCACTTCAGAAAGGCAGCTTCTTATCCCCATGATAGTGCCACTAAAGGCAGCTCGAGAGCATCCCGGCCATAGTCAGTTTAGGGAGCACAAGGGAAAATCAGCAGAAACCTGGATAATCACACACATCATTTTTTTGACCTCACACAAAACCATCTATAGATGTGATCAACAGTGGTATTCTTCATGCCTGCCTCCAAGTGATTGGTATTCAGACACACACACACACACACACACACACACACACACAACGCATACAATATATATACCCCCCCACACACATACACACATACATGCTTTCCTTAAAGGACTGTCATTTTATGTCATCGAACATCTTCAACAAATGTGAAGGTGTTCAAACATTTCCACATATGCTTGGAACAATAGCACCCTTCACAGAATAAGTATGTAACTTCACAGACCGTCCCTCTGAAGGTGAAGACACATATTCGGATGAATAATCTCTATAATGACTGCTAACAAGTCACATCACCTTACAGACCAATGTTTGTACTTGTCCCTATCTGTCATGTGAGGAAACAGATACAAAGGCCATATTCATGACAAACAGGACCAGATATGGCTGACTATACTTTTATATCAGTAAGAGGCCGTATTAGAATAGCGGATCAAGACCACTATTCCTGTCTGAGTTTCCTTCAAGCTGCTTGTGAAAACAAGGGAGTAGGCAAATCCTTCAAAGAGGGCATCTGATCCGCACGTGAAAGTCATTTCGAGTTTTTTGGAGGGTGAAAGCTGTTCGTCAGCGTGTTCTGAGTTAATAATTTTTTTTTTATTTTTTTTTTTTTACTTAGCAAGTTGGTAAGTGGCCATGATATTTCAGGGCTCGAGTTTCACATACGTGGAGTCTGGGATGCCCTCCTCATCTTGCGGTGTTAGCTGCGGGGCCCAAACCGCTCACGGTTTCTCCCATCCATGTCGAGAGAACTGACTGCCTATGGCTCTCCCATTTAATGAAACCCAGTGGTCACTTCCTTCAGCTACACGGAGGGTCAGCTGAACCGTGTCCACCGCCTGCACACCAGGGATAGTCAACCTGCCTCCTTCACAGGTTGGTCTGCACACCTGCCAGGAAATTCTTGTCCGTGCAGTGGCAGTGTGTGTATGCTAGAGTGTCACAGGCAAGCAAGACGGTCCACATTGGCACAGAAGAAGAAAACACTGCAACCAACTCCACCAGGATGACTCAGAACTGCTGGACAAGGACAGAGATGACTTCTTTCCTCTTTCCCACCTTTTTTATTTTACTTTTTGAACTAAAGGAACAATGCATCTTACAAGGTAATCACTCCGTGTATTTGACTGTGACTGGTTATGACATACAGTCTGCTTTTTTTAACAGTTACAGTGAATTCTGGGAAGGCACAGGATGGACACATTTAGTGCCACATGTTCCACATTATTTTATTTTTTGGTGATGATTTCATGGTTTAAAGTGGACCCAAAGCACAGTGCAGAGTGCTGTTTACTGCTCCTACACACAAGAAGGCAGTAACTGCACCCCCGGGAGAGCATACGTGTGCTAGATAAGCTTCATTGAGGTGGAGTTATAGTGTCGTTGACCCTGAGTGAGGTCAGTGTGAACGAATAAACAATAGATGTTCAATGATGTGTCTGTAAGCAGAAACACAAAAGAAGGCTGTGTATCAACTGGCCGACAAAAATGTTGTAACCAGAGAGCGGTAGGCACCTACCTACCACTGTAAATCTCCTTGGAACTATGGTCATTATTTAACGATTCTTTATAGAACGAATACGCTGCAAATAGAGTGACTATATCTCTGGGGGTTTATCCTGTTCTGTGTCCCTTGTCCCTTGAGGCTCACTGCAGTCTGCACAGGTCAGAACAATGCTCTCATGTCCAATTTAATTCTTAACCTCATCAGGAGGTTTTCCTAATAAATCCTAACCACCGAAAGGGAAATTTCCTTCTTTCTTCCACCTTATCTACACCATCCTCACTGGGATTCTAGATGCCATTGATTATTGAGAGGCAGAAGGGCTGTTAACAGAAAGTAGACACAGTGTGGAATTCAGGATTTGCTGTGTGATTCAGGAATGTCTGGCGTGATCCTGAGGAAAAAAGTTAGCAATGCTGAGTCAAAGTTGCCTTATTTCTAAAGGGAGAAGAATAACTACTGATGAAACTTTAGTATGTATTTCTGAGATAGCACCCATAAGTTTAAAACAAAATAGGGACACCACCAAGAAAAGAGTCTTCCTGTTTTAGCAAGACCACAACCACCACCATCATCACCCACAGGGTAGCCAGGAAGTGCTCACCAGATGTTTCTGTCCTGACAGCTAGGTTAAACAGATACCTGCTAGGCACTAGGTTAAACAGATACCTACTAGGCACTAGCAGGGTCTTATAAACCTCAAATAAAGGATCCACAGGACAAGAGTCTGGATTCCTGAGAGCTTCTAAGTTACATTCCGAATTCTCATCTGTTAACTGTCGCGAAGCTGGACTAGTGCAGTGAGATGGGGGAGGACGGCTGACCGTGATCACAGACCAGATCATGTGCCAGGAACACGGGAGCTGCCTTACTGGCTTGATCATTTCCAGAAATCTGGACACTTACTATGAACGAGCAACTAGCCTAGTTACAGTTGTGACAATTCCCAAAACAGATGGCTCAGGGCAGAATCATCCAAATCAATATGACTTCTACAAAAAAGAAAAGAGGAGGAAATTCACTTGGATGAGGACCGCAGCAGAGACTGCCCTCTAAGATCTCCATTTCAGGAGACACAGCTGCTGGCCTTGGGTGGGAGGGGCAGGTGCGCCTGGGGGCAGTCAAGTGACACCGAGGCACACGGGCAGAGCAAGCTTGGCATCTACGGCTGTCTCTGAACCTGGCTCTGGGATGATCACGCTGCCTCCAGATGTGGTTCAGTGGTCTGTGATTGTGCGGGAGCACAGCAGGATGAATGGAGCGGAAGGGTTGTGGATTTTATACATATATTTTTAAGGTTAGTTATTTTGAGATAGATAGAGAACCAGCAGGGGAGGGGCAGAGAGAGGGGGGGACAGAGGACCCAAAGCAGGCTCTGTGCTGACAGCAGAGAGCCCGACTTGGGGCTGAGAGAGCATACCCTGAGTCGAAGTCAGAGGCTTAACCGACTGAGCCACCCAGGCGCCCTGGAAGTGTTGTGCATTTAAAAAAACATTCTGTTTTAATTAAAAAAAAAAAAAATCCTGAATTTTGTCATGAGATATAAGGCAAATATAAGACTTCGGAACTCACATTTAAAATTACCCCACGATTTCCCACAGCCCCATTTGGTGCCTAATGTCAATCACGAAAATACTGATAAAAGAAGGTAAGGTAAAAATCAAGGCAGATCTGCCGATTTCGATACCTAGTTTCTGCGGACACGAAGAAAATCTTAGTTTGTACGCCTGCATTTAACTTACTGAAGAATGAAATCTGTTTCTCACGTGTATGAAGGAACTCCCATTTGGAAAATGCTAAAATTTAGGGTGTAACACTTCTGGATGTCAGGAGGCCAGAGTCGTCAGCGGCCATGCAGATGGTCAAGGGGTGAGTGGAGGCGCCTACGCCCTTCAAAGCAGCGGGCTCATGCTCAACCCGGCTGCAGCTCGAACTGGCTCCCCCACCCCTGTTGTGGGGAGACCGGCTGCCCTATTTCCAGGGGAAGAGTGCTGCTGGCATTGCTGGGACTCGAGAACAGGGTCACGACAGAGGAGCCAGGGACCCCATCAAAACGCTGATCGGAACTTACCAATGGGAATGAGGTTTCCATCTTATACGGAGGAGCTTCGGGTAGAGGAAAGGGCTGGAGAATTCCGCAGTTGAAAAGGCCCCTGGAGGTGAGTCACCAAGCTGGGTGTTTGGGTCCTCTCTAACCCAGTGAGAGAGCAGGCACAGAGACCACCCCACCTCCCGAGGCCGTGACTCCCACTACCACATGGCATAGCCGATTCTCAACGAGACACTCTGGTGACCTGGCTTTCTGGAGAGGAGCAGGGAAGGCGGGAGTGAACAGGACCACAGATCCACAGACCTGTCCATGGGGGTACAGTGTTTCTCCTCGGTGTTGCTGCTGCCAGAACTAGGTTTTTTGTTTTAAATTTTTTTAATGTTTATTTATTTTTGAGAGAGAGGGAGAGAGAGAGAGAATAAGCAGTGGAGGGGCAGAGAGGGAGAGAGAGAATCCCAAGTAGGCTCCAAGCTCAGTGCAGAGCCTGATGTGGGGCTCGATCCCATGCCCTGGGATCATGACCTGAGCCAAAATCAAGAGTCGGACGCTCAACTGACTAAGCCCAGGCGCCCCAGCAAGGTGTATTGTTACATAGATAATTATGCACCGATAAGAATGTATTTTGTTTCAGTTAAAAAAAAAAAAAAAGCACTGCCCCCAAATATGGATAACTGCCACTTGACAATCTAAAAAAATTTTTAAGTTAATTTATTTATTTTTGAGGAGCTGAGACAGAGAGAGAGAGAGAGAGAGCTCACACACAAGGAGGAAGGGACAGAGAGAGAGGGAGAGAATCCCAAGCAGAGGCTCCACACAGTCATGTGGGAGCCCGACATGGGGATCGAACTCACTAACCATGAGATCATGACCTGAGCTGAAATCAAGAGTCAGACGTTCAACCAACTGAGCCACCCAGGTGCCCCATCACTTGACCATTTTAAAGCAAATGGTCATCACAACAGGGAGAGAAATGCCTCAGAATGGACAGCTTGCTGGCATTCATCACTGACCTCTACTGTCTCTGGGGGGATGGCTCTTCTGGCCCTGACCCTCCACTGGAAGCTCTTCCCCTTTCTCTGTTCTGCTTCTGCCACTCTGTTGCCGGACCTCACACAGCTAGTGGCAGCGAGGCGGACCCTCCAGTATTGGGAATCTCCAATCAGTGGGACTCAAATCCATACAGATCAAAAGATCCTGGGGACAAAGAGGGTGTGAGGCGAGCAGCATCCAACACTTATCGTGTCCACAGATCAATGAAGCTCTTCTGTGTTCTCAATAAGTGAGGTTAAATATACCTCAGAGTCCTCTGTGAGGAAAATAGCGGAAGAGACTCTGCTGGGAACAAAACGAAATGGTGCATTCGCTTCAGAGCACGTGAATCCCGCTGGGCTCCTGGTTGGGAGAAAGTCGTCTTGCGAAGCAGAATTCCTGGGGGCTCCATACAACAGAAAACCCCAAAGGCCTGAGGGTTTCGGGGCTGGATGCCATATGGGGCAGGGGAAACCACAGGAACACCTGCCCACTCATCATCCCATTACTGACAGTGGGCGAGGGGCCGTCACCGCGACGGCCACCACCCACCCATCTGGGGTTCTTTCTCTAAGCCCTGTTTCCCAAGGGCTGTGAGTATCTGTGTGTATCTCTCCCCAGGAACACTCCTGCTTGGCTCCCCCCCCAGCACTGCTCACCTACAATGAGATCCCGGAAATGAACTTCAGTGAAATTCCGGAGATCCCAGAATTTCCAAAATCAAATTCCGAGTCCGAAAAGGAAGGTTTGGCTGTGTGCTTAGTCGTGAATCTTGAGGTGAAATTTAAGTAGCCCGCGCGCTATAGACAAAGCCACTTTCATATGATTTTTACCCAGGCAGTGTACAAAATGCCTCCCTTTGGATTAATGTCCGTTTCAATTACGCTAATAAAGTATAAGAAACTCAATTCACAGCTGTCCCCAAAGGGCCATAAGTAGCAGAGGTGTGTTCTCTGTAGTCTGAGGTAATGGACTAAGTGAAGCGTGTTTTTTACTTTGATGAACATTCCATTTAATTAAAAGTAAATATCAGGAGAAAGCCGTCAAAAATGGATGCAGCACACAGGCCTATCTTAGCAGAAGAGATGGAACTTACGTAGACGTTCGGTTCGGTTCAAAGCACTGAGCTAAGCGGCCGGGGATTCACGGGTGAGTAAATCCGGGTACCTGTTCTCCTGAAGCTAATCATCTATCCAAGGAAATACAGATTGTATCAAGAGACTGGATGTAGAGGGAATTTTGAGAACTCTTACTTTCAAACCAGGAGAGCCAGTATGGCAGTCCTTTGATATAACCTAAGGGCTTTGGTACAGATTTTGTCCAAAGCGTCTTGTTAATAAGTCAGTCTTCGGAAGGGCAAATATATGGCAGGGAATCGTGGAGACAGAAATGCCTCCAGTTCTCATTAAATCACAATGTCCAACTCTGCAGCACTTTTCTTCCTTCTAGGTATGTTGACTTTGCTTCTAGGTCCAACGTTTGAGAATATTTTTGTGTCATTTGATGGGAGAATCCCACACCTACCCATTCCACTTTCGACACATTTTTTTCCTGCTTGCCCCCCGCCCCCAGTGGTACAACTTGCCTCCTTGCCCCCTCCCCGTCTGCTACCCCAGAAAGAGGAAGTCGTGGAACCTCTCTGATCGGACAGACAAATAAGTGGACAGCTGTTGAATCCTTAAACTCTGCAGAAACAAAACAGATGGGTAATTTACATAGACTGCTTCTGGAGCTTTAATTTCTGAACTGTCTTCCCTCTGATCAGTCAAGACTCTAGTCTTCTGAGCTGGAATAACGGAAGCAGATATCCAGGGACCCTGGGAAACTTCCCACAAAAGAGCTTACCCATGAACCCAGGCCTTAGTCACAGCTCACTATTATTGCAACATATCCCTTCTACTCGATTTAATGAGTCCCTTTTCTTTTGGAAATGGAGGTTTGCAATAGAAGGAGAGTTGACCTACAAGGGCCAGGAGGCGATGTGGGCGGAAGGACACGTGTGCAGAAGGACTGGAAACGTCCTCGGGATGCAGAGCCCGGCCGGAATCCTCATCAGCATCAGGCACAGGTGGATGGGGACACCTGCGTGCTTGTTTTCACAGGGAAAACCATCTCCTCCCCTGCATCAGCGCACCTTCACCTGACTCCCCCTTCTGGTTACCAACTGTGCCACACGGAGGCTGGGTCCTTCTGTTTTCAGGGAAAAACCTCATGTACCTCCGGCACTGAATGTACCAGACGTTTCAGTCTAGAACCCGGGCAGCCTCAGGAGGACCGGGCAGCTGGACAAGCCGTTCACCTTCAGGTACTTGGAAGGACCATGGTGCCTGGTGCTCTGACCCCCGACTAGCTTCCAGATTCTATGATCTGAGCTGTTGCTGCACAGCCTAAATATATTGCCTGTCGCTTGTCTTCAGGAAAGTGATTTTTTTTCCTTCTATCGATTCAAAATGGTTTTTCCCATATTATCGGTTCGTAACAGCAATGATCGGATTTTCTCAGATGACGTAAGGCCAATGACAGCACATGCTGCAAAACTGGATGATGAGGCAGTGTCTTTAACTCACCCACAATGTGATTAAATACACTTAATGATTATGTAACATGGCAAATATGGGAAACTAACAATGTATGAATAAAACCGTGTTCTTCTTTCAACATGCTGAATTTAATCTTCCCCCTTTAATTTGAAGGGGGAGATGGGAATTAGTTAATCAGGAAAGCAAGCATGAAATGAAAGCCTTTGTGGTGAGCCCACAGTTTCAAACACACCCAAACAATCGCAGTGAGGACAGTCATTCATTCTACTTACTCACTGGGAGGTCTATTTCCTTTGTATCATTTCTCATTATTTAGGGTTTAGCACTGGAAGAAGGAGTCATTTTTATAACATCAATTTCATACCAGATGCCTAGGAATTATGAAAGAGCCAATATATTTTGCTGCTTTTCTTAAATATCACATATCCGTAACTGTGATGCAAATCTCCAAATTGTACCTCTGGGATTTGAGGTAAACACTGAAGCACCACAACACCCTTATTTCTTGAAACTACGAAGTTTGTTAAAAAAACAACTGAGCACCAGTACAATGTAGATTTGAACACACTCTATAGGTCTTAAGGTAATTTTGTCCAAATGCCTTCTTTTAGAGGAAAGAAAACCAAAGCTGAGAAAAATTGAGAAATTTGTCCATGATCCCAGAGACTGTTAACTGCAATGCCACACCCACAGATTAACCAGCAAATGCCCGCTGAGCACGGCAACAAGCAAGAACCCTCAGAGGGGAGACTTCTTCCCCTGGGTCCCAAGTGGCTAACCTTGCTTTGATGGCACACTGATTCTACAAAGTACGTGACCCAGGAGCCGGGCAGAGCAGGGGAACTAAGGTCGACTGAGCACCTACTGTGCACCCAGCACCTACTATGGGCACTCTGCAAACTGTTTCCTCAATCATCCCGGGAACTCCCCAAGCTGACCACCGAAAACTCAGTGGTCAGGAAGTCATGAGCTGAGAACCAGACGGCTGGAGGAGACGCCAGGCTCCCCACTTAGCAGTTGTGTGGTTTGGTCACCACTTGGTCCTCTGACCCTCAGTTCCCCACTTTCAGAACGAGGATCACTATGTCACGATACGGTGCGTCTCTGACAATTAGATCAATAACCTACACGAAGCGTCTTTTAGAGCACAAGGCACAGGCTACAGGATTTGAAAACGACAATTAATATCTCAATATTACAGATTGTTTTAAGATTCACAGAAGGGTTGGGGGGGGCACGCCTGGGTGGCTCAGTCGGCTGAGCATCCAATTTCAGCTCAGGTCATGATCACACAGTTCGTGGGTTCAAGCCCTATGTCAGGCTCTGTGCTGACGGCTCTAGAGCCTGGAGCCTGCTTGGAATTCTGTGTCTTCCTCTCTCTCTGCCCCTCCCCCACTCACGCTCTGTCTCTCTCTCTCTCTCTCTCTCTCTCTCTCAAAAATAAATAAACATTAAAAAAAAATTTAAGACTCACACAATAGAGGACTTGCTCAGTGTCCTGTTAGATAGAGGTGGTTGAGTCAGCTGTCCCAGGACTGACCACCTCTAAGGCCTTTTCATCTGCTAATTGGCCTTATCAAGTGATAAGACCAACCTTGTGTCAAAGCAATAAAAAACAGGGCAGTTTTAAAAGCTCTAAGGTAGCCCATTCACATCACTAGGTCCAGCATTGTGTTGAAAATTAGGTTATTGAGATCATAATTGGTTTCAATAAAAAGTTTCTTAAAACATTATATTATTATTATTATTATTATTATTATTATTATTATTATTATGGAGGCATTCGGTTGAGAACACAGCACATCCCCATAGAGAAAATAACCCAAGTCAAAGAAGAAGCCACCTTCTGCAAGCCCGGCTGCCCACAGGCCCCTTGTCAGGCCACACAACTGAGTCTTTGGTGCTGGGTTGTCTAATGTACCCCCTCATGGAGATGTCCGTCTCTCTAACATTGTCCGAATGGCACTGAGGGCAAGGACACTCACAGCTAGTCCTTGTGGAACATACTGAGGGCTGGGTATGTTTTAGAACCAAAGATTTCAGGCTTGGAAAGGATTTTAGAGTTGATAATCTAAACCAGTGTCTTTCAAACACAAGTCTTCTCAGGACCTTTTTATACTTTTAGAAGTTATTGAGAAACTCAAAGAGATTTTGTTTATGTGGGACATATATATTATATGAGGTATATATATTATAATGTAATACATATATATTATATATCACATTAAAACATTAAATAAGACTTTTTAAAATTATTTTTGAGAGTGCAAGCAGGGAAGGTGCAGACAGAGGGGGACAGAGGATCCGAAGATCCAAAGTGGGCTCCACGCTGACACCAGTGAGCCCAATGCGGGGGTCGAACTCAGAAACTGAGATCACAACCTGAGCCAAAGTTGGACACCCAACCGGCTGAGCCACCCAGGCGCCCCTAAATAAGACATTTTAAGTACATCTTTTCATTAGTTCACTTAAAAAAAAAATTATATGTTGATATAATTAACATGTTATGAAAAATAACCCTTATCTTCTAACAGAATACAGTGATAGATTGGCATTGTTTTAAATTTCTGCAAATCTCAATAATATCTGCCTTTATAAAAGAAAGCTGGATTCTGACATCTGCCTTCAATGTGTTGCAACATATTACTTTAAGTATATGAAGGAGCTAAGCCCTCACACATATATGTAGTTGGAAAAGGGGATATGTTAATCGCCTTCTTGGATAATCGCAAACACTCTTCTTTGAAACTGCACCAAAACTTAACAAGATTAGTTGCAATGCGGGCAGACTCTAATGAAGTTTTCATATTCATGAAATAATGTAAGTGTAAAAGGCAAATAAAATCTTGGTTTTATTAGGAAAATAGTTTTGACCTTCCAGACCTCCTTAAAAAGTCACAGGTAGCCCCAGGGTCCTCAAAACCACTTTGGGAACTTGTGGTTGAAATCAGGCTCACCCACGCAGACTGACTTGTCCAGATTCCCGGTGTGAGTGGCCCAGCCAGTGCTATCGGTTGACTGATGGCCTCAGTGTCCAGCACATCTCTGACCAGGTGTCCCGAAAGGACAAATAATCTTCTTCGTTTCTTCTTTCAGAGTCTGAGCCTTGGTGAATAAGACCTTGACTCTTCCAAGCTCCTCGAAAGGATGGATTGATTTCAAGGACGTCCCCATATTGAGGGCATGCCTGAAATCACATCCATTCCTTCAACCCGCAAGTACTGTTTGGAAGCTACAAGTCAGGTCCTGTTTAGTGAATCGGCCCAGGTTCTCGGGGAGGAAGGAGAGTATCCTCTCTTCTGAAAGCTCATCCTAGTCAGCTACCCATAGGCACGGCGTGGGGTGGGTAGTGCAAGTCTGTAACTTCTCTTTGTGGTTTAGCAGTTACAGATACTTACCTCACATGGGGCCCCCCAACCTCTCTCTTGACCATGCCATTGAATAATGTTGCACTTTTAGGGAACTCTTTTTTCCTGTTATTTTGTCTTATCTCTCGTTAAACACAGGACCCAAATAAAGTAATGTTTTAAAAAGCCAGATTGAAAAAGTGTGAGGTTTGAGAGAATATGTACTTGCACATATCTTTTTAAAAGAAATACAATACAGCCTAAGTAATATACTATAATAGAGTCAAATATTTTTCTTTTCCTATCTCCCTTTTCTGATGATGTAAGAAAGTCCTCTGGCCACAATAATTTTAAGTTTATGGTATATTTCAGAGAAAATTTATTAAGTTAAATATCAGCACCATCATCATCATCAACACTATCATCATCATCACCACCACCACCACCATGACCATCATCACCATCTTCATAATAATCAACATCACCTTCATCATCATCATCATCATCATCATCATCATCACCACCACCACCATCACCTTCATCATCAACGCCACCACCATCATGATCACCATCATGTGACCACAATCATCAGCATCATCAGCATCTCATCATCACCACCATCACCTTCATCATCATCAACACCACCACCATCATGATCATCACCATCATGTGACCACAATCATCAGCATCATCATAATCTCATCATCACCACCACCATCACCTTCATCATCATCAATGCCACCACCACCATGACCATCATCACCATCTTCATAATAATCAACATCACCATCTTCACCATCATCATCCTGGTCATCACAGCAACCACTCTGGCCCCTCCTCATTCTATGCCAGGCAGTATGCAAAGCTTTGGATAATGCAATTTTCATCTTCAGTAAAACCTTACTAGATAGATTTTGTTATTTCTCATTTTTCAAATGGCAATAGGCTTAGAAAGAGAGGTAGCTTGTCCAAAGGAACAGCGAGTGAGAGGTTGAACAAAGATTAAACCCAGCTCTTTGTGACTTTGAAGCCCAGCTTCTTACCTACCATGTGACACCCACAAACTCTGCATTCTGACCTAAAGGGTGCTTCTCTGTACCACCAAATAAGATTTCAGAGTTTGAAAACTGTGCTACGGATTTTATGCATGTCATGTTTTGATTTCTTCATTAGTCAATGCATTATACATAATGAGACTGGGGAATAGTTGAACTCAGTGTAAATATATTTAAATAAAATGCACATCTCACACCCCATGAGAAGGCCACTCTTCAGTACAACATAACCTTAATGAGCCTTAATTGTGTCAAAGAGCAGGGCCTCCTGGGAGCTCTAGTTGGCCATGCAAGTTATTTCCGTTGTATTTATAGCAAGCCCCTTCATACCAGTCCTCACAGACCTCCCAAAAAAGAACATAATGGAGGGATGTTTGGAAAGCCATGAGTCGTTGGTCTGAGGCTAGCACAGGGGAGGCACTGTAGGAGGAAGTTCAGAAATAGATGTGTAGACAGGAATTAATGAAGCACCCAGAGTGGAAGCCTTTTAGTCAAAATGTCATGCAATCTCACATCTCTGTGTCTATTTACTTCTATCCAGTTTTCTAAAGGTGCAGACTTGTGGGAGGCTGATCTAGCTTCTATCATTGAGGTGATGATTACTCAGGTTTTTTTTTTTCCCCAAACGGCTACGGAATTAAAAATTGTTCATATATAAAAAGAACTGAACCTTTCCTGGCTGGCTTCCTAATCTTGAAGGTAAGGACTTTATTCCAGTAAGAGAAAAGCACGCTGAGTGACTCGTGGGCCGATCTTCCTTCCCTTGACTAGGCTCAGTCTGAGTCACCCTGAAGCTTCTGTGGACTCTTTTTCCCCTTTGTTCTTCCAATCATTTTTATTCTTCCAGGTACTTTTCTCCTGTAATAGGCAATAACCACGAGAAAGATAGAGGGATAGTTTTCTTATTCTAGACTTTCTATTGTGTTGATGATCAACATGGCGATTATTTTCCTCCGTGGTTGCTTGAGGCCTTCCCAAATTGGAACAGAGATCTTAGAAAACCAAAGTTCTGGCTATGCCTCCTCAGTGGTGAACAGATTCTCAGACTAGACAGTGTCCTCACAGGGTCTCTCCTCTGTAGGCGTGCAGACATGCTGTCTCATTCTGTGTCCAAATTTCTTCTCATCAGCACATCATTCTGATCAGATCAAGGCCACTTTAATGGCCTTGCTTTCCTAAGTCACCTCTTTGAAGGGCCTATCTCCAAATGCAGTCATGGTCTGAAGTCTTGGGGTTAGGGCTTCAGTTCTGAGGTGACACAAGCAAGCCCCTAACACTCCCCTTGTCCTGGTGGTCCCCATCACAGGGCACTGTTCTCAGGATTTTACTATCAGAATATATCTGGGATCTGGTTGTCTCCCTTCCCTCCATCCTTTCTGCCTTCCTTCCTCTCACTCTCCCTTCTTCCCCCAGTTTTCGACCATGCTTGTATCTAACCACCCTGGGCCAACCCACCATCACCTCTCTCCAACCTAGGTTTATGATTCCACTTTTACCCACTAAGGACTACTCTCCACACACAAACAAAATGATCTTTAAAAAAAAAGTGAGTTGGATCGTGACACACTGTGCTCAAAATGATCCAGTAGCTTCCTACAGGAACTAGAACAGAACCCAGGCTCCTGAGCATGGACTGCGGCCACTATGGGGTCTGGCCCCTGCTGGTTCTACAACCTCTCCCCACATCCACTCCCCCTCCGCTCCAGCCTACCAGCTTTCTTTTGGTTTCTGTCTCCTCTGCCTGGACCAGCTTTTCCAGACCTGTTCCCCACCCCACACAGGCCACATCTGTATTCAAATGCTGATCCCTTCCAGAAGAGACTTCTGGCCGCCCTCTCTGGAAAAGCCACCTTCCCACACAAACCCATTGTTCCCTGTCCCCTATCCATTGAGCCCCCAGCCCTTACTTCTACTTGGAATCCTGTCATTTCCCTACTGTGTTGCTGTTTCTCTCCTCTACTAGGACATAAACTCCTTAGGGCAGATATTTTGGCTTCTGTGTTCACAGCCGTGACCTCAGCTGTTGGCAGTGTCTGGCACTTACAGGAACTCAGAGAATGTTGTTGAGTGAGAAGTGAATAGGGTGGCCTGGAAGGGACAGAATGGTGGCCTGCATTCTGTAAATCTGCATCCCCCCAGTCTATACTGCAGACTCCATGTACACCCAAACTTTTAAAAAACTCTCTGAGATGCCCCTCAATGGCCACCATGGCCACTCTAGCTTCTGTCCCAAACCACCTAGTTGACCTTACTTCCCATTGCCCCTGAGTCGATCTCTCCCTGACCTTCCCACTCATTTATCTTCACTCCTGTGAATTTGCTTAGAGCATTTCTTCAAGAGTCACCTTCTGCAGGAAAACCTCCCTTACTACCTCACTGAGCCCTCCCTTTCCACGACACATGTGTATTCAGTTTGGCAATTCGTAATGCAGTATTTCTTGCTTATCCGTATTTTATTCTGAACAAGATCATAAACTCCTCCGATGGAAGACCTGTGTGCCATCAGCTCTGCTAAAGTGCTTGTTTTGAAAACGTGACTTTGAATGCATTTATTGGGGAACAATATGAGCATATTTTGTGTTTGCTTAGGTGTGACTTTGTCTGTAGGAAACACTAGGTGAATGCGTGTAGCTGAGTTGAGCCTTAGGAACACACACACACTCACACACACACACACACACTCACCCTCACCCATGGAAGCAACATCCATCCACGACCTGTCTTGAGTCACACCCACCCATAACTTGTCACAAAGTTCCATCTGATTTCAGACAACCCTCCTACCTTCCACCTCTGCGTGATGTCTTGCCGATGACAATCCTTCCATCGCTCACTCCTCCAGGCAAAGTCCAGGTCTTATTCAAGGTAAAGTGCCATACATATCAAAGATATCATAGGTTTTATGTGATTCTTAACCTCTGGACACATATAAAACTGTGCTAACGTTTCCACGAGGCTCCTGCTTTTTCTTTCTGTGTCAATGACAAAGTATTTGAGTGTTTTGCCCCATTTACCCCATGAACGCTGCGGTTTTTACTGAGTGATTTTTGCATCATGTGGAGATTTTTTAGGAATATACGTGGTTTGTTAAAGCAGAGTATCTATACATTTCTTGACTTTGTGCCCCCATTCTAGGTACTTTGAGGCAGTGGCCATCCCGCAAAAGCGAGAGAAGTCATTTGGCCAGGTGCCCAAAGTGGGGCACTTCTTGACCTCAATTCATTCCACCTCTCAACACCTTTCCAACCCATCCTTTCTCTAAGTTCCCTTCCTGCCTGAGCCTATGTGTAATTTTCAAGGATCCCTTTGCCTTCTCGGCCTTTGAGACCACGACACAAGGAAAGGACACCTAGAAATGATGTCAAGTGATTTGCCCTTCCATACGTGTTCCTGGGAAACAGAGGAGAGAACAGGCTAACATGCATGGAAACAAATGAATTGGGTGGGAGTCAAGGACCTCTTCTAACCAGTGGCAGCCAAACGAGGTCATTGCCACTTTGCCATTTACTCCACTGACACATGCAAGCCATTTCTCCATGCATGGCTTTCCTACTCAGATGCCTGGAAGTATCACCTGTACCTTATTGGACTTCTTCTCCATTTGTGCAGGGCATTGAGTCTGAGTATTCTAAACGAGAGCTGTGCCTTCTGAGGACAGACAGAGTGAGCACACGTCACAGTGGGCATGAAACCCCGTGGGCAGATGAGACAGTGCTGCCCGGCCCAGGCACCAAAAGAGAGGGTTCATTAGAAAGGTCAAGGTGAGCGCCATAAACACTGCCCTGCTGAAGCATGCAGGAAGGTGGGCAAAGATGCAAATTTCCAGTTACAAGATAAATGAGCGCTAACGATGTAACGTTCATGACGGCGGCCCCTGACGCTGCTGTGTGGCATATGAGAAAGTTAAGAGTCAATCCTAGTGTTTTTATTCCAGGAGAATTTGGCTTCCTTCTTTTTTTTCTTTCTATTGCATCTGTGTAAGATGACAGATGTTAGCCAAACCTACTGCGATAATCACTTCACCATATAGTCAATCAAACCATCACGTCGTATGCCTTAAACTTCCACAGCGATTTAGGTCAATTACTTCTCAATAAAACTGGGAAAAAAATACCCTCCCTTCAAATGTCCAAAATAGTATGCATGAAGGTGTTTATTCACACTTGTGGTAAAGAAAATATAAAGCAACAATTAAATAAACCCCCCTAAAAAAAGAGGGGCAAGGATGTCTTCGGGCATATTCTGTTAAAGAAAGGGAGAAATACTTTATCCCATCAGTCTTCAGCCTGGTGTTTGCTAAATACACTTGACCTCCCAGAAGTGAGGATGGGAAGGAATATGGCGGCATCTCCAAGCTGGAACCCTTCCTCACACGTCACCACAACCTGAGGCCGAACATCTGAAGTGCATCTGGGGTTATCGCGTGTGAATCAAGAGCACCCTATCGAGAACCCAGATTCTAATTTTCTCTTCTTTCCACAGTGACGTCTCTAACAGGGGGTTACGGCAATGTGATAGTCCCACGGTTTCCTGCTGCTTATTTGGTTCCGGCCCGAGCAGAAGAGGAAAATCAGATACAGGAGCATCCGAAGACAAAGCCACTGGGGGCCGAGACCAAACATCTGTAGTGGCTCGCTTTAGAATTTGGAGAATACAGATGCGTGGGTGAGCTCTGGTTCGAAGATCTCTCAAGATGGTTGGAGGAAATGTGTTTTCAAATGTCATGCTTCATTTCTCTGCACCCGTCACGCAGACTGATCGTTTTCCATCATGACATCCAGCTCCCGTTCTGTCCCATGACTGTGATGAAAACACGCCAAGCTGCTGAGCCGCCCTCCACCAAGCGAGGGATGTCTGGCGTGTGCAGTGTCCCCGCACAGCGCACTTGCTGGGCGGATCAATGTGTTGCATACTCTAGTTTATGAAACCTTTCTACTAATCAAGATAAATTATAACCCCTCTTGGACTTTTTAAAAACTAGTCCAATAATTTATTCCATAAATTGGGTCTCATAATTCATCAGGAAGTGATTCCTCTCCTTGTAGTCAGACTTTAATTATATTATGTCAGAGTCTGCAGCAGCATATATCTTTCCTTTATCAACTCTTACATTTCAGACACAATTACGGTTTTCCTTGATCCTTACCAAAATAACACTGTAGGTTATAAAGCATTTTGTGCTCCTCGCAGTATGTTTCCATGTATTTATCTCAGGTGGTCGTTGGGAAGCTGGTAAAGAGAGCGGGTAACACTATTCGTATGTTACAGGTGGTGAAACAGGCATGACAATGTAACGATGGCAAATAAAATACCATTGCAAGCATTCATGGGGTATAGAAGCCAGGCGTTCTGAAAGTCGTTCTTTCCCATTATTGTAAGCATCTACTGTATTCTGCTGTATTTTAAGTGTAAAAGCATCACGAAGCCAAAGAACTTTCAAGTACCGTGGCCTAAAAATTCTGGAAACATCGGGGCACCTGAGCGGCTCAGTCAGTTAAGCTTCCGACTTCGGCTCAGGTCATGATTTCACAGTCTGTGGGTTCGAGTCCCCCCATCAGGCTCCGTGGTGATGGTGAGGAGCCTGCTTGGGATTCTCTTTCTCCATTTCTCTCTGCCCCCCTCCTGCTTGTGCTTTCTCTCTCTCTCAAAATAAATAAACTTTAAAAACTTCTTTAAAAAAATAACAACAAATAAAAATTCTGGAAACATCTAGTGTCTGTTCTAGGAAGGGACCAGACATCCAGGCACTAGCAGGGAGGGCAGGCTTGAGAAAGAAGGGGGGACGATGAGTGGGGACACTTCTCCCCCGGGGACAGACGAAGTGAGGTGAGGCTTTTTGCCTGCCCCTCCCCCCCAGGCTCTGGCTGTCCCTCCTCTGCTCCCCCTGCCCCAGTTCTGGGGGATATCTGCACATCCCCAAATCTCCCACTTAGGCTGGCTCTCTGTCCTTACTTTTGGGATCTAATTCATCTAAGCCTGCTGCCATGTCAACCTTAAAATAGTTCTAAATGTCTATCTGCTCTGGGCTCTGGCACGTTCATAAAACCTTTCAGCACTTCACGCTGCCCCTAAGAAAACGGATCTCAGTTTCTAGAATCTGACCTTCGACTCTTCTCTAACGTGGTGGGTGGGGGGAGGGAAGGAGCTCCCTCAGGCTTCAGCTGCACCCCCTCCTCTGTCATCCCTCCGGTCCCCCCACACACACCCCGACATTCACTCTCTCACCTCAACAGATTCGCTGCCCTCTGCAAACTGTCAGCACAGCCTTTACTCACATGTGGGTACCATGAGGAATTTTCATACACCTTGCATTTTTTGGTCCATATGGTTCTCTTAATCACTCTCTTTTTCTTTAGATTTGCAGTGGCACGTTCCCTTCTCCTCCATAATGGATTCCTCCCACACTTATTCCTCTCTCATTAGCTTTCCACACCCTCCTGTTCCCATCTGGAATCTTCCTGCAGAACCTCGCCTCAGACACACTCGAGCCCTCGCACTCCGTAAAATGTGACTTATGTTCCCTCATCGGAGCTCTTATTTCTGTTTAATTCCTAACCCAGTGAAGATGTGACCACTGTCTCTGCTAACCTCCCTGCTCCTGGGTCTTCTAACCGTGCCCTCGTGCTGACACACACCATGACCGGCGTCCGTCCTTGGAACCACCCCCACCCCCGCCCCCCACAACGGCCAAGGGAAGCACCTTGGGCAATTAAGACTGCGAGTTCACATCTATGGAAGGCAGGCTTCCCGCTTTGATTTTTCTTAGAAGATATATTAAGTGGCTAACTAAACCTATAGATAGATAAACAAAATAAACCTACCTCTAATTACACGTACAACGCCCGGGGTTGCAATGACATGCTTTAGATGTGGCTTCGTGACGGCACAAAGGGAACGAGCAACAGTTTAAAAGGAGCCTCATGGGGCACCTGGGTGGTTCAGTCGCTTAAGCATCTGACTTCGGCTCAGGTCATGGTCTCACAGCTTGTGAGTTCGAGCCCCGTGTCGGGCTGTGTGCTGACAGCTCGGAGCCTGGAGCCCGCTTCGGATTCTGTGTCTCCCTCTCTCTGTGTCCCTCCCCTGCTCGCACTCTGTGTCTCTCTCTCAAAAATAAATAAAGATTTTAAAAAATTTAAAAAAGTAACAGGGGGCTCGCCCTTCAAGAGAGGTCAGGGCCCAGATACAGCTGGACGGGCACAACGGTTAGACTGGGCACAGGAAGGGGCAAACGCCGTCATCCCGGGCAACTTCACTGGCCTCTTTAAGCCCCCGTTTCCTCAACTACAGCAAAGGGACGGTAACAGCGGCTGGGAAGGACTGTCGTGCTGAATCAATGAGATAATCTATTAATGTAGCTGCAACCCTGTTCCTCTTTAGAGACAGCACATCACCACCAGCTTCACCATCATCACCTCTGGCATCATCACCCTTGTCTTTATTGCCAATATGGCTTATGGCGTGGAATTCCAGTCACACACACACCTATGTATACGTTCCTATAAAACTGCAAATATTTCCCTCCATTACGATAAACGTCAAATCACTTCTACCTTTAAAACAGCATGCAAGGCAAGAATTAGATACGTGAACACTTACGAAGGCGTGTCGGCAGCCGCACCAGGCAGCGCCTAGTTAATGTGCGTTTCCCTCCTGTCCTCCTGCTCAGCCACGTCACCTCCCTTCGCTCTGGCTTATTTCCATCTACTCGGAAGAAAGGTGCAGAGTGGCCAATGGCACCACCCTCCCTCGGACGCCCTCCCCAGCGGGGACCCTGGTGTGTGCTTCCTGTTCCTTTCAGTGCAAACTCATCTGCGGAGAAAAGACAGACTCTACCCATTTTTTTTTCCTCTGGGTAGAAGATGGTCTCTGAAAATGATGCTGGTCCCTCCTTGGGACTCACTGGCACCTTCCGTGAAGTCTACTCGGCAGGCGTGGGTTTATGTGCACAGGGTGTTTGGGATTATTTTACTAATCACCCCAAACAGTCCCTTCACCCCATGCCGCCCACTTTTCCCTTCATCATCTTCCAACCTGGCTTCTGACTGGAGACATTCTAAGTTTTTACTTTATTTTCATTTCATTTTGAATCTGGCAGATTAAAGTCCTCCTTACGCAAAAGGGGCCACTTTTAAATGAGCTATCAGGCAGCCTTTACTAAGAACCGAGGTTTCTAGAATTATGTCCGGGGGCAGGTGGGTCTCCAGGATGCTCTTGACAGTAGTTATCTCTGAGTCTGCCCACGGTACGGCGAGATGGGCACCTTCACCCTGGTTCGGGATGGTTGGTCTTACCGCCCATCTCCCTGGACGTTCTTGGGCATAAGGCTCAGTCCTTCTTCAAGGTGATTTTTTGTTCTTTTGTCTCGAGTAACCCCTCCCCACTGAGAATTCTCCTGCTCTGATGACATGGCGATGATTGACCAGGAGTAGCTTCAGTGACATTTGTTCATACGTCATTATCAGGAATAGTGACGTGGGTGCTGGGGGGAAGGTGGGTGGGGTTCGTGGCGCGGGGAGTCTGTCCAGGGAAATGAGAAAGCACACCACACCTGGAGAATTTAAAGCAGGACAGATCTGTCTTAGGGTCAATAGGTAGGTTTCATATGGAAGCCATCCCTACAGTCCTAATAAGCAAGGTAGGGGGACTAGCGCCCCTCCCAGCCTGGGGAGACTTCCGTCCCCAGCCCTAGCTTGCCACCGAAGGGAAGGGATTTTTGCCGAGGATTAGCTTAACCCCAAACACTCCACCTCCCTCTCCGACGCGCTCACAAACACACAAGCACATGTGACCACGAACCACCAGGGTCTTGATTTTCAGTTCAACCGAAGTAGATAAACTTGCTATAAACTTTATAGCCAATAAGCCCACTCGCGGGGCATCCCTACTCTTCCCAGAGAATAAGTCTCTCTGTAGGGACAGTGCATCGCCAGCCTCAGCTTGCGGGCATTTCACTCCGCCAGCCTTCTTGTTCTCATTCAAACCACACTACCCGCCCCTCACGCCCCGCCCCTCCAGAACCCGGAGAACTTTCCTGTCGCCTCAGCCTGAAAGGTGGTCAGCTCTGTCACAGCCTCAGGCCTCCGCGATGTCCCTGAGTGCCTTCTCTTCCAACATTCCCAGAGCACCTGCTGCCCCAAAGCTACCAAAGCACGTGTAGATTTCCTTATGAAAGAAATCGCTCTTGTGAATCAGCCACCTGCCAGCTCGGGCGGGCACCTTACACCTTTCTTGGGATCCTCTCCCGCTGCTTTGCTGGGCGTGCTTTCCCGCAGCTCAACATCAGTGTGGAGGAACTGAGGCTCGGGATGCTCACGCGGTGTCCTCGGGTCCTCCCAGTCCGGGAGGCATGCCTTTCTGGCTCCACACCGCCTGTCAGCACCCCCCGACCTGGTGCTCTAAACGCCCCAGCTGCAGAGCCTTGGAGACCATGAGCTGCCAGGATCACCTGCCGGGAACACCCCCACCTCCCCCCCCCCCAACTTTCCCTCCCGCCTCTTCTTGTCACCACCTCCCTCGACTCTTCTCCACACAGACCTCCTTCAGTCAAGAGACCGATTTTTCTCTTTGCCAGGCAGAAGCCCCCAGGGAAGACTGCATTTGGAGCCAGACCAGACATGTTCTCCATTCAATAAAGCCGACTGGATTCATCTTTTGGAAAAGGCATTTCTTTATAACTAGGTAGAAACGCCCGTTTTTCTGCAGTTCCTGCTCGGGATCACAAAGAGGGAAGAAATCCATTTGTCTCCTACTTGAATTCACAGGCACCTTGGGAAGCCAGCAATGCCTTTTTCGAAGTCTTAGGAGATCACACTCCCCAGCAACCCCGTTAGCCTGCCCGCCACGAGCACACCCACACACCCTCGCCACGCAGACCCGCCGTCCAGACGTCCATGCGGGCAGGCCACTGTGCTTCTTCAGAGGAGTCTGCACAAGAAATAGACTTAGTCCTCAGTCCAGACTACAGGGAGCCCCTAGAGAATACGAGACAAAACTCTAGGGGCCCACAAACCTTCTGAAACCATATGCAAAATTCTGTGTGTCCGTGCAGTCATACATGAATGTACCTGGGGACACTTTCTTGCACATTCTCCAAGAGCAATGACCCACATAAGGCTCTGAAGCCGGAGACCAATGCCTGGAGTCCTGGAAAAGCCCCCCCGCCCCACTAAGCCGATACAAAACAAAACGCAACACAGCCAAATCATCCTTACACAAGCCGAAGAAAATATTCAGGAGCGAATCAAGAATCTTTGATATTCAGATGTTCCCCAGTATCTCCGAGAGAGAGGAAAAACACAGGATACTTGCAGAAGTAATTATTTGGGCAGATTCTGTGTTGTCAGGTAATCTTTTAAAAAGCAATTTGATGATCTCCCTGGCTAATAGTTTCCCTGGGTTAATTAATAGGTTAATTGCTATTTTGCCTCTTCTATCACATTAAAGCCGCTTCCCTGAAGAAAGTTGATTTCCTTTCCAAAAATGAATGGTATGTTTGTCTTTGACACACACAACCAGAAAATGGTCTCTTGCTAGCATGTTCGAAGAGAGAAAGTTTCACTTCTCATTTAGCTATTCACCCATTATTCGCACGCTTTTCTGGATGAACACCAACACTGAATGTCAGAATCTGAGGCAGTAACGAAAACAGATAATGATCATTAGCATTATCATATCACCATGGTGTACAACCCCCGAAGGACTCCAGATTCATGTCTATGAATCATAGGGCGACCCTGTTCCTCGCTATGCTCCAGGATTGGAGTAAGCCAGTTTTGCCACTGGTATCCCTAAAGAATGGACGCACATATCAACATAAGCCCACTTTCTTTTCCCCCAGGGAGATGATATTTAGATACAGCAGGTGCACAGATCTTAAGCATACAGTTGAGTTTTGACAAATGCGTGTACTTCTCTGGGTATATGCAGTCAAATGCGTATAATCAAATTAAGATACAGGACATTTTCAGCATCCCCAGAATGTCACTTGTCTGTCGCCCCTTCCAAGTCAACTGCACCCACTCGGCCACAGACAACCACCGTTCTGGTCTCTTTCACGGGCCCTGAGCTTCTTACGCACTGAATTCTGCAAATGAACTTTTTTATCTGGCTTCATCCATTCAAACACGAGGTTCATGTCTGAGACGTGCCCTCACTGCATGCACATTAAAATGCAGCCTTCTTGGGACGCCTGGGTGGCTCAGCCGGAGAAGCATCAGACTTCGGCTCAGGTCATGATCTCTTGAGTTCATGAGTTCTGGCCCTGCATCAGGCTCTGTGCTGACAGCTCAGAGCCTGGAGACTGCTTCGGATTCTGTGTCTCCCTCTCTCTCTCTGCCTCTTCCCCACTCGTGCTCTCTCTCTCTCTCTGTGTCAAAAATAAATTAAAACATTAAAAAAATGTTTTTAAATGCAGCCTTCTTTATTCTGACAAACAGTTCACTGTATGAATACAGCACCATTTATTTTGCCATTGTTTTCCTGAAAGTTATTTGGGCTCTTTCCAGTTTGGGGGTATTATGGATAGGGATGCTATAAACATTCCCATATACATCTTTTGTGGATTTACGTTTCCACTGCTCTCGGGCAAGAACCTAGGAATACAACAGATTGCAGTTGGAAACTACAGACTTAGGTTTGTAAGAAACCTTCAAAGATTTATATCCAAAGTAGTCGTACTGACTACATACTCCCACCAATGACATATGAGAGTCTGGGTCCTTTCACATTTGGTGTGGTCAATCTTTATTTTTGTACATTCAAAGAAATTATAGAAGTAAAATCTTACAAATAAATGAGGGCATCAAACACCTATAATTGCAAGAACTGGTAAAGATTATAGATATCAATCTATATTAACATACGTAGAATAGATTTGTTTATAGACAAATAGAATACACCAAAGAAAGTATCTTATAGATACTATAGATGTAAGAAAGTATATAAGAAAGTATACTTATAGATACTCATAGATACTGTAGAATAGAATACACCAAAGAAAGTATCTTATAAATTACCCAGAGAAAAATTAGACCTACTATAAAGAGTCAAAGAAAGTACAGGGATGTGAGTGAAATCATACGGTATTTGTCTTTCTCTGATTGAGTTATTTAACTTAGCATACTACATTCTAGCTCCATCCATGTTATCTTCTTTTTTTCCTAATACAAACCTTTAAAAGTATAAATTTCCCACCAAGCACTACTTTAGCTAAATACCAAAAGCTTTGATATGTGCTTTTATTGTCATTTAGCTTAAAATATTTATTCACTTATCCCTATACCTTCTTTGACCCATGGGTTCAGAGAGTATTGTTTATTTTCTGAGCATTTTTGTACTTTTTCTAAATATCTTATTGTTTTTGATTTCTAATTTAATTGTCTTACAGTCAAAGAAAATACTCTGTAAGACTTCATTTTCTGATTTTCATTTTAGACATATAATAGCTCCGCACAGTGTGAGTTCTACTTATACTTTAAAAGAATATATATGCTGTGGTTGTTGGGCTATGTTCTACAAATATCAATTAGATCAAGATGACTTAAATATTTACTGAAATTACACCTAATTTTTTTATCGGTTATTGAGAGGGGATATTAATATCTGCAACAATTTGTGGGCCTATCCACTAATCCCTCTAGTTCTGTCATTTTGCCTCATGTACTTCAAAGCTTTGCTATTAGATACATACATATTTATTCTGTTTATGCCTTTCTGACATGTTACGTTAACAATTTGTTTTTATCAAATATTTGTCTTTGTCTTCAACAGAAGTCCTTGTCCTGAAGTATATCTTGTCTGATGGTGATATAAACAGTCACTTTTTATGTTTACTGTTTGCTTCTTTTTAAAAAATTATGTGTGTGTGTGTGTGTGTGTATTTTTAATATTTATTTATTTTGAGAGAGTGGGAGAGAGAGTGAGGGCTGGAGAGAAAGGGAGAGAGAATCCCAAGCAGGCTCAATGCTGTCAGCACAGAGACCAACATGGCTCAATCCCATGAACCATGAGATCATGACCTGAGCCTAAATCAAGACGCTTAACTGACTGAGCCACCCAGGTGCCCCTTAAATCATTATTTTAATTTTCTGCACCAAATATTGAAAATTCAAGGCATTTTAAAAATCGATTTTTCTCTCTTACATCCTTTTGAAGCTCAGATTACATGTATTTTTTGACTACTCAAATACCGTCCTGCTTGTCATGAAAACACAGTCTATTATATTTTCCCCTTCTTTATATCTGTTCCTCAGTTTGGATAATATTATTGATCTGCCTTCAGATTAACTAGCTTTTGTCTTTCTTGATCTAAATACTTACGTCCACCAAATGAATTTTTATTTTACATATTATAGTTTCAATTCTAAATTTTTTATGCTTTTAATTTCTCTGTTCAATTGTCCCTTTGTTCACTCATTATGACCATGTTTCCCTTAATTCCTTGAATATATTTATAATAACTTCTTTAAAGTCCTCGTCTGAAAATTCCAACATCAAAGTCATCTCAAGACTTGTTTCTATTGACTATTTTCCGTGATCATGGGTCCCATATTTGGTTTTTTTTTTCAACTCTAGTAATTGTTTTAAAATTATTTACTTTTTTTTTAAAGTTTATTTTTGAGAGAGAGACAGACAGAGACAGAGCACAAGTGGGGAAGGGGCAGAGAGAAGGAGACACAGAATCTGAAGCAGGCTCCGGGCCCTGAGCTGTCAGCACAGAGCCCGACGCAGGGCTCAAACTCACGAAACACGGCATCATGACCTGAGCCGAAGTCGGGCTTAACTGACTGAGTCACCCAGGTGCTCCATAATGAAATAAAATATTTCAGGGATACTACACAGTGTGTTCCTAACTTATAAGTGAGTTTCGTTCTGGCAGCAGGAAAATTAGCAGTGGATCTCTTGGGTCATATCAGGTTTGATATTTCCTTTGTTAGACATGAGCTTAGTCTACGGCAAGGCCTGATTCGAGAGCTCCACAGATTTCATGCTTCTTAGGAAAGAATTTGATTCTCCTTCTCCTTCTTGGGTCGGTGAGGCCATAATTTGCAGGAGGTCCACCTTCCTGTCCCTCTGGAAAGCTCTGCAGGCAGAGAGCTGGGCAGTCGTGAACCTCATCCCATAGGCTTCTTTTCTCGCAAGGACTGTGGTCCTGTGCTGCCTGTCGTTCAATACCTTATAACAGCTGCCTCACACATTTTACCGGTTTGATAGCTGCTTATGCCAGAAGGGAATGTTTACTGCCATTTACTCTATCATAGCTCGAAGAAAAGTTCACTGGCTGCTTTTATGCAATAGCTCAAGCAGATATCTGCACAATATATGCACACACATATTTTTCTTTTAATTTGAGAGAGCGAGAGAGAGAGAATGAGCAGGGGGGAAGGTCAGAGGGAGAGAGAGAGAGAGAGAGGGAGAGAAACTTAAGCAGGCTCCACACTCAGCCCAGAACCTGACACAAGGCTTGGTCCCAAGACCCTGGGATCATGACCTGAGGCGAAATCAAGAGTCAGATGCTCAAAAGACTGAGCCACCCAGGTGCCCCCGCGCACGTGCCTCTCGAAGCTAGTGTTATCAGAGACTAAACACTACGAAGTCAGTAGTCAACCTGGGGTCTGCTTCACTCTATTAGTTATTTATGGAGCTCGGTGGTTGCGTGTGGGACTTCACAAGCCTGCGCGATGTTAACCTGCCGGCTCCAGCATGCTTACACGTCAATGTCAGAGAAGTCAGAACGAGCAGGCGAGGATATTGGAAAAGACTGCGTGGTTTCCGTCTGGGGGATGCACAAATGAGGAGCCCCTTTGCTGACTCGGAGAACTTCCAAAAGACAGAAATGGCAGTAGATTCTAAGGGCTGAGACACAACTACTGAAGGGTTCCGAGGGACTTTTGAACCCCTGGAATGTCGTCTTCCTTTGTTCAATTTATTGCCTTCCAGTTTTCAAGTTAAATCACATACAAAGAATTTAATGAACATCTATTAGGAACTCAGTCCTCTGTAAATTCTGGAAGGTAAATAGTATGGAGCGTGTGTGGGGAAGGGGCAGGGGCAGGGTCCGTGCTGTTATACAGGAACAGAAAAGGTGGCTCCTTTCTTTAGTTTTGAGATCAATTTTTTCAGTCAGCAGACTTTTTTTTTAACTTAAAACCTAACACGAGAGGCAGATTAAACATATACGCTTCCTTCTGGGTAAAATAAAATAGAGTATATGATAGTCAGGTGCTGGGTAGTACAATATCAAGTTAAAATGTAATAGAAGGTAGAGGAGAAATGAATTAATGAATACAAGAATGAAAAGGAAGGCTTTTTGGAGGAGATGGGAGTGGAGTGGGATCTTTAAGAATATTCATGGTTTGGGGCGCCTGGGTGGCTCTGTCGATTAAGTGGCAGTCTCTTGATCTCGGCTTAGGTTATGATCTCTCGGTTCATGAGATCAAGCCCCATGTTGGGCTCCATGTTGACAGTGCATGGAGAATGCTTCTGATTCTCTCTCTCCCTCTCTCTCTCTGCACCCCTCCCCACTCACATTCATTCTCTCAAAATAGATACATAAACTTAAAAAAAATTTAAGAATATCAATGATTTGAATAAAATAGGGAAAGGCAGGAAGGCACTCGTACTAAGTACATTTTAAAGGAAGACATAATTATGAATACGTTTGTTTTCTCCAATGGACAAAAAGATAACCTGTATATATACAAGCTCATTGAAATGCCTGCTATTTTGTAATGTTTTCTTTGTGCACCACCAATGGTATGTGCTTAATTTATAAAGAAGGAGGCTGAAACTCCTATCTTTATCAGTGAAGCTGTCCAGTGTTCTAACAACAAAGAAAAGTGATGGCCTGAGGGTGAGCTGGCCTGTTGTTCCTAGGATGACTTCTTCAAAATCACAGCCTTTTACCCAGAGGTGTATTGGTCCAGGTCTATTACGTCATGGAAATACCAAACACAGGACATCATTTCAATGTGGAAATATCATCTGTTTCAAATGAATTGAATGGTCAAACCTCAGTGTCCATCATGCATAAAATCCACTGGCAGCAATTAAACATCTGTCATTGTTGATTTGCTAACAAGAAACTGTTGGAATAATCATCCTACAAACTAGCAAGACTGGACAAAACGGACATAGTCCCTAAGGAAATCAGGGGAAAAGTGAGCATGGGTATCATCTCAGATCCTTTGCTCACGCAGCTATATCCCGAATCTTATAACATGGGGGCTGCATTCACAGGAAACGACATCAACAAATAAACATGAGGGACATAGGATGTGAACATCTCTAACTTATTCTACGATGTTTATGATTTTACAGGGTAGAGACATTTCCAATATCCTAGCAATCATCTCACTGTGTGCCATCTTGCCTTCTGGAGGCCTCCTAAGTCTCCTAATTCTTGCTCCTAATGTGGAAGAAAAGTTCGTCCACAGGCAGAAGGCTGTGGATCGTTCAGATGGAATCATCACGCACAGCTGGGTGGGGCTGGCCACTTAGAGAAAGAGTACATTGTTTCATCCCCACTGCTTGATGGATGGACTCGAGTGCCTTCCAAAGAATGGCACTCAATGACAACAATGACAAGCTATGTAGAGAGTGTCTGAAACTATTACTAGAATTACATCATTGGACACAAACTTAGCTAACCATAGAGATGAAAATATCAAGGAGTCGATCCTTTTCTTTTTAAAATATACAAGCTAAATTAATGCTCAGTGGAGTTCTGGAATATTCTGCACCACATTAAAATACATAAATAATGAAGAAATTAAGAGCTATGGCACTAGAAAGGCAGATTTGGGATGCAAGAAAGGCAGATTTGGGATGCAGATTTGGGATTTGGGTAGCTTTGTTGTTTCTCTTGTAAATACAGGGTCTCAGTTCTATGCGGAAATCAGATGCCCTCTAGGAGAACACAATTAGTCTATGAGAGGACATACCCCACCAGAGGATGAGTTTCAGCATCTTTCATGGGAATAAGTAGAGGAAAGGATTCCATTTATCCATCACTTCCCAATCCTGCCCAGAAAATAAAGAAAGGAAAGGAAGAAGGGAGGGAAGGAGAGAGGGAGAAAGAAAGAAAGAAATTAAGAAAGAAAAAAAAGGAAAATAAGGAAAGAAAAAGAAAGGAAGAAAGAAAAGAAAAGAAAAGAAAAGAAAAGGAAAGAAAAAGAAAGGAAGGAGGAAAGAAAGAAAAAGAAAGAAAAGAAGAAAGAAAGAGAAATAAAGGAAGGAAGGAAGTGAAAGAAAAAGAAGGAAAGAAAGAAAAGAAACAAAAAGAAAAGAAAAAGAAAGGAAGAAAGAAAAGAAAAAGAAGGAAAGAAAAAGAAAGAAAAGGAAAGAAGAAAGAAAGAGAAAGAAAGGAAGGGAAAGAAAGGAAAAGAAACAAAAGAAAAGAAAAGAAAAGAAAACAAAAGGAAGAAAGAAAAAAGAATGGAAGGAGGGAAGAAAAAAAGAAAAAGAGAAAGAAAGAAGGAAAGAGAAAAAGAAGGAAAGAAAAAGAAAGAAAGAAAAGAAAAGAAAAAAAGAAGGAAAGAAAAAGAGAGGAAGGAGGAAATAAAGAAAAGAAAAAGAAGGAAAGAAAGAAAAGGAAAGAAAAGAAAAAAGAAAGAAAGAGAAAGGAAGGAAGTGAAAGAAAAATAAGGAAAGAAAGGAAAAGAAAGAAAAGAAAAAGAAAGGAAGAAAGAAAAGAAAAAGAAGGAAAGAAAGAAAAAGAAAGAAAAGGAAAGAAAAAAGAAAGAGAAAGAAAGGAAGGAAGGGAAAGAAAAAGAAGGAAAGAAAGGAAAACAAAAGAAAAAGAAAGGAAGAAAGAAAAAAGAATGGAAGGAGGGAAGAAAACAAGAAAGAGAAAGAAAGAAAGAAAGAAAGAAAGAAGAAAGAAAGAAAGAAAGAAAGAAAGAAAGAAAGAAGGAGAAAAAGAAGGAAAGAAAGGGCAAGAAAGAAACTCATTTAAAACATTTTTCCAGAGCTTTACAGCAAAGCCCTGGCTAAAACTTCGGTACATATTCTCTTTATCGGCCCAACTATCCAGTGAAACACACAGCTTATCTTATCTTTTAAATGTAACCATAGTAGTTTTCAATAATGACAATAATGGTAATAATTTTGTGTCACTCAAATCAAAGAGATACAAGAATTTGAGTGGGATGATCTATATGTGAATCCTAATCTGCTGCTGTTAGTTACAATATGGTGTTGGGGAAATCCTTTAATATCTCTGGGCCTCAGGTTTTTAACTTGCAAGGTGTGGATAATAATCTTTGTCCTCTGTCTTTCAAAGGATTTTTGTAAAGATCAAGGGAGAAGAAAAAAAAAAAAGCACGTGAAGCCAAATATAGAAGATATTGAAAGCATAACACCAAAGGAGGCTGTACACAAACAGGGGTAAATAGAAATGAACAGAGTGGCTCACAGTGTGGGCTCTGGAGTGGACCTGCCTGGGTTCAAATCCCAGTTCTGTCTCCCAGTAGCCACAGGGCAGTGGACGCCTCACTCTGCTTTGTTGTGCTTACCTGGGTCATGGTCATAATGGCGGTTTTCCTGATTACGTTGTTGTAAGGCTTAAATCAGAAACTCCAACCTGAGCCAAAGTTAGGGCTTAATAAATGTTAGCAGGTATTGCTGTTGTCAACTCACACTGTCCTGTTTAATTAAGACAGGGAAAAACCGCACACATCCTGCGAACTGTTAAGGTTTCAGAGTAAATCATACGTGTCAATGTTATTTCAGAATTCATGATTCAGACCTCAGGAAAAGTACACATCTTCATATTTGAGAAGAAATGATATTCCTGGGCTCAGATGTCAAGCACAGCCTGAACACGATCACGGAGCAAATGAAAATGTTATTTATAATCCTAAATATCAAACTGTTCCCCAAAGTGACAAGATCAATATTGCAACTCAGAGCTTTTCCCTTACTGACAGATGGTGCTATTAAAAAATACCAAATAACACAGTCTTTGGTGAGGAAAAGGATCCTTCAGATATCTGCAATGTCCTCATGAAATTTCACCTCCCACTTGGAAGAGAAAGGCCATTGGGAACGTCCCTGGGATTTTCTCAGACATGAGCTTCTAAAGGGGGTGGTCACCCATTATGACCACCTGCCCCCCATCCCTGGAAAGACCCCTCAGCAAGCCCTCATTCTGTCTCCTGCCCACCACACTTTGCTTTAAGAGCTCTGCCTCTGACCAGCTTTCCCGCCCTCTCTGAACTCGTAGGCTCCCAGGACAATCCTAAACTCAGATAGGGCATTCCTCTCATACAAGGTATTATTTCGGTGCACAGTGAGGGATCCACTACCGTGGACCCAATGCTTTTATTTCTCGCACAATTCCTTTAATGGGAATGTGAGTATCTGAGCGCTCGGAAAGCAGGAACCCAGTGCCCCAAGATGTCCACCGGCCAGGCCTACACTGATCCCCTACTGTCTGGTGGCAGGTTTGTCCATAGCTACCAAGCTTTAAGGACGAAAAGAGAGAACGGAGAACAGAAGAACCGAGATGGGGGTCTCCAGATACAAATGATCTGCCTGACTCCCTGGGAATGCCTGAGCCCGGAGCAGGGAAGCAAATTGCGTCCCAGACGAAATCAGAAGGTGACCAGGCCCCTGGCCACAGATCCGCCCGTGAGTAACACGGCCCCTTTCCCAGCCCAGTGGAGCCGGGAGGCACTGCCTGGAGGCACTGTCAAAAATCTGACACCGAGTGACACAGCACTGACCGGGACGGTGGCACAGTCCATATGGGGAATGTAACTTTTAGGGCTTTTTCTATCAAGAGTTGAACTGGCCACTAAGAACTGTTAACCGCCCCCACCTTAGGGTGGTGCTTAATCTCCCCCTTTATTTTACTTTCTGATACACTGGTTCTTCTCCTACCCTGTAAACCGAGATGACAAGGGACCGTTCCTTCGAGATGTCCTGGAGCTCTCTCAGAGGCGGATTCTGAGAGCCAGCCATGTACAGGGCAGGCTTCAAGGGCTGTCCTCCCAACTCCCGGCTACCTTCTGAAATTCTGCCACCAGCTTCAGATGTAGATTTGTGTCCGAGTACACAACCCTGTCACCCCCCCTCCTTCCCACCTGTAATATTTTAAGACATGACCAATTATTTCAACCCCAATGGGAAAGAATCTGACGGTTTATAGGCACAGGTTGGAAGGAGAGGAAAGAGGATGGGAGCAGGCATGTGTCGGGAGCACTGGGAGATAGGCATGGGGACCCCACACTGGGCTAAGAGCGCTGGGGAGTCTTCCAGGGAAGGGTAGGTCCTGCTCCCGTCCTTTCTTACTGGCCTGCAGTCGTTTCTTCCTCTCTGCCATCAAGCTTTGGGTAGCACAAGAAAATGGTAACGGAACAGAAAGCAAGACATCAGTGATGCCAACCACCTCCGTACCGCCCCCCAGTGTAGACATCAGGGGCACACACATGGCCACACGTCTCTTTCTTTCTGGGCAGATCTGCGGCTTTCCATGAATCTATGGAAAGGACGGACCAGCTGAACATGAGGCTAACTGTGTGCCATCTAACTATTTAGAGTAACGGCTTAATGAAAAAGAAAAAGCCTGTATCTCCCCCTGCGACCAAACGCTGCTGATCTTTTCTTAATTTTTTTTAATGTTTATTTATTTTTGTGAGAGAGACAGAGTGCAAGCGGGGGAGGGGCAGAGAGAGAGAGGGACACAGGATCTGAAGCAGGTTCCAGGCTCTGAGCTGTTAGCACAGAGCCCGACTCAGGGCTTGAACTCATGAGCCGTGAGATCATGACCTGAGGCGAAGTCGGACACCTAACCAACCGGGCCACCCAGGCGCCCCACTGCTGATCTTCTAAAAGAAGAAAGTGAATCTTCCATTAAGGACTAAGAAATTACTCTAGGAATTTAGACTACTCTGAAATTGCTGGCACAAATATAAATTTTGCTGCAGAAAATTTTAAGGAAAATTGTTTACTTCACCTATCTGGCCATTTGGATTCATAATAAATTGAAGTATTAAATAATATTAAGGATGAAGTGCCCATATCTACATGCTGATATAATACACAATGTAATATATTTACATTAAAAACAGAATATGACATATAATATTTAACTTTAAAGGGTGTTTATAACGTACCAAACACGATTTCATGTGATTTCATGGTTTGTTAAACCATTCGGTTTAACAACACCCCCACGAATTTGGGATTTCTATTAAACCCATTTTAAAGATAAGAACATGGAGAAAAGCCTGAGTCACACCTTCCTGAGTGTCATGGAGATGTTTAGACCTAAGCAGTATGACTTTGAAGCCCAAAGTTGGAGGCACCACTTAGTCTATTTAAAAAAATTTTTTTAATGTTTATTTTTGAGAAAGAGAGATAGGGTGCGAGCTGGGGAGGGGCAGAGAGAGAAGGGGACACAAAATCCGGATCAGGCTCCAGGCTCTGAGCTGTCAGCACAGAGCCCAACGTGGGGCTCGAACTCACCAACTGCGAAGGACCACTTAGCCTTGGTCTCTCTAGAAGGGAGAGAGGAAGGCAGGAAAAGATTTCTCCAGCTCTTGGCCCAGCAGATGGGACAAGAATGTTGGTAGAACTAACCCACAGGTGGAAGGATTTTTTTAAACATTAAAATTTTTTTTTTTAATTTTTCTATTCATTTGGGGGTGTGTGGCAGAGACAGAGAAGGGGACAGGGGATCCGAAGCAGGCTCTGTGTTGACAGCAGAAAGCCCAATGTGGGGCTTGAACTCACCACCAGATCGTGACCTGAGCCAAAGTCCAACGCTCAACCCACTGAGCCACGCAGGCGCCCCTCAAACATTGAAAATGGGGTTATTTGGCAATAAGGAGGAATGGAGTACTGGCAGAGGCTGCCGGCTGGACGGGCCGCGAAAGCACTGGGCTCCTTGCAAGAAGCCAGACGCAAAAGGCGACATATCGTGTGATTCCACTGACACGAGGCGTCCAGACCAGGCAAATCCACAGGAACAGACAGCAGATGAGTGGTGGCAGACGCAGGGCGGGGCGGGAGGGGGGGTGCAATCGCGGTGCTACAGCTCTGGGTGGGGGGAGGAAACGCTCTCGCACTGTTACAGGGACAGCCGCACGGAAGAACGCTGCTGTGACTTTGTGACTTTGCGAGCCCACCGGCATCTATTCAGCAAACTCCTTAGCCAGAGTCTTCCATTGCCTGTAGCACAGGCCCTTGCCAAGTACTACCGATTATATTTTTATTCTCAAATACTTATCTCAACACATTACGTGGACAGACTCAACCCTCACAAGAACCCGTGAGCCAGGTGTTAGGATCACGCCCGTTTTACTGATGGGGAAACTGAGGCGCAGTGAAGGAAGCGAGTTCAGGTTCAGGGGCGGACACCCAGCCGGTTCATCACTATGCTGTCTCAGCTGAACCTCAAAGCAGCTCTACGAGCCTCATTTGATAAACCAGGAAACTGAGGTTTAGGAAAGTTCGATGATTTATTTAGGATTTTTTCCATCAGTAAGTTTGGGTAACAGAATTCCAACCCAGGTTTTTTCAACTTTAACAAGTCAGGATTTGTCTACTTTTCTCTACAACCTCTCCACACTCCGGCTGTCCTGTGGGGACCCCCTTACCCAGGGCAGCTGTCCCACAGGGACCCCCTGACCCAAGGCAGGTCAGCTATCCCACAGGTGTCCCCCTACTCCCAACCCAGGGCAGGTCAGCTGGCCTGTAGAGACCTCAGACTGCTCAGCTGTAATACAAAGAGACAGACCAGATATTCTCGAAAGTGCTCTGTTGATCCAAATTACTGGTTCCTCTAGGTTCAAATGTGTCATTTTGTTCGACTCTATCCCACTTCTGAAATGATTCTCAATTTCAATAAATTGTTTAAAATTCCATCATCTAGGATATAAGGAAATAAAGGAATAAAGGTGATACTTCTTTAACTGCCCAGCTGGGAAGGAGAATTCTCCGGAGAACAGACGTGTGTGTGTGTGTGTGTGTGTGTGTGTGTGTGTGTGTGTGTGTGTGTCTGTGCATGCGTGTGCACATGCACCAGGGTGGGGGTGAACTGGATGGTTTGTCTATTCAAGTAATAATATTCGAGCCATTCAGGGGCAAGCCCAGACTCAGGGATTGGGGCCCAGAAATGGGGGCTTGGAGAAAAATATACTGAGAAAAGTCCTGGCTGCTGGCATCCAGAAGGAACGCTGGTCCTGGGTGTCCTGGGTAAGCACTGAGAGAGCTAAACACAGAAAGATATTACAGGTCGACCGTTGTCTGCAGGAGTTCCCCTGAAGCACCCAGCTCAGAGCCTGGTTTATATAGTGTTTTATATGAAACCAGAGTCTGAAATTTCTGAAGTCTGATTCCCTCCACGCCAGAGACAGCAAACAGCACGAGAGCCCCACCTGACCCATGTCGGGAGCCCCAACGTTATCCCCTTCCCCAAACAGCCTGCAGAGGCCTCGTTTTCAAATCCTCACCCGTGTTCTGCTGCTTTCTGTCTGTAAGCTCCTTCCTGCTGACGGGCTACATCGCTGCACGGTCCGAATTCCGTTCATCGCTCGCTCGCCTGGCTGGGCACCTGACCCTCCAGCCCCGGGAACAGGCTCTGACCATGACTCAACAGTAAGGACCACTGACATGCATTCCCTTTTCTTCCCATTCTTTTCCCAGACCAACCCCCCACCCCCCGCCCTTAACAATTAATCTCAATGCTTCTATGAGGCTTTTCCAGAGTAACCCCAACCCACAATCTCTCTACCCTCTATACTTAAGACGACCCCAGTATCTGTTCTCTACCCAAGTGCTGCCGTGAGTTGCTTTTCAGTTTCTCTGGTATCGTATTAGTTTGCTAAAGCTGCTCTGATAAAGTGCCACCACCCACTGGGCGCCTTGAACAACAGGAAGTTACTTTCTTAGCTCCAGAGCCTGGAAGCCTGAAATCCAGCGTCCGCAGGGTAGGGTCCCTTGGAGGCTGTGAGGGAGGATCTGCACCAGGCTTTTCCACCAGCGTCTGGTGGCTGCTGGCCATCTTTGGTGATCCGTGCCTTACTGACACATCATCCCGATCTCCGTCCACCGTTGTCCTCGCAGGGCCTTCTCCCTGCATGTCTGTGTCCAAACTTCCTCTTCTTCATCTGAGGACGTAAGTCATATTGGATGAGCGCCCCCCCCCCCCCCACTTAACTAATTTTAGCTGCAATGCCCCGATTTCCGAATGAGGCCACCTTCTGAGCTACGGGGGGGTTAGCATCTCAACGTACACATTTTTGGTGGATAAAACTCTACCAATAACAAGTACGCTTAACTTTTCACCAGGACAGAAGATCCTTAGGCACAGGTACAGTGTTATCTCAATATTCTGTGTCCCTGCAGTGATGAATAAATCGTTACTGAATCAACAAGCAAATAAATGCTTCCAAAGTCTCCTCGCACAACTACGTATAACGTGTAACTGCGTCCCACTGCCGAATTCGCCGGCAAAACTGCTTCCCGCCCTATCCCAGCTTTTCTCCAAAAATTCATTCTGACTTCCATTCGTACGGACTACTCTAGCTGACAAGCGGGAGGACCTCGTCACTGGAGAGATTCCCTCCCTGCACTCAACGGTTTCATCTTTGCGCTTCTAAGCGAAATCATCGTAACCATGCTTCTCTCTCCAGAACACCGAAGCCGGCGATTAGTTATGTTTGACGCCAGCAGGAAACTCCGTCATCTGTCATATAAATAGTGAGATGGGCCCAAGAGCCTCCTCACAGAGGTTAGCACTTCACGGGCCTTGCTTCTCCAAACTCCTATGCCCTCTATTTCCACCTGCGTCCCTTCTGTGTCGTATGCGGTTTCTCTCAGCCATTTTGTGCTGACTTCTGCTTCTGCCTGCCCTCCTTACGCTCGGCAGTGTTGGGCTATAAATGCAGACAGAGCTGGGGAAACACATAGGTGCCCTGCCCCGAGCTGTGCAGGTACGCTGGGCGAAGACCATTAAATGGCCGGACAGAAGGATTTTATGACATGTAAGAGAACAAAAGCAAGGATACATGTTATCAAGGCACCTTGAATACTGGTCCAGTTTGGACAGAACACTCTAGCTCTTTTTTATTAAACATTTCTTTTTTTTTTTTTTTACTTAGTTTTTATTTTAATGTTTACTTTTGAGAGACAGAGCACGAGGAGGGGAGGGGCAGAGAGAGAGGGAGACAGAGAATCGGAAGAAGGCTCCAGCCTGGTTAGTACTTGGATGGAAGAAGGCTCCAGGCTCTGAGCTGTCGGCACAGAGCCTGACCTGGGGCTTCAACTCAGGAACCGTGAGATCATGACCTGAGCTGAAGTCAGACGCTTAACCGAACGAGCCATCAAGGTGCCCCCGTAATGCTCTAGATCTAGTCCCTTCTTTCCAGGGATTGAGGCCCTGACCCCAAACACTTGCTCAGTGACTAGGGTTTTGCTATCAGTGGACAATGAGTCCATGTCATAAGAATACTGCCCGAGACTCCAAGCGTGTCCACCCTCGGGTTCTGCTGCCACGACCCAGGGTTGCTGGTTCCCTGCCTGCACTTGACTGGACATCATCCTACCCATGGAAGCCCATGCTTGTGACAACACCTGTTTCCATTCCTGCCCCTCCCCGTGACGGCAGGGCCCACCGCCCCCCACCACCCTGTCCCACCCTGTGACACCCTCCCAGCTCCCCATCTCTTCCGTTGGTCCCAGTAAGTATTTGCCTACTTTGTGCCACATCCTGAAAGACCACACTGTTTAAGCCTGGGTGATTCTTACTACGCAGTAAACCAGTAGCTTCATCAATCTCTGTAAGAAAAAACGTGCCAAGGCCCCCCTGCCCCCGAAGGGTGGATTGGGAAGACGGCATCAGAGACCATGCATAATAAGCTCAAATATCTGCAACTCATAAATAAGCTACTAACAACCTTTCAGGAGAAGACACGTGGGCAGCCCTCAGTGAGGGTGATGTCCTCATACCTTTTAGGTTGTGACAGATCACCGATTCCTTCTCTCACATCAGCGATTGGAAAATGATGGAGAAGGCAGGGGCGCCACGTGGAAAGGAGCCTGACGGTTGGTGGGAAGTAAGGGGTCTCCCATTTTGCTGGAGGGGAAAGGGCTGGCCTGGGGAGAAAGTGTGAGGGGAAAGGGAGAGGAAGCAGACGCTGGGAAGCTCAGGATCCTTCACTTCTTAGCTCTAGGGTCTCAGGCCTCAGCTTCCTCACCTGTAAACTAGGTATCCTCTTGGCATTATGATGAGGCTGAATGGGAATAAAGCACAGAGAGTGCTCTGTGTGGGGAAGGGGCTCCGGCGATGTTTGTCAAAGAAGTCTCACCCACATGGGGCACTGGTGAGTGTGCAGCAGCCTGGAGCCTGCTGGCAGCCCAGCTTCTTACCACGGTGGCCAGAGTCACCGAGAAAATCTGAGCACGCAGACAGATGGGGAAGCATGGCCGAGGCCCCTGGCTTCCTTGTACAGCCCAGTCTGTAGACCCCAATGTGACTTTGGTCAGAAAGGACCTGGGATGCTGTGTGGCCAGACTTCCCTGCCTCTCATCTTCGTCGTCCTGACACGGAGCCCCGTGTTGACAGTACGATCTCTGAGACTGGACCTGTTCCGAGTGGTCCAGGCCACCCTCTCCCCAGGGCCATGGCCAGAGCTCCCCAGCACCTGCTGCCCTGCCTGTTCTGAGTATAGTGCTTCTGGCTCCCTGGGGAGGGAGTTCACCTGTTCCTGCAGCAAGGGTGACGATTTCATGTTGATTTCCCCCAGTGCTTCTGCTTCCTGAGACCACCTCCCATTTTGTGCTATCAGACCCAGCCAGAGGACTTTTTCTGACTTTTTCTGATTTTTCTGACTCTGGGCCCGACCTTATCCTGACACTTGCATCTCGGTTTTAATCACCCAGCTGATGCACCGAAGTCAGGACTGTGGTCCTCAAAGATGCTCCAGCCACAACCTTGACCGAGTTCTCAGGACCAGGGAGCTCAGCAGGCCCGCAGCCCGAGTCTGGAACGGTCCCTGGCTCTGACTCACGGCCGCCAGTTTCTCGGCAATCTCTCATGCCCTGAGGAGGGACACAGGTGGCAGACAGGGCCGGGCTCGTTGTCTCTTTGCAGCAGAGACCCGTCTCCGAGATACGACTCTGGGTGATCCGAACTAAACCACAGACTGAAGACGTTGAGGATAGAGGACCCTGTCGAGAATTCATGAGGTTCCAGCCGATACTTGAGTTTGAAGCAGAATAGAAAACAATGAAGTGGCCCAGTATGCAAGAAAAATCGACCACCACATGTGGTATTCAAATTCTCTCTCAGGATGTCTTCCAACTGTCAAAACTATGTAACCGCCAATTACTGTGCTCTGAATTAAATACATGAGATGCAGTATTTTTCTTTACGGTCACGCAAAAATACACGTTCTCGTAAAAATACACGTTCTCGTTTTAAGCTCTCACAGGTAGAATAATTTAGATGAATTTTTATGTGACAATCGGCTTTGTTTTACTTCGGTTCTGGACTTTAAAAAATCTTCTATAGACGAGCAATGTGCCTGGCACTTTTTTTTTTGGGGGGGGGAGAAAAAGGAAATGTTTTATTGACAGAAATTAAAATAGCTGTGTTACTGATATGAAATAAGCAAAGCTTAAGTCATAGAGACCTTGAATTCACTCCCTAAACAGAACCAAAACTGCTTCTGTATTACCGAAATTAGGTTAGGTTTGTGTAACAAACAACACACACTCTCAAGTCTCAGGAACGTGAGTGAGTGGCAAAAATGATACAAACGAGAAAATCTGCAGGACCTCTTTCCAAGTCTGTGGGAAACCACAGCCCCGGTCCTTGTCTCAGGGTGCAGGCTAGGGAAGCACTAGGGACAGAGTCGGGTGGCTTTTGTGATCTTCCCTATCCACACACCTAACTCGGAGAGGGATGCTGGCCACGTTCCTGTGTCAGCGCCACCCTTCAGCCCCTCTGCTGTAAGATTAGGCGGCTGGACCAGAAGACGGGCGGGTCTGACAAGCTATGGCCCAAGTTCATAGCCTGGGAAGAACTTTCAGCTAGGATGTGAGGGCCCAAGGCCCGGGTAGGAACTACCGGCAGGGATCCCCTCCCATGAGGAAGCCACAGCAGGCGGGGAGAAAGAAGGCAGAGAAAACCACCTGCAGGCAGAGAAAGAAGGCAGCGTCAGTTCTCTCCACCTGATCATGGCCTGTTTCCGTGTTTGCAAGCAGCGACGAGTAGTTCATTGACGCGCAGTCTATATAGAACACAACCCCACCAGTAACTCAAGGGGGATCACGTCTTGTTCCTCTTGCTTTCCCACAGAGCTTTTCATGTGCTTAGGACATGATATGAGCTCAATATTCGAGTGAGTATGTGCAGACCAGAGGGGCAGGGGGAGGGGAGGGGAGTGGAAGAAAAAGGGGAGGGGGAGGGGAGGGGAGGAGAGAAGAAAGAGGAAGGGGAGGAGGGGGAGGAGGGGAAGGGGAGGGGGAAGGGGGGGCTTTATGGCCTTTAATTCCCCCCCTGAAAATCTTTAATCTCTTTAAAGTGCTGAAATGTATTTTTAGATGGTATTATTATTCATTTTTCTTTTCTTTTCTTTTTTTAAATTTAAATTCAAGTTAGCCAGCTTGTGGTGTAGTCTTGGCTTTGGAAGTAGAACCCAGTGATTCATCGCTTACATATAACACCCAGTGCTCATCCCCAAAAGTGCCCTCCTTAATGCGCATCACCCATTTAACCCACCCCCATCAACCCGCAGTTTGTTCTCTGTATTTAAGAGTCTCTTATAGTTTGCCTCCCTCTCTGTTTTTATCTTACTCAATCTCTTTGACGTTGGGCACAGCAACTTCTTACTTGATATGTCTCTGGAGACAAGGGAAATACAAGCAAGAATGAACTACTGGGACCTCATCAAGATAAAAAGCTTCTGCACAGCAAAGGAAACAGTCAACAAAACTAAAAGGCAACTGATGGGACTGGAGAAGATATTTGCAAATGACATATCAGATAAATGGTTAGTATCCAAAATCTATAAAGAACTTACCAAACTCAACACCCAAAAAACAAATAATCCAGTGAAGAAATGGGCAAAAGACATGAATAGACACTTTTTTTTTTTAATTTTTTTTTAACGTTTTATTTATTTTTGAGACAGAGAGAGACAGAGCATGAATGGGGGAGGGGCAGAGAGAGAGGGAGACACAGAATCGGAAGCAGGCTCCAGGCTCTGAGCCATCAGCCCAGAGCCCGACGCGGGGCTCGAACTCACAAACTGCGAGATCGTGACCTGAGCCGAAGTTGGACGTTTAACCGACTGAGCCACCCAGGCGCCCCAAATAGACACTTTTCTAAAGAAGGCATCCAGGGGCAAATACATGAAAAGATGCTCAACAGCACTCATCAGCAAGGAAATGGAAATCAAATCCATAATGAGATACCACTTCACACCTGTCAGAATGGCAAAATTAACAACTCAGAAAACAACAGATCTTGGCGAAGATGTGAAAGAGGAACCCTTTTGCACTGTTGCTGGGAATGCAAACTGGTGCAGCCACTCTGGAAAACAGTATGGAGGTTCCTCAAAAAGTTAAAAATAGATCTACCCTATGACCCAGCAATAGCACTGCTAGGAATTTATCCAAAGGATACAAATGCTGATTTGAAGGGGCACATGCACCCCAATATTTATAACAGCGATGCCAACAATAGCCAAATTATGGAAAGAGCCCAAATGTCCAATGACTGATGAATGAATAAAGAAGATGTGGTATGTATATATAGAATGGAATACTACTCAACAATGAAAAAGAGTGAAATCTTGTCATTTGCAACAATGTGGATGGTGCTAGAATGTATTATGCTAAGCGAAATAAGTCAGACAAAAACAGAGATCATATGATTTCACTCATATGTGGAATCTGAGAAACACAACAGATGAACATAGGGAAAGGGAAGAAAAAAATAAAAATGTATTTTTAAAAATATAAAACGCTATTTACAAGTTAACATATTATTTTAACAACTCATTTTTAATGCTAATTCAAATTCTCCTTCTGTCCCTAGTGAACGTGACATCTTGAGGGTCTTACTGAAAAGGAAGAGAAACAGATCCTTCCCCTCATTCCCATTCCTCTCCTGTTGTCAGCCCGCCTGCCTTCCGCCACGATGCAAACCTCTGCCATTTAACTATGAAAAACAAATCATGACTGATTTGAAACAAAAGTCTAGCAACTTCTTTTACTCCTACCTTAAAATGAAGGGCACAGCTCCTTTTTACACGTCTACTTGGTAGCAGAAATTAAACAAATAGGCACCCAAAGGTGCTTTGCGGGTCAAGAACCCCACGAGTTGCAGGAGGTAGACTGGCTGGATGATTCCATCCAGTTGGATCTGGAGCTGTGAATTTTTCAAACTACAATGTGGCATCTTTCATAGGCACAAAAGTCACGCTAAATTGTTTCTAAAATAGAGTGTCAGGCTCAGTCTGAAGTACTCACTGGGAATTACTGGGCGACACAGAGCAATTTGAGAATTATTGATCAGAAGATCCCGTTTGATTATTAATTCGACTGAGCTCGGGCTTTTGAGTTTGTAACGGCATCGTCTTTTGGATTTGCTGTTGCGAGCTGGATGAAGAAAAATAATCCCTGATGGTATTTCTGGATGGGAGATCGTACGTTATTATTCGCCGCTCATACATTTATTGTCCTTCTGAAATTTCTAAGCAGGTTTAACAATAGTGAATGAGACCCCCGCAGGAAACTCGGGATAAAAGGCAGACGTAGGATAACTCCAAGGGCTTGCTGGTCCATTCAAATAAGTGACAGAGTTTTCTAACATCTGGTCACATTGACAGTGATGGGCACGTAGTACTCACTCAGGTTCAAAGGCTGGCCCCACCACCCGCAGCCTCGCTACCCCAAGACTAGAACTCTCCTCTGCTCCTCTTCTGTCCTCTCTACCCTGGCGACACTCAGCCCGACCCTCCCCACACTTCCTTCTGCCTAGAACGTTCTTCCCACCCTCTGCACTATACCCACCCCCCAGATCTCTGTTGTCACATGACTCCTCAGGGACGTCTGGCTTAAATTCACCATCACAGGCCCTTCCCAGTGTTCATGCTTCCAGTTCAGGTCACTGGGGGCAGCTATTTAGTTCTCGGTTCACATCTGTTTATACAGTCACGTTTGATTCACATCTGTCTCTCTGACTGCGTCCCGTTAGTTCTACTGATGCTCACCATCGAATCCCTGGCACTTAGCACATAGCAGATGCTCAAGAAATATTTGTAAAATGTGTTAATGGATGGATGGGGAGGGAGAACATCCGCTTATCCCCTACAATCAGTGAGCCATGACCCGGCAGTCTGTGCCTCTGCTGGCAGAGAAGGGCTGCATTTCCTCAACTTGTTCTTCACCTGTACTTGTCCTGTTGACCAACAGAAGCATCTCTTGGGGCTAGGGATTTGCAATGGGATGTGGAGCAGACTTTGCTTATGCAAACATGTCGAATGCCCCCAGGAACACCCAAGTCTCTCGTCTCTATCACTGCTAACTCTCCCACTCTACGACTGTACCCTACTGAAACAGTTTCAAACGTGGGCTCCACAACCTGGTTGCGTTGCCTCCAATTTTCTCAAGGATTACCATTTGAAAAATGATTTTATAGTACAGCGTTTGTGTAAGAGGTGTTAAAGTCCTACGTGATGAACCACGACAACACATACAAACTTCCTATGACCTGCAAGGTTAGGGTGTTACAGTTCTTACCAACCAAGCCATCAAAAGGTTCCCGATTGAGCATGTGTGCCTTCACCCCCCAACGTGAAGCGCTGATCAACAAAAACCCAAAGGTAAGTGAGACAGGTACTCGTACGGCAGATGAAAAATACAGGAGATGATCTTCCTGATCTGGTGAAATTTACTGAAAGCTTTCTCTCTACGGCATGATACGTTGTTTTATTTTGTGTCAAGCTGCTCAGTTCTATCCCCAGATCAACTGTTCAGACTGGAGAGGCACAGGGGAACACCCCATTGGAGAATATAAGGCACAGGAATTTGAGTTGTGATTTTGAAATGTAAAAACACTTGGTTTGTGGAAGGAAGGGGAGAGTCAAAGGTCATCGGTGAGATAAAAACATGTCTAGACGTACGCAAGTGTGAGAAAAGACTGAGGGATGTGGATGCTCTGGGGGAATTCATGGAGAAGGGTAAATGGGAAAACGGAACTGAGGGCAGAATGTATAGGGTCATGTGCCATGCTGATGACGCTCTCTAAAGATTTTCTGTCCCCATGGTCACCAAATGAAGCATAGTAAAGATTCTTCACCTTTTTCTAACTAATTTAGGGAAAATTGAGTTCTCAGTTTACCATGAATTAATATACCTTTTTTTAATAATGCAAAAGAGTTATATTTAAACGGGATGTTATACCATGACCATTATCTCTGAAACGGGCTTGACTTGCCTCCAACATTGTTCCTGCACCCCTATTTTAAATTCAGTGGAGGTTAACAGCAATTCTCAGATGCCTCTGTGTGGCCAGCTACCTTGGAATTAAGAGAAAATCAGGAAATCTCAGAGACTAATGAAGTCATTACCATAACCATTGTAATAAAATTTTCAATAGTTAAGCCACTTTTTTGTGATTTAGTGTTAAAAAAAAAACTAAGCCACTGAGTCATAGGTCACTGGAAAGGTCATCACATAGGCTGTTTAACAAAAGTAATAAAGGAAGAAAGAAGCTGGATGGGGAAAGAGGGAACCTTAGTGGTAAGCAGAGACCCCTGTTTCCATGCCGGTCACCATGACAATGCTCTTCTGAGTCCAGTTTCAACTGAGACCTGTACGTACTGTCTACACACCTAAGAAGACCCTGTTGACCAGATCGCTAATTCCGGACCAATGACGAAATAAGGAAGAAGGCATCCACCACCCAGACAAAGAGCCTCTGGGTCTAAAAGTGATAAGGTATGATTTGTCCACAAAAGCCTTCATGTCCAACCCTGCAGGAAGGGAGGCATTTCTTCAGGACTTGCCAACTCCTAATTTATAACGCCAGCCCAGCAAACTGGTTCTTGGAACATGCCCAACAGAGAACTCACACAGAAGAGTAGGTGAGCTCTGAGGCAGGCACCAGACAGTGTACAGTGAGACCCATGCAGTCATAATAATTCCCAACAGAATCAAAGAATGAAACAAAACTGAGTTTGGTGCCCCTTGCTCAAGAAAGGAGGCAAGTCGGTGCATGGCTGGCTCAGTCTGTAAAGTATGTGACTCTTGGATCTTGGAGTCCTGAGTTCAAGCCCAAGGTTGTGCCTAGAGCCTACTATAATAGAAAAGGAAGCAAGAAAATAATATGGAAGTTTTGGAAGATTCCAATAAACCAGCTGCCATATATATATATATATATATATATATATATATATATATATATATACATTTTTTTTTTTTTTTAAGTTTATTTATTTTGAGCGAGAGAGAGCATGAGCACATGAGCTGGGGAGGGGCTGAGAGAGAAAGGAAGAGAGAGAATCCCAAGCAGGCTCCACACCATCAGCATGGAGCCCGATTCAGGGCTCAATGTGGGGATCGATCTCACAAACTTTGAGATCATGACCTGAGCTAAAACCATGAGTCAGACGCTTAACCGAATGATCTACCCAGGCGCCCCACCAGTTGCCATATTAAACAAAAACCTCATAAATGGGTTGGCTTCAGTTACCTGGCAAGTTCTCCCTCCTCAAGAAGGCCAGATAAGTGTTCACGTGCGTGTGTGTATGTTTGAGAAAGTGTGTGTCTCTTCCCAGTCTCAGGGGCTAGAGTACCATGACTGTGTTTGTTTGCTGGGCAAGAAATAGTTCCTAGTGAAAATCTTTCTGGAGTGTGTAAATCACACTTCCTGCTTCAGGAAGCATTGGGTTTGGTAAACAGAATTTTATCTTTGTTTGGAGATTAAGACCATTACCAACCCTGGGGACCATTATTCTGAACTAATGGCTTCATTATCCTGGCCTGGGGATGAAGGTCAAGGAGGTGGCAAACAGCTGACCTCACCTTTTTTCTCCTGCCATTCAACTGTCTTACAACACTGCCAAAGCAAAACATCTTATGAAGTAAAATTTCTGAATAATCAAGATTTAGTGTACCAAGAATTCTGCAAAATACACACTCCTCAAATATAGCCCCATCTGGGAAATCTATATATGCACATCTCTTCAGTATGTGTATAGAGATGCAAATTTCTGATGCCCTAAAGTCAAAAAATTCATTCATTAAACTCCAGCACTTGCCTTTTTCTTTTTTTTTTTTTTGACAATTCTTTAATTTTGGCTCATCTGCCGGGAATTAGAGATGGCTACATATATTTAAAGTACATATGTTTGCATTTTTAGCCCTGCTGTTTAATAGAAAAGTGATTTATAATGCCAGATTGGCAGAGAGAGATTCTGTGGTGGTGCAGTGGAGTGCTTCCAGATGAGTTGAAAGATGGTTTCTGAGCATGAATTATATGTCCGCATGTAAACAGGAAGACAAGGAAAATGATGAATCACCTCCTACCATTTCTTAGTGCAAAACTGCGGACTATATAATTTAAAATTTACTGCCAGCTATACCCATATAATGTGATCATACACCGAGAGCCTATCAAACACATTAGGAAACAAAGGCTATATTAAGGTTTCCTGCAACCCAAAGAAAGCCCATGAATAATTCACATTTCCACACATCAGGCCACCTAAAGGTGAATACATATTCAGTGCCCTTAATTCTGAAGAAAACTGATCAATTAGCCGTATGATTTGATTTAATATCAATGTGCTATTTCAGTTATCTTGGAAGATAGAGTTGCTGTCTCAAGCCCCTCAGAAGGTAATCTGCAAGTCCGGGCAATTTCGGGTGACAGTGATGGCAGTGAGGCTGTTAGACTTGGTGAGGCACATGGGGGGACCAGGACCTTGTGATAATGGCACTTTCTGCACATCTGCTACCTTTGATAAGCAAGTGGCTGGCTTCCCTGGGATCCCGACCGAACCCCTACCCTAAGGTGGGACCAAAGCAAAATCTCAGTATACCAACCTGGGGAATTCATTTTTTGGTTGATAAAACAGGAAAACCCATGTTAGATGGATTTTACCTGTGAAGTGCTTCACCATACCTTGATTTATTTTGCTTCTTGCTTTCTATTACTTACATTCTGAGTGTTCAGAGAAATAAATGTCACTACCCAGTAAACTACAGCAGAATGAAAATGCATAGTGAATCACAACACACTCCTTCCTACCTGGCCTCTCCAGATTCCCTTTGAGCCACATGGAGTCCGTCCATCAGCCCTAAACCGATGGATTATCCGTCAGACAACGTGTAGACCATCTGTGCCCCTCTCCTTGATTCTTCTGTTGTGGTCACAACAGTGCTTTTCAGCCTCTCTATCCTTGGCTGGGCAGAGGGAAATGGAAAGAGAAGGTCTTCCTTGGCACCCCTACCTCAGTAAGAGAAGGTTCGAGGATTCATTACCTTTATGTTTCCTTAATCTTATTGCTAACACCGATCAAGGTAACTGAGCTGGCTGGAGGTGCGCTCATGTCTAAGAACAATGTCTGTTTGCAGTTTATATATCTATTTTTTTAGAAAAATGTCATTTTCAGGGGCGTCTGCTGGTTCAGTCAGTACAACATGCGACTCTGGATCCCAGAGTTGTGAGTTCAAGCCTTGTGTTGGGTGAAAAGACCACTTAAAAATAAAATCTTTAGGGCTGACTGGGCGGCTCAGTTGGTCAAGTGTCCGTCTTGATTTCGGCTCAGGTCATGATCTTACGGTCATGAGAGCTCACACACTCTCTCTCTCTCTGTCTCTCTCAAAATAAATAAAGAGATATAAAAAAATTTTTTTTAAGTTAAATCTGTTTTTAAAAAAAGGAAAATATAATTTTCTGAATGTAATTTCCTGAAAAAATAGTATAATTCTAGTATTCATAAACTTAATGTTACTGCCCCATGTAAACATTAACATTTCAGAGACACACTATTTTCAGTTGACAAAATCTTTTAATGCTTGAAATTTGAGTTTGTAGTCCATCCTATTCCATCTTTCCTGTATTTGTGGGGGGGTCGGGGGTGGGTGTCATCAAATTCTTAGCAAGTCTTACTTAAACGTGCTCCCCACAGCTTTAGAGCCCAACGTGTTCGTTGGATGAAATCACTGAAGTCAATGAGCTGAGGGTAACAGGTGCCAACCCCCAAACCAGGGGCTGGTCTTATGGACGACCACACCCTCCTTTCCCTTTTTCGACCTGCGCTTTTCCAGAAGGTGTCTAAATGGAGTATTTACCAAATGGTAATTTCAGGTTTTCTTTTTTCTTTTTTAATTCCATTTCTTTAAGGTGGAGGCTTGTGTTTCAACCTTGATGGGGGCCAACAATGGAGTCTAAGACTGACTGCCCCCCCCCCCCCAAAAAAAGCCTGGACATGGTAAGCGCTTCAGTTCCCCTTTTGTGGGAAGAGAAACTGCCTAAACGCGGACCATCCGATCAGAATTAGTATAGATCTCATAGATGTTCCACTGTTTCCTTGGACCTGTTCCCTTTTTCTCTTTCAGGGAGTGTTTTCACTGCCGTGGTTAAGTCTCTAAGTCAGATTGGATGTCGCTGAAGTGTGGAGCCTTAACGCATATGTGAAGTTTGTTCTTTGGCAGAAACAGCAGTAACACAAACGCGTGAGCGGCGCTAAACAACCAAGGCAGCCTCCAAGTCCACGTTGCCCGGATACGGCAGCACCCGGAGCAGGTCTGTGAGAACGAGGGCACGCTGTCCTCGTGGGGCTGGCACCTGCGGGCGTCTGGTGCTGGTTCGCTGGGTGGGGAAAGAGTCTCTGTGCCCTTCACCCGGGGTTCTTCTCCTTGATCCCGCCCCAAAGCTGGGAGTCCCGCAGCCTCTGTGTGGCTCCTTGGACCAAGGGTGACCTAGCTCTGAAAACGGGCCCTCTGCCACCTCGGACGTCCTAAAACCCTACCTTGTGATTTTTATATGGCAACAGACTTGGCTCTGCATTTTCAAGTAGGAAATGTACTCCACGGCTCTTCCAGAAAGAGACTTTGTAGGGACTCTACAGTAAGAGCTGTGGGCGCATGGGGTCTAGCGGCTCCTGAGGATGAATCCCAACACTCACCCTTCCCCTTATGTCTGAGAGCTTTTACTTTCTCGCGTTCTCCTCCCCACGGAGTTAGCCAGGCCCCTGATGGCTCCTGGGGGTGTGGGGGTGGCCCCTGGTGCCACTCAGCCTTGTCTTCTCAGAAACAGACTGGCCGCTAACTGGCCCTTACGGGACCTCACAACTGCTGTCGTTTCTGGCAGGGGGAGGAAAGGAGAGGGCCCAGGAAATGTATCTATTTACTGGCCCATGACCAGTCCCTCTCCTGCCCCTTCAAATAGCTCGATCTGTCTTATCGTCTGGTGGCTGGTGGGACAGTCCAATCTCATCGGAAAAATCTCGGCAAGTGCCCCCCCCCCCCACCACTCGGCTCAGCTGTGGGGACTTCATCAATAAATGAACCCTGCAAACCAGGGATGGTGGAGGTGTTTAGGCCGGCGTTTCCTTTCAAAGTGCAAATGAATCATCGGGGATCTCGTTAAAATGTGGCTTCTGATTCAGCTTGCCTGGGGTGGGAGATGAGGGGCTGTATTTCGAAGAGGCTCTCAGACGTAGCAGGGTGCTGGTCGCGGACCACACTTCAGGAAGGGCCATTTCTCTCCACCGCTATCAGCCTGTCGGGCAGACAAGACCTTGCAGTGGAGAACAGACCTCAGGGAAGGGACCTCGGGTGGTAGCGTTCCGTTTGGTCCAGCCTCTGATCCCATTCTCTGATGTCTACAGGTACACTCCATTCCGCCCACGTCTCCTGCCCACCTCAGGTGGAAAGGCCACCAACGGGCCTAACATTTATTTAGCGGCTTCTGTATACCATGAAACAGCTCATCTGAGCCTTCCAGCAACACTACGAGATACCTGTTTCATTCCTCGTTCACAGACAGGCAAAGGGAGACTCGGGAAGTTGAAGGAACTGGCTAACGGATGGCATCTGAACCTGGGTGTGTCTGGCTCAAAGCCTGTACTCTCGTCCACACATCAAAGTGGCCATTTGTGCGTTCAATTATTCATGCTTCTTTCAGTTAACAGTCCGGTGAGCCCCTGTGGTGCGCCAGGTGCCGGGCTGGGCCTGGCTACTGCTCTCCGCGAAAGTCCTCAGAGGTCACGGGCACCCAGAGCCCTGGAAGTCTTTTTCTGGAGGCCCTACATTCCCCAATCTCCATTTCAAACAGTCTGATGGAAAATACATGCCGGCTGAATGCTTTGGTGGATAAATTGGGCTGCTGGAATTTTCAGCGGGCCTTTGGTCTCGAAATCCCTGTCATTTAGAACCTAAACACACATTTGAAATGTGTTCGGTGTGCTAATAGCTTCTGGGGCTGTGTCAACCATTTCAAATAACTAGTGACTTTGTTCCTCATTAGCGGTCGTGCCTGCAAAGCCTCCAGCGTTTCCAGCCACCTGTCCTTGGGGGTTTCCCGTCTGCTAAGAGCTGCCACTTAGAGGCACAATTTAGTCTGGGGGAAAGGAGGGAGTCAACAGCCCTCAAAGACCGCCTTCTAGTTTGCTCATCCCGCTTGTCTGAGAGAAGGGAAGGGAACTGTTCCCTCTTGAAGAGGCAGCCCCGTCACGGCAATGCTGAGGCCTCCCCCCACCTCTGCCTTGGGTTCCTCCGTCTGCGTGCCTATGGATTAGCCCACAGTATCTGTTCCTCGTTGCACTGCGTCCCCAGAGTGCCCGAAGGGCCACACCGGCCCACTCCAATGACGCCGACACATGGTTCAGACCAGAGGGGAGGGTGTGGGTGTCGGCCAGCGGGGACGGTGCAGTCTAATGTCCCCAAGTGCAGCTGACCGACACTAACTGGAAACGCAGGGCACAGGGCGGGCTCAGCTTATCCCTTCCCTGTGAGCCACACATAGATTCATAAACGCGGGGGTTGTTCCAGCAGAAAGGCCTCGGGGCAAGGCTGCCTCCACCCTCCACAGGCGGTGGGGGGGGGGGGCAGTTTCTGGGCTCGGGCACCTCCAAACACGGAGGGAGACAAGGGAGGCTGCATGTGCGAGTGACGGGGCGACCATGATCGTGGAGGGGCCCCTGCTACAGCGGACCAAAGCCACCTGTTGGCGGAGGTGGGGATGAGGATGAATGTCAGGCCCTGGAGCTACCCGTGTTAGAGCCTGAAAGAAAACCACAGATACACTCCTTTCCCTAGATTCTGGAGAAGTCAGCGAAAGCGCTGCACGCCCACAACTCGCGCTTGCGGAGCAGGGTTCTCACGCTTTGGCTGAGCCCAGCGTCACCCCAGCGGGGGCACCTTGCCCTCCACTCACTTCCCAAGCGGGTGGGCCAGGAAGAACATGGCGGTGGCAGGTGTGACGGTCCCCACCCGGCCGTGAAATGCTAGCGGCCTGTTCCTCGTCACGTAGGGTCCGGTCTGTCTGTGGTAGGTTCCCTTCTCCCGCCACGCACCAGGGCCAGTGCGGTTCTGGAGACGCAGTGACAGCCCCTCCGGGAAGGAAGCCGGCTCTGTGGCTGCGGAGGGGGCGGGGGGTGGGGGCACTTGGCTTCCCGGGGGGACAGGGCTCTCCTGGATCTGATCGGACCGCCTACGACAGCGGGGAGGACTCGGCTGAGACAGAGGTGAGTCTGGGTTTGCCCAAAGCCTGCTTCAGATCCCGGCTCCACGACTTACTAGCCGGGAGACACTCGCGCCTGCTGGTCTGGAAAACGAGAAAATAAATCTCTGTCTCCAGCGAGTGCTCTGGGCGGAGCCTGGACTGCACCTGCGTCCGCCTCTCTCCCTGTGCAGTTGCTGCACAGTCTTGCTCTCGCCAGGCATTAGGGGTGGCCCTTCCGCCACCACCCAGCCCGGCCTCCCTTCACAGAGCCTCGGCCTTCAGGCCTCTCACCCTGGCCCATCCCAAGGCCCTCCCCACAGCCACAACACTAGTCCCGGCACCTGAGGGGATGGAATTAACTCCGGTGAGCTGTTTGCTGTGCTTCCCGGTTGCCCAGACAGCACGCGGAGGTCACGTATACAAATAACTGACTTTATTGCGTGCTTGTGACAGGCCAGGCACTGTCTTAAGTTCCTTACGGGCATTAACTCATACTAGCCTCCCAACGCCATTGTGAGGCAGGTGCTACCGTGATCAGCATTTTACATTTTGCTCTAAATCATCCAGTTATTAAGAAGTCAGGCCAGAACTCAACTCTGCAAACTGGCCCCAGGGATCGGGCTCTTCATTAGCAGAGGGACGGAAGACAGACTTTCAGGCTCTGCGACAGGCCACTGGCTACGGTAGGTTTGCTCCAGGAAGACCCTGAAGGACCCCAGGATGCGACGCCCACCGCAGGTACCTGCAGGGTCTGTCCTGGATGGCAGGGCCTGGGGGGCATCCCTTAGTGTCCCCCCCTTCTGGAGGCTGATCCCTGTTAGGGACCTTTCTTCCACCAGCTGGGGAGCTGGAAGGTTACAGGAAGGACGCTCGCTGAGAAGCAACTATTGGTCTGTTCGATTCATCATCCTCTGGCTCCAAATTGGGAATAACGCGTCTTGCTATGAGGTTTTCTCCACTACACGGGAGAGTCCAGTTTGAAGACGCAGGTTGTTGTGGACAGCCCTCGACCGCCTCCTCAGGCCCTCCTGCACCAGGGACGCGTGCACTGAGGTCTAAATGCACATCTGCTAACGTTTTCCATCAACGGCCAAAGGTCAATGCTATTTGACTGTCCCCATCCCTCCCTTGGGCAAGAGAGAAAGGAGAAATGCAATTTTAATATTTCCATTCCGGAACCTACGGCAACCATTAGCATCACAATGATGACTGATGTGCACTGTGGCCTCCTGAGCTGCCTCCTACAGCAGGCGAGGAGCAAGGCGCCCCTTCCGAACCCGCAGTAAGAAACGATGATCATAATTCATGATAGCTTACAGCTGGGCTTCTCTATACTTATGGGATTGTTTTATGAGGATGGAAAATTAAGTACGCTTCATATCGCTCCATCCTCTGCAACGAGATCCAAAGAAGGGTTTCCTGGTTTCAAGTTCAACTTGCTTGCAGTGCCTGCAATTTCTAGGGGGTTTGAACTTCCAGGAGAAATACCACCACTCATTTTATAAACTCTCGGATGAGAATCAGAGACAGAAAGGAAAACCACCAAAAGACACCAACCAAGGTTACATCCTTGCAGATCAGAAATCCTTGGACAGGAGCCTGGGGCGGGCTTTGTAAATGTAGGCAGCCTTGGGGGGTGGGAAAGGTGAAGAGGGAAAAAATGTTCCGGTGGGCAAGACCGGGAGAGATGAGCACACATACTACTGGGACAACTTCTGCGTGAGATGGGGCACATCTGCAAGATGTAACAGCTCTCTCTGGGGACCAGGTTATCCCCCACCTCTTCTCACTGCCCTCCCCATCCCTGTCTGCACTTGAACCCAAGGCGGACGCTTCCTTTACTTTCCAAGGGAAGGAATGTGACAAGCGGTGTGATTTCCTGCTAGGCATGCTCTTAAATAGTTTTGGGAAATCACTGTTGCAAAACACTCTTCCTCAGTCCAAATGAACTTCATCAGACTTCCCTAGATTTCTATTTATTTCCTTTCATTTATTTTTTTTTAATGTTTATTTATTTTTGAGAGAAAGGGTAGACAGAGCGTGAGTGGGGGAGGGGCAGAGAGCGAGAGGGAAACACAGAATCCAAAGCAGGCTCCTGGCTCCGAGCTGTCAGCACAGATCCTGACGCAGGGCTTGAACCCATGAACCACGAGATCATGACCCGAGCCGAAGTTGGACGCTTAACCAACTGAGCCCCCCAGGCGCCCCTCCTTTCATTTAAATGGTAAATACCCAGCACATCGAAGATTGTATATGTGTTCTGTGCATCTCTCTGAGATGTGACAGTTGGTGAGATGTGGTCAAATTATTTACACAAGGAAAGAATCTTTAACACCTGCATAACTAGCATGTTCTAAATTCTGAGTTAAGAGGTAGAGTGTAGGAGGAACATCACCTTCTGAGAGATGGTTATCCAGTCTGAGGCGGCCCCATGTTTTCACTTCAATTCCAAGACCTAATTTTTTTTTTTAATGGCCAAAAACGAAGACTTATTTCCCTGACTGTGCTATCTGGAGCATCCCCTCAAACTGTGATCATTTTACAATAGGTTTCTAATGCACAATTGCCAATTAAACTGTGCGTTTAACCTCTGCACAAAGCGCTCCATTTTCTGTTGTTGAGGAATCAAGCTTTTAAGTCAGCCGATCAATTCTGCAAATTATGTAAGTACACAGCACTTGCTTAATATTTATTATGTTGGGCAGAGTAGAATACAAGGAGAGTAGTGATAAATAGCACATTGCACGTTCCAGAATGGGTGAATCAGCCGGGGCTATCTGGACACAGCAAAGCCCTGGGTATCTTTCCTTATCTGGGGCTTTTCAAATAATGGACAGGGGAAAAAAATGCAGTGAGGCTGGCAATTGTAGTTCAGCTCTATTCTTGTCCAGGAAAATGATTCACTTTCTCCAGCCACCTCTTACCTAAATAATAAGTTTTCTGCCCCCGTTTCTGGATCCCTGCAAATGCCATGAGGTGCTCCAGTAGTAACAGTTTTTGATATTCTGAGACCACATATACTGAGAGCCTCTTTTCTCTCCAAGTAGCTGCCAAAAACCATGGCTTTGTTTGATGTGTTCGTAATGAACTTATGGAGGTTGATGATTTTTCTCTTAAGTAATGAACGATTGCCAATGGCTGCTTTCTGTCATGCTCCTGTAATAAAAAACAAAAATAATTCGTGGGGCACCTGGGTGGTTCAGTCAGTTAAGCGTCCGACTGTTGATTTCAGCTCAGGTCATGATCTCACGGTTTGTGGGTTCAAGCCCCCCGTCGGGCTCTGAGCTGACAGTGTGGAGCCTGCTGGGGATTCTCTGTCTCCCTTTCTCTCTGCTCCTCTCTCTCTCTGACCCGTCTCTGTTTGTGTGCTCTCTCTCTCAAAATAAATAAACCTTAAAAAAAAGAATAAAAATAATTTGTAATTAGAAGAATTAAATTACATGTAAAAACCAGGAACACAAATGTTCTTAAAAATAGATACTACTTTACAAAAGTATATTTTCTCCACAATTTCCTATTCAGAGAAAGATTCTCTGGGTTCTGTTTCTTCATTTATAAAATGAGAGTTTTGCGGGCCCCTGGGTGGCTCACTTAAGCGTCTGACTTTGGCTCAGGTCTTGATCTCGCAGTTTGCAGGTTCGAGCCCCGCATCGGGCTCCGTGCTGACAGCTCAGAGCCTGGAGCCTGCTTCGGATTCTGTGTTTTCCTCTCTCTCTGCTCCTCCCCCACTCGCATTCTGTCTGTCTGTCTGTCTCTCTCTCAAAAATAAATAAACATTAAAAAAAATTTTTTAATAAGAAAATAAATAAAATAAGAGTTTGTTCCAGAAGTTCTATTCTGGGTCTTAACTCTATACACGCCTCTTGGTTTGTTTGAAAACAAACTTGTCTTGTAGTTAGAGGGAAAGTCTTCTTTGCTCCTGCCGCATCTGATCGACTACAGAATCCAAGGGCTGTGATCCAGAGTTTTGGGGTTCTGCCGTGCATAAATGCAGCAAGCCAGCACTAGGAGATCATGCCTTTTTATCCTCATGTGTCTGGATCTAACTGTGAAAAGGCTATAGAGAATCAAGCAGGGAAACTGGTCCGATTCAGCGGCATTGACATAAAGGAGACATTTGTGTACGTTTGGTGTTACTGTTACACATTGTTTTTTCAAAATCATGCAAATTGATAAATATGCTATAAAAAATCCACATCCTCCAAATGCTGTACCCTCTTACTACATAGAAACAAATGACATTACACTTGCAAATTCAGGATGCCAGGAAATGCGCATGATTAGGTTTTCACCGTCAGTCGCAATGATTCCCCGGGGCTGCCTGATTAGGCCCCGGATCTGAAAGCGCCAGTCACTGGAGCTCGACATGTGCACCACGTGGGTGTGTTAATGTTGCTTTGCCAACAACGTACTTCACATTTTCACGGTGATGTTTCCCCCATAAAATTCTTCCAGTCTGAGTATACAAAACTCCCTTCTCGGAGTGTCTAATTATAGGCCATTTCAAGGAGCAGACGTCGAGAGGAGTATCTCTGGGCCTGTTTTCCCTCCTAAGGGAAGGCTCCGCTGAGCTCCTGCTTGGATGCATTCAAGAACGCTCTATCCACGCCCCACGTCTCGGACGAGACTGGGAACTTCTCCGAAGGGACGTCATATACGTTTAGGAGAATAATCTATACAAGTGGAATTCACAGATCACAAAACTACCCGCTTTACAGGGAATGGTTCAGTCTCAGTACATTCACAATGCTGCACGACCGCCACCCGGATCTGTCGCCAAAACCTTTCCATCACTCTGAAGTGAGACCCTATCATGTGCACTTTGCCGGGGCACTTCAGTGGTTTCTGACACATGGATGCACCAGAATGAACTGGAAGAATAGTTCACTCTATGAAACCTATTATTGTTCGGAGGGACCGGCGGGGCCGCGGAGCATGTGAGGACCAGAGCTGAACTCAAAGAGCTCAATTAACTTGGTCACATCACTTCACACAATTTGGAAAGTTTCTAACGTATGTTAAAAGGTCACGTTGTGATCTGTTAAGGCCCAGGATGTCCGGGTGATAGCATCCCCGGCTCCTGCACGCTGTGCACAGAGACCACGGTGGCTCTGGTGACCATGAAGTTTGGAGGTACCCTGTGGGGGTAGCAATCACGGGGCATCTTTACGCCTCTTCTTCTGCTTCCGGTTTTGGCAAAATAGAAGAGGTCGGGACTCGGCTGTAAGGAATCTCTCCGTGACGCAAGACCTCTGAGCCTCCGATAGTCCACGAGGGGTCCCCTACGGCTCCGACGTCCTTGGACCCTGAGTCTAGGATTTCAGAGACTCTGGAGTCTTTTGACACGGAACCACGTGAGTATATACGAACACTCCTCAGAGAAATGTGCTGAGTGCAGAAGGCCAATCCCAAAAGGTTACTTACATACGTAGAGTGTGGTCCCATTTATATGACATTCTTGAAATCAAAGACAGATAGGAGCTGAGAGCAGATTAGTGGGTGTGGGGCTCAGGAAGGGTGCAGAGGGAGTGGGTGTGGCTACAAAAGTAACAGGAGCCCTCCTTTTAGGGATGGCAATGTCCTGTGTCACGTCAGCATCACTGTCAACATCCTGCTGGTGGCACCGTGCTGTGGTTCTGCAAGATGGTGCCACTGGGGGAAAGTGGCTGAGGAGCACAGGAGATCTTTCTGGATTATTTCCTACAAGTGCATGTGAACCTACAGTCACGTCAAGATAAAAAGCTCAGTTAACGGGGCGCCTGGGCGGCTGAGTTGGTTCAGTGCCCAACTTTGGCTCAGGTCATGATCTCACTCACAGTTCATGAGTTCGAGCCCCATGTCAGGCTCTGTGCTGACAGCTCGGAGCCTGGAGCCTGCTTCGGATTCTGTGTCTCCCTCTCTCTCTGCGCCTCCCCTGCTCATGCTGTGTCTCTCGCTCAAAAATAAATAAATGTTTAAAAAAAATTGTACAGATGCACATGTACCCACATGCACACATACGCATGCCTGTGCACACACGTACACGCAGAGGCACAAGGTCACCAGCCAGTCAGCAGCGGAAGGAAAAGTAGAGTCCTGGCTCGCTGCTGCTTCCACACCAAGCTCTCCTACAAAATCAATCACGTCACAGAAAAGAAACACACTTTCCCCCCCACTTAACCTTGACAATGACCTGCCACGGGGTGTCAACAGCCATGTGGTTTCCGTCTGTCCACAGAAATCAGTGCCCCCACGTCTGAGCAGCGTCCCTTCAAACAAGACTCATCGGGGTTTGTCATATGTTCACACCAGGGAAGGGAGGCTAATGGGGAGAATGAACTCTCCTTACATTAAAGCACCCGGAGGTCACTGAGCAATCAATCCTTCTCCGTGTCACTCTGGGCAAGGTTGAAATGCCCCCCATTCCTTGCCAACAAGCAAGGATTTCGAGTGAGAAACACGCCTCTTTCCCACAAGTCCCGTCAAGGAGACGCACGCACCGTGGAAGCAATTTGTTGCTGGATAATGTGTCTTTACCCAATTAAAGACCTCTGCATTTAACCTTCCAGGGGCATTTTATCCACAGACTGGGCTGTAGAGGGTGAAGACGCCCAAGACTCCCATGCCTGACTCTGATCATGTCACCGCTGTTCCCGGATGTCAGACACACCCTGTGGGCTGATGAGACAGGTAAATGCACACAGAGGGAGCCCCAGATGCAGTTAAAGAAGACACGGGGTCATTACATGAAACGAACATCCTTCCAGGGCTCGTGCTGGGCGATCCAGGCTCCAGAAGGGCAAGGAACGTGTCCCCTGAACACACCAGCAGTTCCAACAACACAAGCTAACTCACAACGACAGCAGCAGCGTCTGGAGCCTTCTATCCCATCAGGCCTTGCCATCCACTATCCACCGCGCCACTCCTGAGACCCCGCCATGGTAGTTACCACGGCCTCTGTTCCCTTAAATACAGGAGAGTGCAGGGCAGCTGACTGAGAAGGCAGAACGGGTCCACGCGGTCACAGGTGGGGGGTGGCAGCCTGAGCAGAGACTGGCCTCCCTGCCCCCACGATCAGAGGCCAGTGGCCCATGCCCAGTGCCACGTTGTGCTTTTTTTAATGTTTATTATTTATTTTTGACAGAGAGACAGAGCATCAGCAGGGGAGGGGCAGAGAGAGAGGGAGACACAGAATCCAAAGCAGGCTCCAGCTCCGAGCTGTCAGCACAGAGCCAGACGTGGGGCTCAAACTCACAAACCGCGAGATCATGACCCGACCCGAAGTCAGAGGCTTAACCGACTGAGCCCCCAGGGTGCCCCTGGTGCCACGTTGTTTCTGAGCACGCTCAATCCCCGCTCTTTCCCACTGGCCCTGCTCTGCCCTCCCGCACCCACACCCACGCACGGTGCTTGGACGTCCTTGAACCCATCAGTTCTGTTCCTCACCTGACTTCATCTGTCCTTGTAACTCCTCGTCCCCACTGTGGTCTTTGCAAATGCCCGGGACAGGGACAGCAATGTGACTGTTCCATAGAGCCCAGTCCACACGTCCTGACCAGCTTCTGACCAGGGGCCAGGAAGGCAAGGAATGACCTCTGAGGGCCAGGCCCACCTTAACACGGCCTCAATTCTGGATGCTGGTCCTGCCCACGGTGTGCGGAGGAAACTGCTCCTTCTGTGACGGCATTTGGGGCCTCATTTTTCCTAACAATTATGTCCATATTCCACTACCTAATATTAAAACAGCAAAATCCCACGCCCTGAATGCTACCTGCAAATGCACCATACTGTACATGAGCTAACCTTACCTCATTTCCAAATCTAATGCTTTTAATAACTCTCCTGTGAATGAACTATTAAGGTTATAATTATTATTACTGCTATTTTCTGGAGAAAAAAACTTAAGTAATTCAGTCAGGGCCATCAGCTAGTGAACGGGAAAATCAGAACTCCAGCCCAGGCTTGTCTGACGTTAATACCCTTATCCCTAAGCTCCATGATGTGCGGCTAAAGTAAAAACCACGACCTGTGTCCACAGCAGGAAAAAAATAATTGTGCTCTGTGTGTACGTGTGTGCTGGGCATGTGCGTGTATTAGTTGATATCTGTGGATAAATCGAAAGCCTAAATGTAGCCCAGGTGCTGAGCTAAACTCTGGGACAAGGGATAGAATGAGACCTATCATCTGCTTTCGAGGGGATTCCAGTCGGGGGCAGGGGCATGGGTGTGGGGGCATCATAAGAGTCCATACGGAGACTGACCAGGTCCCGGGGGACAAGCCCTCTCCCGGGGGAGAGACCCACCCAAGGGGTGACTCAGGCTCGACAGGGGGAGGCAGGGAGTGGGTAGCGAGTGGAGGCTGATGGGAACTCAGTGAAAATGCTTGCACTTCCACGGAAATACGTGAACGTGCTCACGAAAAGACTTGGCTGTTGTGATTTCTTTCCCCGATGGCCCCACAGCACTAAGTTATCAAAACACCATTTCCCCGCATTACTGACATGTAACAGACACAGAACATGACTTAGCCTAAGGTGTGCGGCATGATGAGGGGATGCCCACGGACGCCGCGTCCCGGTCACCACCGGCCAGCGAGGGCCGCCATCCGCTCACCTTTGTGCGTGCGGGGAGGACATTTGCCACCTGCTCTCTTGGCCGCTTCCAAGTGCATGACCCAGAACCACAGGGCTTCGGCCCAGCGTCCGTTCTGGTTCTCTCTGCTCCAACAACTCTGTGGGTGGTGATGCTGTCCACACTGAATGCAAACTCTCCAGGGCAGCGGCACCACCCCAGGGGCCGGGGGCACCCATGGGGCACGGCGGGGGTCTGCAAAATGCATGCACAGCACGCCTGGTGCTTTAGGATCTCCAAGCCATTAGTGTATTTAAACCCCCCAAACTGGGCCAGCGGATCTAGCCCTGGCCTCCAGGTTCAGGCAATGCTAACTACAGTGAAGGTCAAGGTGACAATTAAAGACAAAAAAGGTCTCTAGCAGCCGTGTGATACGGCTTGCATCAACGTGCACCGCAACTCTGTGATGTGAGGGCTATTACAGGTATTGAAACAAAAACAGATCAGGAAATTTAAGTCAAGAGCTTTAGCCTCAAAGTTAAGAGGTGGTGCTGGGACATGAATCTAGATTTGTTCTTATTTTAAAAGCTCTTTTCGGAGTGCCCTGGGGCTGAGTTGGTTAAGTGACCGGCTTCAGCTCAGGTCATGATCTCACAGTTTGTGAGTTTGAGTCCCGCATCGGGCTCTCTGAGGTCAGCTCAGAGCCTGGAGCTGCTTCAGATTCTGTCTCCCTCTCTCTCTGCCCCTCCCCCACCTCCCTCCCTCCCTCTCTCTCTCTCTCTCTCTTAAAAATAAATAAACTTTGGGGCGCCTGGGTGGCGCAGTCGGTTAAGCGTCCGACTTCAGCCAGGTCACGATCTCGCGGTCCGTGAGTTCGAGCCCCGCGTCGGGCTCTGGGCTGACGGTTCGGAGCCTGGAGCCTGTTTCCGATTCTGTGTCTCCCTCTCTCTCTGCCCCTCCCCCGTTCATGCTCTGTCTCTCTCTGTCCCAAAAATAAATAAAAAATGTTGGAAAAAAAAAATTAAAAAAAAAAAAAATAAATAAATAAACTTAAAAAAAAATAAAGGGGCGCCTGGGTGGCTCAGTCACTTAAGCGTCCGACTTCAGCTCAGGTCATGATCTCACGGTCTATGAGTTCGAGCCCCGCGTCGGGCTCTGTGCTGACAGCTCAGAGCCTGGAGCCTTCTTCGGATTCGGGGTCTCCCTCTGTCTCCGTCCCTCCCCCACGCATTCTCTGTCTCTCAAAATATGAACAAAAGTTTAAAAAAAACTTTTTTAAATTAAAAAATTTTTAAATTAAAACATTTTTAAAAAAAGAAAAAAAAAACCCAAAAAACAAAAATCCTTACTGAGGGGCACCTGGGTGGCTCAGTCAGTTAAGGCATCGGACTCTTGATTTCAGCTCAGGCCATGATCTCACGGTTCATGGGTTCAAACCCATGTTGGGCTCTGTGCTGACACCTTGGAGCCTGCTTGGAATTCTCTCTCTGTCCTTCTCTCAAAAACCAAAATTAATTAGCTAAACTCAAAAAAAGCTCTTTTCAAGTGTATGCAGTTCCATTTACATAGTTTATACTTTCCCTGTTCAGCAGGATCACAGCATGTGGATTTACTAATCACTATTCCAAAGTCACCCTTAGCTGTTGATCTGTCTGCACACAGTCTCGAGAGGACAGGGATGATTAACAGCCATCGCGTGAAGCCAGCTGCGATGGTCCCCATGTCAACCTGCTCTTCCAATGCCTTCTGGTTCACGAGCATCCCGGATGGGAGCTTGGAGGGTTGTCAGAGTGTAAGCGTGGACGAGGTCCTAGCTGCACTGCTGTTTCAGGGAGGCATGAGCCTAGACCAGCCTTCCGCTAACTTTGAGTACCTGGAAAAATCCATTTTAAAAAATGAAAATCCTTTCCCCATTATCTGTAACCACAGCTGAAGTTGTTCCTTCTCCTGCTGATTATGACGCATCAGACACTTTGGAGCACCCAGCTGGAGCTGGGGGGCTGCTCCCTAAGTGCCGTGTCCTTCATCGATGTCAGAGGGGATGCCCTTTGTTGAGGGAAGGGGAAGTCACACTTTTTTTTTTTTTTTTTTTAGAAAATGGAAGCCAATTCTGAAGAGACTGCTGCAAATATTTTATACCGAGGACCATCCAAAGGAGATTAGGCAGTTTTGCTTCCTTGGATAGCATTAAAAAAAAAAAAAAAAAAAAAAAAAGTTTTTTTTTAAGTTTATTAATTTATTTTGAGGGTGGGTAGGGGCAGAGAGAGAGGAAGACAGAGAATCCCAAGCAGGCCCCACGTGGTCAGTGCAGAACCTGACTCAGGGCTCGAACCCACAAACGGTAAGATCATGACCAGAGCCGAAATCAAGAGTTGGACACTCAACCGACCAAGCCCCCCACACGTGCCCTGGAGAGCATTTTTTAACACGGAGCTCCACAGCTGCCAACAAGGCAGGATTAATGCTCCACGGGTGACACATTTTGCAACCTACTGTTTCCCAGGAACTAAAATAATAAAAAAGCACCACTTTGGTTTTCTTTTAATCTCTCATATTTCCTCCAAAGAAAACTCAGGAGAAAAAATATACAATACTTGCGGCCTAATTCACGAGAACTAATGTCTTTCTCTTAAGAGTTCTCCTGACACGGAAATCACTGGGTTGTACCTGTTTTGAAATTTTCTGAGACAGCAATGTCCCAGAAAGGCCTCAGTAGTTCTGCGTACTGACCTTTATCATCCGTATCCGCAAAAGGCGCTCAGACCTTCTTCTCGGTGGTTCAAGGGGTTATTAAAGACGCAGGTGCCCAGCCTCTCCAGTGGCTCTTATTCTCAGCTGCCCATCACAACCACCTGGGGAACCTTCAAAAGTCCCAAAGCCCAGGCCACACCCCCAGAATGATTAAACCAGACTCTGTAGTGTATGAGGGGTAAGAGCGCGTGCAAAGTCCCCGCCGGGTGACTGCCGAGTGCAGTGTCAGAGGGGACCTCCCTCAGTCCCCTAAACTGCAGGGGGTCCCGTGTGACACATGGGCTCTGCACTGTCAGGGGACTCTCTCAAAAGAAGCCACTGCGGGCAGAGGTGCCATCAGATTCATTTTTCCGTCATTAACACAGCGCGAGACTCATACCCGCACTCTTCATAAGCAGCTGCTAGATATGTAAATGAGTGGAGTAAATGGGTAAGTCGAACTCAGCTACCAATTAGCTTTGTCTAAGATCAATTGTTCATCACAAAAATGAGTCCCGCTTAGTTAACAGGATAGTTAAGATCCAGTGAATTAATGTATTGGGGGGGGGGGCACCTAACACAACGACAGATTTTCATTTCTATCTTTCCGGTAGCACCTGTGGACTAGGACACTGACACCAGGGTAATTAATCCCAGTATGGTCTTTTGGGCTAAAAAGGCTACAATAACCAGCAATGGCTCCTGCGGAAGATCCAAACTTTGGTGGGGGAGGGAGGGAAGAGGGGAGGGGAGTTGAGGTCCTGACTCAGGACGCAGCAGCACCAAAAACTTCAGGTGAACACCAGCTGGGGTCCCCAGACAGGCTTCCCCACGTTTGGGCAAATCCCACAAGAGTTTTGCCCACAAACCAATGAATGGCCTAGGTGGGTAGAAAACTGAGACAAGGATTTGGGGGGATCATGATGACGACCAACAGAAAACGAGATTGTGTTCATCAGGGGCTTTATCAAGGAGACCCGGGGAAGGGTGCTGTGGATTCAGAGGGACAGGACAATAAAAGGAATATGGGGCCTTACCAGCTCATTGCACACTCATCAGCCCCTGTCTCATGCCAAGACTCATTCCTGAGCCGGGAGGGTGACGGTTAAGTCACAAAACAAAGGAAAGGAAAACAGCCTTGTAATCTTCTGCTGATGGCCAAATTTATGTATCAACTTGACCCGTGTTAGGAGGTGCCCAGATATCTGGCCAAACACTACGCTGGATGTTTCTGTGAAGGTGTCTTTGGATGACGTTAACATTGGAATCAATAAACTGAGTAAATCAGATCGCCCTAATGTGGGTGGGCCTCACCCAATCAGCTGAAGGCCTGAATAGAACAAAAATGGTGATCCTCCCACGAATACGAGGGGACTCCCCATGCCTGACCGCTTCAAGCTGGGACATTGGTCTTTTCCAGCCTTTGGACTTGAAGGGAAACATCAACTCTTCCTGGGGCTCCAGCCTGCAAACCTTTGGCCTGGCAGTTCCGCCATGTTCTCACATTTTCCGCCTCAGACTGGAACGACACAGCTGGCCAGCTCACCAGCCGATCAGATCTTAGGCCTCTGCGATGACGATGCAATTCCTTACACTACATCTCTCTACGGACCTACCTCCTACTAGTGCTATTTCTCTGGAGATCCCTGACTGATGCATGAACACACCAGACGCCTGCGTACCTACAGATGACCTCGGTAAGCCCTGTGACCATCGGGATAGAGGATTATCCTTGTTCTACCGCCAGCTGGAGTAATTTTTAAATATAAGAAGTGAAAATGACACTGAGGACCCACGTACCCACTCTCCCACCCTCCGCCCAAGTGAGAGAGAACAGTGAAAGATGACATTAAGCCACAAAACCACCATGCCTGTGCATAAGGACAGGAAAGCGCTCAAAACGATGCTACTGCGTTATGTACAGGCAAGTGTGACGTGCATCACACAGGGGCTCCATGCTCTCGGATGGGCAAAAGTTGGAACGCCTACAGGTGTCCTGTCTGGTGCACATTCCGAGCCCTCTGTAGTGGGAGGGGTCAGTGGAGCACTGAGCCCATCTGTAACACCCAAAATGGCTTTGCTTCCGGCCGATGACCTCTTCCGAAAGAGTGGTTCATCCCTCTTGCGCTTCTGGGGAAGGGGCCATACGCTGGACGTGCCGTTCTGCTGGGATGAAATTCTAGGTCCGAGACGGCGGGGGGGGGGGGGGGGGGGGTGCAGACCAGGTTCTCTGCCCCTTCCCATGCCAGTGGTGTGGCCGTCAAGGTGAATGTTACCGGGCTCCGTGAGGTCGGGATATGAACTCAAAGCAATGACACTCTAAATTAACTGCGTGGTGACATAATCTATATTAATTGAACACGATTGATTCTTATTCAGAACAAATGGGCATCTTGGCATGGCCACATTGATATGTCAAAAGGGCTTCGTTATAGTACCTCATTGTCAATAGATAAAGTTGGCTGAATTGGGTCAGCAGGTACCACCTCCAACTGTCCTTTGTTATGACATCACAGAGCCCGAAGTAGACAATAACAGGTGGATTTCAGGGGATGCTCATTCCCCCCGCCCCCTGCTGGGCTACCTCTTGCTTACAAGAACACCTTCAGGACTGTCCTCTGCTGCTGAGGCATTCTGACGGGGGCGGGGAGCCACCTGAGCACCAGTCAGGAGGAGGAAGGCGTTTCTTTGGCCATCCCCACTGCAGCTACCCTTGCTATTCCAGACGGAGCCGGGGCTGGGGTGGGAAGAGACGGCACAGAAAGGTACATGCATGTTTCTTGCCCATTCCTGTGGATTTTCCTACTTCTCCCAAGATGAAAGAGGAAAAAGCAGATTTTACTGGACTCTCAGGGAATTCCCAGGCAAAAAGTCATGGAGGTAGAAATGGGCAGGACTACATGAGGAATGAGGTGAATTTTAAATAAGGGGAGTGGTTCATGACAAGGAAGGCTAGATTCAGTAGGAGTGGGGCAGGGCACCCCCCTTAGAGCAGTCTGGCCATATCTGGGCAGAGTGACGCCATCCCGCGGCTTCCCGATGGGCAGAGGTGAGAGGAAAACAGTGTTTTCGGATTAACCCAAGTCCCAGGTCCTTGGGGGACCTGGTTCATGGCCATGGAGCCCAGGTGCTCCTGGAAAGCAGGCAAGGTGACACTCTCCACAGCTCAAAGGTAATCATCTTCAAACAACCAACACTCAACAGAGAAATAAGGCCCTCCAAGAAATTCTGATGGCTATGAATAACACAACAAATCACTAGCTTTTGGTCATTCACTCCATGAGCACCTGTGACTTCTCATTCTGAGCGAGACCATACACGGGCGATAGCAGATCTCAGGGTGATGAGCCCCCATCACAGCTCCGCAGGGAAGGCCAGCTTTCTGGGGCTGGTGTGACCAACGTGGAACCTGAGCTAGCGTCTCAGAGTCAGGAGGGAGGGGCTGATCGTGCTAGGAAGGGTCCTGAAAAGTGAGGTGCTGTTGCCAAACGCACAAGGAAAGAAGCCACACCAGGAAGGCCACACGTCCCACCCAAAGAACCTGGCCCACGGAGGCAGTGATGAGAAGCCACACTGCAGCACAGGGTCCTAGTGAAAACTAGTAGGAATCTCGGAGATATGTTGGTGTCCTCTAGAATTCCAGACAACTAGGACCACTTGGAGGCTTCTAGTAAGTAAAAAGGAGTGCCTTGATAGAATTTAACTTCTAGAACTATCACCTAGCAGCAAGGTGGGCAATGAACCGCGGTGATTAGGGGCAGGGAGATCACCGTAGCCGTAACTACCCAGCACCTGGGTAAACGTAGTGTGGTCACTTCTCTGCTTCATTTACATTTATTCTTATCTTCTCGCAGCTTGCCCAAAAGGAATCCAGTTGGGCATCATGTTCACAATGTGAAGAGTGAAACTTGGGGCACCGGACAACTGTCCGAGCGTGTGGCCTGGCGCTGTTTACCAAAGGTCTGGTAGCTGGCTGTAGCTTCTCCATTCTCCCCCAGTTTGGCTCATGGGGCTACTGAACACTTCTCACATATGTCAAAAGTGTGATTTTGGGGCTCCTGAGTGGCTCAGTTGGTTAAGCATCTGACTCTTGTTTTCGACTCAGGTCATGATCTCACAGTTCATGAGATCAAGCCCCACGTCAAGCTCTGCACTGACAGCTCACAGCCTGCTTGGGATCCTCTCTCTCTCTCTCTCTCTCTCTCTGCTCCTCCCCTGCTCACTCACACTCCCTCTCTCTCTCAAAATAAATGAATAAACTTTTTTAAAATGAAAGAAAGGTGATTCTGAAAGTTATTTATCCTGAGGATGGTAACGTGACAGCCCTATTTGTGGAGAAAGGGTAGTTGTTTTAACAAATGATGTTGAAACCTCAGATATCCACACCCCCACACACACACCCACAGAAATTTAATCCATACTACATATGATATACAAAGAACATCTGAAAATAGACTGTAAGGTCTAAACATAAAACCTAAACTTATAAGACTTCTGGAAGAAAGATAGGAGAAAATCTTTGTGACCTTATATTAGACACGTTGCCAAAAGCAAGATCCCTAACAGGGCCAACTGGTAAATGGGATATCATCAGGAGGAGAAACTTCTGTCAAAAGGGAATGAAAAGAAAAGCTACGATTTGGGAGAAAATATTGGCCAGTCATAGATTAATCAAAAGACTTGTATCCAGAATATATAAAGAACTCTCAGAATTCAACAATAAGAAAACAAAGCCAACCCTCAGTAATAAAATGGACTAGAGATCTGAACAGACACTCCTCCAAGGCAGATACACAGATGACAAATCCATGCAAAGATACGGAACAACATACCTCACTCGGGAAGTGGAAACAAAGCCATAATTTAGTAGCAGTACACGTCTACTAAGAGGACAAAGGAAAGATGCCTGATCATGAAAGAATGCACACTCACGGACTCCTTGTGTATACAGTTCTAGGAAATGCACCCTAGACCATGGTGGCTTAAAGCAGATCTCTGGTTTCCGCAGGAGGGCTCCAGAGTGAGCGACACGAGGAAACTTTTCGGGACCACGATGTGTTCCCTATCTCCCTATCTTGACTGTGGGGTTGGTTTCTGAATGTGTACATCTGCCAAAGCGTATCAAATTGCACACTTTAAATATGGGTGGTCTGGGGCCCCTGGGTGGCTCAGTTGCTTAAGCATCTGACTTTTGATTTTGGCTCAGGCCATGATCTCACGGCTTGTGAATTTGAGCTCTGCAGCGGGGTCTCTGCTCTCAGGTCTCCGCTCCGGATCCTCTGTCTCCCTGGCTCTCTGCCCCTCCCCCACTCACACTCTCTCCCTCTCTCAAAAACAAATAATTAAAAAAAAATCAATAAGGGTAGTTTGCTGTATTGTATTTATCTGTCAATAAAGCTGTTCAAAGAGATAATTAGAATTCTATACGTATGATCCATATCTTTGAATCTTGAGTTTTCTGATCATCTCCTCTTTTATTTCACCCTCCGCTTGTACTGTACTGACACCCTCATTTCCACGTCTCTTCGCCTCGTACCTACAACTATACACAAGTTGCCTTTATCAGGAGAAAACGATATACTGTTTTTTTTTTCCAACAACCCCAGCACTAGCAGCCCCTGGCCATGGGATGGATTTCTAAGTTCCACAATGACAAACATTTAAGAAAAAATATCCAATCTCATCAAGGTGAGCAGTATCTTGGGACTACAGGCAGTTTTTCTCTGGGGCTAAGCAGCTTCCCTGGTGGGTAATCCTTTTCCTCAGACTCGATCAGAGCTAACTCAAATTGGGCTCGGTCTTCCTTCAGAAAAGAAGCTGCTACTTTACATGTAGATACATCCATTGCAGTTGGGAGGCAGGAAGACTTCAGCTTTATGCTTCTCTTTGGCCCTCGAGGACAATCTATACTGCCGAGGTGCTCACATACATAGCAGGTGCACCCTGGGATGCTGTATTTGTCCTACCCTGTCTAGCAGGCAGAAATACCTCATGTCGCTTTCCTCCAATTTTCGTATTCCTGCTTGAACTTAACTTGTTAGTCTGGTGACACATCTCTCTCTCTCTCTTCCTCTGCAGATCCTGGTTTCTCCAGTCGTGGAGGATTTCTCCCCCACGGGGACTGTCTTGCACGTGATGGGAGACAGCAATTGCGTGTGACCAGCAGTGAGAAGACAGGGTTTAAGACCTCCCAGACTCGGGTCGCAACCCTGCATTTCAAACTTGTTTGCCCTCTTGCCAACACAGAACACGCTGCCTCTGTTCCGGCCACACTGCTCCAAGGCTTACGCTGTCTTGTCTGTGCCCCTACATGCACGTGTTTTCTCATATCCCCTCAAACAAATTTCTGTTTATTAAAATGTTACCCACTACTTAAGGCTTCAGTCAAAATGTAGCCCCTCTATTTCAATTTTACTCCAACAAATATCCAACCCTTGCTTCTCCATGAAGACGATAAGAGGGCAAAATATCAAACAAATACATAGACACTGGGATGTAACATGGACATCTACTTTATGAACATATGGATGCTGTTTCTTCCTGGTTCTTCCATTGCCCCCCCAAGATTTCCAGCACATGTCTCTGCACACACAGGTAATGCTCAGTATGAGACTCTGAAGAGAGTCTGAAAGTATAATGTATGCTTAATTTATAGCAAAATCATTCCAACATCTTCAATCTGGTATTGAAATTTGCAAGTAAATGGCCACGCTCACGGACTCCCGCAACCCATCTGCATACTGTTAGCCCCTCCACAGCAACACAAAGCAAAAATGCCTGAGAACCTCCAGTTTGCTTACCTAAGTATATGTATTTACAGGAATAATTATCTCCAAGAGTTCATATTTACTGAGGACTCCGAACAGGAAATGCATGAACTTCTAGGTTTACCACTGGAAATAACTCCTGTGCCTCAGCTCAATAGCTCCCAACTTCCTTGCGCTCATGGATACACCTGGCCTCAGGCCATCCCAGGCACCCCCAAACCCTACCTCCAATTCTCCACCTCGGACACCTACCTCACTACCTGGAGTGCAATATCCTTGTCTGCATAAGACTCCACAAAATTTCATGTTTTGATGCCTTGAATCACACCATTTTATATGCTTGGTCCACACGGGGATTTTCTGAAAACTCATTTTTAAGCATCTAATTGAAGTTTCTCCTCTTTGCAGTCTTCCTCCAAGCCCCCTGCCTTCCAGAGAACATCAGGTGCCCTGTTTCGATGTTTCCAGGGCACTTTATCCCTCTCCCCATCTGGCACCTTGCACATGGTACTCTGATTACTTGTGCTAAATTCCTAGGCTGAATACAAGCTCAGCCAGGGCCTTCTTCATATCTCTACCCAAATTTGTCCTGGAGGGCTTATACAGTGCCTGAAATGGTGCCAAGAAATGGTTGGGGAATTGATCTAAAAGTCTCCTGTAAGTCCTCTTTACCTTACTCTCGGCATTCCTGCAGCTGAAGACAGGAGGAAGAGAATCAAGCATTAAGGGACAGAGATCTACCAGCATCTGTTCCCTAAAAGGCTTAGGTTAAGTACTTGCTTTTTTTTCCCTGCCTTCTTTCCCTAACTGATAAACTATAGAGCAGAAATATTCAGCTTCCTAAATCAAAGGGCTATCTTAAATTCAAAGGTGAATAACAAACAATGCATATATCACATCTATATATAATGGCTAATAGCCACACTACCTAACAATGTTAATATTCCTAAAGAGAAAAAAAAAATATTCCTAAAGAGGGCCAGGCAAGAACAAAAACAACCGGGGAAAGGAAACCTTTTTTGATGTTTTCAGATACTATGGTAACGTTAAGATCAGCAATGAGGCTGAAGTAAATAGCCTTGATGAATTCCCAAGTGATTCATATTCAATCATAAATTTTAATGTAAATAGTAAACTGGATTTAAGCTAGCTTCATCCACCCATCCACCCATCCATCTACCCATCCACCCATTCATCCGCCCGTCCTATCCATCCACCCACACACCCATCCATAAACCATCCATCCATCCATCAATTCACCTACCCACCCATCCACCCACACACCCATTCATAAACCATCCATCCATCCATCAATTCACCTACCCACCCATCCATCCACCCACCCTCAATCCATCCATCCATCCATCCATCCATCCTCCATCCAACGGATATTTACTTAGCACACACACCTTTAGTCTACATGCTGTAGCTAAATATTAATTATGGGCTAGTGCCCACAGAAAAAGGAAAGAGAAACCAGCCTTTGCTACAAAGTGAAAGGCCTTTGCTTGCACATTACATTTGTGATTCATTTATTTCTCAGAAAATCTTACAGGATAAGTAATCTTGTCACTATTTTACAGATAAGGCAGATGAGATAGGGTGATTAAAGAGCCACTCAAGTCACCCTTAAGTCCATCTGCCTGAGAAAGAGGTTCTCTACATACTCGCTAGCATGGATAATTATCTACGTTTTCTTCATTAAGATGTCAATAACCATGTTGAAACTGCAATGTTTTAAAAATCTTACAAGCATGTTTGTATTTCACATACTCACTTCTCCGATCAGTGCCTTGGCAGGCAACATTTGCAGAAAATGGCATCAACAATCAAAGCACAGAATCTGCACTTAGCAAATCACTCTGCTAATAATGAAGCACCAACAGACTCCCAGGTCACAAGTTTGTTCGCTGGGCTTCTCTACAGTCCTATCAGTCGCTCTTTGGTTATCATTTGAGAATTTACATCTCCTATATGAATGTTTCCCCTTATAAAACATTCAGCACATTTTCTTTTAGAATCACTGATAATAGAAACTTCCTCAGTTCCTACACGAACACAAGGTGATGCAGGCTTCTTCAAGATTTTGTTGGTGAGGACAGTTTGTAGGAAGACCATTCCACGAAAAACCTACTCGATGCTTTTTCTTTAAGAAGGAACAGTTCTTGCCAGCACATGAGGTGAATTCATGTGCTTTTTTAGACCTTTGGGAAAAAAAAAAATCAACCCTATTTATCCTAGTTCCGTGCTTTTAGCCCATCAGAAAGGTCTATCCATCTGTTTAATCGATAGCAAACCCAAAGAATCTGTTCTGGTTCACTAGGGGTGGGGGAAAAAAAATCTTTAAAGAAAACCAACAGTGCAGCTTGAGTTCCTGAATGTATCTGCTGAAAAAAATCACACGGTATGAACTAAATGTATACTTAAGCCCTTCCTACGCCGGCAGTAAATACAAGGCAGAAACTCGCCTGCTTATTCCAAAACTGACGTCTGACTTTCAAAAATACGTTCCAGCCCAGGAACCCCTCCCCTTTTGGGAAGAAAGAGCTGCTGTATGTTTCTTGGAAGTCCTGACATTACTGGATGAATGGACGGTGCTACTCTGAGCTCCTTTTACCTCCCCCGGGAACGACAGCCAGGGGCACCGGGGAAGGTGGGAAGAGGCATGACCCTCTAGCGAACCTGGAGACCTTCCCCGGGGCAATGCCAGCGTCCCACAGCTCTGTTCCATCACCCTGCGTTAGCCAATGTTAGTCACACCCTTGGTAGGTTAGTGAAAGCCCACTTTACATCGATTTTGCCAATTCTGGAAAGAGGAGGCCTTTTCCCTGCCCTCAATTCTTTATCCCTCAGTATCAATCCGATGTGCATTTGAGCTTTAAGATCATAAAATATTTACTAACTTCCAGCTTTTAATGTTCGTGAAATAAAGAGCCAAATTAATAATTTTTGAGCGTTGGTTAAAAAGAAACTCAAGACTTTCTCCAAAGGGACAGCATTCAAGGCCAAATAAAGAGGTGTGGCCAGGTCCACCTGGCGTCAAAATGCCCGGCTGCCAAGTGTCACTGGCTATTTGAACCGTAGACAAAAACATCACTGTTCACACGAACTATGATTTGTCTCTCTGTTTCCCTCCAAGAGCCGAAAGCAGGTGATCCGGTTTGTGCGGAAGGACACACAGGAAGATGGAAAGCCAGACCACAGAGAGAGACTCAAATACAAGGACAGCCTCACCGGGAGGACGGTGGCAGGTGGCTAGCTGGCTGATGTCACCCTATGGGATGACATCATTTGCTCTACCATCGGGGGCGTCTGAGATTCAGTATTGTCCTTCTTCGGAAAGCCCCCGTGCAACCAAGGGACCACTCCTACCTTAGGGACCCACTAAGCAGAGACCCTAAGCTGGAGATGCAAACACCCTACCAAGTGCTGCACTCAGCCTCCCTCAACGCTGAGGGGTAATCCCACACATCACTAACGGCACACCTACTATGTGCTGGTATGTTCACAGATGCTGTAGTGTAGACATCATCGGGTTTCATCTGCACCCCCAAACACTATAAGGCAGTATGGGCAGCTTCACCTTACGGAGGAGGAAAGGTGGGTGTCAGATAGGCTGAGACCAGCCTAACAGCATACAGATAGGTGGCGGAAGAATCCAAATTCAAATTCTGATCTGTCTGCAATGCAAGGCCTTTTCTACTGAACTAGGGTAATCAAGGCTGGTCCCTCGATTATCCCTCGAACAGAAGGAACTGCCATCCTGTCTGCCATCCTGCCTCTTGGCATCAACAGCTTTACGATGACCGTTCCTACTTCCTAAGAACCTGGAGAAAACAGGTAGAATCGCAGGGCACTCGGAGGAGACCTACAGAAATCCAGTCTAGCCTCATCACATCATAGAGAAGAGACAAAGGTTCACGGAAAGGAAAGGACTTGCCCGAGTTCACGCAACTCCGGAGAGGCAAGGCGGCCACAAGAACCCAAATACCCAGGGCATTGGGTCTACATTGCTGAAACCTACGCTGAGGGTTTGATACTGAGGCAAACCTGGAACAGAGAGATGTGGGATCATAAAATGAAGGCTGCCTCGAACGGTTCAGAAAAAGAATCAAAGGTTAGTGAGGGTTTTAATTTGGTTCTCAGCTTGTGTCATTACTTATGAAATAACCCACCGTATTTTGTTCTTTTTTGGAGATGCATAAATGTAGCTTTGCATATCTAAATGCAGACATGTGTGATGAGCATCAGTATAGACCCCCTGTCCTATCAGAGTACCTGCGGGAATAGGTCTGGAGGTGTGTGTGCTGCTCAGACATCTTTGTGCCCCAAAGAAACACAGAAAGCATCATGAAATATTCACCCACAAAAAAACCACCTGTAAGTGGAAATGATAAAGCAGCAGGATCCTGTTTCTAGTTCTGTATACATCAGCAAAGTTTTTCAGACTGGAAAACTGCACGGCCAACCAACAGCAGATTTAAATACCCCACACCGCACAGGCGCTCTCTTTTGTTCCACTAGACTGTAGACTAATTAAGGCAAGGATCGTGTCTTATGATCTCTGTATCACTGACACCTGCTTAGACCTCAGCAGCAATATGAACAAACTTATATCTGGGGGGTAAGTATTATTTTCACTGATTTTATACCCTTGCAACTGGAGTTCACTGTTCTTGGGACCAAAAATACCTCATTAGGGAATTAAAAATGTAGATGGCCATTGGATGCTTTGTCCACACCAAGGCTATTCAAAGCCCTTACCTTGAAAAGCCACTTTGGGGGGTTAAGTCCTCTGTATCCTTTGTTCTCCCACTTTAACATCATCTCTTGAAATGACCAGCACAGGAAGAGGAACCGCCCTAACCACGATATAAACTATGTAGTGCCTATACTGCGAGAAGTAATCATTAGAATCATAGTACAGAGAATGTTAGAGCCCGGAAAGGACCTTCAGGTGGTATAATTGTTTTTGATTCTGGCTGCCTGCTAGAATAACCTGGGGAGCTTTTGAAACATTTATTGATATTGTGGGCCCCACCCACTGCGACTTTGACTTGACTGGAGTTTAAACAAAGTTTAAACAAAGCGTTCTGGGAGATTATATTATACTACCTGGATAGAGAATCAAGCTGTTGTGACTTACACACGTCCCCCCCAATTTTATAGGTGAGAAGAAAAGGACAAAGGGAAGTCAAGTGACCACTTTGGGCAAAACCATGCATCTTGCTTATCACTCTACTACATCGCATCGTCTTTCATGAGTTTTGTGATTCCTAAATATTCAAGTTTGGGTTGTGGGAAACTTGGGACCAGCCTTTCTAGTACATAAATTTCTCTTGTCAAATATCTGTTAAATCAAATGGCATCACTCAGCATCCAGTAGCTGGATTGAAATCAGTCATTTGGCTACTGTAGGCATGCAGTCTGAAGAGCAAAGCCATCGAAAGCACTGATTCCAAACTCTGCTGACTTCTGCAGGTGGACCGGTCCTGGGTTTGCATGGAAAAAAACTCTCTTATTTCTACTTGCTACCAGCAAAACAATATAGATACATGGGAGCCACCCAAACCATGGGAAGACTGCTTCTGTTTTAGATGAGCACGAATTCGTGGCTTGGTAATGTTTTATTTCATGCCAGGCTTCAATGTCCAGATTTTGAAACTCTATACCCATCATCTTGACCCTGGCTGTAGACGCGCCATAGATGGGCCCCGGGAAGGAACAGACTCGGAAGTAACCAAGCCCCCAGAATAACTTTGGCCACCTGGATGAGAGACTCAACAGCCACTCCTCTATTAAGAGGCTTTTAAATCCTTACTTGGAAACTGCTTTTGAATCTCTCTGATTTTTACAAGTTTTATTAACAACAGTCTGGAGTGATTAGCATAAAACCACCATAAAAAAGGTAATGAATAATTCAAAGTTGAAACTACAGAGTAATTACATCACCCATTTAAATTCCCCACCCCTAAATAATTAAGGAATCCCTTGGATTATTTAGAATGTGCTTCCTTTTCTGGACTATGCTGTTGGCCAGTGAAATCCTGGGCGTCTCTCTATATCGCCCTGAGGCCTCCTTCCAGCAAACAGGGCCAGCGTCGGTGCTGTGAGTTTGGGGTCTGTGGGCCCCACACATCCGAAAGACCCTCCTCTCTCAGAGGATGCCTTTCCACACACGGCTTGCTGAGGGGCCCATCTGGAGCTTTGGGGTGTCGTATGTAACAAATATTTAGATCACTGGGGAGGCTCGTGGCTAGAAGGAAGCTTAGTCTGTGAAAGAGATAACACAAATTACCCTACTGTTCATCCACATATCTACATATGACTCTGATCCATTACCTCTGATGTCACTCAGAACGCTGGAGAGTCTGGAAGCCAGGTCTGAGTATCATTTCAATAAGGCATTCTGGGAGCCCTCTAACAGCTAAAAGCTATGAGGCTCAACACATTTAATCAGACTCCTTCAGACAGATCTAGGCAGATATTTGGTGACTTTGGAGCACAGAGTCATCTGTTTTCCATATGCTCAGATTAAATCTTGGAGCTGGGGGGGGGAACCACTCACTTTATAGACGGGAAGTGAAGGGAGGGCAGTAGAAGCAGTTGTGCCCAGGACCCAGGATCAAGAGACTAATCCCAGGAACCACACGGTTGGTTGTCAGACCTTCGGCCCAGGGCTGTGCAAGCTGCATATGGTGCTCCTTAGAGCGTCATCATTTAAGCGTTTTAAATACGCTTTTGTTTACTCAGATGAAATATCCATTTATATGCTCCACATATGCTTTAATTTGGGAAGAAATTGTTTTGGTTCTACCCAGTCGAATGTAAAGCTTTGCTTAAGAAGTAATTTCAAAATTACTCACATTCTTTTCAAACTCCCATTATCTGATCATTACAAGTTCAAATAAAGAGAGAGCATGACTCACTAAGTAATTGACAAAGCACATCTATAACCCCAGGCCCTTCTTCAATGACTCAGAGCATCATACAGAAAGAAAAGCAGCTTACCTATAGTCAGAAATGCATTAGGTGTGCTAACTGCCTGTTATTTATTCATCTAATGAAGCAATTTCTAATGAGCAGGGTACTAACACTAGCATACCAAAAAAAAAAAAAAAAAATTAAGTAACGTTAGCGTAAGATGGAAACTTACCCACAAATTTATACCAGCTCTGCATCATATTTTAAGGAGTCCCTGACAATCAGCTTCAGGGTCATTCGTTCCGTTTTATGTCCTAAACACTCAGGGGTTTTAACTTTGGTACCAGCATACAATATATCAACACACATCTCCCCGAATCTCACGCAACGATTCAGAAAAGAATTCTTTACTTGTTGCTCTGAATCCAGATTCTGACGACTGCAAAGAAGCAATGGTTTCCCTAGATATTTTATCATTCTGCGAGAAGGGGCAAAAGTTGAAAATCCAGAAGCCGTCCACTATCAGGCTGGCTCGGGGCTGATCTTCTCATTACGGAGGATTACGGTAATAGTCTACAAATGTGTATCACACGTTTGAATGGTTTGTGATTACCGCTGCCTCAGTACTTTCTAATGCTGTAATAGTGCACTACAGGGCATGAGATTTTCCTCTCTCTGTCTGGTCACACAGGGCTCCTGATAGACGACACAGTCTGAGAGAAAACGCATACAGACCTTATTTTCAGGGCTCTATCTAGTCGCCATCACATCCAACACTGTTCCCAGAGGCCAAGATCAGAAGATGCTGGATGATAGCTGAGTGGCAGTAAATATAATTAACCATCATACTGTGGCTCAAATGCTAAGCTGCCTTTTCGAGAAAAGTCGTGTTCTGAGTAAACACCCAGAGTTGCACTGGCTGCTGATTGCATCTGCTACAGATTACTTAAAATTAAATCCCAAACGTTTGGCAAGACATCAGACATGCACAGTCGAACCTCTCCCCAGGAGTTTTGGAAAATAACGCAACTATCTCACGGCGCCTCTCCCACAGTAAGGTAGGTTTTGTGTTGTTTGGTTTTTAAGAAATTGAATTCTTTTTTTTTTTCCTGTAAGTTGATTTGTGTCCTTTTACTCACCCTCCAAAACTGTTTGAATCTGTTCACGCCGGGCAGCCTGGAAGCGTTCATCCCCGCCGGTGACAGGTCGGAAGTCTACCCTTCGCGGCTTCCAGAACGTCAGTGGGACTCCCACGGGCAGATCTGAAGCAGTGTACTGCCCGCGACGCTGACCAGGGTCCTTGCAATCTGAGACACTCCCTAGCTTTCAGAGCTGCTTTCCAACAACCACAGAGTCCGCCACTCAGCACAAAGCAACCAATAGCTGCTGCACATGACATCCTCAGCCTCGGAGGATCAGGCTTACCCCACTGCAAACTGATGTAGGGCAGAGAGGGAAGACTTAGGAATGCCTCCAAAGCAGCCTCCCTGGTGAAAAACGGGGTGTTTTCTAAGCAGCCCTGTTTGCCTCTTCTTCATGTGGGCTACATCGAAGCTCAGGGTCTGCTCTGAGAAAGATAAATGCTAACACTAGTCTCAGCTTAACATGATCAGCTTAACCCTGGGTGTCCCCATTGACCTGAGATGGTCCTTGCTTCTTATTTGGGGTTCCGACCACGGACAGGTGTGTGTCTGGAATACTGGGGGACAGGATTTTCTACACGTGATTCCCGATAAAGGGTAAATCCTGATTGTAGGTTTGGCTGCATCGGCTCGGAGAAACAGAGATTTGGCCATTATCTGCTTAATCTTATGCTAGGAGGGTTCAGGATACCAAGGAGCACACTCATAGTTGCGTCCGGAAATAATCTCAATATGCCTCCCAGAGAAAAGCGATGTGCAGATGGACAGACCCAGACCTTATCACGTTCCCCGCTGTCACGGCGCTGGTGTTTATTGGTTGTTTCTAAACATATTCTTTGAGCACCAACTCTATGCCAGGCACTATGGCCGGTTCTGGGTATAAAAGCGTGAGCCAGGCAGGCATCAACTCTGAAGCGGTGACATTTATAGTTCAGCGTCATCGTGATTTCATTACCTGTTGCTCTCCCCATGAACAGACCAACTCACCATGGAGACCAAGAGCTTTTCAAGGGCAGAGACTGGGCCACCATCTTTTCAGAGCCTGACGCAGTGCCCAGTGCATCGTGGGGAGCTTTGCCAGTTCTCACCGACGAGGCTGATGGGGGTAACTCAGGTGTCCCACCATCAACCTGCAAGAGCGATTGCTCTGAGATGATGCTACCTTGACAGAGGTTGAGCAGGAAGGGTTGGACACTCCTAGATAATTCCCACCCAGACACCATTTACAAGAGGAGCCTTAGGTAAATAATTACTTCAACTCACCAGCACACCTCCTGTTTGTCGTCATACTTGGTTAGGACTGTGTTGGAACCCGGAGAATGACTGAGGGTCAAACAGAAGCAGTGAATGGACACTGACCTTTTCGGGATTCTCTTGTCTCAGGATTTGTAGTATTATGAAAGTAACGAAAGGTGGTTTATGGGCAGAGGTAAAATGAATGAACCGAGGAGCTTGAGGAAATCAGCTTAACTCAACTGAAAGGAGCAAGGAAGAAGGGAGGAACGGAAGACAAGAGTGGGAAGGGCCAGGAGGGCTTCGAGGTCGGGGATTCAAGTAGGCAGATGGCAAAACACTGACCCAAGCAGGAAGAGTCTGTACTCGGGAAGTGAATTCAGTAACTGATACATTAGCGTCTTAGCCAGCCACCTCTCTACTCCCAAAGAGCAGCCACCAGGAACACCAGCATCGCTGCATTAAAGGAACGTGTTCTACAGCACAGGAGAGCAAAGGAAGACGTGAGGAGAGATGAGCACAGGGAACCCGTGTGAGGACCAGGCTGCAAGGACACGCGAGGGCCCCGCATCCCTCACTCCAAGCTTTCATCTTGGTCCCTAAGCGGCTGGATGTGGGTCTCCTCTTCACGGGACAGCGGAACCGTGTTGATACTTACGGAAATACGCCAAATCAGAGTGCATCGGGAGACACGGTGTGAAACCTCTCTGCAATCACAGAACATCAGGGATGCCTCGTTTCTACAAATAGGCTAATGACTTGCCTTTCCAGTGAAAATCATGATTATCCACCACTGTTGAAAGCAATGCTTGTTGCTAAATATTACTGGCTTACTACCTCTGGGCCCATGTTATATGGCCATTTCTGGTCCCTTATGGCTGGAAGGAGCCATGTGACATTCTGCTCAATGAGTTCTGGAAGGAAGCAACTTTTACTTCATCATCAGCACCTCCAACTGCTGTGGCAAATGCTCCAGGCTCTCTCTCTCCCACTCTGGCAGGGTGACAGGGTGAGGGAGTGCAGACCAGACCCCCCCCTGGAGACCAGTGATGGACTGGTGGCATCAGTGAGAAATAACCCTTTCTTTTAGCCTCTTACTGGCGCATAACCTAGTCGGATCCTGGCTGTTACAACTTGTAAATTTATTTTCTTAGTTTGTCTTCTCCCGACAAAATCAATACTTAGCCCCAAATGCATTTTTGAAGGTTCTGATGTGTGATGGTACTTTGCAATTTTTTCAGCGAGAAGATCCACTCGTCTGTGCTCCTGAACTCACCCAGGATCACACTTCAACAGCCCAGATCAACAGCTGTGTCGCTGAGCATAGAGGTCATAAGAGACACATGTGTTCGCTACATCAAAACAAAAAGTTGCTGCACAGCAAAGGAAATAATCAACAAAACCGAAAGGCAACCTACTGAATGGGAGAAGATATTTGCAAGGACATAGCCAATAAAGAGTTAGTATCCAAAAAATACAAAGAAATGATACAACTCAACACCCGAGAAACAAATAATCCAACTAAAAATGGGGAGAAGACACGAACAGACATATCTCTGCAGAAGACATCCAGAGGGCCAACAGACACATAAAAAGATGTTCAACATCACTCATCATTAGGGAAATGCAAATCAAAAAGACAATGAGATACCACCTCACACCTGTCAGAATGGCTAAAATCAAAAACCTAAGTAACTACAAGTGTTGGCAGGGATGTGCTCTTGCACTGGTGGTGGGAATGCAAACTGATGTAGCCACGATGGAAAACGTATGGAGGTTCCCGCAAAAAAAAAAAAAAAATAGAACCACCCTATGATCCAGGAGTCGCACTACTAGATATTTACCCAAAAAAACAAAACAAAAACCCAACACACAAAACCAAAAAAAAAAAAACCCACTAATTCAAAGGGATATATGCACCCCTGTGTTTATAGTAGCATTGTTTACAAGAGTCAAACTACAGAAGCAGCCCATGAGTCCATCGACTGATGAATGGATAAAGATGTGATACATATATACACAAAGGAATATTATTCAGCCATTAAAAAAGGCTGAAATCAAGGCTAGAGCCATCTAGACCATTCCCATTCGAGATGGCGATGCCTCACTTGAAACCAGCATCAGGAAGTGCCTGGCACCAGTGCAGACCAGTGCGGAAAACTACCGTAGGGCCTCACGCATCGCGCCACATCACCGTGTCCGGACAGGAGCGTTCCCTTCCCATCTGAAGACAGCACATTATTTTACCTGCATAGAAAGCCGAGACAAAGAAATGGTCCTAATCTCATGAGCTTAAAGGTTTCCTGGAATTCAGTCTCTCAGAAGCAGCTCTCAAGGGGGGTGTTCCTGCATCTGGGGATCGAAATGCATCCGATCTGTATGTAGCCTATTGATCCTGTCGGTACGGAAGCGGAGCAAGCTGATGCCCTTCTGTCTTTTCAACTTGCCACTTAAGGGAAGTCGCAAGTGAGACGACACGGACAGCTACAGGGATTGGTATTGTGGAAAAAATATTCCAAGCTAAGAGATCCGTGCTGGCAGGGCTCCTAGTGTTTCCCCTTTAGAGTCTTGTAAGTAAGAGGACCAAGAAAAGTTGATTAATATTTAATTGATGGCAGATAAAAATAATGTGATCTTGAATTTATGTAATTTTGGAAAGGTAGGCATGATGAATTCGTCACCCTGGAAACAGACCATGAGAACCTCAGCACCAGAAAACTTTTAATCACTGAAAAATATGGGTAAGAAAATGTAGGTTTCTGACACTTCATTATACAATGTTTTTTAAAAAATTAGATTCTGCCATGCTGACCATATTTCTTCCAGGTCATTTGTAGTTTTGTCTTCCAGGCCACTTCTAAAATATTAGGATAGCCAGGGACTTCACTATCTGAGGTCAAAGAGAGGGCTGTTGAAGTTTTTGAAGAATTGACATTAACTCAAATATTCTGTGAACACGTCATATTTGTAGATGTACCTTGCATTTCCTTATGTATCTACATAAAAAGGTTTTCTCAATGTTTTAAGTCAGAATCCTCCTGGGAGATCCCGAATCTTTATAACATTACTGGCAAACCGAAACTTGTAAAGTCATTTTTAGCTTAAATTTTATCAAAAATAACATGGGTTTATTGATTTTTAAATAAACGGATGTCTATCTTCACTTAATGACACAGGGAGTTGACACAGGAAACGAACAACCATGAATGTAAATTTTATATCTCGAGAAGATGGAAGTAACAGAAAATCAAGCCACCTTCCCAGAGCAAGTTAGCGACTCCTCACGTGACTAAAACTTAAAGTAAGCCTTGCAGTGAAACTAAAGTTTTGATTTAAGGGAAAGGAAGGGACACCATTATGGGTGCTGGCCTGGTGGTGGCGAGTGGGGAAGTCATGATGAACCAAAGCTTTACAGCCTCCTCTGGGTTATAGATCATTACAGCTCATCTATCGTCTGACTTTCCGGGACAACACGTATGAAATAACAATCGCTTACATGTACAAGGGCTGGAGTTTAGGTGGTTAAGAATTTACCTCCAGAATATCAATACGCACAGGATGGCTTCTAACGTAAATCACCATTTCAGGACTCACACTTTCTGATCTGACTCCCATGGCCACTTACATACTCTGTAGTCTCCATTCACTCGAGCTTTACATAAGGACACTGTACCACCATCTTGCACCCCCATTTCGTCCACTCATTGTTCTGTATGTAACCTAAAAATTCAGGTGTGCAAAAAGAGCACCTTTCCTTGTTTTCTTTATAGCAACTAGAATTTGCATTCAATGTTCTGTCTGGCAGAATAAAAGGCAGCTCAATCTCGCTTGCCACTGGAGGCCAGGACCGTCCCAAGGTCCTGTGGGTTTCAGAGGTGCCAAAGCACAGTGGAGGGGCCTTCTGATCTTTTGTCATGGGTTACAGGAGTCTCTTTCATTCTGCATCATTCCTTCAGGTGTGGTTAGTCCTGATGCTTCCGTGCTGGCTTAACACACAGAACTCTTTGGTGGGACTGGAGTGGGGGCGGTCAAAAAGGCCAGGACCCAGCCTCCACAGGGCATCATCTGCCCTTCCCCTTGGGGTCTCGTCTCTGGCCTTGGGTTCCATCTTGAAGCAGCACACAGATCGCTACTCCCAGAGGGCCATGTTAACTAACTTCCCTTCTCCTCCTGGTCTGCGGCGACTTCTCTTGCTGCTTTCTAAGGTTCTCCGACCTCTTCCTCCCAATTTGGGACCTCTGCCACACTGAAAGGGGCAGTCACAGAATGGAAAGGAATAATCTATGAGCAGGGACCTTTTTAAATTGTGAAATTCTAGATAAATACTAGCCGTACATTTCAGGGACAAGCCATAGTTGGTGACTTTCTTCAAACCTACAGAGATCTGTGTCTAACATTCTGTATTCAGTAGAGCTTTTTTTCCCCGCCTACTACTCACTCTACTGCAGAACACCAAATGGAGACTTCACTTACAGTTAAGTGTTTTCCAGAGTGTTCCTTTTTGCAAGCGTCTATGACTTAGTAAAACTAGGATACGTTCTGCCAGCGATGGGTAGAGAGAGGCCATTTATTGTACTTCCCTGCCTTCCTGTGGCTATTGGCTTTGTGGTCAGGGACTGAAGACATAAGCCAAAGAAAAATAATAATAATAACGATGGTCAGCATGAAAGCACTTTCTAAGAGGCACGGTGATCTGTGAGGCCGGGGGTATTTCAGTGTTTGCTCAACAAAGACTTCTTAGCTTCCTGATCAAATGGCACATGCTAACCTCCCTGTAGTGATTGCAGGATGTTGTCTATATAAAGGTTTTATCTTCAAATTAGCAATGACCTTTTGTTCTTCAAAGCTCATTGAACAGAAATGTGCAAATTCCACCTTCAGGAGGGATTAAGTATCATCAAGACTTAAAATTTACTCTCAGGATCCGGGCCCAAGTTGAGTCTACCCCTCGGTGCTCTTCAAAGGCCTGGGGTTTGTAGAAGCGGTGGGACTGCATGGGGACAGGCACCCTGGTTTCCTGGAGAGGCCCTGGGCCAACAGTCAGGGTCTCAGTCCTTCCGCCTCAGCTCCGCCAATTGATAATATGTGTGCCCAGCCTTACCTCTGAGCCTCATTTGCTCTGCTACCAAGTGGCAAAGATAGTATTTTCTGTATTGTTATACCAAGCCCTATGAGTACTATGCATAGTACTCGAGGACCACTGTTATCACAACCATTGCCTGGCCTCTCAGAGAAAGTTGGGTAAGGGGAGGGCTTTTCACTTCAAAACCGATCTGAAGTGTTGGTACGAGAGACAATTCTTGTCAAAAGTGTATCAGCAAACAGATGTATGTACCTTTTCATGGGAAAATCATAGCATAATGTGTTCCAGTGAGTCCAAACCATGCTTGCTTGAGTGCAGGGTCCTTGGCAAGGGGCCTTGGGCCCATCTATAGGCAGTCTGCAGCTCTGGTCCCATGTTACCTTTCCTAGGCTTAGTCTCACCCTTCCTACCACACTTTACTGCTACTTCCTTTTCTGCAAACCTACGCAGGCATCGCTGCTTTTCTTACTGTCTTCCGCCACAACCTGTATTGAAGGTAGCGTATCACCTAAGTTTTCAGTATATAACCTCCTTTATCATGGCTCATCGTTAAAGCGAAATTTGAAAAGAGTTCTGTACTTGGGTAGCATTCTTGTTCTGTATCAGCTGATAGCTTAATCCCACAGGGAAGACATCCATTTCTTTTTTTTTTTTTTAAGGTTTTTTTTTTTTTTAATTTATTTTGAGAGGGGTGGGGAGAGAGAGAATCTCAAGCAGTCTCCATGCTGTCACTGCAGAGTCTGATGCAGGGCTCGAACTCATGACCGCAAAATCATGACCTGAGCCAAAGTCAAGAGTCAGATGCTTAACTGACTGAGCCACCCAGGCGCCCCAGAAGACATCCATTTCTAAACATCAACAGGGAGCAAGTGTTCTGTATGTAGTGTGTATATGTCTCTGGAAAATGCTCAAAGAAGTCTTCTTCTCCACTGAACACAGGAGGTGACTTCCATTAGCATATTTAGCAGATCCCCAAATGGAAGGGTACAGAGAACCTCTACTGCAGCTGTCAAAGCCCCACACACAGCCTACCTGCAACGCTCCTCACAAGGCAGCCCTGTTAACAGGCAGGCCAGGTGAGCAGACATTATGTATTTGTAGACAAGGCCCAGTTAACTGCAGAGGACAAGGCTGGCCTGGGAACAGAACCAGATGTAAGCAGTATTTTTCAAATACGGGACTGTTTTACATGGTGACTGTGCACGCACGCACACACACACACACACACACACACACACACACAGCAGGCTCACCTTTACCACTTTGCAGGGCATTCTGACGCTTTCTCTTCCATTCGCTTCTGTATGTTTTAAAGATGGTCTCACTGCATCCATCTCCTGATCCACTGGATCTCAAGCATCTGCTCAGAAACCACTGGGGTACGGCACTGGCTTCCGAATGCTTGGTAGCAAAGAATTGCCTGAGCGCTCGTCAAAACCAAACATCCTCCACCCTTGTCCGCAGAGATTCTGACCCAGTAACTGTGGGATGCTCCGCAGAATCCTGCACTGTTAACTGACTTCTCAGGGAATGCCACTGGTTTCCAGGCAGTCCTTGGGTACCAGCCCTGAACCAGAACCTGCGTTTTGACTCAGTTCACCTGGCTAGGGGATATTTCTCAGACGGAATCTCATCGCATGTTTCTAAAACGTCAACTAACTTCAACCTGCTCCATGGACGCAGAATATACACTTACCTGAGCCGAAGGCCCCCCCCGTCCACGGGCAGGAAGCAGTTGAGGCAAAAATCTGTGGTGATATCAACACAAACCTGTCCCGCTATAAGACAGGAACAGCCTCAACCGCAAGCTAATGGCCTGCCAGTGAATGCTGGATGTATGCGTTTTCTGCTGCTGCTGTAACGAGCGGCCGTAAAGCTAGTGGCGTAGAGCACGCTCGTTCATCATCACGCGGCCCCACGGGTCCGCCGTCTAGTGCAGCTACGCTAGGGCGGCTGCATTCTCAGGTCCGACAAGGTGGGGTTCAATGTTGGCAGGGCCGTGGTTCTTTCCGGAAGTTCTGGGAAAAATCTGCTTCTAAGCTCATCATCATCTTTTGCTTTCAAGGGTTCTTGTGATTACATTGAGCCCATCCAGATAATCCAAGGTAACCTCCCTACGTTCCAGCCCACTGGTTAGTAACCTTCATTGTACCTGCAAAGTGCCTCTTCCAAGGACTGTAACATACGTGTGAAGCCAGGGGGCAGAAGTCATAGGAGCCAAAATTCTGCCTACTGGGCTGATCGGTAACATCATGTTTTGTGTGCAAGACAGTGTTCGATGTTTAAGAATAATTCAAGACATTTTAACTGGGAAATAACTCCATATTATGTGATATTAAAAATAAATAAAGATTAAACTAATGTGGTTTTGCCCTATTGAACATCAATTCATCCAGAAGTCTTTCCATAGGCAAATGAATGACTCAAATATAAGGATTGGTTATACTTTTCAGGGGTTGGAAACCAGCAAGAATCCTCTGAAACTCTCTTGAATAATTTATTTCCATGGCTGGACTTGCCAAAAGGAAGCTCAGAGATGTAGTGATGTGGACAAAGGCACTCTTGAACCACGAAGACCAGCTCCCTTCACCCCTCAACTACCACTGCTGTGTGTGTTCCCCTTGGCTCTGCCGTAGCTCCACACTGGTTTTTTTTTTTTTTTTTTTATCTGGAAATCAAGGTCTAAGCAATTGGCCTAATCACCACCAGTTTCAACCTCACTGAATTAAAACATGAAGCGGTGGGGTGAAGAAGGGACTCGAGGAAAGAAGAGGGGACAAGAGAGAAGAAAAAATACACAAGAGAAATTGGGTAGAAGTTGTAACAGTTAACAACTATGGTGGGAGGGGGAGGGGGAAGGAGGGGAGGGAAAGGGAGGGGTGGGGAGGGGAAGGGAGGGAAAGGGGAGGGAGAAGAGGGGGGAAGGGGAGAGGAAGGGATCCACAGAACTTGAGAAGCAGGAAATTAACAACTTGCCTTTATGACAGGGATCCAAACCTCCCGGTGAAATATACTACAATAAGTTGTTTAACCTTAGGGATATTGATTTATCTGCAAAGAGCCAGGTTGACAGTAATGAAGAAAGGGTGATAAAAGAAATTTGTAAACAAAACAAGACATTTCCAGTCAAGTCTGTGAACACGGACAGACTCACTCTTAGATACCAACAACATGTATTAGTCTTGGTTTCACAACTAGGAATGAGAGACGCTTTCTTAGCACGTTTCCACTCCAAAGACTAATCTCCAACGTAAGCCTTTATGCACACCACTCACTAGAGATGTTACACAACCATGAGGACAGAGTCAACAAAACCGAACCGTGCACTTAAAAATGGTAAAGCTGGTGAATTTTTATGCTGTAAGCATTTTCACCCAATACAGACCCATGGCACGCACTACAGATGAATCAGCTCATTTAACTCTCCCCAACCCTGGACGGTTGGCAGACAGGCCCTTTCAATTCTCCAATGGGGAAGCCAAAACTTGGAGAAAGGCAGAGATAGGTCCAAGGTCGTGCAGCCAATGGGTGGTGAGGCTGACATTCAAAACAAAACAGTGTGATTCAAGTCCTTTGGACGTAACCATGTTATTCTTTCTCCCCCAAGGAAAACCGGAAATAGAAAAAGGAAATAAATATATTTTAAAAATAATCTATGACCAGAAGGATGCTGGAGAGGCATGTGTGGGAAACTGGACATCTTAAGGAACAACCTGTGTCTCTGGGGAAGCAAGCAGAAGGTCATCACAGGCAAGGATTTACCCTAGGAGTTTCAGCGTTTAGCTTTGCACAGGGCGCACAGAACAACTGTGTACAGCTGCTGCAGGTAGCAGAGCCCTGCCCCTCTGAGGCACCCAGCTGCCTGCACCCCTGTGGCGTTCCTGCGTGAGCCCCAAGGACAGGGAAGCCTGATTCACTAAAATGTGGACCCCGTCTCTGCCCCCTTCACTGAGACAGACAGACAAACTGAAGTTAGAGGGGCCATCTGTCAGCTCATCGTAGGGCTGGTCAGTGGCAAGGACAACAGAAGGGGGTGGGGAAGGGAGGTGGGAGAGACTGATGAGAAGGGGAGAGAGGTTGAGGGTGGCAGAGGAAGGGAGAGTGAGTACAGAGAGGCCAGGGGAAGAGCTGGGGCATCAGGAAGGGAAGAATGGAGGGAAAGGAGGTAGGGATGTGAGTGGGGGTAAGATCCTTACACGAAACAAGGAGTGTCCCCTTCCATCTCTGGGGTCGGCTCTCAGGACCCAAATACCCAGGTTGGAGGCACTGCAACTCTGAACTCTTCCCTTTACGTAGATTCTTCAGGACCCACTGGGAACAAAACTGCCATGCCTGCATTTCACTTAGAACTTGTCTTACTTGTTCTTCTGAATCCCCATTCCTTAAAACCAACGATGGGGACTTTCACTGGACCCAGGCTTGCACGGTCAGAAATCATCTTTTTTATACAAACACAGATCCTGGTGAGAGAGGTTGCGATAAATTAACCGGGGCTCCAATGAGGTCAAGAAACAAACTCTATTTGCCAAAATTCCCCTGAAAGGAATTAGGGTGGTTAGGATCTGAGATTCATTCTCACGTAACGCACCAGGAAATCCATTTACCCCTAACGAGCATTCTTCAAGGCAAAAATAGCCTGCTCTTTGCTACAGTTCTTTTCCGATTATGGATTTTTAACAAACAAAATAGATTTCTCGATGAAGACACACTTGGAAATAACATCTTCCGTTAAAGCAGCCCACAAGTCTCTAAGCTGAAGTCTCCAATCACACAGCCCGTCCTAACTTCCGGAGCTGAGGCCGAGGACCTCTAGAGGCTGGGAGGTCAGGTGCAAGGGAGACACCAAATATCCCAATGTGCAGATCTGTGTGGCCAATGGCAACGCCCAAGCTTCTGACAATGTGATGCAATTTTTTTTTTTTAATTTTGAGAGAGAGAGAGAGAGAGAGAGAGAGAGAGCGCGCGCCAGGCAGGGGCAGAGAGAGGGAGACAGAGAGAATCACAAGCAGGGTTTATGGGTCTCAAACCCATGAACCATGCAATCGCGACCTGAGCGGAAGTCAGATGATTAACCGACCGAGGCACCCCCAGGCACCCCCATCTGGACCATTCTTAAGTCATCTCATCACATGACAGTCTGTTGAAATGACACTGGCTCATGTAGTCCTATCTTGATGTCATTTCCAATCTCACTTGAAAAAATGTCATCAGGGTTCTTGTCACTCCTTGATATTTTCTTGTTGAGGTATTTGTTTCTTTGCTCTTGCCTCGCATTATGCCCCAAGTACTCCAGAGCCCAGGCACAGTTGGTGCTTACTAAATATCTGATAGAATAAATGAAGAAATTGGCAGAATTTTTTAATACAAATTTTGGACTCTGGTTCAGTTAGAGGCAGGTGCATCCTTTTTATTGGGAGACAGAAGACAAAGGAGACTTGACCCTGGGTTCTCTCTAGGTCACATAACCCTCTGCACCCCACTGCGTGCCTGTGTGAAATGAGCAAATAGAATTCTTCCTGTTTCATCCATCATATTAAAGGGGAAAACAGGAAATAATTTACCAGTGTTGGATATGCTTAAGACAGAAATTATTATCCTAGAGGCTCTGCAATTTAAGGAATCAGGGACACTATTTAGTTTCAATTTCACACACACACACACACACACACACACACACACACACACACACGGAGTAGGATGGGAATACTAAGAAATGCTGGGGGCCTTTCGGATGTCACAGGTTTTGGCGAGGACTCGTCGGGGATTACAAAGGTAGACAGTGAGGCTAGAAGTGTTCCAGAGCCTTCCCTACTTGGACCTCAACTGTCACAAAGCTCTCAGTAAGGACAGGCTTTGTTCTGCTCGGCTCATTATGGCCTTCTCAGGCCTGGGGATTAAGAGATACAAACCTCCAGTTATAAAATAAATAAATCACGGGGTGAGAAGACAGCATAGGGAATATAGTCAATAATATTACAATAACGTTGTGTGGTGACAGACGGTGACCACACCCACTGTGCTGAGCATTGCGTCATGTACAGAACTGTCGATTCACTATGTTGTACACCGGAGACTAAAATAATGTTCTGTGTTCACTATTCTTTAAAAAAAAATCTTTTAAGAGAGAAAGGGAGAGACTATTGATGTTACAGACCCGCATAAAGGCCACATCAAACACCTGTGTCAGAGGAACTAAACCTCACCCTGAGCCTAGAGACCGGCTGTCTGCTGGTGACACGTCAGCCTTGGTTTTGATCACCGCCTCTGCCTGGGCTCCGAAGGGCAGATCACAGTGCGTATTGCCCTTCCTCACGCTAAAGGAGGCGAAGTGTGGCCCAGAACTACGGGCAGTGTATTTTCTTTACCTTCTTTCCCATTTTCCATGGAGGGGAGACCAGCAGGCCGTACGGGTGATCAATGTGTTTATGTGTCTGTCTCTGTGTCCCTGGATTAGATGGCTGGCCTAGATAAAACAGCTCATTTATTTTATTGATCCGTGTATCCACCTAGAGCAGGGATAAGAAGGCCTTCTGGGCCGTTCTCTCCTCCTGTCTGGGTTGCCATGGTCTCAGGGTCCCAGAACCCGGAGTTGCAAAGGTTTTCACCGCAGTGGCCCCACACCCTCCTCGGAGGCTGCCCTCCCCGGCGTTACCTTCAGCCGCCCATCTGTCTGAGCGTCTGCCTCTGCCTCAATTGAATCTAATAGAAAGAAACAGATTTACTCACTGATAAGGGCTCACAAATGAGATTGGACGGGGGCCCGGAAAGCAGCGTCAGGAGGCAAGTTGCCCGACAGGTGTGAGATGGGCAAGTGTCCCCGGGGACGCACAGCAGCATCTGTGCGGAGGACTCGGTACCTGCGGCCCTGGCAGGCTGCCAGGCTTCACGAAAAGTCAAAGTGGGCTGATGTGGCCACGAGTCTGCACCCTTCTCGTTACAGGCTCGAGGCTTTTGAGCCACGTGCTTAATTTTGCTTGAGCCTCACTTTGTGCCGAGCAGCTTATACACAGGAAGCTGTGGTTAGCAAAATGACAGTCAGCACATTAACGGAAAACTCTGGATTCTTCTCGCTGTATCAACCCAAGAGCCAACGTTGCAGGGCCTGAGCGATGCCCCTTGAAAGCAGCTACCGTATGCTCGGCGGGTGACAGCACAGAGAGGGTCTGCACTGACTGGGATGTGGAGGACACAGGACAGCCCTCCCGGGAAGCGCCGGGTGTTGAGTGACTGAGACCCCTCGGGAGGACAGTTGCTTCTAGAGGCTGCAGAACGCTGATGCAGAGTTTAGCTCCTGCAATCTCGGGATCCGGCTCAAAATATGAAAGCATTTCCGAGTGATCATTTGCCTGGGGCAAAATACATTACCTCAGCAAGTAAGCTCACGGTAAGACACGGGGAGCGTCAGCTTAACACATTCTGCGAGTGGCTTTGCTCAGAACTCACCAGGCACCCGTGGGCCCGTGTGCACGCCCAAGTTTGGCACTAGAAAATGCCACCTGCGGACCCACAGTTTCTCCGCGTGGCTACGCTCTGAAACAGGGCGGTTTCCTTTTTGAGATTCACTTTTTATTTCTCTGCCCACCCTCTCCTCAATGCCTTACATACCATACCCGGTCCCCTTGAACAATCAACAGTTGTTAATTATCGGACGGGAAGGCAGGGCCGACACCCAGATAACCTGGGGCAGAGGGCAGGCTCCCGGTCGGTGGCTGTCCTGAGGACGTGCCCACCCTGTGCGCAGACACACAGGGGTGCACGGGACGAGATTCCGCTCACCGAAGTCCACACAGGAGCACACAGACGCCTGCCATTTAATTTTAAACTCTTGGATGGAAAATACCTCCCTCTTGGCTTCTACGCCCCAAATGTCCAGAACAGGGCTGGGCTTTGAAAAGATACTTAGCGGATCCTTGCTGCCTCGCACGGAATGGGCAAGGCTGCCTTCGGACACAAACAAGTGAGTAACTTACTCCCTACGACTCAATAAAGGAACACGGATTTTATCTTGTGCAAACGTGAGGACTTGAGAACAGAAAACAGCCCTCACCATCTGCATTTGCACGTGTGTGCTGTCCAGCTGACCCACGGGAGTGCATCCTGAGAAAAGTCACAAGCTCCGATGAACGATACTCCTTCCAGGTCTCCAGCGTTCCTCCCCTCTGGGCCGCGTGTCAGAATCCACAGCAGACCCACCTGAGCGGTGCCGCTGATCAGGGGGACAGGAGGCAGAAGGAATCTCAGATCTCATCGGCTGAAGTGATGCTGAGTGTCCTTAGCAGGAGACTGGACATCATTTTGCTGTCTTCGCAGTGACCGCCGCTAACGTGTGCCTGTAGAATGTTTCCAGCTTTCCTTCTCTGCACAAGTAACGACCCATAGATTCCTTTCTTCTCTCGAAGGGTCTGCTGTTGGCCCCACCCAACATCATAGACAGAAACACTGAAGAGAACACACAGGTTGGAAGAGTGCGGCACCGAGAAGGGGCTGGACACGCTGTGGGGCCAGGGGGAGCGTCGGCCAAGAGATGCCCCGGACAAGCAGCGGAGAGCCAGGTCAGGAGGGTGAGGCCCTGCGGGTCTGGGGAGCTCCCGGCTGCCATTCACCTGCACCCTGCAGAGATGCAGGCTACTCTGGGGGAGCTGCCCCCGGCACTGGCAGCTCCCGGCTGCGACACCTGTGACAGCGAGGTCGGCCGGGAGGACGACGGTGCGTGTGATACGAGCGCTTCCATCCGACTTGGGGAGCACCGCGGAGATCGAGTAGTGCTGAACCTGACACAGCGCCCGGGAAATGGGGCTCCCCCCTCATACATCCGCTTGCCGAGTGATCGAATTAATGATGTAGACACGGAGGGGAGGGCAGAGAAGAAACAGGGAGGGGCACAGGGTCCTCATCAGAGAGGACGCTCCGGAAGGGCCAGCTCATGGCCTGCCTCGCGCAGCAGGCCTGGAGGACCGCTGGGTCTCCGGACTTCCTCTCCTCTGGAATCACCTGCAGAACCGGAGGTCCATGCTCTCCTCTGACATACCCAGGGGACAGCCCCCTGTCTCTGATGGGTCCACGTCCCTCCCCCCAGCAAGACCGTGCGCCGTGTGAAGGCAGGTACGCTCACCCACTGACAACACTCATTCTCTTTTCCCCTTGGAGCCTCACCCCGGACCTCCGGCAGCAGGTGGGGGGGAGGGTGCTGGGGGTCACGTCAAGTGGTAGGAGCCGAACCTACAGAGTCACCATCCTAAACCATTTTCATCCTCAAGAGCAGAGGCTTCTGAGCAACCCTGGCAACCGGTGGGGCTTTCTAGAAACACACTCCCTGCGTTCTGCTGTCGGGGTTTGGGGTTCAGTAGCTCAGGGCAGGTGTCCCGGCTCTGCATTCTCAGTGGTTCTTCAGAGCACGGCGGCGGCTGCAGCCTGTCCCTTGCTGTGCCGGATCTCCCTGCCACTTGTCTATGTCCTGTCATATCTTCTCCTTTCCCCTTCTGAGGCCTGAGCGCTCCCTCCCAGCTCCTGAGTCCCCATTCTTCCCTCCTGGTTCTCCATCCCGCTCATCCCCGGCCCTCAGTGATGAGATCCAGAGGTGGCCCCTCGGAGGGGACCTTGCAGACAGCCCTCCGCCCCCACACGCACTGCAAGTCCTAGCGAAGGGTCTGAGTCGGGAGGCAGTGATCTACACCCACCCTCCCTGGGCTTCTCCCTCAGCATCAGCAGGGGCTGCACACAGAGGTCCTCTGACCAATCCGGAACCCGGGGCGCAAGAAAGTCTCAAGCCGGAGGTATTTCATAAGACTGTAGACTCCAACTGCAATTAAGAGTCGGAGAAAGGGGCCAAATCCCAGTTAGGAAGAAAAGCTTCTTTAAAATATTGCAGAATACATTGCCCTGGGGATGCCTGGGAGAGAAGACATTTTAAGACACACACACACACACACAGTAAACTGACCAAGAAAGACCACAAGAGAGCCATGAGTTGGAGAAAAGCCAAATATCTTGATATTGCTTAGTTTAAATGAGTGTTTGATGCCTGGAGGAGGAGGCTCCAATATTTTCAAACACAGTTTACTTTTAAAATTGAATAGGTTCTCTCTGAGATATAAAATGCCCAATTTAATTTGAAGGCATAAAAATGACCAGTCAAGGTGTCACCGGAACCCAGTAAAGTGCCTGGCCAAGGACTGGCATTGTTTACTTGCTGAACAAATAAAGGAATGAATTGGAGAGGAAGACAGAAGGCACCAAAGAAGTAATGGGATACTGTACAGAATCTTTAACAGAAGACATTTCTTTAAATGCAAGCTCAGTGCCTACATTTCACACCAGTCTTCTTGACTGCTGGGTCTCCAGACTGTCCATTATAAAATCCAGTGGTCGTGTCCTCATAAAGACTTGTTCAGACCTGTTCATAGCAGCCTTATTCATAGCAGACAAAATACAGAACCCACTAAGCATCCCTCAAATGACGAATGGACGAAGAAAATGTGCCGTTACGACCATACAGTAGGGAATTGTTCAGCCATAAATAGAAATGAGTTCTGATCCGTGCTACCACATGGATGAATCTCGAAAGCATTATTCTAAGTGAAGAAAGTCATTTACCCAAGAACACAAGTGATAGGATTCCATGTAAACGATGACCAGAAGAGGCAAATAGAGACAAAAAATAACTAGAGGTTATGCGGAGCCGGGGGAGATATAGATGAAAAGTGACTGTTAACGGTTTCTTGTCGGGGGATAAAAATAGCCCAAAACTGGATTAAGGGGATTGTTGCACACTTCTGTGAATGTACTAAAAACCACTGAATTCTACCCTTTATTTTTAAAAAAATTTTTAATGTTTTTATTTATTTTTGAGACAGAGAGAGACAGAGCATGAGCAGGGGAGGGGCAGAGAGAGAGGGAGACACAGAATCCGAAGCAGGCTCCAGGCTCTGAGCCATCAGCACAGAGCCCGACGCGGGGCTCAAACCCACGGACTATGAGATCATGACCTGAGCTGAAGTCAAACGCTCAACCGACTGAGCCACCCAGGCGCCCCATGAATTCTACCCTTTAAAAGGGGGGATTTGGGGTATGTAAATCTTACCTCAGTGAGTCTGGAAAACAAATGTAATGGCCAGTGTGAAACACCATATTAAATCAAACACGATGATGATGTTTAAGTAGGACTATGGAGATAATCACGGTCATTGCTGGTTTTATGGCACTTCGTGAAACACCACGGATGTGAGAGAGGACGTTCGATGACTTAATTCCTGGAGGGGTGGGGCAGAGAGAGAGAGGTGGGAGGGAGAGCCCGAGGGCACCACAGAAAGCTAGACACCTATAAGCTACGCACAGATGGCCAGGCCGCGGTGGCCTGTCCGGCTGGACCGTGAAAGGGGCCAGGCTGCAGGTGCTGGGAAGAGGCTCCACCTGGCCGCTCAGAATAGGATGCCTCGTGGTGGTGGCCACGCCAGGCAGGTAGAAGGGTCAGCGATGTCACAAAAGGCTATTTGGTAGAGAGGAGGGCCTGGCGCCCAGGGAACAGGAGTCCTGTCTGTGAGGACAGAGAACAGGAAGGCGAGGCCTAGTCAAGAGGGAGAAAGTACCAGCCAAGGCAGACGGGACCTGTCTCCCCCCCCGCACCTCCGTGGCCCAGGTGCCTCCCCGCTACCCTGTTGCCGCCCCAAATCCCACTAACGCTCTCCGACCACAGCCCACCTACCCCCCTAGCCCCACTGGACGAATTCACTGAAATAAGAAAGCAAGCGTCTCACCGCAGCTCTCACGCAAGCATCCGCCCCACAAATCAGGACGCGACGATCGGCGTGTGAACCGCAGCCCGTACGCATCTTACGAAACCGTTTTAGGAAGACCCGAGGTGGCAAGCATTTCTGGAAGAGATGGGCACCGCTAAGCCACCGTTGTGGGTTATTTGGTTAGGCCAGGAGACAAAACCGGAAACGGTAAAGATGACGAAAGGGCGATTCAAAATGGAAAAGAAACGACGGAGCAACAAAAGAACCACCACCGAAGGCCACAACCCGCTCGAAGCCCCGGGGTACGGGACTCCCAGCCGCCAGCTTCCACACTGCACCTGGGTGGGAGCCACAAGCTCCGGCTTTGCCCGGCGCCCAGGGGCAGGCAGACCCAGGGAAGAGAATGGGACCCTGGGAAGAGTAACGGCAGCTTGCTAACCGTACTGCATGCATTCAAGAGTTCAACCACCCTCAAGAACTCACTTAGCAACCCGTAAGTGTGTATGAAAATAAACAGGTCATTCATCCAACAAGAGCCAAGGACCCGATGCTCGTCTTTGGATTGGGTTGCTGCCCCCCAACAGACACTCAGACTCCACAAGCACAAGCACACTCAGGACCACATTCGGGGAAGCTCAGGTCTAAACCAACCCCCCACTCTACACCAGTGTGTCCCTAAAGCCCCAACCCAGGGCTCTTTCTTCCCAGACAGGCCCTTTGCCCTTCTCCACGGCACCACGGAGCTCTCGGGAGAGGTTCCTAACCCCAGTGGGTTTTTGGAAGAGGCAGAGAACAACAACAAAAAAGTGTTGATCGTTAAACGAAACCTTCTTCGGAATCGCCTTAGGACCAGAATATGTTTGCAAGTGCCCAGGATACGGGAGAGAGATAAAATCATCAACTTTCCATTTCTTTCAGATTGTTTTGTCACCCGGGTGGATGAACTCGTGAAATGCACACAGACCTGTCCGGTTCTCTCTTTCTCCTCGTGGACCAATCAATGGTCTCTAATGCTCTGGTCTTGGGCTTTTCAGAGGCGACCAAGGGAACAGGCAACAGCCCCACCGCGTGACTTCTTTGGGAAGGTTCGTATCACCTTGGGCTCTGGCCCGTGGCCCGGAAAATTGAGCAAAATGCCGCTCTCTTAGGGAAAAAAGGCAGGCTGAAGCCTGACGGTGTGGCATCTGCCTCCTCCCGTCCCCGAAACAAAACGTGGGACTTGGAGCGTCTGAGCCTCCGTCCCCTCAACGTCACACGCGGGAGGGGACGTGTTCTCTTCCCAAACTCACGGAGCCGGGCTTCTGTGCGCTCTCTGAACAGGTGCGCGTTCCCTACAACTGTACTGTGCTCTTCTGTTCACCTGAACGTTTATATCCACAGCCAAACAATAAACCCGAGGATCTGGCTTTATCTGTGTTCCGTCTACCTCCTTTCAACGCCTAGGACACGTCCGTTAAAACAAAAACGTTTCTTTCAGAGGGAGAAAGAGAGAACGCGGGAATTTCAGCCAGCAGCAGGCCCAGGGGTCACCACGGTCTAAGGGTCACAAAGCACGCATTCCCACGGCTGCAGACCACGGATGTAGCGCCACAGAAGGCACTCGTGGTCCCCACTCAGGGAAGACGCTCCTGCGGCCGCCGTGAAGTCCGTTTTCCAGGGGGCCTACAGGATGTGCCCTGTGTTTTGGTTCATACAGACATGTCCTTTGGCGTTCATAGGGAACATCATTTTATCTGTGCTTAAAAAGAGATAAGGAAATGGGGCCGTGGAGCCCCGTTTGGCTGCTTCTAGGCCTCCTGAGCCCGAGACTGGCTGGAAGTGAGCCCCGGTATCAGAGCCACGACTGCTCCCCGGGGAAGCCCTGACGTGACGCCCGCCAGCGAGGGGGCCTGTGCTTCCAGCAGGGCCACCCTGGTTTCTCCTCTCAGGCTCCCCTCTCCTGAGAGCTCACCCTCTGAGACTCATCCCCGGGGCCTCCCTGAGAGACCTGGAGAAAAGCCGGGAGTAGAGGTTCGGTAAAACCCAGCATGACCTCCTCCTCCAGGAGGGACTCCCAGATGACAAGGCACCCGGGGCAGCCTGGGAAAGGGAAGGTGCGGTGCACGGGTTCAAGAGTCTATGAAAACCTAGGCCACATACAAGGTAAAGAGCAAAGAACACCAAGGCCTGGACAGAAAGGAAAACTGGAGCCGAAGGGTCATCACGGCGGCTCTGGTCTCAAAAAGGCAAAGCTGGGGCATCTGACCCTTGATTTCGGCTCAGGTCATGGTCTCACGGTTCGTGGGATCGAGCCCCGTGTCAGGATCTACGGCGACAGGGAGGAACCTGCTTGGGATTCTCTCTCTCCCTCCCTCTCTGCCCCTCTCTTGCTTGCTCGCACTCTCTGTTTCTCAAAATAAATGAACTGAAAAACTTATCGTAAGAAAAGGCAAAGCGGAGGAAACGACAGGGAGCCTCTGGAAGGGGGGTGCAGGGCTGTAGCACGTTTCGCTGACTCTGGAGTGTGCTCGACACATAGGCCTCCATCGGTTTTAAAGCACCAAGTATCTTAATTCTGAGAGTCATAGGCACTTAACCACACACGATCGTCTTCAAAAGGAGAGCAACTTCTTGAGGTCAGATGACTCCCGTGTTCTTGGCACGTCTTCTCCTGGGGCCAAATGGTGTGTTAAGCGAGCCCTGTACTGAATTGTATTAGGATGGCAATGTCATTGCCGAGATGACAAAGAGAAGTGGGTTTCGGATTAATTAACTATCTGCCTGAAAGCTATTTTCCAAGTCACCTCTCTCTCTCTGCCTTCTGGAAACGAGTCTAACATCTGGGTTAGAAACACCAAAGCCTCAGCCCAAGCCAAAGTTTGGTGGGTATGCAGTTTGGTGCATGCCACATTTGGGAAATGAGCTTATAAAACTCCCCACCTTCTCCATCACCATTCGTCAGCGACAGCCCGCCAGATGACAGAGGCAGCGTCTACGGGACAGGTGCCATCTTGGCCATTTATCTTCCAGATAGCCCAGGGCACCCCTCACGTTGGTCTTTCCAAGACAGTGCACACAGCATGGACTAGGAGACACTCCTCACTCATTTCAAGATACTTTGTCAGATGGGCGTCTGAGTGGCTTAGTCAGTTAAGCGTCCGACTTCAGCTCAGGTCACGATCTCATCGTTCGCGAGTTCAAGCCCCGCGTCGGGCTCTGTGCTGACAGCTCAGAGCCTGGAGCCTGCTTCGGGTTCTGTGTCTCCCTCTCTCTCTGCCCTCCCCTGCTCACCCTCTGTCTCTCTGTCTCTCTCAAAAATAAATGAAGATTAAAAAAAATTAAAGATAGTTTTCAGAGAAAAATAAATGGCTCTTCACTCTGAGCTCAGAAAGCCTGAGCATGTTGGAAATAAGTTACCCTTTTTTTAGCACAATAAGATAACGCATAGAATAACACATAATGGCTGTTTGGGGTCTTCCGTGGCTCCACACAGGTGTTAGTGTTATTTGTCTTTGTTGGGTAACATTATGGGTAACCGTATTCAAATTAAAGAAAAAAAAATTGAAAAAAATATATACAATAAATATGTAAGAAAATAAAAGGATGTGATACCAATATAAAAATAAACTGAAAGTTTTCCATCTGAAATGCTGGTATTTTGTAATGCTCACTAGACAAGTGGTGAATAAATTCAATAAAAGTAAAACACACACACACACACACACACACACACACACACACACACAATGGCCTAAAAGAAGTTACTATACGTCCTTGAGGACTCGGGTTTCATTTACAGACGATCATTGGACAACTGGCCCAGGACAGAGGAGCTCACAATCACCGAACCCGGAGCGAGAAGTCCTGAGTCCCACTCATGGTTTTGCTCCTTCGTGCTCTGGACTGGGTGAAACTTAACCTCTCCACGTGTGATTGACTATCCGATGGGGTCCCTGGAGCCATATTTGTGAAGATCAATCTCAATATTCTGTATAGAATACGCAGCATTGGTAGGAACTCTCCCATTTTTCACACCACGTAGACTTGTCTATGGAGTATCTGTGGGCACACGGTCTCCCCGACTTCTCTGTGACCAAGTTCATGCTTGTCCAGCAGATTGGGTAAGGTGAGGAGTTGAGATTTTATTTTTGTTGGAGGAAAGGGCAGCTCTTCGTACCTCATAAATATTACCTTTTGATTTATACCACCTCATTCATCTGATCTGAAAAAGCAGAGGACATCAAAGATGGCCACATGAACATTCTGGATTTTACTTCTGACACTGGAGAAAGGCAGACACCCCCAGGCTGGTGGCGAGGACGATGCCCCAGCTAGAAGCCATCCAGCTGTTCACAGAGTGCCCGTCCTTTGTAGTCAAAGGATAGAAGGTGCCAGGCGGCTGGTCTGCGGGCAGAATACGGAGGTATGTGAATACTACCGATCCAGGGGGAAACATCATACAGAAAAGGGAGGTAATAATAATACTCCGTCACATACTGCTTTGACCAACAGTGAAATAACTACGTGAGGTGGAAGGTGAAGCTAGGTGAAAAGTGCTAGAAAAAGATTTAACCTTCACCTGTTACGATAGGAAAGTGACAGGTAACATCTCAGTAGATACATACCCTCATTTAAGTACATTACTGAGAAACATTTAAGTAGAGGCCAGGAAAAAAAAAAAAAAAACCCAGCAAGAATTAAAAACGTTAGCCTTTGTGGAGCAAAACGTGGCACAGGGACTGTTCTTCCAATATGAGTGTTGTTGTAATACACAATTTACCAGTTTCGTGTGTGCATTACCGCAGGAAACATAAAAACACAGGACGGTTTTAAAGGAAAAGCAAACTCAGAGCAGAAAACAATCAGAGAATCGGCTCTCATTCACGGAGAGCTTCTCATCTGGTAGGTTTCGCATCTCTTCATCTTTCTAGAAACAGAAACTGCGTGGGGAACTGCAGCTCTGTGCAGGACTCAGGACTGAAATTCTCCCCAAGTTCCTCACACACGTTAGGCAGAATGTGTGGCGGTTTAATTCGCTGAGTTGGCACTACCCGATTTCTTCTTTTGTGGCTCAGAAAACATAGATGAGGGTGTTTCATATATATATATATATGGAAAATTATGTATGTCCTCAAGTATGTCGACTCTGGTGTGCTGAGCAAAAAAGGTTCAGAATAACCAAAATGTGAACACCTTGTGTCCGTCTTCTTCCCCAACAAATAGAGAATCACACGCATCACGACAATTGACCCAAGGAGGGTGTGACCCTTAAATTCTTCTCCAAAATTCCAAAGATAACTTTGCTCTTTGCCACCAGGGAAAAATGCTCAGCTATACAAAAACAGCACCAATACATGCTTCCCCACCTACAAGTGGAGCATATTCTTAAAAATTGCTTCCTCTATAAAAAAAAAAAAAAATCTATTTAATCGCTCTGGATTCTTTTGGCTCAATTTGATACAGACAGAATTCTTGGATATTATGGTCATCTGTATATCTAAGCCCTACTGAATTCAAGATCTAAATTTGACCAGGAAACGAAATGATGCCTGTTCCTATCAGTTCGCTAAGAAGTATTGATCAGGGGCGCCTGGGTGGCGCAGTCGGTTAAGCGTCCGACTTCAGCCAGGTCACGATCTCGCGGTCCGTGAGTTCGAGCCCCGCGTCGGGCTCTGGGCTGATGGCTCGGAGCCTGGAGCCTGTTTCCGATTCTGTGTCTCCCTCTCTCTCTCCGCCCCTCCCCCATTCATGCTCTGTCTCTCTCTGTCCCAAAAATAAATAAAAAATGTTAAAAAAAAAAAAGAAGTATTGATCAGGCAGGAGGTTTCACTAAACAAGGGAGAAAAGGCAGGTGAGTTTCCGGTGAATTGCATGTGCATTTGCACAGGGGAAGTTTACTTTCAGTAAGGATTACGTCGCCCGCTGCCCCAGTCTCTCGCCTTACCAGTGCCACCAAAGATGGCCAGCCGCACCCAAAACAGGCCAACTCCACTAGCCTAACGCTCTCTGCCCTGTACCACCCGTACCGATGATTCCTCACAACACCGGAGTGCGATCTCAAGGAGGCAAACGTTTTGGGAAGATAGTTTATCAGTATTTCCCTGGTCAGAGGCACCCCTCTGCTGTTCCGGGCCCGGCCACGAATTTTTGCTGATCTAAACAATCTGAATCATCCCAAACTCGGCATGTCTGCATTGTCCTGGCAGCCTGATCTTCTGGGATCTTGCAAAAGAAACATCATGCCAACCTGCAGAAGTGATGAGCTCACCAGTCTGCCCTCTGGGAACTGGAGCCTCCTTGACCCCGGGCAGGCCCCAGCTTGCCAGCAGGGTGGGCCCAGTGGAGGTGCACAATGCTGAAGCAAGGCAGAGCAGAGCTGGGGCCACCTAGGGTTGGAGGGTGACAGCGTCCCCGGTTTCCTAAGACAAATATTAGAAATACTCAATGAACACATTACTTTGCCAGCATTTAAGTGAACGTCTAAGGCCACAGCCTTCTGTTCCTCGGGCCGAGTCTGCGATCGAAGGGTCATCGGACGTACCCAGCAACGCAGGGGCAGCAACATGGGATCACACGTGATTTGAAATATAGGGCTTCCCGTCACACAAAGTGAAGCTTCCAGTCCCTGCAGTGTCATGTTTTCAGAAGAAAATACTGACCGCTGTCTGCATAGGGACTGTGCCCCCAGCACAGGCCACAGGACCATCCTCCCAGTGACCCTCTGTTGGTGCCAATGGTTTACATCTTTGGATGCAGAGCTACCTGTTCCCAGGTAGCTGGGATGGGACAGAACACTGGAGGGTTGACAGCCTAGAGTTCTAGCTTTATCTCCGCAGCCTGGACCCCAGCGGAACGGACTCAGCCGCTAGCCTGCTGGGTCTGCAGGGAGGGGGGCTCGTTTGACCGGAGAAGCATTAGCAGCCGGCTGAGGCCACCTTGAAAGGTCACCCGTATTTACCAGTGGACGGGAGATGCCTGGTGTGGCCAGGAGCTTTTTATCTGCAGATAATAACTCTCCTCTTGCTCAGATCATTTACTCTTCTTTCTACAAATTCCACGGAGCACAAGCTCCTCTGACCAGATGGAAAAGTAAGATCCGGACCACAGAAGGCGCAACTGCACTCGCGGCCGGGAGTCACACGCCAACTGGGAGGCAGGCCGCCTCGTCACGCTCTATGCTTTTGACGTTCGCTCAGAACATAATCTCAGCTCGTGCCGCATCAATGGGAAAGCGATCGGGTTTGGGAAAGGTTGGAAGAGACCGTCACTGAAGGCGCAGAGATCAGCTTCTGTGTGTGGGTGGCAGAGGCGGTTGGGAACGTGGGTTTGGGTCAGTCTGGGCCAGAAGTACCGGCAGAGAAGCAATGACCTGTAGGGCACCTGCGGAGGCAGAAAAGGGGCCGGGGCTGCCTTGCCCCATTTCCTTCCTCAGCCCTCAAGGAGAGGGTGAGAAGGAAGGTGATCCAGAGGGAAAACATGTCAGTGGATCCCCTCCATTCCAATCGCCAGGTTCCTGAATGTGTCCTCGAGTTCTGGTCTTTGCACGCATACGCATACTAAAGTGAGCGGCTTCGGGCACCTGACCAGGGCCAGCATTCCCAGAAGGAGGACTGTGGAGTCACCGTCAGGTGCCAGGCACAGGGAGGACCTGGGCATCGAGGGGGCTCGTGGAGGCTGGCCTGGAAGAAATTCTCAGCTCACTGCTGACACCAGAAAAGAACTTCCTTCTCCAGGGACTCTGGACTCTGTGGGGCGCAGGGGCGGCCTGGGGTGGGTGGATCCAGAGACAATTAGGGAAGAGCTCACGGCACCAGCACAGGCTGGGTGTTCTGACTATCTGTCTGCACGTGCCCCAAACGTCTGCAAGGTTCAAAGGTGCGTAAGTATGACACCGGAAAAAAACACCGATAAAGTGGCTCTGAATCTTCAGGTGCTGAGTTAGATCGGGCCATCGCTGTCTTCTTGCCAATGGCAAGACCGTCGGAGGCGCTGGTTAGAGAGTCCTGCTGTCCTCTGGGCTCCGACCGACCGTCCCGACCCTGCACACGGGCTCACCCCCTTCCCTCCTAGGACTGACGGCACCCCACCCGGCAGACACTGCCCACTGCCTTTCTTTCTGGCGTTTCCCCCCAGACAAAGCCTGTCTCACCTATCCCTTGGCATCTGGGACCTGAGGTTGGCAGACTGGCAGATGAACCCTCTGCACCCAGAAGAGTTTGCCCGCATCCTCTGTGACCTCCACGTCTCCCTGTCACTGGAGTGTCGCCACAGCGCCGGGGGCAAGACCGGGGGTCTCGTCAAACGACAAAGGTAGCTTTCCACAGTCCTGTCTGTGCTCTGTGGACGAACTATTTCCCAAGGGTTCCAAATTGAGGACGATGTGCCCAGATGGCCAGGTGGCCCATTTTCTTCGCAGGACAGAAAACCGTGGCAAACACACGAGCTTCAACAAAGGGGTTGGGTCACAATAAGGAAACACAACGCCATTATCAAAACCTCTCTGGCGATCCTGTTGCAGACTCAGGAGGTACAAGGAAAAGACCCATACGTCTTTTTTTCTAGATGTTTATCGATTTTGCTTTGTTAATAATTATGACACAAAATCAAAGGTGTTGCTCTTTGTTCTTGTCAGGACAGCAGGCATGGCCGCGGCTGGGAGTTCTGGGGCCGGAGCTGGACAGCTGAGGGGTGTGGCCCTTTGTCCCCTCTCTGCTTCCCACATATCACCGCCTGGTGGTGGCCTCTGTCCTCTCCTCTTTATCCTCCCAAACACTTGCCGCGAACACTTGGGATTACCGGCCCAGCAGTTATAAAAGAAATGGTTTCCGTTTCTCTACAATCTGGTCTGTTTCTTCACCCATCCATTTCTTTTCCAAATGCCTGAAGCATGATCCAGCCTTAAATAAGCCTTTTTTTCTATAGTCCTGCTCTGCAGGGGGCCCGAGTGCTCTCTGTGGGGGACCTCTGGGAAGAGCAGCTGGCAGTCACTAGAGCTATTTAAGATTCACAATCCTTGTTTGTCAACCGGTCAGCCCTCCCCGGATATCTCACTTCTGAGACATCATTAATCCAGGTGCTGGAGGACCAGCTCCAGATGTTGTACCAGATGAGCTCTGGAGGGAAGCATCTTACTGCACTTCCACACCCAGCAGCCAGGGGGCAGGGGAGAGCTTGACCGGAAGGCTGAGCCCCAGGCTGCCTGGCAGGTGTCTGCCCAGGGTCCTCCAGCGGCCCTGGGAGCCCGAGGCCTGGTGGGCATGCAGACGGCATGGGAAGTGCAGGGCCCTGTAGAAAGAAGGGACAGCAGGGTTCATGTGGCCTCATTACAGAAGGCACAACAAACGTTCTGCTGATACAGTTCTGCTGCCCTGGCAGGGGGTTCGTAGGCTATAGGCCATGGCCTTGGAGGGACTGGAGGCCAGAGGGGGGTGGGGAGGATCCCAGGCCATTAACCTGCCTTTGGACAAGCCATGGCATTTTTTTTGAGAGAGAGAGAGAGAAAGAGAGAGAGAGAGAGAGAGAGAGAGAGAGAGAGAGAATGTGTATAAGCAAGGGAGAAGGACAGGGGAAGGGGAGAGAGAGGGAGAGAGAGAATCTCAATGCAGGCTTCATGCTGAGTGTGGAGTCCGACACGGGGCTCGATCCCACAACCTGGGATCATGACCTGAGCTGAAATCCAGAGTCAGGAGCTTGATCGACTGAGCCACCCAGGCGCCCCAAGCCCACGGCCCGCCTGCCATCATGAGTTCAGCTGCGGAAGACACCGCTTTCCTGTAGCTGCCTTTCTGAACTCCCTCTGCGATGCCTCCTGCTTTCTGCTGAGTCCTGCATCTTGTGGTCGGTTTCTACTTCTGCACGGCAACAGGAATGCACATCAGCGCACGCAGAAGCCAGGGTAACTGGGCAAACCCAGGGCGTCACAGACGCAGCCGATCCTCTCGCGTGGCCGTGGCTCCAGGCCCCTCTGCAGCCCACCGTCTGTCCCGCGGCCCCTCCTCAGCAGGGGATGCCGCGGGGGCGGGGGGGGCCTTCAGGAAGTCATGAGAATGATGAGCACACACTTCAAACACGGAGGAAGAGGGCAAGGTATTTTGGGAGCACTTTAAAGTCATATGCCAAAAATAGCATGTCTTCTTTAATGACATTTGAAATTTCCAAATAAATCAAGTATCAGTGTTTCAAAAACGCGAAGCGGTTATAATAATGAGCCAGCGTTTACCATCATCATGATGGATACAGCGAAGGCCGGCACAGTCCAGCTCTTACTGTCTTAACGCACTGAATTCTCCTGGTGACATCTAGGTTTGCTATGATTATTATTCCATTTTCACGACGAGGCAGGACTAACTCAGGATCAGCCACACAGCCGGAAAGGAGCAGACCTGGCCGGAAATCCCATGCCCCCACTCACCTGGCTGTTCCCTGATGCACCCCACCCCTCAGGCCACCTCTAAGGGCATCTCCTCCCCACATCCCCCCTCCCCAGTCCGGGTCTCTGTCTGCTAGTCAGCAGATGTGGACAGTGAGTTGGAAGGGAGCCCCTTGCTCTAGTCCCAGTCCCCAGGTCACTGTTAGTGGCCAACACAGGACAGAACTAATGGGTCAGATGCTATAACTGATGTTTATGACCCCCCCAAGACATATATGGAAGTGTTAACCCCCAGAGTGACAGTACTAGGAGGTGGGGCCTTTGGGAGGTGACTGGGCGTAGACGAGGCCATGTGGGTGGGGCCCCATGATGGCATCAGTGCCCTCCTAAGAAGAGGAAGACACTAGGCCCCCTCTCTCTGTCAAGTGAGGACACAGCGAGAAGGCAACCTTCTGCAAACCAGAAAGAGTCCTCACCAGATACCAGATCTCCCTGAACTCCCAGCCTCAGAATTGTGAGAAGTGACCGTTTGTTGTCGATGCCTCCCCCAGCCCACGGTACTTTGTGGTGGCCGCCCCAAGAGATGAAGACACAGGGATGGCTCAGGCAAAGGGGTTGCAACACGTATGAAACAAGAGGTGGGCTACAGGGGCCGAACAAACCAAGAGGTGAATAACTTGAGGAACAGTAGGAAAAACCACACCAACCGGCAGGGATGACAGGCAAAAGGAGGCAAAGGGAAGCAATGGTCAGTCAACCTGTGAAAGGCACTCAACCTTACTTCTTAATCAACGAACTGCAAGCCAATGGTTTACCACCTGTCGGTTGTCAACAATGAAAAAGAATGACAAACTGAGGGTTGCTGGTGGGGGAGGGGTGACGGACATTAAGGAGGGCACTTTGGGGATGAGCCCCGAGTGTCTTATGTAACAGATGCATCACTGGGTTCTACTCCTGAAGCCCAGACTACACTGTATGTTAACTAGAATATAAATAAAAAGAAAAAATAATAGTAATAAAACAAGAATGACCACAACTTGTATCGAGGTGGGTCTGAATAGGAAAAAAAAAAACCCTTTTATGCAGACTGCTGGCGAGAACAAAACTCGACAGGACTTCTATAAAAGAATTTTCCAACACAGAGCAAATATATTAAGAAACATATAGCTCTGATCTAGCAATTCTGTTTCTCAAAATCATATTCCCCAAAATCCACTGAACAAATGTGCAGAGACGTGTGCACAAGAAGGCTGGTTGAACCACTCTTTATAATGGTTGATGATACCATCGAGGTTTAGCCCAACAAGTGAATGCCGACAGTCATCAAAGAACGATGACACACGTGTGGATAGTGACATGGAAACATGTTCGTAATTTATTTCCGTGCAAAAAGGCAGGTGACAGAACAGAGGGACGCCATTTTTGTAAAGAACACACGCTTATGTGCATTCACAGAAGTAGTGTGGATAGGGGTATATCTGGAGGTATTTCTATATCTAGAAAATCACAGGAGGAATATTTGCCCAACCATTAACAGTGATTATCTTTGAATGATTAGGTTATGGGTCACCTCTTGCATTTCTTGTCTTGCTTGTTTTTAGTTTATCGATTATCTGCCTTTTCTATTTTCTCTTCCTCACAGATCTATTGCTTCTTCAAAATTAAAATATTAAGCCATTTTGGAGCCTACCTACACCCCTCCGGGTATGCCCGCTCAAAGACTTTCAAATCCACGGACAGCGTCACGGTTTGGATTAAAGCAATGTGCTCTGTCACCCTCAAAGACTGTATACCAAGGAGCCTTGATCTAGAACTTCCAAGCACTGTGATCAGTCAGTCAAGGAGGATGTAGCTGGCACCCCACAACACATTCTGGATCAGCTGCCTGTTTCCTCCCGGCGAGGCAGCCTCTGCCTCCGCACCCTTCCACGGCGCGCGACCGGGAAGCCTGCGCAGGAAGACGGTGACCGCTAAATCCTAGGCAACTTTCCGCAGCTTCCTTATGCCCTTCGGTCTCTTCCCACTACCTAGCGTAAGAATGTTTTTGAGGGTTCATTGGACGTTAACACCAATCCGCATTTTGAGCAATTCTGTGCTGGCAGATGAAAGGCCGACCTGGTGCCTCCACTCTGACACTGTGTTCGTAGCTGGCGAAAGAACCGTGATGCTCTTGGTCTGACAGCAGGTCAGTTTTACAAACGTCTTTGGTTTCTCCCCCCACATAAGTGGTGATGTGATTTTTACTTTCGTATTTCACTTTTTTTTTTTGGAAAAATGAGTAGAAAAATGCACACATGAAAGAAACAATTTCAGTGATAAGCACAGATCACACGAACTTAATTTCCAGAGTTGCGTCAAGTGGAGGACTAGACCCTGCTGAAGGGATGAATCATGGTGAAAACCCCAACCAAAGTTAGTCAGCCGTATATTCATCTGAGTAGGACAGGCACAAAACTCACTAGTGTGTAAATACTACCAATGTTAGAAGATAAAAAAAAATGTTGGATTATTGCTTTCACATTCCGCTTCTGTGGGATACTTTGTGGAATACATACTTTGGGGGACATGTGGGATGTTTCTGTCCTTTATATCAGATTTTTTATTATTTATTTACTTTCTAAATATAATTTATTGTCAAGCTGGCTAACATACTGCGTATACAGTGTGCTCTTGGTTTTGGGGGTAGATTCCCATGATTCAACCCTTACATACAACACCCAGTGCCCATCCCAACAAGCGCCCTCCTCAATGCCCATCACCCATTGGCAATTGCCATTGGCAATTGTCAACTTGACAATCTATTGTCAAGTTGGCATACTGTGTATACAGTGTGCTCTTGGTTTTGGGGGTAGATTCCCATGATTCATCCCTTACATACAACACCCAGTGCCCATCCCAACAAGCGCCCTCCTCAATGCCCATCACCCGTTTTCCCTCTCCCCCCACCCCTTGTCAACCCTCAGTTTGTTCTCTGTCTCTTATGGGTTTGCCTCCCTCTCTGTTTGGAACTATTTTTTTCCCCTTCCCTTCCCCCATGGTCTTCTGTGAAGTTTTTCAAGTTCCATATATGAGTGGAAACATATGATGTCTGTCTTTCTCTGACTATTTCACTCAGCATAATACCCCCCAGTTATGTTCACGTTGCTGGAAATGGCAGGATTTCACATGTTCTAAACAATAAACCTGGGCCTATCTTTGTTTATATTTGTGTTCTCTGAGCCCCGGCCCTTTGCTTTATACGTTCAGTTTAGAAACCCAAATCCCAAACCAAGGAAATCATCGAATGCCAACCAAACAATGGTTTCTTATCCATTATTCAGCCTATCGTGTTAGCCTCGCTTACATTCAAATATTCTTCTACTGGTCTACTTATAAATAACTATCTCTATCACTTATGCAAACCACTTAACCGAGTACGTGTGGCATGAATTAAGGATGAGGTCATTATCCATTTATCTTGTGGTGATCCTCGTATCCTTCTTGGGAGTATGGTATCTTTCAATCCGAAGCCACAAATGAGAAGATTCTGAATAGGTGATGGTTAATTAATTGCACAAAGTTCAGCTGGAGTCTTCCACCATCCCTTTCTGGATTCGGGCTCCGTTCCCTTGGATCTGCCACAAGCAAGCGATCGGCACTACCTGCAGGGCAGTATATGATCTCCAAACGCTGTTGTAACACAAGTCCCTTGATAAGTCGAACGGGTAAGTTAAAAACAGTTGCTCATTTCTCCAGTCCCTTGCCCGCCTCCAGCTACTTGCCTGTAGGACTGCCACGAGGGTGGGTCTTCTGGCTGGGACCACTGAGAAATATTTTATCGAAGGTTCCTTTTCGTGACACGAGGATGCGCCCCCTACTTTAAATGGGCCTGGACAGAAACACGCTTGCGGGCAAATGTGATTACTTCTCAGTCAGCAGCACGGTTAACACGGGCTGTGTGGGGGATCCTGGGCGGCAAGTTTATAAAGGTCCCCGCTAGGAGAAGCAGAAGCAACGGACGCGTTGCAAAACACATACAGGGGCCCAAGGTATTTAGGAACACGCACCCCAGACATTCATTCCTCCATTCCTCTGTCCAAATAATATCTACTGAGTGGCTACTTCAAGATGGAGCATAGCGCGAGGTCATGGGGATATTGCAGTAAACGAAACAAATTCAGAGTAAGCACGGCAGACCCCCGTGCCTCTCTCTGTGAAATAAGAAACTCTTACTTGGGAGGACAAGAGAGAGAAGAGTCATAAGGTACATTCGGTACTCTTCCAACAAGCTGTACTTTCTCACCAGGAAGGTTTAGGGATGTCGTAATGGGCTGGAAGGCCATATTATGTCTTTCTAGAACCGCTTATCACTGTCTCAGTACGGAGCTGTTACAGCTGACAAGGCCCATACATTCACTCTCCCCAGATGTGAGGGCTTGTCCATGGATGATCCTAGAGCACTTCAGTGCCCGGACATGAGCTCAGTAGGAAGGTGGACTCTACTTTTGCCAAAGACTACCAACAAAGTCAACGGCCAAATGGCCCGTAACTTAACCCAGGATCCACAGAAAAGCCACAGGATTCCACATCAAAGGGACTTTAGAGGAAACTTAGTGGGATCAATCTCTAATGCGATATATAAAAACCGAAGGACCAGAAGGCTGCAAAGCCTCAAGCATCTTATTTATGTATCAGCTGATTTATTTATATTCTGCCTACTTCCAAAAAGGTTTTGAGGCAATCCTCCAATCACTGTGGTTAATCACTGTGTTATTATTAGAAGTGAGCCTTTAAAAAATATCGTTTCTAGGGGCGCCTAGGTGGCTCAGTCGGTTAAGCGTCTGACTTTGGCCCAGGTCATGAACTCACAGTTCGTGGGTTTGAGCCCCATGTCAGGCTCTGTGCTGACAGCTCGGAGCTTGGAGCCTGCTTCAGATTCTGCGTCTCTGTCTCTCTCTGACCCTTCCCTGCTCACGTTCTCTCTCTCTCTCTCACTAAAATAAATTAAGAAACTCAAAAAAATTTAAAAAAAAAATATGTATTGTTTCTAAAACTCAACGGATTTAGATCGTGCTAGGTAAATAATTTAGGTTAGTGTACATATACCTGCATTTTGGAAGATACTAACTAACCCTATCCTCCTTATATTTCCAAATATTCCTCAAATCAGCTCCTTGCATTTGTATAAGGCAAGTGATATGAAGAATTACCCATGTTTATGGGACTATTTTATGTAATCCTACAGAGCAAACTTGGTGTGAGTAAATTCAATTATGTTGAGATATTTGGGTTCTCTTATTGTATGTGGGTTGATGTGTGCTAACAGAATCATGGTTGTTTAATCAGAGATGACCCTTTCTGAAATACACATATAACTGAAGATATCTGTAATTAGACCAGATAAAGCATAAGTGTGGGCTTCAAATTTTGAATGGGCTCCTCAAGTGCACATTTAAGATCAAAAACAGCAGTGTAGACGGTAGGATATGGTGCGCAAGTTGTAAGATATCACAGAGCGGCTGAGCTACCCCAGCATGGCTAGTTCACATCTCAGAGGAATTTGATGGCTATCGGCCCATGGGCTACACCTTGACACTCTCAACTCTGCAGGGCTATGTGTCACTGCTTGACCCCAGAACTCAGGAGAACGGTCAAAGAACCTGTAGGTAAGAAAAACCAGAACCGGAAGCAGGAACTGGAAGCCAGTGTAGGTATTGTGTGTGAATAATGTTTGCACCCCGAGAGACAGGACTGTGGCTCAAAGGTCACACAGATATGAGAACAAACGAGCATCTGTATCTGTCTCTCCTGTGCCCAAGGGCAATGCCATCATTTCTCTCTGTCTCAGGCCAACTGGCTGTGGGAGCTGCCTGGAGGGTCAGGAATGGCCAACGGGAAGAAGAGATCACAAAGGAGACTTCTTAGTGGTTGTGTCCAGAATGCACAATACCTTCTGTGAAACAGAGAAATAGTTGATGAATCAGATCCATTCTACTGAACTCTTTAGCATGTGAGGGGTCCAGGAAATCTCTACCAGGGGACAGTGTTCCCTCCCCCCCGTTCCCCTGCCTGAAAACTCTTAGGAGTCTGGCCACACCCACGCCCTCTGATCCTACAAGAGACCAAGGGCTCTCTCTGTCGCACAGGGAGGACACCCCATCAATGGAATTCATGGTCATTCGGGCTGCTGCTGCTGCTGCTGCTGTTGACAGGAGGGGTTTTTCGGGCCCAGGTGTTTCCTCGTGAGGCCTGAGTTGTTGATAACGCATTTGCTAAGTGATGTCCATTCGCTTCAGTCGCTTGACGGGCCCGGAATGTTCTTTGTGTTGAACTGGATTCACGTCAATGGTTGCCTCATTCAATTAACATTAAAAAACAATTTAGAAAACTAAATGGTCCAACTCATTGCTTGCCAGCAAATGCCCCCTACCAAACTCGTGGTGACATTTTTTTTCCCCTTTCCGGCCTTCGTTATCTTATCTCTGCAGCCACAGGTCTAGGCTGTGACGATACTGGTTTCATGGCTGATCCAATACGCTTGTGTCCCCGGAGGATCGGAATTGATCCTTGCAATCAAAGGCCTCCAGTGACGATGGTGGACGTACTGTTGACACGTCAAAGGGGTCAGCTTGGCCTCCCTCCTGCGGCTCTGAGCCTTCTAGCTGAAATGTGCTGGCACAGAATGAGTCTCCATCCAAGTCTATTAGAGGGGGTTACCTGCCTGATCCGGACTCTCCTCAAGCTTTGAGCATCTGGAGGTTTTCCAGATCATATCTTCATTCCAAAAAAAGCATCTTCAATGCCATAATCAAGCATTCCCTAATTTGCTATTTCCACTCACTTGAATTAAGTGTCTTCTTTACATAAATAGCACCGGTTCCTTCTGGAGAAGTATGTTTATTGGCACCGTACGCATGAAACATCTTGGCAGTATCTCATAAAAAGCCTTGATTGGTATGTGTGCTAGCTTTTAATGAACTTCTGAGAGAGTCAGTGAGGCAGTAAAGTCCACATATTTTCTGTTCATAAAAACACCTCGTTTGCAAAGAAGAGGTATGGATTCGAAGAAACAGGGGAGGAGAAGCCCGGTTGGCGGTTTATGGATATTGGTCTATTTCTTTTCTCCGAGAGAGACCTTGGGCTTGGGTAGACTAACCCCAGATCCCAGAAACTGCATCAGCTAAGACCTCGGGGGCAATATGAGAACACAATGCATCCTAAGTTGAGGCAAGGAGGCCAAAACACGGCCCAATGTTTTGGGAGGAAGAAGCCACACTGATCACACCCCTGCAGACCACAGCCATTCTCAGTGTAGATCACTAGCGACATTCCAGGTATGCTGGCTCGGTGTCCTGTGAGAGGAGAAATGGAGGGCCTGGTAGCCAGCGGTAAGGCCATTCCCAGGGCGCTTTCTTCAACAGGGAAGGTGTGTGTTAATCCAGGGGGCCTGGGCTCTTTCCAATACAGATAATCGCATCCCACCCACTCACCTCCCCCAGCATGGTTCTCCCTGTGTCAAGAGCAACACAGACCCTTGGCAGAGATCTGACACCAGCCAAATGGCTCTTTCCTGTTCCGTGATGTATGTATCTGTACTGTAACTCTGTCCTTCGGAGAGTTCACTTCTGTATAGAAATACCCTATTTCATCACTGGGATAGGGTTTGGGGCGGAAGCACTGACTGGGGTCAGGCGTCACTGAGACCCCTCCATATTCCAGGATTGTCCGCTTCTATGATTCTGCTTTTGTGTGATAGCTCTGAATCGGGAGCCTTGAACGGTGCCCATGCATTTTAAAGAAGGCATGAGTGGGCTGTGGAGGGAGAGATGGACGGTGGCTGGGGAGGAGGCTGATTTCCAGCAAGGACTTCACTCAAAGGAGGGCTATTCGGGGGATGCGAAGAGGCAGCCCCCACCCCGGACGAGCCAGAGGCAAATGCAGCTGAGTTCAGACGATCACCATGAAAGAAGGCAGAAGAAGCAATCCTCAAGGGAGTGGAAGCAAAGAAGTCTTCTGGGCATTTCTCTCCCCTAATAAACAATTTAGAGGGCTGTAAGGCACTATCAGGAAGGGGCTGAGTGCCCCTCAACACATTGTGCTCCTACAATGTGTTGAGTGGGTTTACACTGCGACAAGATAAGGCAGTTCTAACACCTCTGTTTACGGGTAAATTGCACGTTCACTGAGCACACGGCTCTGTGACTGGAATATTCAGGGAGTGGACTTTTATGGGCCACACTCACCGGCTGGAATAATACTATGTTTGAACCGTTCTGGCAGACCTTCTACTAATATTTTCTCAGTCTCTGCCTACATTTTCTGACTCGGATCTTCTTTCACAAGGTTCCAAGGTTCTAGTAATAACGTTTTATTGTTCTTTATTTTTCTCAAAACTGTTTTTGAGGAATTACGAATCAAGACTTCCAAAAGCAGTCCTCAAGGTCTGAAGTGTCTGGGTAATAAGGGAGAAGTGATGTGTTTAAGGGCTCGTGAGAGCATTTCGAAAGGATTTTAGGAGTTTCACAAAGGATGTGTGTCTGAACAGGTATTGACAAAAAGATACAAAACACTGCTATCAGCCTAAAGGAAGCAAAGTGAGACCTCGTCTCCACCTTCCCAAAAATCTGGAGTAAAGATTCGGTAACAGGCTCACAAGTCAGTCCTCTTGCAGAGAAATCGATAGGTTGTACACGTTTACACAAATTGGACTTGTTAAAGATGCATACTAAAAATACCCACGCCCATATTTAAATTTAATGATGTCGCTGAAGGAGAGAAACCCCAGCTGTCATACATCCATTCAGTGCAGAAACACTCGGTGAACACCAGAGTGGCTCACAATGGTTCTGCACGCCTGGAACCTGTCATCTAGTGGGGGGAGACCGCAACTGTCATAAATTAGCGATCCTTCCTTTATTGGGAAGAACAAAGAAACACACACAGGTCTCAATGAAAGCACACCCCAGGGAGACCAACAATATTTAAGGAGAGATCTGAAGAACGAACTGGTATTGAGAATAAGATGGGTAAAAGCCTGAGAAAGCAGCACGTTCAAAGGTTCTCACTGGTAAGGAATCTGGTATGCCCCAGCGACAAAAGGACCACTGTCACTCGAATGAGTATGGAGGTAAGAGTTGCGAAGATTAAGAAAAGGAAACTTTGTTCAGAATGGAGTCAGGAGGCCGGCAGGGGGCGCTCTCATCTCCAGCACTCCCACTCAATTGTAGCCCCAACTCCTGGAGCATCTTGCAGAGGACAGCACTCTACTATCCCTGCAGGACGGAAGGTTTCCTCCTCCCCCGGCAACAGCTCAGCCAATGAGGGACAGTCACAGCTCAGCCAATGAGAAGCCGCTATACTGTGAACGTGCAGTTTACTCCAATGAACTCTTAGTTTACAGCAGCCTTCCCGACTTCCCCCCTTCCTCTATAAAAGAGCCTCTTCTCCTTTATTCTCCCAGACTTGCCTGTGGTTTTGCTTTGCTTCTGCAGGATTGCAGTTCTCCACTATTACCAAATAAATCCATTTTTGCTGGCAAAATAACCAGCCGATTTATTTTTAAGGTTAACAGAGTACACACAGGAAGTGTGCGGTCACCGGGAGAGTGAACAACGGTGGGCATTCACAGGGAGTGTATACACAGTAAGTGCCCACACAGGAAGTGTGCACTCACAGGAAGTGCCCACACAGGAAGTGTGTGCTCACAGGAAGTGCCCACACAGGAAGTGTGCGCTCACCGGAAATGAATGCCCACGCTGGAATGGGGTGCTCACAGGGAATAAATGCCCAGACAGGAAGTGTGCACTCACAGGAAGTACCCACGCAGGAAGTGTACCCACACAGGAAATGAGTGCCCACGAAGGAAGTGTGCGCTCACAGGAAATAAACGCCCACGCAGGCAGTATGCCCACACAGGAAGTGCACGCTCACAGGAAGTGAAAGTAGGAGACACCAGCAGGAGCCAGACTTTACAAGACTACTTGAGGAAGAGAAATTGCACCAGATTCCCACACTTGGGTTCTGTGCCTGTCTGACCATGTGATGTTGTCAGCACGGAGGGGCCAGGATGTGACCTGGAACTGAACGGAATCAAACCATGAGGAAGGAAGCCAGCAGGATGAAGCAAATCTGGGAATCCTGCCATGCTCTCACAGCATCTGCTTCCTTCTCCTCGAGCAACTCCACACCGCATGCTGATGTTCTCCCCACTCGGTGAATGAATCTAATAACGTATTGTAAAGGAGTCAAGGGAACGAGCACAAGATCGTAATTCCAGAGACTTCTAACATTAAAGTTCTGATTCCTCCCTGGGCTTCTGCACTGGAAGGACCAGTCTCAGCCCCAAGAGGAAGAGTGTCCAGACAACAAAGAGCAAAGGGACAGTGAGCCTTGTTTCGCTGCATCCTCGGGGTTCCCCTGGGTGACATCGGGAAACTACACCTCTCACTGATTCACCCCCAAACTGCCTACTGAGGGAGGAAACATTTCTAAATATAAAGATTGTACTGAGTTGCAGCGCTGCCCAGGGTGAAACCGAATTAGGCTTTTTGAACTTCCAGGCGTGAGTCTCCATAAACTCTGGGTTTGGAAGCTCTTCCACGTGTGAGGTGTGCCTCGTCACGTTTGCAGGCTGCTGAGCAGAGGCGTGGACCTAATTAGCAGACGCAGTGCAGGGTCGATGGAGCCTGGGGGAGACTTGCGTGGTTCTGGGGGCACCACCGAGTTGGTCCTCTGCCTCCCCGGGATAAAGCCAAGTCTATGCCGGGAGAATGAGTCACTGAGCTTATGGAAGTGAAAGGTCGCGTGTGCCCCACGGAGTCGAATCCACTACTGAAATACCTCATTCTGTCCCAGATACAGCGGGGAACCTGCCACCTAGGATTGCGAAGCGCCCCACCCTCTCATCTTTCCTGTTGAAGACCTGCATTTTTCTTGCTTTATCTATTCTTTGATTGATTTCAAATTATATAAAAACAACGAAGTTAGGAGTTGAAGGAGAATAATGTCGCTGTGCCTTCCCACCAGCATGAGGCTTCACATTCGACTGGTGCCATCCAGTGTCCACTTTTAAAGAACTTTCTCACTTCGCCTCCCACCTGCGGCTTGGGAGCCCCCTCAGGATGGCCATCCTCTCTTCTACTTCCCGGGACTATCCTTACGTCTCCTAACAAAGGACTCGGCCCCTGACAGCAAGCCCTTCAGTTCTATGCAAAATCATTCCAGTAGCCACAATGTGCACGGACTAATCTCTGGGAAGACACACACGATTAGACAGGATCGCACTGGAGACGCAGGAGAGAGGGACAAGTCCCAGATCAATAGCTCACTGGCTGTGGTAACTTGAGGATTAAATTTCTTTTTTTTTTTTTCTTTTTTTTTTTTAGTTTTTTTAATGTTTTTTATTTTGAGAGAGAGAGACAGAGACAGAGACAGAGTGTGAGCAGGGGAGGGGCAGAGAGAGAAGGAGACACAGAATCCGATGCAGGCTCCAGGCTCTGAGCTGTCAGCACAGAGCCCGACGCGCACGGCTCAAACCCACGAACGGCAAGATCATGACCTGAGCCGAAGTCAGACGCTTAACTGACTGAGCCACCCAGGCGCCCCTAGGATTATATTTCATTTCCATGAACCTGTTCTTTACCTGTGAGGTATGATAATATGACATATTTTAAAGATGAAGGGAGATACGATTTTTAAGGCCTAATACAGTAGCCCAGAGCTACCTTTTTTTAAATACGTATTTGTATCAATGATAATGAGAATAACTAACTACTATGATTACGTCCCCTGTCTCTCCCTGTTTCTCTGCGTCTCTGTGCAGTGTTCATGAACCAGGGACAGACAGATGCATGAGGCCCACACCGGTGCTGCCCACAACATAACATGAGGCACACAGGAGGGACCAGCTGTTTCACACACGGTAGGAGAGCATTACCGAGCGGCGAACGCGAGCTGGCACTTGAATGACGAGCAACGTTTCTGCTGGAAGAGAAGCGTGGCCCAATCATCCCGGGGAAAGAGAACACCACCCAACAAAGGGCAGAGAGCTGCTAGTACACAGTGTATCCCAAGAGTGGGGAGTTGTGCCAGACAGTTGACGTGTGCAGGATACTGGTGGCATGGTGAGGGAGGCGGCCAGCTGGCGGGGGCCCCGTGGTGGAAGGCTCCTTGCCGCTGACGACAACGGAGACCTTGTCGTGAAGGCAATGGAAATCCACAGAAGACGTGAAGACACGGAGCGTCCTTTCGGGCCGCAGAGTACGAAACGCACTGACGGAGGAGAAGGAGGGGGCCTCTTACGAGACCACTGAAAGGCAATGAGTGGCCATGGGAACGGAGGAGGACATGAGAGGACGACAGAGGGACACTGACGCCATGAACACACAGCCACTGCCTACTCATTCCCCAGGGGGTGACGCCAAGTTGAGAGCTGGATCTCACGCCACAACTGCAGTCTCATTTCCCTTCAGAGGCATCGAAAACCTCGCCTGATCGCTACAGAATATATTTAGCAGGCCAGGGGGAATACTTAGTCAGATCAATGAGGCGCCAGCAGTAAAACCAGCAAATCAATCAGCTATTCTCTGATAATGAGTGCTGACGGAGGTTTGAGTTCAGTGATTTCTGTCTCAGTAGATATCGTGACCAGGTAGAACATCAAGATCTAGAATTCAATGCATAAAAGATGAAACTATTGCGGCACCTGGGTGGCTCGGTCAGTTGGGCGACCGACTTCGGCTCAGGTCGTGCTCTCACGGTCTGTAAGTTCGAGCCCCGCGTCGGGCTCTGTGCTGACAGCTCGGGGCCCGGAGCCTGCTCCGGATTCTGTGTCTCCCTCTCTCTCTGCCCCTCCCCGACTTGTGCTCTGTCTCTCAAAAATAAATAAACGTTCAAAAAATTAAAAAAAAAAAAAAAAGAAAAGGAAAATATTTCTCGCACCTAGGTTAAATTTAGGAAGAAAGTAAATAAGGCCTGACCCTAATTTGCAAAACATTTTGCTTCCCATCGTTTTCTTTCAAGGATATTATCCTTGGGATAATTCATTCCATTAATAATTAATAATTAATTCCATTAATCCTTCCATTAATAATTAATAATTCCATTCATTGGGAAAAGAAAGAAGTGCGTCCACATAAAAATGCAAGGTCCAATTTATTTTTAAAATTTCATGCCAACATTTCATTTTTCAGGAGTACACAGCTTATGACTTGAACTCATTTCTATTATAACTAGAATTTATACAAAGTTTCACAAGACTTCTATCCTTTTCTCCTTGAGTATCTCTCCATTAGACACATCTGAGGAAGAATCCGAAAGGCACCTTCTCAAAATATTTTTCTTCAAATTATCTTCATTTCCATAATGAACAAAGCTTCACATTTTATCCCCACAGACAACACTGGTGCGTCTAGATGTAATTAGTATGAGAAAAGTCCCTTACCAGTCCAATTATTGATTTAATCAAACATTCTGCTAATCCAATATTCTCCAAATAGGATTTTGATAACTTTCCTGATGCACAGTGTAATTACAGAACAAAAGATAGGAAGCAGCTGAAGAGATGACCTATTTATAAACAGGCCTTACTAATCATACTGAGCTTTGATTTGATTTAGCAATGAGGACCTATGACATATAATTTTTGGCTCTTCTGGGCAGACATAGCCAGGGAATGCCAGAAGAGGAAAGGCCTTTGAGGCCATTTATTCCATTTTCCCCACACGGGTCTAGTGGAGCATCAGTCACACCATATACTCCTTGGGAAAAAAAGACGTCCTGGTCACGTAAGTTGGGTTAGGCAACACGCCATGTTCCCTTCGGGGAGTTTTGTTATTTCCTATTGGATTAAGATAGGTTCTCGGTCTTAGGACAAATAAGTAAATTCAATTGCACAGAATCCAGAAATCCTTAAGCTTATTTGATCATTGTTCCCCCCAACATAACACCTTTGGCCATCCTGTGGAATAGAGATCTCGTCTACCCCCCACCCCTGCATTGGAAACCTAAGACCCGGGAAGTTGAGTGGTCTGTCCCAGTTCCCTGGGTTAGGACCTCCGGCCCTTGAGTCTGAATCTGCTCCCTACTGATTTCTAACTCACTCATTTGTCTATTAAAACACGCTGCCTTGCTTGTGTTCATGTTGATTCTTGCCACACTTTACAAAAAGAATTCTTCCTCTACAGGCAGTGTGTTCCAGAATGACCTGAAAACATCTGTCCCAGGCATTCTCCAGGGCGATTTGTCCAGAGCTGTCTTTGCCACATTTGTACAGTCTCTTCTCGCTTTATGTCATTCGTATTGTGAAGTCCTATTTATACTGACACCTTTACGCTTTTGTTTATATTTACAACGGAAGTCTAAACGGCGACCTCTCTGAATAGCCTCTGTCTTCAGCTTAAAGGAGAGGGAGAAGGAGGGAGGCTGGAGGGTTGAGGTTTGGCCACCTGTCACTTGGGGCTCGGCAGCTTTGTCTTCAAAAAAGAACCCCAGATCCCGGTGTCAGCATCAAAACGAAGAAACAAAACCCACCAGAACTCCAGCCCACAGTTTTGATAGTATCCAGCCCTGGGTTCTCAGGGAGCCACCATCTAGACCAGCTCGGAGCTCTCACGCCGAGGGGCAATCTGGCTCTGGCTAGCTGGTAGATGGCCTTGCCCACGGCCCATCGGTCACTCCAACTCCAATGAATGGAAGGGAAGAAATGTGCATCAAGACCGCTTCCAGCTCCCGTGATCCCTCTCTCAGACACGCTCTGGGTTACACGACCACCACTCGCCAAGGTGGAAGGGTTCTAAAGACAGCATGTTGGCGGGAGGAAGCTTCCAGGTGTGCGGGGGGGACGAGAGGACTAGGAAGACAGATCTTAAGGATCCGTGATGAGGGTATGGTGTCCTCAACGAGGCAGAGGAGACGCCAAGCCCAATGACCACTGCTTCCTCCTGCTTTCCGGCCCAGAGAGGAATATGCTGCATCTTGGGGTTATTCAAGTAAAGCCTGGAAAATCCTCAGCTGGCGAACTGCTTCCCGCTGCATGAGTGATGGTGCAGTCGTATTTCCCAGGCTCAGGGAGACCAGGCAGGAAAACTACGATTTGGGCCCCTGCTGAGGGTGACTCTGGCTACACGTCCGGAGGCATGGCTGCTGTCACAGGTGCCAACTCACTTTTTTTCTTTTTTAATATTTTGAGAGAGAGAGAGAGAGAGAGAGAGAGAGAGAAAGCGTGCAGAGAAGGGGAGACAGAGAAGCCCAACCAGGCTCCGTGCCGTCCGCACAGAGCCCAACGCAGGGCTCCGACTCATGAACAGCGAGATCGTGACCCGAGCCGAAATCCAAGAGTCGGGCGCTTAACCGCCTGAGCCCCCCAATTCACTGTTAATTGCAAAGTGGAAGAGCCACGGTCTATAGGACACATGGGCAACAGATCACTCAGGACACCGCTCCAGAGCCCCTCCCAGGAGGAAAGGCTCATGCACTGAAGTAAACCGCAGGGATATGAAGATGTCCCAGTGCCGGCCGAGCCAGTGGGGGCCCACAATGCACCGGTGGCCCTGGCCATATGCCACCCTGTGTCCTTCTGCGAAGGTGCCCTCTCGCGCCCTCAGTCCCCCATCTCTCCCCTCCCCACTCCCTCAAGCACAATTCTGAGCCCCGTATCTTTGTGTTCGTAGGACGAGGACTTGAGCTTGTTCCTACAAAGAAGTGAACTGGTGCACTCCCGTAGGACCGCTGTGGCTCGGCCAGCAGCTCCCACAGCACAGATGTCAGAGCCGGAAAGCGTCTTGTGAAGTCAGGGTCCAACAAAGAACAGCCTCACCAAGGGAGCATCTGTCTTTGTTCTTGGACAGAAATAGATCCCATTCTGGCCCAGGGCCCACGGAAGAAGCAAGTCCCCCACCCCACTCCCCAGCACAATCAGAAAGGCAGGAGGCAGCGGCAAACAGCGGTCCTTGAAGACAGAGCTTGGCCGCAAAGAGGTCACCTGCGTCCGCTCCTCACGCACGGCAAGCAGCTCACAGAGTAACACGCTGGGGATTCGCCAACGTGAGTAAAGCCCGTTTTACGATTCAACTTCCTCATCAAAGATTGTAATTCCGTTGTATAGCTGTACCTGAAATAGACGTAATGCGTTTCTGCCATGGGCAAAAAAAAAAAAATTGCTATATCTGACATTCCTTTTCTTCTGGCAAGTGCTTTCTTAAAGTGTGCACAGCAATCACTGGGATTACAGTTTGGTTTTGTTTCTGGCTCTGAGATATTAAGGTAACTGCTTCGAACAGTGTAACTCAGTACCTATCAAATGCCCAAACCGTATCCGCAGTAGCTGATAGGACTGCAAAGTTAGGATTACGTGTCATTTTTCAGCAATGCGGAAAGCATTACCAAAAGAAGTAGTGAAATTCCAAAGGAATAAAAGAACAGGGGACACACACGACCGAAGGTAGTAATTATAAATCTAACTCCACGACCCCAGGCTTGGGATCTTCCACAGAGGTGGAAAATGAGGACAGCAAGCATCGTTTAAGGCAGCTTGGGGTTTACGAGTGAAGAAAATCAGCACGACTAGAGAATAAAAATCGAGATTTTTAGAAATGAGAACGATCAAGTCTTCATTTTCATGGCACAGTCGGGATGTTCAGGAGGCATGCCTCGTGAGCTGGGGCTTTCTTCCTGGCATACAAATCCCCTTGTTTTTTGTTTCGTTTCGTTTTAAATACGTGTATATATCTTTAACTTTTGTAGCCAGGTTTGAAATGGCTTAATTCTGCCACAAACACATTTCATCCACATCTCCAGGTGTAAATTCAAGCAGAGATTGGAACAGGTAGCAACAGGAGAGGCAAAAACCCAGTAGAACCTCTAAAATTTGTGTATCAAATTGCAGTGCAAGCCCCTGAAACTGCTCTCCTGTTGACCTCGGAAACAAACCTGCGAGGAAATGTTTAACTGATCTACCACGAGGGCAGTGTCCTGGGCTCTCATCTTTCATGTCAGGGAGGACACAACCAAAATGTTCGCACAAACGGGACATCTCTGCAGGGAGACACACATCCCGGCGTCTCCCAGGGCGGCCAAGTTCATGCCTCTTGTCTCGACATGAGTATTAATAGCTCCCATCTCTCCCCTCCCTGTACCCTGTTTGGATGGTCAATTATATGGTCACTTTACTTATAGGTCAGGATCCCCTTACAACAGTTCGACTTAGCTCTATCTCACCGTTGCATACTGAACCAGCTAAATGTCAGTTCTCTTTACGTTGGTGACAATTTCTCAGTAGTTCTGCTACCTCTCCTTGAACCAAAGTGAATTTCAAAGAAGTTGCAAATCTCTGGCTGATAGACTTCATACTTTGTCTTCGAGTTCAATGACCCCTATCAAGGATTTAGCTATATTAAAAATAGCCCTTTGTCCAGTCTATTCCTGGTTTTATTTTCTGGGGATACTGCGGTGAATACTTCATCCATATAAAAATCGCAATTTGGTCATTGCAGACATAAAGTTTCATTGAATTCCTGGGGCAACCACAAGACTGAGGGCTCAACTAACCATGCCTCACAAAGCCAGGGAGCACTTAGGTCAAAGTGAAGATGAACTTTGATATTTTCGTAGATGAACTACGATATTTTCATAAATAGGGAGACAATTTACGACTCTGCAAAATCATCTACAAGATGTTCTCCTTGTGACCTATTACTACTAGGCTCTCTCCAACAGAACAAAGATCTTTTCTGTTTTTTTTCTCCTGTTTTTCTTTTTAGTTTTTTAAAAATATGTATTTGAGAGAGAGAGAGAGAGAACACAAGCAGGGGGGGAGCAGTGAGAGAAGGAGACACAGAATTGGAAGCAGGCTCCAGGCTCCGAGCTGTCAGCACAGAGCCCGACACGGGGCTTGAACCCACAAGCTGTGAGATCACGACCTGAGCCGAAGTCGGCCGTTCAACCAACTCAGCCACCCAGGTGCCCTAGATCTTTTCTGTTTTAACCTGTGATGTGAGCCCACAATCTTCACTCTTGCCTCCAGCCAGGGCACCATTTCTCAACCCAAGGAGCCATCACACCTAACCTGGGCCAGCAAAAGACAATGAGTAACAGTGTAACTCCATTTTTGTCCACTGCTAAAATAACCAATGCGTGTACCCTATCGATGGCTGGTGGGAATGATAACCTTCTTGTAAGAAGTCATGTTGCAAGGATTGACTCTCCACGTGACATTCACCGTTTTCCCTCAGCGCCCGCCAACGTGGTGTTTAATACATTTACAAAGGCGCACAGCTCTCTAATAGTTGCCTTGGGAATCTACGCATCATCTAATTATGTCTTATGGTTATGTTTCTCTCTAACGTGACTGTATCTTATTTAACAGAAGTAAAGCTAAGACACAATGCAATGCATACAATCTGGTTTATGGTAGTTTTCAGAAGGAGGCAGTATATGAAGGGAAGCAAATAGAATTTTGAAAGGACTTCAGAAAATTCCATTTTGTGTCTTCAGCTGGTCCTGGCAGGCCACTTGCCTCATTCCTGGCTTCTTTCCCCAGCACTGTCTCTTGCAGTCCACACAGTATTGTCCCTCCCTCCTCACCCCCCCACTCACCCTTCAGTGAATGCTAATCCAGCTTTGATTTCCACTACTCTAGTGAACTGGCAGGAAGTTGTTTCTCTTAGTGTCTCCAAAGCCCTCCATGTTGCACACTAACCAAGGGGCACATTTCTGTCCTCGCCTTACCCTTTTGTCTCCCACCCCAGCAGACACACCTCTGCAGTCTCCTCTGTTGGAATCTTAAGGGTCTTCTCTCTTTTTATCAGCCTTTTCTTCCTAGGTGTGATCGGTCATTACTTCCCTCCAAATATTGCCTAGAGGCAGGCCAACTCCTCCCATGTCTTATTTGAGTCTGGGCCTCTTCTCTCAGTGCCATATGCATAGCGTTGCCATTATTGCCTGGACCTCTCCCGGGTACCCAGCTCCACAGGCAGAAACCTGCCCCTTCCCTCAGTCTTCTCATTATAGATGATGGTGTCAACATTAAACAGACTGCTCAGACAGCCCGGAGCACAGATAGCATCATGAATTCCCTAACCTCCCACCCCACCCGCAAATCAAATCCATCAGCAATTTTCTTTTATTTTGGATATTTTGGAAGCATTTCCCCTTCCTACCTGCACTGCCACCGCCTGCTTACAACACTTGAGTGGCTCGTCATGGCATCGAGAATAACGTGCCAACTCCTTACACCCGGGTTTTGGAGCCCTGCTGTCTGCTGTCACCCCTTCTGTGGCACCCACTCCAGCTTCCCATGTCCCATAATGAGCCATGCACCTTCCCTCCAAGCCCTTGGGAGATGCCTCTGGAACACACGCCCCCGCCCCCATTCTCTCTCACTCTCCTCCTCCCCTCCTGTTCACAGTTCATCAGGAGACCAGCCCCTTCTCATCCTTTCAACCCCATTGAGGTGTCAGCCCACAAGTGGTCTTCCTGCCTTAACTCCCTCTCCCGTGTCATCATCCCACATCCCAACACTCTATACATGTCCTCATACGGATACCCAAGTCGGAAAAGAGTGGGAGAGACGAAGTAGCAACAAGGAAGCAAGCAAACAAGGGAGACAATGAGCCCCGTGAGGCGTCGCGCCCCATCCCGTCTCCTGGGTCCCTGGTAGGTCGCTCCATGGTTAGCACACAGCAAGCATTCAGCGGTGTTTGCTGAAGGAATGCACACCTCATCCTCCTCATTCATCAACATAACCCCAATGCAGCTAGTGCCTCCCAGTGCCGTGGGCCACAAAGAAAGAGCAGAGTTAGTCTGGGAGAAGACAGCTCTCAGAAAGTAAAGAAGAAGCCGAGCAGACTGCCCAGCTTGTAAAATATCATTCATTCTTGCTGGAAACAAACAAACAAAAAAAAGAGCTATCTGCCTAACAATTTTAAGACCAAATCCCTCCATGTAAATGTTGATCAAATGCTCAAGGAAGAGTTGTGAGATCGAGCTTCCACCAAAGTTAGACCAACCAGGACAAGTTCACAGCACTGCCCCAAAGCAAGCCCTGAAATTCACTTTGAAGGAAGAAGCCATGCCGGCCGTGGGAGCGCAGCACAGGAGGTAAGCAGTTATCTCCCGATGTAATTACTTGATGTGAGTCAAACACAGAAGGCTTTGGGGATCACCGAAGGCAATTCAGTCGGTTGGGGTGCGTATTCTTTATACGTTTGTTATTCTGTTAGTTTACATTCTATTGTAGTTCGCTTCCCTCGAGATGCCTCTCTTCCTTGCTATAAATAACTCTGGTGTCTCTCGTCAGTTCAGGCTTCAGGCACAGATTGTTTGGACAGAAAAACAACAAAGATCTGTCCATGAATGCCACCGGCAGCTGGCTTAAGACTCACTCAATGGCTGATGGTCAGAGAGAGACAAGGGTCTGATGGTCAGAGAGAGGAGGTGTGATGTTTAGAGTAAGGAGGATCTGATGATCAGCACGTAAAGATCATGAGACTCACAATCCAAAAGAATAACTTTTAACAGTGGTAAAAATACAACTCTGTGTTAAAGGCTCATTATATATACCAGGCACACCCGGAATGCCTTATATTACCTCGTCACACCCCGTCCCCTGCGCCACACCACCTCGGATCAGTACGCAAACATGACAAATGCGAGCCCCTCTCAGCACGCTGGGGACGGGGTGGTGAAGTGTTCTGTGCTGGAGTGATCATTTCTACTCATTATTTCGGCTCCTCGGAGGTAATTACTTCAGGCCCACAGACACAGACACCTGAGAGAAGTGAGTCCAGTGTTTTCGGAAGCTGTGCCCATCGTTAGCTCTACGTGCAAATTTCAAAAGGGCCCTAAATGGGAAATAAGAAAAAGTGCTATTCCAGTTGAAAAGCATGGTCACACGTGGTTATTTTCAGTAATTACCACAATCGTGAGGAATGCCGTCGGTTGAACGGTCTCTGGTCTGGGATGATGGGCCATTTTAAAAAGCAGACAGCCCGAACACTCTGTATGCTGATGCTTTACATAGCTGATGCTGTAAACAGTAGATGCTGATATTTGATGTGGCGTCTCCAGGTAGAAAAAGAAGGTGTGGGAAGCCCGAGTCTGTGGTCTCTTCCACCAGCTCTCCCCGCCGACAGCAACAGGACGTACGTGCCCCTCCATGCATGTGGAACGTTCTCCAGGGTGGACCGTATGCGAGGCCACAAAACAAGTCTCAAGACATTTAAAAGATGAAAATCATACCAATATATTTCCTGATCACAGTGGAATGAATCTAGAAATCAGAAACAGGCAGAAAACTGAAAATTGACACAAATATACGGAAACGAAACAGCACACTAACAAATAAGAAGAAACCACATGGGAAATGACAAAATCCTTGGAGCTGAATGGAAATGAAAACACAACGTACCACAACTTAGGTGATGCAGCAAAAGCCACCCTTTGCTGTAAATGCCTATATTAAGAGAAAAGACCTCCAAATAATACCCTAACATCCCACCTTAAGAAGCTGGCAGGAGGAGAACAAACCACCCAAGGCAAGCAGGAGGAAGGACATAAAGGACAGAGCAGGAAGAAGAAAGTAGAAAAGCAATAAATTAACGAAGGTAAAGGTTGGTTCTCTGAAGATCAACAAAACCGACAGATCTCTATCTAGCTAGACTGACCATTACGAATTCTTCAGCGTGAATCTTTAATTCCAGGATGGGTTCCTTCAAGTTTCCATCAAATCAGGCTTTCTCCGCAGACTGGTGGTAATCAATTTAGAAAGTTATAAGGAGCTATTTATGTTAGTCTTACAAAGCACAGGGCTTTCTACCCATGGGGGATTTCCACCCTTACCCTTGACTCTTCAATCTTTAGCTCAGGGCACTATGTTTTAGGAAAAAAAAAAACCTTTAAAAATGACCACACAAAACACAGGATAGATAAGTAAGAAAGGAGAAATCTTAATGCAGAAGAATGCAGTGATATATGGCAAAAACCAAGTGTTTCCATAGCATAGAAAGCTGGAAAGCCACGGGAGCGTACAGCCAGCGTTCAGGTTGGAGAGTTAAAGCCATGACTCTTACAGAGTGATAATCTATTACAGGAATTAGACCTGCCCCATTTCTGGGTACAGATGGGGAAGTAAAGGTCTGTACAAGAGAGCTGCAGCATCTGGTGTGGCCTAGGGGTCTTTTCTGTAGAGAAGAGCCAAGCATTTGGTGGCCCTGGGGTCCCTGTTGGTCAGCGCGGCTGGCAGCCGGGAAGGGAGTTGGACACGGGTCAGGGAAGGCAACGTGAGGCCCCCCTGGTAGCTCCCCTTCTCTGTCACCACCTCCAACCGCTGTTTCCTTTCACCTCCTAAATCTCTCTCCACCCCACTTTCGGCCAATGCTGTCCCAGAACCATATATACTGGGAAGAAGGCTCTTGGAAATACCAACATCACAAGTTGATGCTGGAAAAATCCATCGCAGGTAAATTACCTAGTATTTCTGAGTCTCCCTCTCCTCACCTGTTGAAAGGGTTTGACATTACCTATCCCGGCATTGTGTCCACTGAGATAATATAAAATGAAGTTTCTACAGTTAGTTTTTATTTTAGAGAAATAAGAAACAATAGAGAATCGGTGTCCACACGTGTTGATGGATGTTACGAGATCGGATGAGGGACCCAGCAGAGACCCAGGTCTGCTCAGAGGGGCGGCACCAAAGCTTTCCAGCCTAGCGTGGGTTGTCTTTGAGGAGAACGTATTGAACACAGATTGGAAGAGTTTCGCCTTCTTTACGACTCTACAACGGCCCCTCCAGGCATGCCCACGTGTGCCCACCAATGGCACACACGTTTGTTTTGTATAAACACTGTCGGAGGGCCCAGATCCTGGCTGCCACGGACCACAGACATTTCCCTTCACCCAAGCCCAGCATTCATGGTGCCCTTGCTGTAGGCAACATTGTGGGTCCACGTGACCATCAAAATGCCAAAAGGCACGTGACCCCCTCCAGAAAAGGTGCATGACCCGCATGGCTCTGTTGCCCCGTCCTTTTATCTGAGGATCGCTGACCTTCAGGAAGGTGTTCGTATTTTACAAAAATGCCAGTGATCGTCTGGAAACAACAACATCCAGATTTCAAGGCGTATCTTGGGACTTTCCATTCCCTGCCAAAAATCAACGCATTGTCACCTTCCTGCCATCTCAGACATGAAGTTGAAGACACTTCACACGATATGCCACTTCAGATGTGAAAAAAGAAGGCATTCATAGCTGTCTGAAAAAACCACTTGTATTTCCTTGTTATTTATTCTAAACTTGCCACATCTCTTAAGAAGAGACATCTACCTGTGACGCGGGTGACACTAACAATCACTCACAGGTCTTTTTCTTTTTTTTCTTCCTTCTCTCAGCTTTCATACGACATCCCTGCAATTCAGACACAAGCATCTCCTCTTTGGTCCCATTATCTGTAGCCAGTTCAATCTTACCCAGATTGCTGTACTTCCCAGCAGGCATGATTACAGCAGGCTTAGCCCCTGAAGCGGAGCGATGAGTCACTGGTGTCACCCCTAGGCTCTGGTCCCAGAACCCAGTACTGGGCATTCTCGGCCACGCCACGTTCCTCCCCCAGAAACGCCAGGCATGGCTCTGCTCCCTATCTACTCACTTGCACTTTGCATATCTTAGCCAGCCTTCTCCCATCCACCCCAGCGTGCGGGTCAGGTTTAGCAAATGTCAGCGACCGTACGTTCACTAAAAGCAGCAGTCTCTAACGCGCACCTCTCCTAAGCTCAAGGTGACGTTCAGTTTGCAAAAATCATTACGATTCAGAGCAGCGAGCTGGCAGGTTCCAGGTCATGCTGGACAATGAAAAAAAGGGAAGTTTACAAGAGAAGCTAGAAGAGGGAGAGTAAAGAAACTTGATCTCATTTCCAGGAATCCACATTCTTTAAAGAAACTAGCAATGAAGGTAAGTCCAAAACCTACAGTCCTCTCTCGCCAAAGAAGAGACAAAGACACCAGAGTGCTGAGTATTATCAAACCACATATGAGAACACAAACCAAGAGCTGTAGTACTCAGACCTTTAAAAAACCTCCAAATAAGAAGTCAGAAAAAGACATTTCCTTAAAGGTAACATATGAGCCTCAAAGGTAAAAGCATGGCGTGCTGTGTATCCACGTCTCCGATAAATCGTTTTGAGTGACTAAGTCGTGACCATTATGTGAAACTGTGATGTTTACCAATGTGTTGTATTTTATGCAGTAACAGGATGTCTGCACAGGTCTAGTAAGGGAGATGCTTGGAATGAGAGGCCTAGGTTGAATTTCTGCTAGTCTCACAAAGCAGTCCTTTCAGTGCATATTTTTGGGTGAGCGTGTATTAATTCCCAGGGGCCCACCTCACTGCCACAAAAAGTGAAGGCGAGCGAAAAGAGGTCTTTTTGAGGCCTGAGAATCTTGGGGAGCACTGAGGATGCCCTATACTGACCCGTGTTGCAGATGGAGAAGGCTCAGGAATGAGGACCATCTGTGTCTGCCCTGGACCCAGTCAGAGCTTCGAATTTGTTTTGTTGAGGGGTGTCTGGATGGCTCATTTCAGTTGAGCACCAACTTCAGCTCAGGTCACGATCTCACGGTTTACGGGTTCGAGCCCCGCGTCGGGCTCTGTGCTGACAGCTCGGAGCCTGGAGCTGCTTCGGATTCTGTGTCTCCCTCTCCCTCTGCCTCTCAGAAAGAAACATTAAAAAAAAAAAAAGAATTTGTTTTGTTTTGTTTTCTAATTCTTATTATCTCATTTTCTTAGAATTGCTCTCTGAGTCCACCTTCTAGGAAAAGAGACAGGCCTTGGATAATCGTGGAATCTGATTCAACGAAAATTTGCCTGGATTAGTAAGTAAAGCAAAGGTCAAGGGAGGCGAATCAGAAATAATACAAGGAAAACTACTAGTCTGTAAAAAAGTGAAATGGTGAAGGGAGGTGGCGATGAAGGAACGTTTGAATCGTAGACACTGGAAACGTAATTCTCAGACATCTACTAAAGATCACGGCTCAGGATTTGTTTTACTGGGGAAAGTAAACCGCTTGCTTACTCACGTGTTGACATTCTGAAAGAATAAGCAAATCTAATCATAAATGAATCTCTTGAGGACAAACTTAACGGAGAAGTTTCTGTGGAGCAGGTTGAGGCCAGAACATAAATGCTTCCTGTCTCCTCAACAAGGAGGATATTCGGGGGCCCTGGTTTCTAAAGGCCAATCAGAATCAAATACTTTATTCTCCTGCAAACCAAAGTATCAGATACAAAGGTTTTTGTTTTTTTTTTTCCCAAGAAAGTCAATGTCCATCCATCCATTCAACTATTGTTTTATTCAATTCTCCTTTGAAGGAGAGAATGTACGTGAAGCGGAAGACAGTCCCAGACTGAAGAAGTTTTACGATCTGAGTAACTAACCAAAGGAGACACGTCTCATTTAGTGCACATACCATATGCCCGCAATAGCGGTCATGTGAAGAACGAACATCGAACGTTCTGCAAAACGTAAGGATTTGACCATCTGTCATGTAAACGCACACTTGGTTTTATATTGGATTTCACATCTAAGCTGCTCATAACCGGAGAGAGACCCTTTTCCTTCTGCGTAGCATCCGGGCTCTTGGGGAGGGTCACCTCACGCACTCATTATCAATCCATGGCGACAACAGTGTTACCATCCAACCCTCGGGAAAGTGCACTCGAGTCAGCCACACGGAGGTCACTATTTGAATGGCTGTGCACTCACACCAGCTCGTGTAGGTGTGCACTGGCCGTCTTACAAGTGAGAGGCCGAGGTTTAGTCAAAGTCAACCAACCAAACCCAAAGAGCTCACTCTCTCCAGGTTGTACGTACCCGAAAGCCACAGTTCCTCCCGCTGGAACTGACACATTCCAGCAAGTGTCTGCGGGAGCAAATGGCAGGATCCACAGTCCCCTTGAACGGTCTCAGTCACAGACCTCAGGCGCGGACCCCACCCACGGACGATCGAGATGCATGGCTGTTGAGCTCTGCAGCATTACCGCCCTGACTGATGGCCACAAACATTCCGGGCCACCCATCTGATGAGGGACATTGGAATAAAGTTCTTAAAACCTGTGGGGGTCACAAATAAACCTTAATGGTTTATGATTCGATTTATTCTTTCAGCTAAAGCCACAGGAGTACTTTGTCAAAGTTCATCATCGGCTGGCTTAGAGGTTCTTAATGGCTGTAAGCGGGACCCTACAATGAGGACTGAGAACGACGTGACTTCAGTTACACGGGCCATATGTATCACACCAAGTGCAGAACTTGCCTCCACATGCTGGGGGGCAGGGGCAGGCGGGTGGACAAGTCTTCCTGCCTGCGGTTGCCCTTGGGGATACAACATGCACCTGTCTTTAGTAACATCTGCCAACTGCAGAAGGGTCCGACGTCAAGAACCTCTGTGCTCCATGAAGCCTGGAGAAAAGGACAAGACCTCACGCCTCCTGACGTCAGCATGCCAGTGAGCTGGGCGACACAGCTACTGAGTTACTCCTTACCTCCTTCCACCAGCCGTGCCCACCCAGACCCCGCGGCTCCAGGCAAGCCTGTGCTGGAATCGGACGCCCGCCTCTTGGCCAGCGTTCGGCCCAAACACACACCCAGATGCTGCAGAAAGTCCGCGTAAGTGAGGGCAGACATTCCGGCAGCGACGAAAGCTACGGAAGCCTCCTGGGCACAGGTGGCAACACTGAGAAAAGAGGGAGTCTGTGGGATGGGTTCACTCTGATGACAGATGAACGGTGTGGCTGATAACGGACAGCGCCGTCCCCCACTCTCTGGGTTGCAGGCCGCCTGGGAGTCTGGTGGCGCACTAACTGGGGAGGGCGTGAGACGGCGTGGTGACTCCCCCCTGCTCAGGATCATAACACTCACAGGGAATTTTTGAAGTTCCCTGGGAAATAACCTCTGTGCCGTGCTCCCCTATTCCTCCTCCCTCCACCTCAATAATGGAATAGAAATTGCCTTTTTTATTGTGTCAGGCTCGAGATAGATGGTTTGGCTATAGATGGCTTTCCATGGTCTCACTTAATCTTTATAATATCCCTGTGACATAGGTTGGGTCCTGTTATCCCCACTCTGCAGATAAGAAAACCAGGACTCTTCTGAGTTTAAGTAACTAGCCCAAGGTAATTCAGCCAGTGAATGTCAGGGCCAGATAACCCCAAAGGGACGATTCTGCCATGGATAAGAGAGAGTCCGCCCTTGAACTAGACATTGGCATATGCTCGACGTCTGGTGGCCTGCCTGGGGCTGTGGTAGACGAGATTCTGGGTAGAAGTACCTTGTCACCGACCACAGAAAAGAGACGGTCTGACCTCCTCCTTCAGGAGCTCAATTCCGCAAAATATTCTTGCAGAGTATTAGGAGAAGACGATAAAGCCCGTGGCAACGTTTTCAAGACTCCTTTCAGCGGCTGTGAGTGCATTCCTTGCTACAGGCTTCCTAGGTGTCTTAGTCTACCCTTTGCTCAAAATGTAGCACTTGGCTCACGTTCACCAGGTACTAGGTCTCTGACAAAGCTGCCTGGCTGGCTGACGGGATCTGTGGCATAAATGTCGGTGACGGTCCTGTCACCACACTTGATAGGACACCTACTGTCCATTCCTTCAGACGTGATGGGCACCCGTCCACCTCCCCAGGCTTGCTGATGGGGAGGATTTCTGGAATAAAGGACAGATGAACGCGGGGAGGATTTCTGGAATAAAGGAAGGTGAGCTGGCAAGAATGGGTCCTCCGGGCCAGTCCCCGCCCATGCTGGCCTAAATGAAGTTTATTTCTTTTTATTCTTTTTGAAAAAGAGAGAGTGAGCAAGAGTATGAGCAGGGGAGGGGCAGAGAGAGAGAGAGAGAGAGAGAGAGAGAGAGAGAGAGAGAATCCCAAGCAGGCTCCACACTGTCAGTGCAGAGCCTGACTCGGGGCTCGATCTCATGACCCGTGAGATCATGACCTGAGCCGAAACCAAGAGCCAGATGCTTAACTGACTGAGCCACCAGGCACCCCCTAACCGAACTTTAAAAAAAAACATTTTTCCAAAGTTTAAAATGTGGGGCGCCTGGGTGGCTCAGTTGGTTAAGCCTCTGACATCGGCTCAGGTCATGATCTCACGGTTCGTGGGTTTGAGCCCCGCGTCGGGCTCTGTGCCGACAGCTGAGACCCTGGAGCCTGTTTCAGGTTCCCTCTCGCTCTTCTGTCCACTGCCTCCCCCCCACCCAACGCTGTCTCTCTCTCAAAACTAAATAAACATTTTAAAAAAGTTTAAAATGTGTGTTTCACCATTTCTGTCAAGGACAAGGATTCTGCCTTATACCTAAAAGTATTTTAACGATGTGGACAAATTATCCCCAATTACACAACCTGCCCTCACATCCACACGGCATCAATCTCGGAGCTACTCATAAGCCCCCGTCAGTACGCCACAAGTGGATTTTCTTTAGTTACATTCAGATGGGATTTTACGTCCACAATGAGGACAAAATAAAAACAGATCAGAAGAGACACCTAATTTCATCAACTAAATCATGCTCCCAAACAAAATTTAAAAAATACCTGCTTGTTTGTATTTTTATTATCCTCTCTGGCACCATCCAGGCTAGAAAAATAACTGGAATAAATATTTTCCATCAGGCACTGGCATTAATCACGATTCCCTCTGCCAGGTGCCTGCACGGTGTGGACACCCTCACAGGGGCTAACGTTTGCTGAGTGCTCACCGTGGGCCAGGCTCTCTCAGAAGAGCTGCGAGTCGGTTTTGTCGTCTGATTCTCATGACGTTCCTAGGAGCCGCACAGTCACTACCCCGTGTCACCAGGACGTACCCCGTGTCACCGTGAGGACGCAGAGACTCGGCGGGGATAAGGAGCTGAGCCATCAAGCTGTCCTGTCCTTTCAGCTCGGTTCGGCCTGGGCTACCGAAGGCCTCAATGCTCGTCGGAGCCCAGCTGAAAACACCGTGCTCCGCTCCACGCGGGTGACCACCCACACTTCTCGTAGAGCCCTGTGAGACCCTCGGGTCAACTAATGACCAAGCGGCAATCAACAACCGAAACGGGTAGGGGCTGAGTTCTGTGGTTCTCAGTCCTCTCTTCCCATGAGGGCTCTAGCAGCTCACTGTCTGTCTCCTTGTCCTGGTGTGAGCCCCCCGCCCCGGTGCGGGCGCTCCCACAGACCTCCTTCCCCCCCGAAGATGCCGACCTCTGAAGGGTCCCCTCTCCTTTCTCTGCCATCAAGCCATGCGCCTCCAAGGGCCTTACTCCTTCAGAGGTTCAATGTCCTCGGACGGGTGACGACGGGTGGTTAATGGATTGTTAATCAGACCAACTAATTCTTACGACCTCTCCCCTGCTAAGAATAATGTCCAACCACGGATAAAATGCGTGTATCAACTTTCAAATCTTTGTGGTCAACTTTAAAAAAAAAACTATGTTATTTAAAAATGCACAGGGGTTGGGGCGCCTGGGTGGCTCAGTCAGTTAAACGTCCAACTTCAGCTCAGGTCACGATCTCACACTCTGTGAGTTCGAGCCCCGCGTCGGGCTCTGTGCTGACCGCTCAGAGCCTGGAGCCTGTTTCAGATTCTGTGTCTCCCTCTCTCTGACCCTCCCCTGCTCATGCTCTGTCTCTCTCTGTCTCAAAAATAAATAAAAACATTTAGAAAAATGCACAGGGGTGCCTGGGTGGCTCAGTCAATTAAGCGTCCGACTGTTGATTTCAGCCCAGGTCATGATCTCATGATCAGGTATGGGATCAAGCCCCGAGTCAGGCTCTGCACTGACAGCACAGAGCCTGTTTGGGATTCTCTCTCTCCCCTTCTCTCTCTCTCTTTTTCTCTCTCTCTGCCTAAAAATAAAGTTTTTTAAAAAATAAATAAAACTATGCCTTTAAAAAAATTAAAGTAAATAAAAAAAAATAAAAATGTGTAGAGTATAATCGTCAGGTACCCAGCATCCAGACTTACATAATTGTTACTCGTTTTCCACATCATTTCTGTATCTGGTTTAAAAATTATTTCAAGTAAATACAAACGTGAGGACAGTTTACCTGTAAACAATTTAGGGTGCATCTTCTAAAAAAATCTGAGTGTTGGGCAACTCTTAAGAATGGAGGCCTCAGGGGGCACCTGGGTTGTTATTCAGCTTCTGACGTCAGCTCAGGTCATGATCTCAAGGTTCATGAGTTTGAGCCCCACATTGGGCTCTCTGCTGTCAGCACGGAACCTGCTTGGGATTCTCGGTCTCCCCCTCTCTCTAACCCTCCCCCACTTGTGTGTGCACGCTCTCTCTCTCTCAAAAACAAATAAACTTTAAAAAACAATTTTATAAAAAAGAATGGAGGGGCGCCTGGGTGGCTCAGTCGGTTGAGCGTCCGACTTCAGCTCAGGTCACGATCTCGCAATCCGTGAGTTCGAGCCCCATGTCGGGCTCTGGGCTGACGGCTCAGAGCTTAGAGCCTGCTTCTGATTCTGTGTCTCCCTCTCTCTCTGCCCTTCCCCCGTTCATGCTCTGTCTCTCTCTGTCTCAAAAATAAATAAATGTTAAAAAAATTTAAATAAATAAAATAAAATAAAATAAAATAAAATAAAATAAAATAAAAAGAATGGAGACCTCAAGCCCTGGATATTTTCCTACGTCACTAATTAGAAACATCTCATGCTTTTTAAACGACAAATGTAATTTCCTCATGTTGTCCCAGTCCCTCTGATAACTTCCCTCGTTGTTCAGAAACGGCTCATGGAGCTGGCCTGGGTCCACGAAGGAGGTACCCTGGGCTCACGAGCTGCCCGTGGCGGTTACATGTGCTCTAACGTATGATGCACCCACCCCAGCGGTGCCCCTGCCCCACCGCACATTGCGGCCTGTTGGAAGGAATAGGACAGCTGTCCCCTGTCCCCACCCCCAGACTTTTTGAGTGATCTCCTCTGGCCCCCACACACTAGACTCTCTGTCCTGTTATTTCCTATGAGCTGAGGGCAGGACCTAAGAGTCTGATGCGGTTCAGACTAAACACTCCTGTAGTTCTTCACAGGTGAGGCTGGGCACTCAGGCAAGTGCCTGTGTGTTCCGTCCTTGGGGGTGCGGAGACGGATGGCCGGGTCAGGCAGCAACAGCCAGCTCTCTCTGGTGCGGCCACGTCCCTCTGCGTGCAGCCACCAGGCAGTCCCGGAGTGGTACGTGAGCACACGTAAATACCCCGATCTAACTGTTTCCCGTCCATTCGTGACACTGGCCTAAATCAGGTACTTTAGTAAAGGCACCTACATCGTCCGTGCAAGGAAACGGGTTCGGAGAGGACGACGGCCAAGAGGCGAATGCGCATCAAGCAGACCGGGCTGCAGGGTGGGACACCTGCCCATCCGTTGCTCAAGCCCTGGCCCGGAGATGACCCCGAGTGTCCGGAAGAGGGGGACGCGCCACCCTTTGGTCTCGCGAATCTGCCGGCCCGCTGCGCACAGGGGCAGAGCTATATCAAGGTGCCCCTTCGTGCACTGGGGTGAATGCATTTCTTTATTTTCATTTTCCGTTCCTTCCCCAGCCCTCATGAATTATTTATGTGTTATTAAACTCAACTGAATGAGATTTCAAAGGCAATGGAAACGGCTGAAGTTCAAATGAAATCAAATTCCCACCTTGAGCTCCGGGGGGCTCATCTCGGAGACTCAGCCCGCTTTGGAGAAGGGCCCAACGGTGGGTTTTCTGGGCCTGAATCTGAGATGTCAGCGAGCGCTGAAGGCCAGGTCCACGGCCGGTGACCGTAGCACAGGTGATCGACAGAGCCTTGGAGCATCTCCCCTCCGGTGCCCAGGACCACCAGGCTGCCCGCCTCAGGGCCAAATGCCAAAGACACAGCCCCCCTTCCTCACACGCCCTCAGATGGGTGCGCCAGTTTCCACATCCAGGGCTCCCCTTCTCCGGTGCTCTGCTCACGGACTCTCCTCTCCCTGGGTGACCGGCTGGCTCCATATCACCCTGTGGTCTCCGCTCCAGCATCACCTTCTCAGAGCAGAGCCCTTCCCTGACCGCCCAGCCAAGGCCACCTGACCTGACAGCCACTCTTCAAGGGTCTCCTACAGGTCAACATCGTTTGGTTATTATGTTTCTCAATTAGCACCTCTTACTGCCACTAACATGTACCGAATGGCTGACTACCGAATCCCCAGCACCCAGCCCACCACAGGGGACACAGCAGGGTCCAGCCATCCATGGAAAGGACCCCACAAAAAAATTTGTTTAAATAAATTTAAAAAAAAAACTTTAAAAGGAAAGTACTGCGGGACCTCTGGGTGGCTCAGTTGGTTAAGTCTCTGACTCTTGACTTTGGCTCAGGTCATGATCTCATGGTTCGTGAGATCAAGCACTGCGTCAGGCTCTGTGCTGACAGTGAGGGAGCCTGCTTGGGATTCTCTCTCTCTCTCTCTCTCTCAAAATAAATTTAAAACCTTTAAAGAAAAAAGGAAGGGACCTCAAACTTTAAGAGTTCTGTCAGGGCACCTGGGTGGTTCAGTCAGTTAAGCGGCCGACTTCAGCTCAGGTCACAATCTCGCAGTTCGTGGGTTCAAGCCCCGTGTCGGGCTCTATGCTGACAGCTCAGGGCCTGGAGCCTGCTTTGGATTCTGTGTCTCCCCCTCTCTGTCCCTCCCCTGCTTGTGCTCTGTCTCTCTAAAATAAATAAACGTTAAAAAAAAATTTAAAAAAAGGGTTCTGTCAGTGGCTGACGTGAGTACATCATTCAGGGTTTGAGCCTCACAACCAGTGCTAGGAGGTGGCCAGAGCAAGTATCCATGCTTCTGGGTTTTCTGTTTTTCCCTCTGTGACAATTATTGCAATTTCAAATATATGTGTTAACTGTGTTTGCATGACCCTGGCACAAGAACATAAATCCTATCTGTTCTGCTCAGCCCTGCAAAGTCACCATCTCCCAGCATGTCCACCAAGGAAACAATGCCCCTCGGGCCAGAGTGAGCGGCTAGAAATACAGAGAGAACAGACATGGCCTCTCTGTTCCTGTTCGAAAGGAACCGAGCCCCTCACAAGGAAGACTGGAAGGCAAGAAAAAAAAACAAAACACGAGTTTTACAGAAACAGTCCTTTCGGAATGGTTTTCTGGAAGCAAAGAAGGAAGGAACTAATGGGGCCTGGGGAACGCACGATGTTTTCGGAAAGAAATGACCTCGAGTAGGTCTCCAGGGTGGGTGGGCCCAGAGCGAGAAATCCCCATCTCGCTTCCTTATGAGGCGGTGGAAACCAGAAGCTCTGGGAGCCGGGTGAGTTCGGGGGGTTTGCACCAGGTGATGGGTTACAGCTGGATCTTCAGCGCACGCGGGCAAGAGTCACAGCCATATACCCAACAGCTTGTTGAGCTGTGACTCACAGTGCGGACTTATCCCGAAGACTGAGCTGTTGAATATGACGGGACCAGCAGACCTGAAACTGGGATGTTATGGGGAGGTGGCCACTGGACTGGTGCAGGAGGGCCGAGAGCCGCCCCTGGCCGGGCCCCTGGTCACACAGAATCGGAGGTGAGGCTCCGCAATGAACAGCTTGGCCAAGACTGGGAACCCCAGAGTCAGATGCTCCTTTGACTGGAACCCTTTCCTCTTGAGCCTGTGGCCCCTCCTCCACGTCAACGATCCCACCAAACAAGGGAAAGGCGATGAGCCGACACCACGCCTCAGCTCTCCACCCGCCTTCTTACATGTACGTGCTCCTGACATCCCAGACCATCGGCCAGAGAGGCGGGGAGAAGAGCACTTGGTCTTACTTTGAATGTTTATGCCTGTTCTTGGGGCTCTGTTTTGAAGGGATTATTCACAGGTTAAGAGCTGTAGAGCCCAGATCCGGAGAGGTGAGTGAAAGCTGACAGGGCCCTCAGGAAAGTCCCAAGCGTGTCCCATGTCCAGCCACCGGATAAATTCATGGCGGCAGGCTGTTTTGAGAAGTCACAGGAGCTTTAAAATATGCATATCGTGCCTTCTTAGTCATCAGAACACATTCGCCTGTGCTACTGAAGCAAGCTCTGCTCTGGGCATCGCACCTGACTTTGACAGAGTGTGGAAGGAAGGGCTCATTAGTCCTCCCCAGCCATACATCACGCGCGTCCAATTTTCCAGCCACTGACAAATGATCTTCATAAAATATGACTAAATTGTCTAGGAAGCAAAATTTCTCAAGGTCTAGCCAAAAACACATCAAGAAAGCACACCCCGTCACCCCTCCAGCCAGGTGTAGTTCCTGGTGGTCATCCATCAGGGGGGAGCAACGCATCTCCATGCTGAGTGGGGGGGCCCGGGGAAGGCAAGGCGACATGTGACCCCTACAGCCACACGGACGTGTAGATGCCAACGCAGAGACAAAGGGTCTGACGTGCTGGGCAGTCGACAACGTGAAACCCGAGAGGGTGGGGCTCGAGCAGGGGAGCTCAGCACACCCAGGAGAGGCGCAGGATGGTTAAACCCCCAGTGTGGTGATCGTTTCCCCTGTGCGGCCCATTAGGTCCTCGTGCAAATGTTCACCGAGTGAATGAGTGAAGAAATGAACGAATGGGCACGTGGAAAGGCGCGAGCAAAGGCATTCAAACTCTTCACACGCAGCTCCTGTGCAAAGTCCTAATGACAGATACAATGGAATGTTCCGACCGCACGTTTCTGGCCATTGCTGTTGACCAACAACCGTAACCGCTTCTCCGCTAGGCTTTCCCCCTTCTGCTCCCACATGCTGCCTTCCAAGAGTTTCTTTGCTCGACCCTTCCCCTTTCATCGTCTGGGACTGAACACAGGTATATCGGAAGCGAGAAGGAAGGGCGGGAGGGGAGAGGGAAGAAGGCAAAAAGAATGAAATTGCAAATAGTCACTGAGTGCTAGCTGCGTGCTAACCCAGTAATAAGCCGTCCCTTCTGCTGGGATCCTCCTGGACCGCACAGAAGACGCACACACAGTGTCACGTGTTGTAATAGAAGCTAGCACAGGAAGCTGCTGGAGCACTCAGGACACGCACTTCACCCGAATTCGAGGTGCCAGACGGAGCTTTCCAGAAAGGGACGTCCCAGCCAGACCTGAAGGACGGGCAGAATGTCCCTGTGACGGGAGCAGGGTGGGGGGGTGGGGGGTTGAGCTACAGGGGGTCAGAGGACGGCGGGCGAGGCAGCAGAGGTAAGCACTCAGGCAGCCGAAGCCACAGCGTGACGACATGAGCTATCGGACGGATGGCTCGAGTGCCACAGACTCACGGGAGACACCCCTCCCGGGTCCGGGGGGGTAGGGCGCAAGGCAGACAGGTCATGAGCCGTGTTATCGGTGGTGTGCGATGAAAACTCAGCAGGCATCTTGTCCACAGTGAGTGGAGACGGGGGAACATCCATTCCAGAGACAGCAGATATCCGATGGCTGGTCTCCTCGCGGCTCTGGAGTTAACGGCTGAGTGTGGGGCGTGGGGGGGGGGGGGCTGGCAGGGGACACGGGGACCCCTCTGGGGAATGTGACGTGGACTCTGTCACCAAGGAGGGTCCCCTGGAAGTCTAGTCTAACTGACACTCCCTGAAGTCCAGAACTCACCCATGCACTGGAATCCCCAGTAGTGTCTGAAGCTTTGCAGTCCCAAAGCTAACCCTGAACCCAGTGCTCCCGCAGGGAGGAAGAGAGGAAGAGAGAGCGAGAGGGAGAGGGAGAGGGAGAGCGAGATCCCATCTCAAAACACAGCAACTCCATGCTTCCCGGGGCTCAGCCCAAACCCTGACTCCTGTCTTCCCTTACAGCCCACACCTAGCGGGTCAGCAAACCCTGCCAACCCTGCACACTCCTCAGGACATCCACTGCCAAAACCCTGGTGAAGTCGCCACCAAGCCTTCCTAGATTCGCGCGACAGCTTCTTCACCAATCACCCTTCTCACAGAGTCCCAGAAGGATCCTAGCAAACACTGGTCAATTTATACGCCTTTTCCCTCACACCCGTCAGCAGCTGGCCGGTTCACTCGGGTTAAAGCCAAATCCCTGACATAATGGCCAAAAAAGCATCACCCGGGCAGCTTCGACCTCATGTCCCTGAGCTCCCTCAAACCACAGTGGACTCCCTCATGCTCTTGTACAAACCAGGCTTCGCCTGCCTCAGGACCTTTGCACTTTCTCTCCTCTGTTCCCAAATGGTCTTCTCTCAGTCAACCCATGGTTCACTCCCTTACTTCATTCAGTACTTGGGCAAATGTCAACTCCTTAGTGTGACTTCCCTGGCCACAATTTTTATAATTTTAAGCCACCCCCCTCAAAAAAAAACCCGTCTATATTCTTTCCCTATTTCTTCCCTTGGAATTCATCATCCGATAATCTACAACACTGTTTAATGATTCATTATTTTTATTTTTGTTTATTTATTTCGGTTTCCACCTGTTAGAATGCAAGCACGGTGAAGGCAAAGGATTTTTGTTGTTCACCTGCTGTAGCCAAAGTGGTTAACATGGGATGTGGAGCCTGGCACGTATCTGGATCTCAACATTTCCTGACTAATAAATGGCTTATGAGCAACATCTTCAGTTTTATTTCCTGTCAGTTGATCTTGCTGTAATTCCTAGACAGCCAGGGTAACGGAGACGATCAGCTCCCATTCTCCCGAGTCAAACGAGCCCCTCCCCTCAGTGACATAAACTTCCATTCTCATTTCACTGAATTCACACTTTTCCTCTGCAAACTGTGTGCTCATGTTTTGCCATTCTCCCTAAAAGCCACAGATCTTGCAACTCTCTCCGTACATCAGAACAGTGATGTGACTGTCCGCAAAGCCAGTCTAGAGGCTGTTTACGGTTTCTGTCTGCACGGCCAGCCTGGCGTGATTTGCTTGTGGAGCCCAGGAGCTTTGATGGGGCCAGAACGAGTCGAGTCTGGAGGCGTGCTTTCTTTGCACAAGTGTCATTACGACCCCTGCCAGGAAAGGCTGAAGATCTCTGTATCGCTGCTGAAGGAAGCAGCCGTATTGGTGGATCCCCGACAGGGGCGTCCCTCCCCTCCTTCTCCAGCTGGACCGTGACGTACTGCTGAGCTATGGGAATCCGCTGTCCTCCTAGTGTCACGAAGAGGGAGGACGACTCACGCTGTGGCAAGCTGAGGCCCCAGCAAGATGCAGGAGGGGTCCCCAGAGCCTGTCTCCAGGACATGGTGCACTAAGGAGGCCTTGGTCTGTGTGCTCCTCTCCTTACAAGCCCACACATGGCAGCACCTCCAATGACTGGCTTCAACACCAGTCCCACTTAGGTGAACCTCCCGAAACTCTGTGGTGATTTTAAACATGTGACTGGGGCACCTGGGTGGCTCAGCTGGTTAAACATCCAACTCTCCTTTTTTTTTTGTAATTTTTTTTAAACGTTTATTTATTTTTGAGACAGAGAGAGACAGAGCGTGAACAGGGGAGGGGCAGAGAGAGAGGGAGACTGAGAATCCGAAACAGGCTCCAGGCTCTGAGCTGTCAGCACAGAGCCCGACGCGGGGCTCGAACTCACAGACCGCGAGATCATGACCTGAGCTGAAGCCAGACACTTAACCAACTGAGCCACCCAGGCGCCCCTTTTTAAGTGTTTTTAACGTTTATTTATTATTGAGAGACAGAGCGTGAACAGGGGAGGGGCAGAGAGAGAAGGAGACACAGAATCCGAAACAGGCTCCAGGCTCCGAGCTGTCAGCCCAGAGCCCGACGCGGGGCTCGAACCCATAAGCCGTGAGATCGTGACCTGAGCCAACATCAGACTCTTAACCGACTGAGCCACCCGGGCGCCCCGTTAATGGTGCATTTTAAGTGCATCATGATTCCGTTAACGATCATCCAGGATACAGAGGAATTTTACTGATACGCCGACCAAAGTTTGACATTTCAAAGTTCCCGGGACACGCGCTGTGTCCGAAGCATCACGCTGGGCACCCGGGAGCTCCAAGCTGAACGTGCAGACCTGGCCGGGCCCTGAACGTGCTTACCATCCAGTAAGGAGCAGAGGTGTGCCCCTGCACGCGGGGATTTCGAGTAAGTGACTGTGGCTCCTGCCCCTGCTTTTGTTGGGGACATGGCCGCTTCTCCCAGGTGGGACACCAACAGCAGCCCGTTCGTGCAGGTGGCGGGCAGGGAGACCCCGAGAGGGCTGGCAGGGGTCAGAGCAGCCGGCCGCCGTGGGCACTGACGGGGTGGATCCAGTGCGCCCAGGCTCACGCGAAGCGGGCGAGGCTGGGTGAGTGGGCCTGGACCAACCAGGGAAGCGAGCGGAGAGGACCACGTCACCAGGAAAACTGACCGGGCGCTAAGGAGCCAGCAGGGGAAGGCCTGGTGCTGCCACCACCTCAACCTAAGGAGGCAGCTTGCTATAAACACGCGACACAGCCATCGATCTCCGCCCTCAGAGTGGACCTGCTTCCCAAGCCACTCTTGCGCCGTGACCGTTAACATCTAATACCTGTGTGTGCGTTTTAAACTAACATATGTTGCATGTTTGGTGACGTTGTGATAAACGTAAGTGATGCTGTAATCAGAGCCCCTCAGAGACTGCCAATATACGAGAGTCACTATATTAATTTCTCCTAATATTCTTTACTCATGATTTGCAACATTTGGACTTTCTAGCTTTAGATTTTATTTCCCCACTATTTCCGCTTACGGTTGGAATACAGAAGCTTTCTTAGACAATAAAAACTTCTTCCAAAATAGGATTCTAGCGATGACGCGGTATTTCGTTATGTGCACTTGGTACCAACACCAAAAGCTACGGTATTTTGCTTTATACTCCAAGAAGCCAAACAGGATGGCCTCACCGCATCTCACCCACATTAACAATTTCATTTTCTCCAGCTTGCTTAATTGATACACAATTATTCTTAGATAAATACTCATGTCGGTATTCAGTGCTTCTCATTTTCCAGAACCGGAATTAGTGGGCTGGCAATTAGAGAACTTTATCAATTAGCTCGTGCCTCTGAGGAATGCTTTTTATCTCTAAAAGGGGATATGGAATTATTTACAACTTTTCACTAAAACGCACGCGCTGAGTTGATTTCGTGGCGTACAAATCTTCGTGCGCATAAAACGGCCCAGCGAGGACTTGGCCGAAATCCCACACTCTTTCCACTGCCCCCCTGCCTCCTTGTCCAATTAACGTGCGTCACTGTAGGTCTTGTAAGAGGTATTACCCATCACCCCTTGCGTCAGTGCACCCCCAGCCACAACCGCTAAGCACAGCTGCAAGCAACCTCCCAGAGGGCTCCGCATCCCTCACTGACTCCCGGGGTCTCATCCACAGCCACTCACCTGGGCATCGGCCCCTGGGGTGCGGGGGTTGCACCCTAGAGAGAATCGTGGGTCGACACGCCCAGTGTCCCTTGGAAATCTGCTTCTACACACTCCGCTCCCAGCCATGTCCCTTCTCTGCTGAACACAGGCCTGTCGCTGTGGCCAGCCCTTCAGATGGCACCAGATGGGTCCCAAGAAAAAAGGTAGGACCAGAGCCATGCATCCCCAGAGGGGTCTTGGGGACCAGAAAAGACTTGGTGAAGAACGCTTCTTTCCCTTCGAAACACCGCCTCCTGTGGAGTCGGGGACCTCTTGGGAGAGCAGGTGAGCACTCACTTCTGCTGCTTTTCTACCCGATCATTTAATCAGGACTGACTCTGAACTGGGGGAAAACTATTTAAGAACCAAGAGCTTGCTCTTTCATTGGGTTCTAACAGGTGCGCATACCTCCAGGTGCAGAGATCCACAATGGACGGGCAGGTGAGCCCCTCACTCAGGACGTGTTCTCTCAGTCTCCCTCTGAGCTGTCACCGAAAGCCATGCAGGGGTCATCCACCTCTGCATTCGCATGTCCCTGCCACGTGCTCAGGTACCCATGGCACATCCCAGCCCCTTGAGAAGCTTGCCGTGGACCTGGGATCCGGACGGCTGCCCCACTGTTCCTGACTCGGACGTGTGATGCAAGCATCTGGGCCTCAGTTTCCTCACCCGCAGACTCGTAGAGACTGAGCATCACCTCAGTTAGCGCCACGCCCGACACACGAAACCCATCCTCCGGCTCGTGTGGAGTGAGACTGCCTCACAGACCAACCCCAGCAGGGAGGCCCTGCACCAGCTCCCTCTCACCAGTACTGAGCCTCCCACAGAACGGATTCAAACAGGAGATGACCTTTAAGTCTGGAAGATGCAGGCAGGGCAGCAGGAGCGAAGGCTGAAAAGGACGGCGAGGGCAAGTGAGCGACCCTCTTTGGGGGAGCAAGGGCATCTTGGGAAGCAGGGAGGGCCCGTCTTGAGCACAGGCTCTGAGGGGCGTCCCGCCAACAAGGAGGGCACTGGCTCCCTGGCCCACACACATGGCCACGGGGCCACGGCGGCCACACGTCCCGGGGCAGGCCGCACGGGAACACCGCCGACCCCGGAAGACGACCTTGAGACGAGATCCTCAAACAGCCGCTCCCCAAGGAAGCAAAGCCAGGATTCTGTGCCCTCCCCAGCTCTGCCAACTCCCCTTGGCCTCCCGCGTTCCCCACGCCCATGAGATCATTATAAAAATCATCCACAGCATGGAGCCCAAATCCTGGCTATCACACAACACGAGCAGAAGCACGCAGCATTCCGAAGAACTGAACGGAGCCTCACGCACTGTACGACGTTACATCGAGCCAGCAGAACACTCCAGGGCCGACATCGCTTCTGTCACAAAGTCACCTGTCCTGCTGCAGGGGAGCAGTCTGGCTGAGCTGCATGTGGACAGGAAGCCCTCCCCCCAAATCAGTGTTCCTGGATTTCATCCTAAAGCATCCCCAGGAACAGACCCAGAGAATGAGCCTGCATCTGTTATGATGCAAACAGCCTACTGCACAAGGACAATTCTCTAAGGGGATTGCACACACACAAAACACACACACACACACACACACACACACACACACAGTATTACAAATACACATACATTATTATTTGTAACCATTCTGTGTCTTTAACATTGTCATCCCTGGAATCTCCTTTTCCAGACTTAGAAACTGCTCAGGAAAAACTCACTCTTATGCCAACAGGGGTAAAAGCAACGGCCTTCACCACAACGTAAAGGATGAGTTCCTATGAAGCACAGTGCAGTGGGAAAACCGGGGCTGGGGGCCAGGAGGAACCCGGCTGTGTGAACTTTGGAAAGTGGCCTGGGCCACCGTTTCCTCCTCGCTAAAATAAGGAGATTGAACTTTAGTCTGTGCCTTCGTTTTTCTATCGGCCTCACTCCTACAGTGACTAACTTTGGAAGAGAAATTATAGGGCGCAGACTGAAGGGATTAGCTGGGACAGGGAAGTACATTGGCTGCCACGGAGGTGCCACAGTCCCAACGGACTGTGTGCGTGTATGTGTGTGTGTGTGTGTGTGTGTGTGTGCGCTCCAGAGGTGACAGTGGCACTCGTCATGACAACCCACACAGTAAAACTGGAAAGACACGCAGAAGACCAGCATAGCTCATTAGCTCCTGTACTGGTGACGCACATGCGTATGTTTGTGGCGTGCCAGCTAATGGAAGCGAAGGGGAAACAAAGTCAGAAAATCGCCGTGCGGCCACCATGATCATATTCAACTCAGGCAAGAATCAAGAAGGTGCCAAAACTAGGGGGGTGAAGATGAAAAGAGGCAAAGATGTTAATACGGCCTCCAAGGATTTCCACACAATGGAAATCTCTTAATTCCAAAGAACCCACGGCAACTTCCCAATAGCAAACCTCAACGACATGTTGAACTGGCAGCGTTTCCGTGGGCTTCTGGCTAAAATTCTCCCTGTGAGGAAACATCGGGCAAATCACACTGACGGACAGTGCGCAGAAAAACTGTTCTGTAACTCCTCAAAGATGTAAAGGTCATAAAAGGTGAAGAAAGATGGAGCAAATGTTCCAGTTGAGAGGAGATTAAAGAGATATAACCCCTCAGTACAGCGGCGATCCCGGAAGAGGGGTAACAAATGACCCGTGAAAGATCCCTCCCCCCGCCACAACACTCGACATCAGAAGGTTGATTGTGCATTATGTGATAATATCATATCGGCTGTAAATATCCTGACTTTGACAACTGGACTGTGCCTTCCTAAGAAAGTGCCCTTTTCGTCGCAAAATATACACTCAAGGATTTACGGTAAAAGGGCATGCTTCCCACACCTACTTCTCAAACCACTGGGTAAAAAGATTTCCATCACACATACGCACATTCACAGAGAGAAGAGTAAAGTCGACGGAGCGAAGTCTAAACAATCAGTAAATTCGGTAAAGGATGTGAGAAACTCTTTGTACTATTTTCGCAACTGTTCTATAAACTTGAAATTCTCTCAAAATAAAAAGCTACCTACCACGCAAAGGCGGGTGTGCGGGTGGACACGTGCGGTATTTGCGGGGACACCTTTCCCCACAAGCGTGACCCCCACCCTTTATTCTGTGTTGTGGACGAGTAAGTCCAGTGCCCTGAGAATCACTGAGAACCATCAAGGGTGAGTCCCTCGATCCATCCACCATGGCGTCAACATGTCCCAGCTGGAACCTGACCTGAGCTTTCTGTACAAGCCTGCCTTTTCTGAACACGGCTTCAGACCCCTCGTAAAACTGCCCAAACGGGAGGGAGACGTCAAAATCCCCTCTTGCCGATCCAGTCTCCTCACCTGCTAGATTGTGATGGTCACACTTGACCGCAGCAGGAACACGGTTTCCAGAGGCCATGTGGCAAGGATGGAGAACAAGTGTCGGCGAGGGACGTAGCAGGTGGTACTCTGGCGGCACTCTACCATTCCCTCGGGGACCTCCCTGCCCCTGCGGGCTCCCCCTCCTCCCTGTGGGGCCTCCCCTGTGACACAGTTGACCCCTTTAAGTAAGATGCTGGGAGCGGCTTTCAGAACATTTCTGACAGACACAGTGCACAGAGCGGGCTCTCTGGTGCCCACAAGCTGGGGAACACCCTCTCTTCCTGCAGGGAAGAGGGACAGAAATTCTTCCTCCACCAGAGCAATAGCTAAACCGTGGAGCATCAGTTATGAGGCATGGGTCCCGAAGCAAGCGTCAGATTGGAGTCAAAGAAGGTAAGGCCAGACTGAGATTTAACCAGGAGGCCCGGTGGAATTTCTGGAGGTTTCCCAGCAGGGCAGTGAGAGGCTCCCACTGGTCACTCACACTCTGCATTGCTTGAGATCCCCCCCCAGCTGGCTCAGCTCTCCAGGACCCCAGGGGCCGCCCAATAAATGCTACTGAATTGCACAGAACTGAAGTTAAAGTAGCCCCACAAACTGTCCCACTTATTCAAAGCTCTAAACTAACATGGAAAAAGCTTAAGGAGGCGCCGTAACTTAAGAGAAGACGAACAAAAGCCAAGCACTGCGCTTTTTAGCCTGCTGGTCTTACCTGGGGTGCCGGTGGCCCCAGCAACCCACTTAACAACTCCTCCTCGCCGGAAAAATCGGAAACAGCAGTTCCAACCTCTGTGAGGGGCAGTGTGGACAGGTGGTTGTTTCTTTTTTGGGGTTTTTCTTTTTCTTTTAAGGTACAGGAAAAAAATACACTCTTTGATACACAGGGATCTACATTTAAAAAGAAACACTTTCAAGGTATATTCCTATGATACGCAATACAGATCTCAATAAAACCTTAGATGTCGCGTATTCCCTATTCATTAAATACAAGGGGATTTAAACATTTCAACGTCATCTGGTGTGTTTGGCCTTTGTTTATAGAGCAACGGGGTGCACGTGATCTCACGGGCTCACCATCCGGGTTCGCAGCTCTGTGTCAGCACTGCCTGCCTCAGGCGCCCTCCTCCCCACCGGCGACGAGGGTCCTGGCAGCAAAAACCAGGCCAGGTGGAGCCTACCTGACTACTCTGTACCCAGGAGCTTTCTCCAGGCGAGAATCCACATAGCACCGACTTCCCCCAGGTTCATGGCCCCGGGCCCGGAAGAAGCTGAGGAAGAGAAGACTCCAGAAGCTTTCTTGACTCATCATCACGGGCATTAGAGTGGAGGGAAGGAAGCAGAAGAAGGTGAAGTTGCCTTCCTTATAAGATTTAGAAGCAAACGCTCTGGCCTCAGGTAAATTCCCCAGTGAAACACGCAGGGCCTTAGACCCGAATGGGAGCACCGTGATACCAGCGAGGTGGACAGGGCCTGGGACCCACCGGTGTGGTGGCTCTCCACTTCTGGGTCACAGCATTTGGTAACGGCACAGTCCCCGTGAGTCATCTGCTACCAGCGATGGCTAAAGTCTACTCTAAATAATTTATCTAATAAAGAAATCAGGGAGGATCAGGGTAATTGCACGGCTCTCGTTTCCTTGCCATTCAGTTTGACTTCTTGCGCAGGGTGGTATTTCAACGCACGCGTGAGAACCCCTGGGAATGCGCCGGTGAGGGTGGCATCTGCCCCGTGCAGCAGGCCCAGCCGTCGGTGCCCCCTGTGTGCCAGGCACGACCCTGGGTACTTTATATGTGTTAATTTAACACTCAAAACGGTGGTATGAAACACTTACTGGTATTGTTACTAGTTTTTTTTTAATGTATTTATTGGGGTGCCTGGGCAGCTCCAGTCGGTTGAGCTTCCGACTTCGGCTCAGGTCATAGGCTCATGGTTCATGAGTTCAGGCCCCGCGTCAGGCTCTGTGTTGACAGTTCAGAGCCCGGATCCTGCTTCGGATTCTGTATCTCCCTTTCTCTCTGCCCCTCCCCCGCTTGTGCTCTGTTTCTCTCTCTCTGTCTCAAAAATAAATAATTTAATTTTTTTTAATTTTTATTTTTGAGAGAGTACACATGAGTGGGGGAGGGGCAGAGAGAGAGAGAGAGAGAGAGAGAGAGAGAGACCCAAGTAGGCTCCACACTGTCAGCGTGGAGCTCGATGTGGGCTTCAAACTCACAAACCATGAGATCATGGCCTGAGCTGAAATCAGATGCTTAACCAACTGAGCCCCCCAGGCGCCCCAATTACTGCCATTATTGAGGAGAGTCTTGAGGGGTTCAGTGAGTTGAGCAGACAGCTGGAAAGTGACAGGCCTGAATTTGGGGCAGACTTACCTGGTTCTAAAATCCACATTCCTGGCATGACACCACACCACCTGTCACCGGCTGGCGTCCCCTGCTCGACATGGTCAATAATTACACACCCGTCTCCATCCGAGCGTCTTGAATGAGAGAAAATCACCGATCCTGGGGATACCAACATTTCACTCTTTGAAAGGTGCTGACAGAAATCTCGGGCTCCTGCGGAGCTAAAGCCTACTTTTTCCACATCTCTGCCATCGGTCAGAGTTAAGCTTTCTTGAGACATTCTAGAAAAATCCAATCTCTGTCCCCAGAGCAGAGACCCTGGATTGTTTGGGGGCGATTTTCCAGGAGAAACAGCTTCCGTTCCTTCCGCCACCCTTCAACTCAACAAGATTCCCAGACTCTCCGCCATCCTGGTGGACAACCTCTGGAGCAGCGTTGCGTGCAGACCCCTCTGAGGGGCAAGAAACGGCAGGACGTCTGATTCTCTATCCCCTAGGCACGTACGGCTCTTGATCGCCGAAGTGCGGCTGGTGCCAGAGGAACGGAACGAAGCTTTTAATTTTATTTAATTTCAATTACTCAAAACGCAAACGTCCACATGGGGTCAGTGGCTATCATATTAGCTTCACAGCTCTGGAGTTCCCCAGGAAAGTAGGAATTTCTCTTAGGAGTGTGTTTCCTCGGGGCACCTAGGTGGCTCAGTCGGTTAAGCGTCCGACTCTTGATTTCTCCAGAAAGCACCCTCTGAACAGGTGTTCAGGTGAAGGAAACCTCTGAACAGGGCTCAGGTGAAGGAAGTACTGGGGGAGACCGGGGGGCTTGCCTGAATTCTATGGGCATCGCGTTCTTACGGCAGCGAGCAGCGAGTGGTGTCTCCGTGTGCCACAATCTTTCTAAACCAATAACCCTCGAGGGATGGAGTTTGCCCAGCAGCAGCCGTGAGAACTCTCTCTGAAGAGACAGTGCGCAACATGTCAGGGACGGTAATGCCAACCTTGGCTGGGTCGCTCTCTGATGGGTCAGCGTGGAATGCGGCCACTGTAGCCCCAGGCCGGGCACCGAGCAGCCTGGGGTGGAAGCAGGGTGTTGGGCGGGTGGGAGCACAGGCCTCCTCCTGAGAGCAGAGTCACGAGAGAAAGCCGAGTGCGTGTCTGCTCCGGGTTCAAACAACGGTGCTGGTGCCAGTTCTGCACCCGGAGAGCTTCCCACCAAACCACGGGTGCGGTCACAATACGGCTGAGAGGGCGGGTCCAACAAAGGACAGGACTCTGGCTTCCTCCCTGGCACACTCGGAGACTAACCGAGGTACAAGTCCAGCCTTCCCAGCACATCTGTTCGCTCAACGAATGGCCACTGAATTTTCCAGCTGTGTAACATGGTGACTCAAGATCAGGTTAAAATCTCAACTGCAGATGTTTTGCGATTATATGACAAGACCCAGTTTCCCCAAGTTCACATGGAAAAGAATCGGGGTACAGGACGACACCTAATGAACTCTGAAGCCCCGCATTAGCGACAACGTGCTTCCTGGACTCCTCAGAACAACAGCTCGTGTTCACTTTCAATTTCCAAGGTCCGAGGAAACCACGCAGTGCATGAGGCTGCCCCTCTGCCGTGTCCCCATATCCCTGGAAGCCTCCGATCGACTGAGGAACCCCTGGAGACCTCCATACCGGTCTTGATGGATGACGCTAACTGGCCAACAGATTGCAGTCAGCCCAGGGCAAGAAGGCTGGAGGGGCTGCATGGAGCCTGGATCGCCCCTGTAGAAAGACGCTGTGGGCTAGCATGGCTGGGGAGAAAGGGCGCAGCTCTGTTTCAAACTTCCTACGAAATGAAATGAAAAGTTCCCACGGCCATCTACGACTAGATCTCGGACACCCTAAAGACAAGCAGTGTTCAGAGTTTTGAGCTGTGGCTGAGGGTCTTAGAGAAACAAAAGAAAGAGAAGCCAAGGGAGGCGGGGGAGGCTTGGGCACCTAGGAGCCAAGACTCAGCCCTGGGAAGAGGGTTTGGGGAGGCTCCTCTCCTTCAGGAGCCCCACGTGCTTATCCTCTCTCAGCCTACTCTCTGTATTTCCTGGCACCTTCATGAACGGAGATGGACAGAGGGAGGAATCTGAGTTGAGTGTTTTGTTAGAGCTTGCCCACCTGAGTGGCTGGCCCGTTTCTCGTCCAAGGACGTCCCCCTAGCCCCATCCCTCAGGGCAGTAAAACCAGATCAGTGCAGCAGCCCAGTATACTGGAGACATGCACAAAGTCTACCCAACCCTTATTTGTTTAAACCAGTCAGCCACAGGCAAACAGCACATAGTAAAATCCAAAACAAACACGAGTTCTTTATCTCCATGCTTCCATGTGGTTCCTTCCGCTGCCCAGAGGACTGTTGCTGAAATTATGCCATCCTCCCACCCCCCTCACTGCCAAGAGCTGGGCTTCTCCAACAGCCATGCTCTTTTCTCTACCACATGAAGTTACTACTCAACACTGGAACCATTTTCCAAACTTCCTGGGATCCAATTTTCCCCTCCGTAACTCTGGAAGTAGTAAGGGTCTCAAAACCACCCCAAGAGGGAAACTCTAGTGACGATGAATACAGAGGAGGTATGAAGAACTTTCTGCAGCATTCCACAATTCAAGCAGGTGCTAAGTGTTCACTTAATAAGGCCGGTTGGTTGGTTGGTTCATTCGTTCGTTCACCCATTCATTCATTCATTCACTCAGTGATAGTTGAGGGCCAAAGGCTACCCAGCTCTTTAGGGGGACTTGGCTCCTGCTCTGACTAGTACCCTCTCCCCAAGACAATTAAATCCATGATTTTCTGTGCTGCTCAGAGTCAAAGTCTGTGCTACATGGACAGGCACAGGGCCGGAGATACCCAAGCAGACTGGACAGTCCGGAAGAGCCTCTGGTGAGTTTCAGGAAAAGGTCGAGCCTCAAGCTGATTTCTGACATGAAGCAACAGGGAGACCAGTCCAGGTAAGGGGTGACCCCAGGAGGCCTTCAGTAATGACCTTAAAAAGTAAACATCGATTTTCCATTATGTGCAACAAATTACTATAGGATACATAACACACAACCTTATTTGTTAGCATCAAGAGCTGTCACTTTCTCCAACAAACCAGAACTACAGAAAGACATGTTCCTTCTTATAATTAGCATTTGGCATTGAAAGGCACTTTCTGAAGGTTTTGATGTGTCTCTAAATAGCATATCTAGCAAATCTGTTTGTTTCTGTTCGGAGTGTTAGAAACTCTTATTTGCTCCCGACATAATTTGATTTTCACTCCTTCACTGAATCCTACCACTGATCATGCCCAAGGCTTACCTCTTCTAGAAGACCCCGCTGGCCAGCCCATCCCATGCCACAGTGACCATCCCATCCTGGTTGACTGTGGGGAGGAGAGGTAGAGGTAAGGTGACTGTGTGTCCCCATTTTGCTAGGACCCGTCTAGCTTATGCATGCCTGTTGTTCTGGCATAATTATTAACAGCACATCCACCCTCAGAAGTGTCCCAACAGGACAGCAAGTTACTGGGTCTTCCTGGGCGGATGGAATCGACCCCATGGGCACCGGTCTGGGGTTACTGCAAAGGCACATGGCTTCCAGGTTCTCGCTCGCTGGCTGTGGTATGTCGGGAAAGAGAAAGAGCCACGAGGACTTCAAAGGGCTGTCAGGCACCATCTGTCCTCACCGTGTGGACCTCCCCGGGTGAGGGTCCCTGCTCCATTCTGCTCCCTGCCTCGGCAGGCTGGTCTGTGTGCACTATATCCACAACAGACCTTGTTCCCCGGCTTCCTTGTGACTTCAGCCACAGGTACGCTGGCAGGGTGTTCATACCCCGGCTCCCTCACCCTGGGGTCGCCCCACTGCCTGTGTCCCTTCTCCACACAACCTTCTCTATGGCTTCTGATGGCAGGTCCCTCCTCGTCCCATCCGTCTGCAGTGGCAATGGGGTCTCCCATCCTTCCTTGTGGCTTCGCTGCCCCTTACTCCCACTTTGCACATGGTGCCCGTTTGAAACTGCCCCTGACCTGTCCTAGTTTGGGGACCCTGCCTGTTTCCCGGGTCCCCTGACTGAGGAACTGCATCACAGATGGCTCTCCTCACCTGGCACTTCTTCCAGGTCTTACTTTGGCAACTCAACTGTTAACTGCCGGGGACTGAGCCTCAACGAGCGATGTGCACGAGGCCGTGTGCGAGCATGCAGACGAGCCCAGGCAGGGTAGGGCTGGCAGCAGGGGTGCGGAGGCAGGCTCGAGGGATCCACCAGGGCAGCAGGAACCAGTTCTGAGGGTCAGGGGACTCCTGAGCCCGTTGGCAGAGAGGCCACTCTCCTCACCCACCTTTGTCTCAGATCCAGACCCCGAGGCCCACCAAGCACGTTCCCACAGTCTCTGCCTGCCTGTCCCAGCACGCGCTCTGGCCCCAGCAGGTCCCCTCCCACCTCACACTGCCAGCTGGTGCGTACCCCAGGCTCTGCCTCTCACCTGCTCCATAATCCTACCCTCCGAAATTTCAGGCCCTCACTCTGACCTTCTCTTCCAAGCCAGGCTCCCTTCCCCGTTGGGCAGACCCCATCTTCACCTGAAGAGGATCTACGCTTCCTGCACGGGCTCCCGTAAGTGGCTTTTGTTTCATCAACTGGACAGTAACCTCTTGAGGTCAAGGCCATGTGACGCATGCCCTTTGAAAGTAGGTGCTGAGCAGAAACCAGATGCTCAGGGAGAATCTATTAGTTGGTGTTTAAGGACAGCCACACTCAAAACAGCACCACGGCCAGCTCCTGGGGCACAGAGGGTTGCAGAGGGGGCTGGATGCGTCCACACGCAAAGACCCTGCCTTTGTTTCCTTTGGAATTCCCATCAGCGTTCTGAATTTTAAAAAAGAAAGAAAACTTTTTTTTTCCTCCTATAATAATTTTGGAAGAAAATAGAGTTTATTTTATAAATCATTGGGGGTGAATTTCTTTCTCCAAAATTAAAGTCTAAAGCCAGGTGGCTTTCTTTGATTCCAATCCTTTTCATGTTCTCCCTGGGTCTTGTGAAAGTGAAGTTGCTATGGCAACCACTCATTATTTTTCAGGAGTTGGCTAGATATTTTAACAACAACAACAAAAAAAAATCCCCAAATCTTTCTAGCCTCCAGATAGTCTTAATTTATAGCCTACACTGGTTTCTAATTTTTACAACCCCTTAACTAAGCACCGTGCTGTTGCTTGAACAAGCCCAGCCAACCCACAACTTTGTCACTAAATGAGCTTTGGGGAATAATTCAGCAGCTTAACTTTTCCCCCATAGTCCTTAACACCTAAGAGAATTTTTGAATTTTCTGCCATTGTACAGTCTTGCTCTGCCTTCAGGGTGAAAGATGTATGTAAATTTAATGAAGCCTAAAATGTCGGGGGATGTGCACACGTGTGTGTGGGCGTGTGCGTATGTGTGCATGTGAGTGCCTTGTGTGCAACATGTCTATATGTGTGCACGCACACACTCACAACAGATACATGCTGAGCTTCGAGACAGCTTCAACATAAATTAAGGAAGAAAGACTTGATTCTATCATCTTTCTTCCTACGTACTTTTTTCTAGTTGCATCTATCATCTTCTGAGCACGGTGCCAGAATTTCTAAAGGATTCAAGAGAAGCGACAACATCATCCACCTTCAACACACCTAATACCTGGTCGTAAAGGTAAAGTGACATGTAAGGTCACAATTCAAAGATGAGAGATACAACAATGGGGGGAACTCATTCCTGGGTATGTAATGGAAAGGAGTGAGGTTAGAAGGCAGGAAGTGGTCACCGGACAGAGTTTTATAAAATAGAATCACAGGGATTAGATCTGGGGTCTACTGAGGGATCTCTATGGGGGCAAACTACCACCTAGGAAATCCGTTCAGTCGTTGCTTTCTAAAAAGATACATCACGTGGCCTTTGCTCCCAAGGTTGACCAAATAAGAACGACTCTTGGGGGAAAATGAAACACCGAACAAATAAATGAAGCAGCATTTTGCAAATGAGTATTTTGCAGACGTCCCAAGGAATGCAGGTCTCCACGGGTTTTGGAGTAGAGGCCGGGGATGTGGACACCCCTGCACGGTGAGAGATTTGCATGGCACCCCACAGCTCCCAACCGCCCCACCGGGGTGAACCCACAGAATGACAGATCAGTGGTCCCCCAGCACACAGGGACGCTGAAAGTTCACACCAGATGATAAATAAAGGGCGTGGGGACCACACAAGCTAGTTACGGAGACAGAAGCTGGTTTCCTCTTTCAACATTTTTTTTTATTTTATTTTTGGGACAGAGAGAGACATAGCATGAACGGGGGAGGGGCAGAGAGAGAGGGAGACACAGAATCGGAAACAGGCTCCAGGCTCCGAGCCATCAGCCCAGAGCCTGACGCGGGGCTCGAACTCATGGACCGTGAGATCGTGACCTGGCTGAAGTCGGACGCTTAACCGACTGCGCCACCCAGGCGCCCCTGGTTTCCTCTTTCTACATATCCTGTCTAGTTAGTGTATCGTGGCCAATCCACCTTCAAATTGGGCAGTTTCAGTGCAGAGGCCCAGATACCACACCAATGGCAAAACAGCCCAAAGGGATTTTCAGTCACCTCAGTTACAGACTAACATCTTGACCCCAAATGTTATTTTCGACGGAAAAACATGAAATGCAGAGGTCTTGATAACTTTTACTTAAAAGACTGTTCAAAAAGATTTTAAAGTGTTTCCTATATGTTTAAAAATCACAGCTCTAGGATTAATCTACCCTGTAAAAGTGTGATACTGAAATTACTTCGGGGGGAGGGAGCAAGTTATCTGTTATTCTTCAGGCTTTCTCTGACAGGGTCCCGTGGGTCTCATTACACGACTTCTCTGTTTCTGCTTCTTTTCCAGTCCAGGCTGTATTTCCTACTAAATATCAAAGCACGCAGTCTGCAAGGCCGTCTTAAGTCCTAAAGCCAGAACAGGCACCATGGGCGTGTGGTGGGATCCCCGGGAGACTGCCCCCCTGCCCATCCACGTCACCACCACAGAGGACACTTGTTTGACATGGGAGTAAGACCCAGATCGTTGCTGAGATTCTCACACCTGCTTGCCCCACCCTGACAATCTACAATCCGTCTTGGGACGCATCTCTTACCCACCCCCACTGCATGCCTCCCTCTTCCTTTTCATTCAGATAAAGCGAATCTACCTTTACTCATCCCAACACTTAACGTTTGTTCTCAGGTTCATCCTTTCTTGTCCCGTACTTCTTGATTTCCAGTCTTCTTTCTTCTGAAGCCAGCCTTATTCTCCACACGCAGGAGCGAGCCTCGATTTCAGGACAGCCATTCACGCACAGCGGGACGCCACTGACACGGCCTGAACACATACCTGCCGAAGTACATGTTCCTTTCCTATAAAGTATTTGATTTCATTTCAGCTACATACTGAATTATTTCTCAATGTGGTGTTGCACGTAAGTTTTATTCTCTGGGTTTAAGTTGGGAAAGGGGCACTAAAACCAGTTGTCACAGCAAGGAGAGAGTAGGCTGAGGTAGGGTTGCCCAGTTCAACACGTGCGTCTCTTGGTTTGCTTTTCTCTTCAAGACAATAGAGGGACGGGGTGCCCGGGTGGCTCAGTCAGTTGAGTGTCTGACTCTTGATTTTGGCTCAGGTCATGATCTCACAGTGCGTGGGTTCGAGTCCCACGTCTGTGCTGACAGCTCGGGGCCTGGAGCCTGTTTCAGATTCTGTGTCTCCCTCTCTCTCTGCCCGCCCCGCCCCCCGCCTAAAAAATGATGTGCGAAGGCTGGCGGCAGCTGAGACGCACCCATCGGTGTCTCAAGTAGCAACCCTGCTTCAGAGCGATTCCCAGATGGTCAAGAGCATCGCCCTGAGGTCAGACCTTGTCCCCTGAACACGCACAGAGCCCTGCACACCAGGCATTACTCCTCTCCCCCCAGTGAAACCAACGTTACTTGACGTGAACGCTACTCTAATTCTTCCGGAATGCATCCTCCCTTTTCTTAACATTATGAAATAGAGAATTACAGTTCACATACAGAACATAAAACACACTCATGGTTCAACGTGTTAACACTTGGTTGTAACTGTAATAATGTATACGTTATTATGAAACGTACTATTAAATGTTTTAATGAAAACGTCATGAATCCACTGAAGTCAAATACTCACTAGCGCTACAGGAATCCCCTCCCTCTCCCCCAGTAACCCGTAGCCTGGGGTGTGTGTGGATCTTTTCCTTCTAGGTTTTTGCCCTTCACCTTCATACGTCAGCATCGATAAATGACACCCGTTGTGCCTGACTCCGACCAGAGCTGGATGTATCATACCATTTCCCTAACGTTTATCAGAACGCCAAGGGATGTGTTGAGATTTACTAGCCAAAAGACCTAGTTCATTCATTTGACTGCTGTATAGTATTCCATATACTACATAAACATACTGCTAAGACACAAGTATTCCCCTTTTTACAAACATTAAACTGCTTTGTTTCCTGTTATTACAGATAATACTTCCGCACATTTAATCCTCCCTTGTGCATAAAGCTTACTCCAGGAAATACCTGTGGAGGGAGAACTGCTAGGTGCAGTATACAAACAACTTCCACTCTGTCAGCTACTTGTAAACTGCCTTCCAAAGGAACTGTACAAACTTCTCCTACCGGCAACAATAGGTGTGAATTCCTCTTTATTATCAAGCCTGTAGATGCTTTAAATGTTTTCATTCATTCAAAGTGTATGGCTCAGTGGCTTTTAGTATATTCATGGTTGTACATCCATCAGACAATTTTGGAACATTTCCATGACCCCAGAAAGGAACCCAGCACCCCTTAGCCGTCATCCCCCCATCCCCTCCAGCTCTAGGCCACGATTCATCTATTTTCTGTCTCTAAATTTGCCTGTTCTGGATATTTCACGTAAATGGGGCCATACGACACGTCGTCCCTTGTGACTGGCCTCTTTCAAGGATAAGGTTTCCAAGATTCACCTGTATTGTAGCATGTATTCATTACTTCATTTTTTTTAAGTTTTTAATTTTAATTCCAATATAGCTAACATATGGTGTTACATTAGTTTCAGGCGTTCAATACAGTAATGCAATGATTCCACACATTACTTAGTGGTCATCGTGATTCAGGTACGTTTAATCCCCTCCACCATTTCCCCACCCACCCACCCACCTCCCCTCTGGTGACCATCGGTTTGTTCTCTACAGTTAAGTCTGTTTCCTGGTCTTTCTCTCCTTTCCTTTGTTCGTTTGTTTCCTAAATTCTACATATGAGTAAAAATCATGTGGTATCTGCCTTTCTCTGACTGACTTCCTTCACTCAGCATTATACCCTCTAGCTCCATCCATGTTGCAAATGGCAAGATTTCATTCTTTTTTATGGCCGAATCATACTCCATTGTGTATGTGTGTGTACATATATATTCACACATACACACCACATCTTATTTAACCATTCACCTATCAATAGACACTTGGGCTGCTTGCATAATTTGGCTACTGTAAATAATGCTGCAACAAACACAGGGGTGCAAAAACCCTTTCAATTTAGCATTTTTGTGCCCTTTGGGTAAATACCCAGTAGTGCAATTCCTGGATCATAGGGTACTACTATTTTTACTTTTTTGAGGACCCTCCATACTATTTCCACAGTGGCTGCACCAGTTTGCACGCCCACCAACAGTGCAAGAGGGTTCCTTTTTCTCCACATCCTTGCCAGCATCTGTTGTTTCTTGTGTTGTTAATTTTAGCCGTTCTAACAGGTATGAAGTGGTATCTTATTGTGGTTTTGATTTGTATTTGCCTCATGATGAGTGATGTTGAGCATCTTTTCATGTGTCTGTTGGCCATCTTGATGTCTTTTTTAGAGAAATGTCTGTTTCTGTCTTCTGCCCAGTTTTAACTGGATTATTTGGTGTTTTTTTTTTTTTTTTTTGGATGTTGAGTTGTATAAGTTCTTTATATATTTTGGATACTAATCCTTTATCAGATATGTCCTTTGCAAATATCTTCCCCCATTCTGTAGGTTGTCTTTTAGTTTTGTTGATTGTTTCCTTCACTGTGCAGAAGATTTTTATTTTGATGTAGTCCCAATAATTTATTTTTTCTTTTGTTTCTCTTTCTTCAGGAGACATTATCTAGAAAAATGTTGCTACAGCCGATAACAGAGAAGTTACTTTCTGTGCTCTCTTCTAGGATTTTTATGGTTTCAGATCTTACATTTGGGTCTGTAATCCACTTTGAGTTTATTTTTGTGTATGGTATAAGAAAGTGGTCCAGTTTCGTTCTTCTGGATGTAGCTGTCCAGTTTTCCCAACACCATTTGTTGAAGAGACTATCTTTTTCCCATCATATATTCTTGCCTCTTTTGTCAAAGACTAAATGACCATGACTGTGGGTTTATTTCTTGGCTTTCTATCCATTCCATTGATTTATGTGTCTATTTTTCTGCCAGCACCATGCTGTTTTGATCACGACAGCTCCATAATATAACTTGACATCTGGAATGGTGATCATGCAGCTTTGTTTTTCTTTTGATATAATCTGTCTTATTACTTTTATTTCCATTTCTTTCTGACTCCCAGTGAGAGTGGGGCTCTTTTGTTAATTGGCCACTCTGGTTTCCAAATCTGAAACCCTTTCCTTCTTTCCTAGTATGTTGTTTATCTAGTATTTACTGATTTCTAGAAATTTTATATATTCTGGATACTAATTCTAAATCAATTCTGTGTGCAGCTATATTTTCATATGGTCTGTGGTTTGCTTTTTCACCCTATCTTCTATCAGGCGGAAAAAAATTCATTATTTCCCTTTATGATTTGTGCGCTCTGTGTATTGTTTTAAAAATCTTTCCATGCCCCAATTCTATAAAAATGTTCTAGATTTTCTATGAAGTTAAAAAAATTTTTAGTCTTCAATCCCTCTGGATTGTTTAGTATAGAATGAGTAAGGAAACTAACTTTATTTTTTTCTATATCAATAAACAATTCATATTTATGAAATAATATTTTTCACACTGATTTTTGACAACACTTCTCCCTATGCCAACAGCTAGTTCACAGCTGGTCTCTTAACTCTCTTTTCCCAGTTTCCCTAGAGCTTTAAATGGGAGCTATAAATTCTGCTTCATGGGTGGTTATAAGAATTCAGTGAATTTATGTCTGAAAATTATTTAACATAGCACCCTGCACATAGTAGGGATTATGTAATGTGAGCTACTGTGGCCACTTCTGTTTTGTCTCCTGGTGGATGAGGTCTATTCCTGCACCACTGTGGGTACAGTGATCAAAATTAAAATTACTGGGGTGCCTGAGTGGCTCAGTTGGTTGAGTGTCTGACTTTGGCTCAGGTCATGATCTCACAGTTGGTGGGTTTGAGTCCCACGTCAGGCTCTGTGCTGATGGCTCGGAGCCTGGAGCCTGGAGCCTACTTTGGATTCTGTGTCTCCCTCTCTCTGCCCCTCCCCCACTCACACTCTGTCTCTCAAAAGTGAATAAATGTTAAAAAAATTTTTTTTAATTAAAATTACTAAGGACTTAGGATAAATCTTGGCATCTAGGTAGACAGAAGTGTTCTCCTTGATTCTCTTGGTCTCTTATGCTTCCATGGTATTTGTCCTCATCTTTCTTTATTCATTAACTAAGTAATGTGCAAAAATTCACAATTCACACAGTACAGATCATAAAAAAATATTATCTTCATTCTTCCTGCCCTATTTCCCATAAGGTTACCTCTGGCGGCTATTGGCTATATATATCTCCAGGTCTCTATCTGTTCATTTTTATCCAATTATAGGCACACACATACCTTGCCTCGCCCAGGTAATCCTTAGTTTTCTGAGACTTACTTTAAAAAAAATCAAGAGACATTTTTATTAAGACAACTTGATTCTCAAATAATTGATATAGAGCCGACATATTTTTAAGATAATACCATATTTTTTAGTTAGTTAAGTAAGAGCAGATTAAGGCACCTGGGTGGCTCAGTCAGTTGAGCATCTGACTTACTTTCAGCTCAGGTCATGATCCTACGGTTTGTGAGATCGAGCCCCACGTCAGGTTCTGTGTTGACAGCATGGAGCCTGCTTGGGATTTTCTCTCCCTCTCTCTGCCTCTCTCTCTCAAAGTAAATAAATAAACTTAAAAAAAAGTAAGAACAATTTTCCCATCCATGAACACCAGTTTATCTTTAGAATCCTTATCTAATGCCAGGAACTCAGATCTAACGAATGCTGGGAAATTTGCAGTGAAATACTAAAGGCCTTATTCCTGACACTGGTCTTACATATTAGAACCTTCACTGAAGTCCACTCACTCATGCATGGCAATATGCGTCCAGCACCTGTTTTGGCCAAGATATATATGAAACAATCCTCATCCTTGAGATTCTCAAGGGCTAAAAATTGAGACAAATAACTGACCATACCAAATGACAGGTGTTATTATGGAATAACCCAGAAATTGTGGGACAGTAGAGGAAACAGAGGCTCTCAAAATAGTTTCTAGAAGGCACAGATTTAGGGGAGAAGGAGGCAGGCCAGTAGAAGTTCACCAAAGAAAGGCCACTCCAGGCAGAGGGGCAGGAGACCATGGAAGACACCAGAATGGGACAAAGAGCCCAGACCATTGAAGAGCTGGTCCTGTGAGCTGAGCAGGGCCTCAGCTGGGAAGAACACGCTGAGAATTCCACATCTGAACTTTTCCTTTTAGGGACCTGAGGGATAGCAGAGGGTGTGAGCCAAGGGCAGCCACATTGAGGTGTCTACACCCGCAGACGTGAGCCAGTAATGGCGACAAGCTGGAGGCAAGAGGATCACTGGGAAGCCAGTGGACGCTCCCGCAGCCCCTGATGGTCATCAGGCCTCTCTGGTGCTGGCAGGGCCCATGAGCAGGGGGGTCCCGCCACGCTCCCCTCCAAGCCTGGGGTCCCCAGGAGAACTGCACTCATTCACAGCACAGACCGGAGTCAGAGCTGGGCTGGCTTCCGGTAGGTGCATCTCCCCATCTGCACCTATCAGCCACCGGGGATGAAGTCCATGCCCCCAGGCACCTGAGTGTGGGACCTGGACAAGTCCACAGGGTACAGGCTATTCACACCTACATCAGACTCGGTCCAGCCTAGCAACTCTCGGGCTACAATGGAAACAAAACAAAACACTATACTTGTAAGCCACAGTCCGTCAATAACCAATGATACCTGGGTAGGCAAGACCAGCCCTCTTCAGATGCTTCCGGCTGTGCAAGAAGAAAGATAACGTAGACAAAGACCCACGGACTCTGCAGTGTGAGCCCAGGAGGGCCGATCCACGCACCACAGTCAGGGAGCTTTCCAGGACTTAACAGAATCAAATCCTGCCTGTTCCTCATGATTATTCCTTGAGATGTGCAGTGAAGGCGGGGAGGTCTCTGAACCCCGCCTCGCCCCTCAGCGCGCTCACAGCATGGTCAGGAGGGCCAGGCCTCTGGACTTCCTTTATCACGACATAAACAAACATCACCGAGAAGCATCTGACTCTCTACAGACGAGCCCTCTCCAGAAAATCCTGGTGTGATGTGCGGGCTTTAAGGGGAACTAGGAGAACATCAAGCCGATACGAGCCCTTCTGTCTGACCAGTTTTCCCCTGTGTCATAATTCCCGTCTATCGGCACAGGCATCATCTTTCGTAGTCTGTGTTTTCCTCTTACAGCCTCCCCGCACTACTGCAAAACCCTGGAAACAGAATCTGATCAGTACACTCTGCCCTCTGCTGTCCACGCTTAAACAGTACACAACCCTACCTCCCCTCCCACGTCAGCGCTCGCATCAGGCTTGTGGAAGGAAACTGTAAGGTACCAAGGCGATTCTACTCGTTTGCTTAAAACTGCCAATTTTTCTGTTTTCAAGGGATTGAGGTTTTTTAAATTTTTTAATCTTTATTTATTTTGAGACAGAGAGAGGGAGGGAGGGAGGGAGGAACAGAGAGAGGGAGACACAGAATCCGAAGCAGGCTCCAGGCTCTGAGCTGTCAGCACAGAGCCTGACGCGGGGCTTGAACCCACCAACCAGAGATCATGACCTGAGCCGAAGTCGGACGCTTAACTGACTGAGCCACCCAGGCGCCTCAAGGGATTCAGATTTTTAGACTAATTTCACTAGCTGGATTTTTCCTTGCAGTGCCTAGGGAAGTTGAAGAAAGAAGGAAACCTCTGCGCTTTCCCCAACAATCTGTTCTTTGTTAACGACAGAGGTATATACACTCAACGGAAAGGCATCCTTAGAACACAGTCTGTGTGAAGGCTTAGCATAAAGTGGTGACACAAACAGTCCCAGGGCCATTAATGTGATACACCATTTTCCAGGGCAACTGTATGATCCTGGGGATTTGTTTCAAGATAATGTGGTGGCAAATGGATGAGGTGGGATTGACCAAGTTGATAATTATAAAGCTAGCCAATGACTACAATGAGCTCATTATATAATTCCCTCTAGTTTTATTGATGTTGGGAAGTTTCCATAAACGTGTGCCCCCATCTTAGTTCAAAGAACACTGAGCGGCTGGGGCTGAGGGTTAAAGGCATGAAATTTGGAGGCAGAAAGCCACGGGAGCGGATGGATGATGCAGGTTTCCACGCCCTCATCATGCCTCTGCTGCTTATAACGGGGAGGCCGTGGGCAGGTCACCTTATCTCTCTTAGGCTCACTTTCCATATTCGAAAAAAGAGAACAATAAAACACACCCCACTGGGTTATTGCGGGTATAAAGTGAGATTGGATTAAAATGCCTGGCACGCAGCTGGTAAATGCGAATCTTTTCTTTCTCCTTTTTCCAGCAAGCCCCAGATAAACGCCAGTGGTCAGTGAACACAGCCAGTTCAAGCAACTCCCTTGTTAGGGATCACCCTTGTAGTCCCTGAGTGTTTTAGTCTCTCAAATGCAAATGTGTCAAAAGATCGTTGATTCAGGGGCACCTGGGTGGCTCAGTTGGTTCAGCGTCTGACTCCTGGTTTTGGCCCAGGTCATGATCTCATAGTTCGTGGGTTCAAGCCCCGCATCGACAGGCAATCCTGCCTAGGATTCTCTCTCCCTCTCCCTCTGCCCCTCCCCTCTTCACTTGCTCTCTCAAAATAAATAAACTTAAAACATTAAAAAAAAAGATCACTGAATCAGTATCAGCCAAGATAGAACACGCATGCACAAATAAAATAAGCTATTTTATACTATGTTATTTTTGACTGTTTTTATATCATAGCATTCTTATTCAATATCATGTATATACCTCAAGCCTACATTTTATCACAAAGGATGGTTTAAAGGCATTATAAGAGGAATATCTATCACTAATACCATAGTATTATCTTTATGTACTAGAGTTCACTAGCCAATTTCCAAGAGCTTGGTCCACGGATAACCCACTTTATCAGACACCATTTGAATGAACACTACAAATACAGTTTCCCACACCTTCAATTAACCAAAATATTTGAATAACACTCTATGCTACTAATTTTATTTTTCTGGCAACAGAGGGCCATTCCGGCTTAAAATGGATTTGAACAGAGAGAACGGAGTTATTTTCTGCAAGAATGTGTCATTCAGGAAAAATGAACCCGAGAAGAAGCAAATGCAGAAGTTGAAGAGAACTCTGGAAGCATGTGTATTAGACCTAAGACGTCCACTTACTGGTATGTCATTTAAGTGATCACATAAAACACCTGAAAGTTTTCCAGGGCCTTTTCATAAATTAATAGATGCATCACAACTGTCCTCTGAGGGATTAATGCATACATGTGCCTAATTTTATAAAGGAGAAATATGGATGGAGGCTTAAAGAGTTCCCCCACGTAATTAATGTGTGACAAGAGTTAGGATCTGAAGCGTCTAAGTAACCCTTCCCGCCTCACCACACCGTGCCAGTCCGTGCAGAGTGTGACGCATCATGACAGTGACCGCCTGTCCCCAGCATGGGATTTGGGGGAGGGGAAACTTTTCCTTACTTTTTGCCATTTCCCCTGGATTCATGTCCGCTTAGTTGAAGGACGATCAGAATCTACAGGTGCACTGCATTTGAGAAAGACAGATTTATTTTTTCTTTTAATTTTTTTAAATTTAATGTTTATTTATTTTGAGAGAGAGAGAGAGAGAGAGACAGAGCACGAGCAGGGGAGGGGCAGAGAGAGAGACACACAAAATGAGAAGCAGGCTCCAGGCTGTCCAGCACAGAGCCTGACACGGGGCTCGAACTCACGAACTGCGAGATCGTGACCTGAGCTGCAGTCAGACGCTCAACCGACTGAGCCACCCAGGCACCCCAACAGATTTCTTTTTAAGTCCTTCTTTTAAGTCCCCACATAACTGGATATTTTGCAAAGCTACGTTTCTACAGAAAGGAAAATGGCTCGTAAGGAGGAACAGAGTAAACACTAACTTAAACTCTGTCAAACATGAGAACATTTATTCATGATTAAATACAGTATTGTTAACAGAAAACAATGACCAGTGGTCTGTGACAACCTTGAATTCCAAACAAGTATCAAAATATGAATAATGGGCCAAATGCTTGCTTGCATAAATATCATCCGTGTATTTTCAAAACGTGCTTTCTTCTCAAACTTGGGTCCAGATACCAACGCTTACAAAGTGTCGTAGCACAGGAGACGGAGTTTTTCTGTTTTCAGCTTTACTGCTAATTCAAGATCTATCCAAATAAAATAATGATTGTGCATATTCCCAGTGCCAAATATAAAGATAATCTGGAATGTGATCTCAGGGACCCGTCTCTTGGGCACAACAGCCCTTGCCCTGTGCGACTCTGCGATCTGATGTCTGAGCCTAGCACAAGGACCCCAAGGCCTTATTACAGGATTGGCTCTGAGATCTTAGGGCTGACGCTTTGGTTGTGGCTGATTTTTTTTCTATCCCTGAGAAGAGGTGTGTGTGTGTGTGTGTGTGTGTGTGTGTGTGTGTGCACGCGTGTGTGCGTGCATACATGCATATGCAGGGGGGACCAAAAAATGTGTGTAATGTGACAATTCTCATTGGTTAATTCCCAATTCAGAGGCGGTAAAGATGTGAATTAAGTCCCTAGTGGCCTTACTAAGCTCCTGACAGTCAACAGACCCGCCTCAGAGGCCCCCTTGGACAGGACGTCCTCTGCGCCACGGGCCCAAATGTCAACTCTTCCCTTTGGGGGATGGCAGCCTCCCCTCCTGGCCTCTCTGCTCCCTGGGTCTGTGGCTCTGGCCTGAAGCTGTGGCTTGTGCACAAGGAGGCCCCTTCCGGTCCCTGCAAGAAACCCTTCATAGGCTCCTCTCCTAGATTTGATGCCCCGGCCCTGCCTCAGGGTCTTATGAATCGCCTTCATTTCCCAGTTAGTGATGTCTCCTTGCTTGGGCCGCGGCAGCCTAGCCAACACCTGTGCTCCAGAAGACCGCTCTGGCCGTGGCCACCAAAGTACCGTGGAACCCGAGTTCACGGGGCCCCTTGCTGCTTTTGTATCACTTGCCCCTTACGGGGCCACCTTCTGACTTCAAAAGCTATTTTCCCCTTGGCATCCGTGTCAGCAGCATCCTTCTCCTCCCGGGGCTTCTGCTCTGCCTGATACCTGTACACACCTTCAAACATCCTGAGTCTGTCCACCAGCCGGCTACTCCCATGGCACCACACATTTTTCCTGGACCATCTCAGCTCCCATAGCTCAACCATCACTAACAGAGTAATGACACCGAAATGTAAACCTCTCCGGCCCAGGTCCATCCCATCAGGCTCTCGATGTCCAAACTGGCTTCTCTTGTCTCTCTCGTCTGGCCCTGCCCACCGGCCACTGTATTCTGCACACAGGGCAACGCCCCCGAGGCCACCCTGGGGTTTTCCCAACCCCATCAGACCGCTCAGCTGCTGCAACAAAATACGATGACGAGTCGGCCTCGGTGTATCTTCTCACAGATCTGGAGGCTAGAAGCGCAAGGTCAGGGTGGCAGCACAGTTGGGTTCTGGGGAAGGCCCTCTTCCTGCCTGGCTTCCAGACAGCCTCCCGGTGGAAGTGTCCTCACACGGCCGAGAGAGCCAGAGCACGATGGAGCAGGCTCTCTGGTGTCTCTTCCAATAAGGACACTGAGCTCATCACCAGGGCCCCACCCCCAAGGCCCCATCTAACCCGCCACCTCCCAATAGCCCATCCCCGTATTCCATCACGTTGGGGGCTAGGACTTCCGCGTGCGAACTTGGCCCGATCCAGTCCGTAACACTGACCGACCCCACCTTTCTCACCTAATCCATCACCAAAGTCTCTGTCTTTCTCAAACTCTTAAATACTTCTCACGCTTGCCCCCTTCTTCCTAGCGTTACCACTGCCGTTTACAAAATCCTGAAATGGAAACAGAGGAACGGAAGTCGGTGCCGCGTCACAATCAGAAGAAACCCATTCGCAGCCCGTGCAATTCCAACCAGTCGACATTCTGCCTTCTCGCTTCTGTTCGCAGGCCACGGCAGCCCTCTCGACGAGAGCTTCTGCCCACCCATCCCCCGATTCCTCTCCCTCGACCAACACCACGCATCTGGCCTCCAGGCTGGACGCAGAATGATTTTTATTAAACCTGAAGAAGACGCGGCCACGTGTCCGCTTCAGCTTGCCATGACTTTCCATCACCTTGCAAGGACCATGTCAGTCTGGAACGCCACGCGAGAGCCCCGTGACACGCCATCCATCTCTGAGGCTCACCTCTACCCGCTTGGCCCCACAGACACTATCCCTCAGGCCACCCAAGTGCCTGAATGCGCGGGGCTCTCTTACGCCACTGTGGCTCTGAAGGAGCCATCACCTCAGCCTGAAATATCTTTCTCCTTCTTCCCATGGTTACCTGCTATTAATCCGTCAAGAATCATCGTAGGCACTCCTATCTCCCAGGAAACGCTCCCTGACACCCTTGAGACAGAACTGAGTCTCTCTCTTCCTGCTCCCATAGGGCCCTCTGCATACTTCACCACTTAATAATAAGATAAGGTGATGTGTTAAACTTGAAGGCAAAAGGACTGTTTTATTCATGGAGTGCCGCATGCTGAATCCTTGCGCTGGTAAAGAGATTAATAAGGGGGTTTTCAAGCCAACGCATCATCAACCTGTCTTCCCGTTATTTGCCCGAATACAAATTCCTCATCCCGGTCCTATAGCCCATGCTGCCCAACACGGTAGCCACCAGGTACCTGCGGCTGTTTAAATTTATCTACATGAAGATTAACTACAATTTAAAATTCAGTGGCACAGGCCACGTGCTCAGCAGCCACAGGTAGGTGTCCACTACTGGAGGGGACGGCACAGATGCAGAGTACTTCCATCACCACTGACGGGTCTCTTGGATGTTGCTGCTTGGGACCCTTCTTACAACATACCCAACTCTCTTGCTCATTTGCACGCTGTCTCTCCCACCAGACTGAGGCTCGAGCACGTCTGTATCCCCTGGCATCGGCCCTGCATCGCGCTATAGCCGATATTCAGTGAAAGCCTGTTGTATGAACAAGCAAAACCTCTCCCGCACAATCTCTACGTGCCTCTCATCTTCTCCGCCACTCCTCCCACTCGACAGAGCCAAACTCTAAAGCCCCCCGCCCCCGGCCAGGCCCTGCTTGAGGACCCCCTTCTCGTGAGCTCCCCTGCCCCTTCCTTTCGTGATGGCGGGTTCCATCCGAAAGCCGGTGGGTTCTAGAGCTGGGCATCTCGCTCCTTCAGCTTGCTCCGTGCACCACAGCTGAGCAGAAGCTGGGCCACCTGGCCCTCACGCAGGCCAGCAGAGGGCTCTGCTGTGCAGGTGCACAGCTATCCAACTGCACGGTGGTGTGTTCACGAGCAAGCAGGAACCGGGTGGCGGCTGACATCTATCCCGGTCATCACAGAAATACTAAGAGAAGCCTTGGAAGAAGAATGGAGGTTTCCAGCACTTAAAATATGGACATTCTGGGGATGCCTAGGGCAGGCGTGACTCAGGAGGGCTGCTGTGCAGGAGGAAAAAACCCAGCTGCCATCGGGAAGCACTCGTGCAGGCAGGTCAGAAGACCTCCAGCCCCCGGGAGCAGAACTGGGTCCTGTTCAGGCTCTGCCCCATCTGACCTGCCCCTGACGCACTCTGGGGCCCAGCGGTGACAGGCAGGCTGAGCAGCTCCCCCTCGGGCCTGGCCCCACTCCATGCCTCGGGCTCTGCTTCGCTCACAAACACGGGCCCGGAGGGGACGATGGGCCCCCAGTGTAACTGCCTAGTTGGGGCTCACAGCTGGGCTTCGGAAGGCACAGCAAGGGGACAAGCTGTTTTCCCTTCCGGGACCATCTGCTCCCAGATATGGCAGAAGTCGTGACTTACGTTCCAAAACACACACTGCCTTTGCCTCAGTGGTGCCAGTGGCTCGTTCTAAAGTTTGCTACAGTTTTGCGTAAGTCACGTGGGCAGGTGCCCACCACTCACGACTGGAAGACAACAGACCAGCACGGGAGCGATGGTAATGAGTGAAGGCTCACAGGCAGGAAGCGATGAGTGGTTTCAGGGAACTTCACTCCATCCGACTCGCTCACGGGCGAGGTCAAGGTGGGGGGCTGGTGTGGGGAGAACACCGTGGCAGTGGGCGGGGGGGGGGAGGGATAGCTGTGTGGAGACACCGTATGGCCACCCCAGAGGACACCACGTGATGGCCTTCCTGTGACCTTGCGCCCGGGATGGGGGCACCAGCAGTCACAGAGGGCCCTCCAGACAGTGCTGTCAGCCCCGCAGTGACCCAACCCGAGAGTGTGCCCTTGAGCACTGATAACGGGCCCTGCTTAGCACCCAGCCAAGTCACAGGAGATTGAGACGTAGGTGCTAACATGTGGAATGAGGTAAGGCAGAGCCCAGGCCCCGGCCCCATCACAGTGGAATGCCAGCTGAAGCTCACAGATGGACGGACAAGGCAGTGCTATCTTGGCAAGGGGGGAGGGCACTATCTGGTCCTTGAAAGGTTGGTGAGATTTTTTAAAACTGTTGTAATGTTTATTTATTTTTGAGAGAGACAGAGACAGAGACTGCGAGTGGGGGAAGGGCAGAGGGAGAGGGAGACACAGAATCCCAAGCAGGCTCCAGGCTCCGAGCGGTCAGCACAGAGCCCGACGCGGGGCTTGAACTCACGGACTGCAACATCATGACCTGAGCCGAAGTCGGACACTTAACCGACTGAGCCACCCAGGAGCCCCTGAAAGGGTGGTGAGATTTTAAAGCAGAGAGGGCAGAAAAGGCATGTGGCTGTCAACACGGGGGAATGGCCCACCAAGGCTGGAAACCCACAGTGAAGTTTTTGATTATCTGTCTTCACGGAGCTCTTCAATGAAGCCAAGTGAGGGCATTGGGGTCCGTTATTTAAAGAGGCTTTAAGATGGCCTTATTAGGGGCTCCTGGGCGGCTCAGTCGGTTAAGCATCCGACTTCGGCTCAGGTCGTGATCTCTTGATTCATGAGTTCGAGCCTCACGTCGGGCTCTGCGCTGACAGCTCAGAGCCTGGAGCCTGCTTCGGATTCTGTGTCTCCCTCCTCTGTCCCTCCCCGCTTTGTCTCTCTCTCTCTCTCTCAAAAATAAACATTTTAAAAAGCTAAAAAATAAAACAAAATAAGTAAATACATAAAATGGCCTTATTAGCACTGTACCGATACGCCCTTGCAAAAATAATGCCCTAAACGGCAAATGTTCCCCCTCGTCCCTTAAAGTCGATGCCTATTGCTAGTGACAGAAATGAAACCCAAATCCGATTTCTCGCTAACGGAACTCGAGTGTGCAGTGAATTGTATTTATTCCCACTGTCTCCCCCCAGTCCTCACAGCACTCTCCGTCCCTCCATCCAGCCCCGGGGCGGTGTCTGCTGTGTTACAGGAGGAACAGGTGGCCTCTCTCCTTCTTAAAGTCCCCTTTGCGTGTGCTGTCGGGTTCTTCTCTTTTCTCCTGAACGCTGTGGCTCTATAACCTGAGGCTGGCGTCTTCCCCGCACCGGCTGCTTCTCACCGCCGCTCGCCACCTGCTCGGTCAGGGTTTCACACCGACCCCTTCCAGAGCCCAAACCACCGCTCTCCGCGGCTGCGCTGGCAAATCAGCGTCTGAGGCTGATTGGCCTCTGGCCGTCACACATCCGCTGTGAGATTCTTTACCGTCTGGGTCGCCGGTTTTGATCGAAAGGTGCCTCCAAGCCTTCGGGTTTGTTTTCCCAATACATAGGTGAGTCCGCTCATCTTGGGTCTGCAGGCAGTGACTCACGTCTACGCTGCTCCCCACATCTGCTTCCTGTAACTCGGGAGTCTGCAAACTGCTTCCCGTGTGCCAAAGCTGCCTCTGCCCATTTTCATCAGCAAAGTGTCGTCGGCACGCGGCCACTGTGCGCGGCTCCTTCCGCGCCACGCCCGCAGGCTGGCGTGGATGTGAGAGACTGTGTCACCCTCACAGCCAAGACTATTTACGGATCTGGCTCTTCCAGAAGAAGTCTGCCAGTCCCTGCACCAGACCGGTGATCTGGAAAGTCAGTTTGATCTATATCTCTACTATAGTTTTTAAGATTTTTTATTTCAAATAGCAGAGAGGGGCAGACGTTTCGCAAACGATCCAAGGAAACGCGTATCTCCCGCCAATTCACGATGTTCTGCCTACACGCCCAACACGTATGTGATACAAGCTCTATTTCAAACATCGGGGGTTCCCAAGGGAAGACAGCATGCCCTTGCACTTAAAGATCTCTGACCTAGCGAGGAGGCCGGGTGTGTGGAGAAGCCATCTCAGCGAAGACACTTCACGTTCAACACCTACCGCCCGGGGCAAGGTGGACGGAACCGTTGATCTGTCCTAACCCCCATGTCCAAAACTCACCTCCCAGAGAACTCAGCACCTGCACCTGTCATCCATCAACAAGGAAGGGGGACTAGCTGCTTTCTAGCTGTGGAAAGGGGCAGAGGGCTAGCAGATGACTGTGGAGGCAAGACAGAGCACGGGATGTTGGAGGGAAGGCCAAGGGGTCAGGTGCGGGGCCCGCAGGAGGAGGGCTTCACAGGGAGGGGCTGCCCGGAGAGGCGCCCTGCCGTAGGCATAGAAAGACGAAGCTCGAGTCCCAACCCACAGCAGAAATGGGTCATCTTGGAAAGCAAACTTGTGGCAGAAAGCGTCCCCTGAGGTATACACGTAGTCATTTGACAGACTGGACAAAAAGCAGAGCAAAGGCAATGCCGCTTTTAATGGCTTGTGACATTTTACATTTCTTTCTTTCCCAGATAAACTCTTCCCTTTTATTTTTCATCCCCCAACACGGATTTTTACCCACTGCCTGGGAAGGAGCCGGAAACCCCAAGGGAGATGTGGCTGTTGCTCTTTGAAAGGGCACATCTTAAAAATAACCTCATTTCTTTTAAATTGGTCACAGCACGAAATGAGGTGTCTGGGAAGGAAATAATGAATAATGGAGAAATGCCAGCGACTTTGGGGTGCCCTTTGAGGAGGCTGCTCTAGACGTTCCTACTCCTTCATGTTTGGCCTTGGCAATGTGTCATTTATGTCCTCGTTTCCACCCTGGACTGTTTGTTAGGTGAAATAGTGAATAAACAGAATGCCAGGCAGACACAGCAACACAGACTCTGAGTTAAGACCACAGTAGAGGCACAGGGCTGGATCCTGGAGGCGTTTGGAGTGGCCAGGACTCGTATCTCTCCTGCAGTCCTCTGACCCCTGGGAGCCCGTGTCCCATGCCTTGTCCTCTGGAAGCTCAGATGCCAGTGGAAAAGGAAGAAAAAGCAAGCGGCTTCCGGTGAGGTGTGATAGATGCCCCCACAGCTGTGCACACAGGGCATCCCAGGAGCCCGTCACAAGGACCTCGAATCCAGATTAAGGGATTAGGGCGGCTTTCAGGAAGAGGGGCCATTAAAGGAGGCTACCTCCCCTAAAAGCTTCCACCAAGACAGCAGAGAATATAAACTGTAGCCCAGGGGCGCCTGGGTGGCTCGGTCGGTTAAGCGTCCGACTTCGGCTCAGGTCATGATCTCGCGGTCTGTGAGTTCAAGCCCCGCGTCGGGCTCTGTGCTGACTGCTCAGAGCCGGGAGCCTGTTTCAGATTCTATGTCTCCCTCTCTCTCTGCCCCTCCCCTGTTCATGCTCTGTCTCTCTCTGTCTCAAAAATAAATAAACGTTAAAAAAAAATTAAAAAAATAAAGAAATAAACTGTAGCCCAAGTTGCAAGGCGGAGAAGGCAAAGCGTGTTCAACAAAGAAATACCGGTATCCACGTACGTGCAGCTGGGGACAACAGGGACACGAGCGATTGCCAGCATAGGGACAGAAATAGCACCTGGCCAAGCCCATGCAGAGAGGCGTGGGCAGTGCTCACGGCAGGGAGGATGGAAACGTTCCCCTGCAGCCCTGAGTACCTCTCCCCATGGTCCTCCTGTGCTGCAACGCTGGACCAAGGGTCATATTAGGGCCGGTATCTGACATCACCAAACTACTCCTCTGGATACAGGTTTGGAACATACAGGTTAGGACTGGCTTCCCAGGAACCCCCACCTCTCATGTGAGTGGTCAGTACATACCCTTCTCCTACCCTCTGCCTCCCAGAGCTCACGCCCCACACCTCAGGGGCAGGGGAGAAATGAGGCCAGCACCTTCGTGCACTGGGAGCCAGCACTGGGTCTAGGCGTGGACGTTGTGCTGTCTGGATACTTTCAAGCATGAGATTCGAGACACTTTCATGCTGTGACAGCGCAGAAGACACACAGGTTTTCTGTTTGCAGTCTGGAAGCTCTCTACTTTTATTTTCACCCTTCCCCCACCCCCGCCAATTCATGCTTGCAATCTGTTTTGGGTAGGAAGAAAGAAATCGGAAATAGAAATAAAGCCATGCCTCCTCCTCTGACAATGACCTTGCCGGCAGCATCCTCACCAGTGCTCCCAACAGTAGGGTGACAGAAGCAGGTGTATGTGCCCCGGGGTTTTGCAGTCACAAAATTAGCTATGTCTGGGTTCCCGGAACAACACAGCATGCAGCATCTGACGACAGGCCCATCAGAAGTCCTTCCGGAATGAAGTGAGCCATCCACAGACCAGACGATGGTTGACATCTCAGGTTTGCAACGTCTTACTGTCATTCCCTAAGTCTGGTGGCACCAACTAGCCCAAGAATCCCTTTCCTGTTTAACGCATCCAGCTGTGACATGTCCCTAATCAGCTGCGAATCCCCCAGAGCAAAATGCATGACATCTCACCACTGAGACTGTCCTAATTACTTATCTCCAAATCAGTTCCCTCTCCTCCTCCCCCAATGGCTTTTCCCAAAGGAAACGTCACCAGAAACAGGAAGCACCAATCAAATGGCAATAACGATTCAATAAACAGTCCAACGCACAGAGCGGATGAGTCAAATTGAGCGACGAAGATGTGCTCCTTAAAGTTCCAACGAGAAACACAGTCATCCTCCAAATACTTTAAATAACCTAAAAATGACATGCTTTGAGACAAAAGTCAGTAAGTCAGTGTTAATGAGTTGGGCTGTGCCCCCACGCCTGCAAAAAAAAGGTGTACCGCTCTAACCTCCAGTATCTCGACATGTGATCGTATTTTGGAAACAGGGTCACTGGAGATGTAATTTAGTTAAGGTGGAGTCATGCTGGGGTAGGGTGGACCCCGAATCCAACGTGCCTGCTGTCCTCATAAGAAGGGAAGAGACACACAGGGAGAACTGTCATGTAAACGCGGAGGGAGGGACTCCAGGGACGGGGCCACAAGCCAAGGCACACCGGGCGCCCCCAGAAGCTAGAAGACCAAGAGTGGGTCCTCCCTGGAGGTTTCGGAGGGAGCACGGCCCTGCCGACCCCTTGATTTCAGACCTAAGGGAGACAGCACATGTCTGTTGTTCTGAGACACCCAGTTTGTACGGTTTGTCACAGCAGCCGCAGAAAACTAAGGCCGCTGGAGACTGGCTGACTTTTTCACCTGGATATGATGTAAAGTAACCAGAGGAGCCTGTGGGGGCCAGAAATGCAGATTTCCTCTTCCTGACCCGAAATCTGCCTCCAAATCCTGCCACTGCCACAGGCAGACACAAACAAGTGGGACTTCCTACCATACGCACACACACCTTAGGTGGTAACACTCAGTGTGAAGTTCTCATTGAAAGCAAATCAAGTGAGCTTGAAGAATTCAATGTTTCCCAAACTTTTTGACCATAAACGCTTTTCTGCACAAGTAGAGACTTTAAAAAGGACACTGGAAAATCCCCGTGTGTGGTTTCCCCTAAGCTCTGTGTTAACAAAGACCCAGTCTTATTTCAAAGGAACGGCAAAGCTGACAGTTAAATATACACACATATGACTGATGGTAAAAGAATCAGATTAAATTAGGTTCTTCATAATTGTATTTTTAAGTGAAATTTTATATTCTACCCGTCACCAGAATTTGTCGGAGCGCTGTGAACGTGAGAACAGGCCAGTACTGGAGCCATAAAGACTAGGAAACATGCCAGGAGCTGGTGATTCAGAACAATCGGATGTGCTCAGACTTTTCGATGTTGAGCAAGACTTGTGTCACGAAAGGAAATACGGGCTACGCTCCTCCCTGCAAGCAAGGTGTCGGGACTTCTGGGAGCTTCTTCAAAGACAGACACAGATTCTTCCTTCTCATTCCTACCTGACTGGGCTGCAGTTTGCACACCTTGCCCTGGAGGTGAGCTGGGTGAAGCAGAGATTTTCCTTCAGTCTTTCCCTAAATGTATTTCTGTTCACAAAGCATCTCGATGCATGCCTCCTTGGGAAGGTCCTTCTTTGGGAAGCCAGTGCTTGGAAGGCAACAAGCTTTGAGTGACACCCGTCCAGACAGTGAGACAGGTGCAGAGATGTTACCAGATCTTTCCAGAACCCTTGAGGCTCCAGTTACATCTACGGTGCATTAACTCCTACACGGTGAGCGGGCGGCAGGCACACCTGGGATGCCATGTTGTTTCATCCACTAGAGTTGACCATCGGGCAGTTCATGGCACGTGATACCTTTCCATGGCTTCCATTGACCCAGTGGGCCAATCCCAGGGTATCTGGAGCCTAAGGATCTCTGAGTTTGTAGAAAACTCTCCAAAGACTCCCTGGACACAAGGCTGGCTCTGTGTGCTTTGTTTTGGGAAGAGAAGAGCATGCTGGTTGAGTGCAGAGGCTTTCCAACCTCAGAGAACCTCAGAAACCACTTCAAGTGAGGATTCGGCAGATACAACAGAGTGGCCAACTCTCTGGTTTTTGGTCAGACGGAACGAAGAGACTTCTGGAAAGTTTTAATGGAAACATTGCCAGTATAACTGCTAATAGGGAAAGAGGTAATTAAAATTCAGGCGTTATGTCGAAGCTTCTGAGAAACATCATGGGAAGTGGTTTAAGATCTCTGTTCACAGTGAGAACGTTCTTTGTTTTTAAAACCGCTGTAGTCACACCTCCATCTGGCCATTTTCCACTATTCCACTCTGGTTCACAAGACCACGCTTGCTGGGGACCCCGGTTCCTAGTTCTCAGGCTGGACGACCTATTTCCACGTTCCTTCAACTCACAGCTGGCTCACCCACGATTCTTTCTTCCACGTCTTCTAGCTGGACCCGTTCTGCCCACCGTGCTGGGCACACACCACGTATCATACTTTGGATTCTCAATCATGAAAGGGACTCCCGAGGGAAGTAACGTTTCTCAATAACCATTTCCTACTTTCGTTTTAAGGCAGGGCCTGGCCCTGGAGGATGTCCGTGAACAGCCCTGGTGAGCAAGTCTGTGTTCTCTGATGGTGTGCCAAGGCTCTCCGCGTTAATCTAGGGGTCAGCTTGTGCTTCCTCATCTACTGCCCTCTCCGGAGGGGAGTCTGACCTAGGACCTCTAGTTCCAAATCCCCGTGTTTCCTCCAGGAATGCCACACAGGGGGGATGGAACACGGAGTCACGCTGAGGGAACTGGTGGTTAATGGTGACACCATCAGCCCCCCCCCAAAACCATGCTGCCCCTCAGTCCAGCTGTCCTAACCAGACCACTAAATCAACCCACCTATCAGCATTATGGTTAAGTTTCAGGCACAAGGGATTATGGCTAATATTCAGTGCACCTGTGATTACTGGGGGGCTTCCCACATCCCTCTACCTCCAGCTCCACTGTGTCCTAAAAGCACACCAGCCCTCCACCCATCCTTTCTAGAACAACTACATCTTTCAATAAGGACTTCATGACGTCGTGATGATGCACGGCACGCCAGGGACTATTTAAGTGTTTCCCACGTATTAACTTAAACTTCCTAACCAACTGGTGAGAAAGAAACCATGATTTATTTCTCCTAACTGTATAAATAAAAAGACGGAGTCCAGAAACAGTTAAGTAGCTTCTGGGGGCTAAGCAATGAGTAAATGACGGGAAGAGTCAGTCAGTACTCAAGCTCAGGCGGTCTGAGTCGAGGGTCGTACACCCACCCACTGAGCCACGCTGCCCGCGATGAAGACCCTGGGAACAAGAAACGGAAACCGGAAATGGAGCCCTACTGGCGGTAACGTGACGTTAGGTGTGCGCCTCAGTGAATTCTGCGCGCGACGCGTTGGTAAACCGCCACGTCAGCTCTGGTACGTGTGAGTTCGCCGGGTCCTCGGGCTGTTACTCAAGAAGGGCTTGTGTTGTCCCAACACACTTTTTCATGTCAACTCGGATCAACAAGGAAATAAGCTTAAAAGTGCAGTTGCTGTACGGAAGGGGCCACGTTCCCCTGGCCCTGTCTCCTGTTCCTCCTCTGGCCCTCATCAGGAGCGCTATGACTCAGGGAAGCACAGTTTGAAGCTCACGTCGCCAAACCAAAGCCTGGGGCGGGGGAGGAGGGGAGTCTGGCTTCTCTGACGCAGTCACAGTGGACATTCACTGGCCGACACAGCACCGAATACACACCCTTGACCTTCCTGGCTGAACGCCCTTCACTCCCCGAGCTCACCTGTGCCCCGCTTCTGTTTCCAGAGCAGCTCTGCTGTCTTACCTGAGAGGTTTCCCTCTCTTGACTCCCTCCAAATACCCAGTGGCCTCATGCCTCTTCCTCGGGCCACATGCGCGTCTCCAACAATCGGCAGGTGACTACGTTCCAACCGTGAGACGCTCAGTGCAGTGGCCCCGGGATCATCCCAGTGCCCCTGAAACCACACACCCTGACTCCTCACAGATGTAAAGGGCGGGGGGGGGGGGGGGGGGGCGGCAGAGGCCCTGCTGGGTAGACCCAGCCTGCACTGCCCTTCCAGCGGCTGGCAGTGCTGCAGGTGTCTGGGGCCCACTGGGTCCTCTCAGGCATAGAGAGCCAACTGGGGGGGTGTGCAGTGGCTTTTCACATGCACCGCAGACCCCTTCTCTCCCGGGACTTGAACTGGATGCTGAACTTGGAAACCTGGGCACATCAACTCACATCCCTACTCCTTAAGTAATCACAGCAGAAAACGTGCTTTGGTGAGTCTTTTGGCTCTAAGTGTTCTCAGGCACTTGGACTACTTCAGTGCAGGGGTCAGAGAGCTCCCCACGCCCAGCGATGCATCTCCTTATTATGGGTTGCATCATCTCTATCTAATTGCGTGCACTTTGGCCCCATCTGACAGCTCCAGAACTCCACGTGCTTATTAGCACGTCTTCGGACGAAGGATGTAGCCTTCCTACAGCTCTCTGATTACGCCTTCCAAGTGTGCCCGTGACGCAGACCCTCTCCCGATTGGAGGGCTGCTGCGCCTTCTTCCTCGTTCTTGAACAGCTCAGCCCAGTTCGGGGTGGGCAAGAGAGCACTCACGACACATACGTGCAAGCCAACCCTTGTCTGGCAACGGAAAATAAAACGGCCAATCTTCACTTTGCACCATTTGTTGATGGAGACTTGAGTCAAAGTGTCAGCACAGCCTTGAGCCGCCAGGCCACTCAGCTGGGCGGAGCAGAGGGAATAGGGATCAAACAGGGGTGGCAGTCTCTGGTCTCAGCCCCCTCGTAAGTGCAGCTAAGTCCTGACTGTATTATAAAAACGGATGCTAGAGACAGGAAATGAGCCCCGGGCTAAGCACCCAGGCACAGTTCCTCTCGCAGAAACTGAGCGTTTTGGTCTGGGAACTTTAGCATTCCGCTAATGACATACGATTCCAAAATACTCTGAGTTGACTTTCCACCTGCCAACGGTCACAGAACCACGGAAAACCAAGCTGCGATCTTTTGCTTTCGCTTAAATTGCAAATTAGGTAATAGGAATTTCTAATCAAAACCAACTTATCGCCTTCTTGTATTTATAGGAATCTCTTCTTCCCAAAGATACGCATTTTTCCCAACGGGACCTTCTTTTCTACTACTTTTGCTGATAACCACAAAAAGAGCCAGCAAAAAGAGTCATGCGTAGGAAATGTATATTTCAGTCGCGCTTATTTTTAAATTCAGACAAAATATTACAAACGCTAGACACTGACATTTAAAGCAGATCCTACAAAAGTAAAGCCTGCTGTTTCCCTAATAACCGTTTCATCTTCTCAACTACGGTCTTGAGTTGGAAGCACCAACTTCCACTGTTCAGAATCAAATAATAAAGAAAATCCCAAAAAGGAGAGAATCTATTTGCAGACAGTCGTGATCAACCACGTACGAGGTTCAGAGCACTAATTTTAGAACCTTTCAATTTCAGAAGAAGTCCTGAGAACACGGTTAAAGAAACGTGATTATTCAGACAGAAGCAAAGAGAGATTTTTCAGGTAGGATACCATTCGTTCGCTCGTCATTTGACAAATACTCACCGAGAACCTTGGGGGCACCAGGCACTGTACCGGGTGCCTGGACACATCAGAGGACAAACCAGCCACGGTCCCTTATGCTAGTTCAGCCAATGTCCTGATGGGGGCTGTAGAGGGCGGGGGCCAAAAATAACACAGGCATAAAAAGAAAATTGTATAATTTTCTGGAAGATGATAAACACCTTCCACCTGAGCAGGGTAGGGAGTATCAGGAGTGATGCAATTTTGAATGGGGTGGGCAGTGTAGAGTCTTTGAGAAAGTAGCACTTTAGCAAAGACCGGCAGAACACCTGGGAAGAACGTTCCAGCAGGTGGAACGGCCAAGGAGAAGACCACAGGGTGAGAGTGGGGAGGCACATCGTCGCAGGCCCTTCGTTCATTGTAGGAACCTTGGCTTTTACTCTGAGAGAGAGAAGTGAGGGGCCCTCGCATGGTTCCCAGCGCAGGAGTGGCCGGGCAGCTCTGACATGGGGCAGAGGATGCTGAGGGCAGCTCTCCTAGTGAGGTCAGAGCGAAGGTGATGCCCTTGACCGACCTGCCTGCCATGAACTGGGTGGGCAAGACCAAGCAGATCTTGGATGATGATGGGCAAACCTTTCCTGGAAGCCCACTAAAGTAGGAAGATGGTGTCTGTAAGAGGAAGTGGGAGACACTGAGGGCCAGCAATGACCACTCAAGGTCCTTTCCTGCTTCAGAGACACCACAATGAGCCCCAGGAGCAATAAAAGGCTCGGAAGGCAAGACTGCTTTCTCCCCAGCTGTGGTGAAAGACAAGATCTGTTGGAGCAGAGGTGGCACGAGAAAGACCATGGGGAGGCGGGCACGGGAGCATTAGGATTCTGCTCAGGTGTTCTCCTTGTACCTGTGCAAACAACAGCCCTGCTGACTGATGTGATCCCGTCAGAGCCGCAGGACATCAACGAGGAAGCATAGCAGTGATTGAGTATTCAGTGAGGCCAGCAGCCCAACAAGGAAGCCAGATGCCCCGGCTCATCACAGCCAGCTCCCGTTTCTATAGAAACGGCACCCCTGTCTCTCATGGCACCCCCCTCTCCTTTTAATAGATAACCCGTCATTCGGGAGCTGAATTTGAGAGAAGCTCAAAAATCTAGAAGAAAGGAAGAGAAATTCATGACACTTTCCCACATACAAAATGGCAATTAAATGACCATAGGCAGGATGCTAATTGGGGAGAAAGATACCGGGCTACAGCTAGATGTTTCTGCTGACGTTTCCTATTATTCAGATGAAGACACGTACCTCTCCGTTCCCACAGAGCAAATAACCTCATCCCGAATCCACTAAGACGGAAAAGCGTAGCGAATGCCAAGGGCAGAGTCAGGGACCGAGACTGTTCTCCACACCGAGAACCTTCAGAGCCTCCCCCTGTGAACCAACCACCACTTCCCTGACTTGGAAGGTTTCCCGTCAAGGACCCAGAGCCTCGGCTCTAAGGCTGGCCCTCGTTGACACCCTGCAGGCCTGTGCTGGCTTCCGCCATGGCCATTTAGTGTCCTACCTAGCATCCCTCCCACTGCCCAGTCCCTGCACCCCTAACCCCTGCACACCGCCAGCATGTGCACCTGTCTTTCAAGGAATTGTTCCCACTTGCCCCCCAAATAAAGTAAGTGATGGAACAGGTAAGACTCATGCCCTACCACATCTGCAGTCCTCCCTGAAAGAATTTCTGATTCATCGTCTTTGGGAACTAAAAAGTTTGATGTGAGACACAAGAAGGCAGGGTGAAACTACCCACCCAACTTTAGGAAGTGTCAATTCTGGCCGGGGCGATGATGTAACCGAGGTCCAGAAATGAGGAACAGACCACCCACATCAACACTCGCCCCCTGCGCTCCTCGGCTCCAACCAGGTTACGCTGTGGTAACATAATCTCCATGTTTACAGACCAAAGTGCACAGCTTTCCCATTGAGCAGCCGCTCTCTGAAATACCCCTTGTTTCCATGGCAAAAGGAAGGTGAGTACAGAACCCGCCCACGCTGGTTCTGGAAGCTTCCGTTTTGCAAGTGCTCCCCGCAACCGCCACTCCCGGTTCCCCAGCCAAAGTACGGCGCGGCCACACCGCCGTCTAAGGGAGCAAGGGGACACAATCCCCAGAAGCATCTGCAGAGCCAAAGTGAAGACCCCTACACCCGCCCACGTGAGAAGCCAGCCCTCTTCCAGCACTTAGCCAAGTGCCCATTTGAGAAAATCTAAACCAACTCGACCTCTCTGCCCCCGTTCCTCTGCTCCCCACCTTGTGGCGACCCTATCCGTCCTTCCACCTGACCGCTATCCGCACAGAAGCTCTACCCGAGCCCACGCTCCTGCTGAAGGTCTGTATGGCTGGCAGCACATGCTGGCGAGAGAGGGAACGCGAGTGAGGAGCCGCTAACAGGTGCGTAATGGAGAGCAGACGTTTGCACACGGGAAAAGACCGATGCGCATGATGAGAAGGACCCAGGAACTCACCTGCGAAAGCAGCTGGGTATTCTATGATGCAGCCCGAGGGTCCTAGAACACTACAGCCATCCCCTCCATGGATATTCCTGAGAAGACCTGTAAAGGTGGGTAGAGAGGGAAGTGCTCCCTGAGGCAGGAACAAAATGAGAAGGGAAGACAGGGGACCACGTGGCTTCGTCTACAGCTCTGTCCTTCCTCAGATGCTACGGCAATGAGGGTTGGTGAGCAGAAGCCATGGAGAAGCACAAGATGCTTGTGGAAGCATCTTTCCACAAGAACAAGAGTGCGGCATGAACGTGGGGAAGCGAAAGAAAGCAAGAAAGTAGGCGGCCATGAAGCAAATGTTTAGTCTCTAAGATCAGATGCTTAACGGACAGATTCAGAGCTAAAAAGGGGGGCGCCTGGGTGGCTCAGTCGGTTAAGTGTCCAACTTCGGCTCAAGTCACGATCTCACGGTTTGTCGGTTCAAGGCCCGCATCGGGCTCTGTACTGACAGCCTGGAGCCTGCTTCAGATTCTGTGTCTCCCTCTCTCTCTCCCTCTTCCCTGCTCGTGTGCGCGCTCTCTCTCTCTCTCTCTCTCTCTCTCTCTCTCTCACACACACACACACACACAAAAAAAAATAAAATATAACAATTAAAAATTACAACCTGAAAAGAAAGCAAAGATCCCAGTGCACTCAGGAAAAGAGAAGTGTCCCAACATCCTTCCCACTTATTCCTCCAATATAACACACAGCTGAGCCCACCTCACCACATCCTGTTTGACACCAACTTTATCAATTTTTCCATTAAAGTCAAACTTCGTACAATCAATGCCAGACTGCCTGTATGCCAAGTGTATCCCTGAATAGCTGACTGTGTAATGGCTGAAATTGAGAAACTGGGACAGAAGTCTGGAGTGGCTACGGATTGTCAAGGACCCAAGATGTGAACAATTACCAGGCACACAGGAGAGAATCTATGCAGATGACTGCTCAGTACAGGCAGTGACTCGGCACAAGTGTCACATTGTGGCCACTGTCGACCCCGACCTGAAACAAAGGACCGGAAGGATCTGGAAGATCCCTTGAATTCCCATCATGTACATTTCTAACCACAGGTGCAACATTCAGCAGATGCCAGATGAACACGGAGCCCTTGAGTTCTAATTCCTTTACCAACTTTTCCTACTGCCACTCCATACAGCAATATGCCACAGCGTGAATTATTCCACTGACCCATTTGCTCTGTTACGAGCAGAGGATGGCTATATGCGCTCACTTTTTGCTGTCGTTCTGAAATTGACATTTTGGTATCATTTTAAATTTGTTGCATCTTTTCACATGTCAGATGATTGCTCACACGAAAGAAAGAAAGAAGGAAAGAAGGAAAGGAAGGAAGGAAGGAAGGAAGGAAGGAAGGAAGGAAGGAAGGAAGGAAGGAAACGAAAGAAAAAAGAAAGAAAAGAAAGAAAAGAAAGAAAAGAAAGAAAAGAAAGAAAGAAAGAAAGAAAGAAAGAAAGAAAGAAAGAAAGAGAAAGGCGTCTCTAGTAATTGGACCGTTCACACTGCAGTGGACCCCCTCTTGGGGCCGTGAACACCCACAACTCTAAAAGCTCTCAAGAAGAAATGGGAAAGGATCACCTGGTGGTTCACTTGGTTAAGCATCTGACTCTTGACTTCGACTGAGGTCACGATCTCAGCCGTGGGATCAAGCCCCATGCTGGTCTCTGCCCTGGAGCCTGCTTGGGATTCTCTCTCTCCCTCTCTTTCTGCCCCTACCCTGCTCTCTCTCTCACATACACACACACAAAATAAATAAACTTGAAAAGAAGAGATAACTTCACCTCTCACGACTGTTTTAGAGCTTTCCCATTTTTATTTCTTTTTATTTAACTGGATTTTGCAGGAGGCATATGAAAGGTTTGAATAAAGTTCAGAAAACTGAGTGTATTGGAGAAAATTATTAGGGAGACAGGAGGCCAGTGTTTTCCCACCTTTAATGTCTGCTGAATCCCCTCCCCTTATACGATGCCCTTTGTTTGCAGTTCTTCCAATGCTCCTTTACTCCCTTCCCACTCCCACCCCTGCTGGCAGGTGCCACCTTGAATGCATCAAATATGCAATGCATGAAATATGACGGATACACACAATTATATAAACACATCCAGGACGATACAACAAGGTTCCCACTGATCCCCAAAAGCTGCTGTAGTAAGTCCAGTAGCTCTGCCTCTAACATAAGTCTTCCCAAACAGTAAACAACAGAAGACAGAAAAAATAAATTGGTCTTCTCAATTCCAAATTGGGAAAGATACCTATATCCCCGTTCCATTTTGTTTTTTTTTTTTTTTTTTACGTAAACATGTTAAGATTGACCCAAAGTTAGGTGAGGGAAAAGTTGAGATCAAAGAAATCCAAGCACTGTAGGAAGTTTACACATTGATTTTTACAATGACTGTGAGGCCCTGGAAAATCCTTAAGTTCCCTCTGAATGTAAAAAAAAAAAAAAAAAAAAAAAAAAAAAAAAAAAAAATGAGTGTGAGTGTGTGTGTTTCACTTCCATCAGGCATATTGCTGGAATGATCTTAAAGTCTTCAAGCTGTTCATCTACATGTGCAGCATGAGTGAAAGGAAATTTGTTTTTTTTTAAGTTAAGCACTGTTTTAGGCCCTGAGAAAACAGCGTCTGTAGCTACCCGAGTCTCCGTCTTCCCGGCACCCTACAAGGTTCCGATCCCTGCCTTGTGCTCACGTACAGCATCTGTCCCCACTGGCTGCTGCACAAGCCACCGTCACCTCAGATGTTCTGATTCTGGGAAGCAGGATTTTCGCTACCTGGAATTCTATCATCTGGACCTTCCAGGCCACATTGGCTTCCAGTCTCCCTGCAAAATTACATCTATGTCTATATCTTTATCATTTGTGGGGCAAAACTGAACATGTCCTGGGCTCCAAACAGATCTGGATGATGCTGGAAAGACAGCAAGAAATATAGGGAGGAAGAAAAATAAATCTATGGGGGAAAACACGTCAAACAAGTCGGAGCAAAATCTTAGACTACTGTGGAAAAACTGTTTTTCCCTTCGGCAATTAGCACATCCATTTGGAACCAAATTAATTTAAACTGTTAGATTTCATAATGTTCATACTTTTTAAGTCCAATGATACAATTAAGTTCATTCCTCCACTCAATTATGGTACCACAGAGCATACTGAGAAGAACGCAGGATAGAACGGGAGGCTGAGTTTCTCTGAGGAGCACAAGTGACTTGCCAAATACTATTCACATAATTACCTGGAGAGTTCTCATTTGTAAAATTAGATGCTATCAAATTTTAAAATGTTCTATTTCAGATAATTTCCCGATACTAGATCATTCTAAAGATAAATGTCCCAAAAGTCATTAATGAGAAAGGCTGACTGATTTTCGCTCTCTTTTTTTTTACATGTACATAAAATCAAACTCATGTGATTAAATAAAAGCAAATCATAACAGCACATGGGCACTCAATGCCCTTAACACCAAATTTATTAAGCAGAATTTAATTTTGAAAGGATTATTATACATATTATTTTTATAGGCAATGCTCTATGAAAGGGATCAATATTGTATATTGCACAGAGGCATTCTGCATGCAGTTGATAAATGCATTGTTATCATCAGAGTAATTAAAAGGAACAGGGTTATATACAATCAGCATGTACATCTTACTCAGCAACTCCTGCCAGTTGCTTGCAAAAATTAAACTCATTAATCATTCTGACTCTACGGGAGAAAAAGCTTTAGGTACAAAATTAAAAAGCTCTATTTCATGAAGAAGAAAAAAAATGTCCAAAGCCAACATCTCAAGAAATTCCTGTCTACACAGTGATGCTAGAATATTAATCTCATGTAGGAAAATGAGTTGATCCCCTTTTCAAAAATATAAATTAATATGATGTTACTCTAATGCTTCAGACCTCCTTAAATCTGCAGGAAACACAGACAAGTAAATTATTTAAAAGTGGGTGCCGGCAGCATGAAAAAAGCATGCCAAATAGAGTATGCTTCCGTGTCTACCTCAAGACGTCTTAGTGCTACACAGAATTCAAATCCACTGAGAAGGCATAATGTTCACTTTCCACAAACAACTCTGGCTTTAAGCAAACACACACTTTTGTGACTGGCTCTAGAGACCAAAGGCTTGTTAACACACTGAAATCTGTTTGTTATCATTCACAGTTGACAACTGACTCATGCAACGGAAAAGTAGTTGGGTTTACCCTTATTAATTTTTCAAGCCCACAGATCAGCTGTTTGTTAGGGTTCTCCTCCCTAGCCAAGGTGACTATGAAGACACAATGAGAATACTTACAGCGGCACTTTAAAAACAAAATCAAGGCGTAGTGCAGAGGCAAGGTATTTTTGATGCTATATCTGGCTTCACCCATGGTTCAGCGAGCACTGACTTTGCTTATGTCATGAGTCTTACTTCCTTCAATCTAGACAATTTCCCAATTATGACTACATTCTCTGTGCTGAGACAGTAAGCAAAATTTTATATAATTTTGTTACAGATGTATTATAATTTCAGCAAATTCTTTACAGACACAGAATTATATTTTTAAAACTTGAGTGATTATTCACTTTACCAAAACATTGACAGCGAGACTGTTTTAGGCAGTAAACACTTCCTATGCATTTAAAATACGTTCTGAAGTACAAAAGCTAAACTTTTCAGGACAAGTACTATGTCCAGCAGAGTGCTAAGACATAGTTTTATATGGCATTAAACTCATAAGGGGACCTCAAAGGTTATCTGGTGAAATATCTAATATAAAAAAAAAAAGAAACAAAACCATAGAGAAAATGTCATTTTTACATGATTGCATACGTGGTACACCATGCTGGGATACGGATGAAACGGCGACACTATCACAACAAATAAAGAGATTAGGAAGAAAGGTATCTAGAATAAGCAGACGTAAAGAGAGGAGGAATGTTAGGGATACATTCCGTGCAGCTGTCTTGTCGCCATCGCAAAAATGATGTAATGTCTAGTTGCTTGACATGTGGAAAAAAAGCTCAGAAGAGAGATCAAGATGGTCACCATCAAGGTCCTTCTAATTCTACAATCCTATAAAACAGAAAAGAAAAACACCTTCAGAAGAAATGCGAGGGGATGTATATTAGAGGACGGAAGCTACTTAGCCATCTTCTAATACGGAAGCTGTAGGATAAGCTCGGCTCCCTTTACCTTCATTCTAATTTACCTGAAATCTAATTTATCTTTAGAAAGCATGAAAGGTAAAGAATAGAATGGTGGAGGACCAAAACTGGGGAGCATAGGTTCTCCCACCCTCCTACATTAAGAGTAGGAGGAAATGATGTACCCAAGAACTCAAAGACCGAGTTCAGGAAGAAAGAGACAGGACAGGAATTCAAGCCGCATCAGGAAAGACATGCAATGCAAAAGTCGGAAATGCAGGGTGGTGGTCACCAAGACCAGGAGCTGTGACAACAAAGGCTGAAGAGGAATCACACAGGGCAGACTCCCGATGACGTTCTCTGTGTGCAGCTTCCTCAGTGAGAACGGTAAGAAAGTCTGCCACCAAGAAAGACAAGGAAAAGAAGACTGTTGGTGATACGCAGGTGGAATCAGTTGTAGACTACTTGATTGAGAAGTTGGGACTACAAAACAAGAAAGAAAAACAGGACAGTAGCCAGACCTGGCAGTAACAGACCAGTGAGGATGGTCTTTGTGTCTGTTTGCAGGCAGAGAAGAAAGAACTGGTGGAGAAGGGTAACATCAAGGGATAACGTTATTAGTAATAGCAACAACGTATATTCACCGAAACGGGACGAATTCCACTGCTCGGCATATAATAGGACCTACTTTGTAGGCACCGCCGTTATGAGGAGTGAGATGGCGATTCCACCTGTCTCCTCAAGTCAAAGGTCACTTGGAGCTTCATGTGATATACCCCACGGATGATCTGTCGATGACGACACTGAGCACTGTCAAATCACTCATGAGAAGAATGGGACCAAATCGGTAGTTGAAAGTTTTCGTCTTTTCCTCATGTATTAGGAAAATGATGTGAAATTAAATATTTAGAAAATTAACACTGGGGCAGAAGAACAAACATAGGCAGGGTAAAGAAACATCATATCTGTGCAGCCAAACTACTTAAAACATTAAAATCGACAAATACCCATCAAAAATTCACAGGATGCTGACATCGTAGCAGTGAAAACTCAAGGTGGAGAGAACAATGGGCTGGTTGCTGGAGAACAAGCCTCATGCTGAAGATACCGGATAATGAAACTGGCCCTGTCAGGCTGACAGACATCGTAAGTCAGGGGACTGATGCTCAGCGCCTGCTTTAGCCAATTTGCTGTTTTAAAATCCCGTTTGTCATCGTGTTTGTATTGTTAGGAAATCACGTGTCAAAGAACATGAAGAATACAGGAACATACTAATGGGGCCTCAACAAGACTACTGCCTAAGCCCTACGGAGTCCTTTAAGGAATAAAACAAACAAAAAACAAAAAACATGCAAGCAGGGGCGACACAAAATCCAGTATTTTAAAATCAGTCACAGTCACAATTTCCTATTGGAAATTACTTAAATTCCATTAGAAGTCACTTCTTGCAACATTTCCTTTAAGAGTCAACTTAATTTTTAAACCTACAAAATGAATTTTAAATCAAAATGGCTATTGATTCCTCAGAGGGGTTACCCAGGTAATTGACTTTATGTTTAAATAAATTTAAGATTGATGAGGAAACTCCAATAGAAAAGGTATTCTGGTTTTATTTCTATTTCAGAGCTAACCTCACATCCCAGAACTGACCCATCCAGCCAAAGCAGGCTTTTCTCTGGTTCCGTGGAGGGGGTGTGGTGGTGGTGGGGGCAGGGGGGTTGTGAAGATAGGAAATGCAATACTAGTTAATTACCTGCTGTACAATCTCAGCATTTGATTCATCTCTACTAAATCTTGTGACTACCGTAAGTTTTATTTTGGTGGAAATTACTTATTTTTAATCATATTCAGGCATGTGTGCATATACACAGAAGTCAAGAATGGGACTTTATTTCCCCCTTTTTGGATGGAGGGACAAGAGGCACAAGGCCCACTGGATTTTAAAGGCATGCTGTTTATCATGGTCTCTGTGACCATGGCGGGAAAGCTGTTTGTGTACCACGGAACAGCCTTCCCTGACTGACAAGCCACAGGAGGGCTATAAAGGCCACAGGCTCTAGCGTGAGGATGTGCAGAAGGGGGCCGCGGCCATGCTTCAGCACCTCGGACAGCTCCCGCGACCCACAGCCCAGCTCCCCAACTGCGGAAATCAATGTCGTAAAAGGCAGGGCCAACATGCAAAGAGTAATACGTGATTATGATTCCATTATTATATACGTTCCTAATTACATGCATGTCTTCAGGTTTACATTTGGGTGGCAAAACGACTGCTCTCAATTCTTTCATCTTGACAAAGCTGGTATCAAAACAGCAGTTTTTACATCTATCTTTTTAAACTAGTAGTATCTCAAGCAAAATGCACCTGCCGTTCCTGAAGGAAAAGCGTTTTAATATGTACACCTATCTTTTTGTAAATTTTAAACATAACTTTTCCAAACTGAATAACATTTCTGAGAAAAGCTTTCAAGAATTTGATGCCACATTTAGCTGTCTCATTGATTTCATCATACGTTTTAGATATATACATATATTTATACGTACTTCATAAGGACACTATATGTACGTACACTATGTTTATACCTGCACCTACATATCACACACACAATTCTGAATTTTCCAGGAAAAAACACTGGTGTCAGGTCTTCCTGAATTTAAGTCAGATACACGGGTCAGAGCCACATCAGCAGAAATCCTCTTCAAATGTTAGGTCCCCAATTTGCTCCCCAGTTCAACCCTTTTGCTCATCTGAGAAACGGTGCTAGGCATACATCAAACCGAAAAGAAGGAACTATAACCAGATGCTCCAAACTAAGAAGAAAGAAAAAAAGAGAGGAAGATGGGTGGAGATCATCAGAAACAAAATTCAGAAACCACTGCCTTTCTTTCCTCCTGGCGCCACCTAGAGCCTATCCAATGGAAACTGCACTGTTCTCACTCCAAGCATAACAATTCAACAGTTTTAAGTCAGACTTAAGGCAAAAAGTGCATAATTTCTGTCTGCATTGCAGTTCAATTGTCTTCCCCAAGATTCTCAGTAACCAAATCCTCCAGAATTTTTCACCAACCGCCCAAAAACCCCTCCTCAGAGACTTCTAGTTCCTTGAACCAGATGCCTGAAGAATCCACACATCTCCCGCAGGACCTGACCCACTGAAGTGAGGGACATCTCTCTGCTTGCTATCTGTGTAACCAGGGGAGTCTGGAAATGATCCAAAAGAAAATAGGAAGGTTGCGTGCAAAATCTGATACAGGCTGTGGCGTGTGCATGTGTGTGCGTGTATGGACACAGACTACACTTGCCACAAACTTCTGTCATCCCTATCAGTCTTCACATCCTCCCTCCGTAAAACAAAAAATGACCAGTGACAACAACAAAACCTCAGTGGCTTTTTTTCAGAATTGTCCCTGTGAAAGCCCTTCCCCCCAACCTTGCACTATTAAAGAAAAACCAAATGGTGAAGCAGTGGGACCTGAGACAAGACATGTTTGAGTGACCTAACAGCCTGCTCAGGGCAGGGACCGGTACCGCCCTGGGTTGTCAGGGGAGGCTATCTGAGAGGCTTGTGTGAGGACCTGTGCCCAGGTGCACCCAGGTAGCAAACTCCACCAAGGCACACGCAGCGGGTTCCACGACACAACGCACCCTGCTTATCCCCAGGGGCCGGAGCAGCTAAGCTACAGCTCTCCCTGTCAGTCCCAGAGCTTGTCTGGGATTTTTCTCTTTTCCCCAGGGAACAGAACATCTCAACAAGGGCAGTTGCCTCTTTTTGTGGTCCTCCCCGGACATCTGAATAGCTAGAAGGGATCAACAGAGGTGGCTGGACTCATCCATCTAAGCAGCCCGCTCGTGTCCAGCCTGAGTCATCGGTTACTAAGGTGATATGCAAATCCAACCTTTGAAACCCAGGCTTTCAGCCCAAGAAGAGTAGGAAACAAGCAGAAGAAGAAGTTTTCTCCTAACACAGGTCTAAGGTAGAGCTATTAGTCCAAGCCTGGTCGACAGAGACAGGCAGGGCCTGACTCCCATCAGCAAAAATTGTGCCGGGCCCAGGAACAGGACGCTGGGCCTCGGATGCTAGTGTTTTGCACCCCCTGCCAAAAGGAAATCACCACCCACACGATCCGCACTGGAGGGGAAAGTGGCCTGGAGAGGGGAGAAGTGCAGGCCACGTGAGTAAAGGGACAGCAAGAAGGAGGTGAGGAGGGCGCAATGCATAGATTGTAGTGACAGGTGGGAAGCCTGGGACTTCATCTTCCCCAGTCTTAAAGCAGGGGGGAGAAAAAAGGAAGGAAGGGAGAGAGGAAGGGAGGGAGGGAGGAAGGAAGATCAAGTTGTAATCGCAGACTGGCTGAACTGTCGCCTTAGGACGCATACCCCTGTACAGTGACAACAGACACCCACACACCCACTGCCACCCCCAGCCTTCCCCCATCCCGGCAGCGCAGCCCCGCAGACGCTGCTCTCTCAGGCACCAACTCCCGGCCGCCGCCGCTGCAGACCGAGCCCCGCTTCGGGACGGCGGTGACCGAGATCGGCGCCGGCGCCGAGGAGCGAGCGCTCCCGGGAGGCAGAGGAGGGGAGGGGAGGGGAGCCGCGAGGGCGACCCCGACCCTCGCAGATGCGGAGCGCACGCGGCTCCCCGAGCGCTCGGCCCCAAGCCCCGCGCCGCCCCCCACCCACCAAGATGCTCTTACGTCCTCGTCGTCACCGTCGCTCCGCGCCTGATACTGGAACCGGGGCCGGCCACCCGCGCCGCCGCCGCCGCCGCGCTCCCGGGGCGCCGCCGCGGGCGCGGGGACTCCGAGGGGCTTGGGCCCCGCGCCGTCCTCCTCCGGCCCCTGGCCGCCCAGGAGGTGGCTGGCCTCCGGGGGCGCCGGGAAGGAGCGCGAGGTGTTGATCTTGCCCGTGAACCTCTGGTAGAGCGAAGCCATCGGTGCCCGCGCCCTCGCCGGCTGCCCGGGGGGGCGTTCTGCGCCGCGCCTTCCCCTCTCGGGGCCCCCGCTCCCCACCCCCTCCGGGGGGGAAAGGGAAGAAGCCGCAGAAGAAAGGGAAGCGGCAGCCGCCGCTCCTCCCGCGCGCCACTCTCAAGTCGCCGCCGGGCGACTGCCTGGCTCGGCTCCTCCGCCCCCTCCCCCGGCGGCTCGGCGGAGCCGGGGGTCTGGGGGTGCGATCGCTCGCTCGGTCCTTTCCGCTTTTTTCAACTCCCTGCCACGGCCACGGCCGGCCTAGTCAAAGGCACCGGAGGAAGGAAAAAAAAAAATCCCCGGAAAACCATAAAGGGAGGGAAAATGCCTAGGCCCCAGAATTGGCACCACCTAGAGACGGGAGAACAGCCAGCGCGGATCTCCGCGCTCCCCCACCCCGGCCCCTCCGCGCGGCTCCTCCTCCCCCTCCCCACCGGCCCCTCCGCGCGGCCGGGTAATGGCGCCCGGGTGGCGGGGGGCTGGCGGCGCAAGCGGGGTGGGGGTGTGGGGGGCACGGGGGGTCGCGGGGGCGGGCCGGGGACCGGGCGGGGACGTGAGCGCGCCAGGGGCTCAGGGCGCTCCGGGCCTCGCCGGAGGTGGCGCCCCCGGGTGCGCGGGAAGAGAGCGCGGAAAACGCGGGGGGCTCGGGGGGGGGGGGGAGCGGGCACTGAAGGAAGAGCAGAGCCCCGAAGGCGCCCATCCTTGGCGTGGGGCTGCGCCCTGGGTGCACACGCTCGAGCCCCGCGCAGCTGCAGCCTCGCCCCCTTCCGAGCGCTCCCCCTCGGGGTTTCCTTCCAGCTTTCCACGCCTAACTTGCAACAACAGCGGCCAGGACCCCTCGGGCCTGGGGGGCCTAAGTGGGGAGAGGGACGGCAAACAGCAGGGCTGGAAGGGAGGGGCTCAGACACACAGCTTTCTAAGGAGCCCTCGTTGCTTCCCAAACCAAGCTCGTCTCCGAAAACAGATTCATTTTCCTCGCCTCCCCCCCCCCCCCCCCCCCCGCCTCAACAAGAAGGGAAAGGCAGGGTCATGGAAAGCGAGGCAGGGGAGGCCTGGTGGAAGGCTCCCGAGCAACTCAGTGGAACGCTCCTCCCTACACATCCCAACCCACTGGTGTCCATCGCGAACTCAGTTTTCATGTTCAGTAAACAGAGGCAGAGGCTGAGGCTTCAGGGAGGCCAGCAACTTCTCCAAAGCTTGCTCCGCCCCCTCAGCCTCCGACTGAGAGGAAGGAACCCGGGAGAAACCACACCGAACAGGGCGCCAGGCTCCGGGTGCGCATTCGCGCGTCTTGCTGCAGTAAGACGTGCTCCAGCGCCCCTGTGTGGAAACACACCGGCATGCCTGCGCGCCCGGCTCCGGCTCCAGACGCAGGCTGCTTTCTCCCCGCCCTTCCCTGGGGCGGATTGCTCCTTCGGGCCTCGGGGGATGTCTCCCTCCTTCTCGAATCCGCGCCTTCGGCTTTCATGAGGATCTGGGGGCTCCTCCTTCTCATCTCGTCCCCACACCCCCTTCCCTTTTGTTTGCAGCCCCTCGAGATGGGACAGATCGGTCCCAACTTGAGCTTCAGCCAAAACTCGGGCCTGAAACTCCGAGGGGAGGGGACAGTTTGCACCTGCCCGCTTTGCGGTGCCTTCCACATCATCTTCATGTTCACATTCTTCCTGGACTCAGTGGCGGTCCCTGCTCCACCTGGGTTTTCATGACTGTTTGATCTACGGGGGGGGGGGGGGGGGGGGGGGGGAGGCGAGGCCGGGGCCAGTGAGGCCATATATCTGGCTCATCAGCCTTTGTTGAGTCTCAATCCAAGGGGATCTCCTGGCATCACTGCTGGAGCCCAGATACCCCTGAGAAAGCCGTTGCCTGGTCCTGAAATTGCTTCTTCCCACAGTGTCCTTAACTAGGGGGGAGAAACCGGATGCCGGTGAATAAGCCTCCTGGGAGAACATACCTTCTGGTCCCTTCCACACTCTCCCCAAATCTCAACCCAGTGGGCAGCCTTGTTTTAGTTAGAATTTATACCACACCCATCCTCTGCTTAGGGTTTCCCTCCACTATGAAGAAGAGGGTGATTGTGAAAGAAGTTGAAAGGCACATTTTTCCTTTACGCCACCGCGAAAACAAGTAAAGCCAAAATCCCAACAGCTAGAGGTGCCCTGAACCAGCCAAAGGCCTACGGTTCAGGCAGATGTCCCGCCCACAGGTCCAGGGTGGCAGAGCGCGTCACCGGCCCCCCATCACTTTGAAGACAGAGGCAGCAATTACTAGAGCCATGAAATGAAACTTTAAAAGTCATCACATTTAGATAAAGAGGAAACCTTGCTGTCATCCCCCCTCCCCCGGCCCCAGCTGTGCTTTTGATGGGAGGAAGCTGCCTTTCCAGCAGGACTTGAAAGGAAGGTTCGTGCTGCTCCCTGAGGCATCTAGGTCCCGGACCGCCACTAAATATAGACGCTGCTAGGGGCTTACTTTTGTAATATTCCTATAAAATATGCATGTATTTATTCACACAGACTGTGAGAAGTAGCATTGCATATTTCTTGTACTAACATTGTATACAAAATACAGTATTTATATGGAAATAGCTCGTGTATCACACACAATACTTCCTAGATGTATGCATATCGACGAGAACAGGCTGAAACTGAGGTACGGAAGGCACATGTGTCCCTCACTTTTAAAAATCACTGTCCAGGGGTGCCTGGGTGGCTCAGTCGGTTGAGCATCCGACTTCGGCTCAGGTCATGATCTCACAGTTTGTGGGTTCAAGCCCCGCATCAGGCTCTGTGCCGACTGCTTGCTCAGAGCCTGGAGCCTGCTTCAGATTCTGTCTCCTTCTCTCTCTGCCCCTCCCCCGCTCACGCTTTGTCTCACTCTGTTTCTCAAAAATAAATAAAATGTAAAAAAAAAAAAAAAATTTAAAAATCACTGTCCAGTGATCTCGTAGGTATTCAAATTACAATCTGCTCAGCCTTAGAAATCCTAACTAAATGAGTCAGACAACATAATAAGCAATGTTGATTTAAAATTACTTATAAAATGGGGTGCCTGGGTGGCTCAGTCAGTGGAGCCACCAACTTCAGCTCAGGTCACGACCTCGTGGTTCCTGAGTTTGAGACCCACATCTGGCTCTGCACTGACAGTTCGGAGCTTGCTTGGGATTCTCTCTCTCTCTCTCTCTCTCTCTCTCTCTGTCCCTCCCCCACTCACTCATATATACATGTGTGCACTCTCTCTCTCAAATACATAAACCTTAAAAAATAAAAGCAATTGTGGAAAATTGCAACGATGGCATTTCGTGTTTGTGACACAGAATTAATTCACTTATTGCCTTCAATAACGTTTTCGGAGCCCCATCCCTCAAATAGGGGGGAAAAAGTCTGAAGAGGGGCAAAACTTCCCAATGAGTATTTAAACACTGGAGCGTCTCAGAAGGGAACAGGTCAGTAATTGCCTCCACTCACCAATGAACGCCTTCAATATGCTATATTGAAATAGTTTCCATATCTGCCTACCGGATAAATGTGGGAAACTGTTTTTGAAAATATTTCATGGATTCTTTCATATCGAGATGTGAATACTGCTTAAAACCATGCCCACTGACCCATTTTTTCCCACCGAGTTACATATGATGGGGTTTCCCCCCTGTTTATTAAATAAAGGCGTGAGTTGTGTTTGTTTCTTTCCCCTGGAACCAAATTGCAAGACAAATATGATAAGTCACTGGAATTAAGGAGCTGCTGCAAAATTTGGGTGGATGGTCATTTTTTAAATGACAAGAAAGGGGACTTTCTGGTCCACGTGCAAGCTAAGCATTGAAAAAAATACCAAAAGTATATTGAGTTCAGCAGGCTAAGCACGATTTTGATTAGCTAAGAGGTTTTCCTATTTCTAGGAGAGAATTACATCCTGGGGTTCACTTTCTCTTTCTCTGTGAGGAAAAGGAGAGCAGAGCGCTATTCACGATTTTTATGCCTTCCAAGCCCTGAGATAAGAGGAACGAGATGGTCAGCAGCTCACGCTCACGGCAAGGCTTCCCTAAAACACTGGACATCGGTATCTACTAGGTATTATCACCTTGTACTCATACCACCGGGGAGAAACAAAACAAATACTTGGATAGTTTGAGAAAGTACAGTGCTAAATGCATAAATACAGAGCCTATTTCCAGCCAAACTCTCTATATATCTATCTTTAAAAATATATATTTTGGGGGCACCTGGGTGGTTCAGTCAGTGAAGCATCTAACTTCAGCTCACGCCATGATCTCGCGGTTCGTGAATTCGAGCCCCATGTCCTGCTCTGTGCTGACAGCTCGGAGCCTGGAGCCTGCTTGGGATTCTGTGTCTCCCTCTCCCTCTGCCCTTCCTCCACTCATGGTCTGTCTCTCCCTCAAAAATAAATAAACACTAAAATTTTTTAAAGAATAAAAGTATATATATTTTTTGGCCAGATGCCTATCAACAAGGGTCTGCATAGCATGACCTGTTTACAAATTTCACAAACAGGAGGTGTCTGGCACAAGAAAAGGGACTGCTTAGTCTCGGCTCTTAAAAAATACAAAATTAAAATATGCCCGGGGTTAATTTTGAGGTTTTTCAAGTTGATATCAAGTTGGTACTTAACAATTAATATGTTCTAAAGAGAAACATTTATTTTAACCCAACAAAAAGGCTTACTCTAAAATTAATAAATTTCGATGTTAATCTCCCTACGGCACTTGCATTTGCATTTTAATACAGCCATTATGCAACTGTACATTTTGTGCACGCTACCCCAAAACCTTCTATGGGCAGCTAACCGCCGTCACAGGGCACCTGCAAACACACAGCGTCAATCATCAGGAGCCTGGGAAGCCCACTGCCAAGTCGGCACATCGGCTCCGGATTCAACTCAAAGGCTGGTGTCAACCTAGAGAAGATATCTGTTCTGGCCCGGTTGGGTGGGGGGCTGACCCTCCCTTCCTTCAGGGGTGCTCCCTCTCGCCGGCCACCTGTTGCCCCTGACATCCTCTGCTCTCCATCTTCCTTTCCTTCCTTCTTGTTCGTGTCCTTCATTCCTGTCCTTGCTCTGGGTCAACATCAATAGGCTGTATATATATATATATATTTTTTTTTTCTACAAATTCCTTGCTGCTCACTGAATATTTATAAAATACTTATAAGAACTTATAAAATAAAATTATCCAAATAATCGCTTTCCCTCCCAGAGGAGGCACCAACCTCTGTGTGGTCACATGTCCTGATGACACAGCAAGAGCCTCCGCAGTTTTCCGAGGCTCTTAAGGTTTTTGGAGCGTGAGGCTTGGAAGAGTCTGTTGTTTCTGTTTGTCCCCGGTGATCATTTGAACCCGATGTCGTTATCTGAAATGTCTTAATTCACACATCAAGTATTATTAGATTAAGAGGGCAGTGACTTCTGCTCTGAAATGCCCCCAGAGCTCCCCGCCCTTTGTAACCAAGCACTCCCCCAGTCTAATGAATTCAGTTAAATCTGCTTCCCTTTAATGTTAAAGTCATGCTAATGAGCCTCTGTAATTCAGTGCTTTCAGTGCTCGCACCGACAGAGGTGATGACTGTGTTCTAGAAGAAGGGAAAGCTTTTATCTGTGCTCTCTTGCAACCAATGACAAGCATTCTGAAATTCCGAGGCCAAGTCTGCTTTGGAGGCTCCAACCCTCACATGGGACTTTTGAATTTATGTCGATGATCATGACGATGATGATGATTTTGCATCATGTCACCCAAAAGGGTTTTTCGGCTTTTACTTGAAAGCAACAATGGAATAGAAAAGGACAGAAAGAAACCGCGTCATTCAAATGCATGGTCTTCTTTGGACAGTGGAAAACGGAGCTAATGCTGAGTCATTTAATCCTTCCATGAACATTATACTCATGTGCAGGCCAATGGAAACACAGAAGATTAAAATAATCTGCCTCCACTAAAAACGATTCCAGTTATAAAACGGAAGGGGATATGGTGTGTTCCTAGAATGCACGACAAGACTAAAATTGAGGGAGGCTGAGTGTGAGGCTGATGTAATCCAGCCTAGAAACACAGGGCTGGTCAGCCAGGAATAGCAAAAGGGAGTAAGACGAGCCCAGTTTCATCGGCTTCCAGGTTCAGGTGCTGCATTTGGATTCAAGACCCAAAGAGGGAAGAGAGGAGAGACTTCCTGTGCGTAGCAAAGACCGATGGTGCCTGGGGAAATCAAGGCCAGCAGCACCTGCTAGGCAGGCCAGGTCCTGAGAGCTGCCTGCTGGAGTATGAAGAACTCTCCTACAGAATCACTTCCCTCACCATCTTACCACACGTCAAAATTTACCAGCATGAAGGCCATTCCTTTGAGTTCAGACACGCCTGGAGCAGCATCAATAAAAAACAATTAGCAAGCAGCCAGGGCCTGAGTGAAAAAGAAAACCAAGCAGCCGGGCAAGCGCCAAGAAGACAAGCCACGCCTTCAAGTATGTGATGGGACAGTCTGAGCAGGAGCGGCCTCCTCCAGGGCATCACTACATTCCCAAGTTTCTCGGTCAAGATGACTCATCCTGGAGATGAGAAGCGGCTATTCCCACATTCAAAACTGGGACAGACTGGAATGCCGCTCAGCAAATATCTCCTCCTATCCCAGGGCCTTTCCAGTCGGGTACCCTAAACTGCCGGACTGACTCGCTTTGGCCACTGGCATGTGAACGGACATGGCACAGGCAGAGGTTTCGAGGGACCTGCACGGCCTGCCCGAGCTCCTTCACTCGGGTGACCCGCCATACAAGAACATGTCCTGGCCGCCATGTTGGCTTGCTCTCCACAACAAACACATCTGAACCCAACCCACAGCTTGGAGTCCAGTCCAGCGATCAGGGCGCGCAAAGCAGAGCCAGCTCGCTGAGCCCAGGGCGGCTGGACCAAATCACAGGTGACCCGCAGGAATCAATAACCTTAGAATCAATAACTGTTGTAGAAGCCATCAAGTTGGGACGATGTGTTGTAGAGTACGCTTGTATCATTATTGGCTCACTAAAACCAAACCCAAACCCACGTGTGGCAAATGGTAGAGCTAATGTTCGTGTTCACTGTGAGCATTTCACCCACTTATTCAGTCAATATTTGAACCCCGACTAGGTGCCAGTCGCTGTGCTGTGTTCTAGGGACGAAACGATGGACTGAAATACACATAGTCTTTCCTTTCCTACAGATTACAGCCAATATCCCAATATCCCTCACAGTGAATCAGGATTGAGGCTCTAAATCACATGGTCAGATTGATAATGACTTCCTTTTGTGAATAAATGCGCTTTTCTCAATTTCTTGCTCATTCTGGTGCATTCACAGCCCTTCTACTTTTATTAGAAAAAGACTCTTAGAAAGAACTAGATCACAAATGTGTTCATAATAATGCCCTAGTTATTTATTGTAGGAGTGCTAAGTGGCGTTTTCAGTCCACTCAGAGAACTGTCTCTAGACCAACAGCACAAGGATCATCTAGGAATCTGTTAGAAAAGAAAAATCTGGACTCCATCCCTAACCTGCTGAATCAAAAACTCAGGACTAGGGCCCTGCTACCTGTATTTTAATAAGCCCTCCAGGTCATTCTGGATGCAATGCTCAAGTTTGAGAAACGCTGGACTGGAATAATATACTCGAACGTTTTTCTAGATGGCACCCAGGTGACCTCAAAGATTCTCCCAAATGTTTGCTTTTTTTCCTGGGGAATGGCTTTCCAATCTAAAGTATTTAACAAGGATTTTCCAGAGGGTAGGAAGTTCTTGAGAATGCACAAGCCTGTCTTCCTCATTTAAATAGAGGTTATCTCAGCAGATCAAAGTCAAAAGAGAATGGAGTACAGTTGGCCTTTCCAAGACATTTTCAGAATGCTGTTTCCCCCTTGAATTGAGCTGTTTAGGGCTCATCTCAGGAAGAAGGTAGTGGCCAGAAGGGGATTGATAAGGCAGACACCAAAGACAGGATCAAAGCTAAGACACCACGCCTGCTGGGGCAGATCTCAGAGACACTTTCCTTTATGCAAGCAAGCAAAGAGCATTGCCCCCTTGCCAGAATATATGCCATTTCGCAGAAAGCTCTGCAGAATTGCGAGGGGGGAAAAAAGCATTACTTTCAAAACCTGATTTCATTAAAAAATCCTCAGTGCCTCTGGTTTAGACTCATTGCTTTTTTCATGCAATAAAAAAAAAAAAAAACCCTTTGTCACGAATTAAAAATCAACGAAGTTAATAAACACATTTAAGTTGAAAACTGACTTTTATGAACTTAATTTTCCTGAATCTACTCCTTTAAACCACATCAAAATGTTCATCATCAACTTTTTTTTTTTCGCCATCACTTAACGATTTTCTCCAGGTTTCCATGGAACGTGCCTATTTTTGTGAATATATACCTATACTTAAGGATCACCATCAACACGCACATAGATCCTAAATATGAAGTATGACACTGTGGGAAAGAAAATAAACTTCAGACCTGTGCTCTGTATCTTTCCAAAGTCTTGAGCAAACACGGAAGACATCAGCGCAAAAACCCTGATTCACGCAGAGGGGGACACGTCAGATAGGAGAAGCAGTGGGTTCTCGTTAATGAAAACATATTATATTAGGAGCAATAAACCAGAAATGAAGCCACTCATTTGCTTCATGTGGGTAATTCAATCCACTGCGCACTCTACCAACGGCACTTACCCATGTCCGAACAATTTCCTTCTCATAAAAGGGGGAAATAGGTTTGTCTATACCACTAATTGCGTTTCGAGTCATTGTAATTTGGAACTCACAAAAGTAATCCCCCTAACAATTACTTATATTTATATTTTGCTTGACGGGTAAAACAGAAACCGCCCGTTGGCTAAATAAATCCGTTAGTCGTATAAGCCTGCAATTTGAACGGATTTTTCCCTCACTCACATTGTGCCGGGTCCCTGATGGGTCTCATTACCTCAGTCCTCTGCACTGCACCCGTAATCACTGCCATTTCGTTCCTTTATAACCCAACAAAACCCAAATTGCATCATTTATTCAGAACCTCCTCAATCTTTGTGAGGACGGGTGGATAAATTAAAGCTTTCAAAGGACTCTGAAGGGTTTCCAAGCCACCTTACGGTAGAAGTGGCAACAGTAAAGCCTCAATTTCCATCTGTGTTTCAGGATCGCTTTATTTCTCCCTCTCAGAGCCCGGATATCGTACACAACGTCAAGTTCAACTCAGAACGAGACGAAAATGGCTGCTCATGATCTACATGAATTCTGAGTCTCCAAATACCTTTCTGCAGCACTTAATTTACTCAAGGATTAATAATATAAAGTCATTAAATCCAAATAGGGGATGATATGGGATAGAACACAAAAGTCGTGAGTATGCTAAGATATAAGGCTCCAAATAAGTTAACCACTCGTATCACAGACCCTCAAGTGGTACACTTGTCCCATGACAGACGCTTCCGTGGAAAACTGTCCCCACAGTGAAGCACCCACCCCAGGTGCTTCAGTGGAAAACCTGGAAGGAGTACTCATCTGACATCGCCACCACTGATTACATCTGCATTTGATGAGGTCTTCCCATCTATAACCGTGAACGTCAGGCCCTGACGTGTACAGACAGTTACTGAATCCCCGGGAAGGCAGCCTGCTCGGGTTTATCCACCTGATGAACAACAGGCACTTGATATGATGGCGTCTCACGAGTGCAGAGCGTCTCAGTGGTTAGGCCACACGCAGCCCTGGGTTTCCGTCCCTGATTCAAGTGGAATGATGATGACGTCCCAAATCAGCTGATGCAGCCGCAGGAAGAGAATCCCACTGATCTCTGAGGGGGGAACATCCTCGCTGAGATTAATGCATTCTGCGGTTTGTTTTTCTTCCCAAAGTCTTACCAGGGAAGGAGGCTGGAGACGCCCAGAGGGTCCCTAGTCCAACCTATTCCCAGATTCTGGGACTTCCATCTTCTTATCGTTTCTCTAAGCCTCATTCGTCAGATCTACTCGAGGCAGGATGGGAGAGTCCCACAAAGGTATCTCCTTATGGTTCAGTGACCTGAAAAATAACCCTAGAGAATGGCTGGAATCAAAAAGACAAGAGATAACAAGTACTGGCAAAGGGGTGGAGAAAAGGGGACCCTCGTGCGCTGTGGGCAGGAATGTGAGTTGGTTCTGCCAGTCTGGAAACCAGTATGGAGGGCCCTCAAAAAGTTAAAACCAGAACTACCCTATGGTCCGATAATTCCACTACTAGGCATTTACCCAAAGAAAACGAAAACACTAATTCAAAAAGATATTCATCCTTATGTTTACCTTAGCATTATTTACAATAGCCAAGATATGGAGGTAACCCAATGTCCATCAATAGATGAATGGACAAAGAAGATGAGGTCTGTCTGCCTGTCAGTCTATCTAGCCACACACATTGGCACATTACTCAGCCATAAAAAGGAATGAGATCTCGTCATTTGAAACAACATGGATGGTCCTAGAGGGTATTATGCTAAGTAAAAGAAGGCAGTGGAAGACAAAAGCCATATGCTTTCATTATATGTGGAATCTAAAAAACAAAACAAAGAAACAAAAAGCAGAAATAGACCCATAAACACAGAGAACTGGTAGTTGACAGAGAGGAGAGGTAGGGGGATGGGCGAAACGGGTGGCAGGGAGTGGGGAGTGGGACATACAGGCTTCCACTTATGGACGACTGAGTCACGGGGATGAAAGGCACACCTTGGGAGTATTGCACTCGTGGTGAGTGTCGCAGGACATACGGATTTGTCGAGTCCCCATGCTGTGTGCCTGAAACCCATGTAACATTATGCCACCTGTACTTCGGGTCAAATAAAAATAATAATAACCCCAGATTTGTCTGCTGGGAGAGAGCTGGCTACTCTTCATTAAATTGGATCTTTGAAGAAAGGCAAAGCACTTTTGTTTTCTGGAGGGAATGACATGAATTTCTTCCGTAACCATATTCTTATATGCATTCTTCACTCACTGATGAGAACCACCGTGGGAGCCGCCCTCCTTGGTCACCCAAAAGCTCTGCCACTGTCCCTTCTTTCTTTTCACCCGAAAACACAGACCTTCTGTCCTCCAGTTAGAAGTGTCTGCTTGGCTAAAGAGATGTACACAGTTTTCTGGGCGGCTCCTGGCAAGAAGGTTTTCCTCCTCAATAAAAGAGGGTGGTCAGAAGAGGGGCCCTCCCCGCCCCCCTGGTACTGCCCCCTCCAGTCTTCTGTCTCTGCACTCAGTTGTGTGCGGACCCGAGGGCTCACAGCTGCCATGACCTCTTTGTGGCCACGACAAAAAAGGGTACAGGGATCCCTGCAGGGATACAAGCAGGACCCTCACAGCACAGAGCTGCTGAACAGAACCAGGACCCGGACAGAAACCCCAGTGTCCCCCCTTTCTGTCGGGAAATGTCACGTAGCCAAGTGTTGTAACACATGCAGTCATGCCCGGGGTTCCTCCCCTCGCTGGCCCCCTGCAGGGGGAGGATTCACTAGCACCAGCTTCTTCCTGGACAGCATCTCGGGGTTCAGAGTGACCAATGCAGGGCTCCTGAGAGGTTCCAATAAGCTGTTACTACAGGGGAAACCGGAGCACCTAACATACACCTAACCTTCAGAAAAATCACGGCTGCCTATGGCATCATTAGGCTTTCCCGTGGATTCTCTTGTTTACTGTTGTCTCAGATTCGAAGGGGAAACACTTGGACTTTCCATTGACTTTTATACTTTCCTTCGACAAGAGTGTTGGCAGGAAGATGTGTTCCAACTCTCAGAGGCCTCTCCTGTGCGGAGTGAAGAAACATGTCTTCGGAGATATTTCTCCCTCCAGGGTCGCTAAAGCCACCAAGGAGCAGCCCGGAGCCCAAACAGGGAGGTGAACACCGTGGCTCTAACAAAGCAAAACGTTAAAACTCATGTTTATCAACACTTGGTACTCAAAGTGCTTTCGATTTTCTTTTTAATGTTTATTATTTATTTTCGAGAGAGAGAGAGGGTGAGCGCAAATGGAGGATGGGCAGAGAGAGAGGGAGACACAGAATCCGAAGCAGGGTCCAGGCTCTGAGCTGCCGGCACAGAGCCCGATGTGGGGCTCGAACTCAAGGACCTCGAGATCATGATCTGAGCCGAAGTCTGACGCTTAACCGACTGAGCCACCCAGGCGCCCCTCAAAGTGCTTTCCGATATTCAACGTCACTGCCCTAAAAAGCAGACCTCCTAAGAAGCAGATCTTGATTTGGTGTCAAAAGAGCCAGTCTGGGATCCCCATCTGGCCAGAGCCACCATGAGCCATGAGCTGCCCAGCGAAAAACCGCTAACTCACAGGAGGGGCTGCGCAGGGCTACAGCAGCAGGTGCGGGTGCCCAGGGCACACGTAAGGAGTGAAAACACAAGTAAACACGTTCCACCTTGGATGGACACATACAACTTTGCACTCCGAGTATCTGCGAAGAAACTAATTTTCAATACACGTATATATTTTTATTGGAATTGCACCTAGGAGGGCCCGTGGTTTTGAGTCCTAACCCAGCCTGACCCAGGGGATGCTCCCTAAAAAAACAGATGATGGGAATTTGACTCCATGTTTATCAACCTTGTCTATCAAGGCAGGGGCCAGCAACATTTCAGACGATATTATCCAGAACTCCATGTTGGGAAAAGAACACAAGAAAAACAGGCTCATAAAGTATGTTCCCTTTATCTTGCAGCCTGTGTTGATTGTTGGGACCCCGTATGTGGTTTGTTCTTTGCTTCGATCCAGGGGAAGAAAACAACATGAGGAAAACAGGCAAATATATTTCCCACAGTCTCACAGATTTCTTCTATGTTCCTTTCTTACTGTTTTTCTTCCCCCGCGTCCGCCGACGGCCCCCTCGTGCCAGCATCCCTATCGTTTCAAAATCACTCTGCAAATCCTAGTCACTTCCAGCTTTTTATTTTGATAACCCTTTGGTGAATTCAATCATCTGCAAAAATCAAAGCGACTACACAAACCACGGAAAAGACCAAGCGAACCCAGGGTCTTGCGGGTTTTGAGCACATGGAGAGCTTGATGTTGCCACTTGAGGGCGCTATGGGAGCTCAGAAGCGCACGTCTGCTCAGCCCAGGCAGGTGAAGGGAATGCATTTCTGCATTCAGTGCTCGCTCCGGAAAGGAGCAGCCTTAGGAGACTTTTGTTTCCTACCAAAGGGCAGACTGCTGCTCTATAAATGTTTTAAATGCTCTCAGAAATATTAAAGTCAGGTCAGTAAATGAACCGTAACTCTGTCTTCTCATTTATTGCAGATTTGGATACTCCTGGGGGAGAGAGAAGGGCCAATCATGAGCTCAATTTCCATTCATCATGGAGGTCAGGCATAGCCTATGGATGGCTTTGTGTGCCAAGAGTTGTGGGGTCCAGAAGGGACCCTCGATCACCTTTAGCCTCTTTTATCCACGGCACCCCCGTGAGGGGGAACCTGAACTGGCGTCGATGAAGTGGGGGCGCAGGAGGGAGCCACGGAAAGGGGAGAGGTGGACGCGACCATGAGCGAGCCTTATTTGGCCTGGATTGGCTTATTCTACCTCCCATTCCTCCCTCCTCCAGCTCTTCCTCCTTCCAGGATAAAAAAGAATCCAGAAAGAAGAGGCTGTGCTGGGACAGCAGACACCCTTTCTGGGGGAACAGGAAATAAATCGGGGATACCGGAGGGTACCCTTCCGACGGCCACAACTGCACAAGTCTTCTCGGAGAGCGGGAACTTTAGGTTCTTTGTAAAGTTATTCCCTAATTTGGAAAAAGCAGCTTTAAGATTTCTTTTCTGTTATATTTTAAAACATGCATGTGTCTCTATAAATGGGCAATGGATCTGGGATGCTAGGACATCCACGGGTCCATGAGACACCTCCATTAGGCACTCTGAATTTATTTATAAACTTTTGACCCAAGAAGGGTTTTGTCGATGAGTAAGAACAGATTCAATGGTGGAGGGAGCTTTATTATGCCATGTTTTCCATGCAGCATCTCACTTAGTTTTAGAAGGCGCGTGGTGTGGGCGTCACAGAATTGGGATCCCAACCCAGTTCCGAGTGCTACATGGGACGGGAACACGCACCCTGGTACTCCGTACGTCTAATGCTGGTATTTTGATGAGTCATGCCCCGAGGCACATCGCAGGAAGTTGTGAGGTTGAATTGCCAGATGGCACAACCATAGCCTTACATCAAAGCCTCTCCCTCCGAGAGGCCTTCCATGATATTCTAGACGTTACTATCCGTCTTGTGGAATGCTCATAACACGTTAAGTACCTGTTTCAGAGAACGCACAACCCTCTACCTCGCGCTGTTCATTCATTTCTTCACGCAGCGCACGTTACTGAGCGCTCGCCACGGCCGGTCACGTCTCAGCTCCCCCGTCAAAAGCCCCTTAGTGAGAAGAGACGGGCCCGACCGAGGCTCACACAAGGAGCCCCGTGGCATACAGAGCAGGTGTTCAAGTGAGAAGAAAGAGGAAGTTCACTGAAGCCACACTTGTCTCAGACACGTCTCGGTCCTCACGGAGGTGGCCTACTAGAAGATACCATGTGGGAGTCCGCTGCAAGGAGCTCTGACTGGCGGGCCCTCGGACACCAGGGAGAGGAAAAGGCTCTTCTGTTCACAACAGCGCTTTTAAACAGCGTGGACCACGATCCTGCAGTGGGTCGTGTTATTTATGAAACTGGTATCTGATTATGGAGAAACACTTGAAAAATCCGCCGCACTGTGTGATGAGGGAAACAAAGGCAAGAGAAATGTAACGTAAATTAAATGTCCATGCAGCTCGCAGCCCCCCGGTAGACCCCTGAAACACGCAGAGCGTGACCTTCCTCAAGCCGGCTCATGGCCGCCTTCCTTCCTTAATGATTTTGTTTTATGAAAGACTAAAAGTAACTTATCTTTTTAGTATGAAATTTATTGTCAGATTGGTTTCCATGCAACACCCAGTGCTCATCCCAACAGGTGCCTCCTCAGTGCCCATCACCCATGAAAGTAACCTTATCTTAACATCAGCTAGCCCCTCAAGGTCCTGAGAGCTTTGCTTCCAAATTCCTTCCACGATCCCTAAGCCCCACTAAAAGTATATAATCAGTCACTTTTTTTTTTAATGTTTGTTTTTGAAAGACAGGGAGAGATAGAACGCGAGTGAAAAGGGACAGAGAGAGGGAGACACAGAATCCGAAGCAGCTCCAGGCTCCGAGCTGTCAGCACAGAGCCCGCTGTGGGTCTCAAACTCACAAATGGCGAGATCATGACCCGAGCCGAAGTCAGACGCTTAACCGAGCGACCCAGGCACCCCTATAATCAGTCACTCTTCATAACCCCAGTGCAGCTCTTTCTGCCCATGGGTCCTGTCCCCACGCTTTAATAAAATCACCTTTTTGCACCAAAGACGTCTCAAGAATTCTTTCTTAGTCATTTGCTCAAGAACCCCATCAACTGTGTGTTTTCATCCTGCATGCACGCCGGGCTCTTCCCGGATGGACAGACTATCCTGCTGGATGCCTCCCTGGATGTCCCCCCCCCCCCACCCCCCCAGGGCACAGGCTCCTTGAGTGGGGAGATCGCTTCTGTCTGCTTCACTGCTCTTAACCCGAGTCTGTCGCGGGATGTGGCATACTGGAGTCAAGCAATAATTCCAGCCGCGTTCAACGGGTTACTCATTTATTCACCTAGTAAGCCATTTTAATTACAGCATCAGTGATCCTTTAAGAACACATCTATAAATATTTGCTTCAAGGGCTACCTGTAAACCTCAGAAAAATACACGTGGCTCCAGGCCAGACCCTGAGGATAAGCCCGCCATGCGGTCCTGGGAGACTTTCGCTGTTGGCTTCAGACAATGATTCTGTCCCCGTGAACACCTGAGAATACTAGGAGGGAAAAGGAATTCACAGAACGTGGGCAGACTGAAATCCTTCCTCTGAGGTACCGGCCAGGGTCAGAGTTGGTGCTGGTCAATCACCTCCCTCTTCGCTGTCTTCCTACCAACTCCAAGGTGCGGCTGTACAGCTTCCTCACCGAGTTTGCAATTGACGTGATTTTCCACCCAGCCCGGGGATTTCCAAATGTCTGCATCAAGACTCCCGGGTCTGACTCAACCTTGAGCTGGAAAAGGCTAATAAGACAGTGCAACGTAACAATATTATTTAGTTTTGAATTTTCTCAAATAAATTGTGTCTTGATCTCCTTTTGCCATGGGATAGAATTCCTACCGAGATGGCTGGAGACCGGGCACGCCCACCAAAGGTGTGCCTGCTGGGTCTCTAGATGCCAAGGAATGTCACCTGCGCATTGGGGCATACAGCCTGGGTGGAGGGAGCAGACGTCAGCGCTGGGGTTGGCATGTTCCTGTCACCACGCCATCTCACGACGCACGACGGCTTTTCCACGGACACTGCAGTACAGCAAGTGACTGCAAAGGTAGCAACTCTGTTCAGAAATCCTGTTTCCTAGTGGAAAATATCTCTTGCTTGAATGAGCAGAGTACTTGCAACACGGATCAGCCATCTGTTCTCCGTTTCTTGTCCTACTTCCCAGAGAAGGGTATAAATGGTGCCCAGAGTATGATCCACACGTGTGCGATCTGAGCCGGGGCTCTCTCCACGACTCACACGCCCGTGAATAATGGAGCCCCACAAATAGATGGCTCCACAAAGGGCAGAATGAAACCCCTCACTCAGGGCCTCCACATTGCTGTAGGCAAGACATCTGAAGCTCAGTTTCAAATACATTTCTCACTGGAGACAGGCATTAACACCCATCCCAGAGGATTGTTAAAAGGATTTAGAAAACTTATTATATGATGTTCATTTTAACACACACACATGCACACACACTCACAAGCAAGTATCTGTTGGCTCTCCATCAGGCTCCCTGGTGCAACATCATTACTGTCCTTTCGGCCAATATATGACAGCCTGTCCATGTTCTAAATGCTTCGTGTCTGCCAAGGTGTCCAACCAGGAGAGCGGCTCTGCTATTTTCAACAGTACAGCTGATAAATATAATGCACGGAAGGTGCGTAAAGGGCGAGTGGTACCACAGTGATCAACAGAAATAATCTTTGCAGGTATCTATGGATGAGACAAGATTAAAAAACATTCATTCTGTGCCTTTGCTACAATTCCGAGCTTCTTGATGCTTTTATGTGTTCCATGTGGCCTTTCTAAGTGTGTTTATATTGATAAATGCTTTCTGGATAAAAGCATCATGCTAGATGATCAGTACTTATAGACAGCATTCGTCCATCAGAAGCTGGAGGTCTCGATCCCTAGTTTAACTACCATCGTCACAAGTGTCTCCTGCAAGGAAAAAGGAAAAAAAAAAAAAACTTTTTGCTCCAAAAGGGGCAGAAAAGGAAATAAAGTAAATGAGTAGTGTAAGGGAGCCATCACTCAGGCTTGTGTTACTGGCTCATTATCTGTAATGAATGAAGTGATTCACATAATTTCACATTGAGAGCCACACGAATTATTGCACCATTGTATCACCGCTCTGTATGATAGGTGATGGATTCTAGAGGGCAACTTATTCACTTTACTTATTTATTTTCAAGTCTCAAAGTGAATCCATTACTTTACCACTCCATAACTCTTTCCTAACGGAGGCTTTTCGCTCTCTCGCTCAGAGACAGCACATAAGAATACATCATCCGCCAAAGCTAATGATTATCCTGTGAGCCATCTCGTCACAAAAAACAGTGAAGACTTGACCCCCCCCCCCAAATGCAGACCCCGGGAAAAACTCTTAAGGTTGTAAATCTTAGGATACAAAGGGGTTGCTGCATCCAGGGCACCCAGGATTGGGTGGGAAACCAAGATCTGGGAGCTGGTCAAGTTGAAGTTATGGACGTTGGCCACTGATATATGTCTTAGCCTCAGAAAAGATCAGTTCTCTCAGTCTGGATTGCATGGGGATGGGACTTTGAATTCAACCAATGATTAGGACTGACCAAATCAATGGACCGATCTTCTCAATTTTCTATTGCTTGAGTCTTTAAGACACAAAAGCAACCTTCAAGTAAGTGGATGACAGAAGCAAAGGAGAATGAAAGCAAAAGCAAAAATTAGGTGGCTCTCCAGCACCAGGAGGGGTGAAGGGGGGCTCTGACACACCCAGGAGAGGTGAAGGGGGGCTCCGACATGCCCAGGAGGGCTAGTTTCATGATCTCAGAAATTGGAAAGTGGCATCGTGTGTATTGATGACTGTCGCCAGAACGAATTAGTAATGCATACAAATAAAAAGTTACATGTGGCATTGCACTGTGTGAGCGTCAAAACAAATTCTATCTTGACTTAAGTCAAAAGCAGGCTAAAGAGGAACCACTGATCCCAACAGCCACACACACGCGCGCGCGCGCGCGCGCACACACACACACACACACACACACACACACGAGGGAGGAAGGAAGGGAGTCACCTGCATTTGCTTCAGGGACCCTGGCTGTAGCGAAGGGGACCATGGGACTCTCACTGTTGTGCAGAAGTGGCCCAAAGGCACGTTAAGGCTCCGGAGCCATAAATGTGGTTCACACCCCACTTCTTCATCTGTATTACCCTTTGACAAGTCTCACTTCCTCCCTGGATTTCAGTTTGCTCGGCTACAAATCTGAAGGGCTGGGACAGGGCAACACTGAGCCTCTTTCCTGCTGTGAGCACCAGGAAACGTACCATAGGCAACAGAAACCCGTCTGACTTTGAGAGCATCAGACCAGGTACATCTCTGTCTTCAGATAAAAATAAAGATCGTTCAGTTTCCGAGCAGGAACAAACTCAGCCTGACAACGGTTATGTAGAAAACTCTGGGTTATTTAGTTGGCCCCACACTTAATAAGACATCACTTAATGCAGTTTTGAACACCCACTACTAAAATTGCAGGGCTCCCGTCGTTCAAGGTAATCATCTCAGTGAGCTTTCCACCAACATCATCGCGGCAGAAATATTCCAGTGTCTCCATAAAAATGTACCATTTGATGCCTATGAAGAAACTCTAATTCACCAATTTTACTCAAATTGCAAAGGGGTCCAGAAACCCCATCACACAAGAAGAAGCTGAAAAAGCCATGTGTAGTAAATGTTGCTTGTTCTCGTTTGCGTAAGAACAGGCACCGGTACGAAGAGGCGCTTTGAGTCAGTATGTAGGATATACGTCAAGATCCTGCCAGTTTCCAAAAAGAGCCGTGTTCGTGAACGTGCTCTCTATTTTCTAGAAAATTAATCAACCACGAAGTGGGGGCAACCACTGGTTTAGCTCACAAATTCATTCAAGGAGACAAACACAACGGCACCACGGATACACGGAGATGAGGAGACCGGAGATACAAGGTCACCTCTTCGCGGGGATGATTTAGAGGCTTGCGGGAAACGTGTGATGTTGGGGGTCAATAATAAGGAACCATCTCTCCACAAGCGGGTTGTGAGGAGGGAGACCCATCGCGTGTTGAATTTAAACAGCAACATTGACACTGGGAGGCGGCCTCCGAGCCAATTCTGTCTGAGCTCCTTCACTGGAAGACAAGGGGACAGCCTGGGAATACAAGGAGGCTTCTCTACAGAGTCAAATCCCCATGCAGAGGGACGGAAAGAGAAAGAACGACCTAGTGAGGCTGAGAGAGACAAAGGCAGAGAACAAACATTTTCTGCTTCCTTAACTGCAGACGCCTAGGCCCCAAGGACAAAGCCGAAGGCGGGTGGGCAGGTATGTATGTATTTATTTCAGAACACAATTTAGTCAGGCTACAACATATAATAGGGTAGTTAAATATCACACACCCTGGAGTCTTAGAGCCGACACGTCTGGATTCGGATTCTATCTCCCTCACTCCCCTCACTGTAGGGTTTTGGGCAAATGATTTAAGGACTCTGTGCTATACAGGTAAGGCACTTCCTACACAGGCTCCCTAGGTACTTGGCTGTGATTGGTGGCATTACCGGTTGGGAATGCCTCTGAGCCCCCGAGGGCGTAAGGGAAAGAGCCTCCTTACACTGCCCCGCAAAACAAAACGGAGTTTTAGAAAAAGGGTGGAGACACCCTTGTTTCTTTAGAAACAAATGAAACCTGAACATTTAGAACACTCTGGTAAAGGCTGTGTCTCTTTTCTCAGAATCGTATATTTGGATATAAAAAACAAAATCCACTGGGTTATAAAGAAAACCATTATTTTAAATTTTTTTTTTAACATTTATTTATTTTTGAGACAGGGAGAGACAGAGCATGAACGGGGGAGGGTCAGAGAGAGAGGGAGACACAGAATCGGAAGCAGGCTCCAGGCTCTGAGCCATCAGCCCAGAGCCCGACGCGGGGCTCGAACTCACGGACCGTGAGATCATGACCTGAGCCGAAGTCGGACGCTCAACCGACCGAGCCACCCAGGCGCCCCGAAAACCATTATCTTAAAATACAGTTATAAGCACACAAAACAATAAAATATATTTATGCTGGTTAACGATTCACAATATAATAGGCAGGTTCAAGTCAAGTTCTGTTTTTAAAGATGTGTCGGATTGGCTTAGCTAGGTTCATAACATTTAATGGCGGGGTTGTCCTTGACAAAGGCACACGCCCATCAAGCTGGATATCCAATTTTCACTTTTTCATCTGGAGGACTGGAAGAATGGAACTCCTGTTTTGAAAAGGTACACAGTCGGGGCGCCTGGGTGGCTCGGTCAGTTAAGCGTCCGACTTCAGCTCAGGTCATGATCTCACAGTTTGTGAGTTCGAGCCCCACGTCTGGCTCTGTGCTGACAGCTCGGAGCCTGGAGCCTGCTTCAGATTCTGTGTCTCCCTCTCTCTCTGCCCCTCCCCCGTTCATGTTCTGTCTCTCTCTGACTCAAAAATAAATAAAAACAAAAATAAACAAATAAATAAATGAAAAGGTACACAGTCATAAGCAGAATGAAAGTTTTCACAAATCACGTCATAAGGAAAAGGTATCCTGGTCTCCAGAAGCACTTGATTTTGACTTAAAGTCCAATGGAATAAACCTGACTTGCAGTCTTGTGGCTAAAAGACCATTGAGCATAGAATTCCCTGTGATTCACGGATCTACCACTACTCATTAGAATTAATTTCATTCCTCCTGATGATAAAATATAATAGAATGGGGGGGAAAAGGGAACAGAATTACCTGAGATTGGCCAGCTCTGGCCACATGTTTGAGCACGTGCAGACAGCCCCAAAGCCTAGGCTTCAGACAACGAGGATTCTGAGTTAACGGTGAGAGTACGTTACCTACATTGTGTGATATCTTCAACTGTCATTATGATATGAAAATATCTGTGATTTCTACTGGTCACAGGTACTGACAAAACTATGCCTACAGACATACTGAAGGGAAGCTATGTTTCAGTTCGGCAATGGTAAAAATAATTACGGCCTTTTTTTTTTTTAATTTTTTTTTAAACGTTTTTATTTATTTTTGAGACAGAGAGAGACAGAGCATGAACGGGGGAGGGTCACAGAGAGAGGGAGACACAGAATCTGAAACAGGCTCCAGGCTCTGAGCTGTCAGCACAGAGCCCGACGCGGGGCTCGAACTCACGGACCGTGAGATCATGACCTGAGCCGAAGTCGGACACTCAACCGACCAAGCCACCCAGGCGCCCCAATTACGGCCTTTTTTATTTCATTCCAGTTCATCCAAGAGCCCCTGAAATCCCACATTAAGAAAACTTGCTTTAGAGTCCAAGAAGGAGAGGTCTGGGTCTAAGGAGTAAGAGAAGGGTTCCCCGCGATGAGGAAGATCCAGAAACTTCAGGAACAGAGAAGCCTGGTCCTGGACATAAAGACTTTCTTCTGTTTCTTTAAAATTTTAGTTGGGGGAAGGGCGGAAGGGGGTGGAAAGAGACGAACTCCCAGTTAAAAGACCAATAAGGACTCTCGGGATGTGATACACACGCAATATGGCGACTACAGTTAACGTCGCCGTCTTCATATGTAGGCAAGGGGTTAAGAGCACAGGTCCTCAGAGTTCTCTTCACAAGGGAAAAATACCTTTCCCTTTTTCTTACTGTATCTGTGAGATGATGGAAGTTAGCTAAACTTACAATGATAATCGATTCACAACGTTTCTAAGTCAAATCATTAAGCTGTATGTCTTACAGAGTGCTGTACGTCAACTAAATCTCAATGAAAGTAGAAAAAAAAATGTGAATAAACACTTAGCTGGCGAGACCTAGTCCACACCTCGTCATTGTGTCAGTGGTACCTCGGGGTGTAAACAGGAAGGGGTCGTATTCCCTGTGGGGGGCAGAAAGGACAGGAGGGGGAGGTCACAGCCTTAAAGGACACGACTAGGCCCCGAGCGGGCGGAGACGTCCAGTAGACGGCCTCAGACCACTGGGGAGCCGGGGAGGGGGCTTGAGTCAAGCTGCTTGTATACAAACGTCCCGGAGACACTCAGACACTCCACACTATTGCAGAGCTGGCAAGGTGGAAACAACGGGGGCTGCTTCCAGAAGGAAAGCAACGGGTAACGGATGAGGCTGTGTGGCCAGTCACCAGGGACAACCAGAAGGGAGTTTCCAGAGGGCCCAGCTGTGGCCTCAAGGGGAAATCCTGGTGCTAAGGCCGAGAGAGAGTTCCCCAGGCATGCAGGCAGGGCAGTGTCCTGAGGTGGGGGGGTCAGACCCAGCCAGGGGTGGGAAGAAAGAGCCTGCACACCTCGCAGGAACTGAGGCTGAGGCCTGGCAGACAGCACAGGGGCCAGGATTCCTTCACCTGACCCGTGCGCTTTCAGAGACATCGCCTTTTACAGCCTCTGAGCAGCAGGAACATGGTTGGAGATGTTGGCTCGCTCGGATATGTCCCCAAGGCGTGGGAGCCTCGGCTTCTGGGTCATGACCTACAGAGCCAGGACCAGGCTCAGGTGCCAACTCCCAGGTGGACGCTCCTGCCATCCCAAGAAGACACGTCACCCAGGGCACCGTGCGGATAAAGGAAAGGAAGCGAGCGACGCCTGACGTTTGGGTGGATTCCATCGGGAAGGCGTCAGTAACATTTCAGAGAAACGTGGCTCAGGAGCAGAGAAACGGCCAGGAACAGAACTTACTTTTTGACGTAGACCATTTCCAATCCTCCAGTGCACTGTCCCAGGGAAGAAAAGGGCCTGAAGTCGTGTCTCTCACTTAAATTTGAGTTAGAAAATTGCTATTTGGAAGTTTTTCGGAGGGAAACTCCCTAGGTCAGGATGGGTGCTACGGTGCAGCCCTATGAGCTCTCCCCAGAGCCAGGCCCCAGGACGTGGTGCCCCCCTGCAGAGGCGGCACCTCTGAGGTTTGGGGGATTCTGCTTGACAACATACCGTGGAGTTCTCACTCCGCACATTAAAAGCACGCTAGGGCCGCAGCTGGGCTGGGCTGGGCTGGGCAGCCGTGTACACGCGAGGCGGGGCCGGGGACACAGCAGGAGCCCTGGAGTGTGGGTCAGGAGGCATTGCACCTGCTGCACGTGCGGGCTGCACAGCCCTGTCCCATCGGACAAAACCCGGGGCCGCCCACCGAGAAGAGAAGGGAACAGACGAGGCAAGTGGACAGCTGCCCTCACGTCCAGGGTGCAGGAGGAACCACGGAAAGAAACACGCGCCACATGGGAGTTCAAGAGATGGAGACAAATCGCTGGAGTTTTGTGTGAGGAGGAGGCCGGGAGAGGGTGCTTCTGGGGGACAGGGAACGAAGAAGAATTTAGCACCTTGATGAGATGAAGACGGGAAAAGCCATCTGCCCAGGTGAGCAAGGGCCAGGGGGAGACGGAGACAGAGAGAGTGCAGAGTCCAGGGCCTCTGCCGGCAGCCAGGCTGGGAACAAGGGGAGCCAGCCCAGGGGAGGAGGCGGAGAGCCCGGCCAGGGAGGGGCGGGCAGAGCACTGGGGACCAAACTTCACAGGCAGGCTTCAGAGGACCAAATCACGCTGCCGAAAGGGGAGAGCACAACTTAACCGGAAACACAGGTGCAATGCCCCGAAATACAAGAGCTAAGAGAAGCATCGTGTATTGTCTAGTGAAAGCACAGACCCGGTTCCCCCTGGAAATAAGAGCGAGGGGGACAGAAAACAGAAGCGTACACAGTATCCAGGTCAGGAGTTTGAGATTCCGGACACTGTTTAAGAGGAGAAAATATTGTCAATATGCAGGGATTTGTGCTTAATAAGTGAAATATGGAAGTTATTTTTCCTCCGACTGAAAGGCATAGGGCTGGGAGGGTGACAGGTGATATGTATAGAATCATTTGTACCCTGAGAAAAAAGACAGAGGCACAAAATCATCCACACGTATAGCCTTTCCAATAAGGAGGGTGGTGCGGGAAAAGAAATTTCACTGGGTTTCAGAAAAAAAAAAAAAAAGGAAAAGGTTGAAGATGGATAAAAGGAGACTGGTGAGACCAAATATTTAGATTGAGGTCTATAAAAATGCAGGATTGAGAGATGCTTCTTTGGATTCAAGAGCAAAATGTGTTGAATGTAGATTTAGAGGAGGAAATCTCAGAGTTGACAAGCTTTATGGTCAGGAAAGATCAGAGCATGTGAACATTTACAGGCAGGTGTTACCTCTTCGGATCACACTATGGCAAGGGCTACAGTCAACTGCTCAAAACCTAAGGAAGTTAGCACCACATGCACAAGAGGAAGTCACTGCTGGCCAAGAAAAGGTGAAAAGTCAAAGCTTTCTCGGAGCAGGATGGATTCTTTGGGAGCAGAGTGCCCCATGAAGAACTAAGGTCCCCTGACATCCATCTCGGGACCCCTCGCACACCAGCAGATGCCTCTATTGTTCTTACAGAAACTGGGCTACTTTGGTGGATGGGGGAGGGAGGGAACCCACTGGTGGTCTCTCCCTTCACCTGCCCTCAGCCCCGGGACAACCCGAGGCTCCCAGAATGCACCATGTGGGGGGCACAGTAATTCTCAAACCAGGTATCATTGGAAACTGATTACGATGACACATAAAACCTGGGAGAATCGAGGAAGTTACCAATACGTGACGATGTGTAGAAAAAGTAAGTGTCCATAAAGATTCAGACACTGTTATTAGCTAATAGTTCTCAAAAATTCTTCTCTACCTCCTGATGGGAAATGAGCTGGCAGTATGGGAGAGATTATTTGCAAAGACGCGGCATTACATCCTTATTTTTTAAAGTAATCGTGCTATGTTTAACTTCCTTTCGAACTCCCTCGTCATAATTACATTCCAAAGCTTTTACTACGAACCTGTCGGTATTATCTTTCCAAACAAAACAAGGAAAGCTAAGAGCAAGCCCCACTAGGACATGGGGAATGGAGGGAGGTGGTTGTTAAACTTTCTTTTCATGCCTCCTTTTTGAATTTCATATTGATTTTCATTCACGTGGACTCAGGAGAGGTAATCTCATTGGTTTACAATGTATCATAATTAGAAATAATTTAAAACATTAAGCATCACTGAGGTTCATATTTAACGGACAGAAGAGACCCAACTGAAAGATCTTGGAAAAGTCAGAAGTACCTTTGAAGATAAAGTTCAGAATAAGCCCTATTGTTTTACACCACGTTTGTGCCATTGTCTCCCTTGATTGAAACTGAAACAGGGTAGGGGCGCCTGGGTAGTTGAGTCTGTTAAGCTTCCGACTTTGGCTCAGGTCATGATCTAGCAGTTCATGAGTTTGAGCCCCGCATCGGGCTCTGTGCTGATGGCTCAGAGCCTGGAGCCTGCTTTGCATTCTGTGTTTCCTGCTCCCTCTGCCCCTCTCCTGCTCGCTCTCTCTCTCTCTCTCTCTGTCTCCAAAATAAACATTAAAAAAATAAAAAGTTAAAAAAAGAAACAGACAGGGTAAAATATTTGGTTTCTATTGCTCTTGCCTAGTGAAACCCACCGATGGCACTTGAACAAGTGTCCAAAAATCATTGTTGTCAGAAACAGAGAAAAGGCCATTTCTTCCCACCATCTCACTTAAAAAGGGAGTCATTTAGTGTGGACCCTCCACTGCAGCCTGATACCCCATGGTCTAGTCATATTTCAGGCTCAACCCTGGTGTGTGTGTTCCAGTAATCTCCATAATTTCTCAGTTCCTGTCTCTGCATCTAAGTGGGGGGGGGGTCCCTGAGACCACGCTAAGGCTTGATGATTCACTAGGATTCACAGGACTCGGAAAAGCCCATATATTCACAATTATGACTTATTGCGGCCAAAGGATACAGATTAAAGTCAGAAAAATAAAAGGTACATGAGGCAGAGTCCAGGGGAGACCAGGTGTCTGCTTCCAAGTGTCCTTTGCTAGTGAAGTCTCGTGGACACATTGAATTCTTCCAGAAACCATGTTGCCAACCAAGGGAGCTCACCTAAGCCTCGGTGTCCAGGGTGTTTATTGGGGGTTAGGGACGTAGGCACGTAACTCCTACATGACTCACTTCAACCCTTCGGACTCCCCCAGAGCAAACTCAGGCTGCCACCATCGATCACACTGTTGGGATAACCCAACTGATTGAACTGGTACCATGTGGCGCAAGGCCCCCGGTAACAGAAACACTCCTACGGGGCAGAATGTTCCACGAGCTGGGAGCCCATTTCCCAGGAGCCTGCCAGGGCCAGTCCTGAAAACAGGTCTTCCCAGGGAACGTGCATGGTTTGAGTAACTCAGGCCTGCTGGGTTGTCATCCCTCTTCCTTTCCACACTCAAAAAAAGGCTCCAAAGTTGTCAAACTTTAACGACTGAAATCTGTCACACGCAATCCATTTAAATAGCAACGCAGGAAACATATGCTAAATCCACATGTAACAGACAGGGTTCCACAACCTAATTGTTCCTCTACTAGCTACTGTGCATGGGTGTTGTTTTTGTGTTATATTTTATTGTTCTAAGTCCGTCTTGTCCCGCTACATTTCATGGCCTTCGAATGTGTCACAACGTGCACTGGAAACAGTAAGTGTGCAAGAGACAGAAAGGTTTAAAGTGTTAAGGAAGGGGTGGCCATGCTCAGAACCAGGCAGGACTTTGGGTCACTGCCACAGTCGACAGGGGGAGGGCTGCGTAAACACAATGGCGCTCCAGGATGGAAGGAGACTCTGGTTAAGTCCACACTGCCAGACTTTAGTGAAGGACACCATGTTCAGCAGCATCCCAACTCCTCCTCCCAGGGTCTCCCCCTACCCCTCGACTACCTTCCTCACTTCTCTCCCCACCCACCAGACCGCACACTCAGTGTGGCCTTTTCTTGGCTTCTGAGCTATATTTATTCTTCACCTCTAGACTTTCACTTACTACCATCCCTTCTCAGTTGTAAAGCATAAAGGAAGAGAAAATAATCAGGGCACCTGGTTAGCATAAAACGTTACCGATAGCTCAATGGTCACTGCTCGTGGTGTGAACATTTTTTAAAAGGGGCTTCCTACTTTAAAGCAGCATTTTCTTTTTTTTTTTTTTTTTCAACGTTTTTTATTTATTTTTGGGACAGAGAGAGACAGACCATGAACGGGGGAGGGGCAGAGAGAGAGGGAGACACAGAATCGGAAACAGGCTCCAGGCTCCGAGCCATCAGCCCAGAGCCTGACACGGGGCTCGAACTCACAGACCGCGAGATCGTGACCTGGCTGAAGTCGGACGCTTAACTGACTGCGCCACCCAGGCGCCCCTAAAGCAGCATTTTCAACAAGAGCCAGATCATCGAAAGAGCCCAAACGTCCATCAGTTGATGAGTGGATAAAGAAGATGTGGTTTATATGTACAATGGAATACTACTCGGCAATAAGAAAGAATGAAACTACGTGGATGGCACTGGAGGGTATTATGCTAAGTGAAATAAGTCAGTCATAGAAAGATATCATATGTTCTTTCTCCTATGTGGAATTTGAGAACCTTAACAGAAGACCATACGGGAGGGAAGGGGAAAAAATAGTTTCAAACAGAGAGGGAGGCAAACCCATAAGAGAGACTCTTAAATATAGAGAACAAATTGAGGGTTGATGGGGTGGGGGCAGGGGAGAGGGGAAAATGGGTGATGGGCATTGAGGAGGGCACTTGGGATGAGCACTGTGTGTTGTATGTAAGCGATGAATCATGGGAATCTACCCCCGAAACCAAGAGCACACTGTATACGCTGTATGTTAGCCAACTAGACACTAAATTTAAAAAGAAAAAGGGGCGCCTGGGTGGCTCAGTCGGTGAAGCGTCCGACTTCAGCTCAGGTCACGATCTCGCGGTCCGTGAGTTCGAGCCCCGCGTCGGGCTCTGGGCTGATGGCTCAGAGCCTGGAGCCTGCTTCCCATTCTGTGTCTCCCTCTCTCTCTGCCCCTCCCCCGTTCATGCTCTGTCTCTCTCTGTCTCAAAAATAAATAAACGTTAAAAAATATTAAAAAAAGAAAATAAAAAGAAAAAAAGAGAAAGAAAAATAAAAGAGGCATCCTAGGACCAATGCTTCAATGCTCACCCCTCTCCCCAAAATCATGACTTTGGGAATCAGGCAAGCTTGTGGGTGATAGGGTTTTCGACCCCATGGGAAGGCAAGGATCCTCAAGTCCTGACCTGTGGCTTAGTCCACACAGAGCTCTTGGGTGACAGTTTTAGCCAGAGGACCCGGGTTCCTGCCACAGAACTACAAGTTAGAAATGTTGGTATTACAAAATATCGGCGTGTAGCATCTCACGAAGACTTTGGTGCCTGGCCAGGTAAGAGAATGAAAGTAGGAGACTGTAGGAGCATCCAGAAGATCTGAAACTCACAGGGGCAGAAGTCCAGCTGTCGGGACTCCACGTGTGAAGACGGCATAATCATATAGGTAAGAGTCAGCCTAAACAAGGATCACGTTGGGAAACCACAAAATGTACGAGCCAAGAGGGATTTCGGAAATTATGTAAACCAGAGAGAGCCGGCAGTGAATCTATACCCAGGAGTCCGATTTCCAGTTCAGCGTTTTCCCTAATGGTACATCACCTCTCTGAGCCATCCCCTGAAGACCTCAGCCTGTTTTTTTCTAGTTGCCTATGTTTGGAAGGAAGCACTGGCAGAAAAGGAAAAAATGAAATCGATCACCTAATAAATCTGTTCTCTCCCCAACAAGCCCGGTCTTTAAGTACGCACGGCAATTTATTCAATTACCATCAATCTTTTTGCAACATGATTTGTGGGTGACAAGAAAAATAATGCGCAGGAAAGTGGTTTGGGTGCTGTTGATGCTCACGTGTAAATATATCAACTCTTCAAATTCTCTGAATTGGGCGTCCAACAACACACGCTGTTCATGGATTGACAGCTGGACAGGTTTGGTCTTTAATTCAAACGATAAATGCTGTGTTTTCTCCCTAACTCCTTCTCCACCATACTTTTTTTTTTTTAAATACTTTACAGCTGAAGAGGAAATTATGCAGCCTGGTATACAGCTTTCTTTCCTGGCTGATGGAGTGACTATAAGCAGAAGCTCCCAGAACAATCAGAATACCAAAGGCCACAGGGAAGCATTTAACAGTAGCAGAACTCAACCTAAAATCAGACAGGTAAGATGTCTGGACAGCCCTAACTTCTAGTAACTGTTTTGATGTAATTTTTAATGTTTATTAATTTTTGAGAGAGAGCGAGATAGAGCACGAGAAGGGGAGGGTCAGAGAGAGAGGGAGACAGAATCCGAAGCAGGCTCCAGGCTCCGAGCCGTCAGTGCAGAGCTCAACGCAGGGCTCAATCTCAGGGACCACGAGATCATGACCTGAGCCGAAGTCGGACGCTCAACCGACTGAGGCACTCAGGTGCCCCATGGATATATTCTTAACAGAGACAAATACTTTATAATCATGTTCTCCATTTTTAAGTGGTGAAAACAATATAAAATACAGTGGGAGGAGGGAAAATCTTCCCGACATCACAACCTGTTGTTAACAAATACAAAGACGATGCTTCAAATATACCAATCCGTCAAGCCACAGGGCAAAGACCTATAAGCTTTTGTGATGCAAAATGGCCATGAAAAAGCATGCCCTTTTACTATGATTTGTGAAACGCAGATTGGAGCAGTGTGCATCTGTGTGTGTACGTGTGTGCACGCGTGTCTTTGTGTGTGTGCGTGTGCACTTGTGTCGCTGTTGCGTCTGCACGTGTGCACGCGTTGTGTGCGCACCTGCGTGTGCAGAGCCGTCTCCAGACCTGATCCCGGAGGCACCACTCCTCCTGCGTCAGGTCCCGTAACTAGCTAGTGCCAGAGCTGGGGCCACAACTCCTAGTGGAAGTGAACCAAGTTTTCACAGGTGCCAAGGGTAAGCGTGTGCCTTTGCTGCCTCAGAGGCAGGACTGGCGAAATCCACTCTAGGTATCCTGGAATCTCTAAAGGTCCACTCATGGAGTCCTGAGCCTCAAGTGAGACAGAGATTAGCCCATTGTGCAGGGGAGCCAAAGGGAATCCCGGTTTATGATCGGGACCATTATCTAGTGCCTTGGCTTTAAGAGGCTCCTCCCCCCGGAAGGGTAAGGGAACTGGTCCCGGGCCGACACTTGGTCAGAAGCTGAGAAGCAGACAGCTGTCAACACCATAAACCACACGCGAGCCAGATGGTCGTCGGGATCTCCCTACCCTGCGACTTCTGATCGAGACAAGCTGTCTTTCCTGGGAGAAGTCCAAAACCCTCGCTGTGATGTCTCTGAATCCGGGAGGGTGTGTCCGTCATCCCTGGCGAGCAACTCTTTCCACTCCTGTCTCTTTGCCCAGGGTCAGATACGACCTTCGGCCTCTTCCTCAACCTTGTGCCCCGCACATACACATGGACGACGCTCCTACGAAGCCACTGTTAGCCTACAAGACCTGGCTTAACATTTGAGGAGGGAGGGCTCAGGGCAGCCCACGTGTCTTCTATTTCCTCCTCTCTCCTGGCCTCTCCAAGGCCACACAAATATCGCCCCCTCCCCTTCCCACCCAGCATGGCATCACCATTTCTGTGTAGCTTGGGTCCTCCATGTCTTACTTTCCACGTTCAAGCAACTCTTCCAACTCATTTTTCTAAAGAAAGTGCTTCCTCTTACTAAGAACAGGTCTGGTGGCCGATGTTGTGATAACTTATTATTTTTGTCTCCGTGCAAAATGAAACGCAAGCGGCACTGTCGTCATCACGGCCTCCCCTGCTCGACGTCTTCCGCCACCTTCCGCACCCGTGCTCCAAGTCTGTGCTCATCTTTACCCACTTGTCAAGAGCGTTGGCGGGAACCTTGGGTGGCTCCGAGACTCCTCCCCTTGAGAGGTAGGGTCTAATACCTCTCCCTTGAAATCTGAGCTGGCCTGCTGGAGCAGGAGAATGCAGCCCACATCATTCTGGACCTCCAAGGCTGGTCCAGAAAAAGCCTTGCAGCTCCTGCCTGAGACCGTAGGCAGACGGTTTCAGGGGGACGCGAGCCACCATGCCCGAGGACCCAACCACGTGCTGCGGTGACCACACGGGCCTGGCTTCCAGCCATCCCTGCGGAAGCACCTGGGAGTGAGGACAGTTGGGGGCACCACCAAGGGACCTTCGGGGACGCCACATGGAAGAGAACTGCCCGTGCAAGCAGTGCCTGAAACACGCACCCCTACAATTAAAGAACAGTAAAATAATTATTTAAAATAGCTATGTACGAGGCTCGTTGTTTATGCAGCCACAGATAAACGGAATAGAGAGGCTTAGGGTCCGTGACCTGGGTCAGGAGAGGAGCCTGATTCTAAATGTGCAGAGCACTTTACATATGCATTTGCACGTAAAAGTTTAATTGCCTCTCAAAAGGAAAGAGTGAGGCGAAGGGGCCGGCACACCCCAGACCCTGTCCAACCCCCTGGGAGGAAGGAGACAGCAGCCCCTCCAAATCTCGTGTCTCCAGCCCCAGCCCCACACGTCGGGGACAGCCCTGCTTCCGGGACTCCTGGTGTCTCCCACACGGTCACGTGAAGATGCATGAAGGTTGGAGGAGCGTCAGGAAGCACTCCTCGTCCTCCCCGTCCTCCCCATCCTCCCGCGAGGCCTCTCGGGGCCTCTCCTGGTTGCACCTGACTCAGCAGGAGCCGCGTGAGGCGGGGGCAGAAGGAAGGAACAGAGATGCTGCTATTCGCGGCGTGGACAGGCTTCTCCCCGGGTCACCCCTCCGGGGCGCGCCAGGCTCCGGAGCCACGCCGCACTCAGAGGCCACCACTCCCCAGGCTCGGGGGGCTCGTGGTGACCGAGTCAAAGGAAATGCTGCGAAACGTATTTATGGCTCCCTGACTCCTCCCGTTCTCGGATCCCAGGCTCGCTCTGGGACTTCGTGCCCTCGCCCGTCACCCTCATGCCAGTCTCCGTTCGGGGCTCCCGCCCTCCCCACTCCGCACCCCCGGCAGTGGGCGGTGCCTCCCGCACGTCTGCCACCTGCTCGGTCGGCTGCGGACTCTTGTGCCTGTTCCTCCCTCAGGTGTACCCTCTCTCGGGGCCTTGTCGTCACCTCCTGCTTCTCCCCGGCCGTCCCTGGGTCCTCACACACTCCTCTCTTTGCTTCTGCACTCGCCCCACGTGCTGCCTGGCAGCCTTCGGGCCCATCTGTGGGCTGACAGTGACCTCCACGGCGAGAATCCGAGCTCACTGGGCTCAGCGACGAAGTAAATCCCCTCGCAGCATTCAGAGGCTTGACCCCCACGTGGGAGAAAAGTCAGCGCCAAACGAATACTCACTGAAACGCTGAGCACACAAAGTGAATGGTGCGGAAACGCTGGCCAGCCGGGAGAAACGCTCTGGATCAGAACTCAGATGAGTCCAAACTCGGACTCTAACCACGTGCACACTTTCAGGCTAATCTTTTCATGTTCTCGACAGCTACGTGCAACGTGGAGGTCGAGATGTGGAGATCCACAAGGGCTCAAAGTCATGGATCAGCCTATTCACTCTCTTGCTTCTTTCTGCCTCTCTCTCACCTTCTTCTTCTCCTTCCCTCTCCTCACCGGTACCTTCACAGCAGTCGAACGTCTTCCACTAACCCGCCACGGAGAAGCTCTGTGGCATTTGTAGCTGAAGAAAACAACTGAAAACATAGAGATGGAGAATTCAGAATGCAAACCAAACAAAGCGGGTGTTTGAAAGAGTAAGATGTCCAAAAAAAAAAGTTACAGAGAAGGAAGGAGGCCAACCATAAGAGACTCTTAAAAACTGAGAACAAACTGAGGGTTGATGGGGGGTGGGAGGGTGGGGAGGGTGGGTGATGGGCATTGAGGAGGGCACCTGTTGGGACGAGCACTGGGTGTTGTATGGAAACCAATTTGATAATAGATTTCATATTTTATTTTATTTTATTATTATTTTTTTTAACGTTTATTTATTTTTGAGACAGAGAGAGACAGAGCATGAACAGGGGAGGGTCAGAGAGAGAGGGAGACACAGAATCTGAAACGGGCTCCGGGCTCTGAGCTGTCAGCACAGAGCCCGACACGGGGCTCGAACTCACGGACCGTGAGATCATGACCTGAGCCGAAGTCGGCCGCTTAACCGACTGAGCCACCCAGGCGCCCCTCGATTTCATATTTTAAAAAAAAGCTAAAAAAAAAGAAAGAAAGAAAGAGTAAGACGTGTGTGTGTGTGTGCCAGCCTAAAACGTCATACAGCTTCATTTGAACCCTGGGCATGCCAGTTCGGCGAGTGATCCGCAGGAGAAATGCAGATGGACCGTTCACACATCCTACCAACGGCCTGGGGCGGGATCCCATGTGGTCGCCCAGACTCCACAGTGGAAGTGGCTCCCGCAGAAACGAGAGCAACTGAAGGCCACCAGGACCTTCGTATAAGCTCCCTGAAAGAGACTTTCTGTGACCTAGAGGAAGACCCATTTTGTTTAGGAAGACTGGGTTTAACAGACTGTCATCTATTATTATTGGCAACAGTTGTTCAATAAAGGTTTTATGAAGAGGAGAAACACTATAAGCTCTGAAGAACTAATTTTGAGTCATTATTTGTAAGCTATTACTGAACCGATAGGAACACCAGCCTCAGAATTTGGAGACAATCACATTATAGAAGTGCTTCCTCTCGACACAATTCTTTAATGAGCACGTTCACCGAAGAGGGGATCTGGAAAACAATGTGGCTGCTTTCTATATGCTATTGGCCGTGTCATCAAACATCACTGGAGAAAAAAAATGATTTGCTACTGAAGCCAGTTACACTGTATGTGTTAAATATGAAGCCCAGTGTTGAAAATTAAGTTAGAAGAAGGAGGAGGAGAGGAAGAGGAAGGAAAAGAAGGAGAAGGAGAGCAGGAGGAGGAGGAGGTGGAGGAGAAGGAGGAGGAGGAGAAGGGACAAGAAGGGGAGGAGGGAGAGGAGGAGGGGGAGGATGGGGGAGGGGGAGGGGAGGAGGAGGGGGAGGGGAGGAGGGAGAGTGGGAGGAGGAGGGAGAGTGGGAGGAGGAGGGAGGGGGGAGGAGGGAGAGTGGGAGGAGGAGGGAGGGAGAGGATGGAGAGGAGGGAGGAGGAAGGGGAGGACGGAGATGAGGGAGGAGGGGGAGGATGGGGTGGGGGATGGGAGGAGGAGGGGGAGGGGAGGAGGGAGAGTGGGAGGAGGAGGGAGAGGGGGAGGAGGGAGAGTGGGAGGAGGAGGGAGGGAGAGGATGGAGAGGAGGGAGGAGGAAGGGGAGGACGGAGATGAGGGAGGAGGGGGAGGGGATGGAGAGGGAGGAAGGGAGGAGGAGAGGAAAGTGGGTTAGGGAGAGGAGGGGGAGGAGAAAGGGATAAGAGGGGGAAGAGGGGGAGGAGGAACAGGGGAGGAGGGGGGAAGGGGGAGGGGGAGGAGAGGGAGGAGGAGGGGGAGGAGAGGGAGGAGGAGAGGGAGGGGGAGGAGAGGGAGGAGGAGGGGGGGAGAGGGAGGAGGAGGGGGGAGAGGGAGGAGGAGGGGGAGGGGGAGGAGAGGGAGGAGGAGGGGGGGAGAGGGAGGAGGAGGGGGGAGAGGGAGGAGGAGGGGGAGGGGGTGGAGAGGGAGGAGGAGAGGGAGGGAGAGAAAGGAGGGGGAGGAGGAGAGGAAGGAGGGGGAGGGAGAGAAGGGGGAGGGGGAGGAGGGGAGGGGGAGGAGGGGGAGGAGGAGGGGGAGGGGGAGGAGGAGGGGGAGGGAGAGAAAGGAGGGGGAGGAGGAGAGGAAGGAGGGGGAGGAGGAGAGGAAGGAGGGGGAGGAGGAGAGGAAGGAGGGGGAGGAGGAGAGGAAGGAGGGGGAGGAGGAGAGGAAGGAGGGGGAAGAGGAAAGAAGGGGGAGGGAGAGAAGGGGGAGGGAGAGAAGGGGGAGGGGGAGGAGGGGAGGGGGAGAAGAAGCAGAGGAAGGACAAAGAGGAAGGAAAATAAAATGGCCGAGGCAAGTAAACATTGGATAGGGGTGGAAAGAATGGGGAAAGACTGACTTCACACAGGATGTTTGTTTCCCTCTTCTAAACACCACATTATTCGCAAAATTAAACTTGAAAAAGGTAAACTCTCAAATGGGGCCTGTGAGGAACCGCGACTCGCCCCAGGTTCGCAGCCGGAACGCACGAGGTGCCAACAGCGGGGGGCAGCCGCTTCCCTTTGCCAATGATCAACATTAAGCACTGGCGTCCTACACAACAAACATGACGGAGGCTTGCGTTACTCATGTGCGTTAGAATCTCCTGCGATCGTTCTCACCGTGCATCGTATCTGTCCTGCCTCTTGCCGTGTCTCCGCCTTCCCGCCTGCTTCGAGGGCCGAGGGCCGGGGCGAGACGCTGCAGGTCCGGGAAGGGGTGTCAAAGCAGCGGCGAGAGGGCGGTGGTGGGTGCCATTATGAACCTTGTCTCATCCCCCAAGGATCCCTCTTAATTAAGAACAAACAGGCACAGGAGGGGCTCTCGGCCTCCCCTGCGGGAGAGAGGCTGATCCGCAGGAAGCCGCCCGGACCCGCATTCCCCTCGTGCAAATGTGCTCGGCCGGCTTTTAATGAGTTTAAGTTCCCCTCGATTTCCTCTGAGTATGAAGAGCAAGAAACGCTTCTTTTAGTACCACGGTCACCCTGTGCCCTTAGCACGGGAACTGCCTGCAAGGTTCCCCTCCGGCACGAGTGATGCAATGTCATGGCAACCACTCTACCGAGAAGCCCAGACCGGCCAGGCTGTGAGCTCAGAAAGCTTGTGAACCGTTCTTTCTTCTCCAGCCACTGGGGCAGCTGCCTGTTCTCAGACTCCACAAAGGGCTGGCTTCTACTCATTCACGAAAAAAATAAGCCTGCGATTTTGAGACTAGCTGTAGAGTGGCTGAAATGCCACCAAACGGGCAAGCATGGGCGGTGGTGTTCACTCCTGACCCTTTCCGGGGCTGGGGTGCCATTTCTCCCACCAGCGCCCGTTCCCCCTGTCCCTTGCAGAATATCTAGCAGGTGCCACGTGCTGCGGAGGGCTCTGCGGGTACTGCGATGGGCAACACAGACGTCCATGGTCAATGCTAAAAGGAAGCCATCTCTAAGGGGACAGCAGGACAGGAAACGGCCGGTGGTAGCATCTCGATGGGTGTGGTGGGTGCAAATCACCCTGCTTTGGCCACCACCCCCAGCACGGGGTGCCCGGCTGGTCCTATGGGTGTGCATGGTAAAGCTACGGCCATGAAGATCAGGCGTTTCTTGAACAGTCTCGGTCACGTGCATTTCACCTGGTTCTTTCTACACACTGCCAAAGAAAACGTTTCAAGCGGCTATTTCAACGTGCGACAGACAAAAACCTAACGTGTGCACGGTGCGTTATGATTCCGTGTGTGTTTACCAATGCCTTATTTCATGTGATCGTCTCGCTAACCCCATGAGGAAGACAAAGGAGATATCACGAGTATCAAACATATGAGCCAACGGAAGCGAAGAGTCACCTGAGGCAACGTCAACGTTCTGGCCAGGGGCCAAGCCTCCTGATTCTTAATTCAGATGTTTTATTACCATGCATGCCAGTTTCTTGGCATCGCTGAGACAAACAAACATGCTTTCAAAACTCAATGTTTAAATGTTTATAATTTATATAGTGTTGACTTCAAAAATATCTGTTGAGCGCATTGGAGATACAGCAGAAAACAACAGACAAGGCCCTTCTCTACTGTGGAAAGCGAAATGCGAATCTAACTATTTCTTTGCTTAATGCCTTAATAGTGAGGGGCGCCTGGGTGGCTCGGTCGGTTGAGCGGCCGACTTCGGCTCAGGTCACGATCTCGCGGTCCGTGAGTTCGAGCCCCGCGTCGGGCCCTGGGCTGACGGCTCGGAGCCTGGCGCTTGTTTCGGATTCTGTGTCTCCCTCTCTCTGCCCCTCCCCTGTTCATGCTCTGTCTCTCTCTGTCTCAAAACTAAATAAACGTTAAAAAAAATTAAAAAAAAATAATGTCTTAATAGTGATTCATGTGTAGAAGGGAAATGAAACAGAACGAGGAAATAGCGTGACTGGGGAGTGAGGCCAGGGTCTATGTAGAGCAGTGGGTAAAAGTCTCTCCCGAGGAGGGGACATTTGGGTTGGCGTGCACTATGGAAAGGACACAGCCACATGAAGACCTGTACTGAACATTCCAGGCAGAGGAAACAACAGGGATAAAGGGTCTAATGCAGAAACGAACTTGGCACGTTTGAGGAATAGAGAGTGGGCCAATATGGCTGGCGTAAAGAGAGTTCAGGGGAGCGGGATCTTATGGGGCTAGAGAAACGGGGTACACACCTCTGTGGGTCCTGGGGAGGGGCTTCAGGCTGTGCTGTGCCGAGGGGAACCAAAAAAGCGGGCGAGTCAAAGTCATCTGATCTGATTCACATTGTAAAAGGACCATTCTGGGTCCTTGTGAAGAAGGGATTATGGGAGAGGTGGAGGGAAGCAGGGGGACCTTTTGGGAGTGACTCCAGGAACCCCAGAGGGGGACGATGGTGGCTAGGACTAGTGTGGTGGCAGTGGAGTGGGGAATGATGAGTGACTGAGGGTACTTGTTGAAGATGGGGTTGGTAGGACTTCACAAATGGATCACATAGAACGTGAGGGAAAAGAGGAATGAATAACAGCTCCAAGGTGTTTGATCTGAGCAACTGGCAGCTGGCCGTGCCACCGAGATGGGACACTATGGTAAAGATACAGTTTCGAGAGGCTGTGTGGGTGCGGAGTTTCATCTTAACTGAGTGAGGACTGTAAGTGGGGCGGTCAGATGGGCGTTCTGAAAACTGAGTTTGGACGTCAACGTGAGGACAAGGCTGCAGAGACACAAATGGGGATCATCGCCACATACGTGGTCTGTAAGACCGTGGACTGGGATGAGCTCATCTGGGAATGAGAGACGCCCAGAAAGAGAAGGGAGGGCTTGGACGCTATGGTATTTCACCGTGAAGAGGTTGGACAGAGGATATGGGCTCAATCAAGGAAATCAAAAAGGAGTGGCCAGTGCAACAAAAGAAACAAACCACAAGAGAAGGTTCCAAGACGGAGGTCACCTACGTCAAGCACTGCTGAAAAGCCAAATAAGGTGAGGGCAGAAACGATGTTGAGGGCAGAGGAGACTGTGGCATCCACAACCCCCGGACTGCATTGCGTTTGAGCCAAATAACCAACACTCAGGTACGTCGTACTTTCTCATTCCACTGAGGCAGGTATGTCGATGGGGAAACAGTTTCTCCACAACTTCATTTATTGAAGTTCAAGTGCTGAACGAAACTTGGATCATCCCCCACATCACATCCTGAGCCTCGTAAGGAATGGGTTTTACAAGTATCCAGGTGTTACAAGATTATGAATTGGGTGGTCTGACCTTCGAGGCGGGGATCATTAACGACCACTTCGCCCGGGTTCCTTCCAGACCAGAAGTGTTGCTTCGGACACAGGCAAAGTCGGAAGGGAGGCTTCACTTTTAGCCCACGGAGGGATGTATAGTAAGAGGGTGCCAGGAACTGGAAAACGGAACCAGAACAGCCAGCTCGTGCATTATTTTGACTGGAACAGTGAGGGAGTGAAATAGCACAGAGCCACAGACAAGGCTGTCCTGAAGCTCGCACCAGATGGAAACATCAAATAAAAGGCAAGGGGGACACACCGGAAAAAGATGAGCCCCTACCTCTCAGCCCTTTTGTGTGAGCTCAGAAATTCCCACAGTCCTCGCTTTGAGGTAGACTGACCAAGACCCCTGCTGTGTGGGGTTCTCCTTACTCTAGCGATACCTCCCAAAACACACTAAACCAGCTGCAGTCATGAACCCCTCCCTGGACTGACGCGGGTGGGGTGCCCAGGCCAGAGTGAGCCTGAGAAAAATGATGGGGAGCGAGCGGAGAGATGAGGGCTTCCAGAAGGTGAAGGGGACCCGCAGGTGGATGGCTCCGAACCTCTCTTCCCTCACACCTGGACTAGCCCAGACTGAGCCTCAGACTTCCCTGTTTAAAGCCAGAAGACTGGAGATACTCGATAGGGCTTGGAAAAGAGCTCATGTTCTGCCCCTCATACAGTCTGAGTGAATTCTCAGAAGGAATCGCAGCATAGGGAGCTGGGCAGATTACATGCCAATCAAGGCAGGAAGCCAGAAGGAGCACAGAGCAGCCTTCCAGAAGCGAGACGATACAGACAACAGCATGTGTCCTAAGTCGTTTCCATGTGCGATCCTATCACAAGTGGAAGCTGACCTCTAGCTTTTTGCATCTACGAAATAAGAAGTTGACAACGTTTTCCTGAGCACTGCCGTCTCATCTAGTAGAATCATCTGAGGGTAACTCAAACAGATATCCCTTATTGAATTTGGTTTCACCTAAATTTTCATTTCTTTTTTTTAAATGTTTATTTATTTTGAGAGAGAGAGAGAGCAGGGGAGGGGCAGAGAGAGAGGAAGAGAGAATCCCAAGCAGGCTCTGAGCCATCAGCACAGAGCCCAGCGCGGGAGTCCTTCCCATGAACTGTGAGATCATGACCTGAGCTGAAATCAAGAGTCAGACACTTAACCGGCTGAGCCACCCAGGTGCCCCACACCCAATTTTTAATTTCTAAACAAAATAAAAAGACCTAAATTTGTTTGAGTAAACCTAAGGCTTGTCTAAGGAATATTCAACACTAAAAGGTTTGTTAATTTAATTCTTTCTCTTGAATTTCTTCCCATTTGAATTCAAACATCGCAAAGCACGTCAATACATATAAAACAGAGTGATTAAAAATAAGGTAGGAGAGGGGAGCCTGGGTGGCTCAGCCGGCTGAACCTCCAACTTTGGCTCAGGTCATGATCTCACAGCTTGTGAGTTCAAGCCCGGCATCAGGCTCTGTGCTGACAGCTCAGAGCCTAGAGCCTGCTTTGGATCTTGTGTCTCCCTCTCTCTCTGCCCCTCCCCCTTCTCTCACAAATAAGTAAACATCAAAAACAATTTTTTCTAATAATGTAGGAGACACCAGTGGCTCTGGTCATCATATACAAGTGAGTCCTCAGATTCACCCTCCACTAAGAAGGAATCGTAAAAGTGGACAAAATGCATAAAACAAAAGCTTTCAGGGACTGGATTACAGACAGGGTGGGGCTGTGCCCTTGAGAGAAGGGGCAGGACCAGGCAAGCTCGAACTCCTGCCAGAGGAGTCCACAGAGGGTCACTGTCCCACCCGCAGCACAGAGAAGTGGAGATCAAGGCACAGCAGTAGCTGCACTGGTGAGTCGGCTCGAGTAGCCAGAGTGCGTGGGGGTGGTGACCTGACCTTGGATCTTGACTCCCACCACCAAGCCAGACAACGAGCTTCAACAGGACAGACGGAGCAGCCAGGATATTAACTGCGTCCCAGAACAAAACTCAAACTCTTTAAAGTTTCAATTCAAATTCTCAACGACATACAGTCCACAGTGTGTGACATTCTATGAAAAGCTATTACACATCCCAGGGCGCCTGGGTGGCTCAGTCGGCTGAGTGCCCGTCCGACTCTTGATTTTGGCTCAAGTCGTGATCTCACAGTTCTCTCTTCCTCCCTCTGCCCCTCCCATGCTCTCTCCATCTCTCTAAGTAAATGAAAAAATGTTATTACACATCCAGAGGACAAGGAAATGAATAATCTCACTGAAACAGACCAAGAGATGGCGAGCAAGATGGGGAGACGGGTGGCGGAGGGAACAGCACGGCAGGAACCTTACAACGGTGATGATAGACTGTTCGGTGATTAAAAAAAGAGGTCTGCAAAATACATGCCTCTTTTTCATGGGGTTATTTACCTTTTATTATTGAATTATAGCATTCTTCATGTGTTCTAGATACGAGTCTCCTGTCAGATACACGATGTGCCAAAATGTCCTCCTGCTCCATGTGCCATGGTTCCAAGTCCTTGAGGCGTTCGTGGATACACTAGCTTTTAATTTCAACAAAGTACAGTTCATCTACTTCTTCCTTTGTTGTGTTCTCAGGGCCACATCTGAGAGATCGTTGCCTAAACCAACATCACATTTAACAATTTGTTTTTCTCTTCAGACATTATATTTTTGAGGTCTACAATTTCCATTTGGTTCTATTTTACAGGCGATGCGTGCCTGTTTTCTTCTAAGGGTTTAACAGTTTTAGCTCTTACATTTAGGTTTTAGTTTTAACTTATTGATTTAAATTCAAGTTAGTTAACATACAGCATAATACTGGTTTCAGGAGTAGAAGCCTGTGATCCGTCCCTTACATACGACACCCAGTGCTCATTCCAACACGTGTCCTCCTTAGTGCCCGTCACCTGTTTAGCCCATCCCCCAACCCCATCCGCTGCAGCAACCCTCAGTCTGTTCTCTGTATTTAAGGGTCTCTTACAGTTTGCTTCCCTCAGTTTTTATCTTATTTTTCTTTCCCTTCACCTACATTCATCTGTTTCTTAAATTCCACATATGAATTGGGATTGAAATCACATACCTGTCTTTCTGTGACTGAGTTATTTCACTTTGTATAATACACTCTAGTTCCATCCACGGTGTTGCAATTGGCAAGATTTCACTCTTTTTGACGGACAAGTACTGTTCCATTGTGTATAAATACCACATCTTCTGTATCCATTCATCAGTTGATGGACATCTGGGCTCTTTCCATACTCTGGCTATTTTTGATGGGTTTTTGATCATTAGGTTATTTGGAAGAAGGCTTCCTGTTTTGTTTTGTTTTGTTTTGTTTACAAGACAGTGTAAAGGACTTTCCTATAATGGGAAAAGAACAAGGACACTGGATCTCCAGTGGCACCAGCCCAGGTCCCACACCACACTCTCTTCTCTATGATGCCAGAAAGGCGACTCAACATTCCTGAGCCTGAGTTTTACCACCTGTAAAATGGAGACAGTAACATCTGCCTTGTCAGTGGCTGCTTCTGCCTCTATCGTAATTCCTTCCATCGCTCCATCCCGAAATGCTGGCGGGAGAACACTGCCCACCGGCCGTCCAGCTCTCCTGCTCTCTGACGGAAGGGGTGTGGCTTTCTGGCACCTCACCTTCCTCCTCTGAAACGCGGGGCAGTGACATCACCACTCAGGTCCTTCCCACGCCAAGCTTTTGTTACAATCTCAGAATGGATTTGGCAAATTGTTCAGATTCACCCTTAGGGAATACCATTTTGTTTAAAAACCGGCTTTTTTGTTGGATGATCTTGGCTACCGTCACCAACCGCTGCTTCCAAACAAATATTTGCCTTAAGCGAGAGCGAATACTTTGGGTAGAAATGATAATACATAAAGTCAGACATCTTTTGCCCCAGACAGAATTTTCTTAGGGAAAAGAAAAATACAATTCTTATCATTTCTGAGTTCTTAAAGTGCACATGAGCTGAGGTTTATTTTTTTGAGGTCTCACAGCTGACTTGCAAACGATCCCTTTTCTTTCACTCCCTATTGAGATGAGCTTCGATTTCCACCACCTACCGCGCTATGGAATGATCCAGAGACAGCGCTCAGAGTGTTTGTCCAAAACACTACAAATCAAGCAGTGGGGGCCCCTGATGAAAACACCAGCTCCAGAGAGGAGTTCTCATTAGCGTCAGATGTGAGGCTCTGTGTGTTCATTTGTCATTGCTAGAAAGTAGGACAGTCACGGGCCCCACCACTGCCCCGCCTGCCAAGTGGAACTTCTGTGATGCAGGCTGCAAGCCCTGGGGAACTGAGCTGGATCAAGGGAGTTCTTTGTCAGGGCTTTCTTCTCTGGGGGGAGGGGCTGGAGGGGCTCTTGGGGCCCAAGGGACTGTGCCAACCAGAGGCACCACACACACTCAGCAAGCGCTCTCGGTGGCCCTCTGGGGACCTCGTGCAGGTGCTGTCATGCTCTGGTGACTCCACTCTCCTGCTACTGAAGTTGCTACTTCCAGTTCTGACCGTTTCCGGCTGGGCTGGGAGCCACATGTACCAGCATTCAAAATGCCAAATACACAAAACCAAATACCATTCTTCTCGAGTGTTGTGCCAGAAACCAAATGGACTTGGCCACAAGTCTGGCACGGAAGCTTGTTCTTAGCACCGCTTCATTCCAATTGCACAGCGGGTTTCATAAAAACTTCCAAACTCTGGGCCACTTCGGTGACCTCAGTCTAAACGTCCTCAAGCCAACCTCCCTTTCATTCATCACCGATAAAAATAAAAGCCCACTTAAAAAAGAAAAAGAATTAAACAAAGAATCCATTCCATGGTTCATTCTTTAGTTGCTACCTGGATCGATAAAACAGAAAACCAGACAGACACTGAGAAGAACATCTAGTCCTGCTAAAGCAAAACAAGATATTGATATGCAGGTACAATGGCTCATTAATTCATGAGAAATCATTGGAGGCAGCAGGCAGGAGATATAATGATAAATAAATGATTCTGGTTTAATTGATGAGTTTGGCTCAGACTTCCGTAATTTCATGATCCCGGAAGAGTGGGCGTGGGGGAGGAGTCTTCTGGGCTCTGTTTGCTGCTGCTCCGCACCAGGGACCCCCCCCCCCCCCCCCGAGCTTCGGCTGGATGTCTCTACTCTGCCCTCCAGGTAGCTCAGTTGAGAGTAGCACGTGCTGTTTGCTGAGGCTGGTCGGCCGCATTCCGTTTCCGAAAGGTGTCAGAAGCAACACCAGGCCTTGGAGGAGAAGTTGAGCCGATCTGTAGTCTTTATTTAGAGGCTTCTGACTAAAGGCAAAGAGCCAGTGCTGCTCAAGCGAAGTTGGACAGACCTCTTCAGAGGCAGGGCGGTCTCGGGGCTGGAAAAACCAAACACGACACAAAGCTTGGAAGGAAAAGGAGATGATTCGTCTTCTGTCATCCACCAACCCCCAACCCCCTCCTGGCTGGTCCAGACAGCACAGGCAACACACGTCGTCTCGTGTCTACCTCTTACGTGTGTCTTCCCCTGTGACCTCAGGCCAGAGGGGTGTCACCTTCCTTATGCAATTCAGGCGAGCCAGATAAAATGGCCCGATGAGAACATCCTAGTTCTCTACGGCATCGGAGAACATGGTGTATACGCTTTCCATGTTTGTGTGCTCACGTTAGCTGCGTCCTCAGATCTTTTCATGGTTGGGAGGCCGTGCGGGGTGAGAGAGCGCCAGCCCCTCTGGGGTGAGGCAGGACAGCTGCACCATGCTGTGAGGGCTCAGGGCCCAGCAGGGCAGGAGAGACGCACAGTGTCTTTTCCATCTGAGAGGGTAGAGGAATTAATGAGCTGGCATGGAATTATCGAAAGTGAGCTGTGGCCGGGCGTAAGAGAGAAAGAACACGACTCCTTGGGAGGGCTCAGGGTCCCGGCTTTCCATCTGAGCAGCAGCAGGCAAGACTGTGGGGTCCCTCCCGTGCAGCCAGACCTAAGGGTCAGGACGACTCATATACAGCACTGGGAGCCTGTGGCATTCTCCTGCAGCCTCAATGTCCACAGGTCACCAGGCCAAGGTGAGTGTTGGCTAAACCCCATTTGTCTTCCGTGGAGGATGAGCTCACAGTTCAAAGCCCTGCACTGGCTGGTCAGGCTAGAGCTGCTGAGATAGATGCCTTCCGACCATATGCTCCTGGCAGGCGGTGGCTGCCTGTTGTGCAGGCCTCTCTCGGCTCCCGGGGGAACAGGCTTCAGCTGGACTCAACCTGAACAAACATGACCATCAGGGAGAGGCATCTCAAGTGAAGAGAAATGCAGCTTAGTAAGAGAAACCCTCCTCAGGCTATTGGTTTCCAGAAAAGTCCTTGCTAATTTGGAGTGGGGGCAAACGTTGTCTGGAGATTTACCTGCTCCGTGTTGAGGAGAAAACAGCCAGTGGAAGCTTATTTCCTCTGGGAGGTGGCTGCTATGCAGAAGTCCTCTTGTGCCTTATAAATAATATCCCTAATAATTGCACTTCCTGAGGCTGCTGATCTGGGAAAGATGGAATCTTCTGTGACACGGCTTTTAGAGACAAGGCGCTCAAGGAGAGGCACAAGCAGATTTAAAGGAAGTAGAAACATTCTGTATTTGTACGTGGCAACAACAGCAAAACCTTCCAGCAAAATCTCCTAAATTGTTTTCTCCCCCTCTGGTCAGTGAAGACTTGCTTAATCCTAAATCCGCCAGCCATCCATACGGTAACACAGCAAGCTCACCACATGTCGTGGGGAAAGTGCACTCAAATGGCAGTCCAGAAGCCTGAGCTTCGGCCCCGACTTTGTTTTAGCCCCCAGCCCCACGGGCGGCGAGTGCTGTCCGGCCAAATCACCCCAGACATAGCGCTGGGAGGTGAATGTGGGCAGCCAGCTCCCTCCTTTCTTGGGGCGATGGCCTTCTGCAAGTCACCGGAATTTTCTGAATCTCTGAGATTTCATCCTTAAAAATGGAGATCTCCTTAGCAATGGAGATAAATGGCCACCTACTTGAACTAGACAATGTAAAATAAAATGTCAGTGAGAGCTTAGGCTCCACGTAAAGAAGATTCTCACTGCTTAGATCTCATTGCCTTAAGGTCATTAGTAGTGGTGGGAACGACTCCACATGTCCGCCGGACTGGGTTGTTTCCTCATCAACACACAGGAACACCCACCTACACTAGGGGCTGCGTGCCTGAGGTCTGGCCAGCGGAAGCGGACTGTGGAGCTGGCCATGGTGCTGGCCTGCGGAAGCATGACCCTATCTATCTTCGGTCCACACTCCTGGGATTGAAGGACCCTGAGATGTGCAACCACAGAGGGGAGGAAAGGGTCATGAACGGAAGAAGGAAAGACTGAGAGCCTCCTCAGAGAATCCAGAGAGCCACCTGTTCGCAGGTGACTGCCCTAAAAAATACCCGCTGGGTTAAGCCACTGAGATTAGGAAGTGTTGGCTACAGAAAGGAGCTGCAATGGCCCCGAGCAAGTACACCAACTAATTATGTGCCCTCAGACAGCTCTTAACTGCTAAGTACTGGTTTCCTCATCCATAAAATGGGGACAACGGTCCCCATTGGACAATGGGTCCAATTCTCTCTCACAAGTCTATTGTGAGAGCAAAGAGGTTAGTATCCCTGGCCGCTCATCTGAGGAATCTTCTAAAATGCTGACGCCTGAATTTTCTCGGAGGCCCCACTGGAGCACTTCTCAAAGTTGGGACCTCAGTGTGCACATTCTAAATGCTCTGGGGGTGACCTGGAGGCACAGCAGGCAGCGAAAGTCACTGTCGTAAATATGAAATCATTCTAGAAGTGGGAGGAGCAAAGGCAATGTCTCATACGCAGGTGTGAATGTGGGGTTGTTCTACAAGCAGACCAAATATCTTGTCCATCCGAGCGGAAAGGTGAAAGGCGGGGTGAACGGGCAAGTGTCAAGTGGAACTCCCTCCAGGTCCCCAGCGCCTCTGGGAGGCACCCCAGCTCACCGCCCTGGGCGACACTCACCACCCCGAGTCCCTGACGCCCAGGATGATGGGACTCTGAGTCATCCCTAACCTGCAGCAGTTCAGGAAGAGCTGAGTGTCTTCTCAGGTGGACAGCAATGAGACTAAAAACCCTGGACACTTCTGGGGCGGGGGGGGGGGGGCGTCACTTGTCCAGAAAAGCCAAGTTGCCCCACACTTCTGTTCCCTGCACCAAACAGCCAGCAAGGCCAACCAGGGTAATTAAAAACTACCTCCCTGGTTATGTGTGGGGCGACCCTTAACAAACCACAGCAAACAACTACTGAGGGCTTCCCATAGCCAAGTGCTCTCTTAGGCACCCTCATGGATTTCCTGTCCACAGCAAACCCCCACGACGGACAAGGTACAAGGTGCAACTATGGCCTCCATTTGCCGGCGAAGGACTGAAGCACAGAGAGGTTAATTAACTTGGACAACGTCCCCCTGCTGTTTGTGGTGGAACTGGATTTTGATTCTGGCCACATGGCTGCAGAGCCTGTCCCAGAGGTGGAATTATGTAATCCCTGGCTTTGCTGGGGGGAGAGACCATCACTGGTTGAACCCTTTTTGTGTGTGGTTTCAAAGGTAGCTGAATTTAGCACTAGAGCGCACCTGTGGACATTCAGAAAGGACTGGAAGGAACCGCTGATAACAGAACCTGGGATAAAACCTATTTCTGCCTCCGGCCGCTTAATTTCATCTTTCCATACAGCAAAGACCGTCCCGAGGCCCACAGGTAGGACCCATACTGACTAACTAGATGCCATAAAACCTTGAACCCCAACATTTTGGGTTCCGTTCAGCATCGAGGTAAAACACCTACTGTTAGTTGTTAATTTATTTCAGAACCACGGGTGGCACAGACGCTCCTACTTCCTGCAAACCGTGTTCCCTGTCATTGTGCCTCACTCACCGGTGGGGCCCCTTGGTGCCAGCCCCTCAGACTGGACTTTGTAGGGTTCTCCCCGGGGCCTGGCTTCCTCCAGGTCTGCAGTTTCACATGTCCCACCCATGACCAACCCCATCTGAGACCCCAAGCCTCCAGTCCTGCCCACTCGACTGAGATAAGGCTAGTAGGAACCAATCTCTTCGGGGAGCACAGTGCCTATAAAGCACTGGTTGAGGGCGGGCTAGTGAATGGCAGACGCCTGCTGCATTTCCAGGACGCCAGCTCTGGAAGGCAGAGTGCCTTTCCAACTGCAGATGAAGTGCAAGTCCCAGGGAAACCACTGCCACTGCCCCCCCGATCCTCCCCAGACGTGCAGGCCACAGCTCCAGCCAAACCCAGCCTTTCCTGATAGGACAGCCAGCCGCCAGGTCCAGCCTCTTGAGCATCAGCGGCTCTGTCTGGGCTCCCCTGCCGTGGCCCCTGGAACTTCCTCCCTTCAGTTCCACTCTTCCTGCCTCTTTGTAGGGTCTCCCAGGCCCTAAATTGAATCCTCGGTGAGCAGTTAATTAATGTTAATAACTTCACATACTTCCTTCCATTTAAAGAGGATCCACATATGAGTGAAACCAGACGATGTCTGTCTTTCTCTGGCTGACTTATCTCACTTAGCATAATACTCTCTAGCTGTATCCACATTGCAAATGGCAAGATCTCATTCTTTTTGATGGTTGAGTAACATTCCACTGTATATACATACCACATGTTTATCCACTCTTTAGTCAATGGACATTGGGCTCTCTCCATAGTTTGGCTATTGTTGCTAGCACTGCTATAAACACTGGGGTGCATGTGCCCTTTTGAATCAGCATTTTTGTACCCTTTGGGTAAATACCTGGTAGCGCAATTGCTGGATCGTAGGGGAGTGCTACTTTTAGTGTTTTGGGGAACCTCCATTCTGCTCTCCAGAGTAGCTGATTTCATGCACACGTGGAATTTAAGAACCAAAACGGATGAACATATGGGAAGTGAGGAGAAGAGAAGAAGGGGAATCAAACCACAAGAGATTCAACAATAGGGAACGAACTGCGGGTTGATGGAGGGAGGTCAGTGGGGGATGGGCTAGATGGGGGATGGGCATTAAGGAGCGCGCTTGTTGGGATGAGCACTGGGTGTTGTATGTAAGCGATGAATCACTGCATCCGACTTCTGAAACCAATTATTAACACTGTATATTAACTAAAATTTAAAGTTAAAATTTTTTTTAATTAAAAATAAAGAGAATCAAAAATCAGATCCCAGGGCCTGACCACACGGACCAAATATTTTGCCTTCATCCATTCTGCTCCCAGTAGAAAGGGAACACTGGCTGGAGTGTGCCCCCCATGCCCACCCAGGCCGGGTGCTGGGCCCCCTGGACGGAGCTGGCTCCTCTCAGGCGGCACTGGCCGCCAGCTCAGACGATCCCTTGAGGGTAGAGCAGAGGTACACCAGAGTCAAATCAAATTAGCTACTTTCTTGGGGTGAGAATTGTGTTGAAAGACCTCCAAGATGGGGTCTGAAAAACAGCCCTCTTCAGATAACCTCAACTTCCTCCAGTTATCTGCCGACATACACGCTGGAGAGTAGAATTCGTATCATGCCAACACTGCTTTTTGTAGGTCATGACACAAAGTGCTATTTTTTTCAGGTCTGATTGTACCCTCATTTTCAAAAGCATGAGCACAAAGAAAAAGGCAGAAGGAAATGACATCTTTTGACACGACAGACCGTAACGACCCTCTTTAAAACCATTAACAGCTGCCGCAGGAGACAAACGTGTGGGGAGCACACCTCCAGAGAAATGCAGCTTACTCACGCTTTAGTTCTATATGTGTGCCCGATAAGCAAAGCTGTAACGTTCTGAACCATCAGAAAGTCATGGAAAATTCTTCCTATAAACCACAGTCCGGAGCTCTCCAAAGCTGAATGGAAAATTCCAGATAATCTCATATAGAGGGGGAAGGAATGGCTTCTCTTGCTTTCTGAAGGCAATCTTTGTGGCTTCAAACTCCACACACAAACATTCCTTGAAAAGCAGTTCAAAGTTTGCAGGACTACCAACTATCATTGTTTTCTACATACCAAAACTGTAGCCACCACCAAAGCCATAGGAAACCTCTATGTACGTATTTTTATTTTTCGCACTCAAACCTCAACCCCCAAAACCTAATCCTCTTTCTTCGTCATCAATGGCCCCAAGAAATCTTCACACTTTGGACATATGCCTGAACTGACCCTACAAGAATGCATGGACAGATCGTCCTCACTAACGATGGGGTTACATCCCAATAAACCCGTATAAGGTTGAAAATACGGTTGGGTCGAAAATGCATTTCATACACCTAACCTACTAGGAACATCACAGCTTAGCTGAGCCCACCTTGAATGTGCTCAGAACCACTCACGTTGGCTTATAGTTGGGCAAAATCATCTAACACAAGCCTATTTTACAATAAAGCATCGAACATCTCCTATAATGAATGGAACGCCATACTGAAAGTGACAGACGAAATGGCTCTGTGGATGTAGATGGTCGTCAACGCATCGGCGGGTGACTCTCGTGATCGCGTGGCCACTGGGAGCTGTGGCCACTGCCTGGCATCACAGAGGAGGACTGCGTCTCCTGTCGCTAGCCCCGGGGAAAGACCCAGATTCAAAATTCCACGTAGGCTTTCTGTTGAATGGGTATCACTTTTGTACCATTCAAAGCCCAAAATTTATAAGTGAAACCATCTTAAGTCAGGGGCTGCTGTAGGATCTCTCCATTAAAATGCCTGTCACATTTAGCTTGGAGATTTCAAAGTTCCTACCCCAGTTCTTGACCTGAGATGGCCACGTGGTAGATGTCAGTCCTTTTCCCACTTCATCTCCCTGAGCCAAGACACAGCACATGCTTCTCATCCAGTAGCCATCTGGTAAACGCTGGATTGATGTATTAACCATGGGCAGAAAAAAGTTCCAAGAACCACATTTCTTCATACCAGTCCGGGGCTCTAAACTCCAACAAGCCTATAAAAAACAACACTGAAAGTGAGGGTGAACGTTGGCCATGACAATCCCCCCACCGTTATGCAACTACCATCGTCATGTGCCCAGGGTGGGCACATTCTGGGTCGGGACGGGCTGTTAATAGCATCCGTGAGATCTCAAGACCGGTCTAACTGCAGTAAATTGCACTAACGGGCTCAGTTCTTCATGCTTCCTTTATCCATAATCTGTGTGACACTGGAGTTCCTTCCGCAAAGTGAATGGAACCTATTTTTCCATCCCTTCAGCCACGGAACTTGCTCAGAGCAACAGAATGAGGGAAGTGACCGTGGGGCTGTTCTGAGCCTACACGTCAGGAGAGCTTGCCTACAGCCCTGGCTTTCTTGCATTTCTGTCTCATCTATATGCAAAGACCAGGCCCCCCGGGTGCAGGAGGAAGAGAAGGGGACACATATGGAGCAGGGCTGTCCCCGCTAAGACACCCCTGGCGGGCTCGGTCTAGAGCAGAGCCAGCCAAGCAGCCGACATACAGCTGACCAAGCCCAGCCAAGATCAGCCAAGACCGGACACATGATTTTCCTAACTACGTGGCTGGTGTGTTAAGCCCGCTGAGTTTCTGGGGTGCTTAAGTAGCACTACCTGATACACCCAGGAAACGCATCCCCCAAACTGACAGGATTTTGTGTCAGGGTAGCGTCTGACGAGCTCAGCTTTTGTCAAACGCCTACTAATTTTAAGCATGGCTAAACTAACAGCACTGATTTCCCTCTTAAAGCAAGCTCCTTTGTTTAAAACTCAGATCCCGGAGTCTCCACACAGATTTAATTTTTTTTTTCCCTTTCAATCGTGTTATCTGGAACATACACATTAGCAAAGACTTGTAAGACGCAAGTAACGTATTTTGGATGCGATTCCACAGCCGGCAGGCTGCTTACCAAGGGGTTTTGTGGTTCACCCGAATCAATGGAGACACCGCTCCCGGGGAAGAACCGAGTAACACAGTTCACGTAAAGGCAACACCAACCTCACCTTCGTCTTCGGTCATAACCTGACCTTTCGCAGGTCTCGAAAAATAACCAAAGCCCTTTTCTCCTTTCTTGAAAACCTGTCTGAAAAGTGATGCCTCATTCTTTTTTCCCCTCTAAATGTCCTGTTTTAATCTGAACCCGAGGCTGAAAAGCCACAAGGAAAACGATCCTGACATTTTCAGAACAGAAAGATAACGACAGACCGGGGCAGAACTGGGACAGGAGCGGGCGTGGAGTTTCCTAGGCACCCGTACTTGGCCCTGCGAAGGTCCGTGGCCGACTCTCTCGGCCAAACCCACCCCGTCACCCTTTCTACTCTGGGCTGAGGTCTGCTTTCCGCCCCCAAACTCTAACGCAGAGACGGCCCCTAGAAACACGCATGGCATCATTCCTCCCTCACACACCCGTGACGGGCATTGCTGCCGGGCGACCTCAGTATTTCTTCCTCTGCCACCAGTGGACAAATCCTCAGAACCCTCCCCAGCACCATTCCCACCCAGTGACCATTCCCATCCCACGAGCAACTCTTCCCTTCCTCTAGACCCATCCACACCCCCTCTCCCATCTGAGCTCACTCAAAAACATGGTGCCGAAGTGTCAGAGGCTATCCACGCTTGCAGACGCCCACTTCACCCTCGGTGCTGTGCCATCCAGGCACGAGAGAGACGGAACCAAACCTCCAGGAATTCTTGTGTTTTCGAAACCATCTGGCGTTGAGGCACAGAGCTGAGCAATGCAGACCTTGCTGGCTGCGGGTCTATAAAGAGATATTTGGGAGTGAGTCTTGGCTCTCAGTGGCCCACAAGTTCTATTACGTAGGCAGCTACTGACGACAGTTAGGAGCAAGCTAGTTGGGGACATCAGGAGCCGAGGCCTTTTCTTCCCAGAATTCATACACGCCCATGACACTGGAGGGCTGGATACCCACAGCACGCTAAACATAATTATTTACTCTAGCTCCCGAGACCCATCTACCTGGCTCTGCTGGTAGGCAGCTAAGTTTACATCGAAACTGCAGTTTATCTTCAAGTGTTTTATCAACTTAGAAATGTATCTTAATGGGGCGTCTGGGTGGCTCAGGCGGTCAAGCGTCCAACATCAGCTCAGGGCATGATCTCACAGTCTGTGGGTTCGAGCCCCGCGTCGGGCTCTGTGCTGACAGCTCGGAGCCTGGAGTCTGCTTCGGATTCTGTGTCTCCTTCTCTCTGCTCCTCCCCACCCTGCACTCACTCTCTGCCTCTCAAAAAAAAAAAAAAAAAAAAAAAAACCACATTAAAAAAATTAAAAAAAAAAGAAATATATCTTAAAAGTTGGTCGGGCAGGATCTTGGAAAGCATATCCCTGGGAGACAACATACAGCAGAAATCTGTAAATGGTGAGTACCCGACATTTGCACAATCCCCAAAAACCTGTAAGAACGCCTGACCCCCCACAGGCAGCACAGCCAAGAGCCTGGATTAGCCCCGGAAAGTGAGACGTCGTCAGCACCTGCATTAGTCCACTGGCGGAGTTAAAAGAAATCATATGGGTTTTCTTCCCTTATTTCATGTTAAAATTTCAAATACAGGATTTTTTTTTCTTTTTTTGCCTGCTAATGGTCTATAACAACATCTCAAGTGGAGGCCAACCCGTAGGAACGTCCAACCGTGTCTCGATTACCAGAAAAAAAGCAGCGCAGTTTCAAAGTGGCAGAGACCTTGGCGCTCCTCTCACTCAAGGACCGTCAAACGCTCTTGACGTTTCTCCTTTCCTCTGCAGAGCCCTTGGCACATCACGGATGCCCTAGGCTGGGCGGCGAGTGAGGACGGGGCTGGTTTTATCTCTTGACCTTCCTTAACGGTTTCGTCTGGGGAAACGGCTTTAATAGTTGAGCACCACTGTGTTCCGTTCTCCCCATGGGATCTTAGCAAGACGTAGCTAGGATGAACAGTGACGGCGTGTCGATCTCACAGTTCGTGAGTTCAAGCCCCACGTCGGGCTCCGTGCTGACAGCTCGGAGCCTGGAGCCTGCTTCGGATTCTGTGTCTCCCTCTCTCTCGGCCCCTCTCCTGCTTGTGCTCTGTCTCTCTCTCGCAAAAATAAATAACCCTTTTAAAAAATTTTTTTAAAAAAGAAGGCATTGTGTCAGAGCGTGCACGATGATGTTCAGGTTATGTGATGCTAGGCTGTGTCCAGCCTGGCTGAGCTGCATGAGCAGGTGAGGGGGACACAGGCAGAGCTCAGAGGTGGAGGGCGGAGCTTTGAGGCATCCCGGGAAGACCGTGGTGACCTACAAAGGAACGCTTCGTGAAAGCTGGCCCCACCCTGTGATCTGCCTGTCCTCTCCTTTCTCGTCGGCTCCCTGGGTCTGGCAGGACCTCACGAGAGCACCAGGGGACAGTGGCTGTGTGTTTCAGTGCCCGGGTTCCCGGACGGATGGCCCGGCCTACCCACTGGCCGCGTGACGGGGACGGGCCACTGACGCCTCCTTCCGTCTTGTACCTGGGCACCGAGTTATGTGTAACGGGTGGATTAAAACGTGCCCAAGTGTACCCACTGCAGACTGTTAACACCGAGGAAGACGGAGCTACTCTTAACATCTCCTCTCGTACTGCAGACCCTTCTTAACAAAGAAACGCTGAGGCCAAAACCGCTTCTCAGGAAACGCAGCTTTTCTGATGTGAAGACTGGACCTTGCTATTAAGCCAGCCTGGCTCGGCGAAGGGCCAAGCGCCGGGCCCCTGTGCGTGTGGAAAGGACGCGGTTCCCCACTTGAGAATGCGGGGCCGGGCACGGAGGGGCCGTCGTCGCCCAGAACATCCAAGCATCGGCAACTGTGTATCAGGACCATAAGCCATCCCTCCGGTCCCTGATTCTTCCCGCTGGCAGACAAGAACTACAGCCTTCCTGGATGCCCCCGCGACACGTTAGCATGAAATTAGCGAAGGCGCTAAATTCCATCTGTTTGCTGCTGTCTGCTCTCAGCTTTACAGCTCTTTGGGGGGATCCCAGCCCAGCCCCTCGACGTGAAAGGAAAACGTCGAAATATTATGTGCCAGTGAAACAACGTTTAGACTCTGCAGTAATTCCCCCCCCCCCCCCCCACCCTGGTTCTGACCATCATAAAACACGTTTGTGCTCAAAGGAAACATTATCACGTCCGGGACCTTTCCACTTCCCCACCCACTGAAGTTGTAAGTGCTGAATGCATAACGCATCCGTAAACGTCACTCAGCAAAGTCACTCAGAGTTATTTTTACAACTATCTGAATATAAATTTTCCACCTTTGGAAAGTCTTTTTAAAAAAAAAAAAGGCATTTTAATCTTGTCTCTCTAACCAGACTGAAATTAAAGAGTAAAATTAAGTAGGATAGAATTTGACGATGAAAAAAAGCCCCCTATGAGGAGTTGATTGCCCAAAATTATTACTCTGTGTCCTTTTTTAATGTTTTTAATGTTTATTTTTTTTTGAGAGACAGAGAGAGACAGCGTGCAAGCGGGGGAGGTGCAGAGAGAGAGGGAGGCACAGAATCCGAAGCAGGCTCCAGGCTCCGAGCTGTCAGCGCAGATCCCAACACGGGGCTCGAACTCACGAGCTGTGAGATCATGACCTGAGCCAAAGTCGGACGCTCAACCGACTGAGCCACCCAGGCGCCCCAGGATATGGATATTTACAAACGAGGCAGACTACCAACCACGGTTCCCGGAGTGGTCCCAGTTCTATTCAGATGAGCACATCCACAGTCAACACTGGGGCAGGAAAGCCAGGGAGGGGGCGGCGATCCCCAATCCAGCCTTGCCTGGGGGAGGCGTGGGGGGCAATTAGCGAGCCTACCGAGGTGAAGGTGACTCGGAAGCAGGGGTTTCAATATTCCGTGCAGCAGCTTCAGTCCTTGGGGAAGTTTCCCTTCCGTCCAGCCTTGGAAGACCACGGAACTGCTACATAATTGCAGCGCAGCTAGATTTCACTGCGTGTGGGCTAAAACCTAATAGCCAAAGAAGTGCAATATTGAGGCACCTTGAAGGAGTCCTCGGTGTGGCTGAAGGGACCGGCTGGTGTGATTATAGGCCCGAGAGGGAGAGGCGCACATGTCTTTCACTCCGAGCACACGGCCTTCCCGAAAGTTACATTGTCACCTTTTCCGGTGTTTCTGCCCTGCTGAGGGCATTTTCCCGCTGCAGGCAATTCCAAAAGGGACTCTGCGTTTATGAAGCCTACGCAGTTACCCCAGTTTCCTTACTTTCAGGACCACCATTTTTTGCAAACCAACCTCATATCGTTACAGCACCCCTTTTCCATATGTTTCATTTATTATTTGTGGCACTGAATTACTTTTGGTTGTTTGCAGGCCGTTTGCAAAAATTATCCACTGGGGGTGATTTAAAACTTGAACGACCTCGGGGCGCCTGGGTGGCTCGGTCGGTTAAGCGTCCAACTTCAGCTCAGGTCGTGATCTCGCGGTCCGTGAGGTCGAGCCCCACGTCGGGCTCTGTGCTGACCGCTGGGAACCTGGAGCCTGCTTCGGATTCTGTGTCTCCCTCTCTCTCTGCCCCTCCCCCGCTCACACTCTGTCCCTCTCAAATAAATAAATGTTAAAAAAAAATTAAAAAAAAAAAACTTGAAAAACCT